>NC_064442.1:17485827-18702490 GCF_023343835.1 Lagopus muta
TGGCAGAAGTGTGCTGTCTGGTCTGAGGAGTCTACCAGCACTCAGGTGGTGGGCAAACTCAGCTCCAGACCCTCAAGAGTGGTTCCAGGGGAGACTCCAGCCAGCTCAGTGCTGCAAGCGTGCGCATACTTATTACTAAAATTAATTGCTCTAATGCCAAAGAACAGATGGAATAAGGCATGAGGGAGAAAGAGGAGGGATTATGTGTGTAGATTTGGTTCAGGTTTGCATGCTGGTTCTCTCAGCTTGAAGAGCTCTGCAAGCCCATGTGGCTGCTGTCCGTGTTTAGCCAAATGCATGCTGTGTTGGATGGTGGCAGTGAAATGGTTAAGATGCCGTGGCTGAGCTGCTTTGGATATGCAGTGTAGGATGTAATGGGGACCCTTCAAACTGGGACTGATCGTAGCGGCCGGCTTACGTGGACAAAGTCAGTGGGGAGACTTTAATTTCACCCGTGCTCAGGAATGGAAAAGAAATGAAAGCTGGCACATGATTCTGTTTCCACTTATGAAGCACCCATCTGCCTTTTTAAAATTCAATTGATGGGAATGGTGAGTAAGGCTGGACCAGTTCGCAGCTATTAGATCCATGCCATTAACATCCCAGCCGCTTCATTTTATCAATAGCGTGCACTGAGCGAGGAACATCTCTCATGCAGGATTGGCAGAAATTGATATTAATAAGTGGATCTAATATTCTTAAATTTGTATTCCTTTCCAAGACTCGCAGCGACCCCAGAGGGCAGAGGAAATAATAAGTAAAGGCCTAATTCATTATTTATAACCAGGCAAACCGGGGAAGTAACTCGGGGAGATTACCTGGATAATCCAGCATTAGCATCTTGTTTCAGAGATCTTTATTAGGACTCAGGAGGGGCTCCTGGGAGAGCGGAGGCAGTACAGTAAATTCATATGCTAGCCTTTGACCCTGTCTAGTGCCCTGGCCTTATAATTTACTTTGGGATGCGCGTGACTCTTAACAGCAAGATAAACACAGTTGGCTGAAGAGAGAGCGAAGGAAGCTGGAGAGGCAGTACCATCTTAAGGGACTTGGAATGGATTTCAGAGCAGTTAGGAATGCTGCCTTGGGTACAGCCATGTACCACGGTTGTCCAGCTGCTGTCTCCTCTCTTTCCTTGTTTATGGGGCCAACATGCATTTGTGAAGACACCACATAGTCTTTTAGACTCATTTTTTTTTTAGAATGGAAATAATAACAGCACCTCCCAGAGATTGGGCTCGTGAGGTTAATGAGGTGTGATGCTTTGAGGTGAAAACAGGTTAGGTCCTGCAGACCACTCCTGCATCTTTCTCGGCGCAGGGACAATGTAGGCCTATTGAGAAGCAACTACTGTACTGTCCTGTGCACTGCTTGCTTTTTGCATGCTGTGTGGATGGTGTTGCAGAAGGAGGGAAGGTAAGGGGATGTTTCATGACCAACTGCTGAGCCTCAGGTTGAGAAATATTGTCCTCATTAGTTTTTGATTTCTTGAAGAGGTTTTGAATGGTCTCAGGTTGCAGGAATAAAACCAGCCAGGAGGTCAAAACTGAGGTTGTGCAGGAAGATATACAAGTGTACTGTGGGACAGAGGTGGAGATGCTCTGTCTGAGATTCTCTGCCCAGTTTTGCAGATGTGAAATGTTTGAATAAGTTATAGTGCAAGAACTTCATGCATATTTGGTCTGGATATTGCCTTCAACTCATTCTGCTTTGCTGAGCAGTCCTTTATTGCATAATGGAGCTTGCTTCTGTGTGCTAATGGTAAGGAGGAGGGCGATACACTTCTTGAAAGATTCATGGGGACTCCCTTGGATGGCTTTTTGGTTAGGACTGTTATTCATCCTAACCCTTTGCAAAGATAAGTGGCCTGGGCTTGGTTCAGGTACATGAGCAGACAGTTCACGTGAGATCAGAGCAGGCTGCCAGCAGTTCATTGAGCAGCAGTGCAACTGCTTTGCATTTATATTGTACCTTCCCTCTGAGGATCTTGGCATTTCCAAATATGAACTGATGCCCATTAGGCATTTTCCAGATAGGCACAGTCAACAATCAGCCCATTTCAGGTGAGGAAGGCTGGGATGGAGAGGTTTAACAGTTCTGTAACAGTTCAGTGGCAGTGCTGGCAATGAAGCCTCCAGATGCCAGTCCCTGGTTCTCATACAGCCTTCTCTGTTTCTTTTCCATCTGATTCATCCATCCCTAATACAAAGCAGATCAGATCACCTGCCATGTCTGCATCTACAAATCTCCTTTAAACAATAGCTGTCGGTGGGCCTTTTTGTACGTGTGGAAGAAAGAGAGTGCTACCATCTGGGATCTCATATCACTGCTTCTGGAGATATGTGGTACAGGATGTTTCCAATTATAAGCGAGCTGGAGGCCTGCAGCCTAACAAAAGCAGGTGGAACCTGATCAGCAGCAATGAACAGTTTAAGAAAGGAGACTTTGCAGGATTATTAACCCCCCTGAAATATTCTGCCTTCCGAAAGGGAAAATAATCATGTCCATAACTGAAATAATTAACAGAAAAACAATTTGCAACACTTAATTAAATGAAAAAGAATATGCTAATGCAAAGTTAAGGCTGCACGAAGGCTTCTGCTCCAGTGCATGCTCAGTATGCAATTTTAACTCTGTTAAATCAAAGCCAACTTTCTTCCAATTTAGGACAGCGCAGACTCCTCATTGACAGCCCATGTGCCAGGTTTCAAGCACCAGCCATGCTTTCTGGCTAGAGGATTCTTTCATTGTTGTTCCCCCCTGCCCCAAAATATGTTTTCCATCATCTGTAACTCACGAGCAGCTGAAATGCTGTTTTTGAGATGATTCAGAACAGCCTTTAGCTCTGGCAAAGCATTAGCTTGGGAGGCAGTTTTTCAAAAGGATATTGCAGTGGGCTGGGAAGGAGAAGCGTGCCCTAGCCATGCCTGCTGAGGGTGCTGGCAGCTCCTCATGCGCTGAGTTGATCGTCACATGAACTGCATTATTGCTACACATCGTGCCTGAAATCTGTGGGCGCTCAGCTGCTGCCAGAGCAGCACTGTGATTCCAGATATACCTGCACCAAGCAGTGCCTAAATTGGTGGGTGTTGATATTGCTGTGCACCAGCTCTGTGCCACTACCTCTGGCCCAGCTGGCCCACATGCTACGGTAGCACTGCTCATTGCAGCTGAGGCTGAAGTCCAAGAAGAACTCAGCCCTTCCCCTGAAAGGCTGACATGTGCTAAAAGGTAGGGGATGAAGCCTAACACCTTTCCTGGGGCTTCAAAATGCTGCATTGTCTGTGAGCTGGCTCTCTGCTCGGACATGCTGAGATGTGCATGGGCCAGCTCTGTGATAGTGGAGGGCAAATGAGGCAGGCAGGTGTAGGGATGTCCTGTAACACATCCATAGGTCCATATCTGGTTATTAAAATTAGGCCAAATTTAATTTTAAAGGTGATAATGAGGTCATGCACGCAAAGAGCAGGAAGAGGTGCTGCTTGCCACTCAAGCTGAAGTCACAAGCTCCACAAGCTGACAGAAGGAAAAGACAGGAGAACTTTTTAGAGCTGTTTTTCATATCTGCTCTTCTGGGCTTCCTTTCCAGGGCACTTTTCTGAGCAGTGGATTGGCTGTGTGTGTTTTTTTGTCACTGACCTACAAATGTCACTTAGTGACATGGAAAATGTCTTAATGATCCTTATTGGGCAGGGAGCATCTTTCGAGGACTTGCTTGCCTTGGGATAAAAACTCAGTGGGGTTCAGATTTGCTTGCGCAGCAGTGAGGAGATGCCATTCGGCACAGGAGCATTTCTATGCAAACAGATCTCTGTTGCCAAAGTGTGCCCTGTTGTGAGTTAATAATATTTTAATCTGGATACACCTCCCTACGTTTGCAGTGGGTGACAGCTCACACAATAGCTACATTTTCCTGGAAAATGCTATTCAGTACAGCCAGAAAACCATGCTCTGGACCTGTCACTGTTTGCTTTGAGAGGTGGTTCAGGCCTTTAAACTGGTTCCTGGTGTTGCAGATCTCTGTTCATAGTCGCAGCAGCATTCCTTATGTCTGCTACCCTTTAATGCCTGGAATTAGCTGCCAAACAACTTGATTTAGGGTTGGGATGTGGGAGTACGGGTGTTTGGTGAGGAAGGGCTGAAGAGACAGTGTGAGTGGAGGGCTGGGCATCTTCCAGAATAAGCACAAACCACTCCTCTGCTGTTCACAACACCCGTACTGCCTTCACAAGTGGGGACCGTGGGAGAAAAGTCACACCAGTGTGGGAAGAGGAGTGTGAGGTTCTCATGAAGCTCTGTGTGTTCTTCTTCGAGAAGGTTGGGAGAGAAATCCCCACTGTGGTCTTAGATGGAGAGATTTTCAAGGGAGAGTGCAGCGACAGGGGGAAGAGAACACATGAGACTGCGAGGGAGTTTTTTTTGTTTGTTTGTTTGTAACAGCTCATTTGAGTCAATGTGACCCAAAACAGAAGGCTCTGGCTCTAACACAAAATGGCTTATTCCCATGCTGCCAAAATGCATCCTTTTGCTGATGCTATCTACTGCTTCATGGCTCTTTTAAAGGCTGAAATGACAGAGAATTCTCTCCCACTGTATATGATTGCTAGGATGGCAGGCTGTTTGGTAGGCCTGAGCACCATAAGCACAGGTGCTTAGGTAAATATTGCCTCTTCCTTGTCTCAATCAATACCCATGCTGATCGCTTTGCAAATTGGTGTGCCTTGATGAGAGGAGAGGGTGCAGTTAGCTGTTTCGCAGTCATTCTGGAATATCATTGTTTTTCTGATTGTTTTGTTTTTATGGGACTCTGGCCCGTATTCTGCTAATAACCCTGAAATTTTAAATTGTTAAATATAGTTGGCCAAATTCTTCCTTGGAGATGCCCATGTAGTTCCCATGGCATTGCTGAGAAACAAGAATGCGTTTCTGAGGACAAGCTTAAACCCGACAGAGCCATTTCACTCCAGGCATAACACTGTTCAAAGTCAATAGAAGCATGATGTGAGCACATTGTCTTTATATTTTTACAAGTGCTTTTCTATATTCCTTTATTTCCAGGCTAGAATCCAAAAATGCAAATGCCAAAACTGCTGTTTTCTTCTTAACCCTTCTTATCAGCTTGGGGAGTAAAGCCTGGTGACAGCGGTTGTCACACTGGCAAGATGGGTTTGTGTTCAGGACAGAGCAAGTTGAAGAAAGCAAAAGGTAAGAAAACTGGCTTGGATTTGTAGAGATGCCTTAATGCACTCCTCCTGAAGTTGGCTTATTTGCTTGACTTCATAACAGCAGAGTGAAGCCAGAGTGGAGTGCTTAGCAGAATCTCTCTGTGCTCTGTTTTTGAGCGGTTAAAACCAGTTCCCTCCCAGGTTAGCTGTCAGAGTTAAGCTGTAAGTACTGGTATCCCCATTCACTTGGCTAAAAACAAAATGTGCCTGCTTTTCACAGTGTTTAACACAAGATTAGCAAGATTGGGCTGGTATAAATAAGAAGTTCTGCAAGTAGAGACACAAAGTAGTGCTTGTCTGCTCCAGTTAGCCTGGGAGATAGCTAGGCTGAGTCGCAGTGACTGTGCTGACAGTTCCACCCTCCAAACACTGTCTGCATTGCTGAGTTCTCACTGGTCTCTCTTGTCTGGGTGTACTCAGGGCTTTTTGCATAGTTCTTCGTGCTGAGATGTTGTGAGAGGTTTCTGTGGCCACTTGTAAGACAATTTCTGCGTCTCTTAGGGAAGCTATAAAAAGGCTTTGGAAGGCTACCAGGATGGAAGCAACTGGGATGGGAGGAAGCAGGGTATGGCTTCTCACACCCACGATAAAAATATGTCCAGACTTGGGCTGAGAGCTGTCTGCGTAGATGATAGGGGCATTTTATGCTGACTCCCAGATCAGGCAGAATCCTGCATACATGCATGTGTGGGTTTTTTTTCTTTCTTTTGATTCCACTGAGGTATATTGGGAGCTATACTGGGAAAGCATTCTGGTGCCTGTGTGGTTCTGCTGTAAGAGCTGCGTAAGACCAGCGAGCCTGAGATAAGCTGGTGCACTTGGGGATGTACAAAGTGTCTGGGCCTGTGCAGCAAGCCCTATTCTTGGCCATTAAAAAGTACTCTTGGCATATTCAGCTGTCTCCCCAGCTACTGGCAAGGTGACAGGAAAATTGGCCAGGCAGATTGCCAACTGGCTTGGTGGCAACATTTATTTAAGACTAATATTCCCTGTCAGGTTTACGTAGAAGCTAGAAATATCTACTTCCTGGGCTCTCCTCATCCACTTCTGGCTGTTTTGCTGCCTCTCTATGTCCTATTTTCTGTCCATTTAAGGCAACCTTTGGCTATGGTGATTGTAACCTGCAGTTCCAAAAGGCACGTGAAAGCACCTTACTCAGCATTCAGACTGATTCACACAGCACAGGCCTTGCCCAAGGGGTGTCCCAGTCCCCCTGTGCTGAGGGGCTGCCCATACTTGGACGCCAACAAGAGAGAAACATGAAGCTGAGTTCTGTAGTTCAGCTTTTGAATGTGCAGCTTACAGGGCCGTGTGGCTGTGTAGGTCCACTGTGCCTCCAGAAAGCTTTGGACAGAGAGCTCACAGCCTGTGTTAATTGTAGGACCGACGCAGCAGGAGGATGCACTGAGGCTCTCTTTCTGTAAAATCACCAACTTTTTGTTTTCCCTACCTTGAGAGGTTTCCTAGGTGAGGGGTGCATTCCCACAGGGAAGCGTGTCAGGCTTCTGACAATGGGCTGCTGAGAGTAGTCAGGATTAGTGCCTGGGCCCTCAGGGACATGGGGACTCTGGGCTGAACCCCTCCTCTGTGAGCTGTCCTGGGGCAGGCGGTGTCCTACTGAAGCTGTGGTGCTGCTGTGCTTGTCCCATGCAATTTCCATATTATTCAGCCTAAAGGCCTTCACAAAAATGCCAGAGCTGCTCCTGCAACCTCTTTGCAGCGCATCCCAGAGCTCCACAATCTGATATTAATTACATCGAGGCTCTATATTAAAGCAGAGATTTGCCAAGTTACCATAGGGGTTTCAGTGCTGGATTCATATTAATTTAAAGAGGAACTGAATATTCCCTCAAGCAGCATTGGAAATCTTAACCTCATAAAAACAGAAAGATAGGAGTTTTGCTGAATATGCCCTGCCCTGCTGGGAAGCCGTCCTCTACTCGGCTGTGTGAAGTGTGAACCACTAAGAAGGGCTGTCCACATTGCTTACTGTTTACTTAGTCCTTTTTCCTCTCTCTTGCCCTCTCCACATTTAGACTCATCTTCTTTGCCTTTCTGCAGAAACCCTAAAGAGTTTTGGCACCTCCATATGCAGAGCCTGATTCTCTCACCTGACTTAGCCCAGTGGTTTGTGCTGCTGCCAGTGGTCCTCTTGCACCCTGGTCTCTCATATCACCTCTTGGCCTTTGCAGCTTGGGAGGACCTGGCTGTCAGTCTCATATCTAAGCAGTGAGGTGGCTTTTTTAGGGCTTTCCCCAGGCCCTGCTCTTGCCCCTGGGCCGAGTGCTGCAGGGATAGGACCTGGAGATTTGGTCATTACTCAGCTTGGGACTCCAGTAGTGTTTACCCGTAGGGGAAAGCTGGTCCTTGCTGCTCCATAGCTCTCCTTAGAGAGCTTCAGATTGGAGAAGTCTGTTTCTCAAGTTAAATACAGAATAAAGCCACTTAAAGCTTAGTTTCACCCTTAGACTGGGGTCTTCTTCGTGTTGGTGTGCAGCTGGCCTGGTGAGCATGCAAATGGCCCAGAAGGCAGTGGCCACTGCCTGTATTCCTGAGCTGCACAGTGTTGGTGGCAATTCCAAGCTGCACTAAATTCCATTTCACTTATATCTACAAAAGCTGATGCAGTCAAATAAAGCTGTTCTGACAGCAACATTTAATAACCCTGCTGCTTGCAAAACCACAGACTCGCTGACAATGGATGTTTTTTTAGAAAGCTGAATTTTTACTGTCTTAGAACTAGATTTACAACCCAACCATCATTGAGTACCTGTGTACACAGCCGACTACAAAAGGCAGCGAGGGAGAGCAGGGAGGGGAGAACTGTTGCCCGTTCCAGAAGACCAGCAGGAAAAGGCAGCAGCTTTTGTACATCTTGGCACACTGAGGTCCGCATGTCGTTAACTCTGTGCTGGGCGTGAGGAGGGGAGCGGTGAGGGGAAGCTGCTGCTGCAGGACATCTCTCACAGCCCTTCTGTTTCCTCTGCTGTGGGAAGAAGGACAGGATACATGTTGCAGCACGTGGAGCTGTGCAAAGTCCAACAGGCTCTTCACAGCGCCTTGCTCTGTCCCTACAGCAGCCTCAACCCCTGCCTCGTGGACTTCAGTGAGGAGGGTGGAAATGGCCAGTAGAGGGGCTATTTTTATGATGGGATCTAAGTCCCTAAGGTGCCTTAGGCATCGGAGTCACTTGAGAGGATCACAGCGCATCAGGGCCCATTGCTGGGCTAATAGAGATCTGCATCTCATTCCTCCCCTGTGATTTTAGGAAACTAGTAGCAGGGGGGAATTTTGGTGCTCATTGCCTTGTTTCTCTTCTCTCTTCTGTTTTAGGCTGGGTATAGCCACCCTCATTCCTGCCTGAACAGATTAGGTGCTGTCACCACACAGTTGCATCCCTCCCTCGAGGTGGCTGTTTCAGTGATTCACGCCAGCCCAGAGGACTGCCTGCTTCTCATCTCATCAATTTGATGGAAGGAGGCAGTTGAACTCGTTGTTCATAGGATTACGAGGATGCCTGTCACAGCCTGCGTGGCAGAAAGCTGTATTTGTAATTAATACCTGCACCAATGGCCTACCAGTTAGTCATCTCTCATTATCGTACAGGGATTCTCTTCTGCAGATTCGATGGCTGTGGTGGCCAACAGCCACTCAATGGGCAGCAGCTGTCCTTCCAGCTCCTGGGCTCAGCAGTGTGCTAGGTGAGCTGCACTCCAAGGAAGCGTTCCTCCTGTGCTGAATGAGCGACCACTGCTCCTTAGCCCCCACTGCATTGCAGTCATGGTTCTCCTGTGTGTGACTGCAGCCTAGGGCTCAGGAGCTTCATGCCATTCTAACAGGAGGCTGTGGTTGGGGGGGTAGGCTCTCCTCAGTGGATTTTTTCAGGCCTTGTAAGCAATGTGTCATCACAGCAGTTCAGTACACACCTCGGCCTGCTTGGCAGCCTCTTGCTTTGAGAGGGCTTCTCTTCTCCCAGTCACTTCTATGGCTCCTCCTTATGTTGGGCTTTGGCTTAAACTGAGGGAAGCACTTTCTGTGGGCTTATGAAAAGCGTTTGCTGCTCTGGGATTTCAGGGGAGCTCAGCAATGTGGAGATGGGATGTGAGGCCTAACATGGAGTTCTAGGGCAAATCTTCCACAGGAATAGCCTTGAGGAAAGCATTTGCCTGTTAGTCCAGTCAGAATCACTCCAAAAGCTGAAGGCTCTAGTCATGACAGACGAGTGAGGGACAGCATTTACGTTGCATGGGGACTAGGGAGAGGAGGAAAAGCACAGCCAAACTTCCTGCAGGGCAGGGTGGCAGCTTGACAACAGGTTTACAACAAGGTTCTTGTCGCAGTCTCAGACATGTCACCATTCTCAACCAACCCCTCTGTGCTTGTTTTCCCATCTCCCTCTCCTCTCCATTTAGACTGAGTACTTGAGGACAGCAGTCTTGTCTTTCTATTTTGAAAACACTTAATACATTCTTGGTGCTGAGTAAATTACTGCTATTGTTGCGTTAATTAGCTCAGGGCCCCCTTGCATGCGCAAGACCAGATCATTATAACAGTTGGTTGATAGAGCAGTAGCACATTAATTTGGGCTCTCCAGCAAAGCTGTGGGCCTGCTGTGCCAGAGGCTGCGGGCAGGCAGGAGGGGTATGGTTGGAGGTGACTGTCAGGGAAAGGGCTGATGGCAGCAAGAGCTCCTTCCCCCTTGCCTGGGGTCGATTGGCCAGTGTGAGGGAGCTCCAGACCCACATCTGTGTGCCCAGAGAGGTGGTGGGCTCACTTCCCCTGGAGCTACTCAAAAAACACATAGATGTGGTACTTAGGGATGCGGTTCAGTGAGCGGTACTGGTGGTAGGTGCAGGGTTGTACAAGATGGTCTTACAGGTCTTTTCTAACCTTAGTGATTCTCTGAGTGCACAGTTCGGTCTGAAGGATTGATATGACTTGCCTGAGATGGCAAGGGAGCAAGCCCAAAGGATTTTGTTGCCCAGGCTTGTGTTTTAACCACACAGTCTCACTCCCCAGGACGCTTGGATCCAGTAGGAAGCACGGCAGATGGAGCCAGGCAGCAGGTCCAGCTCCAGCTGGCAGGCAGGGAAAGGGCGAAGCGGCAGCACCAGTGACCTTGCTGATTTATTCATTAGACAGCGCTTAGAAGAAGGGGAGGATTGATTTGTCTGTCAAATGCAACACCAAACCATGCGGCCTGCGAGGGGAGGACTAATTGTGCTGCTGACACTGAGGCCAGTACTGACTTGCGCAGTCAAGCACCTTTTTATTACGTTTTGCTGCTAGTCAGCCCTTCTTCTTTTCATCTGTCCTATTATCTTGGCAATTTATTGATGTGAAACTGGATTTAAGTGGTTATTCTGCCTGTGAAAATGAGGAGGAAAACAGTTGATATTGAATGCGGTGAAATGTTGGATTAGCCTCTGCGTTACTATTATTTGGAGCCAGTTTGAAGCCACCTGGCTGTGCAAGCCACAGCAGCACCTCTCTGGCAGCAAAATGCCTCCAGGAGGCTGAGTCCCTTGTTTAAAAGCACTCTGTGAACTCTTACAGAAAGTGTCCCAAAGTTCTCGTGATGATGTAGGCTCTTGATTCTTAATTTCAAAGGATTCTTGAATGCACCAAACTTCCTGCCTGCTGTTGAAATCACTGTTGGAACAGCTATGCAGTTTTATTTCATTAAAAAAAAACAACCACCTTTCTGTAAATGCATTGTGATCACTCTGAGGCTGCCATTCTTGAAGACAAGCAAGGGACAAATTCAAATTGCCTATTTTCTGAGCTGCGCAGGCATTGGCAAGTCCCCATAGCATGGTGCTGAGCAGACACGTTCCTGGCTGGGCTGCAGCACGGGGCAGACGTGAGCTCATGGCCCGTGACACATCACACTGACATGCCGTGAGTTCACATCCTTGGCATGAAGCGCTGGGTGCTCTCCCAGAGCTCTGGCTGCAGCCCTTGCTGGTTGGCAGGAGGGCCCTGCTGGGGCTGCCTGCAGTCCTGTGCCTGGCCGTGGAGCAGCCCTGCTGCCATGGTGGTCTGCACTGAGTCTTCCCACCCAAGGCACACGAGGGCACCTGCCTCTGCCTACGCTGCCCTTAACCAAATGCACAGCAAGCTGCACATGTTGGCATGGGTGGTGTCATGGTGTTATTCTTCTTGCAGACACATGACGAGTCATGTAATTGATGAAGCCAGCTTTCTTTTTTCAAACTGCATTGTATCTTGCCTGGCAGCTTCACCTGCACTCCCGCAGAAGGCTTTGCCCTGTTCCCCACTGAGCTGGAGAGGTTTCAGTTCATGCGGGATACTTTTGTAAAGTTCGTCTTTTGTTCAGTCCTGGATGGCTCCTAATGGTTCTTAATCCAAGCCTGGCTGGCAATCTTTAAGGGTCATTACAGTCATTTGAAAGATTTCCAATGCCTGCAATGGGTGCTGAGTCAAGCCTGCACCGAGGGCACAGAGGAATTCATTGTCCTTACTAATTTGGTTCTTGGATTCTCCCCCACTGCTCTGCTAAATGGACCTCAGCCCTGATCTTGAAGCAAGCACTTTGCAGAAATTTACACCCCTGCAGGCATAGAATAGCTCCTCCATTCACTTGCAGCATCTCCTTCCTTTGCAATTTCTGTTCCTCCTCCACAGTTTTTGCAGGCTGTTCATCCTCTAGTTGTGATGTGTGTCTCTCCTCCCCTGCTCTGGCTCCATCAGGCAGTAAACGTGATTCCATCTTGTGTTGCGAAAATAATCAGCTTTTAATTATCTAAAGGAAAGGGGTTTGTAAAAGCCCTTCAAAGCCCAGTGTCTTTGAGTCGTGTTGCAAAAGAAAGGCAACGTGAGCCTGGCGGTTTGTGTGTTCACAGCAAGCTGTTCCTTTAAGCCACGTATTACACCCTCCACCAGCATTTAGCCATGAACGAAAATGCAGCTGAGTGATTCCTGGGCTGTTCTGAAAGCAAAGAGGGATTAATTTCAGCACAAACTGAATGCCTTCCTCCCAGTTCCTTTCATCCCCACGGAGATAAATTGGGGATACTCTCAGCATGAGGGCAACGCAGTAGGAAAGCCAACTGTTCTGCAGCGAGATTTCAGAAAATCTCGTGGATTTGGTGCAGAGTACATCAGTGAAAGTAGTCAACTGCCTCCCAAAGGGTAAACCCCACCCCGGATCAGAGAGATGCTGCTTGCAGTTTGATTTGCTGCTTTCTGTCTGGCTGTACTGCTTTGGGGATTTTATAGGGACTAATGAATCAAGGACTCAACTTACCGTCCTCAAGGCTTCCTTTTCGCCCCTGTGAAACAGTAACAGCAAGGGCTGTGAGAGATCTCTTGATGTCTCATCCATAGTGCCTTCAATTTACAGTCACTTAATAAGATACTTGCTAATAGATGTTTTTGCTTGTGTCTTTTTCTTTTAGTTGTTTCCTTCTCCTTCATATTTCCTACCCAAAGCATCTATAAGAGAAACTTCTGCATTTGTGTAGCACCTAGCAGTACAGAGGGGCTCTGGGAGAGCAGTGTATGCTGTCATGCAACCCTGTCCCTCTCCTGTGTCCCAGCATGAGCGTTCAGTGGGTTGTGTTGTTGAATTAGTATAGAGGGCTATTTTTTGTCCTAAAAATTCCACTTCTACCTGCGTGCCTCAGATATGACCCCTGTGGGTGTGCTGTAATCTAAGTAACAGATGAACATTTAAGGGGTGATTGCTACCTACTTCTTACAGATGAGAAAACCTTGTCACCCAAACCAGGCAGATAATTCAGAGGAAGACAATGACAGATCCAGGATCTCTAGTTGCCAGGTCGTGTGTGTTTGACTAGGTCACTCTTTCTATTGGGGTGGCCGTAAAGGAGAAACTCGGCTTGAGTAGTTGGGTACAATTTCTGGGTGGACTGCTCACATGGGAAATCCTGAACGACTGAATGTCTTCCAAATTCTCTGTACGTGAGATGTGGAGAAGCTGAAAAAACTAAAGAAATAAAACTTTCCTACTAGCATCTTAAAAAGCCTGGCAATGAGTAAGCCTGAATAACAGGCCTGGCAAAATATCATAGAATCATAGACCAGCTGGAGCTGGGAGGTGCCCACAAGGATTGAATCCAACCCCTAGATCCACATAGAACAGCCCAAAAAAGAGATCATTGTCCAAGCACTTCTCAGGCTCTGACAGGCTTGGTGCCATGACACCTTCCCTGGGGGGCCTGCTCCATGCCCAGCCACCCCTCACTGAAGAACCTTTTCCTAACACCCAGCCTCAGCCTCCCCCCTTTCTTGGGGCTCCAAGAAGAAGGCACATCACTTTTTCTCGAGGTCTGGGAGGTGGGAAAGAAGGGCATACACAACCATCAGCAATCAAAAGCTCATTGCTGGGTTGATGTGCTCCTTTAGGATGTCCGTTCTGTTTATCATGTCCAAGTTGATGGTGGGGGCAGAGACTGTGATGCATACAGGGAGCTGGCTTTGTGCTCCTGCAATTTTGTTGCCCTGACTGACATCAGGAAGCCTCTGCGATGGTCGCTGTGATGGTGGGATGCTTCTACCCCGAAGGGCGAACTTCGGAAAGTGTTTGCAGCCTGCCTTGCCTCATTTTCCTCTTTGTGAGGTAAGAGGAGTGATTCTGAGCTGCCATATGGCTGCAGCGGTATCTGGAAGAGCAGATAACTGCACAGAGTGTTGTGAAGGGCAAAGCTCCTTTTATTTATTGATACTGATTGTACCAGTCAGTACACAGCTGTGTTCAACTGTGAAAGTCTTCCTACCTCTAGAGAGGCCCATTACTAAATCCTTGTCCACCATTCTGAGGACAAGAGGACCCTGGGGGTTAGGCAGTATCTCTCCCTGGTGGAGCTGTGTGCCGTCCACCTCTGTTAGCAGCTCATTGACATACTGCACACTGCTGCAGGCCTTACTGCGAGCCTGAGACTCGGGGAGAGCAGTGATGCGTTCAGCTGTCACGCTGGGACTCAGAGCCTTTACAAGTCAGTTCATCTCTTGATCTTGAAAAGACAAAAGTAACGAACCTCTTGAAAGAAGGTTGCTGTTTGTCCTGTTGCACTGCACGTTGTTTGGACACCGGTTAGAGGAGGCTGGAGTGAAAGCACAAACCTGTTGAATGAATAAATCGGCTTAGAGAGCTTTGTAGCGATTTATTCCGCTCTTCGGTCCTTTGGGCTTGTGTGCAGCTCATAAACGGGCTTATTATTCTATCATGATTCATAGCTTTGTGGCAGGAGCAGTGGGGATATGTGCCACCAGGGAAGGGAGAGGGGCTGCAGGCGGAGCATTTCAAGCGGAGATCAGGCAGAGGTCACACTGGAATGCGGGAGAAGAGGGAGAAGCGGGGGCTGTCCCCTCAGCCAGCAAGCGAACAGCAGGGCTGATGGATGGCTGCAGACGCGATGCAGCCAGTGCAGGAGGTGACCCTTCCCAATCAAGGCTTAATGTTGTCACTGCTCTTTGGCATTCATTCTGCAGAATTTAGAGATCTCCTAGTGGTGGGAAAACGCTTTATAAATCTCCACCTGATAGGAAGCTTTGTGATGAGTTACATATAGGCCATCTTGAGGGAGGCTTCAGCTCTCCCTTCCCCACCCTGGGGCTTCTCTATTCTACTTTGAACTTTCTGTGAGCAATTTCAGCCTTTCCCACAACAGTGGCAGAGTTTCTTACTGGGATATTTTGCCCTAGCATACACTAAGGCATCTTAGAAGCCCTTCCTGCTCCCTTAGCACATATGACACGTTGTCCTACTGGCAGTGCAGCACAGCTGGTTTATGCATATTGGGGGGCCTTCTGTCACTGGGGATTAATGCTGCAAACAGCAGTGGCAGGCGGCCTGAAATGGAGCTTCAAGATGTCCCAGCCCATCATTGGTGTGTCTGATCTAATCTGTCAATCAGTCTCCTTGGCAAGCGATGAACAGCCCAAGCCAGGCTGCCCAGCCAGATGCTGAGGTATGGTTGGTGTTTCAGAGCTGTTGAGGAAAAAAGAAGCTTTGGCCTTGAGCACCTGTCTTTGTTTTTGCAGCACGAGGCCGAGCTTCGTCTGAAGGGGGCGGTGTGCTGTTCTGCATGCAGAGATAGAGCAGATGTGCTGCTCAGTACATAGGTCAGAGGAGCTCAGTGCGTGCTGCCCATATGCAGTCCCTATGCTCGGTCATTCCCTTTCTTTTCCTGGAGACCTCCTCAGCAAAGGCTTTGTGGCAGAGCCTGACAGCTGCTGGGGCAGCTGTGGATGTTCTCTCTACTGTGACCTTAGGAGGCCTCCTCCTGCACGCTTCTCTCTGCCATTGCAGTGAGACTCCGGTCATCTGTGGACGAATGCAGGAGCTGCTCTGAGAGGATGTATCCACAGTGACAGGGGACACAGGAAAGTGATAGAACACATGTTCTCACAGTGCTCACAGAGACACCGTCTTCTGATTCTTCCATATGTTTTCCAGGCAAGACTTAGGCTCGGAAAGTGCATTCATCTTGTGCTGAGCAGTGAGGTGCAGATTGTTCTCTGCATGTGCACATGCTGAAGTTTGGGTTGATCCTGTCCACGCTGAGGAATACAAATAAGCTGTGAGCAGAGCTGTGTGTGCTGGTGATGGGGTCATGGTCGATCAGCACATAGTGACTGCACTGGGGGAAAACAAGAGCTGGGGCCCTTTTATGGCCAACCACCTTCTGGCCAGGCCCTCTCTCACTGGTTCATAAAGGAGTTTGAGACGGCTGTCCTCCTGTACTCTCTTGGGTATTTAAGGAAATGGAGGTGAATGAAGGACTCCATGCCTAGATAGGAGCCCTTTTTGATATGTGCTAAGAGTCAAATGATTCACTGTGACCTCATGGCTTTTGGCTGCAGCTCCTGGTGCGGTGCGATGGCTGGCAGATGCAGCAGGCAGTAGTGTGAGTAGTTTAGAGATGCAGGTGAATTTGTGCCTTGTTTGAGTTAGCTGTGTAAGAGCAGCTGTGCTGTGTGAGATCAAGTGTATGTGTGGCCAAGTATTCTTTCTCCCTCAGTGACAAATGGTGGATGCCTAAGGAAGAAGGCAGATGCGAGGCAAGCATGTTGTGGCACCTCCTCCGTGTGTGCTCTCCACCTTCAGAGGTTTTTCACTTCCTTAGCCAAGAATAATTTCATTATATTCCATAGCTTTGGAGTTTCCTTCCTTGAATTTGTGCAGTCACTTCTTTGGCTTAGGAGAATTGATAGCATCCAGCACCCTGAAGCAAAGAGTTCCACTGCTCTCGTCTCGCTGGTGTCTAAATCACAAGGTTTCACTCTTAAAGCAAACCCATTAAATCAAAGAGCTGGGGGTCACTGGGCAGATTCCATTGATGCATTGGAAAACTGGGTCTCAGTGGAAGTGTGTGTCAGCACAATATTGCCTGTAGCTTAGAAACGTTTTCAATACTCCTGGCACAAATCTTTCTTTATAAAAAGGCTCCAGTTTGCATCTGCCCGTGCTCCAGGACTTGGAGAGTGTGCTGAGGTTGGATCTGCAGATGGGCATTTCTGCAAAGGGCCCGGGAAAAGTAAGGCTAAGAAAGAGAGCTGGTTTCTTTTTCGCCTTCACATAGGGCTGAAGTTACGTGCAATAGTGTGATCATAGATGCTCTCTACTTATGCCAGGTGCAGGTAGCCTTCACCACCTGTGTGGTGCTACAGCAGCATTGGTGCTACAGCAGCATCAGTGCAGGAAGGCCAGACGCTGGTTGTATGTTTGACAGGCTCTGTCACCATGTTTAATGCTTTCTTTTTTTTTTTCTTTGCTGAAGGGAACTCTGAACGGGAGAGCCTTGCAATGGGACAACAGCCAAGAGAGCACCTGAACAGCAGAGCACTTTGGTAGCAGTGAGAAAAGTCAATACAGGTTCTGATAGCACAGCAGCACTCAGCAGGCTCATTGCTTTCTCTGACCTACAGTGCTGACATCCAAACTGAAAGGACTACATTTAAGTGTCAAAGAGGTAGGAGAAATGTAGGATGAGGTGTCTTATGCATCAGGTGATTCTAGGAGTGCATTAGAGAGGCAAGAGCTGACTCCATTTCTCCTGTGTTGGTCACATGTGCAAGCCATGAGACTGTACTTTTGGAAATAGTTGGGAGCAAGCAGCCTCTGTCAGAGAGACGAGTCCAATTCAGGGTGCACACAGACTGATGCCATTTTGTCAGAGCTGCACCTGCTCGTGCCAGCTTGGAGGGTGGCCGAGGGCCAGACAGCACTTTGCTAATCAAATAGGAGACATGGAAGTGAGTTTGATTAAAGCTGAGAGACAACATGTGGGGGAACGGTGGGAGGAACCACTCTGAGCCAGTGGAAAAGAGATCTGCTGGAAAAAAATGATGGAGAAGGATTTCTGCTGTTTGAATGGGTGAAAGTAATAAGAAAAGAAAAGCTCAGAGAAGGCTGCGGGTCTTTGGGAGATGTGATGGTTAGGGACAGCAGCAGGAGAGCAGCCAAATCTTCTTGTCGTAACATTTCAGACCTGCTGTGGGCAAGCATTGCTGCAACTTTTGTTAAGCATGATAATGCTAAATCCCAAAGACTTTGCCCAGCAGCTTAGGGGGGCACAGAGAATAAATGAGGTCTGATTCTGGGATGTGCAGGCTGCTGCCTCTTGTGTGCCGAAGATCCTCCTGAACCAGGAGTTGGGGATTTGGCCCTATGCTGTGCAATGCTCTCTGTGAACAGCTTATGCTGAATTATCACCGTGCTCAGGGCTCTGTTCCCAGGGGAACAGGGAGCTGGCAGCCAGGAGACTCAAAGGGGACAGGGACCTCGTGTGGGTGGTGGGGCCAGAGCTGACTGGGTGGCAGTACAGCTCGTCAGGCTCTGTGATCACTGAGTCCCTAAACCCAAGGATGTGCTGCAGGAATCCTGCCTTATGCCCTTTCAGGACATGGGGAGAGGTGGAGCTGCTGTGGTTTCTGGCAGCTGCCTTCCAGCAGCTCCAGCACTGCATGTGCAGTTTGTGTGATGTGAGCAGAGGAGCTGATGGAGCCAGCATAGCCTGGTGGGCTTTGCTGCCGTGTCCTAAAAGGAAAATGTTTTTTCTTTAGGGGACCCTTGGCTGTGGCATCGACCCTCAAAACAGTTTTGCATGTCCTTTTAGTGAGACATATTCCCTCCGCTTGCTGAGATGGTTACAAGATGGCAGATGAGCAGTAGGGAAGGGAAGATACTCTGAATGGACTGAGAGAACAGCCACCTAACCTTCCTCTTCTTCTCAGGATGTGCGTCGTTAAAGCCATTAGACTTAGACTAGGGAAAATATAGTTGGGGAGGGGGAACACAAACTGCATCAGAGGTTTGGGCAAACCATTTGAGACCCGATATGATTGAGTCACACTGAAGGGAGGTAAGATTCTGTCACGCGTGCCCGCTGTAGTGAGTATGAACAAACCCAGAACAGCTGGCTGTAGCATATGGAGCATCCAGAAGGGAACAAAGCTGAAATAATTCCCTTTCCTCTGCTCTTTGCTTATCCTGGCCCTGATTCAGGAGAGCGTTGGGGATCGTTCTCAACTTTAGGCCTGCACAGATTTCCATGATATTGAGTTTCAGTTTTACAATTGACTTAATGAATTTTCTGTACAGATGCTTGTGCCTGAGTACCATTGGGGTACAGCATTCCTGAATCACAGAGCCCAGAAAGGCACTGAAAGAGCACTGTCACCTCTGTGAAGCTCAGAAGGAATTCCAACCTGCAGGTGTTCACCTCGGTTCTGGGCAGGAGCTGGTCTGCAGAAAGATCTTTATGAAGAAGGCAGGAAGAAATGTGAGATGGATCAATTCTGTCACACAGCTGGCAACTGGGCCACTTCTGGGCTGGTGGTATTTTTACTTTCCCTTAGAGCTGATCAGGTTTTAGGCTTCGAAAGGAAGCAGCTTCCCTCATCTGCATGCTCTGCACATGGAAATGGCTGCTCAGGAAACTCCAAGGTGGCAGGTTTGCCTGAGCCTTCAGAATCAGGTAGAAATGATTTACTATTTCATACTTATTTCCCATCACCATGACAAGGTTTAGGGGCTGAAGGACACAAGTGGTAATGGAGTCCCATTGCCAGCACTGCTGTAGCAGTGTGGTGACAACGGAAAAGAGTTGTGGCATAAGCAACAAACATACATGTGTGTCTGTGTATAAATAGGTGAATGTGGCATAAGTGATCTCAGTCATCATTTCTGGCTTCAGTACCTAAGAGGCTGGTTATCAGCTGCTCTTAGCCAGCGATGCAGTGTTGGAATCAGGTGCTGTCTGTCCAAAACCAGTATAAAGAACAGAGGAATTCACAGGAAAGCTGCTTGCTTCTTGTAAAAACCATTCTGTGTGTGCATGTAAGTGTGTGTATGGGTTTTGCACTTGTCTCAGCATTTTTAGGTGGGCTGTGAAGCAAATTTTCTAAGCGTTCGGCACCTCCTGCTATGCAAAGGCTGGCCTGAACATTTGTTAGGTTAGAATTCATCTTTGTGGTACCCTTTTAGCAAATGCCTCTTTTTAGATAAAAAGGTTTATTTGTGATTTGCAGAACTCTTTCAATCTATTGGCTCCTCTGATATCCTAAACCTATTAGTTCACCATCCATCCACAGAATTTTCCAGGAGAAAGCAGGCGAGACAAGAACTGAATTTCTAATAGAAGAAACAAAACAAAGAAAAACCACCACCAACAAGCAACAAAACCACACCAACAAGCAGGAGCCAAAATGAAATCAGCAAAGCAAAATCCTGCCCAAAGGTCTCAGGTTCCATTTTGAACTCAATAAGGAAGGGTATAAAAATACAGCCGTGCTTCTCCCTCCCCCCTGCACCTCCCTTTTAAGCAGAGCATACCTAATCACTGTCAGGCTCCCAGTGCCTGTACTGGGGCTGTACCCTTTAAGCAGCTTCTGAGCCCACAGGCAGAGCTCACTGGAGAAGCAGCCTGAAATGAGCTGGAGCAGCTGTATTACATGGTCATTTATAGCTGGTAAGTGCTGCTGCTTGGGACCCTGTGACCATGGCCCCTAGGTCTCTTTGTGCTGTTGTTCAAAAGGCCAAAAGATGGGAGAAGAAACAGAGAACCAGGAACAGGAAAGATTTTTTCAGCAAACCTCAGCATTGGCATTACAGCATCTTTCTCAGCTCACAGGCAGAAGCAAAGCAAAACTATTCTCAAAGGTGCATTTCAGCTCTGTTAAAATAGTCATTCTACACCAGGTTTTTTTAATACAGTCTCCATAAGTCTTTAACATTAAAAGATAACGAGAACAGGCAAACAGACAAATCACAATGCCTAGCGCCCTGCTAAAACGTGGGAGCAGCCCCCCTGCAAGAGTTTGACTTTCCTCACTGCTGGTCATTTACATTTTCATTTATGAAAAGGAGGAAAAATGAGCTGCCACCGCAGCACCTAAGTATAATGGAAAGGAAAAGCCTTGGTGCATTCCGCATGAGGCTGTGCTGTCAGGCTGTGCAAGCAGGTCATAATGTGATTCCTTTCGTTCCGGCCCTAAGCCTGCCTTCCAGTTTGATCACAGAGCTCAAAAATATTTTTTACGTTTGATAATATCCCTGTTCTGCTCGACCACAACTTTCTGCTCTCTATTATTTTCCTTTTGCAGTGTTTTTGGAGACAGAGCAACTCTGTCCCTGCCAGTGCTGCTCGCATTGTTCCTGTTAATAATTACCTTCATCACAGTAGTTATTAGGGGCCCCAACTGCTGCAGACTCGATGCATGTACGAGGCAGCCTCTGCCTGAGGAGCTTAAGGTCTAAATAGGCAAGGCAGATAGTGGAAGTGTTATCAGTCTTATTTTTACAGAGAGCTTAAATGACCTGCCGAAGGTCACACAGAGAGTCTGTGGTGAAATCATGACTGGAATACAGATCTTCTATGTTTTATTCAAGCATCTAACCCAGGTTCCTGGCTGAGGAGGGCATTTTGAGGAGGCTGCCTGTGCACACATGGGTCTGGGGGCAGTTCTGGGCCGCATACTGGATTTGCATGTGCCCTCCTGTTTGAAGCACGTCTGTGAGGAGCTTCAGGTGCTGAAGCAAATGCATGGGTGGCAACAGCAGCTACATGTGCACGAGATGCGTGCTCACCTGGGATGCACGTCTCGGTGCAGTTCAAGGACAGAGCTCTCAACAAGGTGGCAGGAACTGTTGGTGTTCTTATGGAAGTGTTCACTATTCCTCGACTGTGCTGCAGGAACAGAATCACGCAATCATTAAGGTTGGAAGAGACCACTAAGGATCATCTAGTCCAAATCTCCAGCTGTCCCCACCGTGCCCCCAGCCACGTCCCTCAGTTCCACATCTGCACGTTTCTTGAACACCTCCAGGGTTGGTGACTGCAGGGTAAAACTTGCACATTCAAGAGATGGTGGTCGAGCTGCTGTTGGGTTGATGAAGAGTGCAGTCCCATGATGGCTGTGCCTAGCTGTGTGGGTCTTGATGCTCAGAAGCAGGTAAGCTAAGAACCTCAAGCTGTACAAAAGCAAACATTTTAAAGTGTTGTTACAAAATACACATTTAAAATAATAAGAAAAAGACTGTGATGTAGTATCCACCAGGAGAAGTAACTATCCTACAGAGCTCCCTTCTGTCAGAATGACCCTTGGAGGACTGGAGAAAGATGAAGATCCTTCCTCTAAGACCCTTTTGCAAGGTCAGGGAGGTTGCATGGGCTGCATCTCTGCCACACCTGAGGGCAAGGAAATGGCTTCTCTTGTGCAGGGACAACCTGTGCTGTGGAGTGGTCCCCTACCTTTGTGTTTGGCTGCAGGAATGCCTTACATTAGTTTCCATCATCATTTCCTGGAATCAAGGTACTGATCTTCGAGAATTAGCACAACCACCTCATTAGCTGATTGCTTTAGAGGCCATTTTAAAGAACTGCTCTTTTCCTTAGCATTTCCAGTCTGCTCTTCCGTTGCTTGCAAATACAAAATTCCATTTCCCTAAGAGTCAATTTATGTCTAAACTATAATAATTATTAGCTGTTTCAATGCATTCCAATGTGTCTGTGTTTTTTAGAATAATTTCATAAAACACTTTGCATGTATAATTGAAATTGACTTTAACTTGAAACTCAGAGTTGGTATTTCTGCAACTTTTCTTGAGGAAAATATTAATTCCTATGTCTGTGAAAGGAAGGAAGGTGATGTGTGCCACAAGGTAGAAGGATTGAGACTCAGAATTTTAACAGTTTTGGCCAGTTTTGACTGTAGGACTGCTGAATTCTGCACTCAACGTGCCCATTATTGAGCCTCTCAGTTCATGCTGCAGTCAGGGTCCAGCTCCACACGGCTTTTTGACAAATTGTAGCCTTTGAGTAATTGTCATGGTTTCCTGAGAAGTCAACAGTGTTGTTTTTTTTCAGCGGCTGGATTGGATTAAGGCAGTTTAGTTAATTGCGATGTGAAGGGAGACATTTGAGAGCTAATGCATACTGCTGAATACAATTCCTTTTCATTTTTCATTTTTTTTTTCTGGACACAATGTTTTCTTAGTTTAAAGTTGCATTTATGGCCAAATAATTTGTCTTCAGCTCCCCTTTGTAACTTACCTTTCAATTAATGTCTTTTGCCATTGTTTTAATTTTAAAGCCGTGCCATTAAAAAGCTTTTAGCACGCTGTGGCAGGCCCATAAGTGGCGTGGAGTTCTCAAAGTGCCTCCTAGTGCTGATTTTCCTGAAAGAGCTTAAAAATTGCTGCAGAACGACCCCGTCCTCTTTCCCTGCGCCAAACTCACACCACAATTCTATGAACATGAAGAAAAATCTTTTCAGACGTAGTCTATAGAAATGCTCTGTGGGAATGCTGGAAAGATTAGGCCAAAAGGTTTAGAGCTCAGGAATGCAGCCTTCTTGATGAAGGGATGGTGCATCCAGAAGCGTACTTGCCATATGAGTTATTCTTGTGTTCCATCAGCCTAGGGGAATATAACTCCCCATACAAATGCTTATAAACATTACCAATTACAAGTGGAGACACTTTGCCAATGTTTAAATAATTTCATTACAGTAAATCTTTAACTTTTGAAAATAGTCCGAATGAAATTTTCAGTGCTGCTTTCCAGGTAATGAAGAAGACGACGGGCTGTTTCCTTTTCAACGTTGTAGCTGAAAATGATTATTGAATATTTTGATACTTCCAAAATTTGTAGCATCGGAGACAACAAATAAAATTGTCCTTCTCCAGAACGTCTTTGTTTCCTGTACTGAAAAAGAAGTTAATATATTTTTGTCAATAAGCAAAGATTTTGCCTTATGAAGATGCAGTGTTTTAGCTATGGGTTGATCTCGTAGCAGCAGCGTTATTTAATTTGCCACTGATTCAAGAGATCTGTGCAGACAACTCTGAGCAGCGCTGTTCTGTGCCGCTGCGGTTTCACAGGAGCCACTTTGTTACCTTCTGCATTTCCATCCAATAACCATTTTCAGAAATGTTCTTCGAAGCCGTTCTGTAGCGGTCCTCCAGTGCCTGTTTGCATGCTGCCTTGCTCATGGCAGACTGTCACGTCCCACTGAGAAACATTTTCTGCACACCCTGTTGTGAGTTTGCTTACAATTACAGCTCCCTTCAATGCAAAATCATATCCAGCCATCTTGCAAAATACTGAATCTCCTGCATTGTCTCCTGCACCTTGAGCTATTGCTAAGAAGCTGCCACTGACACTGGGGTTCTTACCAGAGCAGGAGAACACAAGGAAATAGCTGCTGGTGTTGGTTTTGATTTCAGATCTCATCCTGGTCGGTGGGTCTGCAACCCGCAGACACTGGGACTTGCATAGTCAGAAACTAGGCCACGATGAGTATAGGGAGGCGTCATCTGCAGAGATCAGCAGGCTCAGAAAATCCAATATTCTAGGTGAGCTTCTCTTGTACAAGTGGCTGTAGCCTGTCTGCTTGTCTTTTGGATCCTAGCGGCAGTTGAGACCCTTTCCATCTAAAATTTCTAAAGACTCTTAGGGTCCATTGCTCTTGAAGATGCTGCAGAAGTGTGAAGTGCTGCTGCTTGAAATCACTTATCAGCACTTATCCACCTCGAATAAGAAGTCAGTCTGGGGAGGTGAAGCAGTCTTTCCACAGCTGCCCGGAGTCGCTACAGCCTGCCTCAGGGAAGTGGGTATCTGAAGTGCCTTTCTCAGTCACTTCCAGTCCTCCAGCTCTCACTCAGTGATATCCTCCATTCTCAAGCTGTCACCTCACTGCAGGCCTGGAAAGAGAGCACTTGCTTTCTCTGAAGGAAACCTTCCAGCTCCTCTCTCCCCCACACCCAGCCCAGGTGAGCTCGGAGGAGCTGCAGGGCAATGGGGCTAGAAAGCAAGAACAGAGCTCTGGGGTGAAGTCGCACCAAACTGCCCTCACTGCTTTCCTCTCCAGCCTGTGGGCTGCTGTGGGATTAGCACAAGATCAAGAAAATGTTTCTCCCTTTCTCATTAGACACGCGTGGGTAATTTTTTATTACAAGTTCAGATTTGTTCAGTTTGAACTCTTGACTAACCCCCCACTTTTTTTCCTGTATTTACTTTGATTCAACCTTCTCTTTACTGTAGTTATAAACGAATGAAAAAAGGCCATTTTCAAGAAGCAGGGATGCTGAGCTACCCGCTGCTTTGGAATTAGTTGGAGGGAGTGAAAGTATGCCTAGTACTGCGTGTGCTTCTGCAGCATTGGAAAATGGATCAAACATGCACCAGGGCTGATTCCAAAGTGCTTGTGATGCAGGCAAAGCTTCTATACGCCCATATGTGCCATCATTAGCACCAAACAAATCCAACGGTAGGCAAAGAACTTTAGAAATCCCCCACAGGAAGTGGTTTACACCCTGGTTTTTGGAGTCCACAGCAAACAGGGACTACTGGTAAAATTCAGAATTGCTTATTACAAAGTCAGACAGCTCAAACAATGCTCTGAGGTGGAATCAGTCACTCCAACAAACGTGAGTACAAAATGCCCAGGCATGTACTGGTACTTCAGCTCCCGTGGGCTTTGCTCGGCTGTGTTGTGGAGGTGCTGCAAACATGCAGCATCCCCTGAGCTCTGCGGCTCCTGCAGGAGGTCCCTGGTGAACAGGCAGAAGTGGACAAGGATGTTTGAAACCTTTTCCACCCAGCCTTGCCTAAGGCACTGTTTCTGAAGCATGTAGATGTCAGTTGGATTTCTGTGCTGTTGGCAGCATTTAAAATGGAGGCCCAGGCCCAGAGCAGCTGCTGCTTCTGCAAGTCAGGAGTCAGGAAGGGCACAATTCATCTCCACAGCGATATTGTGCCTGGCTCTGCTCCCTCCCACCCACAGGTATGAAAAGTGAACCAAACTCTTCTCACCACAGTAGGAGGTTGCACAGCTGAGACCTCCCCTGAATTCTCCACTGGTTGCAATGAAAAGCAGATGTGCAAACCCTTCCCGGAGCAGGGGGCTGCAGTGGGCATCTACTGGAATGTTAAGAAGGAAAGACAGGATGGTTTTCTTGCTGACGGAATGTTGCTTTGCTCAGGGGACCATATTATTGCTGTTATTTATTATTTATGCTCTGCCGAAGGTGTGCTTTATAGGCACAGTTTGAAAAACAGCAGTGTCCAGTCCCACTGGATGCTGGGCTGCTGCTGGCAGATGCAGAGGGGCAGGCTGGAGGGGAAGGGCAGGCTGGAGGGGCCACTTCTCCCTGCACTGCACTACAGGAGTCTCTTAGTGGTGCCAAGGTGTTCTCTGGGCACGAGGTGAGCTTGGTTGGGGAGCTTGGCGTGGCTTTGTCACCACTTTGCACAGTTGTCTGCTGGTAGTGTTTGCAAGGGCATGTACCCTGTTTGATATGCATTCTGAGTCTGGCAGCAGTGGGAATGAGTGAACAATAAAAATGCTGCTGTCACAGCCCCAGTTTTTTCTCTTTTTTTTTTTTTTTACAGATTCCCAGCCATCTGCTGCCTCACCAGCTGCTCTCAGTGCAGGATGAAACTTATCTCAATTCAGGAACCCGGGCCTCAGGCAGAGGGGTGGAAGGAGCATCGCTGACCTCACAAGTGCTGTCTGCAGGATGCGCGCCCAGACTGGGTAAAAGCTCTAGAGGGATGGGGAGCAAAAAGGGGGAATAGGTGAAAGAAGTGAAGATAAAACTCACAGGCAGCCTCTTGTTGACCCCTTAGAAAATGTTAGAAAATGTTGACCATAGAGAAATGCTGACCTGGGGCAGTGTGAGGGGGCCTGGATCAGATGGAGGTCCGCCACCTCCTTTAGCCAGCATTAGGTTGACAGAAGAGAAGACATTCACCCAAGGCTGCAGAGGATGTGTGAGATCCTTGCTGTGGTGCTGCAACCAGCCCTGTTTGCTTTGAGGCCATTTCTACTGGGGAAGGGGAGCGGAGCCTGGTGGCAACGGAACTGGCAGAGGTGGAGGGAAAGAAGGGAAGTCTGCCTTAGAGCAGCTGAGCAGCTACCTGCAGACAGGGAATGGAGAGACAGCTGTTGGAAATGTGTGGGGTGAGAGGCCCCAAGGAGTCTGACTGCCAAGGAAAGGAGCATACATTACTTGCTGTCTTTGAGGCATCTAGTTGAGCATTTCCTGATTTCATTAAGTCTGATTTTATAATCCCCTTGGGGTTCAAGCAGCTAACTGGAACGCTCTTCACTCCTGTCCCTTGATCCCTCCAGTGCCTGTCTCCAGAAACAGTAGTGATGCTGGACCAGGTGAGGAGGAAGCAGTAGGTTGGCCACGTGAGCCGACAGGGAGTGACCAGGTTCCATCCTTCATTTCCAGAGAGCTCCTCTGCTTTGCCTGTGCCACTTCAGGCTGCTCAGAGCACCCTCCTCCCGCTTTTATGCGTTTTCCAATTAAATTTCCTCCATGAGGAGGAGAGAGGCACTCTGAATCCATTAGCATTAGTAATTATGCAGACGCTTCGGGGAGTTGACTGCCCATCATTACATATAATTAATGTTTCTGGTTATGAATGGAGGGTTTGTTACTTTTTTCTCCTTTTTGTGCTGGAATAGGGCGGGGTAGAGGTGCAAGGGGGTGATGTTACTGTATTTAATTTGCATAATCAGAAGACCTGATTGGGTATGCATGAGGGTAGGGGCCGGGGGGAACTTTCTCCGGTGCACACTCTATTAAGCTGGTGGGAAAACTCAGGAGGGAGATGCAGAATGCAAAGCAAGGGTGAGCACAGCACAGTGACTGCAGACAGCAAGAGGCTCAGGTTTATGCAATGCCACCATCACAAACAGGGAGGGAGGGAGCTTTGGGCTCACATGGCTATGTGCAGTGCCCTATGCTTAGCCCATCGTTTTACTTCACTTGATTGTTTGAAATGACCTAGGGGTTCTTTAGCCAGATTATATTCCTGGTTTTTATTTGAGTATACACACTGAAGCCACAATATGCAGACTCCAGACGTGTGTGTACACCAGGTGACACAGAGCTGGACTCCAGATTCTCCAGATTGCTCCACTCTACCTCAAATTTATCCCTAGTCTTTCTCCCCCAGCCCCTGGATATAGGCAGCCTATCACTGGATTCAAGGCTTCCTTGTTTTAAGTGACAGCTGTCACGCTCTCTCACTGCTCCACAGAAAGTATATATAAACCATGGCTTGGCCTACTGGAGGATTTATGGAAACATACCTGGTGAAGGGACCTGCAGGAGTGGGGAGAAGGTCCTGGAGTCAGTATTTAGTTATTGAGACAATGCCACGGGAGGGCAGAAAGTTTCTCAAAACAGGGAGGGATGAAGCAGTTGTCTGTGCAGCGTAGATCAGGTTGGCCAGAGAATGTCTCAGTCAAAAAAGAATGTGGGACAGCAGTTGTTCAGACAGTCTGATGCTTGAAGTCCCACGCTGTTTGAAGTACTGTGTCCTACCTTATGGCTGTCCTTATTTTCTGACTGATTACAATCTACTGCTTGCAGTGCAGACGTTGGAAATTGGATGGATCTCTTGTGGTATCTCCCTCTTTGGTCAGCACAAGCAGAGCGTTTCCCCAGCGGTGCAGTGGAGAAAGACTTGGATCATCCCTGTTTGTCCCACGCACTGGCTCATCAGATGTTTCTACAGAAGGAAGGGAGAAAATTGGCTTTGTTTCCCAGCATGTTACCCAGAGCTTGTAGAAACGTGAGTCAGATTCCCAACACTTTTCAGTAACCTTTGGAAGAAGTGGAGGATACACAGGAAATAAACCATGCAAGACAAAACCAGAGGGAAAAAAAAAGCCACACTGCTATTTCTGTGTAAATGTTTATCGGTATGTATTTGCACATGTGGTTTTAAAACAAAAGATCAGTGGGGAAAACCTGAAGTTCATTGCATGCCTTGCAAAAAGAAGAAAATCAGTCTCTTTATAGCGGGCCAGTATGAGAGGACACCAGCTTTATTCTGAAGAATGACTTCTGGCAGAGGAAACTTGAGGCACAACTGGATTCTGTTTTTGTTGAGGTTTTGTTCTCTCTAACTGAGAGTTGCTTTAGAGATTTGTAGTTCTGAGGTTCATGATGTTCATTATTTTGTAAAGTGTTTATACATTTGGTCTGCTGCTTGAGGAAACCACTGGGGAAGACTCTCTGTAAGTAGAAGCACCTGTAAAATCTCCAGTGTACACAAAACCAAAAGATCTGATTTGCTTAGACCACAAACTTTTCTGAAGGATGAGAAAGGTCTCAGTACTGATTGGGAAGGTGAAATCCCAGAAGGCACTTACTAGAAAAGGAGTGGAGGTCTTGGGGAATTGCTTGATAAATAACCACAGTAAAATCATAGCATAGCAGCACTCTGTGCTTCTCTTACGTGGTAGGGAGGAAACTTTCTGGCTGTGAAACAGGAAGATGTCAATAGCTCTGCTTTGTTCTCAGCTTCTGCGATGTCCTTCCTTCAACAAACCATGCACTGGGGCACCCAGACTGCAATGGGCAGCAGCCCGTGCTGATGGAAAGAAGATGCTGTCTGGATCCATGGAGAGCAAGGTGAGCTCAACCTTTTAAGGGAGTCCATTGGCTCAAGCCTCAGTTTGTGTTCCCTGTGATCAAAGCTCATCCTGGTGCGGTACCAGACAAAGCTGTGCTGTACCTCAGAGTGGAGTAACAAGATAAAGACCTTGTTATTCTCCAGAGCCAGTACTGAGGTCAGGAATGCTAAAGGAAAGGAAGACAGAAACAGTTGTCAAAGCAGGAGAGTACGATGAGAATAGGGACAGCCTACAGTCAAATAACTGCAGTTGCATACTGTGTCTCAGCACACAGGGGGATGCTGGATGTGAACACATTCTGTAGCCATTGTCCAGAAGGACCTCAGACAGTAAGAACAGGGTCCAGCACATACCTACCCCTCTATAGGGTGTCAGTCTCTTGTAACAGGCTGCTCTGTGTTTGCTGAAGTTAACAGCTGATGGAAGGGCTTGAAGATGTCACTGAAAAATTCTGTGGGAAAAGGCTTAGAACAAGGATCCCTCTGAACTGTGCTCAACAGCATCTCCGCAGGGATCACATCACTGCCACGTGTAGTCATGGCATTTTCTGTCTTTCCCTTCCCTTCCTCTTTTTTGGGGCTGGGTTAGGATGTGTATGTGCAGCAGTGACACGTACAGAAGCACACATGGGTACACGTATACACACAGCACATGCATACACAGGCACTTGAGATTGCTGAAGGCAGAAGTTAAATCCCACATCAAAGCAGAGAGCTATTGGAGCAGCACTGTTCAAAGGCACCAGCTTCCTTCCTGGCAAAGACAGATTGTCACTTTGATTAAGAGATTTTAACAAGAGAGAAAAAAGAGAGGGAATGAAAGAAGGGAGGAGAGAAAAGTGAGAGTTTTCATTTATACTTTTTCTCCCCTTTGGCCATCCAAATAAAGTTTTGGTTTGATGAAAAAAAGACCCCAATTTAAAATAAGTTTAATGTAACAATGAATTATTTAAAGCAGAAGAAAATACAAGCTGCTGCCTAAAAAAAAAAAAAAAAAAAAAAATAGAAAAAGCTATTATTGAAATGTCAGAACAAATACCCAGCTTGATCTGCATTAATATGATAAATACTAATATATTCATTTCCCCTGGTGCTTCTGGGCTTGCAGAGGTACATCTGCAGTGCCTTGCTTATGGTAATCAGGTCGCAGCTTCAAAGGGAGGCACGCAAGGTATTCTGGGTGATGTTGTGCAAGCTGCAGTGAGAGACCTTGTGGTTCATCATGTAGAGTTGAGGAGAACTGAGCAGGAGTCTGCTGAAGATCTCTTGATTGCTGCAGGAAAATGAAAGTCTTGTGTTTGCTGGTGGACCACCAGTCACAGGACAAAACTGGATGTTGTCATTTTGCTGTAATGAGAGTGAGGTGGAGAAAGCAATGAGCTTTGTGTCTTGTATCTCCACATCCTAATTCCTGGTGTCTCCTACGGCTGGGAATAGGTGCCATGGGTGAGCTGCAGAGCACAGCTGCAAGCCAACCAGCATCTCATTTTCTTCTTCTACAGTCTCACAGTGAATAATTCAGGAATGATTTAGTGAAGCTGATAGTTTAAAGCTTCAAGAACCTTCATGTGGTTTTGGAGTCTAGTAATCTGGGAACTGCACGTAGAATGTCTCCAGCAGGGACCAGTGTTGCCTTCTCCTAGGCATCATCTCTACTCACCCTGTTCTTGTCTTTTGGATGAGAGGCAGGGAGAGGAGGGAAACATGTTTGGAGAGAGGAGGTGTGATACAGTTACCATACGTGAACCTATCGAAGAGTCAGGGTGTTTTGACGTTGTCAGGAGATGTTTGGTTAGGTTTTTACCTTCTTGATCAAGTCTTCTTACAGAAGATCATCTCAGATATACTTGGTTAATACACTGCTAACCTACTCTGCATTCCTTTCCTGGTAAAACTCTGGTTGTGTGCCACAGTGAAGCTGTTATCTCATGAGACAATGAGCTCTTCCTGACAGCAAACATCTAGATTGCAAGCTGAAGTGTGGCTTTGTAAGCTGGTCCTGCTCCTGCCTCAAGGGAGGAGCATTGCACCCAGAGGTGTTCAGCTGATTGTGTTGCCTGAGCTTCCAGGTGGATGAAAGAGGTGCATCTAAAGCCTGGCTAAAGTTAGTTAGAGACCTGCAGAAGCTGTGCCTGCCAGTCTGTTGGAGTAATCTGGACTCACTTGAGAAGCTCCTCTTCTGTGTGTGTGTTCCTCTATGAAATGCTCTAGTTCCCAAGGAACGCTAATGTGCTTTTCCAGTAGATTTTACTCACAAATGCAATAGAGTTTGAGTCCATCTGCTTCTGGCCCTCTTTCCCTCCATTGCCTAAATTCGAATGTTTAATGCTGGCTTTTGGGCACATGCCGTGCCCCAGCTACAGACCAGTTTCTCAATTAAAAGATGCATATGCTTTATTATTTATACTTTTTTTTTTTTTCCTGGAGATGCTCCACAGTGTTTGCAGTTTGCTGGAAACCCCCAGCGACAGCCCCAGGCCTTGAACTTCAGAAGGCAAACTCTCCCAGTGGCCATTTTCAATCCATTCACTGGGAAAATGTGATTACTTCTTATTTATTGAAGTTAAGTATTCCTGCTTGTAGCCACCGTGGCATTAAAGTAAAATGCTCGGCATTTAAGGCGATGAATGCAGAGACACAAGGCTAAACGCAGTGCATAAAATCTTTATGGCACTGTAAAACAGACGCCGGGAATATTTTCAACTGCTGTGTTGTGAGTCAAGCTGGGTCCCCCTCTGTCAGGCAGCCTGCCCCGGGTGCCCTTGAGGCTGTGCCCACAGCGTGTTGGCCTGCAGAGGGGAAGGGACCTGGGGAACAGGAAGCTCTCTGCTTCCTGGCATGCGCTGCTCTTGCCAAGGCTGGCCTTGGCAGTGCTTGGTGGCTGTTGCTGCATCAGTGCAGGTCTGGGGGGTAAACAGACGTGGCTGCTATCAGCTCTGATTGCTTCCGAGCAGCTTTCCTCAGTGTCAGCCTCAGATAAATAGAGCTCCAGAGGAAATCAGTTCAGAGTGAGTTTTGTCAGCTTCAAAAGAGATTCATTCCTAGAGTTGTCAGTCACAGGAAAGTGATGGCTGAGATTGCTGAGGGAAGCAAGGCCTGTAGGCATTAAAACAGATACTGTTGCTCGAACTCAGGGTTCAAAGACAAGATTTAATCTGGGCTGTGGGTTTGTGCAAACTCACTCCCCCTTTTGCTTTCTCACATGTAAGGTCTGATTCCCACAGGCACACTCAGCTTCCTATGCTCCATAAGCATTTGTTGCCGTTTTGATCAGCCCTAGAATCTGCTTCCTCCCTCCCATCTGAGCCTGACACCAAGCACTGTGCTAAGCATAAGAGTTGGGCTCCTGACCTTTTCTCTGTGGTGTCCTGGCCAGGCTGTGTCCTCACCCATGAATGGGTGCAGAAAAGCTGTCAGCAATGTGAGCACCTCCTTCCCTGGGGAGTGTGGCTGGGGACCCTGAGAACCAGAGTCACAATCTGCTCAGCTCAGCCTGTCTGCATGGCGACCCAGCTCATGTCTTGGGGCAGCGTGGCACAGTCCAGACTGGCTGTGCCACCTCCCTGAGTCCTCTCCCACCATGCTGGGCTCAATGACAGACCTGAGAGCTTCTCCCAGGGGCTGATCTTATTTCTGGTTGCTCCAAAACTGCATCAAATATGGAGTGGCATTTTGCAAGCTTTGCTCTTGGTAGAAACTACCGTGTGCCTGTTGGGAATGCCCCTACCCATCTGCAGTAAAGTTATGAGGACTGCTTTACATCTTTGCCCTTCCTTGATTGCTTTGGATGCTTCATTGCTGCAAAGGTTCCTGTCCCACATCCAGGCCTCCTCCCTCCTCCCCTGCCGCCGCCTCTTCCATCCATTCGGTGAGCATCTCTTGCCTCTAACATATGGTCAGAGCATATTCTCAGCAATGCACACACTTCTGCTTCTTCACTTCAGCAGCAGCAGTAACTGTTGAACGGGAAATCTGTCGTTTAACTCGGCCGTTTGCAGTCGCTGAAGAGAAGTAATTACAATAGCCTTAATTGGCTGACTGCAGAGCCGCTGCCCGAGTAGCAATAAATAGTGCATGCTTAGGAGCTGGATGAGGTGTAACCATCCAGGGTTTCTCCTCTTCTTCTTCCAGTGGACCCGAATCCTATTCACACAAGAGGCTAACAGGGGTGTTGGGCTGCTGCTTTAAAGAGCCAGCCCTTCATACAAGGGAGATGCTGGTCAGCAGAGACTCGGAGATGTTTCCTGAAGCTCTCTCGCAGGATCCTGGCAGGACAAGCTCTTGGCAGCTCTACTGCTGCCTGCCTCTGCCTGGGTCCCCTGCCTTCCCCTTCTCCTGCTGCTGCCAGGCTATAGCAGGGCGTTTTTTCATTAGCAGTGATGCAGGCAGAGCAGGGCCAATTACTCACTGCTTTATGCTTGCTGGAAAACCCACCCAGGACTGGTAATAGCCATTAAGTGAGGGTGCAGCTTTAACTACGTGCCATTACATTAAGTTTCAAGTTGATATATGGCCAGAGCAAATTGAATTCCTGCTGCTATCCTGTCTGACATTTGTTACATTACAATGCCTGCTCTTTTGTTTTTGAGTCAATAGCTGCTGCTTTCGAGAAATATGGATTATTAGAATTTATAGCCCGTCCTACGCGTCTTTTCAAACACTCATATCCTTTTATCATTTCGTTTTGTTGTTATTCTGCCCAGCACAGTTTGTATTTCTTCAGGTTTTAGCACCTGGGACTCTTGATACTTGTGCTAAATCAATACCCTTTGTCCTCATTGCTTTAATGTACACAACCATTTGCGTGATGCATGAATTGCGTTGGGTTTTCTGCCTGCGATAGTCATTTACTCCTCCTGCTCAGGCATTCCTTCCACTGCTGCACACAGGTCGTGCTTTGCAGTAAATACTATACACCTGCATTTGAGTTCATTTAGTGTGGATTTGCAGGCAGCTGGCTGCACTGGGAAGGTGCTTTGCAGGCTCCTTAGCAGGCGGGTGTTACAGGTGTGACAGTATGCCAGTGCCTCGTGGAAAGTGCTGAGTTTAAAGAATTGGCCTTTTGCTTTTAGAAAAGCTATGCTTTATTATTACAGCCACACCTTTTCATAAAGATAGCAAAAACAGGCTAAAGAAAACCTCTGTGCTTTCATTCACTGCCTCCTGGTCAGTAGCAGCTGATGCTGCTCAAACTTCTGTGCGTTTCGGTGTGCCGGTATGTGGCGCTGGGGCCGGATGGCTCAGAGCTCAGCTGTGGCCCAGTGCCGTGTGGCAGGGCAGCTGGAGGCACCCCGTGGCTGCAGCACAGCCTGCCCTGTGCCCGTGGTGCCGCCCGGCCCCGCATCCTCCTCAGCGCCTGCGAGGTGACAATTTAGCGAAGCGCCATTTCCAAGAATGATGAGTGCGATTTGGAATGTCTCATTGAAACACAGGGCAAATCCTTCATCCCCAGAGGGAGATGCGTTAAACGCTGCCTTGGAATTAATCTGAGGAGCATGAATCTCCCGCACCGTGCTGGGGGGGCACCGCCAGCCCTCCTTTGTCTCCGCGTTCTCTTCTGAACTCTTCTGGTTCACCTCTGCCACCGCTGCTCTTTGGGGCTCTCTCTCACTGTCCTACCCGTGAAAAATGGGATGTTGGCCCTCTCCAGAGTCAGGGCACCCCCGGTATTGATATTCTCCATAAGCAAGGGGAGAGATTTCCTGCTGGGCTGCATGAGCCCAAGGCAGGGCTAGCAGGCTGGGCAGGCCCTGCTGCTTCAAAGCAATGATGCCAGCACCCGGCAACACTGGGAGTGGGACCTGCTCCCGGCTTCAGGGCAGAGGTGAGGCAGCCCAGCATCCAACCTTGGCTGAAGGTTTTTCCATGAGTCTTAATCCTCCCCTAATTCCCTTTATCTTCCCAGTGGGGCCTTTGCCATCAAACACCATTGTGGTCCCACCAGTGTCAGGAGGTCCTTCAGGATGCTGCCGGTGCAGGAGGCACGTTCCTGCCTGCTCCTTGGAACGTAAATGCTCTCAAATATAAAGATTATTTACATTCCCAAACAAAGCTGCCAAACACTTTTTAAATGCGCTAACGGTGCCTCTCTCTTTCCGCTGTGCTTGCTGATAAAGGGCCATAAACAAGCCTGACACATTTATAATAACCTTTTTCTCCTCCCTCTCCCCTGCTCTCTCCTCTTCCTCTCTTGCCTCTCTTGCAAGCTGCATCGGGTAATTTTTTATTCTCTTGCCATTAGCTGGGATATATTGTTTGATAGGGGGAAATAAAATGTTGAATCTCTTTTTATTTTTGCTTTTATTTTTATTTTTATTTTCTTGTTCTAGCAGCAGCTGTTTCAAATGCCAACAGTGGATGCTTAGTTTTAAAATTTTGTTTCCCCAGCTTTTCTTATTTCCTCTTCATCTCCTTCCCTTTTCCTGTGTCTCCCTTCTAAAAGGTCATCTTAAATGATGCAAGGATACGTGCTTTTGCAGGTTGTTTTTATCACTTACCGGCCTATTCCAAAGGCCATTTAGTCTTCTAGGCAAAGGTTGTAGCTTTCAGTCTCCCCTTCCCATTTACAAAGGAAAAGCGGATGTTTTATCTCTAGATATATAAATTAGGTATAGATATAGATATAAACCAAAATGCTAACCCATCTAGAATAAAAGATCCTTGTAATTTCTTTGTCTCCAGGCTGAAGAGGTCTCAGGTTCACCTTTTGTCATGTCGTCTGTTCCTTTTAGAGATATTGATGGAAGTGCCACATCTAACGATTCCTTCTCCATCCTGTATTGATGGTGCTGTAGAAAGGCCGGCTTGCTGGAGATGAAAGGCAGCACTGAGCAGTGTGGGTATGCACTGTTCCTTCGGGGCTGCTCGTGCAGCTCGGTCTGCAGCCCATGGCTGTGGGAGAGGCTTGGCATGCATGGGCTGCGGGGCACAAGGAAGGCATCCCAGGGCCTGTGCTGGTGGAGGTGCGTGTTTCTGGAGCAGTTGGGCTGGCCCTGGGTTTGCAGTCCTGAATTTTGTGATAGTACAGCATGTATTTGCTTTGTGTTCTCTTGAAACAGTGGCTAGAAGGAGAGAGGGCGTGTGGTAGGCCTGGTTTGGAATTGCTCGTATCCTGGAAGAGCAGTGAAGCCCTGGTGAGCTTTGACACCACTGCTGATGTGGGGTTAGCCTTGCTGCAGGGGCACCGTGACCAGGAAACCTGGCAAAGCTGTGGCAACTGAGTGACTGTTCCTGAAAGTGTTGTTTGAGACATCACTAGGATAGGCTGAAAATCTCCCTCACCTCACCCCACTTTGCCTTGCTTATGTGGGGTGCATTTGAAGCAAGGGTTTCTCTGTGCATGTGAATGTCCAGTGAGAGCCAGAGACTGCTGGCACTGCCAGGGAGAAACGATGGCATGTGGGCCTTGGATGGAACCACCTGCAGTGCTGAGTCTTTTGGATCAGAGTGAAGGAGAGGGCTTTTTTTTTTGGATGAACTGATCCCACAACCCAGTGACCTTTGCTTTTGTCAGAGATTGAAGAAAGTGAAAGCAGGGGCGTTAACGGTCACGAGGTATTTGCAGTGCAGGGAAAGCCAGCACCATTTCCACTTAGATACCACCCCAGCCCTCTAAATCTGACCTGCCGATGGGGCTGAGATCCTGGGAAGAGTTACTTGCTCTTTGCAAGAAAGGTGGAACTTAAATGGACAGGGCCATAAATATCCACAAATGCAGAGCACAAATTTGATGAGCAGATAAAAACTCAAATTCTTTCTTTTCCTGAACACATTAAGGCTTCACAACCAGCCCAGAGAGTAAACCATAGCTGGCAGTATCTAATTTTCCAGATTTATCCGAGCCAGTTCTGGGCAGCACAAGCTCACTTGGTGCAATCCTCCTAGAAATGTTGTGATGAAATGAAGCTGTCAGATCCTGCTGCTTGGATGCTCCCCTGTAACTGGGGTGTCCTGGGTGCCAACAAGCCGGGGACAGAGCCTTCTGGCAGGCTTAGCTCACGGTCACTTATAATCCTGTGCTTCTGATCAGGAATGATGGACTGGGGTGGCAGGAGCAGCGAGGGGCCATGCAGATAGCTGAGTTAGTTCTACCAGTGGCTCTCTTAGCTCTGCCACTCCAGCCATGTGCCCAAAAGAGGCTGAAGTGCTTCCTGATCAGTTCCACGGCACAGCCCAGCTTGCTGCCACCCAGTGATTCCATTTCTATTGCTGCAGCAGGCTCAGCAGTGTGCCACATTGCTCTCCATGGCCTGGCTGGAGCTGTGCTGAGCAGGCCTGTGCTAGACATCCTGAGGCTTACATCAGGAGCAGGGCTCACTCCGGCTGAAAAATGAGGAAGGGATGAAGTGTCCTCTCCAGTATGACACAAAGCCCTCATCACCTGAGCCATTTTCCAGTGTATTAATATTCATTTTTCACTAATGCGAGATGAATACATTTAAATGTTTGGCCAGAGCACATTCGTCACTTTTATGTCATACTCACAGAATGCATCAGTGTGATATATTGTGTATTTTACCATAATAGTAGACAATACAGCTCAGTATTTCATTAGGACAAGTAGCAAGAATGAGGCAAGGAGACAGCGCTGCTGGACAAGGGGTGAGCTCAGGAAAACAGAAATAAATTAGAACATATTAATCTGGAGCGAGGAGTCATTTCACAGCTAAATTAAAAGCAGCAGCCGTCGCCTCTTGTTGAGTTGCCCTATTAGGCTTCCTGGGAAAGGCCTGGCCAGCAGCTTCTTGTGGCTGTAGCCTCAGATGCAATAAGTGCAGCCATGTCAGCCGTGCTGGTGGCAACATCTTTGCCAAGGGCGTGATGGTGCCTGGGGCTGCACAGGACTGCAAGAGCAAGGATGGTGCAGGCAGCTCTGTGCCATGGGACCACCAATGTGACTGGTGACTGGTGAAGCTGGGGTTACTGAACAGGCTTTTCCCTGTTGCTTTCTTTGGTCCCGTGTTTTGCCCCAGCGCTGATTGGTAATTTAGACCGGAGGGATCTGCAGAGTGGCTGCAAAAGAGAGTTCAAAAATCAATGGACGTTAGAAAGGGTCAAATGATGCCATAAAGAGATTAACAGCAGCACAGAGAGATAATATTCCCCTGACTGCAGAGCTGGCCCTGGGAGCTTTATGACAGGGAAAGAAAAGGGCAGGGGCAGCCCCACACCTCTGTCGCTGCCTGACTTCTCACCCTTCTAAAAGCTCAAGGCTGTCTGGGGAGAAAAGGGCCAGGACAGCTGGGGCAGCGAGAAGGCTTGGCTACGTGGACGGCAATGAGAGGAGACAGGCAGGTGGGTCGTGCCATGCCTGATGAATTCTTCTAATCCAGACAAACTGCAGCTTCCTCAACAGTCCCTGCTAAATCACCCAGGTGGAAGTGGCTTGCTCAGCAATCAGCCGCAGGTTTATAGCACAGAGGGCAAGTTTTAGGAGGGTACCTTGGCTGAGCAGGGGGAAGGGGCTCAGCATGTGAGGCAGGCAGGAGCCCAGGGCTGGGGGCTCTGCTGTGGGCTTCCTGGTGACCTGGCAAGGGACTCTGTGATGGGGAAAGAGGGACTGGGTTTGGTGCTGCACCTCACTGCCTGGAGGAGTTGTGTTAATGGTCCAGAAAGGAAAAGGAGGTGGCTAACTGTTGGGAAAAGTTGACCTTGATCCATTGCCCTTTAAAGCTATGAAGGCATCTGTTTGCTTGAAGAGACAGCTGCCATTCTGTATGGGAGCATTTGAGTCAATGTGTGATAAGAGGAGTGCACGTGCTGAGCTTTCTGCTGTCGTTTTGGGGTGGCTCCTGGCCAGCAGCAGCTCGCAGCCTGTTTTTCCTCAGGAGGATCCTGCTGTGACTCTCTTGCCCTGGCCCGGAAGGATGCTTTTCTGTCCTGCCTCCCTGCCAAATGTAGCAGAGACCCCGGTGGCCATAGGGAGGCCTGGCCACACCTAGGGGAGCACTGGGACACAACAGGGAATCCAAATTGCTCCAGCTGTTCCTGCTGCCAGGGCAGAGCAGCCAGGAGACCCAAGCAGGTCTTAAAGATTCAGGAGACCAGCAGTGGCACCTCTGGCTCTCATTTATCTTCTCCTTGTCCGCAATGAAAGCAGCATTTTGCTGACAGGCTTTAAATTTCCTGATGCATATGCTGGCTTTGCTTTTTGCCGTATTGTTTCTTCCCTCTCTCTCTCTGTTTCTCGTTACTGCTGTGCCACTTTACGTCTCTTCCTCTCTCTGCACCTCTGCAGAGGTGCTTTCCTCTGGCTCTGCCCCCTCCCATTTCTTCCTGGCCCTGCTGCTGCCGACCCCGCTCCCTCACAGTGCCATGCTGGGCTAGCTGCTGGTCTGGCCTCGCTCCCACTTTGTTGTCTGGCCTCACACCCAGGTGACAGCAGATGAGAGCGGGGTGCTGCCACTGGATTTCTGTGCTTGCTTCCATCAGTGCTTCCTGCAGAGCCTGGGCGATTATTATCTCTGTAAACGACTGAAAGAAGTACAGTGATAAAAGGATTAAGCCAGACATATTTTATTTTATTTATTTATATCTTGCTGTTCCTCCTCCCATCCCCCTTAGCAAGCTGTGGAGCATATTGTGCTGCAGCTGCTGCTGCTGATCCAGGGAAGAGTGGTGATGTGGGACTGGAGGAAGGAACAGGGTGGGCTGGGAGCAGAGGCACGTGCTTGGGCAGGGGGTGCTTATGAGCCCTGGTTCATAGTGTGTGGGGCTGAAGCAGGAGAGACAGATCCCATAGCAAGAGGGCTGCACTTGCAGCCAAGGTAACTTGCCCTTTTCCTTGGTAAGACGTCTCCTTTTGATTTATCATCTTCAAGAAAGTGACTGGGAGCCCACAGAAATGGGGTCTGAACCCAGAGCTGCTCAGAGACAGTGCCTGAATAGGTTACAGACCTGAAGGGCGGCTCAAGTGTCTCCAGACAGCAGCTGTTGCATAGAGGCCCCATATGCAGTCCTCGCTTGCCTGTGGTGCACAGGCACGCTGCAGCGGCACAGCACTGTTTCCTGGAGCAGATCCCATCAGGCTGTTCTCTGCAGCAGATCCCTGCAGATGCTCCTGGAAACAGCCTATTCCCAGCTGAAGTTTATTTCAGGTCTCTTTGTGTGTCTGTTAAATAAGCGACAGCCCACAGACGCGTACAGACAACCCAGTCCTGTCTGGGAACTCACAAAGCCCTGCCTGCATCTGTGGCCTCCAGATTTTCATCATAAGGGCTGCTGCTGTGGGTGGCTGGTGAGACTTTCAGCCCTCCTGATGGCATCAGAGTTGGATGAGGAATAAAGCAAGATAGAGGCTCAGAGTTGCACAAGGCAATTTACCCGGAATGTTTGGTTTTTGATATTGCAGCTTTCTCCCAGCTCCTTGGCATGGAGGGTACAGTGCCTGATTGCAAACTCTTACTGGATTGAGCCCTGGAGGAACAAAACTAGAGATTACATTCCTGGCAAGGAGTCCTCTCCAACACTCATTTGTACCGAGGTTGTATCTGTTCTAGTAAATATAACAAGCCAGCATCCATCCTCTGGTCCTGATGGGGAGTGGTGTGGTGTGGTTTGTGCTGATACAACTAAACTTTGGCATCTCTCATGCAGTTCACTGCTGACAGCCCCTGGCTTATGCCATCCCCTGAACTGTGTCCAGGGCTGTCTGGGAGAGTGGTGGCTGGTGTGGGCCAGGGAGCATGTGGACAGTTAAATGTCTTGGATGACCATGACACGGTGCCTGAAGCCAGCGCCTTGGTCCTGTTTTAGTTACCAGTATAGATCTCTCCTGTGATGCTCTCAGAATAAAAGGAGACTCAGAGCCTGGCAAGCAGGTGTCCTCTGGAGTGCTGGTCACTAGCAGTGTGGGGCCGTGGCAACAGGGAGCAGGAAAGGAATGAAGTTGGAAGGGAGTGAGGGAATTTGGATGGAGAGGGAGGAGTGGTTTGTGTCAGGCTGGGAAGCCTCAGTAAGCAGGAGCAGAGTCAGGAGGACCCTCTCAGTCTTTTTTTTCCTCTATAGCTTCTGTGCTGGAATGATTGCACAGCCTATATCAGCAGGAGGAACTTGGCACCCTCCATCTCGCTGAGTGCTGTGTGGAGACAAATCAGCTGCTATATTTGTATGACTAAAGAGACCCAGGAGCACAATCGTTCAGGAAGTGAAACAAAACGATGGCAGCATTTGGGCCAATACCTTCAGCAGTCCTAGGAATATCAGAGCTCTTCAGGCACATGAAGTAGCAGCTAAAGCTACCCAACGTGATGTTGTGTTCCTCTGCCCCCTGGGACCATGAACTAGCCCTGAAGGGATGGCAGCTGTGCATCAATACTCCTGCAGGAAGCTCTGTCCCCCGAGGCGGCATTGCAGATATTTGCCTGAGAGGAATATGGTGGCAGGAGGCTCTTTCCTTAAATCCTGCAGTTTGTTCTGCCCTGTGTTGCAGCTACAAAGCAGTTTATGTTTGCTGGGTTGTTGTGCTTTCTGACCTCTGCCTTCATCACTAAACCTGGATTACTAAACCTAGAAAGGACATTTCTTTGGGTTATTATCAGCAACACAAGCCATAGATATGATGTAACCCACCAGCATGTCTTCTGTTACAGACAGTGATGTGTTTTCTCCTGTCATCACCCCCTCTAGTAGCCCAGGAGCTCAAGATGCAGAGGTACACTGCCTTCACAGCCAGTCCCACAGGTAGGCAGAAGCAACAATTTTATATTTCAAGCAAGGTATTTGGGAGATGAAGTTACATCAGAAGGGTCCTTCATGGCATCCCATCTGTCCCTGGGGAATATAAGCCAGGTGAGAATGCTGTTCCTCACTGGAAGGGCACCTGAGAGATGGGCGCTATCTCACAGCCTGATACAGCTCCACTTGAAGTCAGTGATGCCCCCAGGCAGGCTCCTGCTATTGTGGCTCTTTCCCACAAACCCTGTCCACGTCTTTTTTTGTCTGTCATTGTCTGCTCCTCCATTTCTACCTTCCCTTCCACCTGTGCCCACAACAAACAGAGCAATCCAGCATGGCCCAGTTTAATATTCCACAGATCCTCCTGGGCTGATAAATGAGAACAAGAGAGGGAAAAAGGGGTGGGAGCCTGGTGCATGGGGGGGATATAAAGCCCTGAGCCTGTATTCAGAGCAGCAGAGATAACAATAAGCGAGAATAATAGTCTAACAAGTCGGAAATGTCACACGCGATCTGGTGCCATTAACACAACATGGATCTGAAATATCACATAATTAGTTTTGTGCCTGTTGTTCTGGCTTGGAGAGAAAAAAAATATTAAAGGGAAGAGATCTGGGGGGGCAGGCAGGGAAGTGCCAGCAAAGTGAACTCATAAAAGGGCAAAGCCTACAGCATCTAATGTTTTTGGAATAATATAATGAAGCTCTATCTCCTTACCCATGTTTGAGGCAGAGATTTTATCTGGCGGTATGGGATAAAAAGAAATGAGAACTTGAAAAGGGTAGATAAAATTGTGATTGATCTCTCTAGGACTGCCTTGCCTCCTTTCAGGCAAGCTTGTGGGCCTTATGAATTGCTCTACCACCGAGACACATGATCCCACCCCTTCCCACACCACCTTGGTAAAAGATGAAAAACTCAATATTTTCAAGGCTTTTTTTCTGCATCTCTTCATTACTCAGTGCCCAAAACCCACGTTTAAAAGCTATGAGGTGACTCAGAAGCTGCTTGTCCCCTGAGAGTATGCCTAACGTCCATGCATTCCAGTGACCTCTGCTGCTGCTGAGCTGTGAGTCCCCATGCCTTCACATGTGCTGCTCAGAGGGGAGGCTTGGTCTGAGCACAGAGCTCCCAGCAGAAGGGCACTAAGCAGAATTTCTCTTGTATATTCCATTTTAAGTGCTCCCTTTCCCACATGTGTTTCTTTCTTTGCAAAAAGCCCATTCACTCTGGTGATCAGTGGGACAGGAACAGCAAACCCTTTGCTCCTTCCTCCAAGTTGGAATGGCTTACATTGAATCAAGGTGGATTTCTTCACCTGCTCTGGCAGAGATTTCCCTTCTCCAGCCCATGGCCCTTAGGAGGCCTCGGTCCTGCTTGTGCAGACGGGCCCTAATCACCCTTTGGTTCTTTTCCAGCAGTGTTAGGGGAGAAGCCAAAGGACCCAGCATGCAGACACAGGCCCTGGATCTGTGAGGTTGTCCCAGGGCTGGTTTGGGAGGGCAGGTGGCCCACGGTGCTCCTTTCCTTGGTCTCTCCCAGTCCTGGTGAATACAGAACGGAGGAGATGTGCTACCCATAGATTTGGGTGCAGGTAACAAAGCCTCCTGTCAGTTTGTTATGTGCCAATTGCTAATCACTTTTAAACATATTCTGGGAAAGAGGTACTGTAAAGCAAAAGCTACGCTCCTGTGCCAAAGACACGAATTGCTCTGTCCAACTTCTGTCTCTGGAGAGTGCCTGTAGAATGGGGATTCAATTAATTCAGTCCCGGCGGATCCATCACTTTGCCCGCTAACGGCCGGGAAGTGACAGCGAGTGCGACAGGAATGTTGATCTATTGCTCGCTGCTCTGGCCAGCCGTGGCAGGAGGCTGCTGTCACCGTGCTGCTGTCAGCTCGAGAGCCAGAGCCCTTTGCACATGAAATAGAGGGTTTGCAGAGGGCTGGGACGCAGCTGCCTCTGGGGTGGAGCGCAGCAGCGATTAAACAGCAATCCGCACTCCGCCTTCACGTGGGAAGCGAACAGTATTTCTGCATGTTGTTAAGGCTGAACAGAAGCGATAAACATTAGGGCTGGGAGAGAAGCGCGCTTCCCTCTTGTCAAGAAGGTCTGCAGCATGGGTTCTTCCTTCAGCTCTGAAGTGAACGTTACAAATTCTGATGAAGCATATGTTCTTCCAAAATTAAACATTTCATTTCTGTTTCAGCCTTTGCAGCTTGCCAGTAATTTCGAAACACAAAAACAATGATTTTGTTTGGAAAAGTCATTTTGAACAAGGCATTTTAGAATGCTTTGTTTCCTTTTAAAAAATGGAATGACGATTGAACAGTCTACACAATATTAGTATTTTCTGAAATGTCTTGATTTAGATGAAAATTGATTTTTCTTGGTGAAAGCAGTGCTTTGATGAAAGTTTTTTTTCTCTGTACTAGTAAGATAGGCAAGGTCTGTATTATGTATTGGCCTCTATGCAGAGAGTGAGACATCTGCTACTGCAGGGGGCAGAGGGAAGCCTGAAGGAACAATGCTATCAAAAAGGCCTTAAGTGCAACTCTGTCATTTGTCTGTGTAAATAATTAAATTTCTTCAAGCAGTTTGCAGGGAATTTTATCAGAATGATGCAAGTTGAGTTAGTGCTGAGGCCTTTCCTTCCTTTCTATGACGCTCTTTGCAGGGCTGCCACACCTCCAGAAGGACGTGCCCCACATTGGGAGCAACCCTTGGAGCTGTTCTTCCTTTTGGGGTTTTCAGGTTCTCCAGCACTAGATATAGGCTGCAAGATGTGCTTGCCAGTATCTCAGGTGATGCGTCTCAAAGAATTAAAGAAAAGGAAGTGTGAAGTTATCCATCTGGCTGGCAGCCCTTCGAGGAGCGGCTCTTTCCTCCTGCAGCTGTGAGGATTAGAAGCAGCCCATCTTCTTCAGCAGATCCAGACAGGCAGGTTAAGTGCTGTGCCTGAGACTCCAGGACCTGAGGGCAGGCAATTCCCTGAACTCACAAAATCATGACTTGGCCAAACCGTGTTAGCTGCAGAGCCGTTCATGCTCTTAACCTATTTCTCCTAGGCCAATTATGCTGAGCTTCTACTGAGGGCAGTAATGGCTGGGTACACTCCCTTGAACCAACGATGTAGGTGGATGGAGAAGACGAGCGGCCTGCTAATGAGGAAACGGCTGCTTAGTAGTGATGCATAGCTAATGACCCCTGTCTCCAGCAGTCCACAACCAGGCGGAACAAAAAATCTATTTCCACCAAGTGCTTCATTACCGTTCAGCTACACTCCGATGAACAGCTTGGTTTGGTGGAGAGAGAAGGAAGAGTGATGTGACTGGGATGTAGCTGTTGGAAGGAGAAGTAGCATGGCTTTCCTGCTTCAGCCTGGCCCAGCCCTTCTGCCTCTCTGGGCATTTGTGGGAAACAAGGGAATGCCAAAATGGAGAGGGTTCAGAGGTGGGTGCCTGTCACCTCTTCCGCCTCCTGTAGGCTAACACCCTTCAGGGCTTGGGAAAGGAATGGGAGCTCTGAGAAGCAGGTAAACCCCAGGATAAAAGGTTTGTAGTCACTGTTGGTCCTTGGCTGTTGAAACCACTGCCAGATGCCGGCAGGCCTGGGCTGTACACAGGGCTCTGCTGCATCTCTGAGAGTGGTGAGGAGCTGCTGAAGTGCTGGGCAGGCAGCTGGGGGCACTGATAGGAGCACAGTGGAGGCACCAGGTTGAGTCTCTGTGTGCCAAAGCTCAGGTGTGCGAGGCTGCATTGGGTTCTCTAAAAGGATTGGGTTTGTTCTGTGTTTCTCAGTTTCCTGGGGTGTGAAGCTGGGGAGAGCATAGGTGGGCAGGGTAGAAAAAAACTGCTGAAGGATTTCTTCCTATCAGCAGGTTAAACTCTTGTCGTGCAGCTCCTGCACCTCTCCCCTCCCGCTTGGAATTAAAAATACATTTCTTAACACGTTAGTGAGCAATTCAGGCTTTCTGCACTAAAGAGCCCATCTTCTGACCAGGTCCTGTGACATCTGCCCATGTCACTTGATTTAGCCTCACCAGGCTGCTGTGGTTGGTAAAACGTATTGAGATGCCTCCAAGATGCTAAAGAAATAGGAATGGTTGCTGTTAGGCTAATTTATTACTATTTAGCAGAGAACAAATACATTTTAAAAGGATAATGGCAAATTAAAAATCCTGTTAAGCAAATTTGCTTACCTAGTACTTAGTAACAACTTGGGCTTAGATCCCACAGTCATTTAAATGCATGCAAAACTTTACACAAATATGCGGGCCCAGAGAAATCTTGAATCTCAGTGGGATCAAGAACATGGATATTAAGTATGAAATAATTATTAACCTTGCTGCCAAATTAGTCTTTCACTCTTGGCACCACTAGTCTCCAGACTCTCTGCTTTTGCTTGGAAAATGAAAATCGATGGGGTCAGGTTTACTTCTGTTTCTAGTCAGCGTCAATTCAGTAACCTCAATGCAGAGCTGGTTTTGCAGGAGAGTGTGGTATCGATCCTGTTTCTGATCTGCAGCTCTTGACATCACAGAGAAACCCGTGCTAGCCTGGGAGGCTGCTCTTGTCTGTACCACTGGGTTGGGAGAGCTGTGCTCACTTTCTGACTAGGGTCTGTGAGATGAGCTGCTTTGCCCCAAGGCACAGTGCAGGGAGCTGTCTGGCTGCTGTTGGCCAGTGTGAAGGGCTGTGCTGCCACGAGCTGGCTAGCCAGGGGCAGCCCAAAGCTGGATTTGCTATGGAAAGGTCAGCCTGAAACTTCGCTGTCTTTGGCTGTCCCTCAGGTGTGTCACCACACCACACAGCTTGGTGTCATCTGCAAACTGCTGAGGTGCCCTCCATGCCAGAGTCACTGATGAAGAAATTAAAGAGCACCGGTGCCAGGGCTGACCCCCGAGGGACACCACTCATCACTGCTCTCCACCCGGACACCGAGCCATTGACCACCACCCTCTGGGTACAATCTCACAGCCAGATCCTCATCCATTGAACGGTCCACACATCAAATCCACCTTTCAACTTCTGAGAGAGGGGTGCTGTGGGGGACTGTGTCAAAGGCCTTACTGAAATCCAGGTAGATGACATCAGTGGCTGCTGTTATGCCATCACAGAAGGCACTGTGTTGGTAGGACCTGCCCTTGATAGCTGCCTCATAGCAGCTCCCTCCCTTTCACGTGCCATAGCAGAGCTTCCAGGAGGATCTGCTCCAAGATATTGCCCAGCACGGAGGTGAGGCTGACATGTCAGTAGTCCCTGGGTTGTCCTTTCTACCCTTCTTAAAAACAGGTGTCAGATTCTGTATTCCAGCGTACCTTTCGGGTCTGCCCAGCAGCAGCTCAGCTGTGTACGATTCCCTTGTTTTTGAATGAAGGGCAAACAAATTTAAAACTCCATGAATGATTAGAAATCAGTCTAGCTTTTCTTCACTTTCTAGTTTGTATTGTAAATCAAAGCAGTAATCTTTCCATGCTTCTGGGTCAGAGATTGGCATTTCGTTATCATCAGCTGCAGCTTTCATGTGTTTCTGGTGCAGATAGGAGCTGCCCTTTTACCAAAGTGTTTTGCTGATCCGGTTGTGTGTGGGTTTGCTCTTGGCATGGGGTAAGCATCACAGAGATGGCCAGGCTGCAGAGAGCTGCCACACCGAGACCCAGCACTTCGGTGGACGCACAAGAGTTGTCCCTCTGCATCTGGCAGCACAGGTGACAGGGCAGCCAGCTCTGCCTGCCCACGCAGCCGTGGGCCTGTCCCCCAGGAGTGCTCATTACCGGCTCTTCATTAGCAGCTGCTGTGCTGAGGAAGGCCTGCAGGGAGGCTGGAGGCAGTGCAAGCTCCAGGCGCTGCTGGGGAGTGCCTGTGCTGTCCGTGTTCCCAACTTGAGGTGCTGGTGAGCCCTGTGTGTGTTCTTGTTGGAAATGACGTGTGCTATAATTCCTCTGGCAAAAAATATACTGTGAGTTTGCTTCTCAGGAGCAGTGGGGAGTTCAGGTGGTGGCTTTTGGAAATCCTTCCTCACTATTTGTGCAATCATTTCTATTTCTGTGAAAATGCAGTTTCTGTGAGCACCCTAAATTTGAGCTGAATTTGAGAGTTTGTTTCAGCTGAGGTGTAATTCTAATAGTCAAAGCTTCATTCTGGACCGACCACATTTCCCTGGAATTAATCCTTTCTTTCGAAGTTCTTGAGACTGATGTTTTGATGCTTTGATATAGGAGCAGTGCTTTGCAGTTGGGGCCCACCTGAAGCCTGTGTGGAAGGGAATTGGGCTCATTCAGCAGTGAAGGATTCATCCAGGTGTGCCTGTGTATTTCCTATACAGAATCATCACAGAATGGCTTGGCTTGGAAGGGACCTCAAGGATCTCCAAGCTCCAACCCCCCTGCCACCATGCTGGGCTGCCAACCTCCATATCTAATACTGCCCAGGGCCCCGTCCAACCTGGCCTTGAACAGCCCCAGGGATGGGGCATGCACAGCCTCTCTGGGCAGCCTGTTGACGTGCTGGTGGTCACTGCCTTCCGATTAAACAGCAATGACCATCCAGTCAACAAGAAGAAGGGTCCCATTGCAGAGCAGGAGTAACTAGTGACAAGTGTGCATCAGCACTCCTTTCCACAATGCAATTCTTATCTAAATGCAAGGCTGCTGGGTTGCTCTAATGGCAACAGCGTGTCTGACTCGAGTTGTGATTGAATTTGGTACAAATCAGCGCATACAAAGGAGGCATTTTGATGCATAAGTAACATCTTTCTACGAGAAGGAGGCTCCTCTTCTATTTTTATTTTGCCACAAGCATCTTTGTGAATTGTAACATGCTTTTATTGTGATAAATCTGTTGGGCAAATATTCTTCCAAACAGGCTTTTCATCTTCCCTGACAGCGGGAGGTCCTACCCTCAGTGTGTGGGGAAGTGGGAGCTGCTGGTGCCTGGGTGTCCTCGGCCTGGTGCTGCTGTGAGTCATGCCTTGCCCTTGTCATTCCCCTGCTTCCTGAGCTGCTCGCTCATCTTTCTGAGCGCAGGATGTGGCTGGCTTTATTTGGAATGTTACAAGCAACCCTGCCTGAGTTAATTGACCAAGACAAATTTTGTTAAAAAACCTTGACATTAATAATGAGAAATAAGAGCTGGGAGGTAAAACACATGCTCTTTAGGCAGGCATTAGCAGTGCTCCCACCCTTCCAGTCTCCTCCTGAGGTAGTATGGCAGAGAGCTTAGGTCAGTTAGTTTTAAAATTAACTTCTAGTCCTCAAGGCAGCCTTTAAATAGTGCTTGAGCTGTGACTGTTGCTAGTCTTTTCAGGCAGTCCGAGGATGTGAGCTAAGGAAGGATGGAAGAGCAGAGTGGTGCAGGAGATCCATAGCCATGAGGGTGTGAGCCAAGCAGGGATGAAAGAACAGAGAGGTTCAGGACACCCAGGGAAATCCGTAACCACTGGTGGCTGCTCTCACAACTGACCCAGGGCAGATCCTTCATCTCAATATTCCTCCCCCGGGCCATACAAACTGGGCTGGGATGTGGAGCTCCAGGTAGCACCAGGAGTGGGGACGTCCCCTCTTAACCAAGAGATGGTCTCCCTGTGCAGCCCTACCCTTTGCAGCCCCAACCTGTCTGCTTCTCGCCTGGGTGATGTGATGCAAAGGGATGTTGTTCCTGCTCCTCTCTCCTTGAACGCTGCCATGCTGCTGTAGCCATGCTCAAAAAACAAAAAAAGCCCTTTGAGGAAATGTTATCCCACTTTTCTGCTTCTAGCCCCGAACACATTAGTGATGAAAACGTGCACATGAAACAGCAACAAAAGGAGTATCTTAATTTGCTTCTGGGAACAGAAGTCTGCACCTGAGGATGGCTCCAAAGTCACGGTGCTGCCCTGCTCCCTGAGGACGCTGTGCTCCCGTGCCTTTCTGTGAGGATGTGGGCCTTGCAGGTGATCCATCAGCTCGTATCTTTTCTGAAGTGGCAGGGCTGCAGCCGTACATCTCTGATCGATACCGCCCAACCTTGACATGGAATCAGTCACTCGTAGCCTGCTCATTACTGCTGGCTAACCGTTCGCCTGCAGCAGCCCCTTAATAGCCTTCCCTGACTGCTGCCGAGTCACAACAAGAGTGTTTAGCAGCCTTATTTACATGCAGCATTTCACCAGTCTCTGCTTCCTTGTGCTCACAGCCCACCATCTGCTCCGGAGCCTCAGAGGAGATGGGGAGTGTGGAGCAGTGTGGAGCGTGGTGCCAGCCTTGTCCCCGTGGTGATGGGGGGCCTTTCCTGCTGGGGGCTCCTCGAGGCTCAGCCACAGCCTCTGTTTGTCCAGGAGACTTTGGCATTGTGCTTTGGCTTTTATTCTCGAGCTGAAGTAATTTTAATCGCAGTGATTTTAATCCGCTGTGTGTTTCAGCCTTCTCTATGTTTACAGTCTCCAAGGGTGGGAAAGGGTTCAGGAAGTTCTTCCTAGAGAGCAGCTTTAAAATGGCAATTTATTATTTATAAGCTGGGGGGTGGATGAGGTCTGGGAATGGAGTTCCTGCGAGTCTATTAGCCAGGCAGGTTGTGCTCTGTGTCACTGCAAAGGCTCTCCTTGATATCCGCAGCAAGGTCTTAGACTTGACTCCTGACCTTGGTCATGAGCCATTAATGATCTCTGTAGAAAGAAATACACTGACACATGCACTTTGGGGGATATATGGTACATCTGCTAGCATGCCATTGATTTACATGAACAAACTCAGAGTACAGCTTTTTTTTAACTTTTTTTTTTTTTTTTTTAAAGTGACTATTACTTAAACTGAAGAGTAAATTTCAGCCTTGGCCTCTGTTTCATGGGAAGAAACAATTGCACCCTTAGGAGCAAGGATGTGGATGATGGCAGGAAGTGATGTGCAGTGTGGGCAGTGTGGTGGAGAAGAACCTGACCTGGTGAGGAGGGCAGGGTAGCCTGTGCATGCCTGCTGCTTGCTGGTGGCATGGGAACCCCATGCTCTGGCACTGCAAATGCCCAGAGCCCAGTTGCAGCCCTGCCTCACGTTTCTGGCATTATTACTTGGGGTTAAGCTGATGTCACTGAAGTATGAAGCATGATGTGAGGAGATCAGCACTGTGCATCAGCGTGGAACTGCTCCTTTCTGGGACCCCCATCCCCAGTGCTGCGGACTGATCCAAGGAAGGAGCTTGAAAATGTAACCTTTAGCTTCAGAACCTTGCAGATGATCTTTAATGCATCAAAATGGGATTTGGGAAGAATGTAAAACAATTTTGGAGGTTGAGGTCGGCATTACTGTGAACTGATTTAGGAACATCCTTCTCTCCATGAATCTCCTCCTGTCTTTCCTTGACTATCAGGCACCACATACTGAACGGGCATGCAGCTGCTTTGCCCAGCCAGAGCTGGCATCTTCACCTTCTGCCCCAGATAAGAGTTAGCTTCTGCCTCTGGACCTCTTTTTTGCCATTTACCTGCCTCAGTCCCCATCTGATTTGTGTCTGCATAGTGCTTTCAGGAATGTGGCTCCTCCAGTTCATCTGGGGCTCTCTTCCCACATCAGTTGCTAATGAAGGAGAGTGTTGTGTTTCAGGGTAAGATTTGTTTCCCCTCTTGGCTGCAAGAGATGAATATACAGTTCACAAGAGTGGACTTTGTGTTATGTTCTCTCCATGTTCTCTTGCATACGAATGTGGCTCCAGAGACAGACGACAAGGGCAGCCTGAAATGGCTTTGCAAACTGCCTTCTGCAGCTCAGCTGAAGTTATTTATCCCACTTTCTTCTTTAAAACTAAAAATTTAAAAAAGAGAGAGAGAAAATCCCTCTCTCCTCTAAGCTAGAATTAGCAGTTGAATTTTCTTTTGTGGGCATCCTGATGGAGCTGTAGGTGTCCCTGTTCACTGCAGGGAGTTGCACTGGATGGCCTTTTGTGTCCCTTCCAACTCGAACCACTCTGAGTCTGTGATTCTAAAAAGTGGGAGTTTCCCTGTGGGGTGAAGTATCTTGAATGCATCTTGACTTGTTGGATCTTGCACATTTCTCTGGATTTTGTTTTCCTTAAAAAACAAGGTTTTTTTTTTTCTTCTTCTTCTCCCCCCTTGCTCCCACCCCACTAATCATGCTGACCTTGCTGATGAGGCTTGAGACTTGAGAGGGAAATCAAATGCACCCAAATTCTACTGGTTGGTTTTGTATTCTGACTCCAGAGTCAGAAACTGAGCCATCAAGTTCTTAGGCTTCCGGTCTCCTTCACAGTCCTAGCAGCTGGAATCGTGCTCCTACCTGCAGGCTGGGTGCACTGAGATCGGTAGAGATGCACCAGTATAGGTAACATAGTTCTGGGATATAGTTGTCATCTTTCATCTGAGGCCAAGGTCTGTGCAGTCCTGGTGGTGCAGGGAGATGCATGACATCAAGGTCTGAGAAGCTGTCTAGTCCATCTCCTTCTCAGCCTGACCTCAGCCCCTCCTGCTGCAGTAATCCAGATGCAATCAGTCTGGCACTTTCAAATATTTATGAATCCTTGATGGATATTTTTTTGAGGTTTGAAGTTGTAGCTTTCATGGAATCTGGTTTGATTAGCTAGAAAGTCAATATTTTCATTGTGCTGTGTCTGAGGTGCATTAATTCTGGCGCAGACAGCAGCAATATCAGTGCTGCAGTACTAATGGCTCTCTGCCTTCACCGACTGGTGCTTATGTAGTCTGGGATGAGCTTGGAGCGTGTGGAGATGCCTTGACGAGAAGCTAATAAGGCAGTCCAGCTCATGGTGGAAATTGGCCAAGGCAGGCAAGGAAAAGGCCCACAGTGATGTTTGGGAATCTGCAAGATGAGGCACTGAGACTGCCTTTCTTTCCAAGTCATGTCTTCCAGCACATCCAAACAAAGTAGATTGCTCTTTACCAGAACTCCCATTAACTTGTCTTAAAAGAATGTGACACCTTCAGCAGAGTGAATCAGAACCTCGTGGGACCAGACCTTTATTCTTCCCAGCTGATGCAAATACCAGATTGATAGGTGAGCAGAGTTATCCTTGTCTTTACAGATGAGGAAACTAAGCCATAGGGGAATTGTATGATCTCAGCAGAAGCACAAACAGAATCTCTTTGTTACTTTATGCCACGACAGTCATTGCCAGAATTGGAGAGCCCACTTCTCCTTTTCACGTGTCTCACATTTGTCCTGAACCAAGCAGCTGCCATGCTGATGTGAAACGGATGAACAGGCTGACCAAGGGCATGCCAGCTCTCTGCTGTTAGTGCTGTCAGTGGCCAGAGCTTCCTGTGCTCTCAGGGTGCGTATCTGGGCACCTTGAGTTGCACATTACAGTGAATGTGTCAGGGGCTGGGTGCTTCAGTATCCTTCCAGGGTTAAAAGCCTGCAGCACAGCACTGTGTTCCGAGGAATTTCCATTACATCCACATGCCGTGGTGTATTTCTGTCAGATTAGGTAGCCCAAAGACGCCCAGCTGTTTGCAGCAGGTAATGTTTATGATGACTTGTGTTCACCAGAGGGGCTGGGCTGGCTGCTGTGTGTGGATGAGAGCCCTTGTGTGAGGCACAGTGGTGCTCTGTGATGATTGAGCGCACCGTGGCCAGCGCTGCATCCTGGAAGGCAGCCTTACATCTGCCAGGGGGTCCGTGGGGAAATGAAGGCCGAGGCTGTGAGTCTGATTTCTCCTAGATCTCTGTAGGCAGGACACCAGCCTGCTGTGGTGGTGCTAACAGGATTACTCGGCAGTTAGGGATGCAGAGCGTGTTGCAGCTGAGCTCCCTGCACGCTGCGGGCTTCAAGGTAAGGCCTGTCACACTGCTGCAGTCTGGCTGAGAGGTGAGGGAAGGTGTGAATAACTGAGGTGCTGGCACTGTTTGCAGGCTGGGGTGATCTGAGATCCCGGTGTTAATAGAAAGCGTTGATCACAGGTTCTCTGACATGGTAGCTTAAAGGCAACAAGGGATGCAAGGAGGTGTAAGCTAAGAACTGAACTGACTGTGCCAATAGCATCACTAACCGCTGGCTTTCAGCACTCAAAGTACAATTTTTGTGGTGAATTTACATATTTTCTATCTTACATTCAGCTTCCATTGTGGCCTGCTAGCTGCAGGCTCATCTTGGCAATGATCTAGGCAGCCCTTGTGGTACTGGCATCCATGTGAGTGACAGGAGTGATGACAGTCCAATTACAAACTTCATAGGCTTTCTGGTCATGTTAAGTGTGCAGCAGTAATAACCAAGCTCTCCTGAAGGAGGAAATGCAGTGGCAGGCTGCAGGGCCTCACTTGGCTGATACAAGGGTGTCAGATGCTGTGTTTCTCCTTAGCCTGGAGGGATGTCCAGATGGGCACATACAGCCCATGGTACGTACCAGTAAGGTGGCAGATCCTCATAGTTTCATGCTGACCACAGAGATGCTAATGCCTTCGATGGCTTGATCTTGCTCCTGTCTTTGTGGTGTCTGATAAATAATAGCCAGTTCATCTTATGCTCTGTCTCTTCCCATGACCTTTCTTAAATTTAGTCAAGTTCCCTATACACAGATCGTGTTGCCCTTCGTAATGAAGAGAGCTGCCCTGGAATGACCCCAGCTCACACTGATTTCTGCCTCAATACTTTATTCCTGACTTTATCATGGAATAAGACAGCGTTCAATCATGCTCCACAGGGTACTAGGAGCCCGTGGTCTGGGTGATGTTCTGTGTAATCTGCCTTGTCAATACCCATTGCTCATGTCCACGGCAGTGAAAAGGGTTTTGCCTGCTGACTGGATGCTTCTGAACCTGAAGTGCAACACCGACTCCTTCCACATCCTGCTTGTCCTGCTTTCCTTTCAAGCGTCTGCTTTCCATTCAGGGTTCTTGGAGCACGTGGCAAACAAGTATTGTACCCCAGGAGATGTACAGACAAGGAGTGCGGTGAAGGATTCCCTCATGACAGGTGAAGGAAGTGCCATTCTACAAAAGCAGCTGTGGGGGGCACTGCCATCTATTCCTCTGCCTTAGCTGTTGGATCATGTTCCCATCAGTCACCTCTATAGGAGCCAAATCAATCCATTGCTACTTTACAATCTTTTATGCAATTGGCTGCCGAAAGCAACTCTTTTGGGGAAAATAAATGTCACTTATATGGAAGCTCTGCTTTCTTACTCAGGCAGTGAATGAACTTACCTGGAACATAAGGGTTCCCAGGGCTGCATGGTCTTCTTCCTAAGCAGCTTGTGCCAAGATAACCAAATGCAGGTTTGGAAGTCAGAGAGGAAAGACCAGAGGTTACAATGGATGCAAATGGATTTCTAGCCCCAAAGGCTAGCAATATAGCATATTGCAAGGGCTTGGCTTTCCAGAAAGTGCCATGTCTGGGTCATTATTTTTGCAAGGGATGTGTGCTTTGATTGCTTCCAGTGGCAAGCTTGGTCTTGCAGTGATTGTAGGTTAAGGTGGCAAGCAGGGGAGAGGAAGAACACCTGACAGCAGAATCAGGTGCAGCTGGTGATGGAAAGGCCTTCAGGCAGTTGGGACAACATTATGAAACATGTGTGGCATGCACAGCGGTCAGATCTAGTATGTGCTCAGCTGTCATCATTAGCATGATGTGCTGCTGGTGTAGGAACACCTTCCCTGCTGTTCTCGGAGGGGATGGTGAATATGCCAGTTACGACGAGGTGACAGTGATGCAGTAGATAAAGAGCAGTCTGGGTTGGGAATTCATGTTTTCTGATCCTTCACAGTGCCCTTTGAGCTTGATATTGATTCTGTTTGCAGGCAGCTTGGGAAGGGATGCCCTGGATACTTGCCAGCCTGATGTAATGTGCAAAGTTTTGTGTGGACCTTGGGCACTGCTGTCATGGGGTCAAGAACAAGAGGTGCCAGACCCCTTGCAGCATTGATAGCTTCTGATATGCAAGACTAGTGAAGCAGTAGTCCCTGAAAACTTGTTTTCTTGTTCTTAGACAGGCTGATAATTCCTGCCTGAGAAAAAAAAATAAATCATGGCCCTGTATCTGCCTGAAGAGAGGATGAAGTTCAGGCTGTCTCAAGCTACCAAAATGTCATCAGTCTAATCCTGTCTTCTGAAAGTACCTGAACTTCTTCCCACCTTCATGTCGCTTGCACATTTAATAAGTTTGGGTTTTGCTCCATCATCCAGGTCAGTAGCAAAAGCCTTCAACAGAGCAGAGATATGACAGACCCCTGCAAAATCCTTAAATCAGCAAGTCCTTCCTTTGTGGCAGATGAGGCTGCTGATGCCTGCCCTCTTCACGTGGTTATCTGAGCAGTTTCATACCTGTCCTGTCACAGCTTCTCCTAAGACCATATTTCCCTAGCTTATGGGAACAGCAGGCAGGACAGTGTCAAAAGCCTTTCTGAAGCTGAGATGTTTGACAGGTAGTGCTGTCTGTGCCGAAAGCCTGTTTCCCTGTTATAGGAGGAAGGTAGATTGGCTTGATGTGACTTGCTCTTGACAAATCCATATTGGCTGCAACTCATCTCCTTGTTATCTCATTGATTTTTTTGGAGGGCTTGGAGTTGGTTCCTTGGGAACAGAGCAGCGTGCAAAGGAACACGAGCTCCCTGTCTGCAGATACACGAGGTGTGTGTTGACCATTGCCACTGAAGCCTTTCTCACTCCTGGTTCCCAAATTGCTTGTTGCTTCTTAGCACCAAAATGGTAACGGTGTGGTTATCTGTGTACCCTTGATATGGTTTTGTCACACCCTAGTGGCCAGATAGCACAGTGGTTGTGGATACAGTGCTGCTGCAGCTTCAGGGTTTTTTGCTTTTGCTGTTGCCTTTTGCTCTTCCATGGGAAGGTTTGGTCCAGCCATGTGGAAGCCTGGGTTTCAGTCCCCCCTTGCTCACAACATGCCTGGCTATCTCCTTGTGGGCTCCCAAGTCTTCCCACCTCTGTTCAGAGCTGTTGGCTGTTGAACAAGTGGATGGTGAGCCTCTCTCTGCTCCTGTAGCACAAGTTATTTTCTCCTGTCTTAGAAAGGCTGGTGCTTTTTTTCTCCCATTAAGGGGCTTGGGTAGGAAGACAGGATGAGATGCAATTTCCACGGTCTCTGTCCTGTGAGCTCCCACTGAATACATGAGCTGCTTTCTGGCGCTGTAACAACGATGCCAGCAAAAATAGCCTTATGGAATCAGCACCAGTTCCTCCCCAACTTGGAGGAGACTTGGCTAAGACTGTTTGCTTATTGGGCTCCTGTGGCTGCGTTGGGATCACCAGTGTTTAGCATCTTCAGTGAGGAGTCTTAGGCTAGTAGTGCAGCATGCAGACTCCAAACCTGGGGCAGAGGGAACTCTCCTCACACCTCAAGCTGGGGGCTTGAGGCCAGGAGGGTTTGATGCTTGGGCAGTTGCCTCCTGCCTTAAGGAAAATGAGAGGAGGGAGGTTACCCCATCCTGAAAAAGGCACATCATGCTGTTGTGTGTGAACAGAGCTGCTCTGACTTGCTGGTGAACACAGTCACTGTCACAAGCTCCTTAGTGGCTGTTTCTTTTTTAGAGCTTCCTGAGCAACAGGGATGATGAAAAATGTTCTTTATGGTCTTTGGGTTACGAGCACCTAAGGAGGCTCTGGTGTCTCAGTTGTTAGACCTCTTTTGCATTCTCAGTAATTGAGTCTGAAATCTTAGGGCTGCTAACATGTCCGTGCCGGCATTGAGCTGCCCCAGTGGGATTGCTGTGCAGATGGAAGCCTTCTCTCCTTGTACAGCAAACCATGCTCAGGTCTGCTGGCTACTTGTCCTACTCCCTTCCTGCTACAGGGTGTTCTGCTGTACTGAGAGCAGGCTGCTCCCCAGGCAGGTGTCTGAGTGGTTGTATTTGAGCTGGGAAAGAGCAGAAGCTGTCCTAGGACCTTTAACATCTGGAAATAACTGGAGATATGGGGAGGCTGCTTCAAATTCCCATCAACCTATCAGAAGAAAACTGCTGAATTGGTGCCCTTTCTTTTATGGAAACCATGAACGTGTTTTCTCCTTACACATGTTTAGGAAGTCAATGTTCTTGTGATCCCATGTTGCTTTCCTTGCAGAGCTTTTATCTCACCTTTGTCTTATGTAAGGAATATAGCTGAATTCTGATTTCCCATTAATGGAACTCTTGTGCTCTTGCCCTCCTCCTCACTTTGATCGTGATATCTTTGAATATTTGTTTCTAAAGTGTCTGAGTAGAGTGGATGGAAGAGAAGATATCCGAACCAGAAAGTTAAGCACAGGTTTTTCTCAACAGCTTATCTGCCTGTTCACAACATGCATCTGTCAGTTCTCACACAGTTCTAGGTGAGATTTCCATGTAGGAGATCTGCTGAAGGTCTGAGTGTTTCACCTGCTGCCTATGCTGGCTCCAAGCTATTGCAAGGAGAGGCTGGGGGGCATGGGAGTACTGTCAGATAGCACTGGTGAGTGATAGCTGGTGGTGGCTGTGCAGCCAGACACCCAGCATCAGAGCTGCCACGCTCATCGGGCTGTGCGTGCCCAACCTGGGCTCCTCATGGTTCCAAACAGCCCAGAGGTGTGCACAACCACCTTTGTTGTAAGGGTTTTTGATAGCAGATGATGTGCTGAGAAGCAGGCTGGCCATTTTCCCAGAGCTGGAAGTGGCTGAAGCTGGGGTGTGGTGGGCAGCGGGGCAGGAGGAAGGCGATTCTGTTCTTTAGAGACTCAGAAATATAACCAAGCCTGGGGCTGAGCAGGGTGTGCTCTTTCCTACCCAGATCTCTAATCAGAAACAAATCCTGCAATTGTATCAGCTGGAAACTCTGAAGCTTCCTGCTGTCCACTGAATGGTAAAAGAAGGCTCGGTTCCTGGCCCTGCTCTGCTGACACTCTCTTGGTTTTCCTCTCCTCCTTAGCCACCGGAGGGCAGGCAGGATTCCTGTAATTACCAACTACTGCGGAAGAAAAGCACCGGAATAATTAAAAAGCAATTAATGTTTGCACTGCTGGATCTGCTGTGGCATTGCTCTTTCCAGTTGCATGCTCTGCCTCTGGTTCCCTCGCCACCTACTTCACTTTGTAGATTTTCCTTTATCAGTTGCTTTTCATTTTCATTCGAGCTAGCTGTGAGAGCTGAAGTTCAAGTTCAGATTAAGTTACTGCTGAGACGTGCTTTGCTTGGGGGGATCATGGAGTTGGCTGTGATGTGTTGGCTGCCAGGTAAGGCAAGAGAAGGCAAAGCCTTTTAGCAGGCTGCGATCAGACAGAAGCCTCTGTGTCCCAGGGCTGGAAATACTGCTGCAGGGTCAAACGCTCCTAGGCTCAGCACTACACTGGTGTAACCATTACAGCTTCATTATGGAACTGGTTGATCCTTGGTGAACTGGAGCTTCTGGATCAGCACTGTAGAGCTGTCAACACTGGTGAAGATTCAAGCAGCAAGTGGAGAAGAGCAAAGACTGTTGCCAGTGGTGCATTTCAGTCTGATGCAGGTCCTGAGCGTAGCAGAGAGAAAAATTGGAGCTCTGAGATACCAGCTTTTTCAATTGCTTGGGTGAGCTCAATTTCTGTAATTACTTCCTCCAGGAAGCTCCCTGGCTGTGGCTGTTGGGCATGTTGAGGAGATGCATCACTGAAGGATTAAAATACAACTGCTGTGAGCTGGGAAGCAAAGCAGGCAAGGACTAGAAGCTGCCATGGAAGGAGAGGTAGGACATTAATGGATGCTGTACATGCAATGGGAGTGGTTAGGATGCACAGCCTCTGTACTGAGTTTGAATAACTGATGCTGAATGGCCGTTTCTTTCAGTATGTTAAAAATACTCCAGTTTCTCCATAAAGTCAAGAAATGCAGCTGCAGTTGCCTAGCACAGATGTGGATGACTGTCCCCACTCAGAGCCCTGGTAGGAGCTGTAGTGCTGGCACTGAGCTGGTATTTTAAGGGCCCTGTAAGAGAAAATGGCATTTTGTATTTAGTTGGGTAGCTGGGCCCAGCTGGGAGTTCAATCAGTGGTTTAGGGCAACCTTCTCCTTCCAGCAGCTGAGCGCAAGCTACCCTCAGGCAGCTGCATTGCTCTTTCCAGGCAAAAGGCCCAGCCCATGAAGTTGTGTGTGACTGAGACAAAGCTTTGAGCTGCAGAGTTTCACAAAATGTGCTGTCAGAGTTGAGAGCCTCCCCTGTTCCAGCACAGAAGGACCTTTGTGCTTGGCTTGAGAGAAGGTTTCCAGTATCCCCATCTCTGGTGGCTGTTGGGTCACATTGCTGTCGGACTGTATCCCTTACCCACATGCTCCCTTCTTTCTGTGTCTCAGTGAAGCAGAGCACTCTGAAAAACCACCCCAGCTTGGAGGGATTCACTGTGCGATACCTTTGTTCCTACTACTCCTAGAGCAGAGGGAATTGGGATCTTCTGTCTGTCCAAAATGGTCACAGTGGGGCTGGAGCATAGAGGGGAAGGTATGCAGCAGCCAGAGCAAGCAGCATTTGTGTGCAGAGGAGATGGTTGCTGTAGCAGCTGAGAACTATGCATCCACCTTTGAATGCACCAGAGCTGCAAAAGATCATTCTGCCAGACCTGTCTCTTACCCCGAACTTCCTGCACTTTGCCCTGCTCTTGACTGGACCCACTGCTCTATCTTATGGCTGCAGTATCCCCTGCCATCACACCACAGCACTGGAATTGTGCTGTGGCTGCAGTGTAACAGGCACATATGGTAGCACGGTGATGCTGCCATGTCCATCCCACACCCTCCAGGACTTTCCTCCTTGCTCTCATTTCTCTTGGTTACTCCAGGAGAATTTCAGCTGGGTTTGAGGTTGCTGGAAGGGCTGCTGTTCTCTGAGCTGTGGTCATCCCACCCCGCCTGCTCCCTGTGTCACAGGCCATGCCTTGCTTGCCGTGTGTTTCCAGCTCTGGGACGTGCACACAGCAGAAGTGCTGCACAGCATAACAGGGTCCAAGGAGATCTCTGAAGGCATCTGTGTGGTTGAGACAGTGCTATTTGCTGGGAGGGAGGGAAGGAAGGACTGACAGGCCTGCCTGACCTCCAGAGCACGAAGAGACTAAAACCTCACGCTTGATTCTCTCATCTGATCTATCAGATCTCCCTCCACCTGCAGAAACCTGAAGAAAAAAGAATCGATAATTATGGTAGCGTGGTGCTGGAAGATGCTTGGAAAACAAGTGATTGTACTAATGGAGAGCAGTAAGAGGGTAGCGTGGTACTCACAGCCCTCGAGGATGCTATAAATTGGGTCCTGCGTGATGCTGAGCCACTGCCACACCATATGGCAGCCGGTGTGGGCTGTAAGTCTAAGCCCTCGGCGGTGCCTACTGCCACCCAAAATGGCTCAGAGCCATCTGCTGTGACTACCCCTCCTCCCACCCCCTGCAGCAGCCATGGCCAGAGCATGTATTTCCTGCAGAGCCATCCCATCTTTCTCTTAGGGTGCAGAAGAATTTGGAAAGCTGTAAAACCAAATGTTTCATGTAAACCTTTGTGTCAGCAGCATGTTAATGTGCTGGGAATGTTAGGGATGCTTCCTGCTCCCTTAATTTGTTTGTTCTCTTCTGAAAGGCGTCAAGGGTGTTGGAAAAGCAGCAGTCTGGAGAGCCTGTGGCCAGGCCGAAATTCCTCAAACAACAGACAGTTGAATGTTTGTTTAAAATTCTCTTCCACCTAATCTCCACAGATGCTACCAAGATAACAACATTTTTGCAGGGTTACTCAGCAACGAAAAAAATATTTGGGTCAAGTTGAGCTGTTTACATTCATCTCGGTTTATCCATCTTGTGGGGAATGAAACAAGTTTCTTCAGATTTTCCCCATCCTTTTATTTTTATCTCGGTGCTTTGTATAAAAAAAGTCTTCCCTGTGAATCATGGATATTATGATTCCAGTCATGATGGAGGCCTTGTGACATCTCCTTGCTGGGGTGGTACATGAGGATGAGTAAGCTGGTTTGGTGCAGTGAAGCCCAGCTCGTCATCTCTCTCCTGCACTTCCCCAACCTTCTGGTGCTGAGCAGAATGGCCCCAGTTTGTGAACTGCTGATGGTAACAGACATAAGTGGGAGCTCTGTCTTTTAATGAGATGCCCGGCAGCCCTGGGTTTCACACGTGGTTCCCAGCCTGTGTATGAAGAGGCTCTCCAGAGAACAAACCTGTTCTTTTCACACACATTATGTTTTCATGAGCTGCTTTACTTTTGGATTCTAAGTGAAGGTGCAAATAACAAAATGACTTTCAAAAGTCAGGTTCAGCATTTGGTGTGATCACGAAGCCCTGGAAAGTCTCTGAAAGGTTTCTCGTTCTGCTCTTGTGGAAAGTTCAGATTGCCATCATGTCTGTGGGGACATTTCAGGACATTAATAAGTCCTGAAAAGGCACAGGTTGACTGAGGATTGTCCTACAGCTTTAGAGGAGCACCCCACACCTATTGCACTGCATTGGGCTTTGATTTGTGATCCGTGCACTGGGGATCCTGTTGGCCAAGGTGAATCAAAATGGCGGGCGGTGGTAAGCTGCAGTGGATGGGCTGTGGCAGGAGGAGGCTGTGCTGTCTGCAACTGCTGTCAAACGAAAACAAAGAGGAAAGCCTTGAGGGAAACAGACTGGAGATGCTGCCATATCAATTCCAAGGGCTGGCTGAGTAACCAGGGGCCTCCTCCGTTGCTGAAGCCAGTGGGTGTTACCTTAGGACCCAGGGACCTGACCATGGGGGTGGCACCCGGTGCTGCTGCGGGGCTTTGGGCACGGCGGGGATGGCTGCTCTGAGCAGCAGGGCTGCTGGGGAAGACAAGAAGTGCGTTGCAGGCACACGGATGGAAAGTAGGTCAGCAGTGAGGAGCAGGTCTCTGTGGGCATTAGCATGCTGGCGTGTGGCTGGCAAACTGAGGGAATGAAGAAAGCTGTTTTTATCCTTTCCTTTTGCATGCGTACTGTGGAGGGAAGGAGAGTCTTCAGAGAGAGCAGGCCAGATTCTTCTCCACAGCAAATCTTTGTAACTCTGTTGATTTAGTTTGGCACCTCACTGATTCATACTAGTGGAGAAAGTGGGCTGGAGTGTTTTGTGTGCTTGTAAATAATTGAAGACCATGTGAATACAATGGTGCTAAGGAGGATGGGAATAAAGCAGAGACTCCACAAAAATGTAGGATTTTTGCCATGAAGCTTTTATTTGGAAACACATCGGTATCTTGGCTGCAAGGTGCCGTGGTTGACTGTGAGGTTTTTCATTGTAATTATAAGGACTGGAGCTGCAGAGCTGTTGAAACCACAAAAAATGGTGAGCACATGTCTGATGGGAAGAGGGAGGCTGTGCCAGATGTTCCCCCTCCCTGCTGCCAGGCTGGGTTTGATAAACACGAGTCCTTGCTCTGGCAAGGTGCTGGGTTGACAAACTGGAGATTAAAGCCCTCATTACCCAGGGCAAGGTGGTGACAGCACCAGCATCCCTTGTGCTGAGGTCCCAGTTAGTGCCACGCTGCTTGGTGAATGCTGGCACGTGCCTTGTGGTGAGGGCACGCGGTGCAACTGCAGCCTCCTGCTTCCTGCCAAAAGCCTCCTTGTGAGAGATGGCTGATGGCAGCAGGGCTGGTGGGAACTGGCATCCTGGCTGGGCACAGGTCATCAGTTCTTAACATCCCTGCGGAGACGCTCACACGTGAGAAGCGGGGCTGGGAGTTCCAGGAAGATGCAGGCTTTGTTAGAGCCTGTCGGTTGTTTTATTGCCCATCACGGTGAGAAATAAATGTGCCTAATTTCTTGTCCACCTCCCGAGATGCTGAGTGGGATGGAGATGGGGATGGAGGCAGCTGTGCAGCCACAGGAGCTGCTGCCTCTTTGTGCGCAGAGCTGGCATTGCTGGCTGTGGCAGCAGCTGCCATGTTGTGCTGAGCTCCAGTTTTGGCGGCGCAGTGAATTGCTGTGCTTAGCCTCTTGGGGAGGCCTTGTATTCACTCTGCTCTTCTTTATTGCTGTCTTAAGTGTAGAAATAACACTCAAAGAAATGCCCATTTTGCTCTGAGTGTGGGACAATGTAGCTGGCTGCAGGTGCCTTCCATTTCTTGGGCTGTGGGCACAACTTAATGCTGTAAGTCATTTCTATCAAGAACTTGGGCTTTTACTGCTGTAGCATTCGTTAGCTGCTTGCTACACTGCAGATCCCTTCCTGTTGCAAGACTCTTTGTGTGCTCCAGATCCCTGCTCTGGTTTGGGAGCAGCCTGCACAGGACAGAGCATGGAAAGGTGAGGTGAAGGTGTGATGAATGGTGCATTAAGCTTGAAATCCCAGGGAAGGATGCCTGAGTACTGCAGAGGGAGGTGGAAGGAGGAGGAAGGATGGGCCAGAGCATCCCAAAGTCTCAACTGTGGGATGGTAGGGTTCTGTGTTTTGGGGGACAACGCTGCCACTTCTGAATTCATTCTGTAACAAAGGAGTCCTGTGGAGAATGCCACATAAAACAGCAGTGCTGTCCCAGTGGGCAAGCAGGAGAAATGCACAATCTGGGGAACCTGTGGGGGGGCTGCAGGCCCCTCCCAGAGCAGCAGCTCTGATCTGGAGCCCATCGGAATGCCTGCCTTAGGAAGAAAAGGAGAACCTGTGGAGAAATGTCAAACAGCAATCGTTAGAGAACACAGTGCTGGCAAGCTGTCAGCCCTCACCCCCCAGACTCATTCCAAAACACATATTGAAGGTTACCCAGACAACCTTAATACTTCTAGTAGTGTGACCTTGAGAATGACCTCTGGAGCACACAGCTTACAGGTAATCTCAGCTGCTAGCCATGAGTGGTGCCCACGGAGAGATGTCCCTTATTTCTCACCTTGGTTTCACCTGTTCCCACCTGCTCCCACCCGAAATTCAGCCGGCACCAGGTTTGGTTTGCAGACTTACTGCCCCTGTGAGATGGGGAGGTGATCTGCTGAGGCATCTGCACAGCACTAAAATGTATTTCATAAACATCCACCGGGGAAACTACGTTTCAAAACAAGCCAGCCCTGTGGGGGTGCTCTGGAAAGGACATCTGAAGCAAATGCTGAGCTCCATGAAAGGTTATTTGTTGTTGTGCTGTGGACTGGGGTATAAAGCTGCCCGTCTCAGGTGGTAGTGTCTCATGGGAAAGGAAGCAGTTAGTCCATGGGCCAAAGGGTTGTCATCTGATTTAAATACATGAAAATGGTATTGGGTAACTAAATCGTGCCCGCACCATTCCTCACACTGCCCAAGACCTGACTCCTTTCTAGGGAGCAGAACAAAGCAGCAGAGGGCTTTTTATGCTTGCAACATAGGCATTGGGACTTTTCCTATAGGTAGCAAGGAAAGCAGCTGAAAAATGCCAAAATCACAAAGCAATCACAACTTCCAAGCCCTTTGTCACATGTTTTTATTTGCCTCAAACATCCCTGAGGCTCAGGCTGGTCTGTGAGCAATCCCATGGCATGCTGGGCTCATCCTGCTGCTCACAGCTAGGACAGGGACGGCAGGCTGGGGCTGCGGTGCGTGGCTGCCCATCTCAGCCTGCTGGCCGTGCCTGCCTTCAGCTGAAGGAGGCCCCAAATGCTCAAGTGGTGACTTTTTCATGCCTGCATGTTTCAGGGGCACTTGTAAGAGTGCTGTTTAAAGAAGAGAGCTCTCTAATCTATTATTCATCCAGGAAAAATCATTTCAGAGTAAAATAAAATATTTTCCTTCTCCACCTCATTCTTAATATACTCTCTTCTCCTTTTCTCTCTTCCCAACCTTCTTTCCACCCTGCAGGGCTCCAGGGAACAGTATGTATGAAATTATTTTGTAGAATCCAATAAAAATTTTAATCAGGTCAACATCATTACAGGGGAGGAAAGTGATGGAGCTTTCCTGATGCGGGGGAAAAAGGTGAAGGAAAAAGCTAAGTAAGCACATCGTGGTAGAAAAGAGACAGAGCTCCACGCCTGGGTGCCACACAGTCCCTCCCCATCCCATCTCCAAGCAGCACTGTTGCTTTCAGACACGCAGGGCTGTTCACTGCTGGCAGCATGCACACGTGCCTTGTGCACAGCCACAGCCTATGGCACATACACCAGCACAAGGATGGAGGTGCACCTTTGGAGATGCAGGCGAAGCTCTGACACCTTTAGGAGAACACCCTCCTCTGCTCGTACTTTTTTCTTCTGCTGTGTCAAAACCTTCCTCTGACCCTGAAGGTTTCTCTGTTACAGAGCCCTGGGGCCGTATGTTCAGATACAGTCTCCACACGGTGATGGTAAAGCAGAGGGACCAGCAGTTATGTGGCTGCTCTACTCTTTAATCCTTGTCTGTTTGATTACCATGGAGGGGAATAAAGAGCCCTGGCAACACATGGTCACCCTCTGAGGATTTGCATAGCATATTACGGTTTGCTAAGATCTCATTCCTGTCCTGACATTTGCAGGAGCTGGTGAGGCTCCTCTCCATTTTCCCTCTTCCAGAATAAATGTCAACATCCAAACCTGCAGGAGGAGTGAGGGGAGGGCCAGGACAGGTAGCTGCCTCTCATCGACCTCGGCTCATTACCTCTATCAGGAGTGTGGAGCGGGGCCAACCGATAGAAGTGATGGATGTCCGTGCAGGCCAGAGCCCTGAGGGAGGTGAGCGGACATGCCAGGCCTTCAAAGTGATTTACTGCTGACTCCAAGGGATTCGCAGAAGCCTCCAGGAGCAAGGCAGTTGGTGCCTGGAATAACGTGTTGTCACCCTGTTTGTAGAGAGGTGGGGAGGTGGGGGTGGCTGCCTTCACCCCCTTCCCACCAAGGTCAGGGCAGTGATGGGGAGAGCAGCACCAGCTTGGAGATGAGCACTGTGCTCTGAGGAGCCACTCCATACAATGGGAAAAGGAACTCCTGAGACCTGTACAGCCGCAGGTGGAGATGCTTCTGTGTGCACTTCCTGAGGGTTTGCTGCATCCCTCTGGGAGCAGAGACCCATGGAATAGCTGTGGTTCCTCGTGCTTTTCTGATCAGACTGGGTCACAGTGTTGTCCCAGACACGGTACCCTGTTGGAGCCGGTGCTCTTGGCATGGTGGTGATCCTGAGGCTCACGTGGGATAGGCTGGACCATGTGCTGCAGCCTCCCCTCCCTGCTGCCACACAGGCTAAAATAGGAGTCAAAATGTTCCCTGCTCCTGGAAAGAAAAACAAACTCCCAAGCTGGTGCCAAGCACAGCAACCATTTTGGCACGAGTGCCATCCTGCAGGGGTGCGGAACAGCGGTCTGTGCCAATGGGGCACCCATCATCCACAGCCCCACGTGGTGCTGTGCCCCATGGCAGTGGGTACTGGCTGAGGGGGCACTGCCCATGGCAGCCCCTCTTCTCCTGCCATGTCCCTGCTGCCCCCAGGCTGTCAGCGAACACATCCTGAGGCTCCGGCGTTGTTCTCTGTTAATTAATGGGAGGGACTGAAAAATGCCCATTTTAGGGGTTTTATATTTTGGGACCCAGACTGAAAAGCTCTTCACGGTCAGTGACAAGCAGCTTCTGGGAAACAGATGAACAGTGCTGCTAGGAATTCATCTCATTGCTGCCTGTGTTTAAAATCTAAAGTTAGAATGAGAAGAGAGGAAAAAATGAAGTTTTGTAGGCTGAATTCCAGTGAAGTGCCACGAGATGGTCTGCACAGCTCTCCCTGTATGGCTGCAGAGCTCAGTGCACTGAAGCGGGCACGGAGGGCTCTGCTGATGCAGGAGTGGCTTGCAGCAAACCCTGGGGTCCTGCTGTGAAGCTGCCAGTCCTCTTGGGGGGATCAGCACCGCCTGGAGCCCAGCACCAAATGACACACGCACCCAGGGCCAACCTGAAGTGGGGGTCCTTGGGGGACATGTGGGCCCTACGGGGTAGATGTCAGCCCTGCCTGGCTGTGTCTGCTGGATCTCAGCCTCATGCTGCTGCCTGCAGGCTGGGCCTGGCCGTGTCTGGCAGAACGTGCCTGAGCTCCCCGTGATAGATGGCGGGGGGAACTGACTGCCCGAACGGGGAATAAATCTGACGGGCTGGGTGATATAACACAGCACTTGACCTTTGCCCTGGTGGTTTATTTTGTAATCAGTGCCCGGCCATTGATTTATGGGATAATCAATCTCTCCCTTTCTCCCTTCCTCTGGCCTCAGCTCTCCCTACGCTGCGGTCCCTACTTCTGAGTGATTGCTCCGGGTTACAAATGGCACCAGGGATGCCTGCCTGCTCTGCCCCTTCCCTCCATCACAACCAGGAGGGGCCATTGCCTCCTCTGCCCGACAGACCTCTGTCAAGGAGCTCTCCTCCCTCTCGTGCAGGCAGGCAGCTCTCCTCCTCGCCAATCCTGCCTGCCTCTTGGCTCCCAGCACTTCGGGTTATAAGTCCTGCAGCAAATTGCCCTGGATGAAAGGCTTTCATGCCTCGTGATGGATTTCCCTCCCATAAATTGAGGCTGTGAGCATGTCGCTCCCAGGGCTGCTCCGCAGTGGGAAGCTGCAGCTGTGCTGGGGCACAGCTCATGCACAGGAACACAGACGTGGTCGGTTCCGGGGGTCCTTCCCAGGGAGAGTGCTTCAGATCCCTTTCTTCCTTGTGAGAAGTCTTTCCTTCTATCTATTCCAAACTTGCCCTTCTCTTAAGGCCGTTCCTTCTTGTAATACATCATCCTCGGTCAGCCTTAAAGGTTGGCGAACCCTCAGGGAAGGAAGGAAAGAGTTATAATGTCTGAGGGACTAAAGGTTTGATTTGGATGCAACCACATTTATTCAGCAGCAAATTACATCTTCAATCAAACTAATGCAAATCAGGCTCCCACTCCAGTCTATTTGTTTGGACTTAGTGAGTGCTGGGGGATTCATTATTTCTTGCTCTTCCTTCCACCCTGCACAGTTTCTGTACACATGTATGGAGTTGCACACCATCTGTAACAACCCTTTCCCCAAGGTGTTGTGCTATAGGGAATTGGTATGGGATGGTGTCTGGGTGTGGGCAGCCCCTTCCCTCAAGAAAGCAATAGGAAAGCAGCAATGGCTGCTTTCCCATGCGAGGGAAAGAAGAGATACCTGCAAGTTGCAATTAGGGCTTGGTGTAATTGAGTTTTTCAATGGGGTGCATGAAGTAGAACAGCTAAAAAATATCTCTGGGAGTCTGACAGTGATCCCTTTCCCCTCACACACACCCTGAGGAAGAAACAAACCGTGAAAATCTATTTCATTTGGTTGGGGTCAATTCATTTTGCTTCTTGTTTGTGCATGCCTGCTCACTTCCTGAGTGAAAAGAAGGGGGAAAAAAAACACAGGTCAGAAATACTCATTTTCACTTTTTTTTTTTTTTTCTCCTCCCTGAAATTAATCTGACTTTGACCTGCGTGTCTCTGAGTTGATATGAAACCTGCACTGGGAGGGGAGGGGGGTTGGAAGTCTCTTGTATGAGCAATTTCTCTCACCTTAGTCCTGCTCTGCCCTGGACATCTGGCTGCCTGTCTGTGCTGGAGCTGCTGGGAAGCCCTGGGGGCCCTTCTGCACATCCCAGCCCTGTAGCATGCGGGTAGCATGCAGCCCAAACACACAGCAACAGCCTGATGTTCAGGGACAGAAGCTTCTTCCTTTGTCCTCATCCTCTGATTCAGGTATAGCCATCATGGTACCTGTGAGGAGATCCTGCCTGTGGGGTTTTGCATCATGCTGGTTCTGTTCCAATGGGGCAAAGCTCTGGGGAGGTGAGTGAGTTCACACTGGGTCCTCGTGCTGCCCTTTGCACAGAGCCCTCCTCCTGCATGGCTCACATGTGGGCTCAATTTCACATGCTGCCAAGTTCAATAGGGCTCCACCAGTAAAGCTCACGAGACCTTCGCAAGGTCTGGACTTCAGGCTGTGAGCTCTTTGAGGCTGGAGGGGCCATGTGTGTTGTGTGCAGTTTGTTCCTGCTTGCAATCTTCTGCTCCCCATGCTTACCACATTCAATCTGGATTCACTGCTCTGGGCTGAAAGCAGCTCAAAGCACCTCCTGAAAATGGCAGATGACATTTCAGTGCTGAGATCGATGGGCAGTGAGAGAAGTGAGGGGAAGGTGTGAGAAGTCCTCTCTCGTAGAAACTTGCTCTGAGCCTGAAAAAAAAAACTGCAAAAGCCTTGGAGATTTGGTGCCCAGGTCTGGGTTTGTTGGTTCCTTTTACTCCCGAATTAGGTCAAAAAGCTGTCTTTTGTATGGATTCAGTACTGTGCACCGTCTTATTTGGTAGGAGCACATGGCACATGGTGTCAGCTGCTTACCCCGCTCCCTGGACCCATCCCTCTTTGAATCATAGCATCTTGAAGGTTGAAAAAGCCCTCTAAGATCATCTAGTGCAACCCGTCCCACCGTGCCCACTGCCCTCGTCCCTCAGTGCCACATCTCCACGGTTCTTCAGCACCTCCAGGGATGGTGATTCCAGCACCTCTGTGGGCAGACGTGCCACTGCATCACCTCTCTGTCTGAAAAGTTTCCTAATTTCCCACCTGAAACTCCCCATCACAGCTTGAGGCCACTGCCTCTCACCCTAGGCGTTGCTCACCTCAGGCTCAAATTTATCCCTGCCTCAAACAGCTGTTTCCCTTCACTTACAAATCTGCTGCCCCATAAACATTTGGGCTCCATCACATGCGAATGCTGCCGTCCCTGTGTGCCAGGTTGCTAAGGGACTGCTCAGACTCCTCTGGAGTGTCATCGTCTCACGGCTCAGTTCCTGTAACATCCTTTTCTTTGGCTTTGACAAATGCAATCTTCTCCCACTTCTGCTTGTTCCGAGCTCTGCTGCGAGGCTCATTTTCCTTGCCTGTCATTTCTCCCGTGTCCCCCGTGCTTTCCTTGCTGCTGCTGGTTCCTGCTGGCAAACAGCAGTTACCTGTCTCACTCTAAGGCCCTTCACAGCTTCCCCTCCTGTTAACCTCGCCATCCCTCCACGCGCGGTTCCTCGCTGTCAGTCACCCACTGGAGCATGCAGCTCTGCTTCTGCCCCAGGGCCTCACGCTAGGGGAGGAGCTCCTAGAAACGCCCTGTGAGAAGTTCTGTCCTCCTTCACACCTTGCTAGCAGTGTCTGTCCTGTTCACACCCTGCCCTCCTCCTTCGCTGCTGACACCTGTCCGGTTGGTGATGATGGCTCAAACGCAGCGGTGTGAACCGCCTGTCTGCCAGGCATCCCTGCTTCCTCCTCCTGCTCCTTCCCAGCTTCTGCTAAGCCTGGAGTTCTTCATAGAATCATAGAATGGCCTGGATTGAAAATGACCATGATGCTCATCTATTTTCAACCCCCTGCTGTGTGCAGGTCGCCAACCAGCAGACCAGGCTGCCCAGAGCCACATCCAGCCTGGCCTTGAATGCCTGCAGGGATGGGGCATCCACAGCCTCCTTGGGTTGTGTCTGGTTGTGGCAGGGCTTTCTAGCAGCAGTTGCCTAATGCTGGTGATGCCTGCCAGCTCTAGGCATGTGTGGCCATCCCACAGTCCTGTTTCATGGGAGCAGGTGTGAATTGGAGCTGAATTTGGCACTCCGTGTGTGGATGTGTCTGGGTACCAGAAAGCATCCTTCTCACACAGCTGTGCACAGGCTTTGTACAACATGGTGCCAGTGAGCACCTCTGCCCTTGCACGTGCGCTCCAGCATACCTGGAGCTGAGGGTGAAGGCAGCCTTTCCACCTGGGCCTGTTCTGCTCGGGCAGCCCTGAGCCTTGCTGGGGTCTGAGGGACACAGCAGGACATCTCTTGCCATTGCAGACCTGCTGTGCCACCTGGGCTAAGCTGGAGAATGGCCAGGGCCCTGCGGCCCTGGGGAAGCACGTGGACCCTGGACCCTACTGCAGGTGCAGGAGGGAGATAAAAACGCATCAGTGCCTTCATCTGCCCTTATGGATTTTTCCACCATATTTTATCAGCATTCATTTTTATTTATGTGAGGTTAAAGTCAGTCCAATTTGGAAATCAGCTTGTCTGAGGAGCTCCCCTCAGATCTTATTAGCCTCATGCAGTATTTCTATTCATTTTTGCTAATTCACCAGGCTGGCTGCGGTGGCGGCTCCAGGAGATGGTAACCCTCTCTCTGCCAGCCCGTGGTGGTTGTGAGCTTGCTGGGAGCTGCAGGACCTGCTGGGCAGCATGGAGCTGGAGCTTTCCCACTGCTGCCAGCAGCACGGGGCACTCACTGGCTGCCCTGTGTTCCCAGCTCTGCCTGCAGGCACTGAGGGCATTGGTACTGCTGTGCTGGAAGTCAGGGCATAGAACAGTTAAGAGGCAATGGGGCTATCCTTGTAATTGGAGAAAATCCTGGAAGAAGAAAAAAGAAAAATCCATAGAGGGCTTTTAAACGATAGATAGGATGCCTGAATCAGGAAGTCCTTCAGTCACAGAGTGCAGAGCTCTCAGCACACGCTTGCCCTGCCCTGCCATGGGGCTCAGGCTCTTGCTGCTGGCCTTGCCACTAAGGATGCTGCAGGGTGGGCCTTGGTGGGAGCCAGCTCCCCTTCTGCAGGCATCTTGTGGCCCATGATGACCAAAGGAGCTGATTGCAGAGGGAAACAAGTGTATGTGCAGGCTGGGTGTCAACCTGGTGCCTCTGTGCATCAATGTGACCTGCAGCAGCACGGCCGGCCGTCTGCCCTCATCATCGGGTGTTATGGAAGTGTTTGGTGCCGGGTGACTGTAATTAAAAGAAGGAAAACACAGACAATGAAATGATTTCTAAAATGGCAATGCGCTGGATGCAGTGAAGCAAGGAATGTATGAAATATTTATTGCCACTGGTCTGCTGGGGGGAAAAAAATTGGAATTATTTAGAAGGGGAAAAACATTTTAATTATTTAATTTGAGAGAAAACCTCCCCCACAGCTCTCCTTAGAGCTGAGCCCCAGACACATGGCAGCACAAGGCAAGGTTGGATAACATCTTCATGGGACTACAGCCTGGAGATGGGAACGGGGGCTGGGAGCTCTGCTGTGCCCAGCCACTGCACGGTTGTTCTAGCAGGCCCACGTGGGGTCTGCTGTGCATGGCTAGGTCTGAACACCAGCATCTTGCAGCACACACGCCCTGCAGGCATCAGCCTTCCCCTGAGAGCCTCTGTGCTCTGCAGAAGAGGTGCTGGGGCAGACATCCTGCTGGCACGTCCACTCGAGATGGAGCTGAGGACCTCCAGGACGCACATCAGAGATTAAGACGGACGAAGCGTGAGGTCTGGCAGCAGCTGATTTTTTGCCACGAGAGGAGATGCTGCGATTTTTCCCCTTGTGTCTCCAGATTGACAGTCTCTCATTATTAGCCCCCTGGAAACAGACGCTTTGACTGAAAGAGCCATCCCAGCCTTCGCTGTAACAATCAAAGCGGCTCAAGAATAAACATGGCTTGGCAAAAATAAACACAAATTGCAATGCTTGCTGTGAACAGCAATATCCAAGGGAGCCAACATCAAATGAAGGATTATCCCTGTTTGCAAGGAAGCTCTTCTAGCAAGAGATTGAATAAGGACCATCTGCAGCCCAGAGCAAAGGGGCTGCGAGAAGAACCTGCTCATGCCATCAGGAGCTCTCCTCTTTGAAGCCCACATGTAGGCACTGTCTGGTTTGCTTTATGTGCTCTGATGCCTGCTCCAGCCCCTCAGCTCTTTATGGCTCCCTGCAGCTTGCAGGCAGAAAACCTAAGGAGGGGCACGAGGAGGGCTTGGTGTGGAGAGAGCCTTCCCTGAGGCTGGGGTGGCTGGAGGAAGGCAGCATCAGCCCAGTGCTGCAGGAAGGCTGAGGGCACAGCCCTAAGGCAGCTCTTAGCCAGCAGCTGTCCCTGCACCCGTGGGAGTGAGCAGGAGCAAGCCCTCCTCCCGAACCCTCACAGGGAGCCCGCGCAGCATAAATCAGTTTTGGAGGCACAGAGGTTCCATAAACAAGCTTATTTTCTGAAGCCAGCTCCCATTATGTTATCTGTCACTTTATTGGGGTTTCTGAGCCATTTATTTTTATGTATATACATCGGAGCTGGTGAGCCGGCGTTGGCCTGAGCGTATAAAGCTGACAAGACACGGTAGCGGCGTGCGAAACCTGTCAGCGGAGCAGCCGCCTGTGAAATGAACACAAGAGCCCGCTGCGAGGCTTTTATTTATGGGATCTGGTGCTGGGGGTGCTGGCAGCCCTGCGACCCAGAACAGGCATGGGCACAGGCTGCTGGAAGCACCCGTCCTTCCTAAGGAGCACCTGAAGGTCCGGAGATCACTTTTGGCCAAGAGAATCCTTCTGGAAGGGCTCATCTTCCTGCGGTGGGTGCAGCACTTTGCTTCCCAGTGTGGACCTTCTTGGTAGATGCTCCCTTCCTTCTTTAGTTCTGTTTGTGTTTACGGTATAAGAATTTGTTCTGACATGGGAAAATCAGCGTTTCCCTTTCTGAAAACTGCAGGGCTTTCAAATGGTTTGGAAACATTTTTTTTTTCCCCCAGTTATTTTACCCCTGAAACAACATTTTGCCAAACTCGATAGTCTTTACAAAAGCCTAAATGAATAATAGTTTCTGTCATACTCCAGGAGAAAAGTGTTTTGATCAGCATTTTTTCCTCCTAGTTGCAGCAGACATTTAGGATGCTAGATAGTTTGATGGGTCATTGAAAACCCTAATGAACATTGTTACCAGAGTGATGGAACAAGCACAGACCCTATTTTTACCCTGTTTTGCTCTCTGTTTTCACACCCTGTGGATGTTGTGGTCCTGGTCTGGTCCTTCAGCAGGAGCAGTGTACCTCTGGTGCTTTGGAAAGGCAGCAGGTGGCCACGCTATATGCAGAGGTTGGTGCTCCCTGAATGCTGATGGCAAATTCTGGTCTAATTTTTGGTTGGTCTCGATGGCCCTTATGAGTCCCTTCTAACTCAGGGTATTCCATGCCTCTATGAAGTGTTGAGCCCATACGAATGCATCTGGGTGCTCTGTATGCATCCTCTCCCTTTCATTCACACCCTGGCCAAACTTGGCCCATGGCACTTTCATGGTAGACAGCAGCGTGGCTGTGTGCCACCCAGCTCAGGCTGTGTTTCAACAACCAGAGATGAATGTTATGCCTTGTACTTGGCAGTGGAAGGGGTCAGCAGAAAGCACCGTGCTGCGTGCCAGCTCTTCTGCTGCGAGGAAAGCGGGGCCACACAGGGCTGCTCCTGCACAGGGATGTCTCTGATGCACAAACCTCTGCATGGAGTGGCACCAGAGCTGCTTTCCCTTAGCACCACAACGGTGTCACAGCACCCTTTCTGCTGAGGCTGCTGCCAAAGGGCTGTTCTGCCCACGTCCAAAGTCACGCAGCCTTGTGCCTTTTGGTTAGACTTGGGAAGAGCACAGGAGATGGAGAGCAAGCTGGAAGCAGCTATTCTGGGCTGTGTGTGTGTAGGGGGATGTTGTGTTTGACAGGAATAATAACACACAGTTGAATCTAGACTCCCACCCTGCCTTCGTGCTTCCTGAGCGGCAGCAATGTGTCATCTTCCCAGAGCCATTCAGGAAAATACACCTGGAGCAGCTGTGTGTCTTGGCAAGCTGGAGGCTGTGGATGAGATGGTGGCATTTGTCCTCACAGCAGCAAGCCCTGACCGTCTACAGGAAGTATTCCAATGCTGCTTGAAAGTGAGTGACATTGTTTTAATCCTCATCTTTCTTTCTGCTGGATGAGGAGCACATTTCCTTCCCAGACTGTCTCTCTCCTCAGCACGCCCCATGTACACCCGCTGCAGGAAGGGCCTCATCTCCTCCTCTCCCTGGAGAGTGAGCTGGCAGCTCTGCCTGGTTATCTGCTGTCCTCAGCCTGGATCATCCCTCTGCAGCTCTGTCTCTCACCTGCCTGGGCACTGCTAAATCTTCCCTGAAAGGAACAGCAATTTGTCAAGGAAAACAGGAAGGTCTGAGCCTCACGCGCCCCAAGGCCACTTAGCAGGGCTCTGGCTGCCTCTGGACACCTGCTTTGTGCGGCGGAGTGACAAGCAAGGCTGCAAAGCTTTTCTGGAAAGAGCTTCCTTCATCCTGCTCAGTGTTGGTGCCACTGCTGTGAGCCCTTCTGGGGGAGCACTGAATGTGTTTTGCCCCCCCAGTCCTGGAGAGGTGTCATGTGCCCCACGTGGAGTGATGTCTGCTCCGTGTGCTGTCACCGCCTTCCTTTGTACTTCTCTGCACCAAGCCACTTATTGACTGGGAGTGTAATTGTGCTGCATCATGGCTAATTGGTTTGCTCTGTCGCTCTCCATTTGCTTTCTTGCTGCACTCTCCCCCCTCCCCGTTCCCCTGCTCGAATGCACTGAGCTGTGAGCGTGACTGGGGCACAAGGCCACCATCCTGATTGCTGGAGAAAAAAAGGCACCCACCTTCCTTCTTTCTTCTCCTAAATTCAAATGACAGGAAACAGAGGAAAACAATTTTGCGAACCCTTGGCGAAGGGGCAGCTCTGATAAAGAGCCGTAATTAATCTCCCCAGCTTTATTAGAATATCATTACAATTAACTCAGCAATCTTCTGTTGATCAAAGCCATTGTTCCCCTCCAGAGCAGAGGAAGGCAGCGTGCGTTTGTGAGCCTGGATCATGCAGGAGCTGAAGGCACCCAGAGCCGAAGCTCTCCTGCAGGCTGAGCAGCCAGCCTTTGGGTCCAGCCTATTCAGCAATGGGTTTTTTCCTTTGTGTGTGCTGATGCAGCTCTTTGCCTGCCCGCTTCCCACTCTGGGCTGGAGATACAGCGACTGCTGCAGTAATACAGCCAACAGAAGCACAGTGGGTAAAGGAACCGGGGAAACATTGGTGGAAGCCACATTGTGAAGAAAGGAGAGTTGTCAAAATGAAGCTTACTGAGCTCTACGGTTAAATAGCCCGAGATGTGTGCTATAGAAAAGCAAGGAAAATGAGCATGGTTAAACTACCCCTTTCCTCCTTCTCAGACTGTTCTCTTAATATCGGGTATTTATCTGTAATTTAAGCCTGTGATTAGTTTTATCAAAAAGATAGTTCTGAAGCAGAGATCTTCAAAATGATTAGGTGTGTGTTTGAAGAAAAGAAAGCCGTGCTTGTGCTGCAGGATAAAGCTGTATCTGCTTGCTTCCTGGAGCATCCATCTGTGAGGGCCTCGTGCCAGGAGGAATCTCCTGGTTGTGCACAGATCTACACCCCCTCTGTTCTTTCAGAACAGCCATCTGTCCCCTTCGAAGGCACCAGTGCCAGATCCTCCTAGGTGCAGGTCACCAGGCAGGGCAGTTTGTTCATCTGAGATGACCTCACGTGTCTCTTCTTCCTCACCACACTCCTGCTCCTTAGGAGATGCTTTGGTGGCTATTGCCCAGGTTCTGACAGCGTGGGCTCTCTGACAGCTCTGGGTGCATGGACCTGGAGACACGCTGCTCTCCAGCTCTCCCTGCAGCACCAAGAAGGAGAACGGCCCCATTGCTGGACAGGGTGTGGGGCTGAGCTGCTCGCAAAGCCCTCCATGGGGCTCTGGTGCAGCCACGCAGGGGTGAATCTGAGAAACGGGGCTGGGTGGCTGATATAAAGCAAACACTGTGCAGACGTTGAGGGTGGCACGCACTGCTACTGCTGCTGCTGCAGGCCAGGGGCGTAAGTAGATTAAAAAATGCAATCAAATGACTTCAAGGAAGAAAGGTTTGTTAAGGACTAATCAGAAAATGCTGCAGAGACAGCGTGGCTCAGAAACTCTCTCACCTCCGTTTGCCTGAGGCTGGTAGGATGGTGCAGGAGGGCTATTAGAGTTATGCAGTACTTGCCTCAGCCTTCCCTCTGCTGGGGCCATGCCCGGGTGACTCAGTGTGGCCCTTCCAGGATGCAGACCTACCCCAGCCTGAAACCCAGATGCAAGGAAGGGTGGAGTTCTTCGTCTTCCCCAAGCTTATGTCCTTGGATAAAGTAAGGGAACCTCCTGTGGGTGCTGGGCACACGATCTCTCACCACTTTGGGCTAGCGAGAAGAAGCTGAGCCTGGATGTGGAGTTGTTAGTGCCAGACTAGGAAAAACCCCGTGAGGGCAGGGGTTACAGTGTCATGGTCAGTGTCCCTGAGGGCCTTTGCTGTCTGTGCCCGTGCTGAGAACATGTTCTTCCACACTTTGTCTGACAGTGCTCTCAGCAAAGCAATGACAGGAGGAGTGGGCTGAGGGGAGGAGGGTGCTCTGCTTCCATGTTGGGCTCAGCAAAATACCAGTGCTGAGTCCAAGAGATGTGCTGCATGCCAGGCCAGGCTCGGAGGGAGCAGGAGCCAGGGAGGCTTTTCTGCAGGGCTCCTCCACAAATGGCTGGGGACATGAGGCACTGTCACAGGGCTGAGTGAAATGCAGGGCTGAGTGTCAGGTTGTTATTAAATACCATTAATAAGTGACAAAACTTCAGGCGCAGACAACGGCTGGAGGAGGATTGTTGCTGCAGCAGGGAGATGGGGCACAGGGAATGTCAGAGGCTCTGCTCTGTGCTCCCTCTCCTGCAGGAAAAAAATGGGATGGGATGGGGTGAGTGGGGTGGGGTGTGATGGGATGGGATGGGAGGTGGTGGGATGGGATGGGATGGGATGGGATGGGATGGGATGGGATGGGATGGGATGGGATGGGATGGGATGGGATGGGGTGAGTGGGGTGGGGTGTGATGGGATGGGATGGGATGCTATAGGATGCTATAGGATGCTATAGGGTGGGGTGGGATAGGGTGGGATGGGATGAGATGGGATGGGAGGGGATGAGATGGGATGGGATGGGATGCTATGGGATATTATGGGATGCTATCGGATGCTATAGGGTGGGGTGGGATAGGGTGGGATGGGATGGGATGGGATGGGATGGGATGGGATGGGATGGGATGGGATGGGATGGGATGGAATGGGAGGTGGTGGGGTGGGATGTGATGGGATGCTATGGGATGCTATAGGATGCTATAGGGTGGGGTGGGATAGGGTGGGATGGGATGAGATGGGATGGGTGCAGTAGTGCTGCATAGGGAAACAACTTCTGTAATATCCTGGAGGCAAGTGGATAAGAAATGTTGCACACAACTGTTTTTCTTCCAAAATATTTACTGTGCTCAGTGCTTGCTTCCCTGCTGCCCCCCCAGGGAAAACCTGAGCTGGAGGACCACTGAATGGCAGCGCTCAAACCAGCAGTGCCCATGTCTGCATGGGGCTGCCTGCCTGCTTCAGTGCCTGGGAGCAGCAGAGCACATGCACCTGTGGGAGGGATGAGCTGGAGACCGAGACACCTTCAGTGATTATGGCTGGGCTGGGAGCTGAGGGACAGCAAGCGGGCTGATCAGCTGCTTGAGGCAATTGCAGGGTATCGTCAGCGCAGAGAGAGACTTCCTGGCAGTTATTTAAGGCGAGATGCCCTAGTTTTGTGCTTTCGTTGGAGTCCCTAATTATTTCCCAGCCTTTGTAGTGAGCTAATTGGTTTTGCAGCTCTCAGGGCTGGGGAGCACTGATAGGCTCAGGAAGCACGAGCTGGAGGGACAAGGAGGGGAGGGGGAACTGCTGGGGGACATCGGCATGGCTGGGTGTGGGGAGTGGTGGTAAAGCAGCGTAGGGTTATTGGGGGGATGGTGAGGTGGGAGGGCAGGGAGAAGGGAGGTGTCTTGTCTGATCTGAGCTGCTGCTTTTGAACGTCATTGGAACGTGTGGCCACCACACGCAGTGTGTGACAGCTCCAAAGTGCCCAGGTGGCATTGGATTTATTAGGGCATTATCCTGCTAGTGCTGCAAATGGTGTCATCTGTCTTCTAAACTTTGCACTTTATTTCAGGGAGAGAATTTAGAATATCCAGGTGATATGCTGAAGCTTTAGCATATGAAAAAGCCCTGCTGGGAAGTGTAGTTTTATTGATTTTGTTATTAAAGTGCCACTGGAATAAATTAGCTCATTTGACCGAAATGTCTCATTACCTGGATTGTAACAGGCACATGATGAAGTCTGCCGAGCTGCTTGCTGATGGGACCCACTGCCACCATCCTGCACCCTGCTCTGGGCACACAGGGACCCCCAGCACTGCCTGAGTCCACCAGGAAACAGCCCGGAAACCTCAGGTGCAGTGGGGGGGAACGCTGTACTTTGTTGAGGTTCACACTGCTCCTCTGATCCTTGGCTCAGCTGAGTGCATTGTTTTAAAGGGAAAGAGGAAAAATCCCCTTCACGGGGCAATATTTCTTTAGTAGCTCAGTAATGAAGGTGGATTGGGAAATGAACCGTTCCCCATTACAGTGGGACCTAACTGCACAGCCCATGCTTTCCAGTTAAAATTTGATTGCCTTGAATCCTGAAGATTATGGAAAATAAGAAAAAGGCCCAGTAAAATTTATGGCTTTTAATCATAAAGCAGTAGAATTGCAGTAAATCTATCATAAGCAAGCAGATAGGGACCCAGAAAAAAGAGAGGGAAGCTATAGGCCTGGTGCTGGGGTCTGGAGGAGCAGGGCTTCAGGGTGGAGCAGCGCTGCAGCCCCCACCTCCTCCAAGGTGCTCACCCACATGTGCAGGGCCCTTCTGTGCCATCCTGCAGAGTCGGGTGCCACAGGCTACAGAGCATGGTCTGGCAGATAGCTGGGCAGGGCTAGGGGGCATGTAGATAGTGAGGAGTGGTGAGGTGGGAGCAGGGGATGGGGCAGGATAGGGGAGACCTTCATTCCCATTGTTAAGAAAGGGAGACCTGAATAACTACAGACTGGGAGGATCATGGAGAAGATCCTCCTGAAAGAGATGTTAAGGCACATGAAGGATGAGGAGGTGATCTGAGGCATCTAGTGTGGCTTAACCAAGGGCAGATTGTGCCCGACCCATCTTTCTATGATGGAATGATGGCATTGGTGTACAAAAACTGAACATGATCCAGCAGTGTGCTGGGTCTGGAAGGCCCAGGGCATCCTGGGCTGCATCAACAGAGCAGTGGCAGTGGGCAGGGAGGGGATTGTCCCCCTCTATTCTGTCCTTGTGAGGCTCCATCTGGAGTACTGCATCCAGGCCTGGGGCCCCCAGTACAAGAGGGACATGGAGCATCCTCTCCATGCACAGGGTGCAGGATGGGACCCACTGAGGGGAGCAGAGGGGGAGGTGTGTGATGAGAGGAGACCATGGAGAGCAAGGAGAGCATGGATAGAAGAATGGCAGCAGGGAGAGAGGTGCACAGAATGATAAGGAGGAAAAGGGGAAAAAGTCAACGATTGACTGAAGGAGAGAGAAGAGAGGAAGGCAGTTAGTGGGAACAGAGCGAAAAAATGGGGTAGTGATAAAGCCTGATAGAAATGGGAAGGCCGTGAGGAGCTGGGCAGCTCCTCCATGCCCTAAGCACACCTCTTCCTGTTTTTTTTACGCTGTTTTATAAAGCTTTCTATTTATCCTTATAAAAAAAAAATAAAGTGAAAAGCATCTATCTGTGCTGCACAGCCCATGCTTACCTGATGAGCAGTGCTGGCAGACAGCCCCTGCTCTCAACTGGTTAAACTGCAATAGAAACACACTGTAAATTTCAGCAAAGCAGAGAGAGAAAGAGTTTATTCTATTTTTTTTTTCCTCCCCATCTTTATGGCCATGAAAATTGCTGATCTGAGATGCTGGCCCTTCTAAAATGCTTTTCTCCTGCTCCATCCATCTGCTTTAATCACCCGGTGACTGAGAAAAAGAAATGATCCAGCTCACAGAGCATCAAAGATAAAAAAGTGCATGGTGCACTGATAGGGGGGCAGCTAATGAGGACGGGGGTGGCTCTCCTGGGGACACCCCCAGCTGTGTGCTCAGGGTGTTTGGGTGCCTGGGAAGGGGCAGAGGGCTGCAGGACCTTGTACAGAGCAGAAGTCATATTCTCTCTTCTTTCCTAAAGCTCCCTTTTAAGACCTGATTCCTTCCCTTTGATTGCTAGGATACTGCTGTGCGCTGCAAATACCTTGCTGGACTTGCTTGTTAGCATTATTATTATTATTATTATTATTTTTTAAATCTCTGTGTGTTGAATTAGCTCTTTTAATTATGGCATTAAAAAGGGATAACGAGTCAATTAAAAAGCTCTTTCAAACTGGCAGTGTTAATAGCTGCCCAGGAACATGGAAACCCCTCCATTCTTCTGGTGTTTGTTGAACTGCCAATTGAGTTGTCACCATCATCCTGGCACAGCTTGGGCAGAGGAATGTGCACACCCTGTGTGGGGCAGAGCACTGTCCACATTGGTGCTGGGCACAGCTCCTCATCTCCAGGGAGCACCGCTGGGTCCATCCATTGGCCACTGCAGCACATGGAGCTGCAGGCACTTCTGGTTTGTTACCTTGGGTTCACTCCTGGATCAATGCAAATGGTGGCAAGCGCTGGTGGGAGGGAGAGCCTGCAAAAAGCCATTGTGTTTTGACTCTCTCAAAAAGCAAAACACAAAGCAAACGGCTTTAAAAATAGTTGGGTTTCAGAACTGAAAAGGGAGGATGGGTTAGAGATGATGAGAAGCTAAAACATGAAGCTCCTGAAGCCTGCTGTGGAGAAAGAAATGCAAAATGTTTTGTTTCAAGGTGAATGGAAAGCTGAAACCAGCAAAAAAAATCCCTCTTCCCATGAGCACAGATGTTTCAGGTTGTTTTTCCTAGATTAGCACATCGCTGGAAGAAAAGAAAATCCATTCTTTTCTCTGTCGGCACTCCAGGTTCCTTTTGCTTATTTTTTATCATGTTGTAGTGACTTTGATCCCCGAAGACTCCTTAAGTGCTTTACAAGCCAAGCATGCAAATCTGGGCTCATCCCCTGAGGTGCCACTGACACTATAGAAGAATCATAGAATCATTACGGTTGGAAAAGACCTCTAAGATCCCCCCGTCCCACTCCAACCCACCCCACCATGCCCAATGACCACATCCCTCAGTGCCACATCTCCACGGTTCTGGAGCACCTCCAGGGTGACCCCACCACCTCAGCCTGTTTCAGTACATCACCAACTCTTTCTGAGAAGAAATTCTGCCTGACACACCGTGGTGATAGGCGACCCACAGCAGCATCAGGGCAGTCTGCCCCACCTCCATGCTGTTCCCCCCTGGCTCAGGCAGCGTGTCCGTGTCCGTGTTTATTTATATATGTGTGTAATTTCATATTTCCAGACGAGCCTGGAAGCCAAATTCCCTCGGACGTGCCTGAGGGTGCTTGCAAGTCTGACTGCCAGCTGTCATGCGCCCAAATCCTCTGTGAGAGTCACTGCAGGAAGGAAACCTCAGTGGACCCATCACTGCTTGTGCTGCTGGGTGCTGCAAGACTGGGTTCCAGCAGGGCACTGCCTGCCCTGTGCTATAGCACTGCAGCATCCCTCCCTATGGGGTACGATGTCCATTGGAGAGGAGAGACAACTGTGCTGCTGGCAACGGCGGGCAGACAATCCTCTCCCACGGACCCCCAGGCATCCCCATCTGCACTGGGGCTTTCAGTCTTTGCACGCAGAGGGCAGGCAGACAGCCCTGCTGTGTGCTCCTTACGCACATCAGAGACTCGGCCCTGCTCCCCTGGGCTTTGAGGGCTGCGCTCACCACTCTGATGGGCATTTGGGAATTGGCTGTAAAAATACAACCGGTCCTTGGCAAAGAAGCTGAATTCCTCCGGGTGCGCTGCGCAGGGCCCAGGGCACCAGGAAAGTGTCTTTTGTGGGCAGCATGAGCCCTCGATGTCAGCAGGAGAGTCACTGCCTGGGGCTGTTCTGTGCAAGATGGCTGGAAAGTGCCTCCGAGACCACAGCTCCAGAGGGGAGAAACCGAGCAGTCGCCAGAGATACAGAAGTCAAGATTTTGCATTCCAACTATCTATAGGAAATAGGGTTTTTTATTATTTCAAGTTTTCATAAAAATTCATAATTATTGAAATCAAAGTTACAGAAGAAAGTTTGTAACTTTTTATTGATTTTATTTCTTTTTTTTTTCTTTTTTTTTTCTTTTTTTTTTTTTTTAGTTTATTTCCCCCCCCCCTTGTTGTTTTTCCCTCTCAGAATTATATCTGACACCAGAGTCCATCAGACAAAGTCCTTACAAACACAGGAGTCCTGAAGACATCGGCTGAATGTTTTCCTGGTATAAAGAAGAAGAGGAGGAGAAAGAGGTGGTGACGGTGCGGGTGCAGAGAGTTTGGACTGGGACGGAGGGCGTGGTGGAAGGAGAGAGGTCGGTATGTTTGTACCAATGTTTTTAAATTATTTTTTTATTTGTTCATATGTTCTCTTTTTTTTTTAAAAAAAAAAAAAAAAGGAAACAAAACAAAAAACAACAACCAAAAAAAAAAAACCCAACCAAAACTATTTGCAAATTGTTGCCTGGTTAAATCATTTTCATATTGAATTTGCGCGGTGCGTCGGCAGAGCTGATGCCTGCGTCAGACTTGCGTGGCACATACTCGATTTCAATGTTGTGCTTGGTGTTGCCTTTCCCCCGGCTCCACAGGAAGAGGAGCACCAGACAGAAGAGCACGACGCCCAGGAAAGAAATGAAGCCCATGGTGGTGGCGATGATGAGAGTCTTGATGTCAAAGGGAAAAGGCACGGTGGCACGTGTGCTGTTGGCATCGCTCTCGTTGGGCTGGTTGGAGATGAACGCGAAGGTCTTGTTGGGCTGGTGGGGCCAGTCTGGGGAGTAGCTGCGCACGTGCAGGTGGGCCAGCATGGTGTCGTTGCCACCCGCGTTGCTGGCAATGCATAGGTAGGTGCCGTTGTCCTGGATCTGAGCGTAGCGCACCTCCAGCGTGCCGTCAGGGAAGACAGTGAGCCGCCCGTTGGTTTTGGTTGAGATGAGGTGCTTCCGGGGAGAAAGCCACATGATGGCGGGTGGCGGATCCCCGTCTGCCCGACAGACAAAATGCACCGTGTGGCCTTCGTCCACAAAGATCTGCTGAGGTTTGCGGTCCCGTATCCGAGCCCGGCGGCAGGTGAAGTAGTTGGGCAGGAGGACGTCAGGGAAGTCTTTGAACTCCTTGCCCTGGACGAACTCGGGGGTAGAGCAGGTGGGCTGCTGCTTATTGAAGTTCAACCTCCATCGCCGTCGGAAAACCCACAGCAGCCGACAGTCGCAGGCTAAGGGGTTGTTGTCGAGGATGAGCGTCTCCAGGTTGCCCACCGAGTGGAAGGCCGACTCTTCCAGAGTGGTCAGCAAGTTTCCTGACACGTTCAGGATGCGCAGGTAATTGAGGCCACGGAAGGCAAAGGGCTCGACCGTGGTGAGCTGCCCTCCCACCAGCTGGATCTCCTGCAGCCTGAGCAGGTCATGGAGCATGGAGCCCTCGATGGTGACAATGGGGTTGTAGGACAGGTTCAGGAAGCGGAGGTAAACCAAGTGCCTCACCGACACGTACGGGATGGACGTCAGGTTGCAGTGGGTGATGGACAAGGAGGTCAGGTTCAACCCGTACAGGCAGTTGGATGTCATGGTATCCAAGTAGGGCCAGTGTGAGATCTCGAGGACCTTAAGCCTGTACAGCCTCTTGAATGAGTAATCCCGGATGGCGTTGATGTTCAGGTGGCGCAGCCGCAGCACAATCAGGCCGTGCAGGTGAGACAGGGCCTCCGTGGGGATGGAGGTCAGGTTGCATTTCTCCAGGGTCAGCTGCTCCAGGCTGTTGAGGCCGCTGAAGGCCCGGTGGGAAATGTAGACAAGGTCGTTGTCCCCTACCTCCAAAGACTTCAGGTTGTACAAGTCCTGGAACATGTAGTCTAGGAGGATCACAATTTTGTTCTCACTAATGTCTAGCTTGGTAAGATTGCTGAGTCCAGTAAACACCCCCAAGGGGATCAGCTTGAGTCTGTTACTCCTGAGCCCCAGCGTCCTGAGGTTGAAGAGGTTGTTGAAAGCCCCAGGTTCAATGGCACTGATAATGTTCTCGTTTAGCTCCAGCTCTTCAAGGTGAGGGTAGTTGGCAAATTCATCCTGGTTGAGCGTCTTGATGCGGTTCTTACCCAAGTCTAGCTGCCTGGTCTCCGTCGGGATCCCCTCCGGGACGACCATGAATCGCTTCCGATGGCACAGCACAGCACGCTCCTGGGCAGAGCACTCGCAGCGCGGAGGGCAGCCCGTGGCAGAGCCGGACAGGATGGATCCCAGCATCAGGAGGAGAATTGGCTGCCAGCAGGCCAGGATTGGGCTGCGCATACTCGCCTCCCCAGCTAACATCCTATCTCTCACCTGCAAAACACAGGGCAGAGAAAGAGAAAAGGTGGAGGTGAGCAAACACTGCGCAGAAACGAGGAAGGTGGTTTACCGTCCCGGGAGAGGTGACATTATCTGCCACCTAACAAGGTGAGAACTCTGTTGGCACTTTGATTTCAGAATCCTCAAAAAGTACCAGATGAGACACTGGTCAGTGGCCGGTGTGAGGCTGGAACACAGCAGGGAGAGGGATCACCACACACTAAGACAACGGGAAGGCTTCTCACACACGGGCAAGAGATGGCACACCATGTCAGGGAGCTGTTGTGAGTGCACAGCTAACACACTGGGTGTGCTCTGCATGCTCCTATATAGAGGTGCATGCCCCTACACATTGTTTGTGCACCTCTAAGACATCAGGAGCACTGAGCTGTTACACACGTGCCTCTGACACTGAGTGTGCTTTGTGTGCCTCTATATAGGGACTGCTCTGTGTGTGTCTCTAAGATACTGGGCACACTCACTGCCGCTGTTAGAGACCATAGAGCTCTTGCCTCTAACACACTGGGTATCCTTTGCACCCCCCTGGATAGGGACTCCTCTGAGGCACTTTGTGCAGCCTGATAGAGGGGCTCCTACACCCCCCCCCTAAGACACTGGGTGTGTTTTGTGTGCCCCTATATAGGGGCTATCGAGCTCTTGTCTCTAAGACACTGAGTGCACTTTGCACGCAGCTACATAGGGGCCATCATATCTATCTCTAAGACAGAAGGTGTGCTTTGAGTGTCCCTACATGGGGCCATTGTGCAAGTGCATCTAAGACACTGGGGGTCTTGTAAGAGGCCAGCTCCCCTTATGCACTGGGACTCTGCAGATTGTGGCTGCATAGGAAATTTGGGCTTCATCGGGTACAGCATCCCTCAGTGATGATCTCAAAACACAGCTTGTGGTCAGCCAACTTCAGGGCTGCATTCCTTCCACGCTCACCATTTCCTGGTTCCAGGCCTTCTGTGAGGCCCTCTGCTGCCTGTCCTGGGAGCACTGGTGGCCTTCCCTGGGCACTGTATGGGCAGCTCCTCCTGTCCAGGATTGGGACAGAAAGGAGTTCTCCCTCACTGCCTCCATGGCATTCCTTCCCTTATTGTGTAAGCTGCTATGAGGAATCAAATCATATTAATGTTACAAATGAGATGAGCAGCTACTCTGGACTTTGTTTATATCTATTGTTATGTGTAGGCTCTGCATCGCTTCTACCAACGCTATTTATGTCTATCGCTGCATTGCTTTATATCCCTCATTACATGCACTGTCCATTACTTTCCCTACTGCAGCACTATTTATGGGCCTGGTATACATTCTGTGCGTTACTTTAATTGTGTCTGTTTATATGCATCATTTCATAGAGCTAGATGGCATAAGTATAACTTTTGATGCAGAAAAATAAATTCAGCATTTCTTTGCAAGGTTAAGGTTTCGGGATGAGCGATCCTGGACGGGCATAAAACCATCCACCAGCACCATCTTGGAGCCCAGCAGGCTTTGGCATGGCAGGCTGAGCTCCGGCTGGGCTGTGTGCTGTGGAATCCTCCATGGCTCCATTGGGCCATGCAGTAGGTGAAGCCCTTCCAGGCATGCCACAAGGCAGACCCTGAACCCTGCCTGACCCTGCAGCACCTGAACCCCCACCCCAAGTGCTCAGCTGGGATCGGGGCTGATGGCTACGATGCACGAGCTGGTACCAGCTGGGGAGCACTGCAGCCCTCTGGCACCAACATAGACAGTGAATCGATAAGAAGGGAGCAGCTGCCGGAATCACTAGCATCACACAAATATCAAATCAGTGCAAACCAAAGGAAAAAATAGTGCCCAGAGACATGGCATCCAGCACCCACCCTCGCCACCCGCTGCCTGGGGACGGGGAGCTCGGAGGCACAGCCCCATCTGGGGGAGAGCTGCCGAGGGGCACAGATGGCCCATGGGCACGGTGCTAAATGCGGCAGTACCCGCTGAGCTGGGAGGAAAGATGCTATTCTGGGGCCAGGCTGCTGACGTGAGCGGAGCGTGCTGCTGTGACGGACACAGGAGGAACATCCCCAGAGAAACCAACCCTGGGATGTCACCGAGGAGCCCCACCGTGCGCCTGGGCTCAACCCCAGGGTGCTGCTCCCTCCCCGCCCCAGCCGTGCTGTGCTTGCTGCCCGCAGGGTGCCCAGCATTGGGACTGGAGCTGCACCATGCAATCTGCTGCGCCGACAGCAAACGAGCAGCAAAACCCCCGCGTCAGCGCTAAGCCCACCTGGCATTCATAAATTACAGCGCGTGAGACGTTCACCCTTGAACCAGATGCTTTCGAGAGCATCAAGCGACGCAGGCAATCAAGGACGGAGCGAGCCAAATCCCTGGGGCCCCACGGTGCGCGGGGCCAAAGCAGGGCTGGGGGGCACGGCTGAGGGCACGGCTGAGGGTGGGGCTGTGGCTATAGGTGTGGGCAGGGGGTCAGCCCCCAGCTCAACCCCTCCTCTGTACCACCGCCTTTGCACAGAGCTTCTGGGATGCAGCTCCCAGAGTCGGCGCTGTCCTCGAAGCTGCTCCGGCTAAATCAAGTTTTATTGAACTTGACTACATTTTAGAGATAAAGACTCCAGGTTTACAAATAAATATTTAACAACCTTTCCCGCTGCTAGAAGAGTTGCTTAGCCAGACCCTGGGCTCTGAGCTAAGTGTTCCTGTAGCTATCTGCAAAGCAGCAAAACAAAGGGAGAAGCTTTAATTTGCCAAACACGTTCGTGCCCATTTCCGCCTCTCTCCATCACTCCCTCTGCGCCCAGTGCACATTCACGGCCTCTTTCCTCCATCTCCCCGCTCCCACCCCAGGTGGGGTGGCACCATCTCCCCGCTTGGGAATGCGCAGCACTCCGGGAGGTTGCACAGAAGGATCTCTGAGCTGCAGGATCTGCTTTCAGCTGCTCCGAGATGGAGCCTGGAATAGGTGCGCCGCAACCTGATCTGCCGTGGCAGTTGCTCCGGGGCTGTAAAAGAGCACGAAGAAGTATCAAGATGTAAATCCCCTTCCGGCACCGACATGGCCTGGCTGGCACCAGGTGCCCACAGCTCCCGACCCATGGGACTGCTGCGCAAAGGGCTTCCCCATGGCTATGGCTCTTCCTCCCAAAGTGCAGCAGTCCCATTGCCCCGGGGAGGTAAGTCAGCAGGGTGCTGGCAAGGAGATCCCATCAGCTCCATGGTTCTGCTGAAGCCCTCTCGCTCAGATCACAGCTGTGCAGAGCTGCTCACCCTCCTTACACCTTTGCTCCCTCGTTTTTCAAGGTTTTTTTCTCTCTTTGGCTGCACATGCTTCAGTGACCCATCAGCAAAGAAAACATCCTGACAAGTGATCAATAAGTAATTGCAAAGGCAGCTGTGGATGCCTCGGGTGCAGAGCCCTGAGCTAGCAGGAGATAAATGAGCATGGGAAGGTGCAGCATACCGTGGAGCTCAGGCTGAGAGCCAGCCTTGCTCCATGCACACCAAACTGCTGCAGCCAAGGGCTGCCCGCAGCTGAGCAGTGCCTGTAGGGCTGTGTCTGCTGGGGGATGTCCCCTGAGGGTCTGCCCTGGGAGCAAGTGCCCTGGAGATGTTTCAAGCTTGGGTCATCAGGAGAGCAGGAGGTGGACTGTGAAGGATCACAGAATTAGGATCACAGGATTAGGGTTGGCAAAGGCCTTCAAGATCATCTTGTCCAACCCCAACTCATCCCACCATGCACACTGCCCACATCCCTCAGTGCCACATCTCCATGAACCTGGGACACCTCCAGGAACTGTGACTGCACCACCTCCATGGACAGCCTGCGCCACTGTTTCACAACTCTTTCAGAGAAGTTCCTCCTGATAATCCAACCTGTCCGTCCCCTGGCACAGCTCGAGGCCATCACCTCTCATCCTATCGCCGTTACCTGGAGCAGAGGCCGACCCCCACCTCACCACAACCTCCTGTCAGGGAGTTGGAGAGGGCAGTCAGGTTTGCCCTGAGCCTCCTCTTCTCCACACTGACCCATCCCAGCTCCCTCAGCAGCTCCCCATAACAATTGTGCTCCAGACCCCCCACAGCTCTGCTGCCCATCTCTGGACACGCTGCAGGGCCCCAATGTCTTTCTGGCAGTGAGGGGCCCAACACAGCACTCAACGTGCAGCGTCACCAGAGCCCACTACAGAGGGACGATCACTTCCCCAGTCCAAGGACATGCACCAGCTGTCCAAATGGGGCTTCTCATTTTATTTATGGCAGCAAGCCTCCCCTCTGAGAGACCCACCTCTGGGGACATGGGCTGCTGGAGGCGCTCAGCACGAGGCACCCAGCTCAGTGAGCACCAAGAACTGAAGGGCTGTGCAGAGCTTTGTGCTTCCCTTCATGTAGCTGTGGAAAGGGGATGGAAAAAGCCTCCTCGACTACGGAAACATTTGCACCGGAACGACAAAGGAGCATCTCCTGGGAGAGGCGCCAGGGTCACGCTGACATTGGGAAGGCAGTGCTCACCTCGCCGTGCCCTTATGGGACAGAGGCAGCTGCTGCAGCCCATCCACAATCCCCTCTGTGCTGTGGGCTCAGGGCAGCATGCCCTCCCATGCAGCCTGGGGTGTGACTTGCTGTGCAGAGTCTGGGTCCCCCACCCCTGCATCCCAGCCCTGCTCTGAGGTGAAGCCCTGGATGGAGGCACCGATGCTGCGCAGCCGCAGCAGGTGGGGACCAGGCTCATCCCAGCCTCACGGAGCGATGCTGCTGCTGGAGACTGTGGGCACATCCATTACGTTACATTTAAGGTCAGCCCGTACTCACAGCACCGCTTCTGTTCCCACGCTTTATCCTAAAATACACCCACAACCAGCGCAATGCCCTAAAAAAAGGCTGATCCGGAGCACTGCGTCGTTCCCCGGAAACCTTTAGGATAACAGCAAGAGGACTTCAGAGGACACAGCTCCAGGGAAGCTGCCGATTTACCTCTGGCTGGGATCGGCCCTGGTATAATCACACTGCTGCCCCAAATGAGTGGCCTCACAGCCCTTTGGAAGGGGCTGACCACAGAGCAGGGGAGCATCGCTGTGCCCTCTGTCCGCCTCCTGCCCAGAGCCTTCCTGTGAGCCACATCTCCACCTGTCCCAATTATTGCTTCCTTCACACAATAATGAATACAGCGCTGCAGGAATGTCCAGAAAGAGAGAAACGGAGAAAAAAAGGCAGCGAAGGAAAGCACGAGTGATGGTGAACACAGAGAAGATTTCTCTTCCCAGCCCAGCTTTCTTTGTGATGATTTCACACGTAGTATTCCTTTTTCTTTCCCCTTTCTTGCTTGTTTGATTTCTGCATTATTTATGGCTTGTCTTCAGGGCCTCTATTTGTTGTTATTGTTTCATCCAACAATAAAACACATTAGATACAAACAAAGAGCACAGAGCCACAGCGGAGCCCTGTCCTACACTGCTGGATGGGGCTGGTCTGTGCACCCCCAGCCTGACCTAACGGCTGCAGGGTGCCATGGGATGGGATGGCAGGAGCAGGGCTGTCCCCACGGCACAGAGCTCCCTTCGGCACGGTGCTGCACGGTGCTTTGGTTTTGTTCCGCCTGAGCTGAAAGCGATGCTTTCCACCCTTTCCTCCTCCTCCCCAGCGGTGGTGATAATAACACAGAGGCTGCACTCCGGGCTGTATGTGAGAACAAAAGTAATCACGTGGAAACGCAGCGCATGGAAATTAAATCGGAAATGCAAGGCCTGGGTTTCCATTTCGGTTCGGCTTCTGTATCGTTTCCCATTGAAAAGGATAAACAGAGCGAGAGCCAATCAGCCTAATGGCAGCACCTAATGGCAGCACAATTCCATGTTTCCCGAAGCAAATTGCAGCTCCGGCCCAGGGCCCAGCGCCAGCTCTGTGGGACGGCCATGGCACGGCACGGCCCATAGGCAGGGAGGGGTTCCTGCAGCACCCAGCGTGCCCATGTGGGAGGACCCAGCACCCAGCAGCTGTGCACGTGCCCAGGCTCTGCCCCTCACCCCCCGGGTGCCTCTGGCTCCACATGGGTTGTTATCCATTTCACACTCGACATCTCCAATCTCAACAATGAGCTGGAAGAATGGATTGCGCCAAAATATTTCTGCTTCTCTCTCCGGCGAGAATTCCCCATCGGAGACCAATCCAATTAAGGTGCTGGTTATGAAATTAACCGTAATTACAAGAGCGATATTTAACGTTTTGCATTCTGATGAAGAAACGGAACGGAAATGATAAAAAAAAAGAAGAAAACAAGAAACCAATCCATTATAATTGTGGGTCCTAGCAAGATAAGTCAGAGCAGCGTGGGGCAGTGGGAGGGCTGGGGCTGGGCTGTAGTGTGGGGGGGGACAGTGCCTGCCTGTCCCCAAAGCATGGCACCGACCCCACTGGACAGCATAACCCGGACCCCATCAGGCTGCTGGAAACGTGGGCAGAGAAAGCAGGGCGGCCCCAAGGCAGGATGAGGGTGCAGCCCCAGCAGCATGCAGAGCAGGGGCACGTGGCAGTGGCACGCAATGCTCTGCGTGCGGCCGTTCCCCTCCACAGCTCCAATTTCTGCTCCCCCAGGTGGGGAGAGAGAGAGGGCGCGGGGAAAAATGGGCTTGGAAGGAAATTGAGGGCACGGCCTTTGGTTGGCTTCTCCCTTTATTTTTCTTGGGTTGTTTGATTTGAGTTAAGCGTCCCCAGCTCGCTGCTCTCCGCCCACTGGAGCCACGACAGCCCTCTGCCCACCCAAAGCCATTCCTGCTCTGCCAGGACAGACCCCACCAGCACCACTGCGGTGCAGGGCACCACGCCTGCATCCTGTGCCACCAGGAGGGGTGCCATACAAACCAGCAGCACACCCTGCCCAACGCCAGTGTCTGGGGGCAGCACCCCATGCATCCATCAGTCCTCGCTGGGCAACGATGGGCTCCGTTTGCTTGGGAATCCAGCGACTGTAATTACGCTGCAATTACAGTGTGATTGTGGCGATATTATAAAGTGATTTATCAAGCCCTGAAATGAAAGCTCACGTCAGTGGGTTTTACACTTGTTACGTGCAGCGAGTGGCACAAACTTTGGCATCCTTATGGCAACTGTCTTAAGCGGGAAAGCAGAGGCACAGTAAGTCATTCCATCGTGCCGTTCACCTTCCGGTGACATGAAGCAGTGGTAATTAGCGGTATCACGGAGTAATTGCGTTACAGGTGTGCAATAGCAGCTATGTTAAGGAGGTGTAACCACCTGCTTTGTAATGAATCCCCCCAGCCAAGTGCCCGGGCAGCGCAGCCCTTCCCACAACTCCTGCTGCACTGCCCTCCGCCCGCCCGAGCCCCGTGCGAGCCCCCGAGCGGTGCCACAGCCCCGGGCACCTCACCGGGACGGGAACCCCACGGTGCTCTGCACGGGGCCTCTGCGGCTGCCGGGGGAGCTGCAGGGAGGGCCGTGTGCTGGGGAAGGGATGCGTGGACACCGCTGGGTTGGGGGCACGCGGGGGGTGCCGCTGAGCCCGCAGCGAGGAAAGCCGCTCGCACGGAGCCCGCAGGCGTTTGCCGCACGTCCCTCCCTCCCGGCAGAAACCCTTCAGCGGCATCAGCGCTCCCACCTCAGTCCGGAGGTGGCACCTCCGCCGCACGGCTGCCTCGCACTCCGGGCTATCCGCGCTCGGCGAGGCGCAAGGTGAAAAATCCGATCATCCGCGGACAGCAGCGGAGCAACAAGCGGCGGCCGGGGGGGGTCGGGGCAGCCCTCGTGCCCTCCTGCCCCGAGAGCCCCTTCACCATTAACCCCTTCTCCTCCTGCCGGGCGCAAACCGAGGGCGAAGCGCTGTCAGAATTCCCCTCCCGCCGCCGCCTCTCCCTCTCCAATTAGGAGCCCGGGCACGGGGACCCTTCAGCGCCCCGGATTCCCCTGAAGCCCTCAGACCTCCCACCCGCCGGCACCTCCCCGCGGCCCCACTGGCCGTCCCTGAGCCCAATGGTGACGAAGGGCTCAGCGATACCCCCTGGCCCCCGCCCGCGGGCCGCTCCCCGGGGCCGGGCGGCGCGTCCCTGCCTGTCTCCGCCCGGGGCCGGGCGCAGCCGTGGGGCGATTTTCCTCGGCCCCGGCCCCGGATGGCAACGCTGGGGCCGCCGCCGCTCTCCGGCTCCGTAGCCCTCCCTGGCTGGGAGCGCTGTCCCGGCCGTACCCCACCTGCATGTGTAATCCGCTGCCCGGCGGCTCGGCTCCTCCATCCGGGGAGCGGGAGGGCTGCCCCTCGAGATGCGGCTGCGGGCAGGGCGGGGCGGGGGCCGGGGGAGCAGCGAGGAGGGCTGCCGGCAGGAGAGGGGCGGCGGGGGCGGCCACCGGCGGGTCCCGGGGTTCGCGTCCACCCCCCTCCATCCTCCCCCCTCCCGGCCCGACAGCCCCGCTCCCCGCTCGTCCCGCGCCCGCTCCCTCCCGGCATCGCCTCCGCGCTTACCTGCATCTCATCCTCGCCGGCGATCTCCTTCGGTCAGAAATGGCATCTCCCCCGGCCCCCACCCCCTCCGCCAAAATCTCCACCTGCAGTAACGCAGCTCCCCCTCTCCGCAGCGGCCGCACGGGAAGGCGGCGGCTCTCCCGGCTCGCGGGTCCGCCCGGCTTCGGCCGCCCCCGGCTCCGCTCCGGCACGGGGAGCTGCGGGGCCGCCCTAGGGACGTACCGCGGCCGGCGGCCTCTCCTCCGCGCCCGGCGCCGTGCTGCGGGGCGGCGGCATGGCCCCGCCGGAGGCTGCCACGGCCCGGGCTCCGGCTCTGCTTCGGCGCGGCCGGGCTGGGGCTGGGGCTGCAGCCGGAGCCGGAGCAGCCGCCGCCGCCGCGCCGGCCCCCGCCTCCCCTCCGGGAGGAGCCGCCGGCGGGCGCGGGGCGGTGCGCGGAGCCGAGCGGGTCGGTGCGGAGCCGCCGCCAGTCCCCTCCTCCCGCCGCCTCCCCCGCGCCGAGGGGCGGTGGGTTCGGGGCTGCGGGAGCGCCGTGCGGGGAGCGGCGCCCCCAGGGGCCGGGGCCGCGCGTCGCCTCTGCCCGGCGCCCCGCTCCTCTCTCCTCGCCGCAGCCCGGCGCCGGAGCGGGAGGACGGGGCAATGGGCCGGGGGAGCTGCGCGGGCGCGGGGCTGAGCGCTGCCGATCCCCACGGGCCGGCGCCGAGTTCAAGCTGAGCCCTCAGCGCTGCGGGCAGCGGGCAGCACCCGGCGCTCTGCGCTGTGCCCGCCGCGTTAACTCTGCCCCGGTGGGTGCCGATTTATCGAGCGGCATCGGCCCCTCTTCTATCGAAGATATCCCTGGTGATAGTGAGCACCGACTTTGCTCCCGATGTGCTCCTTCCCCTCCCGCCTCCTGTCAGCTGGGCTGCCTGCTAGGTCCCGCATGGCCAAGCTGGGTGAGAGGTGGCTGTTCCAGGAGCCCAGAGCCGGTCCTTCGGCGTGGGTCTGGGCATCCCGCACTGAGCCCGGGGAGCCTTCCCTCGGGCGGCCCTAAAGCCCGTGGGAGCTTTTGAGGAAGAGGAAGTCTTGGCCTTCCTCCACGAGCCATTAACTGAGCGCAGGGGTGGGGATTCCCATGCGCCCTCCGTGGGCCGCGTGCCCGGCAGCCATCCATCCCTTGGGGACGGCGTTGGGGCAAACCCCGTGCTGCTGCTCCCCCTGGGCCTGCAGAGCAGCAGCGATCCTCCCGCTCCGAGCAGCACGGGAACAAACAAGGGGTGGGCACCGCCAGCTCGCCCGCTGCAGCTGAATCAGCCGGCAGTGCCGCTGCCCACCCGCCGGCTGCCGGCTCCTGGCACACGAGGAGCGCAGCGCAGCGCAGCCCCTCAGTGCAGCTCAGGCCTTCCCTCGCGCAGATCGAAGCCTCCTATTATGACGGCTATTTCAGCGATGCCATCGATGTTAATAGCACTTCACCAACACAGACAAAGCCGGCGAGCTGAATGCATCCAGGAAGAAAAAACAGAGGACAAAAGACGGGCTAAGAGCGCCGAATGCTGTTTTCAGTTCTTTTCCCCCTCCTCCCCACACACACATCGTTAAAGCCCCACTAAAGTGCAGGGCGCTGCGCGTTCGCTAACAGCACTCCAGAATAATTCCTGGCATTGCCTGGTGCGTGAGAGGGGGACTTTGCCTTGGCCGTGCCGCACAGCCGCGGTGCTATGCGCTGCCGGGAAGCAGGGGGCCTCCCAACACCGCCTTTCCAACAGCCGTCCCCACCCCGTGGCACGCAAGGGACGAGGATGGAGCTTGGCGTGAGGGCATGGACAGCCCAGGGCCCTGGAGCCCGGTGTGTCCCCCCAGCACGGCACCGGGGCCGAGCAGGCAGGAGGGGGACGGGTTGTCATCCCTCCCGTTATTATTATAGTTCCTTCTCTTTTCAGATTTTCACACTTTCTGCCGTAACGAGCTGAGCTGAGAAAATCCATGCAAATGCCAGGCGGAGATAAGATGCACCGCGCCTTGAAGCACTGCCAGCGTCGGCTCTGGGAGCACCACATCCACTGCCTGCCTCTCTGCACCGCTCCCACGGGGTGGGGGCTGCAATCCCCTGCTCCACGCCGTGCCCAGCACTATGCACACCATGGGGCTGCTTGGGCAGAAGCGTGCCCTGCCCACAGGTGCTCCCTTCCTTGGAGGTGGTGGCATTTTGGGATGTGTGTGGGGAGCGGGATGAGGAGCAAGGCGGGGATATTCCTCTCCCCCATCCCCGCGGCCATCTGGCCGTGTGCTGGTGCCTCCTCGCAGCAGGCTGAATCAGTCCAGTGGCTTCTCATTACCAGCTGGAGGGTGTCCAAATTCTGCACGGTACGCCTGCACCCGAGCGAAACTGAGGGTGGTTATCAAATGTTATCATAATGGTTTCTCTCCGTGTGCCTCTCCATGGCCTGCTGATGGACATGGAGCCAGAAGCTGCCCCAATCCCTTGCACCCCAAATCCTCCAACCTTCAGTCAGAGCTGGAGCCTGACTCAAGGCCCAGCAGCTCTGCTGTGCGACAGGCTGTGGAAGGGCTCCATTCAGCTCTGGAGCTCATTGACACATATGCAGAAGGTATTAATAATATCGAGCATCTCCGCGCCTATTGTAGCCCTCATCCAGGAGATGAAAGATAATTTCTGGGACAAGGAAGTTATGACAGTGACAGCTTTTTAACAGCTTGGCACAAGAATAGGAGCAGCACAATGGGACAAAGCAATGATTAAAGCTCTCAGCACAAAGTAGAGAGGGCCAGGAGAGCACAGTGAGCACGGGGGACGGGGGGGGGGAGAGGAGGAGACAGAGGAGTCGTGTCAAGAGCCAGCAGTGAAGGAAAGCTGAGGGGGGAGCGGTGCAAGGGAAGGGACAAAGCCGGGGTCAGGGAGGTGGGGGAAGGAGCCCCTCAGCCCACGCTGGGATGGCGCTGGGCCCTGTGGCTGTGCCAGGCACACGGTGGCATTTCTGACAACCCTGCGGAGTCACCATTACCGATATTCGGTGTTCCTTTGCACATGCACGCTCTCCCCTCCTGTACACCGCGCATGTAAACAGCCGCCTAGTGACATTTGCACGCCCAATTACACCTGTGTATCATTGATTTACATGCACAGTTGGAGAGCAATTAAAACACCGGAGCCTGCTTTGCACTTTCCCACGGCCACCACAGGGGTGAGTTTTGGCCCCATCCCTTGGGCTCACACCTCTGCTGCTCCCCCCGGGCGAGCACAGAGCTCAGCACTGCTGTGTGCCCACGGTGTGCTGGGCAGTGCAGAGCTGTGCCCATGCCAGCACACCAGGCCTGGCCATCACCCTCGCAGCACATGGATGCTCAGCCCCGGGCAGCATTGCCTGGCGCCTTCCCAAAAGGGATTAAAGGCAGGGAGTGAGAAACATAAACGCTCGTGTAATTATGTGCAAAAAGGCCCTTAATAATTTATAGAGGGAGAGGGTAAATATCTCCATGTGTTATCCGAGTGTGGCTCCTTGTCCCGTTGGCTAATACCCAGCGTGCACGCATGGCAGCCTTTATCCGGGAGGCTGCTCTGCCCTTAATACCTGCCATAAATTATTGAATTTATAAAGAGGAAAGCAGGTGTCATGTCATTCCTACACACCGCTCATTCGTTACAGCTAACGAAGGTGGGGAGCAACGCTTTCCACTCGCCTCGTCTCTCCCTTGTGGCTGCTGGCAGAGATGTGGCACAGTATGGGTATGGCAGCACCCCTGCCCTGGACAGATGGATGGACGGATGGACAGATGGACGGATGGACAGATGGATGGATGGATGGATGGATGGATGGATGGATGGATGGATGGATGGGTGGATGGATGGACAGATGGCACTGCAAACACAGGGGGTGTGGACATGGAGCACCTTCCCGCGGGCGCACAGCTGAGTCAGGCAGCACATGGTTGGGTGCAGGAAGGCAGTGAGCATCCAGCATCCCCCACACAGCCCCCGTGCAGCTCTGCCCCAGCCCCATGCCGTGGGCCAGGAGCCGTGCTGCAAGCAGCTGGCTCGGGGGCTCCGGGGGACGAGGCGCTTCGGAGCTGGGCCCCCACGTACACCTCTCCAAATATAGCACGTGTGCATTGGAAAACAGACACGGCACTGGGGGGATGCGGGGAGCTACCACAGCACCAGGCTGCTGGCTGCAGGGAGCTGTGTGATGGATGGGGGATCCCAAAGAACGGCTGCGGGGCCTCACAGGCACGGGAAGAGGGAGCTGAAACTATTGATAATCAATTAACTCCTTCAATTACAGGAGCCTAATGAGGTAGCACAAAGTCAGCTCTCATGAACATCAGTTTAATAGAGGCGGTTCCTCGGGGCGCTCCGTTTTGACTCAATCTTTACAGGGTAGGAAACACGGTGAAAGTAGCAAGCAATTAGTGCCACATAACGAGCACCCGCTGCCGGCTCTGGGAGCAGTGTGGGCCATCTCCATTAGGGACAACAGTGCAGGGGGACGCAGTGCAGGGACTGGGGGCTGACAGCAGCTGCTGTGGTGGCAGAGCGGAGCTCTGAGCTCACGGTGCCGGGATGCTGCTGGATGCATCGCTTGCTGTTAGATGAAGTGAATGTCACAGGGCCCAGCTCTCCCCTACAGGCAGCTGTTTTTTCCTTTTTCGGTGATGGCAGCACAAGTGACAAAACGAATGTTACTGCCTGCCGGCCCTGGTGCCTCATCGGAAACCTGCTGGGGCACCGGGAAAGGGGAGGTGCTGGCGGAATGCTGCTCCTCGTGCTTAGCGCCAGCCCTGTGCCCAGCATGGAGACAAAACCACGGCGGGTGAGAGCGTGGGGACCCATTCTGTGCCCTGAGCTACTCCTCCAGCAGCCTGGCCAGAGGTGTGTGCTGGGGAAGGGCGGTGAAGGAGCACGGCGCTCTCCCTGCTGCTCTCCCTGCTGGGTAGCACGCTGCTGAGCACCCTGAGCCGGGATGTCGGCGGTGCCGGCCCTCTGCAGACACAGCTCTGCACTGGCCGTGCTCAGGAGGGATTTGCATACTAAGGAGCCTCCAGCAGAGCGGAGGCAACCTAACATCTATTTCGGGTCTCAAAGCCAAAGACTGTATTTCAAATCCACTAATCAGGTGAGAACACGGCAAACTCACGCAGCGAGGAGCTGGGGCTCATGGCAGCACCCCCTGCTCCACAGCCACATCCCCACAGGGACTCAGCCCAGCAGCAGTCAGCATCCACCAGGATTCAGCTGCCAGGGGACTCCACACACTTGTGGGGGCCAAACCCCACATTCCCACCCTGGGTCCATCTGCAGAGGCTCTCCCAGCAGTCATCCTCTGTGCTGCTCCCCAAAGGGGATGGGCAGAGGCAGAGGCTTCCTTCCTGAGCCCAGGTGCACCCTGCAGGCTGCCATGCCGCCAGCTGCTGAGGCCTCAGCCTTCCTGCTCTGAGGGTGGGTAGGGGTGTGGGCTGGGAGCAGGCAGAGGGGTGGGAGAGCCCCAGTGCCTGCAGATGGGTAAGTGAGAGGTACAATGTACATGTACCCCCAGGGCAGATGGCCCCTATGGCTTGGTGACAGCATGGAGTCATACAGTCAGAGTCATAGAATCATATGCCAAACTGGGGACACAGGTGACCAAGGGCTTGGATTGGAAGGGACCCCAAGGATCATCAAGTTCCAATCTCCCCACCACAGGCAGAGCCACCAGCCTCCAGATCTGGTACTACACCAGGCTGCTCAGGGCTCCATCCAACCTGGCCTTGAACACCTCTGGGGATAGGGCACCCACAGCCTCTCTGGGCAGCTGTTCCAACACCTCACCACTCTCTCTGTGAAGAACTTCCCCAATATCCAATCTAAACCTTCCTTCCTTGAGCTTAAAACCTTTCCCCCTTTTCCTATCGTTATCCACCCAGCAAAAAATTGATTGCCCTCTTGTTCATACAAGCCATCAGGAATGTGCAAGGCATTGGGTGAGAGCAAGGAGATATGGGTAGCTATAGAGTGGGACTCCACTGTGAGATGCCCAGGGAGGTGGGTGCAGGCTGTGCTGCATGGGGATGTTCAAAGGACTGCTGCCATTAGCAGCCACACAGCTCTGGGCACTGAGATGATTCTGCCCCTTTCCTTGTTCAGTGAGCTTATTATAAGACCATTAGTGGATTAACCAAAATTCTTATGGTCCTGGAGCAGCACCTTTGTGGAGGCTCTGGGGCTGCAGAGGGGTTGTTCCATGTTCCCAGAGCATGCCTGCAGCTGGGCAGGCTGTGGGGGGCACACGGGAGGTGCAGAGCCCTGGCAGCAGCCGCTCCCATCTGCCAAACTGGGGACACAGGTGACCAAACCTGGCACTGTGGCTGTCCCTTCCCAGCTGGGAGTGCTGCTCCAGCAAGCCCTGCCTTCCCCACAGCCCCCAGTCCCACAGCAGCCCACACTGCAGGGCTGCACCGGTGCATTCAGCAGATCCTTCCCTCCTCACCCTGCAGCCTGACAGAACCCTGGTAGGTTCCCCCGAGAGCATGCGGTGAGACCCAGCGTGAAACAACGGCAGATAATTAAGGGATTTGAGCGGGGTATGGAGAAGAGCAGGGAGATTGCAACAGCCATAAATAGCTCGCCTTGCCGAACTGCTTAACTCCTTGCTTGTTCTTGCCAAAGAGCGGACCCCAAAGGGATGGTGCCTGTGCGTGAGCAGGGGTGGAAAGTTCACCAGCGTATTTTTAAACCATTCAAGCTTTACTCAGGCTGGGTGATACGTTATTGTGTGCGTGTCACTTGAAGTCTCCAATGAATGAAGAAAAAAAAAGAAAGCACCATTTTGTCTCTCTAAACTCCCACCCCTCTGCTCCTACCCAAATAGCATCAGGCTGGATCTGACAGGCGAACGGAACGCACCACACTCCTTCAAAGCCATGTGCAATGCTCTCAGCTGCAGGAGGAGCCCAAGGGCAGCAGTGTGTCAGCTCTGAAAAGCACTGGGAGCCCAGGCAGGGCAGCACAGATGTGTGCCCCGTGGAGATGGTGGCCTTCACATCATGGAATTATGGAATCCTTTGAGTTGGAAGAGATCATTAAAGGCTATCTGGTCCACTTCCCACGGACACCCTCAGCACATCAGCTGCTCAGAGCCCTCCAGCCTGACCTTGGTGGCTGCAGCCACGGGGCACCATCACCTCTCTCGGTGTCCTGTGCCAGTGCTCAGGTGCCTCATGAAGTGTTGGACCTCACAAGGTTCTCCCACTGCTCATCCTGTCTGGATCCCTCTGGATGGCATCCCATCCCTTGGGCATGTCACCACACCACACAGCTTGGTGTCATCTGCAAACTGCTGAGGGTGCCCTCCATGCCACTGCCAGTGTCACTGATGAAGAAATTAAAGAGCACCGGTGCCAGAGGGACACCACTCATCACTGCTCTCCACCCGGACACCGAGCCATTGACCACCACCCTCTGGGTACAATCTCACAGCCAGTTCTTCATCCACCCATCCATCCATCCATCCATCCATCCATCCATCCATCCATCCATCCATCCATCCATCCATCCATCCATCCATCCATCCATCCACCCATCCATCCATCCATCCATCCATCCATCCATCCATCCATCCATCCATCCATCCATTCATCCACCCATCCATCCATCCACCCATCCATCCATCCATCCATCCATCCATCCATCCATCCATCCATCCATCCATCCATCCATCCATCCACCCGTCCGTCCGTCCGTCCGTCCGTCCGTCCGTCCATCCATCCATCCATCCATCCATCCATCCATCCACCCATCAAGTCCATCTTTCCAATTCAGACACGGATGCTGTGGGGAACTGTGTCAAAGGCCTTACTGAAGTCTGGGTAGATGAAACCAGCTCTTCCCTTGCCCACTGATGCAGTTACACTATTGTAGAAGGCCACATCACAGCGACACATCTTCCCCAGACCACAGGAATGCTGAAAATGGGTTTTGTGGCCCCAGATAAGATTTCTGGCTCCTGCAGCCTCACACAGCAGGCCTAGATGCCTGCACGACACAGAGCCTGCAAGTCCCTGAGGCCATCACTGTGCACACATGGGCCAGCCAGTAGCCAGGCAAGGTCTTAGGGGACCCCCTCACCACGAAACCTGGGCACGGGGAGGAGGTGTGTTTCACAATTGAACTCCCTGCTTTGACACCCCCAGCAGATCTGGGTGATGCTCGTGTTGGTACAGTTGGGTTCCTTTGCTCGCAGACCATTCGGCCACTCCTGCCATGAACGCTCACCATGAAGGATTAGAGAGGCCCGAGCGAGAACGAAGGGCTTTGTGCTAGAAATTGAAAGTTGATGGAGTGTATCATAGGAAAATGACAACAACCTACTGTACCTCGAAAGACAATTATTTTTCCCTCATTGAAAGTGATTGAATTTCTCCACACTACTGATGTCAACGCCAACAGCTCTCTTAAGGAAAGGCTCTTCCCCAGCTGCACACCTGGGTGATCCTGACACCTGCCCTCCCTCTCTGCTCTGTTCCTTGCTCTTTGCAGGACACAGCCACCAGGAGAACTGCATAAACACGTGCTCTTCCCTGCCCCATAGCTCCTGCAAGCTCAAGTCTGTCCCACTTGCTCCTGCAGACCATTCCTGAATATGCCTCAAGTGGAAATGACAGATTTGAATCATCCATCAGGGTTCCTGCGGTCCCTGCAGACCCCACCAGCCCTGTGGTGCCATGCCCATGCCCATGCCTGTGCCCATGCCCATGTGATGCTGCAGGCAGGTGCATCCCAGCACTGCCCCAGTGGGGAAATGCGCCTGCGCCGGCTGTTTTCTGCCGCATATGTTGTGGGGGCTGAGAGCACATATGTCAGCTACACACACATCGACGCGTGTGTGCGTATATATATACACAGACATACATGAGGGAGACAATTATAGATACAGATTTACATATATAATCAACACCAGAAATTACTGCAGGGCTTGAAGGCAGCAGAACCAGCACAGGCAGCAGGAGATGGCTGCCTTCGTCCCTGCCCTTCCAGCTTGGTCCCATGGCTATGCCTGCTTTCCCAGCCCAGCTGGGAGGTGTTAGCTGCCCATTTCTGCACCCAGGGACCAAGGAGCCATCTGCCTGCACGCAGCCTGCGTGCCGCACAGCAATGGAAGCAAGGGCTGCTCCGGGCAGCATTAATCTCTTCTGAAGGTGGCTGCCTAAAAAAGGTCAGATGAGTTTTGCCTGGTCGTGCCATTTCCCTCCTGCTGACTGCAAATGTCATCCAGCCAGCAGGCATGGGGCAGGCACCCACAGCAGGGACACGTGCAGAAGCATGGGGAGGTGGGGGCTGGGAGGCACCTCTGGGGGTCATCCAGCCCTGCAACCTCTAAAGCAGGTTCAGATGGAGCTTCCTATCAAGTTACAGGTTCACAGGATGGCTTGAGTTGGAAGGGAACTTCAGAGCTCATCTGGTTTCAGCCCCCTGCCATGAGCTGGCTGCCACCCACCAGACAAGGCTGCCTAGGGCCCCCTCTTGGGCACCTCCAGGGATGGGGCACCCACAGCTTCTCAGGGAGATGATCCAGGTCCCCAGTCAGCTTTACGGCCCTCCGTTGGACCCTCTCCAGCAGTTCCCTGTCTTCCTTCAGCTGGGGAGCCCAGAACTGGTCACAGTGCTCCAGATGAGACCTCACAGGGACAGAGTAAAGGGGAGGATCACCTCCCTTGACCTGCTGGCTATGCTCTTTTTAATGCACCCCAGGATTACCACTGGCCTTCTTGGCCACGAGGACACACTGCTGGCTCACAGCCGATCTGTTGGCCAACCAGGACACTCAGGTCCTACTCTGAAGATCTCCTTTCCAGCAAGTCAGCCCCTAACCTGTACTGATGTATGCACGTATTTCTCCCCTGGTGCAGAACCCTACACTTGCCCTCGTTGAACCTCATTGCATTCTTCTCTGCCCGATTCTACAGCCTGCCCAGGTCTCACTGAACAGCAGCACGGCCTTCTATGTCTCAGCTCTGTACCAGGTGTGTGAGCCCACTGCTGCCTGCTGGCTCACCCTGGTGCCAGGCACACCCACAGCAGGCAGCAGCGTGGGGCTGCAGGCACACACACACTGGCTCAGGGCTCGAAAGCATGGGGTGTTGGTTCCAGCCACATGCAGGAACAAAATTTCCTCTCTTAGGCTGAATTTTGGGCTGGATAAAAACAGAAAGTGCTTATCCAACAGTGTGCAGCATTAGCTAATTGGCAACGAGTTGGCGGGTCTGTGCCAGAGTGGGATTGAACCTGAGCCTTCACAGCACAGGACAGAGCTCTGTGTCTGCAGACCAGGGCCAGGGGCACCCTGCTGGTGTCAGGCTGCACCGTGTCCATCAGTGCCCTGCACAGCCTTCAGCAGCTCTGGGCTTCCCACAGAGCCACAGCCAAGTGTGGTGTGAGGGCACACGGCTCGGGTGCTGGGAGTCAGCAACGCTCTGGCTGGGTAAAGGAAACTTTCATTCATTATATCAGATAGCCCCGAGCAGCAGCAGCGAGCTGTAAAGCACTTCAGAGTTGACTCAATGTCACATTTAAGTGCTGGCTGCATCAGAATTCAGGATGCTTCAGAAAGGTTATGTAAACCATTACATCAAATCCTGGGAGAGTTATTAAGGTGAGCGGCAGAGCATGGGAGAATGGGTGATTATCTCACAGCAGCAATGTGGAGCCATGCGAGCAGTGTCCAGCTTAAGGATGTAACTCATTCTCCTTACAAGACTAATTTTGTTTCTCCTTAGTGCTTCGTAACAAAAAAAATAACAAAAATTATCTATTCTGGGAAAAAAGAAATGGTTACGGGGAGCCTCCAATTAATCAGGTGAAGTTCTGGGGAGATAAGGTTGAGAAAGAGAAGGATTCTCACTTTTGGAAGTTTTCAGCCCTCCCCCTTTTTGGAAGGTCATATTTAAAACTCTGTGCGCTCTGTTAACTCCCAGTTAGTTTTATCCATCTGAACTCGTGCCTTAGGGAAGGGTTTGTTTTGGAGTTATTTGCTGTGAACTCTCGAGACTCTCCAAAAGGCACGGCATCCCCGCAGAGCCCCAAGGACACGGGGCACCCGCAGGGCCAGCTGTGTTTCAGAGCCTGGAAGCGCCCCAGCTGGGTGGGCTGATGGACGAAGCCGGCAGCAGCGGAACATAAGCGCTGGGCTCGGCCCTCCAGCAGTGCTGCTGTCACCCCCTCTGGTGGGTTACGGATGCAGTACACACTGCTGGCATTTCAGCACCGATTGTCACAGCGCTGCTCATACTGCGGTCTGCAGTCACACCGGTGTCGAACACGGGGGCACTGACTCGTGCGGGTTCCAGCAGCGCCCGGTCACCATCTGCATGACAGCCCTGGGGAGATGAGGCTTTCCCACGCCACAGTGCTGCTCCATCAATCCAACCAGCCAGTGGCCATGCCCTGTGAGCTCACTGAGGGGCAGAGGGGTCCCAGCCTTACGGCACTGGTGCTGGGACACCCCTGTGCTCCCGAGGCTGCAGGGGATCTGTGTGTGAGATGGGCACACAGGTCTTCTGTCCCCTTTCACTGACGGTAACGTTCCTTAAAGAAAAACTACAAAACAACCCCAACATGGGCTAATTAGCTAATGACATTATTTTGGCCTGATGTGCCATATAATTAAACAACTAATAAATGGCAAGAGCCCTGTGCTGCTGAGGCTCCTGAGTCAATACCGTGCTATTACCGCGGTGTAATTGAGTTTACAGAGAACCTCAGCGCAGGCGTCCCAGAGCCCATGCGAGGAGCAGCATTGAAATAGCCACCAGAGACCCACCTGCTGGATCAAGGAGAAAGACAGATCTTTTAATCTACAGAACCGCCTGAAGTCACACGCAGGGAAGAGAAGTTTGTGCTCTGCGCTGCGGTAAACGCGTTTGCTGGAGGAGGGTTCACACGGCCCTGGGGAGGCTGCGCGTGCCAGAGCTTCTCCTCTGGCAGAAATGGGGTTAGGGAGGAGGGGACAGGATGGGACGTGGCCGCCCTCGCTGCTGCAGCAGTGCTTCCAGAAGGCAGTGCCGTGGTATGGTGTGCATTCCTCCACCCAAACGGAGCATTTGGGCCCTAAAGGGTTCAGACTTTGAAGACGCTGCACTGAAGCTGGATGCATCCCAGCGCTGACCCCAGCCCCATGCAGTGCGAGCGGGGGGCAACCGGCAAGCAGCAGGGCTGCGTTGAAACGGCAGCAAATCCACATGGAGAGGGCAGAGCACGGTGCAGGAGGACACGTGAGCGGAGCGGCACAGAGGTCGGGGAGGAGGAGGAGGAGGCTGTGCAAAGGCTGCGCGGCGGCGGAGCTGCGCTGACAGTGAGAGGCAGCGGCTGTCGTGAGTGTGAGCCAGGCTCTGCCAACCCAAATAGCGAGCTGGCTGAAAACAAGATGTGCGGCCATGCGTCTTTGCTGTCAATCAGCAGCGTAGAGGGAGCGTGCCGTCACAGCTCCATCTCCATCTGAGACCTGCCGTGGTGCGCCTTGCTGGCACAGGGAGGGGGCACGTGGTGGCCTGACCATGGACGGGAGGACAGGAACGTGCTCCATCCTTACAGCCAACCGGGGAAGTTCTCCCCCTGCCTCACCTCAGCTCACCCGCAGTCCCCTGTGCTGGGGCCGAGGAGCACCATCTGACATCCGCTGCCGCTGTGTGAGCTGTGGAGAGGTGCTTGTGTGGAGAGCAATTGCTGCACTCGAGAGTTACTCACCGCACTCTCCAGAGCCCTGCTGAGAGCACGGGGCGCACAGTGGGAGCCTGAGTCTCCTGGCTCAGCCCTAGCATGCCACCACTCACGGGAGGTGCAGCCATGGAAGGGCAGTGCCAAGGGGTACCCACACCCCGTAACGCAGTATCGGCACCCCACAGCACCAGCACCCATCCCAAGAACCCAGCCCCATGTGAGCCATGAGTTCTGTCCTCCTGGCCGAGCTTTGCCACGCGTGCAGGGTTTAAGCAGCCCCATGTCTCCCCTTTTATTTCTCATTTCTATGCTGACATTTTAAAGGAAATTTGCTCTCCTCCTTGAAGTAGGGAAATCTGCGTTCAGAGAGTGCTCAGGCCCCAAACGCCAGGAAGATAAACATATTTGGACGTGTGATTTCACAGTTGCTATGCTGATAGCTTTCAGAGGCCGGGTCCTGTCCATCAATTACCCACAATGTGCATTCAGACGTGAGATGGGAGAACAACACCCGGCTCATTAGAAAGGAGGAGGTGAGCGCAGCAGGGCTGCTTCAGCACGGCAGCTCGTGCTCTAGGGGCAGCTGGAAGTTGTTCCCCCCACCGCATCCCAGCCTACAGCACACAGATGTGCCCCAAATGTAGTGCTTGGCTGTGCTGGCAGCGACTGATGCTTGGGCACAGAGGCAGCCCACAGAGCAGGCTTTGCTCTGGAGACATTTAGAAGGGGATTTTTAGAGATACTCGGGCCCCTCTCTCCCCTCTGGCCTGCAGGTACTTGGGAGTGCTTTGCACACAAATAAGTATTTGTCTAATAGATCATGTTGGAATGTGAGATGACATATCCAGGGCAGACTTTTGTATAAAGCAGAGTTTTAAAAGCAGAATTTTAACAGTCCTGGGGGGACCGGAGCATGCAGAAGATGCAGCAGAACAGTGATGGTTTGTGTTCAGCCTGGGCAAGTGTTTTTGCCTCAATTCCCTGTTCCTAAGAAAGGCAATCACCATTTTCTGGGCTCCCTCTGGCACTGCTCAGCCTGACTAAGCAGTGCTCCAGACCCCTCACAGCTCTGCTGCCCATCTCTGGACACAGCACTCCAGGTGCAGCCTCACCAGAGCTGAGCACAGAGGGATGATCGCTTCCCTGCTCCTGCTGGCTGCACCACTGCTGACACAAGCCAGGATGCCACTGGCCTTCTTGGCCACCTGGGCACACTGCTGGCTCATGTTCAGCTGAGCATTAACCAATATGCCCAGGTCCATTTCCTCTATACAGTCTTCCAGCCACTTTGCCCCAAGCCTGTAGCTCTGCCTGGGGTTGCTGTGGCCAAAATGCAGGACCTGGCCCTTGGTCCTGTTCAACTTCATCCCACTGGCCTCATCCCAGCAATCAGCCTGTCCAGATCCTTCTGCAGGGCCTTCCTACCCCCAGGCAGATCGACACTCCCTCCCAGCTTGGAGTCAAACTTACCAAGGGTGCACTCAATCCCCTCACCCAATAACGATAACAAACATGACAAGCCCCAGTACTGATCCCTGGGGATCACCACTTATGACTGGTTGCCAGCTGGTTGTAACTCCATTCACGACCACTCTCTGGGTCTGGCCATCCAGCCAGTCCCTTACCCAGCAAAGAGCACACCTATCCAAGCCATGGGCTGCCAGCTCAGTGGTGGCAGAGCCTACAGACGAGCGTCTACACAGCTCTGCAGGTGATGGCTTAAGGTATTGAGCCACTCAGGTAGAGGATCACATTACTCTGGAAATGGAGGATCAAAATATTCCATTATTCCCCAGGGAGGGGATTAAATTACCCTGGAAATAGAGGATTAAATTACTCACCAAGGGAGAGGATTGAATTACTTTGTGAGATGTGGGATTAAAACGCTTTGCAGGTGGCGGACTCAAAATAGACCTTCACACAGAAGGCAGGATTAAATTATTCTATGGCTGACCAGAAGAAAAAAAAACAAACAACCCAAACCACCGTACTCTGGAGGAAGCCATATTAAATTATTTCTGGAGATTAAATTGCTCCACAGGCTTGCTGGATCCCGGTGCTCAGAGCAGACCATCTGCTCAGTGCAAGGTGTGCGGACACCCATGTGCTGGTACCCAACCCGGCACCTGGAGCTGGGCTCTGCTCCTCTGCAAAGGGAATTCCTGTAGGGAAGACCAGGCCACCCGTGGACCCCAGGGCAGCCCCACGTCACTGAGCTGGGTTGTCATTCACTCTCTCTAGGGAGGTTTTGCCTTATTTTCATGCTTGCATCTATGCCTACAGCACTGCTGGGGCTCCATTGGGCGGTGGCACTGCTGCCCTCCCGCTGTCCTCGCTTCCCACCACGGGGACAAATTGCTATTTGCAACGTGCATCGGTATTTTTTTACGCTGATTTCTTTTGGAGGTGCCACTGCTGAGATTTTGAGAGAGGGAAAGAGAAGGAGAGTTTTTAGGATAATCTTAAAAGCAGAAAAAATTATTACATGTCAAACACCGAAGGGGGAGTTTAAAAGGCTCCCAGGTGGGCTGCAGAATTAAATGTTTGGAGGCTTTTTTTCCCCTGGAGAGGTAGGGAATGGCAACATCACCATAGCAACGGTGGGGCAGATGCAGGGATGGCGTGGGGCATGATGCTGCAGGCAGAGATCCCATGTCAGCGTGGGGCTGGAATGGGGACTTCCTCAGGGCGATGGGGGGGGGGTAAATGCTGGGGATGCTACCTGGCACCCAGCCCTGCTGAATCCCACTGCTGCCATCTGCCCAGGAAGCTGGGAATCAGCACAGGCATCCAGGGTTTAATGGGGCTTTAGATGTGAGAGGGGATCCTGCCCCTCTGCTCTGCACTCTGAGGCATTAGCTGGAGCACTGTGTCCAGATGTGAGGTCCTCAGCACAGGAGAGACGTGGAGCTGCTGGAGCGTTTCCAGAGGAGGGCCACAAAAATGCTCCAAGGATGGAACGCTTCTTTATGAGGACAGGCTGAGAATGGAGGCTGTGCAGCCCCAAGAGGAGAAGGCTGTGGAGAGAGCTGAGAGTGGCCTTCAGTACCTAAAGGGGCTGGAAGGCAGGAAGGCAGGAAGACAGGAAGGCAGGAAGGCAGGAAGGCAGGAAGGAAGGAAGGCAGGAAGGAAGGAAGGAAGGAAGGAAGGGAGGAAGGAAGGAAAGGAAGGAAGGATGCTGCTGTTGCGAGGCAGCAGGAAGGCTCCCCTTGGCCCAGGATTTTCAGCAAAGCTGCAGAGAAATTGCCAGCAGCCACCAACCTTGAACACGGTGGTGCAGAGGGCTGTGGAGCAGCACCAGCCAGGTGCCACAAAGTGCTGGCAGGATCTCACTGTCCTGTTTGGCAGCACTGTGTAAGCAGAAGATTGGAGGGGCCGGCAGGGACACCCTCCCACCACCCCCAGCATGCCAAGAGGAGGGGGACTTGCTGCCCTGATGCCCACTCAGCCACTTGCCCACGTCATGGCCTCAGTTCAGAGGGCTTTTTTTTATCGTGGGCAAACAAAGTGGAAAATGAATTCCTTTAGATAGCAAATGAGTTTAATAGAAATGGTGATGGAGTGGCTCTGTGCTGGGAATGTTAATCCAGCACCGATGCAGCCGGACTCTCAAGCAGGGCAGAGCAGGAGGGGAGAGGCTGCACATGTGAGCCGGGACATCGGGTCGGTGCCAGGCAGGGCACACCTTAGCAGGGGGCACCGAGAGGGATGGGGCCCTCCTGCATGGCCATGGGCACCGAGCAGGGGCTCGAGGGGCTGAGAGGAGCAAAGCACGGTGGGCAGGGACTGGGCTGAAGCAGGCTGTGGCTGGATGCTGGCGTGCAGTAGGGCAGCACACAACACAAGCTGCTGCTGTTCCCATTGCTTTCCTCTCCACTCAGAGTCACCAGGAGAAGCCCACGCTTCTGCTGCCAGAGCATATTTGATTCTTCTGCTAACCTGACCTTATTTAGTTCATTATAAGCCCCCAGGACATTGCAACTGTAACTTAAAAGGAGAAAGGGAAAAAAAAAATCCTAACAGAAACACAAACCTTTTCTCTGATCAATAGTGCAGGGAACTGGAAAAGGTATAATTCAATTTGTCAGCACGGAGTTATTAGTTACCGTGATGGAGCCCTTCCTCTCAGCCCTGCTGCCCTCACCCTCCTGGTGCCGTGTCCCTGCAGTGGGGCAGCAGCTGTGGTGGGAGACAGCCACCAAATGCAAGCCAACAGGGTGGCTGTGGGAGAGGGCAGAATGAGGAGACAGGCAGGGAAGGGCGTTTGACGAAGGTTCTTGCAGTGGAGCCATGGTGACATTTTCTATTCCTCCCACTGGCCTTGCAAGCACCATTCCTGGCACAAGCATGGCATTCAGGGGTTGATGCACTGTGCCCTCTCCTTGAAGTGCCAATGCCATCGCTCTGCCCAAGCATGCCAGTCCTGTGCCACTCACTGCTGGTAAAGCCATGTCCATCCTCATCAAGGACTCTCTGGGCACTGTCCTCGGGCCTGCAGACAGAGCTGCCCTCCGCCCATCCACAGGGGACAGCCCAGGGCTCTGCATGGAGCAGCTTGTGGCCGGGGGGGATGGCAATGCGCTGGGCCACGCACAGCCTCCAGCCTTGTTGAAAATCAATTACCATGCCAAACAAGTGGCTGGGAGGCTTTGGGGAGCCTTATCACATGCCTTTGATTGTAACCTAGCCTGAAATTACCTCCCAGTGCTCCTAAGGCTCAGGGAAAGCAGTGGGGGGGAGAGGTGTGACGATGTGCAGCCATGAATATCAAATGGCTCCTGCACGCACCCATCCCTGGGCAAGGTGTCCCCTGGAGTGCCTGCTGTCCAGCCCCAGAGCCCACCAGGAGGGCACAGAACCCCCATTGCATTGCAACGTGCTGAGCCATGCCGTGCTGCCTGGAACCACGCAAAGGGAGGCACTCCCTGCTCCTTCCCTACTCTCCTCCCCCAACTTCCTCACGGGGGAAGCCTCCAGATCGGCACCCAGAGACGTCTCTTTCCATTTGTTGATGTCGACAGGCGTATCACGCACAACACACACACACATTCATTATTTAATCTACCTTTGAATCAAGCTAAATAGTTCTAACGATAATTACAGAGCGTTCGTATTTATAGCAAACCGTCGTGCACAATCTGCATCCACACGGGTAATGCCGCCGCGATCTATAAATACGGCCAGGGATGGTGTGGGAAGGCAGGCAACGCTCTGCTGGCATGCACTGCTATGCAAGGATGTCACTGGCAGCATGGAGGCCTCCGTCCCAAGCAGCATGGGGTGCTGGTGAGGCTGGGTGGGCACAGGGAGGGAGTGCAGAACGCATCCCCACCGTGTGCTGGGGAGCGCAGGGCTGCGTGTGGTGCTGCTCTGGGCACTGCCTGTCCCACACATGCACACACGCAAATTAAGAGTGTTTCTATTGCATTACTGCCTGGAAATCTCATTGCAGTCATATCCCATTCAGCAAGATGCTGCACAGATACAGGACAAGAAGCTTTTTTTTTTTTTTTTCCTAGAGAGAAAAGCAGTGTTTCTCTGCATATTGGTTTAATGCAAACACAGCCAGCGGCGGAGCACGCTTGAGTAATGGCCCGTGACTGTGCCACTGAGTAGGGAGAGCTGGCAGCACCGTGCCCGTGCTCATTGCTTTTGAGGTCTCCTTGTGCCGCTGCAGTAATGGGTTTGCCCATCCCTGCTCTGCAGAGACCGACTGCAGGAGGAAGAGTCCAATCCCAGCCCTGCGTTACTACCAGTTAGGGTTGCATGTCTCACGTTTCCCATTGCTAATTTACAAGCAAATATTTGGCCATCTGGCAGCTCCATCCATAGGGCGAGGTGCTGGTTGTGCTGCTGGGAGGGCGAGGGCAGTGCTCGCTCCCATCCCCGCGCACCGGGCAGCCCTTCTCAGCAGCACGGCATCCCCCTCCCGGCACAATGCTCCCCACCATCTCCAAGGAGAGCTCTGTGAAGGGCACAGGGCTGCTAAATATAGCAGGGCAGCTCACAGACACGTAGCTGGGCTGGGAAGGCTTCTCCCAAAGCTACAGCTTTTGGGGCCACCTCCATGCGTGTGACGTCTCCTACATCCTCCACCACACCTGCGTTTTTCAGCCCCATTTCCTCCCCCTTTCCCTCTGTTCCCCATTCCCTCCTCACCACCACTCTTCATCTCCCCTTTTGTATGCAGCAGAGAAGAGCTCTGGCTGGTGCCAAGGCTCACCCCATAGCCCACGGGTGCACAAGGGGACATCACACCAGCTGAGGTTGGGCTGGCCAGCACAGACTCCCCTTTGTGTGCTGCCCTACCAGCCTTTGGCTGAACCACTCTTCTGCCAGGTTGATCCCAACATACCTCTGCTTCCTGTGGGAGAAAGAGCCATCCAGTTGTATCTTACCACAGCAAACAAACTAAGCAACGGGGAAGGAAAACAAGCACCCAGACACCTGGCCATGGACAGGCTTGGCACAGAGACAGCCCTGCTGCTGCCCGGGCGTGAATTGTTAATAGAGCTGCTCCTGCAGCCTCCTCGTTGGGAGAACACAGAAAGGGAAAACGCAACAACACAAAACACCTTTAACAATGAACTCTGGTGTTCAGCCAGACGTGAAAGACAGGAGAAGGGGGGAGAAATAGAGAGAGGAAACGAAGAGGGACAATAGGAGACAGAGTACTATTTCCTCTTCAAATATTTATTTTCAGGTCTGCCTTAGAGCACTGCTTATTGAGATATAGAGCCTTGCTGCATGGCAGCTCAGAAGCTGCTCTGCCCATGGGCATAGCCCTGCCTTGTCTTGGGGGGGTCAGAATGGCTGGGAGCTGTGAGCAGCCCAGGACCAGGCCTGTGGGGCAGCCCCACTCCTCTGTATCACCTCCATCCATGCCCAGCACTGGGCATCTGAGGTACCCATCTCCTCCAGGTGCTGTGTGGGAGCCCAGGGAACATGGCCCATCTCCATCCCTTTGGACAAGGAACAACGTCCAGTTGGAGCAGGATCCTGGAGCTCAGCATCCCAAACACCCTTGGGACTGCGATGATCCCCCTGGGCAGCAGCAACAGCCCTGGCGGTGAGAGCTGCCCTGGGCAGCAGGGCTGAATGCAGCATGCAAGCAAGGCAGTGGAGAGCCCCCGGCTGCTGGAAGTGACACGGCTTGGAGGAGAGCCAGGGCTGCCATCCTGATCGCAGACAGCAATTAAGAAATTAAGCTATCAGAGAGGCTTTTTGGGAGGAGTGAGTGTCCGTGGCTTGGGCGGATGCCAGAGTGGGTCAATAACATTTGTCCTTCCCCTCTCCGCTGCAGATGGAGATCTTTGTTCGTGCTCCCAGGGCGGGCGTGCTGCTGCTCCCTCCTCCCAGCGCCACGGAGGGCACGGAGAGGGGAGTGCCAGGACTGCAGGGCCGTGATGGAGGGGCAGAAATCCCCTGGAGAGGTCAGACCCAGCTAAACAGCTTCACCTCCCCTGGGCCGGGTGTCACTACCCAGCCTTGTTCCGAGTCCGGAACCACACACTCTGCTCAGTGGGCATGCACCCAAATCTCTCCTCCAGCAGCTCCTAGCACCATATGTGTGTGCATGCTCCTACCTTGAAGCCTGCACATCTGCACCTGCACCATGCCTGTGGCCGTGTGCATGGCTCCCTCCCTGTGCTGGGCCTGAGAAATATTGATTTCCTTCCCCCCTGCAATATTTCGCTTGGTTGAGCAGATTTAGAATTGAAGAGTCAGGCTCTGCCTAGAGACCGGAACCATATTTAATTCCACGCTTTAAGAAGCCCTGGAGCAGGTTATTCTTATTTTAAACCACCAGTGCACTTAAAAGCCAGTGACATTCGGGGAGACGGGTCGGGAGCGGCTGCTGGGTCCTACCGTGGCTGGAGCCGTTCTGCAGCCCCGTTGCATCCCCTCAGGCCCGGCAGCTGCGGTTTGCAGCCCAGAGCTGGGCAGGAGCCGTGAATCACAGCGGGGCACTGCGGGCGCAGGGCTGGGGGAAGCAGCCCCAGCGGCTGCGGTGAGGCTGAGGACAGCTGCGGTACGGGGAGATGGAGCGCCTGCCGCAGCAGCCCGTGCATTAGCCGGTGTGGTTGGGCTGACACACGGCACCGCTGGCTGCGGAGCAGTATTTTGACTGAAGCAGACAGGCAGGAGAATTAAAATGGATCCCTTTATCTCAGCCCGCTCACATGCCATAACCGCTCTTGACATCTCTCCCCAGCTCCGCTCTTCGGTGCCCAGCGTGAGCTTGGATGGCAGTGGGAAGGGATGGGTGGGCTGGAGGCTGGCTCTGCCCAAAGCCACGCTCAACCACCTGGCTAACCCTCACCTGGCAGCACCAGCAGTGCTCAGCCAGCCATGCCACAGCAAGACCCCCTGTTCCCAACATGAGGCTAAGTGCGGAGCAGGGAGTGGAGCTGCAGAGCAGAGGGAGTGCAATTAGTGGTGGTGAAAGCCAGGGCCGGGAAAACGCATCCCTGTTAGTGTAATTGTTATGATTGGCATTATTTTTTTTCCTTATTTTTGATAATTTGGTATGAGTTAGAATCATAGAATCACAGAATGGCCTGGGTTGAAAAGGACCACGATGCTCATCTGGTTCCAACCCCCTGCTATGTGCAGGGTCACCAACCAGCAGCCCAGGCTGCCCAGAGCCACATCCAGCCTGGCCTTGAATGCCTCCAGGGATGGGGCATCCACAGCCTCCTTGGGCAACCTGAAGGTTGTGGATGCCCTAGCCATCTTTATAGCAGGGGAGTTGAAACTAGATGATCATTGTGGTCCTTTAATTAGCTTAACTAAAATGTCTTCTGCTACATGCCACTGAATCAGAGGCAGAGGACGCACCCATTTCTCCAAGGTAACAGTCAAGGAACTTTCCAACCAAAATTGCTCTTTCTTAAGGAAAACAGCAGTTACATCCTCAGGAAAACAGCTGTGTGATGCTATCGGACACATTCCAGCTTTCCATTTTTGGCCCCAAACAAACAGTTCGTCTGCCACCAACAAGACACCGCATCCTGTCCCCCTGAGACCACTGGGCATCCCCTGTCAGCCCCATGGGGACCCCGGGCTGAGGACACTGTGCACATTGCAAGGTCACGATGGGAGACGGCTCCCGGTGGGGATGGCAGCACGCACAGACACACATACATGCGTGTCTCTTGTGCTCTGTATATACATAGCCCAGGAGCTTAACCAGCGCGCTACCAACAACGCATCAAATGAAGCAATTTGTCTCAGACAATTGTCGGAGCTGCCTCTGATGTCGCTGTCTCGCCACCGACGATAAGAGGCTCTTAAGTGTCCTGAAATTGTACTGCGAGTTCCCATCGCGCTCACCCCCGCCTCTGCCGCCTCTCCCTCGAGCTCCTGCCCGTGTTTCTCCAGCAAAACACCCTCTTACGCAAATAAACATGCGGGGAAGCACAAAAGGCATTTTGTCTGGGCTTTCAATAGAGCCGTGCATTTCTCATTCAAATATGCGGCTATACCCTTCAGAGATCAAAGCCGTCAGCAGCCCGAGCCCCCATCGCTCCCACCGCCTTTGGGTTGGAGCGGGGGAACTCTCCCCCCCCATCACAGCAGCCTTGGACCCGGGGTGCCCACATCTCTGTTGTGCAAGGTGCCCGGTTGAAGCCACGGGTTTGCTGTGTTTTCCATGTGATGTATGAACCCGTGCAGGTTTTATAAGCTCCTCCTGGCTCCAATCGTATTGTAATTCTAACCAGCCCTAAACTCATTTAAATCCTAATAAAAACACTGCCCGGCATTTGCATTCGCCACTCGCCGGGCCCTGCGGCTGCTGTGGCAGTGGTTGCGCAGAATGGAAAACGCTCGGGATGCTGCACACAGGAGAGCATCGCTCAGGGCAGGAATGCTGCAGGAAACAGCCCTGCAGGGAGCACAGCGCAGGGCCAGGGCTGCCACGGCGCTGTGGGAGATCCTGACCTCGGAGTCTCACCAGCCTGCATTTGTCCCACAGCAGAGAGGGCTCCAAAAGCACGAGGTACTAACAGCCTGAGAGGGCTGGGAAAGGAGGGCGGGCGGGACTGCTAAGGCAGTGGAAGGGCTGTGTCTGCACGGAACCCATCGTGGGGGTGGGCCAGGACAGACGCACATTCACACCCTGGTTCCCACCAAGCCTGGCATCCGCTGACAGAGGGCTGCTGTCACCACTTGGAGCTGCGTCACGCACCAGGAAGATGCTGCGATGGCATCCCCTGTCCCCAGGCTGTGCCCTGCAGCCCCTCCTGCCCAACCCTGCCCAGCACTTCATGCCTGGCTGCTCTCGGGGATGCCATGAACATGCTCCCCTGAAACAGGGAGATGATGAGCCATACTCTCACAGCAATAGAATTACTAATTATTCCGGAGATAAATGGGAATATCAATGATGAATATCAATATTATTGCCTCCTTTGTTCCCATTAGTTTTATCTGCAGATGAGGAGCCGTTCGGCCCAGGATGAGGCTGGAGCTGTAGCTGCAGCTCCTGGCGGAGCCACGCTAAGGACTCACGCTGCACACCCGCCTGCGAAAGGTTCTCCAAATCAGCTGCTCTCAGAGCTTGCATTGTCTTTGATTAATTCACAAAACCGGAGCTGCCTCCGCTCCCCCAGCGAGGAGGGGCTCAGGGAGGGGAAGGTGCGGTGTGGGTGGAGGCAATGAGTGGCGCAGCACGGCTCGTTTGGCTGAGCGCGATGCTCGCACCCTCCCCAGCCACACCATCCCCACTAGGGCATGAAGCCACGGGAGCTGTAACCCCACACTGGAGCTGCTATCAGGGAGACCCAGCCAGGCGAGCCCCACGGCAGCAGGGCTGCCTCACTCAGCACGTCTGCTCCCCTGCGTTCTCTGAGTCAGAGCTGCTGATCTCAGTGGCAGGAGACTCTTTTTAAAGCGCGAGCTCGCACAGCAAGGAGCGGTGAATGGGCTGCTAATTCTGGAGCTCGCTGGGAGCACCTCCCGCAGCAGGAGGAGCGGTGACATCGGGCAGTGCAACCCGGAGCACACGCAGAGCACGAGGGATGTGCTTCTTGCTCCTGATAATGCCACTAAAACCAATGCCACCTCTGCTTCCCTTCCAAGCTCCCATTCATTCCATCATGGCAAACTCCCACGGAACAAGCCAAACACAGAGCCCAACCCCTTCATCCCTAAACACCTGAACGTGACCATAACCTCCCCGTGATTGCAGCAGCCAGCCCAGCCCCAATCCGTGCTGCTGCCTCCCTTCACGTGCAATGACACTGACCTACCCTGGGCTCGCAGCCAGGCTCCATCCCTGGCTTATTTACACAAATATTAGTGGTGCAAGATGCTAACATGTTACTAAAAGAAAATAAACAGCAAAAATGTGAATGGCTTTGTCAGCCTTCAGAGCAGGATGCTTGGAGAGAGATCTGGCTGAATTTGAGAGCTGGGTAGGGAGGTCTGGAAAAGAAATTCAGGTGTGGGTTTTCTCATCCTTGCTGGGTGAAGGGGCAGAGACGACTGGTGGAGGTTGGAGGCAGGAGGTGTTCACACCTATAGGCTTTTCCCATAACCTCGATGCTGGAAATTTGCTTTAAAAATGCAAATCTGTGACACAGTGGCTTAATGGAAAACCTGAGCTATTGCGAGTTTGTTCCTGTATCACCAGAGCAGGAGGAGAGGGAGGGTTTTTTGAAGCAATTACAGCACACATTCAGAGAGGAAGAGAAACATCCCTCTGAAACCACACAGGTTCAAAGATTTGTTCCATTTAAACACTAAAAATTCATGCATTAAAAATCCACTCAGGCTCAGCCTTGCCTCAGAGCCAAATAAAACCTGTGACTGCACCATCCGGCCCCATGGCATCAACCAACCCCATGGCATCAACCAACCTCATGACATCAACCGGTCCCATGGCATCAACCAACCCCATGGCATCAACCAACCTCATGACATCAACCGGTCCCATGGCATCAACCAACCCCATGACATCAGCCAACCCCACGGCATCAACCAGTCCCATGGCATCAACCAGTCCCATGGCATCAACCAACCCCATGGCATCAACCAACCCCATGGCATCAACCAGTCCTATGGCATGATCCAGCATCATGGCATCATTCAGCCCCATGGAATCAACCAACCCCATGGCATCATCCAGCCCCATGACATCAACCAGTCCCATAACATCATCCAGCCCCCATGGCATCATCCAGCCCCAATGACACCATCTAGCCCCCATGGCATAATCCAGCCCCCATGACACCATCCAGCCCCCATGGCATCATCCAGCCCCCATGACACCATCCAGCCCCCATGGCATCATCCAGCCCCCATGACACCATCCAGCCTCATGGCATCATCCAGCCCCCATGACACCATCCAGCCTCATGGCATCAACTAACCTAATGGCATCAGCTCACCCCATGGCATCAGTCGACCCCATGGCATCAACCAGTCCCAGGGCATCATCTGGCCCCATGGCACCATCCAGCCCTGCAGATGATGGGTGCAGAAGATGCTCAGTGGGGAGCCCCAGCACCAGGAGCCCTGTGCTGGCTGTGGGATGGGGCTGGGTGGGGGGATGTGCCCACCCAACTTTTGGCAACAAGAATCTGGAATGACCGCTCTGCAGAGCCAGGAAGAGCCATCTGCAGGCCCCTCTTGCATGGGAACGAGGCAAGGTGAGGACATGGAACCCTTTTTGCATGCACCAGGTTGATCCTATGCAGCCCGCTCTCTGCTTTGAGCAAAGAACATGAAGTAGAGGGGAAATTACACACCAGTGGGCATGTGTTTGAGTAGGGCAGCGGGCTCTGCCTTGCTTCTTTGATCCCTTTCTCTCCAAACCTGATGTGGGTGCAGCCCCAGGTGACCCTACGCTGTGTCCCAGGCAGGCACAGCCCTACTGGTGGTCCCTATGGGACAGAGAGCAGAGCACACTCCACCATCACGTTGTTTGGACAAAACCCGATGCGAACACCACCCCCTCCCCAGCTCCGCTATATAAAAGCTGCTTGAATCATCCTAATTTTCTCTTGTTTGTTTCATTAGGAAGCCGAGTTCTGCTCTTCACTGCTCTCTCTTTGTTCTCTCCCGAGGACTGACATCCTGGGAAATTGCCCGCGCCCAGCCAGCTCTGATGTTTGCCGTCTCACGCGGCGCTCGCATCAAGCTGACAGCTCACAGACTTCAGCTGAGGATGGGGATGTACTGTACGAGCCGAAACCTGCTCCCGTCCCTCCTGACCATCCCAGTGAGAAAGCTGGGAGGAGGCCTTGTGGTCCCGATGGAGACACACCGGGGCTGTACTTCAGAGCACCCATGGGCCACCTACCCGGGTCAGATGAAGGCAGGGCGTTGCGGGACGGCTGCCAGGGCCACTCCTCAGCTTTGCACTCATGCACTGTGGGGAAACGGTGCTGCAATTAGGGCTGTAAGCTGGCATTTAGAGGAGGCAAGCGGGAGGGAAATTAAAAAGCTGCGAACGTTTCGCCCCTCTCCCTCCCGAAACGGAGCTTAATCTTCATCTGAGATGATATTTAAAAAGCTATAAATCAGGATGTAAGGGAGAGGAAAACAGGGCTGCCCAAATTTAGGGACCTGCTGCTGGAAGAGCCAGGATGAACCGCTCGAGAGAAGCCATTTTCCCGTGGAAATGAAGCAGACCTGTGCTTAGCAGCGCATCGATCTGCTGACAGCTACCAGGACAGATTTGGGCCAGAGCACTGGGGAATCATTTGCAGCCATCTCTCAAGAAACACATGCATGCAAAAGCTCTCTTATTAGCCCTGCTGTCATGCTACCTCAGGTTGCACTGCACCCCGCAGCCTCACTGGGTGCCCTGGGAACTCACTGCCTGCCCACACTGCTCCCAGCCCTTGGTTGGTGCTCTCCATGGCACCGTCCCCATGAGGGCAGTGGGTGAGCTGGGAGCCCTACATGCCCCATAGCAGTGGAGTCTATCCTGCATCTGTCTGTTGAGGAACCAATGGTTCACTGCTTGCTGTCCTTATGCTCTACATCTCCTTATGAGCTCTCACAGTGAAGATCTTACACCAAAAGCTGCTTCAGTGTAAGAAAAGCAGGAGTGAACCAGTGGGAATGTCACCTGTCCATCTGCGCCCTGAGGAACAAGAGCTTCCCATGTCCCTGAAGAGCTGCAGGAAGAGCTGAGATCTGGGAAACAACCAATATTCCACGTTTCCCCCCCACACCTCTGCTATCACACACGACTTGCTTAAAAAAAAAAAAAAAAAGTAAAAACATGCTTATGAATTTAATGTATTTAAATAGCTCAAAATCTGTTTCTCTAGGAAGGAAAACAGCTCTCCCACCCCAAGCTTCCCGTGGGCTGGGACACGCTCCTCAAGCTCACACCCACGGGCAGCACTCGGCCCCTCTGCAGCTGAAAGGGGAAGGAAGGGGGACATGAGAGGGGGGAGAGGGGCTACTGGGCCCCCCAGCACATCCCTGAGCAACTTGGGGGTCAGCTGGGGGAGAGAGATGCACCTGTGTGTGGGGAAAGCATTGGGGGTGGGCTGGGAAGGGAGGATGGGGGGAAGTGGGAAAAGCCTTCCTCCTCCTCCTCCTCCTCCTCCTCCCTGTCCATGGGCAGCTTTCCACGAGGAGGATCAATGCAGCCCCACTGTAACCGTGCTTCTGTTCCATTTTTAATTAATGAAAGAAAAAAAAAAACTAATCATTGAATTAAACTTCTCATTACTCCAGCTGAATACTCGCTAAGTAAATTTAATTACTGTACGAATTGGGTTTCTTCCTGCCTGTTTCATTAGCTACTGATAAAGATGAAGGGGTGGGGGGCTGGGGGGGAGAAGAAGGAGAAAGGAAAAAGAATGGGAGATGGGAACAACAAACACCAAAGCAGAGGGGCTGAGCAGGGAAGGCAGAGGAGCATCAGCACGCAGCTCTTGCTCAGAAAACCCAAAGCACTGCATGGTACCCCAGTGCAGGAACCCCACTGCAAACCTCCTCCATCAACCTCCCCCAGGGACAACAGAGCATTTATTTTGTTTTTTTTTTCCTCCTCCAATCCATTTCAGTGGCCAAAGCTGAGGAAAGGAATAATTCCAGGTGACGGAAAGCATTTCTTTTTCCTTTGGACAAACCCCAGCAATGATCCAGTGCTGTAGGGAATGCGTTGTTTGGTCTGAAACGAAGCTCTCTCGTTTTGTTTTGTAGGTGGCTCCCCCCCACGCTGGGGAAAAAAAAAAAAAGGGGAAAAAAAAAGAAAAAAACCCAGAAAAAATTTCAAAATGAAATGTCATCTCCAAACAGATGGCTGAAAGGTTTCATTTTGAAAATGTCAAAATGAAACTTTTCAGCGTTTCACTTTTTTTTTTTTTTTCTTTCTTTTTTTTTTTTCCCCCAGCCAAAACCGCTTGCTAAATACAACCTGGATTCGTGAGCAGTTGCTGTTGACTGCAACCTGAATTATGGGGAGTGCAAACTCTGTGCTCTTGGTGGGATCTCCCACGAGCCACAGCGCTGTGCATGCTGCAGTGGGGATGCATGTGGAGCAAACTGGAGAGGGAACCCTATGGCACAGGGCAGTATAGGGCAACATAGGGCAGTACAGGGCTGTAAGAATCATAGAATCATAGATTCCTAGAGTCACTGAGGTTGGAAAAGAGCTCCAGTATCATCCAATCCAACCATTCCTCTATCACCAATATTTCCCCACTGTAGGGCAGTATAGGGCAGTACAGGTCAGCACAGTGCAGTACAGAATCACAGAATCATAGATTTATAGAGTCATCAAGGTTGGAAAGGAGCTCCAAGATCATCCAGTCCAACCATCCACCTACCATCAAGATCTCTATAGGGCAGTATAGGGCTGTATAGGGCTGTACAGGGCAGTGTAGGACAGGCAGTCTGGGCACCTGCTGTGGTAGCAGAGTGCAGCAGCTTCATGTTGGGCACTGGAGGGGGGTTCTGTGCATCTCAGCAAGAGTGGGGAGCCACAGCCCTGGCTGCAAAGGGCAATGCAAGCCTTCCTGGCTCATGGGACCAGCCCTGGAACAGAGCTCTGTGGGACTGGAGGAGAGGGAGGTTGGCAGAAAGGCATAGCAGGGAGGTGTTGTGTAGAGCAAGGTGAGCACGGTGTTTTTCCTCCTCTCACAGTTCACCCACGCTGATACAAGACCCCACACTCCCCTGAGCTGCACAGAGACCCTTAACAATCCTTGGAGAGCCATGGGACTCCCAAGTGCATCAGCAAGAAGCAAGGAGATAAGACTCAGAAAACACAGAGCTTTCGATCCAACCTGGCTGATGTTCCGCAAGAGGCCAAGAGAGGAAATGGCGTGCCGTAAAACGTTGCAGAAACAAGAACTGGCACCTCAGCTGCCAGCCAGCAGCCACATGAAGGGCTCATTCCCTCCACCCTGCCCCAGGCTCAGCACCCAGCTGCACAAGGCAGCGTCACCCTCCAGCATGCACATCACAGGGCTGTGCCACCGAGCTGCTCCGGTGGGATCGCTGCCCCAAGCGCCGGAGGAAAGAGGATTAGCTGGAGCTTAGCCTAAGCGTCTCAGCAGCATCAGCCTGCGATGCTCAGCCATTGCTCAGCCTAGGTGACACAGAGACAGGTTTATCCGAGCGGCAGCCAGGCTTCAGAGCCCCCCGGCATGAAGAGGGCTGTGTGGGGTCCTGGTGTGAAGCTCTGGGCTGGGCAGGAGCCTGAGACTGTCACGTGGAGTAGGAGCAGACGTGCTCCAAGCTCGAGCCTCCCGCAAAGCGCAGGGGCGGCAGGCGGAAATTAAACCCATCTGTTCCCGAAGCAGTGCATGGAGAGGTGAGCAGGCTGGGAATGAAGAGCTGGAGAGCAGGAGTGCTGCCCACAGGGAGGGATGTGGCAAACTTGAGCTGCCTAGTGAAATCTCCCTAGCCCAGGAGCTACGGCATGCTTGTAACCCACCCAGCAGCGATGGGACAAGGCAGGAGGTCCCATGTGGGGGGGTGCAGGCCAGAAGGAGATACTGAGTTGAGGGCACAAAGGGGCTGGGAGCAGACTGGGGGGCTGACCAAACCATGAAGCGATGCCCATCCTGCCAAACGCTCCCCATTGCACAGAACGGCGCTCCAGGAAAGAATATCATGTCATTCATCAGCAGCATTAAAACCGGCTGGCTTTGACATGTTTAAAAGAAACCGTCTCCCTCTTTCCCTCCCCCTGAGCCCACCTTTCAATCCGAGAATCTCTTTTTTTAACCCCAGCTCCACACGCTGCCATCAAGCCTTAGAACTCGCTTTGCATTTCTGATGCACTCATTCCAATGAATCACTCCGATCCCAAAGTGAGCCTTTGCGTTGCCCTCCTCCCTCACAGTGCTGAGTTCCCAGCTGACCTGGAAGAGCACCCTGCTCATCTCCTGCCCAAAGCAGGCAGCAGGCGCTGGGCTGAGCGTGGGAGGCAGCAGCCAGGTGGGATGGGACGTGCTGCCCACAGAGCAGCTCCGGTGCCAAGGACATGGACAAAAGAGATTTGTGCACAGCTTTTCATCCCCAGGAGGAGGAAATGGTGAGGGAGCAGAGCTGGGCCAGGCAGGGAGGCATGGTGAGTGGGCATGGGGCCACAGCCCTGTGCTGTCCTGCCTGCCGGAACGGAGTTGTACTTAGCACGGTGTATTTATGAGTATGGAAAGAAATGCCGTGCCACAGGGAATAGAGCAGCTTTCTTGTGGCTGGCAGCTGAATGAAATAAATCCATCCACTGGGCATAAATTGTTTAAGCAGAAATCCCTCTCAACTTGAATATTTTGTGAGGAAAATAGCAACAAAAAGAGGGAAAGAGAACTCAGAGCACTCATTGTTTCTCTCCTCAAGGTCAGGGCTGTTATTCTCTCCTGCGTAGCAAAAAACCCACACCTTTTGCTACAGCATTTGTCCAGAAGAAATGTTTGGGAAGCAAGCATGTTACTGCTGGCCTTGGTTTGCCCACCTGGATTCAGTTAGCATCACTGCTGGACCAGGACTTGCTTCTCAAAAGCAAACCCTGGGCAGCTCAGCACTGGGACGGTGTGGCAGCGGCACCAGCCCCTCCTGTCACTTTCTGTCACCTGGCTATGGCATCCACTGGGACGGAGCAAGGGCTTCACACACCGAGGCTGCAACAGTCATGTGGAGCTGCCACGTGCCACTAAAGGATCCCCAGCCTCTGTGGTTGTTATGCAGAGGCTGTGCTAAGGTTGCTGCTTTAGTGCAGGCACTAAATTAAGGGGACGTTTACAGCCCAGAATGCAGAGAAGCAGCTGCTAGGGGTAGCCACGGTCAGTGCATTCCCCGCTGGATGCAAGGTTCCGTGAACCCCATCTGGGAGGGATGGGTGTGAGATCAACTCTGCCTTCCTCCTGCTGCCCTACAGGCAGTGCAGCGCAGGGGGGTCCTGTCCTGGGATCAGCCACGCAGGGGGACAAGGGACAGTGCTGGCACAGCAGCCGTCACCTCCTGGAGGTGGTGGAGGGGAAGAGGAGCAGGAGGGAGCAGGGATGGGCGGGTGCATGAGTGAGAGCAGTCAGAAGGGATTAGCTCAGCTCTAGGCAGCACAAGGCAGAGGTGCACCCAGAAGGAAGCCCAAAGTTGCAGCTGACCAGAGCACACATAGGCTTTCATCAATAATTCAGCACGGCCAGGCATGTGGTCTAACCCATCTGCTTTGGGAACGGAGGGGCTGGGTGCCAAGAAGGGGTGGCAGCCACCAACCCTACAGCCTGCTGTGCCATGGGTTGAAAAGGCTGTCCCCAAAACACCCAGCAGAGCAGAGATCCCTGCTGCAAAGGGAGGCCAAGGCTAAGGGTTGTGCTGGCTGACAGGGTGGTGGCTGCAACTCCTTGGCTGCAGAAAAGCCACAAACTGCACAGTCGTGAGCCCAGAGACACCTGTAAGCTTGCAGCACAGGCCGGCAGCATGTCCTCAAGTGCAGCCTCAGGGACAGCCTCCTCCACGGGTGCTGAAAATGAGAGCTTGGGCCACCATGCTCCTCCCCTGCATAACACTACTACAGCTGGGCAGCTGAGAACGTGCCCGTGCCCAGCGAAGGGTCCCAGACAGGGTACCAACCACATCTAATTCCTATTACCCAAACATCTCCCCATCTGTCCGCCTCCCACACACTGCGGTGTGCCAGGGCTGCCTGATATCAATGGCACTTTAATTTCATCATTCCCAACTTATTTAGAGCAATTAGGAGGCAATGAGCGCACGCCGGGGGCCACGATGCACTTGAACAGCATCCAAGGGCTACTGCAGCGTCGCGGGAGACCTTCTGATGGAATTATCGGCCTGCAGAACCAACCCAAACAAGGAGCAAGGCAGCCCCCGAAGGGAGGATGAGGTTCTTTCTGATCCTACAGGTCCCTTTTTAATTTGAATCAGCTGACAAATTTAAAGAGATGATATTACTCATGGAATTAGCAAAAAGGTGGCATCTCCAGCTGGAAGACACCAACAGATCACTGCCTGCAGTGAGGGTTTACCGCCGGGTGTAGAGGTAAAATTGAGCAGCTTTGGAAATCCTACTAGCAAAGGGCAAGCAAAAAGGAGAGCCACACATCCAGCTTGCAGCTCTAGCAACCCCATTGCTGCTGAGGAGTGCAGGAGGGGACGTCCTCACTGCCCACCCTGCTGTGTGCCCACACTCCTCGCGCAGCCTCACTCAGCGCTGCCTGCGTGAGAAAAGCAGTGGCCTATTTTTCCCCAGCACATCCTCCAGCCCAGAGCACAGTGCACGCAGGTCTGATGTAGGATGCTTCCGACACATCCGGAGGGACTGCAGGAACCAGCTGGGGAAGAGCAGACTGAGTGGGCAACCTGAGTCACTTCACTGCTTACGGAAGTGTGCATAAGCATCTTCCATTTGAGCACAGCTCAGCACCGCTCCCGATGACTCTGGGGACCTGGGGAAAGTGCATCTTCTCCAGCACACTCCACTGATGCAGAACAGCTGTGCAGCACCGTTCCTGGCTGGGCTGACTGCCTTTTCCACCAGATAAGAGCCACAAAGCGTGGTCCCAAGCAGTCGACACGGTCTCACAGATGCCATCAGCACCACGTGCACAGCTGCTCCCGGATAGCAGGGAGTGGGTAACAGCAATGTGTGGAAAGCGCCAAAATATGAACTGCTAACAAGATGCATTTTCAAACACCATCCAGCTATGATCTATTGATCCCGCACCAGAGGCTTGACTTTTCCTCTGCAATACTAATCTATGTCACTCACACGTTCCGGGAACTGCAGATTGAATGAGTGCCATTACGCTAAAATTAGATATTGCAATTAAGTGCAACGGGCCTGACCCTGCAAGGTGCTCAAAAGCCAGTGCAGGGAAACAGCGACTTACAGCACAGGAAGCACACGAGCTCAGGCACTGGGCACTCCTGCCCAGGATGAACTCACCTGGGTCCGTCTGGGAACATGAGTGAAGTCCTGCCCACAACCAGGAAATCCCAAAGAGGACGATGTTCCCAACTCCACCCAACGCAGCATGAAGGCAGCAGCCTGCTCACCCCACCAGCTGCTGGGAGCTTCTCCTGACGTTCCCCCAGCTCCTGCAGTGCCCCAGTGAGGTGCTCCTCCTGCAGAACCACAATTCCTCCTGCCCCACAGCAGCTAGGCAGGAACACAGGCATGGCAGGGAACTGCTGGCCCCTCCTGCACTGTGTGCCCACACTGAGGTTAGCACAAACCTCAGAGCATGGCTCTGGTAGGGGCTCTGTGTACAGGGTAGCCAAGCTGTCTAGTAGAAGGCTTTCCAATAGCTGAAAATGCTCCAACAGGGTTTTGGCCAAATATTTTTGATCCCTTTTGAAAACAAGGCCAATCCATAGTTGCTTCTAACGATCCAATTGACTGTTCCGCACTGAGTGCTAATAGAGACAAGTTGTCTCCTTTAGACCACTATATCACAGCTGAGAGCATCAGGAGGGGAAGATGATGGGCGCGGAGAGGAAGAGCATCCTTCCTCTGCTCCTCTCCAGCTGCTAATAGGAGTGCCAGAGCTCCCCAAATGCCATTACATCAGCGCTGCACAACGGCAATAAAGCCCTGAAACAACACATTATGCACTCGCTGAACTACACGCCACACAAAACACCATCCCCAGGACACACATGAGCACTCAGAACAGCAAAGCTGAGGGCTGGACAAAGCCCCAGTTTGGGCTGGCATGCACAGTACCCTCAGTTGGGCTGGGTGCATGAGAGCTGGCACACAGGGAGCTGGCAAGTGACCTGGGGATGGCATCCTCATCCTCTCTGCCAGCACACAGGCAAGCCCCAGCCACAGCAAGGCCAGCACAGCAGTCAGCATCATGGGGAACACCGAGACCAAAGAGAGCCACCCTTAGCCATGTGCTCCCCTATGCCGCAGTGTTCACTTCCAGAACTTACACCTTTGTACTCTACATGCCCTATGGCTTGCCATTTCCATATGCCTCCTGCCCACAGGAAGGGGAATTGCACAAAGTGCTGCTTGATACTTTCAATACCTGTCCCTACAGCATGGGCCCACAGCACGTTCCCATAGCCAGGCAGGCAGCGAGGACACCGGGCTCTGCCACACCGAGGGCACCGGGTGCATCCTGGTGAGAAGGGCCCCACTGCCCAATGATGCCAGGCAGAGGGCGAGCAGACACCTCTTGGGCAGCCACACCAAGCAGTGGGATGCACAGTGGCACTGGGATGCAGCACAGCACTGGGATGCACTGCAGCCCCATGCCTGGCCAGCACCCAGGGACCGGCGGCGAGCGGAAGCGCAGCGCCTCACAGTTTTGGTTCCTTATTGTGTCACACTGAACAGCTCTGACCTTTTCAACGTTCTGTATGTTCATTGGCTGCCACTTCCCCTCGGTCCCCACAGGCTCATTAGGCAGCACTTGCAGCCAAGAGTGGCTCTGGCAGCCAACGTCACTACACTGCACCGAAAGGTTGGGCATGGGACTGAGCGATGCTGCTCTGCAGCTGAGCAGGATGGGGAGCTGCAGCCCAGGGGTGCCCAGCTCCACAAGTGGCATGGCACGGAGCCACAGTGCTCCCATGGTACTGGCAGCAGGGAGAGAGCCAAGGACATCCCCTAGAGCTGCTGGGGCACAGCACCAGCTGCTGGCTGCTCCCTGTGCCCAGCAGTTGCAAGGATGGCAGGAGAGCACCAAGCACAGCGACAGCGACGTTCTGAGATTGGGAAAATATCACAGATCTGGAAACAAGTACTCAGATTTTTCTAAAAGAATGCTGGATTTTAGAGTTATTTAAATAGAAAAAATGGATCTGGGCAAAGAAGTGCATTGACATTAGTGACAGATGGGATGGAAAAATTTTGTTTGGAAAAAATATCGTCTTTTGAGTCACATGCATGCAGCAAGGAAAACAACTTAACCCCTCTGTGACGAGCTGTGGCACAGCAGCAGAGCAAAGTCCTGGTGGTGTATAACCAGGCCCACACCTGTTGGATCAGCAGTGGCCAAGGTGAAACGAGCAGAGGGAAGTGGAAATGCCTACAAAGAACTGCTTCTTCCATCCCTGGGGCTGGACAGGAGCATGCTGGCTTTCAGCTCGTCAGATCCCAACGGCCAATGGGTTTTACCCCAAACCAATGGGTTTTACCATCCTACGGTGATGGGGCTGTGCCACGCCAAGCCCTGGGAATGATAACATCCTTCCTTCCAACCTCACACACCACTTGGCCAAGCCCATCCGCAGAGCAAGGACCGATCCATCACCTGCACTTTGGAGCAGGGATGGGCTCTGTGAGAGCTTAGCGGAGATGAAGAGCGTTCAGGACAGCAGACCTGCAAGCAGCAGGCTTTCTCCTGGGAAGCAGAGGCCAAGCAAGGAGCTGTATTTGCCCACAGAAGGCGGGCAGAGGGGAGGGAGCTACAAAGCGTTTGCCCTTGCGGTGCCACCGACTGGAGACGAACTCCCACCGCTGCTGTTCTGACAGCCCAAACGCGCTCGCTCGCACAATATCTCTGTCTTGTTAAAGGTAATTACAGTTCTTCCTGTGTAATGAGATGGTTTTTAAAGGCCATTCAAAAGAAATTTTCTATAATGAGGTTAAGGGTTTTATGGTGTTATACATCAAGGGAGCTGGTAATTGGTGGGATCCAGGCAGCATCCTGAAGCAGGGAGATAGGAGGTTTTGTGAATAATAGGCTAGCACACAGTGCAGAGTCTCCAAAAATGTTTTGGTTCTGTAGGAGAGCGAGCATAAAAGTGGAGGGAGAGGAAGAAAGGAGCAGGCAGAGAGCTGGAAGCTGATAGCTTCTGCAGGACCGAGGTGGCACCTTGCATGCTACCTTGAATGATGGGCTCATTATCCCTGGGCACTCCATGGCAGCTCCATGCACTGTTGCAGGCCTGCAGCCTGTCTCCATATTTAGGCAGAGCTGGTGGTGGTTCAGACACTGCTGCAGGCGAGCGCCGGGGAGCTGAGCGCAGGCAGCAGCTGTTTCCTTGCCACCAGCAGCTCCCTCGCACAGCGCGTTCTCTCGGGATCTCCAGCCCACTTGTTTGTGCTGAAGAGGCAGGTGTAGCATGGAGAGACAAGTATCTGAACTCTGGGAGCCTCAAGTGCTCGTCTGATTGAGAAATCAGCCTGGAGGTGCAGGAAGGCTCACCCAGCACTTGTGCAGCAGAGCAGACAAGTGCGCAGGGGGTGGCAGCACGGATGCTCGTTGCCTTACTCCCACCTGCATTGTGAGGATTGCTGGCGAGTGCTGGGGGAGCGGCTGCCCTGCTGAAAAACCTAGATTTTCCCTCAACACATCAGCTGAACCTTCTGTAAACTTCAGAAGGTATTTTAATTGAGGTTTTTCCTTGGTTTGCTTCAGTCTTTCCTGTGTTATCTCCCCACCCATAGCATCAACCAGCCCCAAGCACTGGCTTACAGCATCACAGAATCACAGAACCCTGAATATTGGAAAATACCTCTAAGATCATCTAGTCCAACCCGACTCCACCATGCCCACTGACCACATCCCTCAGAGCCACATCTCTGCAGTTCCTGAACACCTCCAGGGACGGTGACTCCACCACCTCCCTGGGCAACCTGTGCCAGTGCATCACTGCTCTTTCGGAGAAGAAATTTTTCCTAATATCCAACCTGATTGCCCCCTGGTACAACTTACAGCCATCATCTCTCATCCTATCGCTGTTACCCGGAGCAGAGGCCCCACCTTGCCACAACCTCCCTTCAGGGAGTCGTAAAGGGCAACAAGGTCTCCCCTGATGCTCATGTCTCACTGGGGCGATGAAGCTAGCTGCCTGAGGGATGGATGTGAGCAAAGACATGCAGTGCAGCACCTCTCCATCACCACGAAATGGGGCATGGCATGGGCTGGAAGGAAGCGGACTGCTCAGGGTGTTCCCAGCTTCCTGCTCCCACCAGCATACAAAGGATAAGGAAATACATCCCCAGCCCTTAATTCCAAACCACACTGAGTGCATCACGCAAGACGCTGCCGGTTGCTGCGTACCACACTCATCTCACTCTGCCTGAGGAGTTGCATTTAATAGCCTGCCTATTTATGTTTTTTAAAGACCAATTAAATATTAAAGGCATTTATCAAGGTTTAACGCTGCCAATGGCCGCCCACGATGGTGGTGCACGTGGTCGTGGTGGAGCTGCAAGGGAAGAGGGGCATCCAGGGGTACCCAGCGCTCCCACCGGGGCACCGCAGCCCTGAAATCACAGCCACGGCCTGCACAGAACCTGCTGGGGAATTTGCTGCCTGAATATGTTCTCATCAGTAAATATCAGTTTGTAGCAATTCAAAGCCTTCCAAATAAAAGGGATCAATTGTGACAAATTACCCATTTCGTAAAAAAAAATTCTGGAGAAAGGCTCGGAGGGGTCAGAATGTCCCATTTTTGACACATTCAAAATGAAAGAAAATCAATTTTTTTTTAGGTTAATAAATCCAAGGTAATATATAGTTTTGCAGAAAGAACTAGGAATGAAAAGCAACTATCAAAACGTTTTGAAATTATTTAAAGAACCCTATTCAGTGCAATCAAAAGGGTTTTCTTTTTCAAGACAACTTTTTTTTTTGCATTCGAATTTTACATCTCTGTTGCTGTCACTGGTGGAAATTCCTCCCTGTTACATCTCCAGAACCGTAGAGCTGGGCAGAACCTTCCTCAGTGGGCTCTGGCTGTGCTTGCACAACCTCACATTGATTATCGTGGCTGCAGACATCACAACAGGAGCCAGAGGGTTCCTCTAGGCTCTGCTTTCTGGGGGAGTCCAGGGAGCATCACCCTTCTCCCTTTGGCCCCAGTGCTTTGGGCATGGGGACAAGACATGGCGGCTGGCACACAGGTGAGCAGCGCTTGGCAAGGGGCACCTGTGTGAAGATACAGGCAGTAGAAGGGGGAAAATACGTCGATGGAAATAAACGAGGCTGAGATAATGAAGCAACATCCAGCACAGAGGAGCAGGCAGGCAGATCAAACAGCAGCCGGGCATGGCAGCAGCCATGGGAGAGCTGCTCCCCTCCTTTCCCACATTTCTCCCCCTCCTCTCGTGCCCTGCTCCCCCTGCATGAATCTTTCATCCCGACTAACGTCTCTCTTCATAAGGAGTGAAAGAATTAAATATTTCACGAGACTGCAGTCAATCTTGCAGGGCCTTTCTGTTGACATTTCCAACATATCTTTGACATTGCTTTCTCATTCCCTCCTGGTGGAGCAGGGAGCTCTGCACAAAGCCCATTACACTCTGCACAGAGGGGACGCCAGAGCCAATTCCAGCTGCCCTAATGGGAAGCGAGATGGAGGCAGCAGCCCTTCACCTCCCTCCATTCCCATCCTTTTCTCCCCCTCCCCAGCTCCCACATGCAGACAATGCTGTCCCTTCACTCTGTCTTTCCTTTCAGCACAAGAAACACTGATGGACCTTTCTTCCCCAGCGCCAAGTTATCCGAGGGCCTCTCAAACACTTTAAGCCATCTTCAATGGTTTCTCCAAGGTGCAGCCAAAGCCACAGCATCTCTCTTGCATCCCAGTAGGCCATAATCCACCGTGCACAGAACATCTGCAGCAGGGCTGGGTTGCGTGGGGTGTGCATCCACCACCACGGTGTGCCCTGGCTGCAGGGGGTGACCTCTCTTCCTACGATGCATGGCTTATAGATCATAGGATCATGGGTTCATAGGTTCACTGAACCATAGAATCATGGAACGGTTGGGTTGGAAAGGAACTCAAAGCCCTCCCCAGCCCCATACCCAGCTGTGGGCTGGTTGCCCCCACCAGATCAGGCTTCCCAGGATACCTCCAATCCTAGTCCCAAGAGAGCAGCATGCTATGGGGTGGCAGGAAGACCCCATCCCATCCTTGCAGCCCCCCAGGCCTGCAAGCAGTGCGGGCTGGAGCAAGAAGTGGGCTCAGAGCTCTTTGCCAAGGCTGAAGAGCTTCACAGAACCATCTCCTTTTTAATGAGGCTCTACAAATTGTTCTCCAGTTCCTCTGGTGTGTTGGTTGAACAAATCCCATCCTTCTTTTTAAGTTCTGTATTTAAAGATACATTTAATCCCCCTGTTAAAACATTTCCCAATTCCTAATAAAATTACGGAACTAAGATTTCTGCTTAGTTCTACCTATCTGACTCATATTCTTACAGCTACCTTTGGGTCTCCTTTAGATAGGCACAGATTGATGCCTGTAGATCAAAAGGAAAGATTCATGATCACTGGTGTTTCCCCTGCAAACACCCACGACCCACGCGAGCTCAGGTGGCTCCAAGTAAAGCCAAGAAAAAGCGCACGTTGGAAAGGAGCTGCCACTGTGCACGAGCAAAAGGAAGGGAGAAGCAGCCCAACCACGTGTTGCTCTGCCTGGTGGCATCACACAACCCAGAGCAGGGCTTCCCAAGGCAGAGCTGTGCCCCAGAGATGCCCATTGCACAGCATTGGGAGCCCCTGCCCACTCACCCATCCCCTAACCCCAGTGGGGACAGCACAGGGACTGTCCCCACGCCCTGGATGGGAGCTGCAGGGTAGGGAGCTTGCTGGAAGGTTGGGTGAGATGATCCCATTGATTTCCTCGGGTGTTAAATCTCCAGGAATAGAAAAACGGCTTGCCTTGCAAGGAAGTATTTTGCAGTTTATGTGGCAGTTCTCTTCCCTGCTAATTTCTGCTTTGTCAAAGATACTGGAAAGTATTTCTTCTGACTGACAAAGCAGTGGGATTTATGAATAGGGAAATTAAGAATAAAGAGGGAAGAAATAAGTCTGTTGATAAAAAAGCTGAATAATTCAGCTGAGGATCAGTTCCTTTAGTCGATTTCCCCGGAATTTGAATGAAATCATTTTTACTTAAAGTAAGTTTGTCTTTTGGGTTGGAAACCTGCGAGCCGGAAAGCAACATATTTGCATTTTGCTTTCCAATACATAAACCGAGACTTCATTTTGTAGGCTTTCTTGTTGAATAATCTGCTCTAATTTAATTGGAATCTGAATCCTATAAAAAGCATTTTCTACTTAGGTTTCTACTGATCTTCAGCACTGAGATTTTGTGATCTGAAAAAGCAATATGTCTGTGTTTGCTTATTATCATACTCAGAGGAGCCTCATTGTTTTCGCTTTTTCTGCTGAATAATCTGTTGAATCTAAAATGCGGTTTTCACTTCGCTCCTTATTGATATTTTTATTTTAAAATGTTATGATACGAAGAGCAATTTGTTTGTATTTTCTGCTGGGAAGTGCGTTCTGTCGAGTAACAGGGGGCTGGTTCTGTCAATGTTTACAGGAGAATCTAAGTCAACAGCATTACTCATGCAATTAATCTTACCTGGCCCTAATCACTGCCTACAAGTCCCTGACAGGAGGTTGTGGTGAGGTGGGGGTCAGCCTCTGCTCCAGGTAACGGCGATAGGATGAGAGGTGATGGCCTCAAGCTGTGCCACGGGACAGATGGATTGGGCAAGACTTCTCAGAAGGAGCAGAAATGCATTGGAACGGGCTGCCCAGGGAGGCGGTGGAATCACCATCTCTGGAGGCGTTGAAGCAACGCATGGATGTGGTACTGAGGAGCATGGTTCATTGGGCAGTGTTGGTTGGTGGATGCACTAGGTGATCTTAGACGTCTTGCCCAACATTAACCATTGTACGATTCTGTGTCCCTTTGCAATGGGAAATGCAGGTGAGCATCCACTGGGCAAAACCATTGTGACTCTGGCCCTGAGCTTGCATGGATGTATAGAAAATAGATTCCTGCTGGCCTGCAGTCCCACGTGGATAAACCAGCCCTGTCTCATTTACCAGCCTCATTACACCAGGCCTGTGTGCAGACTGCTGGCTTGTAGCGGCGGATTGCTGCCAGGGCAAGCACAGCCTGGCACGTAATGTAATCACAGCTGCAATCACAAGGAATTAAAGTGAATTTATACATGCAACAGTCACCCGGCTCTGGGATATCAATAATACAGCAGCAGAGGAGCGAGTCGGTGGCCTGATCCTGTTCTGTGTGCTCAGACCATAACTCAGCAGCAGGCAGCACACAGCCCATGGGCGGTGGCAGCTTGCTGCTCACAAGCAAAATGGACTGCAGGAGTGCTAGGGGGAACAGAGCATTTTATTCGGTGCATCAACAGAAAGGGATTAATAGAAGACAGTGATCCTTCCAGCAATGTCTGGGTAAAATATCACCAAGGGGATGGGAAAGCTACATTGACTGTGAAATAATTCCAAAGGGCAGCACCATAATTTTGGTATCATTTCTGTCCCATGGGTGCTATTTCTCTACTGCTGCACTCCAAACAAAGGCACGCAGCACTGCTGATGAGGCTCCTTTTGCTGCAGCTTGCCTCTTGGTCTGAGCACAGCCTGGCCATGCCACGGCAAAGGGTGCCTTACAACACATTGCTTGTTAGCTTCTCCATCACCCTGCTTGGAAAACTAAGCATGGGGGTGAGGAGAGAGAGCTGTGGGGCCTTCCTGCCAGCAATCAAAACTCATGTGAATGCTGAATGTGCTCACAGGGCACAAGTGAAGGTGCAGCGAGCCATGCCATGGGCTGGGCTCAGGCCGTGTCCCTGCACACACGCATGCACACATATCCATGCAATGTGCTGGAGCACAAAGCCCCTGCTCCAGACTTGAGGCAACAAGCAGATGGCTCCCCAGCACTCACATTTTACAGCATTACAGCTCCTGCTCTGCTTGTGCAGTAAACATTTTCTGGTTTATTGCATGAGAAAAGGTGGATAACGCAGCTTTGCACAATTACAAATTTCCTATGTTGTCTGTTTGTTGAATACTTTCTTGGGGGAGGGGAGGGCATTTCTGTTTTTGATTGCCATCCTGCAGGACTCCCATTTTCCCCTGCATCCCAGTAGGCTTGTGCCTCTGCTTGCCTCTCTCCAGATTGCTATAGCTCTGTCACTCTTTGTGGGTAAGCGGGAGATGGAACGCTGTTATGCAGACATCAAGGGCTGCGTTTGCATGCTGGTAAACATGAGAGCAAGAGGGATTTCTGATGGTATTAGAAACCACAAGATCTCTGCAGACATGAGGATGTAAGCATTCCTGGAGGCACGGGTCTGGCTGTCAACAAGGCAATTAGACCTGGTGCTACTGCCAGTGCTGGAGGCACCTCAGAGGAGATCCCTGTGTAACCCTAAACCTAAACCTAAGCTTAACCCTAACCATAACCCAAAAGCGAGACAATGGAATGGAATGGGATGGCATGGCATGGAATGCAATGCAATGCAATGCCATGCAGTGTACTCAATGTCTAACCCAAACTCTAACCCTAACCTTGGGCCACATCCAGCAGTGGCATTCCCACACCTTGGGCATTCTCATAGGGACAGGTCTGGTTTGTCCCACCTGTCACCAGGGCACTTCTCATCCCAATGGGGCCTCAGCAACTTGGCAACAGGGGAAGGAGATGATCTGAAGGAGATAGCACCGTGCCTTGCTTTACATGTACTGCAATTACCGCCCTGGCATTTTCCCTGTGTTGAGAAGAAAAATGTCAATAAGGAACAAGCTATTAAGCCAGCAAGAGAGTGGAAATGGCAAGGGTTCCCTGAGGCTTGAGGTTGAGCGTTATGGCAAACGCTCCTGGGGTCCCTGGGCTCTGCTCCTCCTGCTCCCATCCCTCTCCCCAGCACTGTGGGGTGCAGAAACAGCCCAGTGTGGGCACTGTGGTGCTTTGTCAGCCTGCTGAGGGGCTGCTGAGGACCAGAGCAAGCGGCGTGTGCCACCTCGGGTTGCCAGCCTCCAAGCGAGGCCCTCCCCGCTCCTCGCCATCCTGAGCGATTGCATTTTTCTCTTTTAATGAGGCTTTTCTGTCTCGAGTGAAAAACCTTGCCTTTTCCTTTCCAAGGCTCTCATTGCTGCCCCGCTGAGCTTTCTGCCTCCACCAGCAGAGCCAGGAAAACCCCAGGGAACAACGTTTTGAAAGAAACCGAGCGGTTCCCTACCATCACTCAGCTTGGCGGCTTCTGCATTGAGCAGGGCTCTCTGCAGGGCACGCTTAGGGACCCCAGTGCCAGCACAGACCCCGCAGTGCCAGGCAGTGTGAGCAGGGTGCCCACAGCACCATCCTGCTGCGGTGAGGCAGCCCCTAAAAGCACCCCTGCTCTCCTGCCCCCCCCTTGAGTGCCTCCCCTCCCCCTGTTTTTAATTATCAATGCAAAAAAAAAAAAAAAAAAAAATCATCACCCTCCAGGAATTAATTAGTGATTCATGTTGGAGCCTTGGCAAATCTCCCTGTGCAGAAGTTCAGAGTAGGAACAATAAGTATTTGGCAAGGAGAAGGCGAGCGGCTCGTGCTTGAGGCGTATGGCGTGTGTGGTACGGAGCGGTGGCATGGGCACAGGGGGTCCCTGCCCTCAATGTGGGCATCCCACAGCCAGCAATGCCATGCACACCCATCCTCCCCAAAAGCTGAGCCTGGGTAAAGAATGAGAGCAAAGTGAGGCTTGAAATGCCATTAATAGATGTCATGGGACATGCTCTTGCAAGCCCAGCACAAATGGGGCTTGGATAATTGGCACTGAGACGCATCTATCAGGGAGACGGTGCGTCCTCTCCAAGCAGAGGTCAGGGGAGCTCACCATGCACCTTCCCAGCCAGCCCTGGTGCAGCACAGTGTTGGGTGGTACAGCCCAGCAAGCAGCACGCACACTGCCAGTTCTTGCTGAAAAACCCTGAGCAGTGCCTTTCTGCCTATGCACATGCACAAATGCATGCCTCCGTGCTCAGGTGCCCCTCTGCAGAATGCATGGAATGGAAAATCCACTCATTTGTCAGAAACTGCTCTGTGCGAGGCTCCTAAATTAAAAGTTTTGTTTGGCACCAAGCGAAATGAATCAAAATCATCTGCAGAACAGGGCCCGGGAAAAACCAGAGCACCGCCTCTGCTGGGAAACATCGCAGTAAGGGGAAAAGTCTTGCATTGCTCAAACAGCAGACCATAAAAAAAAAAAAAAGTTAACTATAACCTGGATATTAAATTAAAACATAAAAGTCAAAACACGTCGCATCACAGAGATGCATTTGAATTTCCTGGACACTGTCAACAGACGGAAGTCAAAATGATTTGCTTCAAGGCTCTCCCATCTGAATGCTGCGCACCGGTTTTGATAATGCAAGCAGATAAAAAATGTATTTTCCAACAGAAAATTGTATCCCGGTACCTCTGCCTCCATTTCCAGCCTGTACAATGCTCTCCCTGCCCAGGGCTGGAGCACAGAGCCCTCTGGTTGCAGGGGATCCAGGTCCCCCATAGCACAGGGGCAGCACTCAACGTGCAGGAAAGCATTGCTGCGGGTTGTTAAGCATCTGCATATGGCTTTGGAAACTGCAGCCATGTCAGACCGTTATAATTGTGGATAAACACAGTGGAGCACAGTAGATTGCACAGAGCATGGCGGGGCTCTGATGCCTGCTTCCCAGCACTCAGCTGGGAGCAATGACAGCGGGATGGGCAGCCAGGGATGTTGGCTTGGCAAAAAGCACATCCAGGCCAGGATCCACGCTGAGCAGGGCAACCACGAGGAAGGCAGAAGGTTTGCCCTGCTGCCTTCTGTTGGGCTTGCAGTGCCTGGCCGGAGGTTCATCTTGGGCTGGATGCCATCCCAGAGGGTTCCTCCAGCGCTGCCAGGCTCAGGAGCACCTGTGCAAGCAGTGGGAGAGGAGTTTCCACGGATGTTGTTCCTCGGGGGCGCAGTGGAAGTGCTGGATTGTGACAGCTCAGCACTAAGGAGCCAGCCCAGATGGTGGCAGGGCAGCCACGGTGCATGGCATGGCCTGAAGGATGGGAGAGGGGAGGCATCGGGAGGGCTGAGCAGCACCAGGAGGGTTAACTGGAGCCACGGGAGCAGAAAATGAGGTTCCAGTTATTAGCTGATTTATTGGTCTGTCCTCAATTGGCACTCAGGACTCAGAAGAAAATGTTCCACTCGAAAGCATTAAGCATCTTCAAAGAGCAGAAGCATTAAAAATTGAAATCATAAAATAGACATGTAAATATAGCAGAGGTAAACGGGGCAGAGAAGAGAGACACAGAGCCCAGCCTGGGGGCAGGGGGCAACCGTGGGGTGCAGACACACAGGGAGAGGGAGCCGGGGGGCACAGGTGGGCACCCCAAATGCTACAAGGCTGACACCCAGCTGCTCCTTCTTGCCAGGTGTTTCCATGAGCCTTGTTCCCATAGGACTTGAGAGCTGGTGCAGAGACCCAACTGCCCTGCACCATGTCAGGGGTCACAGCTGGCTGCGTGTGGCTCCAGCACCCGGCCCAAGGACCACAGGGAACCGCTGTGCCCTCCGGAGCCCTTGTGTCCCCAAGGCACATCCCACCAGAGCAGCCAGCAGGAGGGCCAGCACCCTGCCCCGAACCCTGGCAACAGCCCAGCCCTCTTGGCACAGCTACCTGTTTTTCCCCTCCAGGCAATTTTTCTTAATTGGGAGCTTGTTAATTACCCCACTACTTTGCAGAGGAAATAAACAGCAATTAGAGACACGAGCGGCGTTTCTACTGGCTGGAGCCTCGCCGTGCTGCCAATGCTCCCCTGTGTGGCTCTGGGCAGGCATGCAGTCCTTGCCCAGTGCTGCACACCACCCTGCTCTGCACTGCCCCAAAGCCATCCATCACTGGGAAAAGCCCACTTTTCTGCACAATAGAAGCCTTGTGACTTTAAAGAGAGCATCGGACCTGTTTTTATTAATCAGAACTGCTATAAAGAAAGCATTTTTAATTAACATAATTAGCCTGTTTGAAAGAAGCAGCCTGCACCTCGCAGATACTTTTCAAACTAAAGATGCAGGCTGTCGCAGTCAGTCATCATTAAGCAAAACGAGATGCTTTGCCTTGCTGATCCACACCTGCCTCCCCTTTCCTATTGCAAACCCTTGTGAGCTGAGCAGAGACAGCTTTGGGCTGTGTGGTCCCCTCTGTCCCAGTGTCCTTGTCCTCATATCCCTGTCCCCCTGTCCCTGTTCCTCTGTCCCCTGCACACTCCTGTAGCTCAAGGTACACCCTGAGCTGCAAACAGGTAGCCCAGGAGGCAGAGGTGGCTATGAAAAGCTGCAGGATTTGTAAGGCTTTGTTTCCAGCACTGTTGCACAGTCAAAAGATAAAAGACTGGTTCTCATTGAAAAAGACCAAAAGGAAAAGCATTTAACGCCTGGTGCTGGGCTGCCAGCCAGCAGGGAGGGAAGGGAAGGGAAGGGAAGGGAAGGGAAGGGAAGGGAAGGGAAGGGAAGGGAAGGGAAGGGAAGGGAAGGGAAGGGAAGGGAAGGGAAGGGAAGGGAAGGGAAGGGAAGGGAAGGGAAGGGAAGGGAAGGGAAGGGAAGGGAAGGGAAGGGAAGGGAAGGGAAGGGAAGGGAAGGGAAGGGAAGGGAAGGGAAGGGAAGGGAAGGGAAGGGAAGGGAAGGGGGAGAGAGAGGGAGAGGGAGAGGGAGAGGGGAAGGGGAGGGAAAGGGGAAAAGGGAAAGGGGAAAAGGGAAAGGGGAAAGGGGAAAGGGGAAAGGAGGAGAGTGGCTATAGGAGCAGGCATCACCTGTGCGAGCAACCCAGCCCCATCCATGCCACCCTGCTCCGCCTGCCTGAGCTGCCACTGAACCGCTGATGGTTGAACTGAATGATCCTAATGGTCTTTTCCAATCTTAATGATTATATGAACCCAGTTCATTGTTTTTAAAAGTATTTTAATAGCGGCTACGCTGTTTTGCTAACATTTCTCCTTAGTGTGCAGTATAATAGACTGATCACAAGGAGGGCTTGTAATATAAACCTCCATGGCTGATAGAGGGCAGCTCCAATTGGGTGGGCATGCCCTGGAAATGTGCAGTGCTGATGGAGATGCTCATACCACGTTTTTCCTGCCTGACACCTGCCACACGGTATGGGCAGAAGCCACCTGCAGCTAGAGCAAAGCAAAGCCTCCAGAATGAAGATTTTTAGTGGTTTTCTCCCTTTTTGGCCATGGTTTCCCTAAGAAAGAGAGGTTTCTGCAATCACGTGCTCAGCATGTTGCCTGTCTCCCCTAATCACTCTCCAACTCAGCAGTCAAACTCGATAGAAGGTGAGTGACGGCTGGAAATCTCAAAGATATTGAATTCCTGGAGGTTTGGCAGAAATGGGCAGGCAGGCAGAGATGAGAGGCCTGCTTGTTCAGCCCAGCCAGGCAGGCTCTGCAGAGTCCACCAAAGGGAAGGAAAACCATGAAAGCTCCAACCCAGGGAATGGGATGAATGAAAGCACGCATCATTCTGGATACTGAAATCAGTCAATCTGACGTATCAGCCCTGGAAAAGCAGCCTTCTATAATGCAGACAGGCGCCTAACAGCCTGTTTCCAAATAGGAAATGCAATTTCCATGGGAAATTCTTTTTTTATTCTCTCTCTCTCTCTTGGTGAAAGAATTAAAATATTCAGAAGAAAAAAAAATAAATAAATCTTTCTGCTGTGGCTCAGTGCAGACTGAAACATTTCAGCACAGAAAGCACAGGAGCACTTCCTGTGAGCAGCTTCCATCTGGAAATGTCCAGGTCCCCTGGTTGCTGGGGAAGGTGTGAAGGGGAAGGAGAGCAATGGCAGAAGGTGGAGCGAACCCCGGGTTGGGTTCGCAGGGCACACGGGCAAACTTTATTTGCACACAGGCTGCGAAGCACCCACTTAGAGATGCCTCGAGACCTACTTGCAAGACTAAGTAAAAATACCTCCCTGGGTCCTGGAGCTGGGAAGGAGGTTTCCAAAACGGGCTCGTCTCCCCGCCTGCGCGGAGGCTGGGGTTGTGACTCCCCGGGAAGCTGTTTGTAGGTCTCTGTTGGTGGGCTGCAGGCACCCGCCTTCCCCAGCTGTAAGTAGGGCTCCCTCCTTCCTAGAGCGTTACACAACGCGGCTCCCTGGCTGCATCCCTGTCCTTGCTGCCCCGACTCGGCCGTGGGTTCGGGAAGCCTCTCCCCAGCCGCCAGCTGTGCGCACGTCTTATCAAAAGCCAAAGCTGCGGCCAGATGAACGGCGATGCTCATAAACGCCTTAGAAGGCAAATGTTAACGAGCGCTGAGCGGAGGGCAAGAAAAGCCCTTAATCGCATTAGCTCCGCTGCCAGAGCTGATGAACATCCCCAGGCCCAGCTCCCGGCCCAGCCAGGCGGCACAGCGGCAGGCTGAGCTCCCAGCCAAGCTTGACCCCAAAGAAATGCCTCCTCTGAGTGGGTGGTGCTGGCACCATGTGGATCTGCAGCCATGAGTCCCAATGGGCTTCCAGTGGCTTGACTGAGCAGGAGTGGGAAGCACTGCCCAGCTCCTTGCTGAGGCACATTGATAAATCAGAGCCAGGGACATGGGGCAGAACGGACCCCCCTTGGCAAGCATAAGGAGACCCTTCCACATGGTGCTGGAAAAAGGAGCCTGCCTGAAGGAAGGCTTCTCCACACCATCATTACACTGCGAGCCTGGAGGAGAGGGAGGTGCATTTATGCACTGCAGCTCAGCTTGCATAAATAAGCCATGTGCCAGGTTTTCATACTGGAAGCTCTGCTCCCAGCTCGTGTAACTGCCTGGGCTTTTTTATGCGGCCAGGAAATTATGATATAAAAATATACGTATAAAAAATAACGGCTCTCCTCAGATCAGCGGCCACGTGAGCACAGCCTGCTGTGCTGCCCTGCCTGTGGTCCTGCTCACCCTGCACACGCGCTCACGTGCCGCTCCACAACACACGGCGATGGGTTTTTTACGACGCCAGTCTGCAGTTCCCCCTTGGGAGAAAACGTGGTTTAATTTTTATTATAACCTTAAAAAGGAGACTAGTGAGGCATCTCTTCCATAAATTTGGTAAGTGACATTTACTTTCGCACGCGTTAAAGCTGCTGATGGATCAACCCGAGGAGAAGTGTCCCCTGGGCAGGGCACCTGCAGCTCAACTCTGCCCCAGGGCTCCCTCAAAATGCACCCCATCCCCAAAGTGTGCCTCACTGGAATGCTCCAGGGATGCCTTCTGGCCAAGGAACCCCATTTGTAGGGCCAAGGGACTCTACACCATCAGTGCCTTCCACCCTACAAGCGTTTCTGGCTGGCATGGATTGTCACCCATCCTGGCCAGGCTAGAATGGAGTTTACTGTGCAAACGCAACAGATCTCCTTGGCCACCAAATCCGGCTCCCTGCTAGTCAGGAGCCTGCCAAGTTTCAATCTGAATACACATAAAAGACCTCAACAGCTGGGTGTTTAATTACAGGGCTAGGAATCAGGCTCTGCAGAGCCCTATCGGGTTATTGCAGCTCCCTCGAGCTGGCTGCATGGTGTGCCAGGAGCGGCCCCGGGCAGCCCAGCAGCTCCAGCTCTGGCTGAGGGTGCAAAAGCTCAAGGAAGCAGAAAACGCAGTGAGCAGAAGGCAGAGCACAGAGCTCAGCCCCTTGCTTGGGCAGAGGCATCACAGTGGCTCTGTGGGCAAGCTGCTCTGCCTCCTGTGGGTCCGTCCCTGGCAACGTCTGTCTGTCCTGCACAGTAGGGCTCCCTCTGGGCAGCAAAGAGCACGACTGAGGACTCAACCATCACTGCACCACACACCTGTGCAACTCTTTGCTCTGTTCTCGGTATCCAGCAGCCCAAAGCTGGCACCCACTCCCTCCTCCAAGTGCTCCGTGCATTGTGAGCAAACAGAGCAGCGATGAGCCGGCAGCAAAACGTGCAACTTCCCCAGCACGGGGGGTTCACTGGAAGGTGTCCAATTAGTTAGCGAGCACTCCAGAGCAAAGCACTGTCAGCAGTCAGTAATTAATTGCCACAAGACAAGCGGCAGTGAATACATCTGAGCAACCCACGTCTGTCCTAAGGATGGACGTAAGAAAAGAAGACACCGGGACGAGCACGACCCTGGAGCCACAGCGCCCAGCCTCTCCCAGCAGGGAGGAGGAGCCCAGGCAGCAGGCAGAGAGCACAGGCTCAGCCCCAGACCCGTGCTGACACGGAGAGGAGCAGCAGGCAGTGACACCGCAGGGGTTATGAATGGATGGTCCGGATCCCCAAAGATGCGCATCCATCCCTCCGTGCAGCACCAGCAGCTGCCATCCCTGATGCCCTATAACCAGTGCTGGCACACAGGGATACGGAGCACAGCCGAGCAGCCCTGCCCTGCTCCCACGCGCTCGCAGCAGCACGTCACAGGCACGCACGCTGCTGCGGCGCACAGCCCGTGCGGGCTTTGCTTCTGACGAGCAGAGCTGCAGTCATTAAGGGAGAGGGAGACGTCAGCCCAACCAGGCACCTCCCACTTCCACCAGCCACAAGCGCCATGGAAGCCCCGGGATCGTTTCTTCACGTGCTCACGCTACAAGTGTTGCTTGTGCTGGAGACGGCGGGCACAGCGGGCAGCTCCGCTGTGCTGCTTTGGCAAAGCGTCATCTCCTGCAGGGAGGGCAGGTGTGTCACTGCGCCTCAGCCCTTCTCCTTTCCGCAGCCGCCTCCCAGCAGGCTCCTCTTGTTGCAAAGCAAAGGCAGAGCCACGAGCGCGGATCTCCCCCGGCGTGCCCGCAGCGACACCGGCGCTGTGCCCGGCCGGAGCTGCGGAGCGGTTGTGCACGCGGCCGCCGTGATAAATCAGCCCGAGAGCCGGGCTTTTCGTGCAGCTGCCTCATCCCCTGCCAGCATGACAATGTGATTAATTTTCAGTGCAGATGAAGCTCATTTCTCACCGGCACGTGACGGCCGCGCAGCCGGCGGGGGTGAGCAGCGAGTGCAGGGGGGTGAAGGCGAAGGCGAAGGCAGCACGGAGCCGCGCTCGGGGCAGCGCCGGGAGGAGAGCTCACCGCATTCGGCTGCAATTAAGCACGGTGCTGGAGAGGAGCCCTGCGTGGGCAGCGAGCTTCTATCGCCGCTCGCACACACGGCCAAAGCTGGGGAGCACCGTGCTGCAGGAGGAGAGTAAGAAGATTTGGGGAGAAGCAGCCTTGAGATGCTTACTGCGTTTGGGAGAGGCCATGCCAGCCAGCTGCCTTGCACACCTATTCTCCCTTTGGGGCTGTTTTCCACCCCACAGCCACCCTATGAAAGGCACGTGCTTGCGTGCCCTCCATCACTGCCCTGTGAACAGCCAGGCGGAGACTGGCAGCTCCCAATCCATCACGGGCTGCAGCTCTAGGAGGAACTGCCTGGGATGGCAGCGCTGCCTGCTGCTTCCTGACGTCACTCAGGCCTGCCCTGGGAAAGCTCAGCCTGCTCACCACCCATTGACAGAGTTTCTGTGCTGGAGCAGTGCCCGAAGCGGCGATGCTGTTGACACAGCGCTGCTCAGCACGGCTCTCCTGACACCAGTGCACTGATGCGGGGCACTGAGCTCTCTAGGGCTCCTGCTTGGCCTTTTCCTTAGAGAACAGAGGCACTGAGTGTGACTGGGTGGATGCCCACCCTCCCATGGACACCCCTGGGTTTGCAGGCACTTGCACAGCAGAAGCAGAAGAGGAAGGCAGGAGTGCACGGCAGGCACAGCAGCTTGGGTTGCACTGCTCTCACCTGGATGGCAATCTGGGGATCCACAATACGACACCACTGGGAGATGGGGTGCATGAATCAGAAGGAGATGGAAATGCCAGGAAGAACTGCAGATGATCATCCGTGAGGAAAGTAAAGGGTGCTGCAGGCACTGTGCACCAGTGGTCTGCCACATGCCCTGACTCTGGCACAACTGATGCCAGGCCGTGGTGTCCCTGCTAGTGCTCCATATCCCTCAGCCAGTCATCCCAGCAGCAGGTGCCCCTTGTTGGCACCCCATCTAGCACCCTAAGGGGCCATCTCTGCACCTCTGCAAAGCACAACCAGCCCAGGTGGCAGCAATTCACTGCGGTTTGCTCCAGCAAACCCACCCAGTAGTGCCCACTACTGGACAATACATCACAACCTGTTGCATGGGAAGCCTGCTATGATTTCCTCCCTTCAGGAAATCAAAGCCATGCCTCCCCAGTCTGACCATCTTTTCTCAGCCTACAGCGCAGGAGGAGCCCGGAGCCAGGAAGGAGCCTGGCATGGATGGAACTGTTTGCAATCTGTGCAAGCGATGCAGCAGGAGTTCAGCCAGGCCACGTGGGCCAGGGACAGCAGCAACGAAGCAGTGCCAATGCGTGCAGTGGGACTCAATTATCGGCCCTACGGGTAGTGCCAAACAGAGGAGATGCACTTTTTGATATGTGTGCTTTCTAAAGAAAACGTGTCAAAGAGACCGGATAGGAAGGCAACACAACATGCGATGGCCCCGCTGCTTTGGAGGCAGCCCTGCTAATTTCTCTCTGCACTGAAGCAGGACACTTTCTGCTGGTTTAAATTACACTCAGAAATCCCAGGGTGACTTTGGGAGTGCAAAAAACATCAAACAAAGAGAAGGCTGAAGGACTGGCTCAAAGAAGCAAGGATGGCCTCACTGCACCCAGCAAAGCTGTCACGGGAACGTGCACAGCACCACTGCCCTGTGGTGTGACCCAAGCCCCAGCCAGGACCGTGCAAGGCCATGCGTCCCCAGAGCCTGGCCCCGGGTACATCTGTGCACTCAAAGCCTGGCACCAGCTTTCTCAGGGTGCTTCATCTTGAAATACAAAAACCAAAGGGGTTTTTGTCTTTGTTTACTGAGTGCCTTCGCTGGAGCAGGGAACCTGCCAGGCCTGATCTGTGCTTCACAAGAAGAAAGGAAGCAGGGTGGCTGCAAGGAGCACGCTGCTGGAAAGGTCGCATGGCCAGCACTGCCACCCCTGACCTTCATGGTTCTTCCAGATCCTGGGTGCTCTGAGCCACATCTGAACTCACTGCCCTGCCACATCCCCAGGGTGGCTCTGCTCCGCTCCAACCCAGTGCTTTGCCCTCTGATCTTTGCAGAGCTCCTCCAAATCCCCCCTGTGCTTCACCATGGAATTACTCAGTGGAATTTCTACGTTCTCATCCAGCATAGTCTACCTAGTGAGGACTGAAGATGCCCCCCTTTGCAGACTGCAGAAAGGCAGCAACAAATGCACAGTTTGCACACGGGGGAGAGATAACTGCGCCAGCACACGTGCTGCCTTTGCATTGTGCTGAAGGGCTCTGGGATGGACCCTGTGCAGAGCCTGGCAATGGAAAATGCAACCCGGCCCTCACGGCTGAACCTTGCCCCCCAGCACAACATGGAGGAAACACACTGTACTTACCGGAGCTGGAGTCCTGCAGGGACCCGCTGCTAGGTGTGAGACCTGGAAGGGAGCAGAGAGAGATGTGTCAGTGGGCTGGCCACTGCCAGCAGTGGGCATTGCAAAAGGGAATGCAGGCAGGCTGGCAAGACTGTGCCAACAGCTGAGGTTCTACTTCTGTCCCCCCGGCAGCATGCAGGGCTGGCAGGGCACTGCTGGCCAGAGGACAGACATGGGGCATGCTGAGACACAGGCTTAGCTCTTGACTACCCTGCTGGGTCATGTGCTGGTGAATTCCTGAGCCAAGGAGGGAGAAATTGGGAGCGACTTCACACGTGCGGAGGTGCTGGCACCCACCCTGGTGTGCGCACACCTGGTGCTCAGTGCCTCCCCAGCTCCCACAGCACGCTATGCAAACCCGTGCAAAGGAGTCACAACAACCATAAATTCCTGTGAAAAAATCTCTCCGTAAATACGAGGGAAGGGGAATTTACAGCGTTTTCTTTGGAGATTTCTCCAGGTGTTCCCTATTAAGCCATTGTGTTAGTTTGCATAAGTATTCCTCAGACAATAAAGCACGCTCCGCAATCAGTTACCGGCAGCGGCGGGTGTGCGGCACGCCGGCAGCCAGCCGTAAAGATGACAGACGGGTTCCTGACGTCACCCATCTTCAGGGGGGCTTTAAATCAGCACCTCAGCAACAGGTTGTGCTCAGCCTGCCCCAAGGTGGGAGGATGTGGGAAGAGGTGGGATGCAGGGGGCTGTGTTGCCAAAGGACACCTCATGGCTCCGTCCCTGCTTGGGGACGCTGCCTGGTGGCGCAAAGAGCCTTCAGGAGGGTGAAGAGGAGAGAACCCCTCTTCCAATCCCTGCAGCTCTGCCAGGCTGACAGGTTAACATCGGGAGCCTGTGCTGTACTTTGGATGTGACATTTCTTGGCGTGTTTAACACGTCCTTATCACAGCTCCACTGCAATTCAGTGGAGATGGGGGGCAGAGAGGCAATGGATAGAGCGTTTCCTCCCGGCATGAAATGCGGAGCATGTCCTCCGCTGAGTGCAATTACTGTGTCTCTGACTCCTGTAATCTGGCTAATACAGTTAAGTATACTGGAGATTAAGGGATTTTGGACTGCAAAGTCCATTTCATCCACCCAGGCCTGTGCAAGGTGATGCTGGCAGAGAAATCTCCCGCAGAGGTGTTGGATGGAGCTGGGGCAGGCCAGTGGATGATGGTCACACCGCATCCCTGAATTGCTGGGGGGAGCACAGAACAAGCCCAGGGCTGCAGCAGGAGATGGTGAGGGGGAAACCTGCCCTGGTTCTGGGGCACGGCTACAAACCAAGGCCTTGTGCCAAAGAGCCTCTCCCAAATAACCCTCCTTCTGCTCACCCACACCCCTATAAGCACATGTATACAGTGGTATGGAGCTGGGCAGCCCCCACAGGGTCACCCCACACATCCATGGGGCCTGGCCCCAGCCAGCTCGCTCCGACAATTCAAAGCCTGATTCTAAATGTTAGCTCTACAGCTCAGCACAGAGCAATATATACAGAGCAAACCCACGTTGTCAGGAGATACCCCACAGCCATCAACACATCTGGATGCAAATGATCGCTTAAACGCCCCACATGGTTCCGCGCATACGCCATGGATTTACTGCCACGTCTTGTAGAATTAGGAAGGATGAAATAAGGCAGCTGAACAGCGCCGGGCATGTGGGAGCAGCCACCAGCTGGCTGCAGGGCTTTGGCTAGGGAGGGAGATGTGGGTAAGCTCAGAGGGATGCAGTGCTGCTCACAGCCCGGGGGCAGCACGCTGGGGCTGTGCCCCACAGCAGCACGGCTGCATTCCAGATCTGCAGTCTGAAAGTCAGCCAGGACAGAATGCGCTGCGGTCCAGGGCAGGAGGGGCACTGCGACCATGTGAAGCTGCCTCAGAATCATAGAATCACTATGAGTGGAAAAGACTTACAAGATTATCTAGTCCAACTGTCGATCCATCCCACTGCGTCCCTCAGTGCCACATCTCCTCAACTCTTGAACACCTCCAGGGATGGTGACTCCACCACCTCCCTGGGCAGCCTGTGCCACTGCCTGACCACTCTTCTGGAGAAGAAACTTTTCCTGATGTCCAACTTGTCCGTCCCCTGGCACAGCTTGAGGCCATCACCTCTCATCCTATCGCTGTTACCTGGAGCAGAGGCCGACACCCACCTCACCACAACCTCCTGTCAGGGAGTTGGAGAGGGCAGTCAGGTTTGCCCTGAGCCTCCTCTTCTCCACACTGACCCATCCCAGCTCCCTCAGCAGCTCCCCATAACACTTGTGCTCCAGACCCCTCACAGCTCTGCTGCCCATCTCTGGACACGCTGCAGGGCCCCAGTGTCTTTCTGGCAGTGAGGGGCCCAGCTCTGAACACAGCCCTCCAGGTGCAGCCTCACCAGAGCTGAGCACAGAGGGATGATCGCTTCCCTCTCCTGCTGGCTGCACCATTGCTGGCACAAGCCAGGATGCCACTGGCCTTCTTGGCCACCCGGGCACACTGCTGGCTCGTGTTCAGCTGAGCATTAACCAATATTCCCAGGTCCATTTCCTCTATACAGTCTTCCAGCCACTCTGCCCCAAGCCTGTAGCTCTGCCTGGGGTTGCTGTGGCCAAAGTGCAGGACCTGGCCCTTGGCACCACAAATAAGGCACCATTTTTAAGCAGCCACGAGCGCTACCAAGCTCAGAAAGGGAGGAAATCTGTCTTCAAGGGAAAGATGGGGTTAAAAAAAAAAAACAAAAAAACAAAAAACAAGTGAACAAACGATCCCGGGGAGTGACTATAACACCTTGAAACCGTCCTGCTTTGAAAAGCAGGGCTGGTGCCGGGAAAGAAAGCCTCATTACCATCAGAAACCCTCGCTCCTGCCCTCACCTCCCCGCTCATTTCCATATCACAGGGCACACAATGCCTTTCTTCGCCCGGAACGATCGGCACAGCCCCGCACCCGCGGGAGGAGCGGGCGGAACAAAGCCGGGCCGGGTGGCACCGCGCTGCCTTGGGACCCTCATTGCCGCTCACGGACCGCTCCCATCGCGGATCTGACTATTGGACGACTTCATCTATTTTTTTTTTTCCTCAGCTTCAGGATTCTTTAGTCAGTCAAATAAGGCTCAGGCATAGCAGAAGCGGCAGAAAATCGAGCATTGTAAAGGCTGCGGCGAGTTATTTTCATCTTAATGAACGTGTAGGAAAGGTTGACAAGTCTTTATTCTGCTCTTAGGGGATCGTCGGGAGGTTCCCAGCTGATATGGGAGAAAAAATTAAAAGCATCAGAAGAAATTACAGCAGGAAGTCAAACCCAGGTCTCTGCATAACGCCAAGCAACGTGCGCTCCACAGAGCTGGGTGCAAACAGGGTTTCCAGCCAGCACCAAAAATGGCTGTTTTTCCCCAAAAAGCACCATGGACGTGGGCTAAACTCACTGGATTCATTCTTCTCCTCCCGAAAAAAGCAAGGCAAATCCGGTTGTGCATGGTCAAGTCTCTGCAAAGACCTTGGGTTGGAGCACAAGGGCACCTAAGTGCAATGAAGCCCCCAGGAGGCACTGCCTGAGGCAGAGCCATGAGGTTCCCCATCCCGGGGGTACCCTGGGGCTGAGGTCCTCCTAAAGGGAGCCACGCTGTGCCATGCTGTGCCGTGCTGTGCCATGCTGTGCTGTGCTGTGCCGTGCTGTGCTGCTGTGGCTGCTCAGCCCAATGCTGCGCTGCACGAGGCAATGCTGTCAGCACTGATTGATGGCATGGTTCAGAAGGAAATAAATTCCCAGGCTTATTGCAGGAGGTGAATCGGGGGGTGTATCCATCTTAAAGATACTTAATGAATGTGCCTCAGCACGCCGAGTGGCAGCAGATACATCTCCGCAGCCAGCACTCCCTGTGCTGCTCCTTGCAGGGCTCAGGCACAATTTAGCAGCTTCTTATTGATTTTATTTATGCTTCCCAGGCCCTGGCAGAATCTAGATTGCCCCGGCCCAACGAGAGCCCTGTGGTCTTGGTGGGGATGTGCCCACCTTGAGCGGGGCGCTGCCAAACCACCTAGTATGGTAATTCTGGGGATGAAGCCTGTGCTCCAAGTGGTGTTTTGGCCCCTGGACCAAGAGTTGAAGATCACATAGACCTCAGCTCAGCTCTCAGGCCAAGGCAGAGAATGATACTGCACTGCTGGGCAGAACTGTCCTGCACCAGAGCAGAGGTAGGACCAAAAGGGGTGGTCCAAAAGGAAGAAGCTGTGTTATTGGGAGGTAGGAGAGAGAATCCCAACAAAAGAAAAGAAATAAGGACCTTACGGGAGACAACTTTGCAAGGAAGACTTTGGAAAACCTTAGCTTTTATTCAGCATAGCAGACTTTCACTTTTAAGGCAAGAAAAATGGCAATCAGCAGTTCTGGTGCGTGGCTTTGCTTTGTTTTTCCCTCTTTCCCTTGAGGGGGAAAAAAAAGAAAGGAAAGCAGCAAAGAAAAGCAGAGCCCTGGCTGACCTTTCTGGCTAAGCGACCTTGTCTGAATCACTGGATGGTAACAATGAATGAAATGCCAGTGCCCCAGTTCATAAATATCAGCCTCCTCTGGGGGTGAAATGCCAGCTTTCTAACGTGTAAATGCCGCAAAGCAAATGTCACCCTCCCCGAGGTGTGAAATGCCAGGTGGCAGGATCTGCCAGGACGGGGCACGGTGGGGCAGCTGGGGCCGCTGGGTGCTGCCCAAGGCTGTGCCTGGCTCCTCCTGAGCTCTGCTCTTATAGAAGTAGAGAATGGTTGGCTTGGAAGGGACTCTAAAGATCATTGAGGTTCCAACCTCTGCCATGGGCCAAGTGCTCCCCCAGCTCAGGCTGTCCAAGGCTCACCCGTATCCTAGTCACCTCCAGGGATGGGGCACCCACAGCTCTGGGCAGCAGTGCCAGCTCCTCATCCACTCTTGTCCTGTCACTTTCAGACCACGTAAGACATTGGCCTCCATCTTATTTATAAGCTCCCGTGAAGGACTGAAAGGCTGTTCTCCAGCTCCTCCTTGAGCTCTGCTCTTCTCCAGCTCCTGCTCAGTTTCTGCTCATCCCCAGCACTCCCCCAGCGCAATGCCTTGAGGCATGCAGGCAGGAGGTGTGGGACAGGCATGGCACCCACACTGACAGAACCCCATCTTAGGAAAGCTGCCTTTGGCCTCATTTTTCCCCCTTTCCAAGCGTTGCTCCCCCAGCAAACCAAGCATGAGATTCCTCAGAATGGGCCAGCCAACCAAGTAATCAAATCTAAAGATTGCTTCGCATCAAGCCAAAATAGGTACTTCCAGTTTCCTAAATGGAAAAACAAGTGAGTGTAAGGAGATATTGCCACATAAAGAGTTTATCGTACCTGAAACTCCTAATTTTCAGTGAGTGCTACCGCTGCTGGTCTTAATCCTATTTATTAAGCAGGAGGAACCATCAAACACGCTGTCATTGTGGCACCGAGCAGAAGAAACAAGCGGGTGAAGCCAGCAATATACACAATGCTCCTCCAACCCGACGTGTGGCCAAGTGCTTTGCTTGGACCAAGGATCCATTTCCCAGCAGATCCCATTCCCTTCTCCCCTCAGCACCAGTGCAGGCTCAGGATACCCTTTTGGGGCTGATCTGCTCCCCCAGCTCCCAGCAAGGCACCCCATAAAGCCGTAGGGCTGTGCACACACCAACATCCCTACCTGCTGCCAGAACGGCACGGCAGCAAGGGAATGAATGAAGCTTTGCTTTGTGTCCTGTGGGATCCGGAGCTCTTCTCTCTCCCCACACCCACACCTTTTTTTTTCTCCCCCCCCCCCCCCCCCCCCCCCCATAAATGTGTGAAATAATTTCACCACTCTTTTTTTTTCATTCTTTCAGCTACTCCTCCTCTCCCCGGATCTCACCCTTCCCAGCATTTGAAAATAGCTCATGAAAAGGAGGAGGAAGGCGGGGGGGGGGGGGGGGGGGAATGGGAGGGGGGGAGAATTAAAGGAAATGTGTGGGGATGGAAAATGGAAGGGGAGAAAAGAGAAAAATGCAAGAGTAAAAAATATGCATCTTTAAAAGCAAGTCAGGTCTGGCTGGTGGCTTCCACCGGAGCACCCCGGGCTGCCCAAAATTCCCTCCTTGGGGGGGGAGGGCTGAAGTTTTTAACCTTTTCCTGCTGATTTGGAGGGCTGGGGAAGGCTCACTGTATCCTGTCACTGGTTACACAAGGCACAGAAGTGGGGCAGTGCAATCACACCCCTCCACGTCCGGTGCAATCCCTTGGCAGAGAGCAGCCCCCCATGCCCACCAGCACCGCCTGTGATCAGAGCTGGCTGGGAACCTTCTCTCTGAAAGGCTTTCCTTCTGTGCTGACTGCTGGAAACGAAATGTTTGGGAAAATCCTGACGGAGCTGATCATTCTCCTGCAGAACCAAGCAAAGGGAAGGGGCTGCACAGAGGCCTCACCAGGCACAGGTAGCAGAGCCCCCTAGCCCAACTCCCAGGCTGTGCGTAAGGCCTTTGACCACAAGAGCAAAGTGGAGGGCATGGCCTGGCTGTGTTTGAGCGAGGGCATTAAGCTCAGAAAGGGGAGAAGGAAAGGAATGAGTAAAAGCAGGAGCAAGGCAGACATCCCCTCGTTGCTGCTGTTTGCTTGCTTAGGGCTCCTGGTTCCATTTTTGCATGCACACCAGTGCTCACCCCATCGCTGGGGACACGTGTGCAGCAGAGTGCTGACAGCACCCAGCAGGGGTGGGGACACCCAACGCAGGGCAGGACGGAGCCGAGTGACGCGCTGAGATTATGGCGGAGTCTGAACGAGAGCAAACGCTAGAGGGACACATCCCAGCTCCTTCCTTGTACAACAAATGAATGCTCAGCCCTAATTCAGCTCAAAGCAACTGCTTGACGCAGGGGGGGCCCGGGGATTTCTGCTCGCAGCAGCACAGAGGGGAATCCGCGGCGCAGCGGGAGGGCTGGCAGCGGTGGGGGCCGTCCCCTGAGGAGCACAGCTCTGCATCTGAGCATCTGAGCCCAGAGGATGCTTCCCACCCTGCTTGGGAGCACAGTGGGCTCCTCGCTCCCACATAGAAGAACCTGGGAAGCCAAAAAAGCCAGAAGCAGTGGGGAATCAGGCTGGGGTTGAGACCCACCTCTAACAGAGGGCTGTGCTCACATTGCAGAGGTCCAGCACTGAGGAGCGCATGGGGGGCTGTACCAAATGGAGCCAGCTCTATCTGCATGCTTTACTGCCTCGGCCAAGCCCCTCAGCACAGAGTGACCACTGAAGCCAAATCCTGGAGCTGGGGGTGATGCTGAGCGTGCCTCCGACATCCTTCAGGAGCTGCCGCTGCGCTGCTCCCTCTTCCCACCCTCCCACAGGGACGCTCACTTCTCCCAGCTGGGATGAGGAGCAAACAAGTCCTCACCCACTCCAAGTAGGTGGCTTGGCAACGGCCGAGCAGGAGATGCTTTCTGCTGGCGCCAACCTGCAGAGCTAGCTCAGCAAAGCCAGATGATAGTCAGCGAAGCCGCCCTTTCCAAGAATAGCACCGCTCGGCACGCAGATCGCTCCTCCTCAAGAGAGCTCTAAGGGCTTAGAGCACTTCACGGCACCCCAATTTCCAGCACACAGGAACAGTGCTTGCAGAGCTCATCATTTTCTAGTGCATCTTCATTAGCCTTTAAGCACTCTGCTGCTGGCCTCCTGCGTCTCCACGGCTGCTGGAGAGCCCGGGCCACATTCTGCTCTTGTGCACATTGGTGTAAGTGCAGGCAAGGCAGAGCAGTATGGGAGCTAATGGGAAGTGGCTCTGTTCCCACAGGCCCTGTCATGCCAAGGACTTCTTCCCTGTGCCCCCCACCTTGCCTTCCCCAACTTGGTGTTACCAGCCGAAGCCAGGTGCCCTGGCTGAGAGCTTCTCCCCCAGCTCATCACTGCACCATCACTGCTTTACTCATCTCTGCTGGAGCTGCATACCTGAGGCAGCTTATCTGGGTCACGGCGTTCCCCTTCCAGCCCTCTGCAGCAGGAGGAAGACATTGTGCTCTGAAGCAGCCCTGCCACGTGTCCCATGCGCTGCGCAGGGGACCAGAGGCTGTGACAGCCTTTCTGAGACTGAACCCCCTGGAAGGGGAGCCCCACCACTGCCTCTTGCTGTCTTTTCACAGCTTCTGCTCACACCCCATGCACACACTCTCCAGCCCAGGTGCTCAGACCAGAGGCAGCAGGCTCTGGCAGCAATGTGCATGGACCTGAGCTCCCTCTGCACAGCTCTGCCCTCACCTCCCCATCCCCTTCTGCCCCGTTGACAGGATGGGATTTGCCACAGCTGGCTTTTCTGAGAATTGCTCATAAATCCCAGCATGAGAAGCGCCGGAGAAGAGCTAACTCTGACCCAGCCTTTACCTTTGCCTCTGGGCATGGCTGCGATAAGACCATTCAAAATCCAGGCTGAGGATATCCTGCCCAGCCTGCCCCAAATCTGGCAGAGAAAATCCTCCAGTGCTGCAAGGCTAAAACCAATGAGTGGCACCAAGCCACGGCCATCCCTGAGCCAAGCAACGTCCCAACACCAGCCCCAGCTACCCACAACCCAAACTTTGGGGGTTCACCAGACAGAGGGAGAGGACTGGGGGTCCATCCCAGAACACCTCTTACTGAATGCCCTGTTGATATGGTGCTGCCTGCCACTCCCTGCTGCCCAGCCTCACAAGAGGCAAATTGGAAATAAATTAGCCAGCATTTAAAAAACACAAACAAGCAAGAGAAGAGAGCGCTCCCAACTCTACAAGCCCAATGGCTGGTGGTAAATGGAACTCATTTTCCTGTAATGAGGGACGACTACACTTCGTTAGCTCAAACTTTCTCATTAATCACCTTTGCATCGCCGCTGTCTGCCTCGTCGCTGTCAGGCCATAATAACATATGAAGAGCATCCATTTATTCCCCAACTTCCCACTCAGTGGAGATATACGGCGCTGCAGGAATGGATTTATCCCAGTGCATGGCTCCCTGCATGAGAATGCCAATCTAACCATGAGGCTGAGTCAGACCCTCCTTTCTCCTTCCCCTGCCCTTTATTTCGTGTTGCAGCCAGCAACTGGAGGTGGCTGCGGGCAGCACGGGGCTGCTGCTCCTCTATAAGCAGTACTTCAAGGAGTGCTTTCTGTAACGTGACAGCTGTCACAATTGGAAATGGCCATTGCTCTGGTTTCTGTAGCGGCAATCTCGGGTTGGATGCATGCTTGAACAAAACCCACACGTGCACAGCAGCCACAGAGAGCGCCGGGGATCCACGCCAGTGCAGGAGGTGGGGAAGGAGCTCCCAGAGGCCTCGCCAGCACAAGGACAACGAGTGGCACGTGTCCCTGGGGGGCTGTGGGGCCGGACACAGGGATGGGGCTGTGAGTGACCCCTGAGTTGACGCCCATCCTCAGCAGCCGGCTCCATCCCCGGCAGGGCGGCGGGATTAAGTACAAGTTATAATTAAGACTGGATGTTTGAAGAGAAACATAATCTCCGTTCTGTGGGATTCGCCGGCACAACAGTAATTAACGTCTCATTAACATTCGCCTAATTAAGCAGTTTATGAAAGTGGGTAGATTTGCATACTGCTCTACTTCAGCTTGGCTGTGCTCCGTTCAGGCGCCGGCGTTAACCCTTCCTACACCACTCCTCCTGCAGCACCCCTATGGGCCTCAGAGCAGCAATGCCCCTATGCTCACCCAGTGGCCTCGGGGGGAGGTAAGGAGGAGCACTGAGGCTCCCCCAGCCCCTCTGGGGACAGCAGGGCCACAGCACCGTGCCACCACACAGCCATCCCTGGGAGTGCCGGACGCGGTGCTTCCCTCCGCTCGTACCCACTTCTGCTCTGCTGTTGGATTAGCAAAGCCACTGCATCCATCATGTGCTTAAAAGGAGTGTGTGCAAACCCACTCTTCTTTTTTTTTCCTTTTTTTTTTCCTTTCTTTCCCCCCTTCCCTCCTCCTAAAGGGGAAGAAATGAGCTCTCTAGTTAGCGGTTAATGCTTGCAGTCAAGATGCACCTTTGCAGCAAATACAGCAGGAGAGAAAAATTCATGACACAGCCTTTCATTGAAAATCAATACAGCCCAGACCTGCCCGTGATACACGCACTCAATTTATCCCCCGCCTGGCTTGCAGCATCCTCACCGCCAGTCCCCCAGCCGCAACAAGGGGAGGGCTGCCCCAGCTCTGGGGGGGCACTGGGATCACCCTGGTGTTCTACACACGTCCCCAGGTGCTGAAACAGGGCAGGCATTTTGAGGATGCAGGGGGCTGGCACGCAGATGGCCCCGTGTTCCTGCAGCGCACCGCCCCCTGGCACCATTGGGGCAGACCTTGCCCTACCCAGTGCTGCAAAGGCAATTTCTGAGTTTGCTTCCACCTCACAACAGGTGCCTGCAGCTACAGCAAAGTGCTTTGCTCTGGCTCTGCTGGCCAAGTGCTCCTGATTTGCACTTAAAACACCTCTACCATGAAAGCACCTCTTCATTTTCCCCTCTCCACGTAGCTCGGGAGCCTTCTGGAGGTGATGATGGGCTGACCCGAGCCTAGCCTGAGCCCAAGCTGTGCAACCAGGCTACTCATCTCAACCTTCCTCTCCTTCCCCACCCAGGAGCCCCAAGGCTCCAAAAACTGCTGACATCAAGCGTATGGAGCCTTGCATCAGTACAAGGGGATGCTGTCCTGCTGTCCCCGAGCCCAGCGGCACCGGTGCTTCCCATCTGCTCCCAGGGAGGGTGGCCACACTCAGGGTCCTGCTTGGCACTGCACAGCAGCCTGACCTACTTTCCGCAGCACAGCCCGGGATGGGCACAGCAGCACAGCTTTCTTCTCCCCTCTGGCATGTACGGAGCTGTGCCATAGAGCAGCAGCAAGCTGAGCTGTCCAGCTGCCCTCCCTCAGCCCTTTCCTGCACTCAGGCCAGGGACTGGTGCCTTCCGTGCCCTTCCCCGAAATATTCTCAGCACATTGCAGCTGAGAGGAGGATTTATTGATCGCCTTATCTGCGCCTGATCCCAGCTGGAGCAGCGTGATGAACGCAGCCGGCTGAACACAATGCCTTCTTGCAAGGTCTCAGCAGCAGGAGCAGCTGGCAATTTGTGGGTGCCAACCAAGGGCAGACCCCCCCCCTCCCCCAGACCCCCAGCATGCAGGAAAGCACACCAGGGCCTGCATTTTGGGAGAGTTAAAGAGGGTGCTGACAGTACCCTATGGGCAGGGGGTTGGGGGGGTGGACAAAACAACCCCAAACTACTTTGCCTAATCGATGGTAAGCAGTTTAACCACTGTTCCTCTGCTGTCCAGGGAGCCCTAATTCCAGGCATGACCTGAATCTCTAAAGAGAAAGAGAAGGGAGGTGGGGCTGGCAGGCGAGAAGACGAAAAGCCAGGAGTGTGACGGGTGCCAATTTGTCCCTGTTCCCACTCTGCAGACCGGCTGCTGGGAGACAAAGCACCTGCTGGCAAGGAGGGATCACCGCGGAGCAGAGAGCTGCTGGTGGTGCACAGTGAAACCCCTCCATCACCCAGCCAGCCCAGAGCAGATGGAGTGATGGACGCAGATGGAATAACAGATGCCGTTGTCATTGCAGAAGAATCCTCTTGGTGCATGAAGCGAGACCCCCAGAATGTGACCCAGGCACTGAACGCACAGGGGCAGTTAGGGGACATGAGCCAGCCTGGCCTCAGTGCAGCCATATTTAAGGAGCACATTGTAAAAAGCAATGGTGAAATGCTCAGAGCATCCCACGGCCACAAGGAGGAGAACGGGGATGCTGGCACAGAGAGCATCCCTACCCTCAGAGCATGGTGCTGCGGGCTGAGGGGCTGCAACACCCAGGCATGCAGCTACATCAGCAGGGCTCACAAAGCAACGCTCCATAAGGCCACACCAAGAGCTTTCCAAAGGGACACGAGCTGCATAGGGGGCTCTGAACTCCTGGCCCACCTGAAGGACCAGGGCACAGGGAGAGGGGGCACAGGGCTCCAGCACAGCCCTGGAACACTGCACCCCGAACACTGGGGAATGAAAACCAAAACTAAGGTGGAAAAACCTTCCATTCCTCGAGGTAAAATCAAGTTTGTCACTTGGGTAACAAATTGGCCTGCCTGACTGGCAGAAATAGCTTTGTTAAAACGTCTATATGTATTTTTTTTTTTTAGTTGCCTTTCCTAAATGAGTTGAAGAATGGGGAGGGTTCTCAAGTCCCTGTGGACAGCCAGTCTCTCTCTTCCCTTACTCGCACGGAGCAAGGTAATTATCTGCCAGGAGCCCGGCTTCTGGATGGCTGGTTACACTGCTAATTAGCAGGAACGAGCCAGGCCCCCGGGGCACGCGGGGCCGCCCCATCCCGCTCTGCCTTCCTCACTGTCTCCTCCTCCTGAGCAGCAGCAGCGCAGGATGCCCCTTCCCTCCCAAGGGAACGTATCCATGGCCAAGAAGGATGAGGATGTCCTGGAGAGCACTGCTGCTGCTGGTGCCAAAGGACTGGCAAAGTTCTTCACCCTGGGGCAGATTTTCCAAGCAGTCTCCCTTTCCCCCTAAAAATACCAAACCGACTGCTGAATGGGATAAAGGAGAGCCCCAGGGCATGGCAGGCATGGTGCCCATTGCAAGGAGCACCAAGGGGAGCACCCCCAGCAACCTGTCGTTGTCCATGAAGGCTGGCAGAGCTGGGGCACCCAGCATGCCAGCACTCAGCTCCCCATCCTCCTCACAGGCAGCAGGACAGCAGAGCACACTGATGCTTCAAGCACAGCTCAGCTCTCTGCATTCACAGCCAGAACGGACAGCAGGCACACAGCAGCATCAAGCTGCTCCCCCAGGATCTGAAGAGGCCCTGGATGCTTCCATCTGTGACCATACAGCCCCCAGCAAGGACTGACCACCAGGACACGGTCCAACTCTCCATCACATCACTACACCTCACAACCCACTGCACCCTGCAGGGAATAACGCAGCCCCACAACACCCTGCTCCAAGCTGCACTGCCCCAGAGGAACATCAGGAAGAGTCACTCACCCAGACAGGTCCTGGGCAGCTCAGGCTCCTCTTCCCATTTCCCCACACCACGAGAGGATGGGCCTGCAGCAAGCCGATGGCCAGCACCGTGCTGCTCCCCTGAGCTCTGCCCCTCTGCAGAGAGCCCCGGAGCTGCTCAGCCTTTGAAACCAACGCCCCTGCGCACACAGACACTGGTTTGTGGGTGCTGTGCCGCCTTCAGGATTTTTTTTTTCCCTTTCCCTTTTTTTATTTTTATTTTTTTCCCAGAGCATTTTGTACGTGCAGATGCCCCGGCTTCTTACAATTCAGCCTGGGGGCGTGGGAAGTGTTTTGGAACATGCCCAAGCTGTCTGCTCCGTGCGTGCGTGCTGCTCGATGCCATCCATCTCCAGCCCCCGGCCCCAACCCAGCAAAACTCCAATGCTGGGAGCGTTGGGCAAGCTTGGTGCAACCCATTGCAGCAGACAGCGAGCTGGGGAAATCTGGAGCCAGCCGTGGGGGCACAGTGCTGCAGGGGCCATGCTCATTCCCTCACCCTTCTGCTATCAAAAAAAATAATATTTTGGGGGTGTGCTGTGAACACGTGTTCATCACGCCCATTGGGAGCCCTGCCCCAAAGCAGAGCATCCGTGCAGCAGCGCAGCCCAATGTAACGCGTCTCCTCCCAAGCAAATTCCCAAGTGCTGTATGAACAAATAAACGAGCTGCAGGGATTTAAGAACTTAACCTATGAGACAGCAGTGGTCAGACTCAGCCCAGCTAGCGGTGCGGAGCAGTGGGGTGGCACAGCAGGCTCAGGTGTGCACCAAGGAAAGGAATGGCCGCACCAGTTTGCACCAGCTCAGCATCCAAACTGGCAAAGTAGGAGAAGGAGAGGGGCGTAAGGAGAGTTTGAACTGGCGAGATGCTAAAAGGAAGGGAATGCAAAGCACCAAGGCCCTGGGGGAGCCGCATTGCGAGCTGTACGGCGAGGGGACCAGGACAGCAGGGCCACTGCCAGCAGGGACTCACGCTGCAGGCTCACAACAAGCTGCTAGGAACCAGCAGCAAGGCTGTCTTTGTGTTTGCTTTTAAATCCCTTCAGCAATCCGCTATTAAAGCGCTCGTCAGTTCGCTCAGGGCAGGCTCCCCCCTCCTCCAGCGTCACTTCTCTGCAGATTTGAGTGAAACTCATATTTTCCTATCAGAAACGTGAGATTTCAAACACACAGAACATTGGATTTGAAAGCTGACTTTTGTTGGGAAGGTGCCTGTCTCTTTGTTCACAAAAGGGCTCATTTTTCCTGGAAAAGGGCCCAGATTTTGAGTGAAAGATCAATAACATGCAGAAAGCAGGTCCTTGTATTTAATTTTCCATGATACCAAAAGAAAAGAAAAAAAAGGAAAGAACACAATCCAATGCTGAGAGTGAATGAATTCACAATATTTTGCATTTGTTTATCCCCTAGTGCTGTGCTGGAATATCCAATTCAACCCCAGGGGAAGACACAGCCCTTGGGGCTCCTTATGATCATAGAATCATTAAGGTTGGAAAAGACCTCTAAGTTCATCTAGTCCAACCTACCACAGATATCACCCACTGGCCACGTCCCTTAATACCACATTGACATGTTTATTGCATGCCTCCAGGGATGGTGACTCCACCACCACCCTGGGCAGCAAATTCCAATGCCCAGCCACTCTTTCTGAGAGTAAATTCCTCCTACTATCCAACCTTGTGACCACCCTCCTACTTCTGGCTGCCCATTGGGACCTCCCAGCTCAACCCAGCCACCGTGGGGGGCTCCGAGGAGTGAGGACACCACCCCTCTGCTGTGTTAATTACAATGAGCATGTGGGCAGTGGGGAGACAAAATTACTGCAGTTACAGCCCAAGGGGGGGGGGGGAAACACAAAGACACGGCAGTCAAGATGCTGTGCAACAGTCATGACATGCTGTATGTATCCTCCTAGATCCATATGGGGGAAAACTAACACTCTGGCAAATTTATGAAGATGTGTGAAAGTGATTATATTCCTGAAAATATCTCAAGTGGAATGGCCTACCTGGCATATTTTGTTAGTCATGAAACACGATCCGCACACCGACTGTATTTTGTGTGGCTCCCCATCTGCTTAAATACTTTAAATACTGATTTTTTTCTTTTTTTTCCTTTAAAAAAGGGAAAGAGCACGATGACAGCAGCAGCACAGTGCTGACTCAGGCTGGCTGGGGGCACAGAGGGGGCTGCGTTCGCCACCAGCAGCGTGATGCAGCGCATGCCTTGTCCAGATGGTGCAGCCACCTCCTTGGCCAACGACCAACCTTGGCTTGATGGGGACCAGCCCTCCTCAGCCACTGGGATGGATGTCACCATCCAGTGAGCAGAGCAGGTCAGCAGACACATGGCCCCAGCCCCAGCAAGGTGACTGAAGGATAGGTGGCACTGCAGGGAGACACTGAGTCACCTTTTGCTGGTTTCTCCAAACTCCCCGAAAGGCCATTCAGTGTTTTCTCACCCGTATCTGCCAGCACCCAGTAGCTAAGGCAACCTGGCTCGAAATCAGCTGAGAAACAGGCTTCAGTATAAGCATCCGTATTCAAAGCAGTTCTGAGAGTTGGAGAGGGGACCCAGCCCAGAGAGATGTGGGTGTCCCATCCCTGGAGGTGCCCAAGACCATGGATGGGCCCTGGGCAGCCTGAGTTGGAGGACACTCAGCCCATGGGAAGGGTGGAACTGGATGGTCTTTAAGGTCCTTTCAACCCTGAGCCATTCTATGGTGTGCTCCACAGGGATGGAGCATTCCATATCCATGCCACACAGTACTTTAAAGGGAAAAAGCATTTTCCTCACTTTCCACCTCTACAGTAGCTGAAGAGGAAGCTGCAGTTTTACAGTGTGGTCACCTCACAGAACCACCGTGCAAATGAAATGAGAAGAATCTAGGTGTAAACACAATGATTTTCCATCCCGATTCCAACAGAGCATTTAACCACAAAGGGATAATTTTTACTTATTTAAGCAGTTGTCTTCTAGTTACACAAGGCAATGGCAATTACATAGCGCAAGGCAGCCGTGCATGGCACTTACAGTGTAACTACATTGTAATTACCCCAGCTTGATGATGGGGAATGATCAAATGGGATCAGAACATCCCAGACAAATCCTTCTTCCCAGCACATGTTGGCTGCCAAAGGGAGAACCCATCTACAGAGCTATGGAAAGAGAGAGCAGAGCAGAGGGAGAACCCATCTACAGAGCTATGGAAAGCAGAGAGCAGAGCACAGGGAGAACCCATCTACAGACCTATGGAAAGAGAGAGCAGAGCAGAGGGAGAACCCATCTACAGACCTATGGAAAGCAGAGAGCAGAGCAGAGGGAGAACCCATCTACAGACCTATGGAAAGAGAGAGCAGAGCAGAGGGAGAACCCATCTACAGAGCTATGGAAAGAGAGAGCAGAGCAGAGGGAGAACCCATCTACAGAGCTATGGAAAGAGAGAGCAGAGCAGAGGGAGAACCCATCTACAGAGCTATGGAAAGAGAGAGCAGAGCAGAGGGAGAACCCATCTACAGACCTATGGAAAGCAGAGAGCAGAGCAGAGGGAGAACCCATCTCCAGACCTATGGAAAGCAGAGAGCAGAGCAGAGGCAGAACCCATCTCCAGACCAGCAGAGTGTGATGAACGTTCTCCCTAATGGTAGCGCTGAGTATCAGGCAATTGATGGCAGGTTCCCACAAAGTGAAAATCCCTCGTGCCATCTTGGTGGGTGCATTACACACCTGGAAGAGTCTCCTCTTCCAAATGGGCTCAGTCAGCAGGAGGACTAATCTCACTGGAAATAATCCAGAGAGGTTTTACAGCATCTTTTGAAAGGCTCTTTCTTGCTGACAATTGACGAGTTCATATCCACCGATATCCATTACGGGGTTTATTTTTTTTTATTTCTTGTTAAAAAATGAAAGGGCAGAGCCTGAGAAGAGTAAAACCAGCAACAGAAGCTGAAGACTGACAGCAGCTGCCTGGCAGACAGTGAGTGAAAATGCTCTGACAAGATGAAATGTTTTTTCTTTCATTGAAATCACTCCCTTTCGGAATGACTAATACGCAGCTATCGCACCGTGGATATTTCCAGAGTGATGAGATGTTTTTAAAATATCTCGCCGTGCCTCAAAATATCTCACTCCGGCTCAATAGATCATCCAAAACACCACCCACGGAAATCATAAATAAATAGATACTCTATTGCCACAAAAGAGCAGACCGGCCAGGGCCAGGTCGGCATCCCTCATCGCCGCTGAACTCCTCACCTCTGTGCTCAGCTCCGAGGCTGATGGACACCAGGTACCAACCCCAGGGAGCAGCTCAGTGCTTCCTCCTCTCCCCCATCACCTTCACAAGCCTTCGTCCTGCACACGATGCACCCTGATGGATGCAGCCAGGGCGCCCTGAAGCGCTTTCTTTTTGCTCATGGAAGGAAAAGAGAGCGAATGTTGTGTAGGAGCTGAAATCAGGCTCCTTTGCTTTGCTCAGCAAGAGAAAATTGTTCAGCTCATTGAGACCACACCACTCTCAAATTGTTTCCCCTTTAGAGAAGTTTACCCATGTGTGGTTTCAAACTTTTGGAGATAAGTTGCCTTTCCAGAATAGCAGAGTCAAAATACATCGCTTGGAAACCGCAGCAAGCCTTGTGCTTCTTTTCCCCTGCTTTCCAAAGGGCTGGACCTACTCCTCCAGCACAGCAGGCGCTGGAGCTTTCAATGGGTTGGAGAAAGATGAATGCCTCGCCCATAAAAGCTCAACCCAGCTGCAGAAATCAGGACCACAAAGTGAGGAGCTATCCAAAAAGTAGAGCTCTGCCATCCGAGCCACCCCAGCCCCTTCCCCCTCCTTTTGCTCCCCAGGAACAGGACTGGGAGCTGCCAAGGAAAGACAGAGGTGCTGCAGAGGGTGGAGAGAGAGAGCCCCACACCCCCAACGAAAATAGCTCCAACATCTGTCCTCAGACAGAAATGTATTCACCCGCACAGACACACTCATCAGATGAGGCTCTAAAATATTTACTGCCCAAATATCAATCCTCATAAAGCGAGGCAGCCATTCAGGCCTGGGGAGGGGGAAGGAGACTGGGTGGGTTGTCAATAATGTCATAAACACGGGCAATTTTATGTATCTCTGGAAATGGCCAAGGAACACGCAGTTTGACAGATGTGCGAACGGGTAATGCAGGCTCCCTAGTTATGAGCATGAGGATGTCAAGAGGAATAGATGAGCAGTAATTCAAAGTATATTGGGCTTAGAGAAGTACAGGGACCTTGCAATGAATACGTGATGGGCACTGCGGTGGGGAGGGTTGGGGAGGGAGGCGGTGTGCTGGTCCAGGAACACATCCAGCCAAGGGCAGCCTTGCTGGTGTCAAGGAGCAGCCACTGGGATGGGGAATGGGCAGAGCTGTGATGCCTCCAGGTGTTACTGCAGCAGGGTGCGTGGCAGCCTGCTGGATGCTGCCTGGAGCTGGAATGACCTCCGGGCTGACTTCTCAACTCTGCCACTCATATGTCTCTTTAGATCAGAGGATCACACAGAGATCAGAGGGCACCCAGCTTCTGAAGGCTCCTGGTGACTCTGCACCATCAGCGTTGGCCATTTAGAAAGGCCATCGGGTCATTAAGGCTGGGAAAGGCCTCTAAAATCACCAAATTCAACCCCAACCCATCACCAGCATGCCTCTCAGTGCCACATCTACACGTTTCTTGAAAACCTCCAGTGACAGTGAATCCACCACCTCAATATCAAGAGGTCTACCTCATACCACTCCTCACACAGGGCACCAGACCTGAGATCCAACAGCAAAGTGCCTGGGGGGCTCCCATCAGCCCAGCCCCTTGGCTGATGGCGCTGTTGGGTGGTTCTCCCAGGCCTTCATCCTACACGGTGGGCCAGGCTGTGCATTCAGCTGTTTGCCCCAGCAGGAACCTGCACTATGTGCCTGCTCTCCTAGAAAGACATTTCTGAGCAACAGAGCTGAATTCTGTGAGGGTATCCAAAGCAGACTGGATGCAAACAGCCAGGCCTGCCTGCCCACTACATCCAGAGTGCCATTTCTTGCAGGTGTAAAAGTCTCCTACACCTAAGGAAGCATCTGAAATGGGATCCCAGGTGCCACAGGGTAGCTTTTGGAGGCCTTTCCTTGGGACTCAGTCTATGCAGCAGAAGCAGTGTCCTACACACTGCTTTCTTGGGGAAGCTGGAGAGTAGGGACCTTTGGCTGCTCTGACTCAAAGTTCTTCATGAGAAGGGATATCTGATGTCTAACTGCCCCTCAAGCCCACTCCAGGTCCAAATTACAAGCCAAAAAGGGGACTTTGCTGCTCCACCTGCACGCACCCCCACCATCATGCCACCTTTCCTTTCCCATCCATGGAATCTTGGAGTCCGGGTCAAATTAGCATCTCTACACTATTCCAGTGTAGAGCACACTCAACAAACAAATAAATAAATAAAGCCTCAGCAAGAAATCAAAATAAGTTCCATCTCCAAATTAACGAGCCACCTCCAGCTCCAGGATGGCCTCACTCAGAGACCTCAGCTCTGCTTTGTGCGGATTCACCTCCTCTGGGCATTGCTCCCACTCCATGGGACTCTCCAGCAGGATGTGGTCACATTACCAGCGCTGCAGCCAAGCACACCCTTCCTCCCCATGCGCCACATGGTGCCTGGGGAGGAGTTCATCATTTTCACACACCCTGGTGCTTTCTGTGGGGGGAATTACTCATGAAACCAAGCAGGCGCCCGCGCACCAGCCAGCCCCGCAAAGGTGATTTTCCTTGCGGAAAAATCCATGAATCACTGTGAAAGTAAGCCTGCCTCAAACCAAGGCACGCTGCTCACCATTTGTTTATTAAAAAGCTGCAATCTTTCCCGGCTGATTTTATGACAGATGACTTATCCTAACCACTCACTCATCGCTTATTGCGACACTCAGCTGCAAGCTTCCCCTGCTCACGCTCTGTGAGCTTTTCACAGCTCTCATGGAGAAACATAGAATGACTTTGGATGGAGGGAATGTTAAAGCCCACCCAGTTCCAACTCCACTGCCCTGGGCTGGGTGCCCCCACCAGCTCAGGCTGCCCAGGGCCCATCCATGGCCTTCGGCACCTCCAGGGATGGGGCACCCACAGCTCTGGACAGCAGTGCCAGAGTCTCAACCTCAGGGCTTTGATAGGTTGAATAAGAAGGAATAAACGTCAAGCCAATACTTCCTACAGTCTCAGACCTCATCTTTCCACTCCAGTGAGACACTGCCACCACTACGTGTTCCCAGAGATGTGTCATTGAGAAATGCTGGGCTTGGGAGAGCAGAGTGCCAACGGCTGGCATGAAGCTCAGGCAGTGAGCAGGGGACAGGCAGAGTCTGCCCAGGCATAGCCATCCTGACACGATGAGATGACCGAGTGGGATCAAGCTGATAATGAGTGCTTCTTTCCCAAAAACAGGCTTGCTTTAATTTGACTTTCTCCTGGAAGCACTCTCCTGTGCACAAGAGCTCTGCAACGAAATGGTATAATAGCAACAAACTTCAATGCCCACAGCCAGAATAGCAGCAGAAGGAGATAATTGCACTTGTTACAGCAGCAGTAACTTATCTCAGGGACGCTTTCCTCACTAATGAGGCTGTTCAAGTCAAAGTCAGTGCAAGCAGAGAGGGCCAGTCCTGGTGCCAGCCTGATGACCAATACCAGTCCCGACCTCATTGCTTCATAGCTTACACCAGCAAGCTGCCTCACATTTATTTCTCCTTAGTAAAGCCTCCCCGTGCAAGCTATTGTTTACTCTGCCTCCGTTTGCCTTTGGCTACACGCTGGTTTTGAGGCTTCTCCCAGCAGTGCCGCACGTGCCATCCAGCCCCTGGATTCCTGCAGAGAATTTCATGCATTGTTGCCCAGATGCTTGTGGGTCCCTTGGAGCACATGGCAGGCACTGCCTGTGGGGACAGGGTGCAGCCTCTCTGCCAGATGCACGGCGTGTGCCGGGCACTGCAGCAACTGGAGGCAGAGGGAGCGATTTGCGTGCTCACCTGGAAAGGCAGAGATCCTCCTGCCCCTGCTCCCACCCAGGAGTTAAACACCATCATATTTAAGCCTTCAGCAAAGAGCTGCTCTCCCTGAATTCAATCAGTTTGCCCGAGCGGTGGCAGTGGGAAGGCCTGGAAAAGTAGAGCATGAGAAGAGGAAAGGGAGGGGGGGGAGCCTGCAAACCATTGCTGGGCACAGCAGAGCAGTGCAGCAAAGGCAGGCGGCATCGCTTCGGTCACTGATGTGACCTTGAGAGCTGGGACAAGCTGCAAGGATGAGAGGGAAATCACCCTGTGCACCATGCAGAGAGGCTGGAGCCCACGCAGTGGGTCAGGCTTCAGCCCCTTCCTCAAAATCACAGCTCAGGTGAAACGCATTCCCTCCCCTTTGCACTGGGACCTGGGGCTGATACAGACAGAAGCACAACAAAGGAGACACAGGTCTCAGCAAATCACAGGCACATCAGAAGCAATAGCTTTCAAGTGCCCGCTCTGCCACGAGATAAATCCCCTCTTGTCCTGCGCCTGGCATGCATGCAGGGAGGATACCTGGGAGGGGGAGCCAGGGCACCACCCAGACCCCTTTCCATCCCTGTCCATGGGAGGTGTGTTGCCTCCTCGCCCTGTCTTGTGAGCATCAGTGTTTGGGACCTGCATCAGCGTTTGGGACAGCAGGCACATCCAACAAGGATGCTCCCAAATCAGCATCCTGGCCCTGCACAGCCACGGCAGGGGGGAACAAACCTTGGCTCAGTTTTCCTGCTGCCTGAAATGAGTGAGGGCTGCAGAGGACGGGAGGTCACAGCCCCATAGGATGCCCAGCACTGGGACGTGGCTCGGAGGCGGTGGCCAGAGCAGCTGCAGAGCACAGGCTGTTCTGTATGGCTAGGCTGTCCTCAGGATGCTTTTATTTCCAGAGAGAGCTCATTAGCTCGGCTTGTGCAGGAGTTCGTTTTTTTCCCCCTGTTACCGAGAGCTGGAAAACTCCACTGAATAACATCTCCAAGCACAGCTGGAACAAAGACAGGGCACGGGGGGAGAGCGGGAACAAAACCAGAGATAATCAAAGCTGCTGCTGCAGCCTCACATCACTGATGGGAGGCCTGAATTCCCAGGCGAAGCTCGCCCGGCCCCCAGCAGCCTGCCCTGTGCTGGGGCTGCGCTCAGCCCTGCTCACCCCCCAGCTGGGGGCTGCACTGGAGCCGGCTCCTGTCCCAGCAGCTGCAGGGCAGGTTTGGGTGGGACAAAGCAGGCTGGAGCAGGTGGGATACCAGGAGCCAGGCTGGGGGAAAGCTAGAGGAAAGCCAGGAGCTAAATGGGCTCATGCATGCACCAGGTAAGGAGGCAGGCACTGCTGCAGGAACACGGGCACATGCTATCACCAAGGGTGTTCCAGCAGAGATGCCCTGCATGGAGCAGCCCACAGCCAGCTCCTCCTCACCAAGCTCTGGTTCTCCTCTCCCATCCCTTCACAGCCCAGCACGCCACAGCCAAAAATCACGTAGGAGCAGCAGGAGATAAGCCGGCTCCCCAGATATGATCTAAAGCTCTGTTATCACCTTAACCTTTCTGCGATTCATTTATCCCTCCCAGATCTGTTCCTCCCTATCAGGATCCTCCTGCTCTTCCCCTCTGCTCACCCTGCAGAGGCTCTCAGAGCAGGGGAAGCTGTGGCAGCCTGATTCAAATGGGCTGCTGCTCGCTGCACCTAATGGGATGGACTCCGATTGACTGGCCCAAGCGATTTAAAGTTAATAAAATGTTAAAAGCAGCCCTATAAATCACCCGCACAGGAAGTGACCTGGACAGGAGGCCTAACGAGCTAGCAGAGGGTTTTATTTAAAAGCCATTTGTCTAAGAAGCACAACACAAAGAGTCAAATAACTCTTAGGAAAGCAGGAACGCTGGAGCTACGTGGAGGATTAGAGAGGGCAAAATATTTATGGCTGAGGACATCAGTGCTAACCAGCTCCTGCTTCCCAACCAGATTGGTTTGGGAGGCTGAGATGGGACAGGTCAGGCCAGAGAGCTCCTGCAGCAGGGATCTGTGCCCTCCCTGCACAGTGCTCAGGGCACCCACATCTTCCTACCCATCCCACCTGCTCCACACAAGGCACTCAGCAGATGGAAAACTTGCAATGCTCACGCGTTAACACACACACCCAACGCTGCTTGCGACAGGAAGCTTTCTAGCAAAGAAGCTTAAAAATCTCCAAGCTCAAAGCACCAAGATTTTGATTTCTAAACCCAATCTCTCCCCCTCAGCCATGACCACCAATTCCGCAGCAGCACGGCTGCAGTCCTTACCTCTGGAGGGCCACGTGGGCTGCAGCAGAGGGGCTATCAGCACCGGGGGGGTGGGCACAGGGGGCTGCTCCGGCGGCTCTGCGGCTGCTGGGGGTGGCTCATGGCTCCCGGGTGCAGGGTGCTGTGGAGGAGAAGGCACAGGGGGTGTCAGGATGGGAAAGCACAGCCTCGAGTCCCCACCTCAGCCTGTGTGGGTTTGACTGTCATAGGGGGCAGCATCACTGTCCCTCAGGCCACCCTGTGCTACGTGTGCCATGTGCTACACGTGCTCAACCACTCGTGTACCTGAAGAAAAAATGTGGCATCTGAATTTCCAGGCACCTGGCTGCTTAGAATTATGGCATTGATGGTCTGCATGCATAGGCTGAGGAGGGTTTGAACTTGGTCGCCCTCGGCGGCCAGATGTCCTACTCCCACTCTTGCTCATGGGGACGTATGCATTTTCTAATTGCTGAATTTGTAGCTTGTCTGCCTTCCTTTCCTTTCTCAGATGTGCTACGAAGACACTGAGCAGCTAATATTTCCTCTATACTTCTTCCTTTCCAGCCCATCACTATGTTATGAATATTTCCAGAAATTTAAAACCCAAGCCTTAAACAAAGACTGAAACAAGTGTAAGCTTTGCTTGCTTACAAACATTTCTCTTAATCTACTCAAGTACTCGTCTGAATTTTCATCCTTGAATAGTTTGCATGCATAAACTTGAGTCCAATCTGTTTTTCTAGGACATACTTGGGAAACAGCATTCAAAATAGAACCCCTGGGCAATTTAATATCAGCGTTTGGCATGGGCTATGTCGCATAGTTTCCTGTGGAACTGCAGACTTAAAAAGCTGGCCCATGGTTAAGTTACCATTGTTTATTATTATCCTAAGCCCCTCGTTCAATTTCCAGTCTGGGAACAACAAAACCCTTGCTGTTGAAATGAGAGGGCTCAGACTCAGGGCTAGTTGTAGAATCAGCTTGGGTACATGAAAGACCAATGCGTGGATGAGAAAAACAACGTGGGTTTCCCACGATACAAATAAAGATACAAATGCTGAGGTGGTTTGGTTCATTGATCAGTTAATTTCATTTATTTTTATTTTCTTTTTTTTGTTGTTGTTTTTATTTAACTTTTCCTGGTAGTCTTTTTTGCAACTCAGTGCCCTGTTTAGATGCACTACTGCACCAACTAAAAGGCATCCCACTGAGTCACTGTGACCGTTGCGGTTAGAATCAAAACCACATTAAGGGAAATTGTTCAAGAGGATCATCCTGGGTACAGCAATTGCATTTTTCTAAAATCCTGCAAGTTTTATAGGAGGAATACATAAATTGGGCATGGCTCCTTTGGAGAGAGCATCACCCTGACGCCAGGTTCTGATGGCCATCTGTATTCAGTTTCACTGACACACACAACACAGGGGTAAGTTACAGGGAATGCCAGCCTGCAGATGAATCTCCTCAAGATGACTTCTGCCAGCCCTTGATGCTAAAGATCTCTTCAGACTCCTTCATACCAAGGAAGCGATTTGCTATTCAAACATTTGGCTGCGTTTCAGGCCCACCACGATCACAGAATCGTTAGGGTTGGAGAAGACCTCTAAAGTCACCAAGTCCAACCCCAACCCATCCACTGTGCCCATTATCCATGTCTTTGGGTTCTTGAACACCTCCAGGGGTGGTGGAGCCACTGGGCAGCCCATTTCAGTTCCTGACCACTCTTTCTGAGAAGAAATTTCTCCTAACATCCAAACTGACTTTCCCCTGGCACAGCTTGTGGCCATCTCCTCTCATTATCAGTTTTGCATTTCAGTCACATCAAGATGGCAGCCCAGCTGAGACGCGAGGCCTCCCTGCCGTCACACCAAGATGGCTCACACCACAGTGGTACGAGGCAGGGAAGAAGGAAGGGGTCCATTAAAGCCAGACATCTCTGTCTGATCCAGATGTTGGGGGTCAAGGGCAGGTTTCTTCAGTGATGGGGCTCAAGCAGCTCCTCCAGGGACCAGATGGAGGAGGGTTGCAGAGGACCCTCCTGTTGAGTCATGAACCTCCTCCTGGAGCCTGGCATGGACCCAGCCTCAGTGACGAGTTACCATCTCATGCCTGAGAGCTCTCACATGCACGCACAAGCAGCTGACTGGACAGACAAAACGAAATATACTCCCCCCAGAAATTAAGAGCTTATGTTTACCCATATAAATTAGATTTTCCACCTGAATCGATCAATTAAAATGAAGTTTACTTTAGCCATCTTCGTGGCCCCGGGTTGACGTTTATTTTAAAAGTCCAAACGGTCGCTTCTGAGCGCGGCAAAGAGACTACAGACAATCCTCACCAGTGGGGAATGGTTTAATTTCTTTTTTTTTTAAAGAAGGTCTTTACCTTTTTAGTTGGGCACCTGGGGTCGGGAGGAGACAGCCTGCAGTTCCCCCAAGCTGTGGCACAAAACGCACTGTCTGAGTCACAGCACTGTAATTGCTGGAGGATATCAGGAGAGCATAACAACACGAGCACAGTTTGGGACAGATCTGGCAGAAGCTTCATTAACCATGATCATAGCAATAGAATTGCTCAGGAAGTATTTCCCTCTCTGCACAGTTTGCAGAAAGCCAACTCACATAACTGTTTCAGGGAAATGAAAGGGGCAAGGAAAACCATCCCAAGTTAGAGGCAGGCATGCATTGCTGGAAAGGATGGGTTCCAGAAAGTTATTTATATGCCAGTGAAGCCAAGTGCCCGTTCATGGGAGGGAATGGACAAAGCTCAGTGGACCTGTATGGCCAGGGAGCTCTCCTCAAGCACCTTATAAGTGATGAGGTGTCCTTGGAACAACGCCTCCTGTTTGCCTGAACAAGCAGCAAGACCCTCGCCTGATGGAGAAGAAAGCACCTTCACTCCTCTCTGACCAGCTTCACCTTTGCATGCAGTGCTATTATCTCCAGCCTGGCTATGATTTAATACATTTATTTCACTGTGAGATCTCCGTGGCAGAGCTCACATCCTTTTTTTTTCCTTTTCGCATCTCAGTGTTGATCAGTCGGTGCTTAGCAAATTAATAATAAAGAGAAGGCGCCCTGAAAAATAGTTTCCTGTCCTCGGGAAAGTGGCCGTGCCTCCCAATCACTCCAAAGGGCACCGCTTCAGACCTCGCTGAGCAAATGGCATTTAGCTGCAGCCACCTTTTAATGGGAATGATGTGCTCCTACAAGGGATGCAGTCAAGTGTGTCACATCTGAAGTTAGCCACGTGCTGCACAGCAAAAGGGCGGGAGGAACAAAGGGATGGAAGGAAACCCTGTCAGCCTCAGCGTCCAGTAGCAGCCGCTCCTGGCCCCATCCCAAGGCCTGACATCCTACCCCGAGCTGCCAGTCACATTCAGCATCCAGGTCGGGAGAAGCATCCGCGAGGATCGCCGCGAAGGCGGGCAAATATTTGCCAAGGATTCTTCCAAATCTCCAGGCCCGCCACGCGCTTGCTGCAAATGTATTTGCTGATCGTGGTCCTTGCACAAATTTGCAAATGAAGAGCAAAGAAGAGCACAACTCCGCTGACTGAATTAGGGTGCAGTAATTAACACCTTGGGAACGACTGGTGCACTACCTGAGCTGCACACAGATGAGGAGTCTTCTCCTCTCATCTTGATGCCTTACCCTCAAGCTCTAGCCTGGCCAAGAACCCCGCTAATTAGCTACACTAATTAATCACAGTTTCTATTGTTTATCTTCTTGTTCAGCCACAAGCAGCCGGGTGCATGGCCGCAGTGGTAAACCCAGATCACCTTCAAAGAGCACCAGCACGGCTCCACAGCAATGCTGGGAGGTGCACAAGCTCTGCCACCACTGCTGGCACAGCACACAGCAGCCACCCTCCTAAACCTGCTAATCCCCCAGCATGCCAAAATCCATGGCCAGGCCGTGCTGAGGACAGAGCTGACAAGCCATTACCTCTCTGCTTGCTCCCTTTTGTCAATGCTTGTTTTAAACATGTATTTTTGCAAAAAGACACCAAAAAGAGAGAAAAGAAATGTTGGTCCGAGTGAGGCTGTGTTGTTAAATACTGAGAAATCCAACCTGGAATCCAACAGAGGCCAAGGCTTCTGGGCTTTGACACAGCCGACAAGCTGCAGCACAATGAGGAAATGCACGCACAGAAATAGCCAGCCAGGATAAAGGATTTACTGCCTCTTTCACAGAAAAGAAAAGAATGAGCTTAAACTCTCCATTTAGGAGCTGTTAAAAAAAAAAAAAAAAAGCCAACAGATCTGCAGGAGGAATATTTCAGCAGCAGGATTAGCAGGAAGTGAAGAAAAACCAAATCCTTCTGTCCTGAGCACACAAGAGGATGCCGACCTTCTGCTCCGGGTCACCTCCATCCCAACACATCCGTGGGCAGCCAGGTCCCAGCGCAGCTCCTTGGCACAGCGGGCATCACAGGAGCCCCCAGCCAAGGGGCTGTGCTGGTTGAAGAGCTGCTGCTTCATCACAGCCCCATCCTCCCTCAGCCACAGCCTCCAGCTGTAAGGCAAAGTTTCAGCTTCCCTGAAAGTTTCCTCCATCTCAAGATGAAAGGAACTCTGGAAGAAGAGACAGGAACCCGGTTTCCCTGAGGAGAGCAGTTCAGCTGGATTCTTTCTGACTAACACCAGTCAGAACGGAGCACTGCAGCCAGCCACACGAAAGATCTTACCCTTCTCATGGAACCAGATCAAGTCTCCCAGCTGGAGGCCAGAAGAGTGGCAGAAGAACCCACCCATGATCCTGCTGGGAAGTGAGTTGAAAACCACAGCCTTCATTTCTGAGCTTAAACAGAGCACGATTTGCAAACCCAGCCCAAGGCAGCTCCTGGCAGAGCCATCATATCACCTTTCTGTCACCCCACAGAGAGACAGGAGCCGCTGGGGGCTCTTCTCACCTCCCTGCCCTCGAGGCAGGACTTTCACTTTTCAATGGACACGGCCAAGCATGGCCTTACCACCTCCAGCAATGGCTATCATTAAGGTTGGAGAAGATCCACCTACCACCAGTACTGCCCACTAACCATGCCCCTCACTGCCACGTGTCTGCATTTCTTGAGCACCTCCAGGGACAGCAACACCACCACCACCCTTTGCAGCCCATTCCAGTGCCCAACCACTTTTTCACTGAAAGTTTTTCCCTACACCCAACCTGAACCTGGTGCAACTTAAGGCCATCACCTCTTGTCTAGTGATCTAGCAGCCTCCCTTGGCAGCTCGTGCGCTGCTTAATTACCCCCGTAGTTATGCATTGAAGTTTTTTATTGTAAGCAGCAGCTGATTTCTCAGCAGCAACAAATACTTGCGAAAGCTTCCTCCCTGGCACACGCTCTCTATTGTTCATCTCTTTCACATAAAGCGTTCCTAATGAAGAGGGAAAGGAGGATCTTGGCTTCTTTCAAAACAATCTGAAATATTATATTAAAAACATGCGCTGAGTGTTGACACATTTACTGCGTTGCTTTATAAAGCAAATTGCCCGAGCTCATTGTGAGCTTGACACTATTAAGACAGCACGTAGCTACACAGCTGGAAGGATACAGCTGCAGGAAGACCCACTCACACAAGGTACAGTGCACCAGACTTTAGGGGCAGCTGAAACCACCAGCACCAAACAGCACCTCTGGGTCTGAGGCCCCGAGGGGAGTAGTGGAGGGGAGGTTTAGATTGGATGCAAGGAAGAAGTTTTGTACACTAAGGGCAGTGAGGCAGTGGCACGGGTTGCCCAGAGAGGCAGTGGTGCCCCATCCCTGCAGACATCAAGGTCAGGCTGGAGGGCTCTGACGTTCTGTGGGTGTCCCTGTGCATTGCAGGGGTTGCACTGATGGACTTTAAGGGCCTCTTCCAACTCAAATGGTTCTATGGTTCTGCTTGTAGTATGTACCGAGCCTGCTAGCAATGGGCAACTGTGGAAGCATACTCCAGTGTCTGCCCCTCCGCACCAGTCCCTTGGAAATGAACAGATCATCCTTGGGAAGTGCCCATCTTCTCCTCCAAGCAGACCAGCACCCAAGGGTTCTCAGCACAGGACAGGGAGGCTGCAGCATGCACAGAGCTGGTTTAGGTGCATTTACACATGACTTATCCTGGTTATACAACCATATCCCAGATCTGGTCCTTGGCACGAGGTCCTGCTCCTCCAAGTCCAGCTGAGGCCAAGCACAACCATTGCACAGCCAAAGGCTGTCCTCTGTCAGGAGGTGACAAAAGCCATCCAGGGAGAACAAGAGGCAACACAACATCCCCACTTTCAGCACAGAGGAAGGCAAAGCAAGGGAAGGACTACAGAGGCCCCGAGCACCATACAGCTGCAGACAGAAGGCAGGGCTGGGAGAGCAACTGCAGAGGGATGGGATGTGCCGGAGCCTTCCCTAATGTAGAGAAAATTGCTTTTGCCAACTATCTGCAGTTTGGAAGCAATTACGTTTGGGGGAAAGCCGAGAGAGCACGTCTGGATGCTGCGAGCATGGCGTGTGTGCTTTAGAATGCAAGATATGAGCTGGGGGAAAAAAAAAAAGAAAAAGAGAGAGAAAATTCCACTAAACAAAATGCTGTGCTGTGTTCAGTGCTGGGAGGTTGAAGTGCTGGTGCTAAAAGGGAGGACAGGAGCCAGGTGCCAGCCCCGTGCAGCCGTGCAGGCACCCAACTGCTGTGCTGGCTGCAGAGAGCTCCTCCAAGCTGCAGTGCACCTCTGCAACAGTCTATAGCAAAGCTTCCAGGGAACTCCTTCTCATGGCTTCACCCTGCAACCTTTCACTCCTCACCCCTCTCAGTCGTTGGAATTAGAGAGGATTTCAGATCGTTAGTGCTCTGCCTCTAACGAGGGGGGCGGCAGGTGCTGCGAGGACTGCTGCCATCACTGCTCCCACACCAATCCCAAGCTGTGTGCCCACGTGTGCTCCGTCCTTATCTGCTCCAGGACAGGTGTGGGAGCTGATGGCAGCCCTAACAGTGCCCCTTTTCAAAGTGCCACCACTCTGCCATCGCTACGGGCTCGGAATTGAGACATGAAGGAGATTTGTGCCTGAGATAATGGCATTTATTAGACAAGCTATTGAGGACAAAACAAAAGCCAACAGCGGAGAGCCACTGCAAGCAAGGCTTTCAAAAAAATCCATCAAGAACACAAAGAGAAGCAGTGCTAATAGGTGGTGCTTCCCATCGCTGATTAGAAAGCTTGTGCAGTCCCTTAATGGCTTTGGATGAGAGCAGGCTGGTGTCACTGAGCATGAGGTGACAAGCACACGAGCGGAGGTGACAGCGCCAGCCTGCTGTGTCTCACGGGGTCTGTGAGGACAGGGCAAGCAGAGAGGGCACGTCCTTGTCCCTTATCCCTTGTCCCTTGATCCTAGCACGGTGGGGTCAGCACAGCCCTCTCCTGCTATCCCCCACCTGCACCACAATCATTGCACAAAGGCCCAACCCTGCAAACACACAGCAGGGACCACAGCCACTGAACATCTCTCCATCCATTCCCTGGTGGAATATTTTACATTTCCAACTTGGGCAAACAACACAAGAAGCCACCAAGGCTCTGGTGGCTAAAGCAGCCCCCCAGGAAGCCTCTTCCACACCCGACCTTGCCAGCCCCTTCTTGCTGCAGGGCTGGGGTGCAAACCGAGGCAGAGCCGGCAGCGGGGAGATGGGAACACGAGGGCGTCCCCGCCGCCCAGCAGCTCAGCCTGAATTTATTGCTTGTGACACGCTGTCAAAGTGAGACGCGCCTCGTTAATCAGAGCCGAGGCAAACAAGAGGGCTCCTTAGTGAATTAAGGGAAATTAGGCAGGCTCCGCTGGGTGCACCGCTGCCTCCCTTCCTGCTGGGGGTGGACAGGAGAAGCAGGGCACGATGCACAGCACTGCCCACCAAGGATGCTCTGCTTCCCCTCCCCACCCCCCCCACCCCCAAAAAAAAGGGGCGCACAAGACTCAAAGCACAGCTCCAGCACCAGCAGTGCAGCAGCTGCCAGTGGGCTGCCCAGCGCTCTGCTCAGGAGAGCTTGGATGCTCATGGAAAGCAGCTCAGCCCACGTGCTGGGCCAGCCCCAGCACAGCCAGCATCCCTAAAAGCCGAGTTTCCCCGTGGATACAGGCAGGAGAGGCAAACACCAGCAAACACCAGGCTGTGTGCACCACTGGCACGGATGCACACAGAGCCCCAGCTGGCACTGGGAGCTCTACACCAAGAGATTCCTTTGCAGAGCTCCCCAGGCGCTTTGTTTCCCAACTCTTAAAACAGAACCCATTGACTCTTCCTGAGTGTAGTTCTCTGCTAAGGATGAGATCTATTTTTAAAAGCTTTTCTTTTACAAATGACGTGGTTTTCCTTTGTGGGCTAGGCTGAGCTGGCACATGCTGTGCTTTGTTTTCCAAGCAGTATCAGCCCTCACTGCACAAGGCTCTCCTCTGGCACCTCAGCGGTGCCCTGGGCTGTTTGGATAGCGTGCAACCAGCCCTGTCCTCTCTGAGCCCCTCTGTGCCATCAGGGATGCTGAACCACACCCTGACAGCAGCAGTTCAACAAGCCCAATCCTTGCACAGGGAGCTCAGGGCAGAAAAGAGCTTCCAGCTCCCACTGGTGGAACCAGCTCTGCTCCAACCTCGGAAGCACCCAGCAGACAAAGGAGAAGCTGCAGCCCTAGAAGGTGTCCTGGTTGTCACCGTCCCAGGGCTGGAGACAGATCTCCTATGAGCAGAACGGAGTCCCTGCACTGCAGGAGGATGCACCCAAGCAGCCCTTCCCCGGGCCCTCATACACCTGCAGGCACTGGCACAGGCATGCCTCATCTCCTGGACAGCCCCAGGGATGCTGCCTGTGGGATGTAGGCACTGTCAGTCTGGTCCCTCAGTGTCAGGCAGGCTGAGCCCAGCCATCAGCAGCATTTTCCCTAAATTAAACAATAAACAAGCAGCCGTTTCAGCTTTTCCTTACGCTGTGGCTCCTTATTAATCCCCACAGTAAACACAAAGGGAAGAAAAACAATTAACCTAAGAGGAATGCTTTCCGTTTAAGGATACGGATTGCTGCTACAAGCAGGCAACGGAGCCGAGCGAAGCACAGCGAGCACCACAACACCTGGCAGGGCCGGGCAGTGTGGCAGGCCCTGGTCCCCGTGGGAAGGGGCAGGGTTCCCAGCCCACCCCACAGCTCTATGGAACCCAGGATGACTCGCCTGGAGATGTGCCAGGTGCTGGCAGCGGCACCTCACTCCTGCCTGGCTTTGTTAGCAAAGGAACCCGGAGCTCTGCATCTCCTGGTAGGTCCACTGCTCATCCCGCCGGAGCTGCTGCCCGCACGGTGCACCCAGCTAATTAATTACACAGTGCAATCCAATCAGCCCAGCCATCCCATTTCACCTAAAGGCATTTAAGAGATAACGCCACCGATCCCCAGATGGACTGGCCTGACCCCAGGCTCCGGCAGCGCGGGTGCTCCAGGAGCTGGCACTGCCCCGAGCCACAAGCAGGTGATGGGAAGCCACCTGCCCAGGCTGGGCACACTCTCAGTGTAGCAGAAGGACGGATCTGAAGGACAGATGCCAGCCCATCCCCTCCCTGCTGCCGACGTGTGCCCTGCATATGCTCAGCTACGGTGGAGGCTGCCTTGTTCTGATAAACCACACTGCATGGCAGGCCGTCTGGCTCGTGTGCTGCAGCTAGCCTCAATGCCTGCCCAAGCTCCCACTCCGCTGACTCCCCCCAAAAAGCCCTATAAGTGGCAGCCTGGCCCTACCTGCAGGTGCTGGAGCAGGTTGCAGTGCTGGATCCTCGCAGCCCTGCAAGGTCTCAGTGCTCCGTGCCAGCTGAGCTCACAGCCTTCTTATGTTCAATGATGAAAGTGGCTGATCTCTGATTTACTGATCCTACACTTGGTTAATTTTGCCTACCCGGGGTGAGGATAAGCTCTTGGATTTGCAGACATTTTGAGGATTGTGGTTTTAATTTTTTTTTTTTCCTCCATTATTTTGTGTGCATGCGTCAAAAGCTCTTACGCCTTGATCCAAAGCCCAAAGCCAGAGCAGGGGATATACATCAAGTCTAAATATGCTCCCGTCACAGGTGGCATCAAAAGCTTGTTGCTGTTGCAGTGAGTGTGGCTTTGGCTCGTGCTCGGTCCAGCCTGCCCCACGGCTGCTTGGCTCCATCACTCCACTGCACAACCACTTGCACCTCCCAGCCCCTAAAGCAATGAGCATCACTACAACAACCAAACACCACGGTTTCACCCAGTTTCACCAGCTCCTTCACGCCTCCGAGCAAGTGGGGGCTCGGGGGCATTGCAGCACACACAACATCTGCCCCATGCACCTCTGGGAAAGCTCAGGAATGAGGATAGAGGATAGCTCAGCACATCTGGATGGAGGATAAGATCAAATACGATGCCCTTCCACCTCCTGCTGGTGCGTCCCAGCCCAGCACTGCACCGCTTCAGGGCTCAGAGAGGCGTCCTCGCGGTGGTGACACGGCTGTGCTGGGGTGCCACAGCTGGGGGTTCTGCAGACCTCCTGCCTCCCACCTGGGCCCTGGGGCACGAGGAGCAGGGAGCAGCGGGACGGGGAGGAGGAGCTGATCCATACATCCCCATACTGCAGCCGTGGTGGGGTGAGGGGAGAGGCTTTCCCCATGGCTGCGGGACTGCAGCCCTTCAGATGCTGATGTCAAGAGCTGGTTCAGCACCTCAGGGATTTGGGCGGGAGGAGGACAGAAGATGCTCGATGGACCCTGAGCTCATCCAACCTTCCATCTCGCAGAGTGCTGTGCAGAGCCCAGGTTCCGGAGGTGCTTTGCTCACTGTCAGCTCCCCTGTGCCCCATGCAGCGCACTGTCTCCTGACAAGCAGGACGAGGGCTCCCCGGGGAGCTGCCTGCTTCAGAAGCAGAGCAGTGCTGGAAGAACACCAGCCCTCAGAGGACAGCACCGATGTGATGTTGTGCCACCAGCCCAGAGCACCTGCTCTGCATCCAGCCCCAAAGCACCGAAGGAACGCGCTGAGAGAACCCCCAGCCTACAGCAACCATCCTTCCTTTGCCAGCTGTGCCAATAGGATTGCCACTGGAGCCCGCACCACCTTCCATACCCTGCTATGAAGCTGCCAATTAAACCACCGAGCTGCTCTCGGCTCAGCCTCCCGTGCACGAAACCCTCCTGTTATCTCGCACCTGCCAAGAGCTGTGTCCCGGCAGATTTCTCTCGAGCTGACACGGGAGGGTAATTAAACCCTTCTCTCTCCTCCGCCAGAAGCGCAGCGGATGAAAGCCGATCCCTGGGGCCCTCGGGTCGCCGTTGCGGTGGTGGGCTGCCGTGCCAGGCGGGCAGCACGAGGGGAGGGGGCAGCTTCAGATTCGCCCTCATTGGGAAAGGGACGCGTGCCGAGCAGGGCGGTCACCTGCTGCTGCAACACCGAATGGCAGCGGATCAAGAGCCATTGGGGGCACCGTCCCCGAGCCGCCGGTCCCGGAGCTCCGGGCGCGATCCTCCGGGAACCCTACCCGCCTCCAAGGGATCCAAGGGAGAGGGTCCCCAAAGCAAGGACCGCTGCCGGCAGCGCGGAGCCCGCCCCCCCGCCCGCGGATACCCGGCAGCTCCCCGGGGACACGGCGCTTCCCTCCGCTCCCGGACCCCCATCTCCCACCTCCGTTTTACCTCCGTTGGGCGGTCGGGCGAGCGGCGCCGCGCTGCAGCTGGGCTGGGCTCGGCGGGGCCCGGCGCATCCTCCGCCGCTCCGGCTCCGCCCGGCTCCGCGCTCCCCGGGCACCGCGGCAGCGGCGGGGGCGAGCTCCCGCCCCGGGGCTGCGGCTCCGGCTGCGGCCGGCCCCGCACAGAGCGGCTCAGGCTCCGCTCAGCCGCCGCGCCGGGCACCTCCCGCAGCCGCCGCCGCCGCCGCCGCCGCGCCCCCCGCCCGCCCCCAACCCCCCCAACCCCCCCGCGCCTCCCGCGCCCGGCCCCGGTGACAAATGGCGGGGCGGCCGGGCTGGCTTTAAAGGGAGAGAGCCGGCCGTGTGGAGCCCCGAGTGCCGGGAGGACGCTGCGGTGGAGCCCCGACCTCTCAGCGCAACGGTGGGAGCTCTGCTCCCTTCGCATCCGTGGGCACGCCGAGGCGTCGGGGCTCAGCCGCACCCCTGGCTATGGCTCTGCAAGACCGCCTCTGCTTTTTCGTGCACTCGTCCGTAAGACCCATCGCTGTGGGACACGCGGGGGCCGTGCCGAGCCGTGCCCCTTTTGCACCAGCCGGTCCCGTGCTGCTGTGACCTTTGGGGCTCCTTCCAGCAGCCTCTCCGTTCGGTGCTGTGCATCACAGCGCTCGAGACTGGGTTTGGAACGATTCCCGCCCCATTGGCACCGGGATAAGTGAGGAAAAGCACCTGCAAGGAGGATCGTAAGGCAATTAATGCATAACATTAGCAATGACGTTCTTATTCCAGCTCCACTTGTTATCACAACAAGCTTCGCTCCGGTCCACCATGATGCATAAAGCAGCACTCTCCTGAATCTGATTTCCTGTTTGGAGATGATCTCTAGCTGAGAAATTACCTGCTCTCGAAGCTGATTAGAGCCCTAATCAACAGATTCTTCACCAACCCTTTAGGCAGCCCCAGAATACAGAAGGAGCTCACGGTAATTTTGTGCACGTGTTTGCTCAACCCCAAGGCACGCCGAGGGGACGCAGGGAGCAGCCTGCCAGAGCTGGGGGAGGCAGAGGAGTCACACTGAGTTGGTAAGCATGGGGCACTGCGGAGCACCTAGGCAGCACCCTGTGTCACCCAGGGGTCCCCAGAGCCCTCCTGGGGCTGCTTACCCTGCATCAATGCACCCTGAAGCACTGGGACAGACACACCGCCCTCCCTTTCTCTGACTGCTGTGTTCCTCCTCCCTCCACACCCCATCCCGTGCCATTTCCAAAGCACTGAGGTATTTTTCCTCCTTTTCCTCTACAGTGCCGCAGCTCTCATGGTTAAAATTTTCTCTTCTGATTTCTAGCCCACAACAGCCAGTTTAAGCCTATTTGTTCTTGTGCCAGCACAGTCTTTTAGCTTAAATGGTTCTTTTCTGTACCTGGTGTTTTCTTGCTTGGTATATTTATGGGAAGCAATCATATCACTGCTTTTTCTGCCTTTGCTGGGCTCAACAATCCGAGTGCTCTCAGTCTCCTCTCATAAGCCAGGCTCTCCATCCCCAGCCACGACGAGCGCTCTGCACTGCTGCCATACAAATCCATCTCCCTGGGTGCTCTTGGTGACACACGGAGCCTCGGTGCCCCCTGTGCCCCATGCCACTGCCACCCTGCCAGGTCCCACCATGGCCACAAGGCCTTTGCGCGGCCTCACCCCACGAGCACAGGCGGGAGATGGTATCACCATGCTCCGATGGCCACTAATAACTTTACCTCCGCTGTGCTATTCTCAGCAGAGATAAACCTCCAGTGTCTGATGAGCCAGAACAGAAATATCCAATGGCTCTCCCTTCTTTTCTATTTTTGCTGCAAGCTGGTTAACCCTGAAATCCAATTACTGCTCATTACTCGGTGGAACTTGCCTCTTATCAAACGGGCACACTGCGAGGCCGATACACCGGCTCCCAGTGCTAATGGAGCTGCAAATTACTGCTGCCACGCTGATGGACGGGCGGGTGTGAGCCTGGGGTCACACTGTAGGACAGCTGCCAGCCCTGCTGTGCCATCACAGGGACACGGGTGGGCGATGGGCAGCCTTTCAGTGCAGCTGAACTGGGCACGGGCATGGCATTGCTCTGGGACAGCCCCAGGGTGTCCACAGCTCCCAGTGCATGAAGGCATTCAAGGCCAGGCTGGATGTGGCTCTGGGCAGCCTGGTCTGGTGGTTGGCGAGCCTGCACACAGCAAGTGGGTTGAAACCAGATGATCATTGTGGTCCTTTTGAACCCAGGCCATTCTATGATTTTATGAGTCTACGATTGAGCATGGAGCAGTGCTGGTGCAGCCCTGGGGGATGTCGGGGCTGTGGGCTCAGGTCCCAGCACAGCACGCAGCAGGAGATGAGCTGAAGAGTGCTCAGAAACCCGAAGTGCTCCTCTGCACCAAACGGCTTCCCCCAGCCCTGCACTGCAAGAGGAATCAGAGGGAGCAGATGAAAGAGCAAATCTAATAAAGGGAGTTTTAATCAGAGCAAAAGTGAGCGGGGAGGGGAGGGGGGGACAGCTCAGAGTTGTACACTGGCTGGGAGCCGGTCCTTCGTTATCACAAACACATGATCAGAACTTAATAGTGTTTGACGTTTCATTAATTTAACCCGGGAGTCTTGGGAATAGAGAGAGAGAAAGAAAGAACATTATTAATTTTAAAGACCTCCTCCCGGAAGGGCTCACGCTGAAAAAGAAAAGAGAAACGTTAGAAGAGAACTGTTTCTTTATGCTTTTCCCCACTTTCCCCCTCTGTCTTTTCTCCTCTGGCTGCAGGAGCTTGTTAGCCATCAAAAACCCAGGGCTGGGCTGCAGAGCCTTCCCAGCCCTGTAAGGCAAGGGTAGGATGGATGAGTTGCCCTGAGAATCACCACAACCCCCTGCACAGCACCAGGAACTGAAATAGCCGTCCCCAGCCCCAAAGGCACGGCAGCGGCAAGCAGCGCTTTCATCTCCGCTCTTTGCTTCGACCTGGTGGAGCTGGATGAGAAGCTGCCAAAAATAGGAGAACGAGGACACCGACTCTTTTGTGAGGGCTGCTGCGCTTCAAGAGGCGGATCTGAAGGGAGGCAATGGGAAAAGGATGGGAGAGGGAGCACGGGGCTGTGCAGGAGCCCAGGGGAGATGCTGCGCTTCGGAGCGCCGTGGGGTCCCTGTTGGCCATCACCTCTTCCCAGCCATCCCAGCACCGTGCAGGAGGAGGCTGAGGTCCAGATGCTGAGGCTGTGCCTCTCACTCCCTTTTTATTGCCGCCGTCTGACAGAGAAGAAATACAGAGGGGATATTTACGAGCCCTCCAATAGGTCGGTTTGGCTCCGGGCGGGCTGCGTTTCAAGCACCTCCACCGTTAGAAAGCATTAAGAGCATCTGAGATATTTACAGCGCTGACAGCTGGAGACAGACACAGGTTACAGCCCCGTGCACCTGGAGCTTGGCTGCATTTGGGTGCTGCTGCCCTGCTCTGGGATTGTGGCACCCATCCTCCTCTCCCACCCTCCCTCGAGCTCGTGTTTATTTTCCTGCTCTGCTTTTGCATCCTATTCATCTGTCTCTCTTGCCATCTCGCCTCCCCGATCCTGAAAGCCTTGTCAGGAGCAAACAGAGCGAGCCCCGCATCTCCCAGTGCTATTTACCAAATAAGGCCTGGAGTCAGATTTTATTTCAGAACAGGGAAATGAACTGGATGCAAGTAGGGCAGGAGGCTCACTGTGAATAGCAACGATGGCAGAGAAGCTGATGTGCAGGGAGGGGCAGAGACCCGCATCCCCCCCAGTCACCCACCCAGGGGTCTGCATGGCCCAGGGGGAGGATATGTCCTGTGCTGTAGGGCCAGACCCCTCACCATGCCCCCAGTGGGTGATGTGCCAGCACTAACGAGCTGCCTCCTCCCCCTGGCAGCTCTGCAGCGAGTCGCTGACGAGCCCTCCTTGGGGGCTGCTTGAGAGCTGGGATGCAGGCAGAATATTTTACAGCAGGCAATAGCAGCGTGGTAGATATTTCTGCATGCTACAGCGAGACCTTGTACAGGACGGCTGGGAAGAGGCCCTGTGCTGGGCAGGCTGTGGGGAGGAGCGGGGCATTTCCTCTGTGTCCTTCTCAAATATCCAAATTCCAGACAGGACAGAGCCCCTGTAGCACCTCTACACCTCTAGGAGCTCCTCCAACCTCCTCCTGCACATGCTTGCCCACACATGGCTCATGTAGTTAGGTTGTCTGATGGCACTGGGCTAAAAAGTGACCAAAAATGTATTTTTTGCAGGCAATCCACCACCCTTCCAGCAAACAGCCTTTAAAGAGGGGCTTGGCCCCATGCCCAACAAAGTTAACTTCAATCGACTCAAACACATTTCTCTTCAGGCCCTCCCTGGCTTTTCCAGAGCGCCGTGCAGTAGAGCAATGCCACAGCCACTGAATTCAGCTCGCTGTGTTCCATGCAGAGAGACCCCTTTGGTATTACCTTTCCCAGAGCCACACAGGCTGCCCAACAAACCTCCACCTTGCTTTAAAGGTTGAAAGAAGGGTTATTGCTTTAAAGAGATGCATTTGGCCTTAAATCCCTTTACCTGGGGAGCAGAAGTGATTCCGGCCCGCGCGGCCAAGGGAAGCACATCAACCCCTGGTGGAAACGTGAATTATTGAGGTCTAGGGGTTGGCGGTGCACCCACTGCGGGCAGCCGGTGAATTATTCACAGCCTGAATTTAAGTGGTTCCTGAAATGAAGTGCTGGAGAAGGGCACCCCAAGGGGTTCCGGGCTGGTTGGGCTCCAGAAGAAAGCAAAGGGAAGGAGTGAGAGCTGTGTTCCAGCTGTATGAAGTGAGGATACAGACGGCGTGGCCCAGCCCTGGGCAGCCTGCCCAGAGCAGCATTGGGATGAACTCCCCATCGCTCTTGGAGCTCCTTGAGGCAAACCCAGGCCCCAGGAAGCGGATCCGGCCCCTCCAGCACTGCCCTGGGAAGCTCTCTGGAAGCAGCCGTGGGCCCTCCAGCACTCTCAGCCCCCGCTGATTGCAATCAGTGCTTCATTCACATGCTTCTGTTTACCCATTTTCCAGGAGATCTCATCCTAATGAGGGAGCCAGGCAATCAGGCAGCCTCCTGGGAGGGAGGGATGTGGGGTTGTAGGTGCCTGGCAAGCAGCATCCAAGCACCTCTGGCTAGGTACCACATATCCCTGGTCAGGTACTGTGCATTCCCAGTTGGATGCCGTGCATTCCCAGCTGGGTATCACACATCCAGAGTTGGGAACCACACATCCCCTATTGGGTAACACACATCCCCAGTTGGGAAGCACAACTCCCTGGTTGGACACCACCCAAATTGGGCACAACTCATCCCTGTTGGGTACCACAAGTCCCCATTTGGGCATCACTCGTGTCCAATTGGGTACCACACAGCCCTAGTTGGGCACCACTCAGCCCTCTTGAGCACTATTCATGCCCCACTGGGAGCCCCACTTCCCCAGTTGGGCACCACTCATCTCCAGTTGGGTACTGTACATCTCCAGTTGATCACCATTCATCTCCAGTTGATCACCACTCATCTCCAGTTGGGTACTGCACATCTCCAGTTGATCACCATTCATCTCCAGTTGATCACCACTCATCTCCAGTTGGGTACTGCACATCTCCAGTTGATCACCACTCATCTCCAGTTGATCACCACTCATCTCCAGTTGAGCACCACTCATCTCCAGTTAGGTACTGCAAATCTCCAGTTGATCACCACTCATCTCCAGTTGGGTACTGCACATCTCCACTTGGCCACCACTCATCCTCAGTTGGACAATGCACATCCCCACTTGGGCACCACACATCTCCTGTTGTGTACCACTCATCCCCCTTCATCTCCATTCATCTCCAATTGGATCCTGCACATACCCAGTTGGGCACCACTCATCTCCAGTTGAGCACCACTCAGTTCCAGTTGGGTACCATGCATCCCCAGTGGGGCACCTTGGCTGGGTTCCATTCATCCCTGGCTGAGTGCTGTGCTGTAGGAGCTGGTATGAGCCCCCAGGTTACAGCAGAGCTTAGGCCAGGATCTATTGCACATAACACAGGTGAAGGAGATGGATCTGAGGGGGAGGCAGGATGGAACAAGAGGGATTTAGCAACAAGGCAAAAAATAGCCTTAAAAATATGGCAGGCGAGCAAACAACACTGGTTCCCAGCACCATGAGGATGAGTTAAATCCTGGCTGGTGTAATTCAGCAGAGATCCCGGGAAGCCGTTGGAGCTGCAGTAATTTACTATAACTGCTAGTTTGGCTTGGCTGAAATGCTGGGTTTTATGAACACTGGGATTGGGGTGCGTGAGGGGAGGAGAGGCAAGTGGGGAAGGGTTTATTTACACTGCAGATAAGGAGCTGCTTCAACTGATTCGGAGCACAGGTGAATAATTAATTGCACCTTTAAGGCACCCAGCTCTTAATAACCCTCCCCACGGTGGTTGTGCACAGGGAAGGGGATGATGCTCTGTGCCCCCCCAGCTCTGGCTCTGTTCTTCCTGCCACCCAGCTGCTCCTGACACCTGGATGTCACATCAGTGCTGTAATGACAGCACTGTGAGATAGGGGGAAAAAGAAAAAAACATCCTATTACTACATGGAAAATATTTATATCACCTCCGACTCTGCGAGGTGCAGACTGCTAATTGAGCACAGAGGTGGGTTTGCCTGCAGCACCCAGCCCGTAGAGCTGCCCTATATCCTGCATGGGGCAGAACCCCAGCCCCCAGAGCTCACATTTGGGGCACACGGGTGCTGCAGATCAGAGAAACTCCTTCACAGCAGCACTGACAGTTTTTCTAAAGCGCAGTCTCCCCGGAGCTACTAATAATTACTCCAGACCCAGACATTAAAGCACCACCAAAGAAAAAAAAAAAATTGGTTTTAATTAAAAAATTAATTTTTCCTGACAGACGCGCTGATGCTAACTTGGCACGGCGTTCGCTGGGGAGAGGAAAGCCCTGAGGCTGTGCAGTGGGGGCACGGGGCTGTCCATTAACTGGTGGAACCCCCAGCATCCCCTCTCCATCCTGCTGTGTCCCAGAGCAGAGTTAAGGGGATGGTGCCATGGCAGCTGGCTGCTATGGGAGGGGACATCAGATACGTGGCCAGTGGAAACGCTGCCACTTCTCAAAGGGTCTCAAAGGGTCCAATATGGGGAAAGAAGGAGTGCAGACCACCTCCTCCCCAGCTGTGGCTCTGTGGGGTGGGCATGGATGGCTCCTTCCTTCTGCACCCTCACGAAACTGAATGCTGCTCATTCACACTGCAGAACCCAGCACCCTGCTGCAACATCCCTGCCAGCTGTGACCTCATCCCCCAACCATCATATTCAGGAGCAAATTAATAGGAGCAGCAATTAATTAATCGCAAATAACCGCTTGCTGCTGCCTATGAGTGCCCAGGGCCAGCTGCAGCCTTGCTCCAGATCCCGCCCCAGGAGCACTCAGCTCATAACCAACCCCAAATTGCAGCCGACCCCAAATTGCAGCCAACCACATGGGGTCCTTCTCCAGGCCCGGCACTGAATCGTGCTTTGCTGGTTGTTTTTCTCCTTCTCTCCGAGAGAACTTCATCAATCTTGGAAATCATCAAAAAGAAATGCAGCTCTGATGCTCAGTGAGTGCAGTTAAAGTTACTTCCTGGCAATATAAACCATGGCTGTAAAGTCAAACATTCCTCTGCCATAACACAAAACAAAATGAGGGCTGGGGGGGAGAGGGAGGGGAAGCAGAAAGAGCCCCATCTCAGCTCCCAGCACTGAGACACGATCCAGGTAGGGCATCTCAGGGCACTTCTCATCACCAGGTGGCCCCACTCCCATCCCATTCATGACCCCAATGTGTTGTAGCCCCCCTGCTCAGTGCCACCCCCACTGCAGAGCCCTTGGTTTGCTCTCCTGCTTTTTGCACCTCACTTTATTAGTGCTGCCTTGGAGCTGTGCACAATTAGAAGTATATTTGTGGTTTAAAAAAAAAAAACAAACAAAAAAACAAAACAGCAGAGCTCACACCCAGCTCTACAGCAACACCAAAATTAGTCCATATTGCCTTTAGCTGCTTATATTGATTACCCTGCCAGCTGATTTGAATAATTAAGGCCAGATGGACCCTATTTATATGTTTGTGGGAACAACCCTAGGAGTTATCCCTTGGGGGCAAGTGTAGGGGTTGCTGTTGTATCTTCCTCTGCTGCCTGTTTCTACCCTGTTGCATCCCTAAGCAGTGCTTCTGCAGCAACCCGTGGGCAGCGGGCAGCATTAGTGCTCCTCTTTATCCAGGAATAATTGCTGTTGGTGTGCTGATAGCATCCCTTATGCAAACAGTGCTATAAAGGCTAGCCAGCCGTGCGCTGATGGCGGTGAGTAAGTGGAGCTGGTGGTGGTAGAGGGTGAATGGGGCTGTGGTGGGGACAGGGATGTCCTCAGTGCTCAGCCCTACGCCGGGGCAGGGAGGTGGCTGTCTGACCCTCAGCATCTCCTCAGGCTCCAGCAGTGCGTCACAGCAAGCAATCTGCAGGTGTTTATTGTCTGGGAATTGCTGTCAGGCCTCGCTGGGTTTATTTATGCATACTTCCCAAACCTGGAAATAGATTTGTATACAGAGCTGTGACGTGCTCCAGAGCTGGTGGCCCCAGCCCTGCAGCAACAGCTGGGGGCTGTCCTGCAGCTGTCTGTCCTTACCAACCCCACACCTTGGTGCTGGGGGGTGGCACTTTGCTGCAGCCCTGCTCCCCACCCGCAGCTGTGACCATGCACGGTGCGTTGCCAGGTGCAGAGCACAGGTTTGTACCCCCCAATCTGGCCCCCTCCCCTCTGCTTCAGGCTTTGCTCCTCATCCCATTGCTCCCGTGTAGGAGCTCGCTGCCCTGCTTTGGTATTTCCATGCCAGCTTTTTCACTGTGTCCTTCTCTATTAGTCACAGGAATTAGGGAAGACAGTTGGTATTTCATCATTAGATGTATCACATCCAATAAATTGATCATTATTCTACAATGATTAGCAGCTCAGTTTCCATCAGTTTGGAGCAGTTCTGTTCTTTTTTTCCCCCTGCCTTCAAGCAGCAGCACGCCTTCTCCTAGGATCTGTTCTAATCAAAGGATCAGAGCTCTGGAAATGTCCTTTGCACACGTGGGAAGGCTGTTCTCCCTCTCACAGCAAGCGACTTTGAAGCGCTGCATGCAGCCCTGCACCGTGGCGGTGCCTGACCTGCTTTCCTTGCAGCCGCCTACGTCTGCCCCCACTCCTCCGCTGGAGCCTCCAGAGCTCTCCATGGGGTCGGTTCCTTCCCTTTGCCCCGGCTGCAGGTTACGAGGCGGGCGGTACTCTCGGTTTTGGGGGATTTTCAGCCATTCTGAGCTGTTTAGGAGCGTTATTCGTGTTTCCAACTTGGGGAAAGTCTCAGGGCGTGAGGACGCACAGCCCAGCACAAAGCAGGGGCTGTGTTTGGGTCGGGAGGTGCTGTGGGGTGCAGCAGCCAGCCCCGAGCTGCTGAGGAGCGCAGGGGAAGCCATTTCGGGCGGCATCTGCGCATCGCCGCGTGTCTGTGCGTTCTGGAGTGCCATCTGCTGGCACCCGGCCCACCGAGGTGCCCCCAAAGCAGCTCCAGAGTCCCTTTGTGGGGAGCTGCAGACCTCGCTGCACCCCAAAACCGGCCTGAATGGGGAGTGCAGGCAGCCCACGTGCCCTCCCCGGCTCTCCATAGGAGCAGCTTTGGCGCACCCACGTGTGTGTGGTTCCTTGGTGTGGGGCAGTGCAGTTACCATCTTGCATCCATCAGCTCTAAAGCTCCAAGGATCCAGCGAGCACACAAATCCAATTTAGGATCCCATTCCCATCCGGCTGTGGAATGAAGGGCACCAAGGGCACAGAAATCTGATTGTGCCTCGCTGTGCCCGGAGGCATCCCAGTGCTGTGAGGTTCTCCCAGCAAAGACCACGGAGGCTGTGTGCCCTGCCAGGAAGGAGTGCTCAGACCTCCCCATGCGGTGTTGGGGCTTGCAGATCCCCCAGCACCAGCTGCAGAACACCTGGGGAAACTGGAGCAGGGCCACAGGAAGGGAAGGGCCGGGCTGGGGGATGGCTCACCAGGGAGCGCTGGGTCCTCTGTCATCTTGGTCCTTAAATGTTGCATTGCAAACTCACATTTCCCAGCCAAAAACGCCTTTTGCACCAACGCTCCTCCATTTTGCACGGTTACAAATCAGTGGAATGGGACATTCCTGATCGTTTCTGAACATCTGCTTTGAAAATGGGGAGATTTATCAAGTCTGACCTTCCCCACGTGCACTTTAGCTTTGATGAAGGAGCAGATTCCAATGAAAGCCCACAGGGCTGCTCTGAGAACCATCCCTATCCTCAGCCAAGCCCTGGTGTGCTCTCTCCTCCCAGTGTTACTGGTTTGCACTGGTGATTGGCTGGGTAAGAAATGGGTTTGATGATCCTGTACTGTTGGCACTGCTGGCACTGGTTTTGGAGAGGTGAAGTCCTTGGTCCCACCAGCCCCATTTGTCCCATAGAGCAGGGAGGAGATCTTGCCCGATGTGGATGAGGTGGGATGGTGGCACAGATACTGACAGAACCATGGATCTCGTTACCATGGCAATCAGCACAGCCCTCAAATGATGGCAGGGGTGGGCAAGGGGACATCCCAGCACCCATCCCATGAGCCAAGTTCTGGCCCCACACCGCACACCTGGGGGCTGGTGGTCTGAGCTAATTGAATGTTTCTGCTTCCACATCTCCCTTCCCAGCAAATAAAACCAGAGTGAGATAAAAATCTATGGTGCTTAAAGGGGACTCTGCCAAGTACATTTTTATCAGCTTCCATTTGCATTTTCCTCTCGTTTTGCTGGCAGCACTGTCTGGGAACGGCGTTTCCCCCCTGGCTGAGCGCTGACCAGCTTCAGCTGGCAGCCCCCTGCTTCCAGCACGCCCTGTGCACACCCGGCATCCAGCTCACGGAGCCCGTTGGTGCAAACCCCAATGGGGAGTTTGTAAACCCCAACCAGAGCTTGCTTTGCCTCACGAAACCCCGCACAGCCGCTTTTGGCTGCGCTGGGCAGAGCTGAGGGCTCGCTGTGCTCCTCTCCCTGGGATGCAGCACTGCTGCAGGTGGGAGTGCCACAGGTGGGGGTGCCGCAGGGAAAAGGAAACGCCGTTTGTCCCGCTCTCGTGAACATTACGGCGTGTCTGGAGCCTTAATTTATACCCCGGCTCCCGGAATTAACAGCTGGAAAGAGAATATTAGCTTTTGGTTAAAAGCCGCGGATTTCAGCCTGAGACATCCTCGCTACTCCGCCCCATCAATCCTGGCAGAATTACAGCCCCCAGAGCCGCAAGCCCCTGCGCTGCGCTCCCGCTGGGGGTCCTCCTCGCGATGAACCAACGCAGCTCCAGGAAGGCTCTCCTCGACTCCAAAAATCCCTGCAACCTCTCTCCCTGCACCGTTTTCCTCCTGTCCTCCCCGGGCCGAGCCGCAGGGACCAACCCCACAGCAGCTCAGCCCTCGTCCCTAATCGATGCCCACGTCCCCGCCGGGCGACGTCCCCGCAGCCGCGGAACGCTGGTGCCATCTCCCGGCACCGTGGGTCCCGGCTGGGTGGGCACGGCACTGCAACGGCTGGCGCTCCGTGTCTCAGCCGGGTTTCCTCGTTTCTCTCCCCGTGCAGGAGCCGCCGAGCTGCCAAACCCCAGCAGCAGCAGCGGTGAATGCGCTCGCTGCTGCCAGCACCGGATGGGACAGCCCAGCCAAGGGCTGCGCGCTCCAGGCAGACCCTGCGCACACCAAAGGGGGCTCTGAGCGGCTGGTGGAGCTGTGGGCGTCCCTGTTCATTGCAAGGGATGGCCTTGAAGGGTCCATTCCGACTCAATTCTAGCCTCCTGAGCAGGTAATGGAGATGACCCGGATCGCATCCTCCTCTCCATCCGTCCCACAGGATGAGCACAAGAAGGACGGAGCGAACGTGAAGCAAGGCACAGCTCCATTGCAGCCCTGGAGATGAAGAGCAGGAAGGGGAATACTTGGCAAAATTGAATCTGTACAAATCAGCGAGTCTGGATAATATGTAACCCACAGACTAAATAGAATTAGCTAATGAACTTAGCGAGCCCCTGACGATTATTCATAAAAAGTCAGTGAGAGAATGGCACATCCCGGGTTTATTTAATGTCTTTATTAATGATCTGAAAGCAAGAGTAAACAACACATTAATTACGGCTGCGGATGACTTGGAGCTGCAAGGTGTTGCAGATGCTGGCAAAGTGGCACCGCGGGCCCTAATGAGGTTGGAAGTAATGCAGTGGGGAGCGAGCTGAGCATCATCCATCAGCAGGATGCGTCCCGGGGGAGTGGGACCTGAGACATCAATGGGAGAGAGGGGGGAGGTGTGAGCTTCACTGGGTCTCAGCAGGAAGCCTGGCATTGGGAGGATGGAGAGAGGAGCCCAGTGAGCGGGGCAAGCTTTGTACACAGTCCCAATGAGAACGCTGTAGCCCAAAGAAGAACCATTGGCTTGGCACCCCAAGGCTCCAGAACGGGGAGTAAAGACTTTGCTCATCATGCTCAGTGTCCAAGCACTGCCTGGCACTCCCTGTCCTGCTGCAGGCTCTTGGCAGCCCCTTCCATGGGCGGCAGCACCCAGAGGTGCCTGCTCAGCCCCACAGCCCCAGGGCGGGCACTTCTGTTCTGCCCTCGCACCGCCCCGGTAGGAACAAGGGCGCTTTGAGAGCAGGGTGGGCCACGGAGCGGGAGGCCTCTAGCCCTTTAAGAGGGGAAATTTGTAATCCGAGCGAATTCCTCCTTTCTGACAGGCGGGAGAGCCGCCGGTCCCTCCCTCGCTGCACTTTATTAAATATAGTAGTGGAGCCGCCGTCGGCTGGGAGCGGGCGCGGGCGGAGAGCTCCGTCCAGGAGCACCATGGCACCCCGACGTGGTCCCCACGCACTGCTGCTGCTGCTGCTGCTGGTCCACCAGCCCCCTGCCTTCCATGCGGGACCCTCAGCTGCAGGTAAGTCCCATCCCAACACCCGCTGCGGGATTCTGTGCTCTGGAGGCGACAGGGCTAGCATGGGAGGGCACCCAGTGCGGGTGGCATGAGCACCCTTGGGTGCCCGAGGAGCTGCCTGCTTTGGGCAGGGTGCTTGCGGCTGTCCTGCGTCCTGCTGGAGGCTTTACAGGGCAGCGGGTGGGATGGGCACACGTGGGATGCTGTGCTGGGCTGAGCAGGTGGCGTCCCAGGGCACGCTCCTCTCCCTCCGGGCTTGTTCCTTCTTTCCTCCATGCACCAAAATATCACTGCGCCTGGCAAGCGAAGTGGAAAATTTTCCTTTGTCAATGAACAGAGTGCTCTTCTTCCCTCCAGCACTGACCTTTGGGTCCCAGACAGCACTCCCACTTCATGTGTGGGATCAGTGCTGCGCTGCCCAGCACCTCCAAAGGTGCAAACGTTGCCCCACTGCATCCCAGAGTCTATAAGTGGCTGCTGCCAGGTTTGGGCCGGGAGAAGGCTTCCGTGGGCACAGCAAAGCCTGCAGAATGCCCCCAGAGTGCTAACCAAGGGCAGGGCGTGATGGTGGGGATGGGGGGACAACACACACCTCACAGCTGGGAGGAGAGGAGGTTTTGCACTGATTTCCCACTGTGTGCAGCCTAAAACAGGCATCGTGTGTGCAGCAGGCATGTGTTGCAAAGGGCAAAGTGCCCCGTGTCCCCATCAGCATCGTCACCCTGCTGTGACTACGGGAACATCCCATCCTGTGCCCACCAGTGTCACCCCAGCGCCTCTTGGAGACCTCTCCTTGTTCTGGACCTCTTGTACCGAAGGCCCCACATGTTCTGAGGTCAGCATTTGGAGCAGCTGGAAAAGTTTCCAGCTGATGAGAAAGAGCAGGAAAAAGTCTGACGGGGGGGAATGCAAACCGGTGTCGTGGGAATGAGGAGGAAAATTCTCCTCTTACTCTTATATTTAGCAACAGAGGGCTGCAGGCAGATGTATAATAAGCACATTCCTCGAGAATCACAACTTAGGGTTAAGCTCAGCCCCGAGGAGCAAACGTTAGGGTGCAGGCAGCGCGGGAATGCAGCTCCCTGGGTTCTGGGTGAGGATGTGTGCCTAAACTGGGCTCTGGGCACGGCCATGGGTACAGCTGGGCACAGCTATGGGCACAGTGATGGGCACAGCCAGGCATAGGTATGGGCACAGGTATTAGCCACTGACATGGCTAAGGGCACAGCCATAGGCACAGCCATGGGTGCAGCCATGGGCACGACCACGGGCACAGCCATGATTACAGCCGTGGGCAGAGCTATGGGCACAGCCATGGGCATGGCCATGGTGTTTCACCTGAGGAGGTTGTGAAAGGAGCCAAGCTTTCTGGTGGCATGCAGCACCTGGGGAAAATGGCCTCAGATAGGGCACTCACTGCCCGGCTGCTTCTGGGCAGGTGGATATTGGGGATACCCACCGCCCTGTGACAAAGCCATGTGTCCCACTCTTGGCCCAGCTCACAGTGTGCCCAACGGTCGCTCCTGGCAGACGGACAGACAGGCAGACAGACAGAAAGCATGCCAGGGAAAAGAGAGTGCTGCTAAAAATGGATGGCAGCACAGAATGGCATGGGGGAACCGCCCGGTGGCACGGCAGCGGTGCCATCACATGCTGCGAGCCAAGGGGGATGAAGGCAACCTTCATCCATCAGCATGCCCCATGCTGTGACTCACAGCTATTAAAGGAGCCTTTATGGGCCATGAGTCAGTGCAGGACGGGAGCATCCCGGGCTGCTTTTTGCCCAAACCTTATTTTTCTGAGGGTTGTTTTCCTCCCTTACTCACGCTGCCGTGCACACACCTCCTGTGGGCAGCCAGGGGAAACCGCATGGGCACCGCTGGCTATTTGGGGGCACTTCCACAGCTGGGGCGTTTTGCTGCATCCCCTCCCTTCGGCCAGGAGTGCCCTGTGGGGTGATATCCCCGTCCGCCCGGTTTCCTCCTATGCAGGGACCTCTGGGAGCGGGGTCGCTTCCGCTGGGCCATGGGGCCGAGGTGGCTGTGATGCCTCCCGGGGGGGCCCAGCTGCCCCACAAGGCACCCAGCTATAAATAGAGGCAGGCGCGCCGTTATTTGCTCTATAAACACAACTCCTCGGCTGCTTTCTCATAGATGGGAAAGGCGTGGGGCTGAGAAACCCCAGGCCGGGAGGGGAGGGGGCCCCTGGCTGCATGGGAACGGAGCGAGGAGGGTTTCCAGCATCTCCCCCCATGCTTGCTGTTGCCGTGCAGCTCTCGCAGCCCGCCTCTGGCTGATGCATCCCATCTTTCTGGCGCTTCAAAGGCGCTCCGTCCCACGCCAGACTGGGACGCAGCCGCCGGGCAGCCCTCCAGCTCAGTGCTGTTTGTTTGCATCGCTCCGGTAACACGGCCGGGTGGGGGGCACGGGACACCCCACGAGTGGCTGTGCGGGATGGGGGCACGACGGATCCCACGTCCACGGGCGGGCAGCGGGAGCGCAGAGCTGGCTGCGGTGCCATGGGCAGGGTGGGGCCGGGAGAGCTGGCAGCCGTGGGGGGAGAAAAAGGGGGAGAGAACAAAATCCGCCTTGGGATGGTTTGGAAACCACGTCCTCTGGGGCTGATACAATATTTCCAGGCCAACTTCTGCTGGCAGAGGGGCTGCCGCGAGCCTGAGTCACGCTGCAGGGCCATCACAAAGCCCCATTTACCGCCGCTTCCCCCAAACACTCCCGCTTTCTCCCCCCCCTGCTCTCCTCCTTCCGCTTCCAGCCAGGCCTGAACTCCATGCATCCCTCAGAGCCGTCAGCACACGGCATTATGTGCCTTGAGCCTGCACCCCTCGGTGGGAGAGCGGCCCTGTCCTGTGCGTGGACACACAGACACACGGACATAGGGACACATGGACACACAGGCATAGGGACACAGGGACATGCAAACACAGGAAGAAATGGATGTGTGAACATACGGACACATGGACATGTGGGCATAGGGGCACATGGACATAAGGACAGATGGACATAGGGACAGATGGATGCATGGACATAGGGGCAAAGGGACACATGGACACAGGAAGACATGGACATAAGGACACATGGTCATGTGGACATGTAGGGAGATAGGGACATGAGGACATAGGGACATAGGGACAGAAGGACATAGGGACACAGGGACACGCGGACATAGGGACACACAGACATATGGACATAGGGACACATGGACATAGGGGCACAAGAACACATGGACACAGGAAGACATGATCACATGGACATCGGGACACATGGATGTATGGACAGACAGACATGGGCACACACACACATATGGACACATGGGCACACGGACACGCAGACACATAGACGGACACACAGACACAAGGACACCTGGATATGTGGATACACAGACACGTGGAAACAAGGAGATAGGGACAAGAGGACAAAGGGATGCACAGACACATGGACACAGGGACACACAGACACAAGGACACGGGGATATACAGACACAGGGATGCACAGACGCAAAGACACACGGACAGACAGATAGATACAGGGACACACGGCCACAGGGACATAGGAATACAGGGGCACAGTGACACACACACACACAGGCACATGGACACAGGGACCAACAGATAAGCTGACACAAGGACACACGGACACATGGACACGCAGACACATGGATGCACGCCTGCAGGCGTGATGCAAGCCCATGGGATGTGTGTTGCCAGATGCATGAGGACTACTGAGGCTGCACACCCTGACCCTTGGGGGTCCCATCCAGCTGTGCCCAGATGCCAGCGTTGTTCATCCTGGCCACACCAGCAGCTCTTGGGCTGGTCAGATCACAGCAGAACAGCGCTGGGGAAGCAGAGGCCAAGCTTCTGGCCCCGTATCACTGTAAAGCAGTGCAGGGTTGGATGCAGGCAGCCCCCCTCCAGCTGTGCAGGAGCAGGGCCATGGCTCTGCCTGACCCTGCAGTCCGTGGGCTGCAGAACGGCATTTTTGTGTGGGAGCCAGGGCAGGAGCGCGGGGACGCAGCTGGGAAGGAAAGAAGGCGGGCGGAGGTAGAGGCGGATGCTGGGGGCGAGCGGGACGTGCAGGGGAGGGCTCAGAGCCTTTCCAAGGGATAATCTCACAGCCAACACCGGGGGTGGTGCAGCCCCCCCAGAACGGCGGCGTTATCAGCGTTGGCTCCGCAGCCCTCCCTGCATCGGTGCTTTCCAGCAATCCCTGTTGTGCCTGGAAAGCACCAAAGTGGGGAGCAGCACACGTGACCCTATTGTGAGGTGAGGGAGCAGTGCCCACAACGCAAGGACAGAGCCAGGAGTGGGGAGAAGGAGGAGAAGCCCTCCTCCATGGCAGGAGCCATCCTGCAGCAGGCAGGTGCCGTCACAGCCGCTGCGATGGGGATGGCACCCCAAAGCTCCACCGCTGCAGATATCCCCATTGGGGTCAGATGCTCGAGGCTGGCCCCGTGCCACTCATTTCCATGGCACTAGGATTGGAGCCTGGAGGGGCCCCACACCCCCTGCTCCCAGCAGAGCTGTGTTTGCCTTCGCCTGCCTCGCAGGCTGCTCGTTTCCTTCCCCAGCCATAAATAAAACCGCGCCGTAAATCGGAGGGAATGCACAGCATAATGGAGCCTTTCTCCTCACTCCCTCAGGGCTGTGGGGTGGGCAGGGACCGCTTCCTCCTGCTGGCTGCCCACGGCCCCATCCCTCAGTCCCATATGCCACCCAACTCAGCGGGGCCACCCATGGCAGAGCAGGAGGGATGGGAGCACGCTACCTTATAAAGTCATCCAGCCCCAAGGCTGACGCTGCAGAGCAGGAATGCACCAGGCCGGACACCGTGCACACAGAGCTGCTTGTTCGGGGCAACAAGGAGCCCTCACTCCCCACCTGGTGTCCCACCCTAAAACCCAGCAGAGCCGGCAGGAAGGGCTGCACACAGAGCTCCTTTCAGGTGCTGGGGTGCAGCAAAAGGGCTGCTTTAACACATTCCATCCCCTCCTTGCACACACATGGCCGGCCTCAATGAAGCCTTGTTGAGCAGCCAAGGGCAGTTTCACTCCTTTTTTTTTCCATGCCCAACATCCTTCCCGTGGTGGGGACCATTGGGACACGGGGTCCCCACGCCCCCTGGGAATGACGCACCTCCCCGCTGCAAACTCTGCCCTAAGCACCAGCAAACAGCCCCAGGGAAAGGGACAGGGCAGGGAACCTGGCCAAGCATCCCATAGCCAGCGCGTGGCCGGCAGTTGGGGTGGGTGCCCAGTGAGCACAGAGCCTTTGCTTGTTCGCCCAGCCCCACGGGAGCAGCGCGCGCCTCGGGTTTGCTCAGAGCACGGCTTTTGGCTTTCCTCCTTGTTATTTTCAATGCAAAAAAAAAAAAAGAAAAAAAAAGAAAAAAAAAAAAAAAGGAAAGAACGAAAGAAAGAAAAAGACAGTGCAGCCTATAATCTGCTGGCTGGCTGCTTGGAAAGTGTGACGGGGCCCTGCTCGCCTCCACGCGCTTTGCTACAGGACAGAGCAAGCTGGGAACGGGGGTTGCTCCGCTGGGTTCCCCCGCTGGGGATGAGGAGGTTCATTTGTAGGCCTCAGCCTTGTGCTTTAAGCCTCCCAGCTTGCTGCACAGCTGAGCTGGGTGCCCAGCTGGAAACCACATTGTTTGGGATGGGGGAAGCTGCAGAAATGAAACGCAGCAAATGCTAGGTGGGAACACATTGGGAACCAGCACCATGTCCCCGGGGCTCAAACATGTGTGGCTCAAACATGCCCACATGTGTGGCTGCAAAGGGGTGGGGGTGAAAAGGGAGAGGAAAAAGCCTTTTTGCAAAGCGCTGTGTGCAACGTGGTGCCAGGAGCGGGGTGTGTGGGGACGGTTCTGCAGCAGTGGGTCAGAGGAGGACAGCCCGTAACGGCCCTGCTGGGGCTCCTGTGATTCACTGGCTTGGGCCGGAGGAAGAAGGAGCCAAAGAGGCTCATGCCAACGGCATGCACAGGGACCAGGAAATGAGCAGGCTTGAGTAAGATGTGCTGGCAGCCCCGAGCCTGAGGCTCACTGTTAGTAGTGCTGGGTGTTGCCCTGCTGCCACCTCTCCCCTGCACAGCACGGCTGGGGGATGCTGCTCTTCCAGACCCCGAACCAAACTGGGGCCAATGGTTGGAAGTGGTGTTTTAAGGCAAGGAGGTGTGCATGTCTCCAAAGAGGCTGGGGCTGCCCCTCAGGGGGCAGCTATAGAGTCTAAATAGCTTTTAGGGCTAGCGTGTCCTCCTGCAGGCCCAGAGCTGAGCCATTGGGATGCATCAACACGTGCTCTGCATGCAGGCACAGTGCACACATGTGCCCTCAGCCCGTGGGCACACCGAGCTGCTGTGAAGTGCAGCTGCACTGTGGTCCCCTCGCGTCGTGCCTTCTGCACACCCTGTGACACATCACACTGCCACATGCCATTGTGCTGAGCCCACCGTGCTCACAGCTACAGACCCTGAGCCCCTTCCAGCAGCAGCTCCTGCGACCACATGTGGATGGCACACACACGCTGAGCACTCCAGCAGGGGAAATTCAGCACCGCCCTGTGAAATACATAGAGGGTTGGCACCGGGGAGCCCGGGCAGGGCACGGCCACCGCTCCATGAGGACACGGAGGTGACAGGGTCACAGAAGACAGAGGGATATGAACGGGGAGGCAGGAGGGCTGCAGCCTTCGGGCCCCATCGTGTGGCCGCCGGCGGAGGATGCAGCTCCCAACAACGCGCAGCCCAGCGACGGGAAGGCTGCTGGAAGGGGTCTCCCGCTCATACGCAGCGCTGGGACTGCCGCTCCAGGGGTCCTTCCCCCGTCCGACCCTCTCCTTTCCCTTCCCAGTCTCGTTCTTCGGGGACAGCTTCGTGGAGATGCCGCTGGCGGACGCCTCGCGGACGGTGCGGCTGCGGCTCCAGCTGTACACCGGGCAGGGCAGCGGGCTGCTCTTCCTGGCCGCCGGGCAGCCCGACCACCTCCTGCTGCAACTGCGAGCCGGCACCCTGCAGGTCAGCCCCCGTGGGCCGTGCGCCCGCTGCGTGGGGAGGTGGGGAGGGTAGGAAGGGGAATGGATGAGCAGAGGGCGCTGGAGAAATGGAAGGTTCCACTAGCGGCCGCTCCCAGCCCACCGCAGACCGAGCCCAGCCGGGGCGTGGGAAGGGACGAGGACAGAAGAACAATTTCCTCTTGTGGTTACGGTGCTGGCATCCACCGGAGGAAATGAGCAGGGAGCGTCCACGAACCACATCTGAGGCCAGGCAGGGAGTGAGCAAGCTGCTGACCGTGCGTCCCGGGGCCCCCTGGCCAACCCTCTATTAGAGAGGCTCCAGGATGCTGCTTGTGGAGATGTACCCTCCCACCCCCACCCCCACTATTTCTATATTTTATATAGAATGTATATAAACCTGCTATTTCCACTGCCAGGCTGATGGGGGCTGGAAGCAGCCCAAGCAGTGTGGAAGGGTTAGATGGGGCTGGAAAGTGGAGTCAGCACGTGGCAGAGCTCCTGCATGGGGAGAAAAGGGATGGGGGATGGAGGACCCCACAGAGGCACGCAGAGGTGAATGGAGGGACCCTCAGGGATGTGTCCTCACACCATGCTTGAGCTGAGCCCTGACCCCTGTCTGTCTCCTTCCCCACAGGCCAGGCTGCGGCTGGGCTCAGAAGAGGTGACACTGCAGTCCCCGGCGGAGCTGCAGCTGGACAACCTGGCTCTGCATGATGTAGAGCTGCTGCTGGAGGATGGCAGGATGACACTGACCGTCGATGGCCTCTTCAACAGCTCCGTGGACATCGCGGGGCCCATGCGGGAGCTGGACATCCAGCACGGCCTCTATGCAGGCGGGACAGGCAGCCTCAACCTGCCGTACCTCGCTGGGGTCAGCCCGCCCTTCAGGGGCTGCCTCCACACGGTGACATTCAATGGCCTGGATGTCCTCTCCCCGCTGTCCTCTGACAGCAGCTCCAAGGTCTTCCACCAGGTGCAGGAAGGCTGCAGCGCACAGTTCTCTGCAGAGCCCGAGGAGCCCATTGGATTCCTGGGGCCGCAGTCCTACATCGCCTTCCCCACGTGGGAGGCGAGAGAGGAGGGGACCATCGAGTTTGTGATCACCACGAGCATCACCCAGGCACCCCTCATCTACCACGCAGGGCTGGAGAACGACTTCTTCTACCTGGAGATCTCCAACGGGCGCCTGAGAGGGTTTGTGGAGAAGGGCAGTGGTGTCATCGTCCTGCACAACAACATCTTCATCAGCGACGAGCAGCAGCATTACGTCAAGGTCTACACCGACACCCACAAGCTGGAGATCCTGATTGACTACTATGCCTCATCCACATCCAACCGGGGCATCAACAGCCGCCTGGACCTCCAGGGAAACCTCTTCATTGGAGGCTTGAATGACAAAGCCTTGCAAAGGCTCAGGGCGCACCACCTTGCTTTCACCTCCGTGTGGACCTTGACCAACACCTCATTTGTTGGCTGCGTGGAGGACCTGCGCATAAACCAGCAGCGGAGGAGCCTGCAGGACGCCGTGGTGACAAGGGATGTCACAGTTGGCTGTGGAAGGCAGGAGCACTACTGGGACTACGAGGAGGCTTACGAGCAGGACGAGGCACCCACCTCACCGCCGCCTGATGCCTGGCACGGAGCTCTGGGCCTGGCAGAACCGTGCCAGCCAGATGGCAGCTTCCCACCTGCCTTCGCCAATGTCAGCCGGCTGCTGCACGTCAGCCCCCTCATCGTCTCCGAAGGGGGCATGGCCTTTGTGGAATGGAAACACGCACAGCCCACGGTGGACTTGGGCCTTGCAGGCATCCGGCAGTCCCAAATCCTCTTCAGCATCACCAGTGACCCCAGGCATGGTGAGCTGGAGCTGGACATCCCCGGTTCCCGGAGCAGAAAGAAGTTCACCTTGTTGGATATCGTGAATCGCAAAGTCAGGTACATCCACGACGGCTCTGAGGGCCCCATGGACCAGCTGATGCTGGAGGTGACAGTGACTGCCCAGCAAGGGATCCCTGAGTGCCTGCGGCAGGGGCAGACCTACCTGCTCCCCATCATGGTCAACCCTATCAACGATGCCCCGCAGGTGATCTTTCCCCATGGGAACCACATGACAATCCTGAAGCACACACGGAAGCACCTGACCATGGACATCCTGCAGGCCCTGGATGACGACACGTCCTGCGACGACCTCGAGTTCCAGCTGCACGGCGGGCAGCAGGACGAGGGCTATGTGGAATACGACTTCCACCCCGGGGTGCCCATCGAGGAGTTCTCCTGCAGGGACCTGGAAGCAGGCAACGTGGTCTACGTGCACCAGAGCGGAACAGATTTGCAGCTCACTTTCCAGGTGAGTGATGGCACAGTGCCGAGCCCCACTGCCACCCTGAGGATCCTCGCAATAGAGCCCAACATCCGCTTGCACAACAACACTGGGCTCGCCATCTCCCAAGGAGGAGCTGCGCGTATCACCACGGCCAACCTGTCCGTGGAGACAAATGCTGTGAAGCAGCAAGTTGCCATCCTGTACAGCCTCACAGAGCCCCTCAGGTACGGTGAGATCAAGAAACAAGGGAGCACAGGAGGGGAATGGAAAAAAGTTGAGTCCTTCCACCAGCAAGACCTGGAGCAAGGGCGTATCCAGTATTTCAGCACAGATCCAGAGCACCGGCAGGAAGATGTCACAGAGAAGCTAAGATTCAGTGTCCAGGTGGGACAGAAGGTCTTGCCAAACAATACCTTTACCATAAGTATTAAAAGAGCCACCATTAAGATGAAGACCATGGTCCCCCTCCAGATGAAGAACAAGCGGCACAAAAACATCACCAGTAGAGAGCTGGAGGCAATGCTGGAAGACCCAAACTCTGCCCCAGTCCCCTTCCACTATGTGATCATCCAGGCTCCCAAGAAGGGGAACCTGGAGCTCCTCAGCAACAGGCTGACTGAAGGCTTTGGGTTTACCCAGGACGATCTGCAGAGAAATCACTTGAGCTACAGTGCAACCATCAGGAATGCTCAGCAGGCTGAGGACAGTTTCCAGTTCCGTGTCCATGCCGGCGAGGAGCACTCCCCTGTGTACACCTACACGATTGGCATCGGTGGGGACCCCAACGCACCCGACCTGACCAATATGCTCCTGACCGTGCCTGAAGGCGGGCAGGCTGTCATCTCCAAGGACCACCTCTTCGTGCAGAGCCTGAACAGCATGGACTACATCTACGAAGTGATTGAGGGGCCGGCACATGGCAGGCTGGCTTGGGCTACATCCCTTGGCTGGCCCTCTGGCGAGGAAATCACGGAGTTCACCAATGATGACATCCTCCACCGCCGGCTGCTCTACCAGCACGATGACTCTGAGACCCTGGAAGATGATATCCCTTTTGTGGCCGTCAGGCAGGGCGAGGGCAGCTCCGAGCCTGAGGCAGAGGAGGTGAGAGGTGTTTTCAGGGTCTCGATCCAGCCTATCAATGACCACACTCCTGTCCAGGTGGTGAACAAGGTCTTCAACGTGGTGCGCAATGGGCAGCACCTGCTGACGACGGACGACATCGCCTTCACTGACAAGGACTCTGGCTTCACTGACACGCAGCTGGTGCTGGCAAGGAGGGACATCTTGTTTGGCAGCATCGTGTCCGTCGATGACAGAAGCCACCAGCTCTACCGGTTCACCCAGGATGACCTGAGGAAGAAAAAGATTCTCTTTGTCCATTCTGGAGCAGACCGGGGCTGGATCCAGCTGCAGGTTTCCGATGGCCTCCACCAAACCACTGCCCTCCTGGAGGTACAAGCATCAGAGCCCTACATCAAAGTAGTCAACAACACTGGGCTAGCCATCCCCCAGGGGAGCCGAGGGAGCATCGATTCCTCTGTACTCAGCCTGGAGACCAACATGGACATCAGGTCAGACGAAGAGATACGGTTCCTGGTAACGGCCCCACCAAGATGGGGGACTGTGCTGCGAGGGGAGCAGCCGGTCATGGCCTTCTCACAGAGGGACCTGCTGGCGGGAGAGATCTCCTACCTCCACAATGGCAGCAGAAATGCCCGGGATGAGCTCCAGTTTACTGTGGAAGCAAACGAAGTGGCAGTAGAGGACACACTGGCCATCACCATCTTCTTGGACACCCACCCCAGCCCCCTGCACGTTGTCAACAACAAGGAGATACATGTCTTCCAGGGGGAAGCTGCTGAGATCAAGGAGGAGCACTTGCTGGTTAGTATCATTTTTCTAGACATTCCTCCCTGGCCAGCAAGCCAGGGACCCCACATAACACCCAGCTGTATGGAGAAAGGACTTGTGTCCATCTCTGGCTTTGCCCAAAGGAACAGATGGGAGTCAGGCCCCTGCTAACACTATGTGTTTTCCATGCTCTCAGGTGACCCATGAGGAGATCCCACCCCAGGATATCGTCTACCTGGTAAGCAGCCCCCCGGTCTCTGGCTTTCTGGTGATGGTTCAACACGGCCAGGACTCAGATGAGCCTCCCAGCCTGGACCCCATCCAGTCCTTCACTCAGGAGGACATCAACAGCGGCCAAGTGCTCTACCTGCACTCCAAGCCAGAAGAGGAGCGGGACCGGTTTGTCGTGGATGTGACGGCTGGGGGAGCAGAGCCACTGGCGGGGGTGGCTGTCAGCCTGGTTGTGCTCCCTGCCACCATTCCCCTGGACATCCACAACATCACAGTGCGGGGAGGAAGCTCCGCCACCATCTCCACAGCTGTCCTCAACATCCGCAGTACCTACTTTGCAGCCCTTGACGTGGAGTTCAGGGTGCTCCAGCCTCCCCGCTTTGGCACCATCCTGAACAGCCAGCGGCCCCAGGATGGGGGGCTGCACAGCTTCACCTGGAGCGAGGTACGGATTGCCCAGGGGGTGGGCTGAGCTCCTGCCCTGGTGCCACCAGAAGGCTGGGGAGGGAAGTTGGGCTCTTCCTCTTCTTTTTCTCTTTCTCTTCTCCTTCTCTTTCTCTTCCACTTCCTCTTCTCATTCTCTTTCTCTTCCTCTTTCACTTCCTCTTCTCCTTATCTTCCTCTTTTTCTCCTCTTTCTCCTTCTCTTCCTCTTCCTCTTTTCTTTATCTTCCTCTTCTCTTTCTCTTCTGTTTCTCTCTCTCTCTTCCTCTTTCTTTCCTCTTCCTCTTCTTTTCTCTTAGAGATCTGCCCATAGGAGGGGCTTGGAATGGCCAGGTCTGGCATGGTAGGGTCCAGCCCAAGACCTGAGATGGGTTTGGATGGCCCTGGGGTAGGGATGCCCCAGATCTGCTGATGGACACCCAGCTCCTGCATCCTCCCATAGAATCACAGAATCATTACTGTTGGAAAAGACGATTAAGAACACCAACTTCAACCCACTCCCACCATGCCCACTGACCATGCCCCTCTGTGCCACATCTCCACGGCTTTTGAACGGGGACAGTAACTCCACCACCTCCAGGGCAGCCCGTTTCAATACCTCACCACTCTTTTGGAGAAGAAATTTCCCCTAATACCCAACCAGTTATCCTAACCCCAACACGGTTCCTTCACCTGGCCCCCTTCCCGCAGGTGCAAAGCCAGCAGATCCAGTACCGGCAGGACATTTCCCGTGCCCAGGCCGACAGCTTCACGCTTGTGGCCAACGCCTCGACCTCCGAGAGGCAGAGCCAACCTGGGACCGTCTTCATCACCATCCTGCCCCGCAGCACCAGGGGGCCACAGCTGCGCACCAATGCCGGGCTCCAGGTAATGGGCACTGTGCGGGGGGCGGCTCCTTCCCTGCTCCTCCTCTGCCTCCTCCTCTTCCTCCATATCCTCCTCCTCCTCCTCCTCCCCTAGCGATGCTGGGGCTGTCCACGAGGTGGGAGCATCGCCCACTCCAGCCGCTGCCTGCCGTACAATTTAGGGAATACCAATTCCTTGGGAATAGCACGGCGCTCCTCTCCCTGTGCCCCACGTCTCCTAACCCCTGGCCTTCCTCACCCACCCCAGCCGCATGCACAGCCAGGGGGATTTGGGAAGGAGGCTCCGAGCTGCAGAGCTGCCCAGAGGGAGGGGGATGGAATGCCCACCCAAACCTGGAGGTCTCCATCCATAGGCAGCCCCCCGGACACGCATCTCTGGCTGTGCACACACTGCTTGCACAGCCCCTGCAGCAAATCGCCTTTGTTGTGCATTAAGCCCTGATCTGCCCCAGCTGTGCCAAAATCCCCTGTAAAATCCTCACTTTGCCTCCTCCTCGCTGGTTTCCAGCCAGTCTGGCACTTAGGGACTCCCGCTCGCTCCAGCCACCACCACACTGCAGAGCTGCCAAAAGGCAGGAAAAGGCCCCAGAACAATTTCAGCAGCACAGCTCCATTCTCGGAGGGTTTGGAGCAGGGAGCACATCCCAGCTGAGCACAAGGAGGGGCCAGGCATGTGTTTGTGCTCTCGGGAGATGACTTCAGCGGGTAAAGGTCATGGGCCCGGCATGGAGATTGCACGCAGCTTCCCTGCTGCACGCACACAGCGCCGGGTGTGGAGTCCGTGTGGGCAGTGCAGGGATTGCAGCTGTAATAACCTGGGGAGGACGTGGGGCACAGCTATATGGGTCAGAGCTGCTCAGCCCAGCTGCATTGTCCCGTTCTGCATCGCTGAAGCTGCACTTCCCGGCCTTGCTCCTTGCTCCCATGGGGGATCTGATGGATCTGATTTCACCGCAGGCACCCACACCCACTCAAGAAATGCGTGGGGAGAGGCCAGCTGGAAAGCACTGTGCTAACCCGATGCTGGGACAGGAATAATGCCGCAGTCTGTGAGGCTGGAGTATGGCAGAGGATTAGCTATGGAGTGCATTGCTGCCTCCTGCTTGCCTCCATCCCCTACATGCTTTGGGCTGAGCCCCGGGCACCAAAAACCCATCGCAGTGGGTTAAGCTGCAGGTGTGGGGTGGCAGCAGTCCTGGGCACTGTGCCCCATGAACGTGCTGGGGAACAGGCGTGGGGCAGTGAGGGCTTGGGTAGAGGCCAGGAGATGCGTGCATCACCCAGCAGTGCACAAGGAGCTCTTGTACAGCTGAGATGTGCCTCCCTGTGCAAGGCACGCGGCGCTGCTGGGGTGTCCAGCCGGTCACGGCCTCTCCTGTCCCCCAGCTGCGGGAAGGCACCGCTGCCACCATCGGCCCCCAAACTCTGCGTGCTGAGGACGAGGACAGCCCGGCGGCCGAGGTCACCTTCTCCATCCAGCCTCCAGCCAACGGCAAGGTGGTGCTGCGCTCTGCGCCCGACACAGCGCTGCGGAGCTTCACGCAAGCGCAGATTGACAGCGGCATCGTCCTCTTTGTGCACCAAGGTACTGCTGTCCCCATGCTCCGTGCCGCTGGGGTGGGCGCCGTGCCCCGGTCCTGCACCAGGGTAGGGTCTGCCCTGTGTCCCAGCTCCGTGCTCTCTGCAGGGCCCCTGGATGGAGGCTTCGCCTTTGACCTGTGGGATGGTGAGAACCTGTCTCCTGGGCACTTCTTCCTCGTCAGGGCGCACAGACAGGAGCACATCAGCCTGGCCAAGAAGCAGAGCCTCACCCTCTGCCCAGGTGAGTGTGTGGCTTGGGGCAGCAGCACTCAGGAAACCCAGAGGAGAAAGGCTGATGCCCATCCTGATGTGTTTTCCAGGTGCCCTGCAGCCCATCACCAGCGAGAACCTGCAGGCATTGAGCAGCAGCCCCGCCGGCCCTGCTGCCTTGTACTACAGCATCGAGCAGGCACCGCGCCTGGGGCAGCTGCGCACCGCTCATGGGGATGAAGTCAGGAACTTCACCCAGGCCCAGGTGGAGCCCAGGCCCAGCTCTCCAACACCCCCACAGCTCGGGGTCCTGCCCTGACAGCCCCCTGTCCTGAGTTTATTTTGACACTGTGCTGAATTCAGTGTGATTTTCTTCCTTCTAGGTGGATGCTGGGATGGTTTTCTACCAGCACGAGATGCCGCAGAAGCCCTTCTGGCTCACCCAGGATGCCATCCGCTTCCGCGTGGTTGCTCCCACCACCATCTCTGACTCCTTCATCCTGCTGGTGCTGATATCATTCGAGGCAAAGTGTCCTCAGCGCTCGACTCAGCTATGGAGAAATGCAGGTGAAAAAGGATGGAAGGCAAGAAGGGACAAGCAAAGGACAGACGAGCTCTCCTGAAGTTTGCACAATCCCCCTGAAAGGGGATGAAGTTGTGCAAACTTCAGGAGAGCTTGTTTGTTGGAAGAAAAAGCAATATTCTATGCATGGACACTGATAGTGCACCAACCAATAGCTAGCAAATTGCATCCACCCTTTGGCTGCATATAACTGCTTTGAGTGATGTGGTCTAGAGCAGTCACAGGCATGGGCTGATAGTTGGACTGGATGGTCTCTCCAACCTTAATTCTGTGATTCTGTGGTTCCCCTCATCATCTTGCCAAGCTAACAAATCCCATTTGCCTTCCCCATCGCTTTGCAACTCTTCTGCTCTGACTGAGCTTTGGCTTCCCCTTTTTCCCCAGGTCTCCATCTTGTAGAGGCTCAACGGGCAGAGATCGGCACCTCACTGCTGGATGCATCCAACCTCCTGAGCCAGATCCCAGCCCCCGAGCAGGATGCACACGATGTCATCTTCCTGGTGACGGAGCTGCCGGTGCACGGACAGCTTTGGGTGGCTGATAGGCTGCTGGAGCGCTCACAGCCCTTCTTCCTGCAGTCAGACCTGGCTGCTGGACGCCTGGTGTATGTGCACCATGAGAATGGTGGCACTGAGGACCGATTCCAGTTCAAGGCTTGGCTCCGGCCGCGGGCACAGCGCTCCATCCGTCCTCCCCAGGAAGGGCTGCTCATCTCCGAAGCTTTCAACGTGACGGTGAGCAGCAGCAGCAGCCAGAAGCCCCCGCAGGTGGTGAAGCGACAAGGAGCACTGCGGGTGCTGCCCAACTCCACCATCACCTTGTCCAGGCAGCACCTGGACGTGGCAGAGCCACATGGCTCCCCAGAGGAGCTGGTGTACAGTCTGCTGCACAGCCCCCAGACCGGACACCTGGCCGATGTGCGCAGCCCACAGGTGCCCATCAAGCGCTTCACACAGGCGGACATCAATGCAGGCCATGTGATGTTGGTCACTGCAGCCCGTGGTGCTCAGGAATCCCTGGTGCTGAGCCTGTCTGATGGCCGGCATCCACCTGCCCACACCTCTCTGGAGGTGGTGGTGCTGCCCATGGGCAGTGCAGAGCCGCTGGAAGTGCCGCAGGAGCTGAATAGGGCCATGCTGTCCCCACGGCACGTGGCTCCGCAGCTCGGCGAGGGCGATGCCCTTTACACCATCACCACAGAGCCGAGGTTTGGCCAAGTGCAGGTCAACAGAAAGCCAGCACAGGGCTTCTCACAGGCACAGCTGGAGCGCGGAGAGGTGACCTTCACCTTCACCAAGCTCACCTCGTCCGAGGACAGCTTCCAGTTCCTCACCAGGTCACAAACGATGAACAGCACTGGGGTGGTGAATGTCACCGTCCGTGCCTTGGTGACAGCGCGTCCGGGCAGCGTGTGGCCCAGGGGCACCACAGCCCTGCTGGATACCAGCACGCTGGATGCCAGTGAGCTGGCCAACCGCACCCGCAGCATCCCGGTCTTCAGGCTCCACCAGCCATCCCATAGTAGCCGCCTCATCAGGAGACCCCGTGCACCAGGACAGCCCGCAGTCCCCATTGAATCCTTCAGCCAGAGGGAGCTGGAGCAAGGGCTGGTGGGGCTGGAGGTGCTGGATGACGGGGACGCAAACCAGCAGCACCCACACAGTGACAGCTTCACCTTTGAACTGGTGGCTGCTGGCGTGCCACCAGCACTGGTGTCCCTGGGGTACTTCACAGAGCCCTACAATGCCTCTAAGTCCTATGGTGTCACCCTGCTCCTGGCCCCACCAGCACCATCGTCCCTGGTGCCACAGCCACAGGGCACGGCACGGAGCAGCCTCAATGCCAGCGAGCCAGGCTCTGTGCCCCCACCCACCAGCCCCAGCCCCGGGGAAGGCGGCACCTTCCTAGGCTTCATCGAGGCCAACATGTTCAGCATCATCATCCCCATCTGCCTCATCATCCTCCTGCTGGCCCTCATCCTGCCGCTGCTCTTCTACCTGCACAAGCGCAACAAGACAGGCAAGCACCACGTGCAGGGCTCACCTGCCTCCAAGGCCAAGAACGGGGCTGTACCGGAGCAGGAGACCTTCCGCAAGACGGACCCCAACCAAGGCATCCCCCTAACGACTGTCAATGCCCTGGATGGCAAAGGCACAGCTCCGCCACCGCAGGGTGCCGGCGTGCCAGCTGACCCCGAGCTGCTGCAGTACTGCCGGACATCCAACCCTGCCCTGAAAAACAACCAGTACTGGGTGTGAGGGTGCAGGGCGGGGGCACGAGTGGTGGGAGCCCCCCAGAGCATCACCTTCTCCTCCAGGAGAGCCGGCATCCCGTGGGCGCTGCAGGACCTGGGGGTGGGGGGCTGCCAGCACGGCCACCCAGGACCCCCCCATCTCCATAGTGCTTTGGGCAGAGGGGCAAGTGGGCGGGGGGGGGGGCAAAACGCCATCAGGGAGCGCTGCCATCGGGTACGCATTGGGGGGACCTGAGATTGGCCAAGGTGCTGGGGGTGCAGGTGGGTGAGAGGGATGAGGACGAGCAGCTTTGCACCGCGTCAGGCTCAGGAATGGAGCTACCCAAATCCCCCAGGGCTAGGCGGGTTGCAGTGACGGAGCAGAGGCTTGGAAAAACCCCGTGGCCAACGCCAAGGGGATCCAAGGAGCCCCCGCCCACCCGGAGAAGAGAAACGAGCAAAACACATCGTGCTGCCTCCAAACACCCAGAGCAGCCAGGGCTGCACACCAGGCCAGGTGCCCCCAGAGGCACAAAGCTGGAGGTGGGAGCGGGCACGGCTTGGTTTCCCGCTGTATGCTCCAGTCTGGTAAGGAGTGCACGGAATAAAGTGCCTTTCCCGAGGTGCAGCCGGTTTGCCTGAGCCCTGCCAAGCCGTGAGCTGCAGTGCAGTGTTTGGAGGCGGCGTGCCGAGCCCCGGCCTCTTGCTCAAGTTTTCCCCTAAGCCCTTAAATAGGAATGAGCCGAGGAAAAACTGAGCGCTGCGCTCAGGATGGGACCCAACAACAACACACCGAGTGGCTGCGGCTCCTTGCCACAGAGCTCTCCTGCTCTCTGCGTGCTGCAACTGGGCTGAGATGCTCCCTCAGCACTCCTTTCATCTGGGGTCAAACCCTCCCAAAACAGCACCCCGGGGCTGTGAGCTGTGCTGTTTGCAGCTTTCCTGCCTGTGTTTATGAGCAAGTTTGCCTGCCCTGCCCTGCTGCTGGAGCAGCCCATTGGGTGCCGGGGGGAGTCCTGCCCTCACCAAGCCCCGTGCAGGGATGGATGGATAGCAGCTCAGCAACTTGCAGGGTGGTGCTGCTCCCCAAATCCAGGGCAGCTCTCTGTGCAGAGCAGAGGCGTGCCGGCTCTCCCTTCCTCCTGCATGTCACCGTGACTCCGTGTTGTGCACGGCTGTAGATCAGCTCTGCAAAAGGAGTGGGTGCTGTGGGGCAGGCACTTGCCTCACCCCGAGGGATTCAATGGGAGGAACACGGCCTACATTCGGCAGCAGGGAAAGCAAGGCGAGTTATTTTGGAGGCTTGTGGTTCCATCCCCTGCACGATATGTGCTCACCGGGGTCAGGAGAGGACAGGCAGCAACCTGGAGGAGCCGGTGCTGGGTGTGCTTCTGTGGGGCCAAGTCGTGCTGGTGCAAAGTCCCGAGCAGCATTCAGGGCACGCAGGACAAGTGGATGCAGGGATACGAGGGTGGGAGCCACGAGCCCCATCCCAGCACAGGGACCTGCCCTCCTCTCGCCCCATGTGGGAGCACCGGGGGGGGGTGCAGGCTCTGCTGCAGCCTGGATGCAGGGCTGGTTTCCAGGCGCTGCCGCACGCAAACACGCAGGCCAGCAGGTTTCCTGCAACGCCCAGCTGGGCTCAGGTTCCTCGGAAGGCTCCAGCAGCTCTGCCCGCACATGGGCACGCCGCAAGCCTTACTCCCCAGGCAGGGCTGGCTGCACAAAGCATTCCAGCAGCTGCACGGCACGCAGTGACATGCAAGGCAGCTCCGGCCCCGTCCCCAGCTCACAGCCAGCAGGCAAGCAATGGGGCCTGAGCTCTATGCAACAACACACCCAGAAACAGCCACGCACCTCCACGTCCAGCAGGCTGAATGCCCTGCCGTGCTCCCAAAATATGCAAGGCACACAGGGACGATGAGGTGCTGCTGAGCCCCAGCTGGCACGCTGTGCCCCACATGCATCTGCCTGCTCCTGCTCCCTGCACACAGGCGCTCCCGGCACTGTGTGGTGCTGCCAAACCCATCCCTGCCAACCGGCCCGGCGGGTTCCTTGGCCCTGGCAGTGCTGCTGGTGGCACGGGGACATCGCCATCTCACTGCCAGTGCGTCCTGCCTGGGCTCAGCAAGTGCTGCAGTGTTCTCCTCTGACAGCCTTCAGGCCAAAGAGAGGCAGGAATAGGGACCCGGAGCTGTGAGCGTTCTCTGTTGTGTTCTCCCTGTTTTGAAGGCTTCTTTGGGGTCTTCCCAAGATCAAGTTTGTGATCTCCCATTCACAAATCTGGTGATGGTGGTGGCAGGGTCTGTCCCTGCACCCACCCAGCCCCACGGTGAGCCTGCAAAGCCCGCACCAGACTTCCCAGCATCTGGATCTCAATAGGAAGAATGGCTTGGGATGGGGACTGCAGTGGTGAATGGCTTGGGATAGGGATCCCAAAAGGAAATGGCATGGGATGGGGGCAGGGGTGGGGATGGGGTGGGGTGTATGTGGAGGGGGATGGAGCCAAGGTATGGTGGGCATGGGGTAGAAGAAGGATAGGGTAGAATGGGACCAGAGTGGGATGGGGAGAAGGGAGGGGGGAGTCAAGATAGGAAATGGATGGGAAAGTATAGGAACAGAGTAGGATTGGGATGAATTTTGATAGGGTTGGAATAGGATGAAGCCAAGATAGGATAGGGACAAGGTAGAATAGGGATGAGATGGGACGGGAATGGAGAAGGACGGGATCAGGCTGGGATGTGGGCAGGGTGAGATGGAAATGGGGTGAGATGGGAATGGTGTGGGATGGGGTTGGGGCAGGGTGGAGCCAAGGTAGGACGGGACAGAGTGGGGTAGGACCAGGTTGTGCTGGGGACAGGGTGGGGCAGGATGGGGACAGAGAAGGATGGAGCCAAGGAAGCACGGGGACAGGGAAGTATGGGACCAGAGTAGGCTGGGGACGGGGTGGGATGAGGATGGGGTGACACGGTATAGGATGGGGATAGGACAGCCTGGAGATGGGGTGGGATGAGAATGGGATGCAGGAGGAAGCACGTCCCTCCTTGAGGATGTCATGCTGTCCCTGTGGGGAGGGATGAGGGGGTCAGGGACGGCCGAGCGCAGCGCGCTGCCTTCCCAGCACAGCAGTTATCCCAACGCCGGCCCGCACGCTGGGGCTAATTTTAACCCTGGAGCCTGGCCAGGCCGGCCCGACTTCCCTTGCTGTGATTTATCCCAACCATTTCCCTTCACAAACACAGCTCTCGTGCCAGCCCTGCGTGCTCGCCGCCGGGGATGCTCGGGAGGAATGCCCAGCGCCGTGCCCCCTCCGCAGAGCCCTTCCTCTGCTTCCCAGCAACGTCCCAGGGACAGAGCGGGGGCTGAGGAGGGAGGTTTCTACTGACGTTTTTTATTGAAAACGCTGTGGGCTGGCTTGGTTTTTTTTTTTGTTTTTGTTTTTTATATCCCTTTTTCCAGTCAACAGCAGTGCTTGAGAAAAGAGATTTCCGTTGGCCTGCGTCTATTTAAAAACTGGTAAAAATGCTGCAGAAACATTTGCGAAAAATGGAAAATACTGGGGGGGAGAGGGGAAGAAAAAAAAAAAAACCCTCTTCCAAATAAAGACCTTTTTGTGTTTTCTTTCCCATCAGAAAAACTTTCATTGTGCAAAATGTCGACCGCTTGGATTTCTCCTCCCAGTGAGCCACAGTGCTTCATGAGGACGGGTTTTTGGAAAGCTAAAAACCACAGGCTGGTGCCACGGGCACACGTGTCCATCTGTCCCCCTGGGAGCACACATGTCCTCACCACAGTCCTGCAGCCAGGCTGGAGGAAAGCCCAAAGGTATTTGGTCACTAGCGTCATGAGTTCCCACCCGTTCTCAGCCCTGCCAAGCAGAGATGCTCTGCGAGGCCGTGGCTGGAAGCGGTGCGATGCGGGACGGGCGGCAGGCAGGTGTGTTAGAGGTTGTCATACATGCGCAGCGTCTTCTCCAGCTGCTGGCTGACACGCTGGTAGAAGATGATCTGCTGCTTCAGGTAGGACTGCATCATCCTCTTGAAGTCGGCCACGCGCCGCTCGTGGAAGTGGTTCATCTCAGCCTGCAGGGCGAAGCCCACCACGCGGCAGCGCTTGCGAATCCCATCCGCCTCCTCCTGGTCCATCCGGCCCTCGTCGCTCATCCGCTGGCTCTCCTTCACCTTTGCAAAGGCTCCTGGTGAGGCAGGGGAGAGGTGAGAGCCGCACCGGCGCCCTATGAGCAGCGCTTCACCCCGTAGCACCAAAGCTCCAGGCTTCGGGGATGGAGCTGAAGCTTTCAGTGGGCTCAGCAGCTGGCAGGCAGTATGCACAGCCCACATCTCAGCCCGCTGTTCCTGCCTGGGAACCGGAGAAACTTTGCTACATAGCACAGCAGGGCTGATAGCGGGATGGAACAGCCATCGTGGGAGACAGAGTGGGGCAGGACACTGCTGACTGCAGCATCCCGAGTATGCCTGAGATGCAGCTGATGCTCTGACAGCAGTTTTTCCCCTCCTTCCACTGATTTTTATAGCTCAGTTTCGAAAGAATCCCACCTGGCTCTGGCCCTGCATTCCTCCCTGTCCTCAGCACAGAGGTTGTTTGCCTGCAAACAGGATCCGGCCTCCAGCGGTCGCTGGGAATTCATTCCCTCTCCCTGCCCCTGCCGGCAGTGCAGACCCGAGGTCCGGGAGGAGGAGGAGGAGGAGGAGCCCTGAGGAAGCAAAGGTTGGAGGCCAAATCCTGCCTTCCGCTCTGCCCACGCGGCCTCGCTTCCGGACGGGATCCAGCCCGTAGTGGTAAACAAAGTCAGGAGAGAGTGCAAGGAAGCAGCCAGGGCTGCTCTTTCTCCTCGTGCTCCTTGTGGGGCAATGCAGAGACCCAAAGACGCCAGCCAACACGGACATCCCCTCCCTGGTGTGGCCTGGGAGGGGTGTGTGGACTTCGGCCCCGCTCCCACACCCAGCCCTGGGTGTGCGTCACACCCGGACAGAAGCACAGGGCTGGCCAGCCCTGAGAAAGCACCCAGCAGAGGCCCTTCCCTTCTCACGGCACACGCTGGGACAGATGGGATACTCTGGTTGTGACAGCAGGCTGCTGAGCCCACTGACCTCTTCTCTAATCTGCGAGGATGTACTCGCAAAGAATTTGGCCCCGGTTGTGCTGAGCATGTCCAAAACCTGATCCTAAACCGGGCAGCCCCAGCAGCACCTCCAGGGCAGGGGTGATGAGGGAACACGGCCACGCGCGATGGTCTCCATCCCTACCCCATTCATATCTCCATCCCCACATCCATCACCGTCCCCCGTCCCCACCACTGCACAGCAGAGAGCTGCATCCCCATCCCGCTCCACACACAGGGCCACCATGAAGGACCTGTAAGAGCTGGTCTGGCCTCATCCCCAAGAGAGAAGCAGCCCTCCAGGGGAGCCCCCTTACCTTTCTGGAGGTGGATGATGTCTGGGAAGTTGGAAAGGAGCCCCTGATACAAAGAGAGAGTGTCCAGCATGAGGAAGAGGTCATTCTTGGGCTGCTCCGCAAACATCTCCCCCACAGCCTCGTACGTCTTGCCCGTGTGGGAGATGGCATTGTTGAGGGCATCCAAGCTGTAGGGGGGGTCCATCTGGAAGGAGTAGCTGATGGCTTGGAAGGCATTGCCCAGCTTCTGGAACTCCTTGCGGAACCCCCCCACGTGTTTGCGCACCAGCTCGGAGGCCACGTTGGTCAGCTGCAGGACGCTGTCGTCCATCTTCTTGCTGAAGGCCTTGAAGGCGTCCACGCGGTCCTCCACGTCCTGCAGGTCCTGGTGCTCGGTGGGGATCTGGATGGTGAGCAGGAAGCTGGCGCCCACCATCTCGTCCTTCTCAGCTCGCCTCTTGCCCAGCTTCCACTGCTTCTCATCGCGGCAGCGGAGGAAGTGCTGGAAGCCCTCGTACTGCGACAGGACGGGGTGGCTCGTCATGTGCTCCATCCACAGGATCAGGCGCCGCTTGCGCTTCTCGATGAAGTCCTCCTCGAAGCGCCCCGTGGCCTGCTTCTCGGGCAGGTGGGGCACCGAGATGATGGTGAACTTGTGCAGCAGGCGGTTGTAGAGCCAGTCAAAGTGCTTGTAGCGCCGGTACACGGGCGAGTTGAAGTTGCTGGGGGTCAGCTTGTAGGAGATGTAGCTCTTGATGCCCTTAAATTTGGTCTGCTTGGTGGGATCCTCCACGGAGCAGATGAAGGGGTGCGGGTTGGCTCGCCACTGCGGACCCTTGCAGCCCATCTCGATGCTGTAAGCCTCGGCAATCTTGGACATGAGGGGCACGTCGCCAAGGATGAAGGCCTCCACGCCCGAGCGCACGAAGCAGGAGAAGCGGTTGAGGTTCCTGCCCACCACGCTGCCCCTCTTGGAGGAGCCCACGCTGTCCTGCCTCTCCAGCGTCGGCTTGGCACGGGGCGCTCCGTAGGGCTCTGGTCCCGCCGCCGGGTGCCCGTTGGTGCCGGCAGCGCCGCGGGGCTCCTCCACCACCGTGCAAGAGTCGTCCCAGTCATCCCAATCGTCGTCGTCGTCATCCTCGAAGCTGCCGTAGGACGAGAGGCCGGCGGGCGCCGCGCTGAAGCCGTGCAGGTGGCCGGGCGAGCCGGCGGGGCTGCCGGAGCCCTCGGCGTGCCCGGAGCCGGCGCGAGGGCGCACGATCTCCACGTAGGAGGCCGGGAAGAGGCCGGTCTCGCCGCGGCTGTTCCGGCCCTGCAGCCAGCCGTCCAGCGAGCGCTCGCTGAACACCACGAGCTCCTCGTTCTCCTGGATGCTGATCTCCTCCTTGTTTTCGCTCTGGAAGTTGTACAGCGCCCTGCCCCGCAGCGCCATGGCACGGCCTCCCCGCCGTGCGGAGCGGCAGCGCTGCGTCGCGGCCCCGCGCCCGGCTCACTGCAGCGGGGCCCGAGCCCCGCAGGCGGGCGGCATCCCCGGAGCGGGACCGCGGGGCCCGGGGGAGCGCCGTGCCGGCCCCATGCCGCCGCGCCGCTCCGGGCTCCCGTCGGCTAATCGGCGGGGTCGCCGATGGACGTATTTACGTCTCTCTGGAAGTTTGCCGCCCGCTCCCCCCTCCCGCCTCCTCCTCCTGCCTCCCCCTGCTCCCCGCAGACCTGCAGCGGGACGGCCGGCCGCTCGCCGCTCGCCGCCCGCCGCCGGTGCCGGTGCCGCGCCGCCCGCCGTGACGCACGGTGCGTCGCCCGCCCGCAGGCCGCCCCCTGCCGGCCGCCGCCCCGGGGCTCCCGCCGCCGCCCGCCCCCGGTCCCCCCCGGTGTCGCGCCGCCCCGGCCCGCGGGGAGGTCCTCCGCGCCGGCAGGGGGCGCTGCGCCGTTCGCCGCTCGCCGGCCGGAAGTGCTCGCGGCGCGCGGCGGGCGTTGCCATGGAGGAGCTGTGCGCGGCGCTGGCGGGCGGCGTGGCCTTGGCGGCTCCCAACAGCACCGCGGCGCCGCACCCGCGGCTCGGCGCGTACAAAGGCCGCGGGGACCGGCTGGGGCAGGAGGAGCGGCGGCGGCGGCTCCTGTGTCTGCAGAGAGAGTGAGCGGGCGGGGAGCCGCGCGGGGCCGCTTTGTCGCCGGGCTCGGTGTTGAACGGGGTTCCGCGCTTCCTTCCCGCAGGAGGCGGCTGGACTACGTGAACCATGCCCGCAGGCTGGCGGAGGGGGACTGGGCCGGCGTGGAGAGCGACGAGGACGAGGGGAAGGATGGCGACGAGGAAGAGGAGGAGGAGATGGAGGTGGACGCCGGCAGGAGGCTGCCCAAGCGCTACGCCAACCAGGTGAGGGGAGACCGAGGGGAGCGCAGGGTCGGGGATGGGAGCCTTCGGTACTGGGGTGCGCGTCCGTAAAAGGGCTCCGAGGGATGGAACGCCCCGCTGCCAGGACAGGCTGAGTGCTGGGCTGTGCTGCACCGGGAGGAAGAGACTGTGGGGAGAGCTGGGAGCGGCCTTCGGTGTCTGAAGGGAAGTATAAGGAAGGCTCTGAGTACCCTGAGCGGGCTGTCGGTGTCCCTGTTCATCGCTGAGGGATTGCACTGGATGGCCTCCAGAGGTCCCTTCCAACTCCAGCAGTTCTGTGACCTTGTGTCCCGTTGTGCAGCTGTTGGTTCACAGTTTCCATCTCTCCCCATTATCTGTGACAGCAGGAAACGTCAGTAGTTGGGTTTTCTCAGCTTTGTTGGTTCCAGGAGGTCTGTGAGGTGCTGTAGCCATGCACTGAAGGGTCTGAAGGTGTCCAATGCTCTGTTCTTGTCTCTACAAATATTGAGGAATCCCAGACCTTTGCTGTATACTTAAATGAAGTCAAGGGTTGTTGTGGGGACCAGGGTGCTAGGGTGCCCTGGTGAGGAATGTGAGCACTGTGCTGAACACCAAGGCTTAGTCAGCAGCTGGGGAGCAGGAAATCTAGGGGAAGAGTCTGGTATGCAGCTCAGTGAAAGGCAGATGGGTGTTGTGATCTGGGGTGGTGAGCAGTGCAGATTGTCTGAAGGACACAGTGTGGCTGTAGAAGTTGAGTCAAAACCGTCCAACTTGAGCTGCAGGTTTTCCATAGCTGTAGGAGGGTTGTCACTGACTGCTTTTCCTGGATTTCTGCCTAGCTGATGCTCTCTGAGTGGCTGGTTGATGTCCCCGTGGATCTGGAGCAGGAGTGGATGGTGGTGGTGTGTCCTGTTGGGAAGAGAGCGCTGGTGGTGGCCTCCAGGGTAAGAGACAGCAGCAGAAATGTCTTAGAACCCAGTAAGGGAGCCTTGCCTGGGGTCTGTGTTCTTACTGTGCCCACCAACACAAGGCTGCCCTGTGAGCTGCAGGCGTTTGGGTGCTGGGAGCTGTGCTGAACAGCCAGATTTCTCCTGTAGGTGGGCTGTGGCAGGCTCTGGGGGGCAGCCTGCACTCCGGCACCCCGTGTGCCATCACTGCTGTGACAGCCTGTTCATGAGGTTTCTTTGTCTCCTGTTTTCTTGCAGGGTTCCACAGCAGCTTACACCAAGAGTGGCTTCTGTGTCAACAGGTTTCCATCCCTGCTGCCAGGGGGAAACCGGCACAATACAACAAGTGAGAAAGGTAACATTCTGAAGAGGCTTTTGAGAGAGGTAGATGGATAGGTAGAAGAGAACCACTGGCTTTTCCCTGTGAGCATGTGCACCCACAGGCATAGTGGGGCTCCTCTGGACCCCAGCACTGTGCCCTTTTTTGGTGGCAGAGGTTAGGAAGCTTCAGGATGTCCTGTGTGTATTTCTGAGGTTAAGCAGACATAGACAATCTCAGATACCTTTATGTTAGATGACATTTCCTCTAGTTATCTACCTGGCTAATTAAACCTCAGCATCTTCTCTCTGTAGCAGAGCTGCTTCCAGCGTGATCTTTGTTAATACCTAGTTCAATTGCTTTGCTTTCTTTGAGGAGGTGTTACTGGTGGATGAATGCATTTCCTGAAATATGCCTTTGCTTGATGTGGCTCTGGGTGTATCCTTGGAGCCTTGCTGCATTCTTTGAGCTAAAAGCTTTTTGTGGTCACAACCCCTATTAGCGGCAGGGATTCTCTTTGCACCTCTTGGCCTTACATCTGTGCTGAAGCTTAATGCAGGAAGGATTTGATCTGGCACTTGCCCAGTGGGTTGGGCAGTGTGAGGAGTGCATCTGGACCTCCTTGTGCTTGTGTGTGCAGTGTACTGTATCTTGGACTGTATCTACAATGAAGCAGAGCAGACATACTACATCCTCGATGTGATGTGCTGGAGGGGACACCCTGTTTACGACTGCCAGGTACTGAATCTCCCATCTGCCTTCCCCTGTGCTCCCTGTTCTGGGAGTTGCTTTGCAGCTGGAGCTGGTCACAGCCCAATGTGCAGCAGCTTGGATATTTGGATATCTGCAGCAGTGTCTCTATCACTTACAGTCTAGTGACTGGGAATTTTGGGGGGTTATTTGGGGAAGTAGCAAAGGCTGGCATGTGAGTTGGTTCTGCAGCTTGTAAGTCTGTGTGAGTGCAGAGGAATGGAGGCACAGGTCTGAGCTGCAGCCCTGCAAGTGCTGATGGATGATGTATGGTGGATGATAATTCAGCCTCTGTCTCCTTTTTTTTTTCAGACTGACTTCAGATTCTTCTGGCTCTCCTCGAAGATCCAAGAAGAGGAAGGGCTGGGAGAGAAAAGCAGGATTAATCCAGTGAGTTCTTTTGTACTGGGAGGAGGAGGAGGAGGAGGGAGTGGGGTAAGCTCTCCTGTTCAGCAGGCTTCAGCACTTTTGTTCACAGGCGGAAGCTTTTCTCCTTTTTTTTGTTGTTGTTTGTTGTTTTTTTCCCCTAACAGATCAGGCTTCAAAGCGTACTTCTGATGAAATGGGCTGACATGTTCAGGATGTAAATAGAACCACTGAATATTGTAAATGAATGTGGGTTTTTCTTTCCAGCCAAAGTGCTGAGGGAGAAGATCACCCTGCAGGGTATCAGCTAACTTCCACACTGTTTTTAGCTTTCACTTGGAATGGAAAACCAATGTGGTTTCTAAGGGGCCAGTGTTGATTGGCAGCCTGATTACAATGGGAATTATTCGTTGGTAGTTTCATGGGCTCACAAAGCAGGGGTAAAGGACCATGAAGTTTTAGCCTTGTCTCCTGCTCAAGCCAGTCCCTGAAGTTGTAGGGGTGGATGCTGCATTGCCCCCTGAAGTCCCCATTGAGCAAGCATAATAGTATTGAAGTCTTTGAAGTCTTGTGTGGAGGTCAGACCTGGCACCCACAGCAGCTTAGAAAGTGATTTTTTGGGGACAGGCATACGGGGATTTGTCAGCCTGGCTTATGGAGTGCAACTTGCAAGGCGGGCTGTGATTGCTCTATGGCCACCCGTGTGTGCTCAGGCACAGCAAGCAGAGCAGCTCCTGAGGGTGGAACAGATTCATCGTTAATGGGGATGAAGGCTCCTGTGCCAGCAGCAGAGATATCTGTGTTTGGAGTACATCCTGTTCTGACTCCAACGAGAATATCCAGAAGACAGCTACCTAGTGAAGGGGGGCTGGGGGTGGGGAGTCGTTTCAGCTTTCATTTCCTAGGTGGAAAGGTTTGCTTGGCTGAGCCAGCAGCCTGGAGCAGACATCTGTCTGCTTTGCATCCTGCTCAGAGGTCATCACTTTCTATTTCGGTTAAAAGAGCATCTCAGGGTCAGCTCCCCTGAAAAGTCCTTCCTGCAGCCTTAGATGCTTGAGGAAAAGGTATCAGGAGCACATGGGAGCTGTGTGCAGAGTCCCTGCCATCTGTATCTCTAACAAGATGCCAGAGGGGGTCATTTGGAACTAGGGTGGCCTTAATGAAAAATACCTGAAATAGATTGCTCTGGGCACTCTGTTTTTTGTGCTGTCTGGACGTGGTTGTAACCAGGTTTTCTTGTAAAGGTCACTTTTATTACTGGAAGGAGATCTGTAAAGCAGCAGACCCTTCCTATCCCTGTCCTCTCTGAAGGTAGAGCTGACTGCTGTAAGTCTTCATGCGTTTCCTGTCACTTCAGTGCAGTGTGACTGGCACCAGGGAATGACTTGGTCCTGTCACTTTGATTTCCCCACCCAGAATTTGCTTGGGAATTGCTGTTAGAATCATAGCAGAGGTCTGCCTGTCCCAGCAGACATCAGGGTTGACCTGTTCCTCCATTGAGCCCATCCATGCTTTCGGACCCCTGGTTACCTGCAGTAGGAAGGCCAACAATGTAATGATCTGCCCTCTGCCTGAGACCTCCTGTCTGGTTACTTTGTCTGCCTGTTATTCATCCTGTTGCTCGTGTTAGATTTTGTACCAAGAGAAGGCTTCCTCCTTAACCACCTCCAGTTCAGTGCATTGTTCAAATTTTAAGCCATGTAATTTTTACTCTTCTAACCCTCTTTTCTTCTCTCAGTACAAGTTTGTGGGCCTGCAGAACTTCCCCTGCACCTCGGAGAGCCTGTGTGAGGTGCTGACAACGAGCTTCCCCTTCGAGGTGAGAACGTGCAGTCAGTGAGAGTTAAACCTCAGCATTCCCTGTGCTTGAATTGTCCTCTCTGCTTGAGGGGGTGGCTGATGCAGATGCCTAGATTGCTGCTAGAAGCAGCAAAACTCACGTTTGTGTGGAAGTATGATGGACAGCTGATCTTTCTAGAGTCAAAGCTTGTGCTACGTGCTGCCACAGTGTGCTCAGTTGTGTGGTGGGGTTTCTTGGGAGGTCTGCAAGGCAGGCAGGCTGGTGTCTTTCTCTGACACCTGCCGCAGGCTCTGTGTCTCCCTAGTCTAGATGCTACCATCTGTCTGTGCGTGGCATCCAGCTGCCCTACCTCTCCTGAGGAGGAAACAGAGCAGTGTGTTTAAACTCATAGCAGTTTCTGCAGGGTTCAGGTAGCAGTGATGGGCAGCTGAGACGTGCTAGGGCAAATGGCTGCAGCAGAAGTGGCTGGGATGGGTTCACATGGGTCTGTCTTGCTGCTGCCACTGGATCTCATGGCAGAAGGGGGGAGGGAGGGAATGGTGCAAGCTCTGTTTTTTGCTTCTGGTCCGGAACCAGCAGCCTCTTGCCTCTGGGTCCAGCTGTCAGAGGTGGCCGTTCCCCCATTGAGAACAGCTGAGCAGGACTGTGAGTTTGCTCTTCCAGCTGTAGGAGCAGTGCTGCTCAGCCTCTCTGACCTGTGGGAGGAAGAAGGGCAGGACAGGCAGCAGTGTGCCAGGCAATTGCTGTGTGGCTGCGAGCAGTGAGTCAGAAGCCCTGATGCAAATGGCTCAGCAGCTTTTGGTGCCTACCCTGGCTTACCTGGCACTGAAACAGAAGAGGATGGGGAAGCCAAAAGCCGCACTGATTTTAGTGTGCCTCTTGTGCTCTCCTGGCCCCTGTTAGTAATTAGTGTAAGTGCAGGCTTAAGCTTAGAGGAGACTGATTTGGCTGTGAGGGCTGACTCTTTTTTTCTTCTGCTCCTTAAAGCCAGGGCAGTCACCAGAGGAAGTCCAAGTGCCTGTGGCTGGCTGACTGTGCCAGGCCCTGCTCTGAGCACAGGTAGGGGAGTGTTAGCTGAAGGAAACCTGGGATGCCTTTTTGACTTGCTTAATGACAAGTGCTCCTGCCTGCCTCTGCCTCTGCTGAGGAAAGCTTTATGCCTTCCTGAGGCGTTTGCTCTGTGACAAAAGGCTGAAGAGCATCCCAACTTATGGAGAGAGGCCCCTGTGGAATGCAGGGGGGCTGCAGGAGCTGGGCAGATGCTCCTTGTGCTCCAAGCTGTGTTTGTCTCCCTGTTCCCTGGTGGATGTGTCAGGGCAGTACCCTAGCAAGAAGAGAAACGCCGTGTAGTTTGGCACAAAGACAGCCCTGCCGAAACCATGCTGCTGTGTTTCCAGGAATGAAGCTCACCATGTGCCGCAAGAGGGAGCCCGAGAAATCCCCGTGAATAACTTCCAGCAACGGGGCAGCCAGAACCGAACTTCACTGGAGGCAAAATACAGCTCATGCAGTGTAATATCTCGTTATGCCTGGTCCCAGCATCCTGGGATGGACCACACTAAGCAAGTTTGCTCAGTCTGGCACTGAATTTGAAGTGTTTTTTGGAGGGCGTCTTGTTTAAGAGCTCCTGAGCTACCAATGGATCTGAGAAAAACAGCATGTAAGTTTCTAGAAAGGCAAGGGAGAGCCAAAGTCTGAGGCTCCGTGGTGGGGAGCACCTGAAATAGGACAAAGCATGGCCACGAAACATGAAATCCTGCCAAGCCAGTTGCTCAGAAGGTTCAGTTGTATGGAGATGCCCTTGTCCTGGTGAGGCTGGTGTCAGAGCAGTGACTGGGGAAAGGGACATGGCCAACAACTGAGATGATGACAGGAATATGGGAACTGCAGTAACGTAGGAGAAATGAGGGGAAGCAGTAACAGGACCTACCCCTCTGCTAGGCTGAATCCTTTGGTTTTGTCAGCTTGGGGAAGCTCTTTGGAGCATTCTGGAAGGCAGGAGTCTTCCCAGGCTGATGTCACTAGAAGATTCCTGTGGGCTCTGCAGAGTCCCCATTGCTCAGAAGGGGCTGTGCTTTTGCTGGGATGTGCAGGCCCTTGGAGACTGTGGTGGCGTGGTGCCACAGAGCCTGGCTCCTCTCTTCAGGTCTTCCTGGGACATGAGGAGAGGGAGAGGCTTTGCACTTCAGATGTCCGGCCAGTTTCACAAGCTCATGCTGTTTATTGGGCTGGTTTCCTGTTCCCCTAGGACAGGAATCCCCCTTCTCTGGAATTATTTGACAAGCTCTTCACAGTGACTAAAAATCATGGACTTCAGTAGTGCAGCAGGCAGCGTGGCCCTGCAGGAAGCTAATGCCCAGGAGCAGAGATGGATGCATGCCTGCTCTGTTGTCAGCCATGCCTTGGCTCGATATGATGTGGGTGCTGCTCTGCTGGGGGGCTGCAGCTGCAGGGGGAGGGGCCAGGAGCATTTGGGGCCACATCTGACAGTCCAAAGTGGACTCTTCTCATCTGTTCTGCCCACTCAGCCACTCTTATTCATGGGTAAATAGCCTTTAAGAGCCCGCAAGGCCGAGCTAAATGAGCACCGCCTCCAAAGCTGGTCGATCTGCACCAGGATCTGACCTTGCAGAGTGCTCCTCTGGGAAGCACAGGAAAAAAAGAGTCGGGGGGGGGGGGGGAAGGGGGTGGAATACTTGAGCGTGGTGGGGAGATGCAGAAAACATCAGCCAGCTGCAGTACTGCCCAGTGTGGAAACAGTGGCACAAAGAGTCGGGGTCCGAACCTTCAAAGTTCTGAGTGCCCTTAACTGTCATTGATTGCTGGAGCAGTTCTCTCTCGGGAAATATTAAGAGTTGCTTTTGCATAAGCAAGCTGAAAGAGCTGTAGCAGTGTTAGGAAGCAGAGCTCCTTGGCGTCACACGCTCTGACTAATTACTCTCCAAATGTATTATTTAAAATAAGCCTAATCCAGTAAAATGGTCTTTTTGTGTGCTGCTTTGTTCAGAAGCTGGATGGCTTTTCTGCAGAATGGGATCATAGCAACCAGAGGAGGAGCGCTGGTCCCTGCTGACATCAGTCTAAATCTGTTTGCCTTGGGTGACTTAAAGCCATCCAGCGGTCGCTGGACTCGTGCTGATCATTCAGGACAGGAGCTCTGCAGGTTTCTTCTTTCCCTTCTGCTTGAGGATCCAGCTGGCAGAGGTGTCTGAGAAGCAGTGATGCGACCCAGCATCATTCACCTGCAGCAGCTTCTCATCTGCTGTCTCCCCTTCCTGCAGGTCGACGGACTTCTCTTCTACCACAAGCAGACCCACTACACCCCTGGCAGCACCCCGCTGGTGGGCTGGCTGCGCCCATACATGGTGCCTGACATCCTGGGGCTCGCTGTGCCCGCCACGCCGCTCACTGCCAAGCCAGCCTATGCTGGGCGCCAGCTCCAGCAGATCATCGAGAGCAAGAGGAGTAAAAAGCTGGCAGCGGGCAAGGCTGAGCCGAGCGCCGAGGCAGCTGCTAGGAACGGACATTATGAGCTGGAACACTTGTCCACCCCTCAGCCAGCTAATGCTGCACAGGGCCAGGAGGAAGCAGGGAGTCAGATGGAGAATTAGGAAGATGCTAAAGGTCCTCTGCTTCTCGCTGTCACTCACACTACCCAAGAGGTGGGGAAGGTAATAATTATAGGATGGTTTTGTTTAAAGGGCACGAGAATGGAGTGTGTTGCTCCACGTGCCACCGGATTTCTTTTTGTCAGGGTCCTTAGCAGGGCTCTCTGGTTTGCTGCAGAGGTGGTTCTGCAGTGTGAAATCATCAGTCTCAAGCTGTGGGCTCCCAGCTCAGCCCCTGCTGCCTGGCCTGGCCGTGCTCCTGCTGGGAGTGGTGCTCAGGGTGCTTTGGCCCTTGCTGGCTTAGACTTTCCTAATTGAAGTTTTTTTTTTTGCAGTCAGTCTGCTTCTAGTAAGGAAAGTTTGCAGCAGGCTTCGGTAGCTCCCCAGGCAGGGCTTTCCATGCCCACGTGTTACTGAGAAATGCGATTTCCTTGCCTTGCAGCCAGCCCTGCCTCCAGCCCAGCTCCGCGTGAGCCCCCAGCCTGCGTGCCGGGCTGCTCCCTGCAGGGGGAGGAAGGAACGATTGCACTCTCGAAACGTTGCCATTGATTGTGCCAAATAAAAGGCTTCTCTGAAATACAAATCCTTGAGCGCCTTGCCTTCCTGCTACCTCAGGGGGAACGCATGCTGTGCCTCCCAACAAGGGATTAACAGCCTGGTTCGTGGCACTGACTGAAGTTCCAGCCCCTACCTGCTTGCTCCCCTGTGCGAACTCGCTTTTCGGGCAGGGCCACTGTGTCCCCCTGTGGCAATTTCAGCGAAGAAAAAACCATTATGCCCACTGACCCAGCGCTGTTTTTGACGGGGAGGTTAAAAAGCTGAAACGGAACCCCTGGAGACATGGAGATGAATTACCAGGCAAAAACGTGCCTCTGGGGATCTCCTCCCAGAGCCTCCGGAGCAGGGCTGTGCCCAGGAGGAGGAAGACAGAGCAGAGCTGGTGCGTGCAGATAGCGGCAGCACGCGTGTTCTGCCCTCACGCTCTTGTTTTTTTTCTTTCTCCCCAGAAAACGCACCATTCTGTGCCATAGGATGTACAGGGGCTGATCCCGCAGCCGCTGCGGGCTGTACCTGCGGGCAGCGGGAGCTGTCAGCGCTGCGGTGGGAGCGCAATGGGAGACAGGGCCGGCCCGGCTCCCCTAGGCGGGGGGGACGAGGCGGCACCCCGGCCCCGGGGCTGTTTCTCGGCTCGTCCCCAGCCTGGTTCTGCTGCTGCCGGGCATCCCTCGGGAAGAGCCGCGGCTCGGCTCGCACCCCGCGCTGCCCTTCGGCCATGTGCTGACGTGACGGGCAGGAGAGAAACGCAGCTGCGAGGGGCCGCGGGCTCCGCTCCATGGCCGAGAGCACGCGGATGCCGCGGTTCCCCTTCCCAAAGCAGCCTCTGGGCCGAAGAAACGGAAGAGCGAAGGGGAGCGTGCGTTTGGAGAGGGGCTGTGAGGTGGGGGCCAGCCCCACGCCGCTGCGACCGCGGTGGGGGCAGGAGCCGAGCCGCTTCTCTCTGCCCTTTCTTCCATTTTCTGCGACTTAGGTGCAAACCCTCCGGCTGCGGGCGCGCTGCCAACGCGCCGCTCCTCGGCCGAACAAAATGTCCTCGGCTCGGCTGAGGCGCGCGGACCCCCGGCCCTGGGACGGCCCCCCCTCTCCCCCGGCTCGGTGCCACCCATGCCGAGCGGGGCCGGGTCGCCGCTTCCCGGGTGCCCGCAGCCCCCGCCCCGCCGCGCTTCCTGCCCGCCCCTCCCTCCATCGGCGGGCCGGGCGCAGGGAAGGGGGCTGCGGGCGCTTCCTGCCACCGCCCCCGCGGGGCAGCGCCGGGCGGAGCGGAGCGGGGCGGGGAGCGGCGGCGGCCCAACCCCCAGCCGAGCGGCGCGGCGCTTCCCGGGGCGAGCGGAACTTCCCGGCGCTTTGCGATCCTTACACACATTTTATATATTTTTTAACGTTTTTATTTTATTTTCATTTTCAGATTTGTATTTGTATTTCGTTTTCTTTTTTTTTCTTTTTTTGGTCTCATTTTCTCCTTTCCTTTCTTATTCCCTTTCCATTCTTCGCTCCATCTATATCCCATCTCCCCACTCCCTTCCCCATCCTCTCCTCCCTCCCCGCTCACGGCCGCGGACACCCCGGGGCGGAGCCGCCGCCGCCGCCGCCGCCGCCGAGCGGCCGCCAGGGAGGGGCGGGTGCCCGCAGCGCCGCCGCTCCGGGGATGGGCTCCGCCGCCTAGCACGGCCCGCCCGGCCCGTCCGCAGCATGGCCGCGGAGCTGAGCGCCGAGGAGGAGCAGGTAGGTGCCGGCCGAGCCGGGCAGCACCACCGGCCCCTGCTATGGGCACCCGCGCTGCGAACGGCTTTTCTCTCCCTGCATCTACGCAGCCTCCGGACGCGCAGCGCAGCCCCTCGGCTCCCCCGTCTGCCCCTTATCCGCCCCATCTGCACGTCCCCCGTCTGCACGCCCCCCCCACCCGTCCCCATTCCTTCCCGTTACGCGTCCCTCTGCTCATCATCTCCATCCCCGCCCCAGGTCTCCCCCAGGCTCTGCTCCGCCGCCGTTACGGAGCGCCCCCCCCCCCCCTCCCGTGCCCGCGGGGCTGTGTAGGGCTGTGTAGGGCTGTGTAGGGCTGTGTAGGGCTGTGTAGGGCTGTGTAGGGCTGTGTGCACGTTCTTCCCACGCCCCGCGCCTCCCGTGACGTCCCGGCTTCCTCCCCAGCCGTGCGTCACCACGGGAGGATGTTGCTGGGCTCGGGAGCGGGGCTGGTGGCCGAGCATCGCCCTGGGATGTGCGGGTGGGAAGGGGGGCTGTCCCAGTGCTTGAGGATCTGGGACATGGCTGTGACGCAGTATTTTGCTTTTTCTCCCAATATCTCTCCTCCTGCTTGGTTTATCTCAGGAGGGTAGGGATTCTTCCTTGGTAAATCGCATTTGGGGGTGCATTGGGCGCTGGCCCATCTGACATCACTTTGGAACATCGGCCCAAGTGCCAGCCTTGCTCATTACCCTTGTAACAGCAACCAGCTCTCCCCCATCAAATTGCTTCTGGGGAGTCTGGGGGACGCTAGTGGGAATGCCCTTCTGTCCTGCAGGCCACCAAGCAGTTCCTGGAAGAGATCAACAAGTGGACAGGCCAGTACAATGTGTCCCCGCTCTCCTGGAACGTGGCCGTCAAGTTCCTCATGGCCCGCAAGTTCGACGTCCTGCGGGCCATTGAGCTCTTCCACTCCTACCGGGTACGTATGGGGTGCGGCTCGTGGGGTCGCACATCCCCGCGCGTCCCTGCGTGCCGTGCCGGGGGTCACGCTGTGTCCCTGCCACAGGAGACGCGGCTCAAGGAGGGCATCGTGAAGCTGAAGCCGCACGAGGAGCCGCTGCGCTCGGAGCTGCTCAGCGGCAAGTTCACCATCCTGGTAGGTGCACGGAGCGATGCGGCACAGCGCGGTGCTGCCTGCGGGCACGCTGTGACCTCGCTTTCTCCCACAGAGCGTCCGGGACCCCTCGGGGGCCTCCATCGCCTTGTTCACGGCCAAGCTGCACCACCCCAGCCGCAGCGTGCAGCACGTGGTGCTCCAGGCGCTCTTCTACCTGCTGGACAGGGCCGTGGAGAGGTGAGCTGAGCCCTGTTTTCCAGCCTTGTATTGCTGCTTTGTCGCTGCTTGCAGGCCGAGCTCTGTTAGCTCTGTTCAAGTAGCCTATTAGCAGCCGCTTGCGCTGTGTTTGCATGCCAAGGATTGATGACGGCCTGTTTAGAAGCCTTCCAGGCATGGCAAAAATCAGTGGCATCGTTAAGGCGTCCACATGTGCCTCGTGTCATTGGGCTGGGGATCTCCCGCCCTTGGAAAGCCCCAGCACTGGGATCCCTGCTGGAACACAGATCCCAGTCACCCCGTTTCTGGGGCTGGGCTTTTGTGGGCTGAGCCACCATGGGCAGTGCAGCTGGGATGGGCTCGGGGTGGGTGTGAGGGAGAGGCAGCTCTGGGGGCTCCATCTCGCTAGGAACACAGAGGGGACACCGAGGGGTGCAGGGCGCATGCGTGATCTTGGAGTGGTGTTGCTCTTTCCCCCTGCCCAGTTTCGAGACGCAGAGGAACGGGCTGGTGTTCATCTACGACATGGCAGGCTCGCAGTACACCAACTTTGAGCTGGACCTCAGCAAGAAGATCCTCAACCTGCTGAAGGTAGTGGCAGCAGGAATGGGATGGGATAGGATGGGATGGAGCTGGGTGGGGTGAAATGGGGCGGGATGGGGGGATGCAGGAGGTTGGATGCCATCCACAGCCCCAGCCCCTCGGGGAGGCGCAGGCACCCGGAGGGGATCAGCTGTCCCCACGCGCTGGATTCCTCACACAGCTGCTGGCAGCACTTTCATGAAAACAGATGCAAATTATTTTTTAATGGTGCTGGCATTTCGTGCCTCCTCCCTTCTCCGGAAAAAGAGCTCCTAGTAAATAGCAGCTGGGGCTCAAAGCCCTGCTCCCGCCCTCACCGCTGGCTCACCGAGTCCAGCCCTCTGCTGGCCACATGGAAATCGGTGCGGATTGGAGCGTGGGCTGCGCTGGGAGCCCCGGGTCCCTGCAGTTGTCTCTGCCGTGGGGACACACTGGGTGTGGGTTAGTCCTGCAGCATGGAGCTGAGCCGTCCTGAGCCCTCACTGTCTGCAGGGCGCCTTCCCGGCGAGGCTGAAGAAGGTGTTCATCGTGGGAGCGCCCATGTGGTTCCGCGTGCCCTACTCCATCATCAGCCTGCTGCTGAAGGAGAAGCTGCGTGAGAGGGTGAGTGTGGGGGCTGCAGGCTCCTGGGGGCTGGGAGCTTTAAAGGGAAAGAAAATGAGCCACGTGGGAGAAGATAAACTTGGTTGCTGCTTGAAACGGTGTGCCCAAAGATCCCTGCTGCTTGTCAGAGCTGCGTGCAGCCTGGGAGCTGAGGAGGGCCCTGCTGCCTGCTGAGCTGAGTGCCCGTGCCTGTCCTCTGCAGGTGCAGATGGTGAAGATGTCGGAGCTGAAGGAGCACCTGCCCCGCGAGTGCCTGCCCGAGACCCTCGGCGGCTGCCTCAAGCTGGACCCGCTCAGCTGGAACTGCCGCTTCCTACCGCAGCAAAATGGGCACCCCGACCCCCTGGATGAGCTTATCCTGGTGCCGTTGGTGACCCCCCGCGATAATGGCTCGCTCCATGTGCCCGGCCCCAAGGCCCTCACCCCACAGGAGCTGCTGGAGCACGTCAGCCGCAAGCAGAAGCGTGGCATCTATGAGGAGTATGAGGACATCCGGCGCCGGAGCCCGGCTGGGACCTTCGTCTGCTCCTTGTGAGTCGAGTGGGGCGGGAGGGGCAGCGGGGACCTGGTGCGTGCCGCTCCTCGGGCTGCGGCCAGGCGATGGCAGCAGAGCCCCGGGCATTGCCTTGGGATGCCCCGCTGCCCTGCCCTGTCCCTGCCCCAGGGCGCCCTACAACCAGGAGAAGAACCGTTATGGAGACGTGCCCTGCCTGGACCAGACCCGCGTGAAGCTGGCCAAGCCCTACAGCCGCCCAGAGGTGAGCTCCCCTCGCATCCTGCACCGTTCCACCAGCCCATCCCTGACCCAGCACCTGGGTTCTCGCTCATTTTGCTTGCTTGGAGCTGAGCCCAGGGGGTCACGCTGAAGCTGTGCCCGTGGTGCACTCATGCCATGTCGTTGTCCCCAGCTGACCGACTACATCAATGCCAGCTTCATGGATGGCTACAAGCAGAGGAATGCGTACATCGGGACACAAGGTAAGGGCTGTGTGTTCATAGAATCATAGAATGGCCTGGGTTGAAAAGGACTACGATGATCATCCAGTTTCAACCCCCCTGCTATATGCAGGGTCACCAACCTCTAGACCAGGCTTCCCGGAGCCACATCCAGCCTGGCCTTGAATGCCTCCAGGGATGGGGCATCCACAGCCTCCTTGGGCAACCTGTTTCAGTGTGTCACCACCCTCTGTGTGGTTCCCGTGTCCATGGATGCCCAGGGACTGCCTGTCCTGCCCAGCCTCACCGAGTGACAGCAGGCTGTCCCTGCAGGGCCCCTGGAGAACACCTATGGTGACTTCTGGCGCATGGTGTGGGAGCAGAACGTCCTGGTGATCGTGATGACGACTCGGTGAGTGCCCTGGGTGGCAAAACAAGTGATTTTGCTATTGGATCAACTGCTGTCACAGCTGGAGAGCGCTTTGCATCCCAAAGGAAGGGGACATCCTGAAAGCACCTCTGAGCAGTGCAGAGGAGAGCCAGCTGTGTTCTGCTGCCCGCATACCTGGTGTCCCTAAAAGCTGCCCCAGTACAGAGCATTGCAGAGGGATGCTGTGGGCACTTGGGGGACGCAGGGCACCACGTGATGTTATCAGGGAGGACATTGTCCCCATGTCACCACATCCCATCCGCAGGCTGGAGGAGGGGGGCAGGAAGAAGTGCGGCCAGTACTGGCCCTTGGAGAAGGATTTCCAGATGCGCTTCGGGGTGCTGACCGTCACCAACCTGGGCGTGGAAAACCTCAGCCATTACAAGAAAACCGTCCTAGAGCTCCACAGTGCCGAGGTGTGTGTGTTAAGGTGTTGGTGCCCAGTGGGTGCTGTGGGGCTATCCCATCCCACTCACCCCCCACTCACCCCCAGGGCAGAGAGCGGCGGTTGCTCTCCCACTTCCAATACTTGAGCTGGCCGGATTATGGCGTGCCCTCATCGGCAGCCACGCTCATTGACTTCCTGGGGGCCGTGAAGCAGCAGCAGCGCGTGGCCGTCAGCGCGTTAGGACCGCGTTTCAAGGGGCACCCGGGGGGCCCTCCACTCGTGGTGCATTGCAGCGCCGGCATCGGCAGGACAGGTAAGGAGCGCAGCACAGTGCAGGGGGGGGACACGTTGCATTGCAGCGTGTGAGCTGAGCGACCTCGTCCCCAGGTACCCTGTGTGCTCTGGACATCTGCCTGTCGCAGCTGCAGGACGTGGGCACGCTGGACATCCAGCAGACGGTGCAGCGCATGAGGACGCAGCGTGCCTTCAGCATCCAGACCCCGGAGCAGTATTTCTTCTGCTACAGCGCAGTGCTGGAGCACGCCCAGCGCCGCGGCCTGCTGCCTGCCGCCCAGAAGGGCTCTGCCGGGCACTGACACAGCCCTGCCAGCTGGGAACCATGCCTTACTTCAAGCAAGCAAGCCGGGGCAGGAGGAGGCTCGGGAAAAAGGGGTTGGGGTGGTTGATTTTGTAATTTTTTTCCTTTTTTTTTTTTTTCTTCTTCTCGGAGGGACCATCTAGACTTGTACACAGAGCCCTGAGGGCGTGCGTTCCCAGCACGGCTGCATCGGGAACTTTATACTGTATTAAGCTCTTCGAATGTGTATATTCTTATTTTTTTATAATCCCGGAGCGTGGGGGAGGAGCTTTTTGTTGTGCTTTTTGGTTGTTGGTTTGTTTTTTTTTTTTTTTTTTGGTTTTCGTTTTGTTTTCTTGTGGTATTTAACATTAAGCGAGCAGACCAGGAGCGATCTCATCTCCAGCCTGGTTTTTCGTCGCCCCGCCCCACACAAACCCCGAGGGCGGTCCGCTGGTGACGAACGGCCGCGTAGGGCCAATGGGCCCCTGGGGGAGGTTCCCTTTTCCATTCAGGACGCCTCGCTGCGCGCTCTGGGTATGTCACAGCCGTTGCCGGCCCGCCGGGCCCCTCAGAGGGAGGCGCGGGAAGCGCTGAGGGGGAGAAAAGGCGGCGCGCGCCCGCCGTTTTCCCGCCCGCCCAACGGTCGCCGCGAGCGCGCGCGAGAGGGAAGGGGTGAGGGGAGGGGGGGGGGGAGGGAGGGAGGCGGCGCGGATGTGTGTGTGAGGGGAGGGGGTGGGGAGCGCCCGCTCCGCCGCCGCGCGGCCACGCCCCCCGCGGCCATTGGCTGCGCGCTGTGTTCCCCCCCCCCACGTGCTGGTTCCCGGAAGTGGAGGGGTCGGGGGACAAAAGGCGGCAGCGCGAGGCGGCCCGGGGCCCGACGGCGCCCGGATGGGCGCCGTCGGGCCCCGGGCCGCCTCGCGCTGCCCCGATGTAAACATTCCACAAAAGGGCTCCCCGGAGAGGGGGCGTGGCTTACTCCCCCGACGTGACGGCGGCGCTGTCCGGCGTGCAGATTGGCTGTGTCCGCAGCGCGCCGCCCAATGGGGAGGCTGCGGGGGCGGGAGGGGGCGGGGCGCGCTGGCTGTACGGACATTTTTCTCGGGCGCTCGCTCCCCCCTCCCCTTCCTCTCCACATCCCCTTCCTGGCGGCCGCGGCCAATGGGGGCGGGCGAAGTGGGCGGGCCGAGCGCGGCGGTTGGGCGGCGCACCGAGCGACTCGGCGCTCGACCAATCGCCGCGCGGGGCTCCCCCCTCCCTGCGGCGGGGAGGGGCGGGATTTCCCGGGGAACAGAGAAGCGGGCAGCGTTCCGCCGCGGCGGCCGAGCGGCGGTTACCCCATCCGCGCCCCTTGCTTTCCCCGCGGGCCGAGCGCGGGGCCGCGCCCACCCCGAGCCCACAGCCGGGAGGGAGCGTGCCTCCGCCGGGCGCCGCCGCTTCGAGGTAAGGGGATCGGCGGCGCTGGGGGGACGCGGGGCTGGGAGGTGGTGTGGGGGGGTGGGCAGCCATCCGGCGGGGCGGGGTCGGACCCGGTGCCGTGGCGAGCCCTGAGTGCCGGTGTGCGTGCGTGTCTCTGTATGTGTGTGTGTGGTGTGTGTGCGCGCGGGGGGAGCCCGGCATGGCGGGAGCGGCGGGCGGGGCGAGCGGCGCTGGGCGCGCTGCGGGACGGAGCCTCCCGCCCCCCGCTCCGCCCCCTGCGCGGGGCCGCCTCAGCCCCGCCTCGCCCCGCCCCGCTCAGCGCAACCCTCGCAGCTCCGGGCCCTGCCCACCACCCGTGCCTTTCCAGCTCCCGTTTCCTGCTTTCGCGTTTCTTCAGACGGTTCCCGGCGAGCACGCTCAGGGTTTCCGCGCCGCGCTGCCCGCACGCTGATTCATAGCACCTGTAGGATCATCCCCATCCCGTAAAAGCACAGCGTTAGGAACAGCCGCACGGGGCGGAGGAGGCTGCCATCTCCCAGCCCGCACCTTCCCCCCCTCCACCCCTCCCAGCTGAGGAGCACCGTGAGTAAAGCTGGGGCTGCAGCGCGGGGAGGGGCCGGAAGGCACCCAGACTTCCCCTTCTACTCACACAGGTCCCTTCAACCCCAAATTCTGTGTCTCCTGAGTGATCAATAGGGGATGGGGAGGCTGCATAGAAACCTTCAGCACGCCCAGCGAAGCGATGCATAAATAAGAATGCAATCCCTTTGCATTTAAGTATGCACAAGAGCACTGCTGTGAACAGGTGCTGTAAGAAATGGTTCACGCTGTCTTTGTGGCCAGTAGTCTCTGCTGTGAGCTTGCTGGAAAGGCATAACCATGACAGGAGCGAGTCACTTGCCTTCCCAGGATGTATGATCCATGGGAAGTATGATCTGTGCTGGGAAGCCCTCGTGGCTGGTAAAGCCGAAGCAGATCTGCAGTCCCGTGGCTGCTGTTCCACACTGCAGGGCTATGGGTGCACTCTCAATGCCATGCCACTTTCTCCCAGCTCCTCTGGCTCTGCTGTCACAGTGAAGGTAATGGGTGGCTGCAGGTACTGCGGTCATCCTGCCTGCATGTGGAGAGGGAGAGCAAAGATGAGGATGCCAGGGCTCAGGGAGAGCCCACATAGCAGGGCATGCCAGGAGCAGGCAGCCAGGATGTCACACCTTCTGTGATCCTGAGCCATACGTGTGCTGCTTCCCAGCTTTGGGTCCTTTCCACCTTGGGAGCAAATTCTCCTGTCTTTCGGTACGGCTCAATCCAGATGTTAATGCTTGACATTCAGAGTGACAGCAACAGAGCTGTCAGTATGAGGATCTGTGCATTTGGTTGTTCTTCAGCATGCTCAGACAGCAGGTGATGTGCAAAAGTGTGCCTGCTGCATAGGATTTTTCCTCATCTCTGGCCTTTAGTGGCATGAGTGCTCCCTTTTAGAGGTTCATAGAGATTCACAGGGTGCCTGTGGCATGCTATAGCCTCCTAAGGGCTTTTAAGCAGCCCCTGCACATCTTAAATGCTTGACCTGCAGCTATGCTGTTTCCCTGTTCCTTTTCAGGAGTGCCTCACATCTGCAAGGACCGAAATCTCTCTTGTGAGGTTTCACAGCTTGCTCTTGAAAGCATCATTAGTGTGCAGAAGTGCTGTGGCTCCAACAGGTGTCAGACAGCAGACCTGCACGATTCACTGCCCTCCTGCAAAGGGATAACTTACAGCCCAGGAAAAGGAAAGTGAAAAAGCAGAGTGCAGCTTTTGTCCTCCTGTGGAGGGGTATATTGCTGTAAAGGAGTGCTCTGACTGAAGTTAAAAGGTAGCTTGGATAGGAGTGAGGCTGGGAGGGAGGGGATGCAGGTCCTCATGTGGTCTGTGTAGACTGGAGCTTGCTCTGTAAAGCCATTCCTGAGCCAGGAGCCTCAGATGAATGCTTTTAATGAAGGACAGTACCTAAAGTTTGTGGACTTGCTTTCAGTCTCACGCAGACCATACTGTATTTTTCAATCTTTATTTTTCCCCTCCTCAATTAAGACCACAGATGGTGCAGTTTGAACTGGGGGCTTTCTGAATGTTTGAGTCAAAGTCCGCATGGAGATGGGTGCCCATCAGAGGGCCGTGTTCTGCTGCCTAGAGAACCATATGGTAACCATAGCGCTGCCTGTGATGTCAGCTCTGTGCTGCAGAAGTTCTGAGTGGTTTTGTGGTCGTAGTTACCCACGGAATACTACTCTGCAGCAGGTACAGCTTGCTACGCTGCAGTCTGCCCTCCTGAAGGAGCAAATCCTTGGGACATACCTGGTAAAGATCAGTGGGACCTCAGGGATGGGAGGAATGCGCTTTGGGAGCTTTCACCAGCACGCGTTGCCCTGTGAGATGCAGGAGGTGGGGCAGGTGCAATGCTTGGCTGTCAGCAGAGCCCAGGGCTTCAGTTCCAGGTTGTGGAGCCTTCTAGAAATGGTTGCCACCAAGGCTTTGCCCAGATTCGGTGTCCGGGGCCTGGCATTGTCATGCAAAGCGCCCAGATTCGCTGCCAGCCTGCTCTGCTTGGTCCAGGCTCCATTAGCATACAACTCGAAGTTTGTTCAGAGCGAAAGGCTATGAGAGCAGCTCCCTGTGAGCCCAGGGGGCTGTTGGTTTGTCTGTAGCTGAGCAGAAAGACACCTGGTGCAGGTACAACAAGCTAAGAAAATTCCTGGAGCACGCTTGGGTACGTTCTGAAGCTTTGGGGCTGGTATTCTGGGAGGTGTAACTTGCAGAACAGCTTTAAGCAGACACAAAGAGCTCTTCCTTCCCTCCACGTGGAAGGAGCTGAGTGAGGAGCTGGCTGCCGGGTGTATTTTTGGCAGAATCTTTGTATATTTCCCCAGTACCTTGGTCTGTTATGTTAGTGAAGGGTTTAGGCTGCCCTGTACGCTTACTCTGGGGAGCTTCATGTGTTACCCAGGCAGCGTCAGCATCTCCATCTGGCTGAAAGTTTGATTTGGAGAGGGCTTGCTGTACAAAGGCAGCATGGGCAGTGTTTGGCCTCTGCCATCTTCTTGTGCTCTAGGGCATCTCTGGTGCCTGAGTCCCATCCAGCCTGGGCTGCCCAACGGGGTTCAGGATGGGCTTTACTTTCAGTGACAGAAGAAATCCTTAACTGGAAAGCAGGGCTTTATTTCTAACAAGAAAGCTGCGTGTTTGCAGTATACACGTTTCATACAGAATGCTGAATCTTAGTTCTATTTCCCTGTCTCAAGATAGCGACATGAAGGAATGGACACGAAACTTGTCTTACCTGCTCCTGGCAAACTTAGTGTTCCCGAAGCTGGCAGGGAGCGATTAATCAATGTCCCTCTCTAATTGCTCTGTTCTGATCAGGTTTTTTAGTGCTTCCCGAGCATGAGTTCAGAATGAAGCGGCGATTGGATGAGCAGGAGTCACCCGTGTACACGTCGCAGCAGAGACGTATCACCAGCAGCACCGACGCTTTCCAGCACCAGCACCGTGTGCTCGCCCCGGCACCGCCGGTGTATGAGGCAGTCTCAGAGACCATGCAGTCTGCTACAGGGATCCAATACTCAGTAACTCCCAGCTACCAGGTAGGTCTGCCACGTCCTAGGGGGGGAATTGCAATTCAACCACTCAGTATGTTGTTTTGCACAGCGGAAGTCTGGGTTTGGGACAAGGTTTTTGTTTCAGTTGCCTGGTGGGGGAAAAAACTAGGATGGGACAATGAGCTTCTAGTAGGTCTCACTTGAAGGGTGGCCAGCAGGGACAGGGAGGTGTGATTGTGCCTCTCTACTCTGCCCTCGTGAGGCTCCATCTGGAGTATTGCATCCAGGTCTGGAGCCCCCAACACAAGAAAGAGGGGGAGCTGTTGGAGAGGGTCAGAGGAAGGCCAGTAAGATGATGAGAGGACTGGAGCACCTCCCCTACAAAGACAGGCTGAGGAGCTGGGCTTGTTCAGCCTGGAGAAAAGAAGGCTACGAGGTGACCTCATTGCAGCCTTCAGTACCTAAAGGGAGCCTACAAACAGGAGAAGAGTCAACTCTTGGAAAGGGGAGATAACAGCAGGGAAAATGGTTTTAAGTTGGAGGAGGGAAGATTTAGGTGGATGTCATGGAGAAGTTCTTTACTGTGAGAGCAGTGAGGTGCTGGAACAGCTGCCCAGAGAGGCTGTGATGCCCCGTCCATCCCTGGAGGTGTTCAAGGCCAGGTTGGATGGGGCCCTGGGCAGCCTGGGCTGCTATGAAACGTAGAGGTTGGTGGGCCCTGCATGTGGCAGGGGGTTGGAGATTTGTGATCCTTCAGGTCCCTTCCAGCCCAGGCCATTCTATGTGATTCTGTGAAGCACATTAAGGTTGCCCTGACCACACAACGTGATGTTACTTGGCTTCTTTTGAACAACACTCTCTTGAATGATTAAGATCACAGTCTCTGAATCCTAGAGACAAGTGCACGCAGAGATTAGATCCGTGTTTCATTAGCAAGGAGAACACTTGTTCTAGCAGTGTTCCTGTCACAGACTTTGGATATCTTGGGTGATCTTAAGCTTAACAGGCTGACATTTAGATTGGAGGTTTTCAAGCAATTGAACTGTTAGAGATATCACCACAGGGTCGTTAGGTGCCTCTTTTTGTTCTGAGAGGCTTCTGCTGCTGGTTTTAAACTAAAAGAGAGGAGATTTAGATCAGATTTTATGAGGAAATTCTTTACTATGAGAGTGATGAGGCTGCAGCACTGCTGCCCAGAGCTGTGGGTGCTTCATCCACAGAGGTGCTCAAGGCCGTGGTTGGGCTCTGGGCAGCCTGAGCTGGGAGCAGCCAGCCTGCAGCAGGGGAGTGGTGCTGGGGGAGGGCTTTAGGATCCCTTCCAACTTTTTTAGAGAGGAGAGAGAGCCTTGGCTCGGTCTGAATCACACACCCTATGCGTTTCTTCCTTCTGTTAGCACTGGTGATGAGACAAACACTCACGGTCCTTTCTGTCTCTCCAGGTGTCAGCCGTGCCACAGAGCTCAGGCAGCCACGGGCCGGCCCTGGCAGCGGTGCACAGCGGCCACCACCACGCCGCCCCGGTGCAGCCACATGGCAGCCAGGTGGTGCAGAGCCACGCACACCCAGCCCCCCCAGCTGTGCCTGTGCAGGGCCAGCAGCAGTTCCAGAGGCTCAAGGTAACGTGTGTGGGACAGCCCAAAGGTTTGGGGCTTGTCTGAATGCGTGGCCTCAGAGGGTGGGATTGCAGGAGTGAGGTGGGAGTGCAGAAGGCTGTATTCTATATTCTGTAAAATCCTTAAAAGAGAAAAAACTCCACCAAAAGTAGCCCTTGTGAGTAGTTGTGTTAGATTTGGCTCTAGCAACAAGGCATACATATGAATTGATAGCTTGTCCCACATGCAGGGCAGGTCTCTTCCTGTCGAGCTGGAAACCAGTGCTTTGCTGGGCGAGACGCTTTTCTGCTTCATTTCCATTCCCCTCTGAAAATGGTTTTGTAACACGTGGTTCTTTCTCCCAACAAAACTGCTGGCTGTCCCTCCAAGATGCAAGGTTGGGACTGTCCCTGCTCACCTTTCCTCCCTTGCTGTCTTTAATTCCCGACATGGGAGAGGGCCCAGGTGCAGCTGATTACAAACTGCACAGAGCACTCGTGTCAGACTGGGCTGTGCTTTCAGTATATCTGGAAATTGGCTGTTGGTACACAAATGGTTCATAAACTTCTTGCTGTTTGAGGCGTAAAACAATTTGCCTCCCACAGTTGCCATTTTCAAAATCCTTATGTGTCGAACTGAAATGTCTGGCTTTCAGAAAGCGTGTACCTGGCAGGCATCTATTCCTCTGAATATGTCATTTCCACTTTCTGCTTATTCTTAGACTTCTATAATAATTTCCACACATGAATGCAGGAAAAATGCTCAGTCTAGTTCTGTTTATCCTAGCAGTCACATCACTGGTGGTGACACGGGGAATTTGGAGGATGTGCCTTCTGACTAATCCTGTTGATTTGAGTTGTTTTTGGTTTATTTATTATTATTTATTTTTCTTCTTTTTGGTGTAGTTTTCTGAGCTTTTCTTATTTAAGTGATGCTGGTATGACTCCAACCAAGATCACGATCCTTAATTCCCCCTTCTAGGCTCAGGGCTCCCAGCTGTGCTTTCAAATACGTGTTTTGCTGAGCACCGGGGGTGACATAAAATGTTCTGTGCCAATGCAAGCTGTCTGTTTTGTCTCCAGGTGGAGGATGCATTGTCATACCTTGACCAGGTGAAGCTGCAGTTCGGCAGTCAGCCGCAGGTCTACAATGACTTCTTGGATATTATGAAGGAATTCAAATCTCAGAGGTAAAAAGCTTCATTCTGCTGCTTCCACCCAGGCTGCTATCACTGTATGCATGTTTGCAGGCATGGCAGCACAGAGCAGGAGTTCAACTCTGCCCTTCCTTTCCAGAGCAGCATACCTCTGTGGTAGTGTGAAAGCAGTTGTGTGCTTTCTGTTCTGAGAGTCTGAGGATCTGTTCTGAGAGTTTCAGAATTTCTTCACTTATATCCATTTCTTCATTGATACTGGAAGAATTGCTGCCTACAGCTGCAGTTCCCAAGCTCAGCCTTGCTAGCTGTTTGACCTGGCTGTCTGGTGGTCCTGCCCGCCTGCCTGGTCAGACTTGTGGCTAGATCTCATTGATATAAAGCAGTCTGAACAAATAAAATAATCCTTATGTCATTCTTAAGGTTGGTAATGTATTTATAGGAATGAGTTTCCCTGTGTTTCATGGGTTCATAGTAAGTTATAGATGGTAAGATAGAAATGCGGAAGGAGAATTGTCGCACGCAGAGCTTGGGTTGCCACAAGGAGGGAGTTTGAAGATGGTGACGTTCTGATTTTATTCCTTGCTCAGCATTGACACTCCAGGAGTGATCAGCCGCGTATCGCAGCTCTTCAAGGGCCACCCAGACTTGATTATGGGTTTCAACACCTTCTTGCCTCCTGGCTACAAGATCGAGGTGCAGACAAACGATATGGTGAACGTGACGACCCCGGGGCAGGTTCACCAGATCCCCACTCATGGCCTGCAGCCCCAACCACAGCCCCAACCCCAGCATCAGTCGCAGCCTTCAGCGCAATCGACCCCAACACCAGCACAGCCGGCGCCGCAGCCACCACCTGCCAAAATCAGCAAGGTGAGAGTGAGTGAGTGAGTGAGTGGTGTTTGTTGGCTCCTGCGTGGGGGACTGGCTGCCTCCAGCTGACACTGGTGTGGAGGTGGGGAATTAAATGGGATTTGCTGCCTCGGGATGACCCAAATCCCAAGAAATTCCTCGTAAAGCAGAGGCTGTGATGGAGACATTTCTCTCGGTGTGAACATTTGTGCGTGTTTCCAAATGCTTGGCGTAGTGATGTGGTAAACATTGCATTGCTCAAAATCTCATTTTCAGACTGGCCAGCTGCTGCAAAACAAAAACAAACAGAAAGGGTAGTCTGGTTCAGCCATCAGCTGGATGGGTGTGGGCGTTGTTGACCAAACTGAAGTGCAGGGGTTCAAATAAAATGACCACAGTGTTGTCTTAAGTATCAGTTTGTGTGCCTGAAACTGAGACCTCTCAACGACAAAGGGATTTTTGTCTCTGCTTCAGATGTAATCCAGATGCTGCGTCCACCATATGTATTTTACGTGATTGAAAACAGAGTAGGGTAATGTAAGAGGCTTTTAAGAGCTCAGTCGAGATAAAATCCGGTGTATTTGAACCTCCAAATGTGCAAAGAAGGGAAAGAATCCCCAAAATTTCAAGGATTAATCAATCTTCACTATGTACTCCTGGTCTCCATATTGAAAAATCTGCATCTTCTCTTGCCGTTTCCTTACTCCCAGCATTCTTAACTAGAGACAAAGTAACTTGCAGTGTTGCAGAGAGCCTAAATGCTTTGCTTCTGCATTTTGATGACTGAATGTATCTCTTGTCAGATCTCAGTCAAAAGCGAGTGGCAAGGAGAAACAGCTGCTCAGAAAAAGTTGAAGGGGCTGGTGTGGTGTCTTCCTGGCTGGCACACCGAATTTCTATTTATTTTTGGATAGTTTGCTTTGGATAGTGGCTCTCTTCTGCTCAGTCTGCCTTTTTTTTGTGCTTCTGTTAATCTTTAAAACACTGATTGGGAAATGGGACGACGCAATTTTGGCTCTTGACAGCAGTTTTTGCTTGGACATCTACTAGGGAGTATTGAGTCTGTGGAAGAGAGTGCTAAAATTCCCTAGGCCTGGGGAGGGAGTAATTATTTAGTAGCAATTAATGAAAAAAACCAAACCAGTATTTTAAGGAAGCACATCAGAAATCATCTAGGAATATGGGTAGAGATTGCTTGACTGGGTGTAGTAGTGGCAAATGTCCAGCTGCTGTGCCTGTGATGCTTCAGCTCAGAGATGACCCTGTTGGCACCATGTACACTTACACACCATCTCGTTTCTTCAGGATATGGCACGTAAGTGGGATACGAGTGCCTTTGTTCAAAGCCTAAAGGATCTGCCCCTGTCTGACGCTGCTCCTTCTTTCTCCCCTCAGCCATCCCAGCTGCAGGCGCACACACCTGCCAGCCAGCAGACCCCCCCAGTTCCACCGTATGCGTCCCCACGCTCACCACCAGTGCAGCCTCACACACCCGTGACAATCTCTCTGGGAACCACACCATCCCTGCAGAACAATCAGCCTGTTGAGTTTAATCACGCCATCAACTATGTCAACAAGATCAAGAACCGCTTCCAGGGACAGCCAGACATCTACAAAGCCTTCCTGGAGATCCTCCATACGTATCAGGTGAGCTTTGGCAGTGCCAGGTGGAGTCGTTCCACTTTCTTTGCTGCCTGAGATGGGAATTCTGGTCTTCTGCTGGACTTCTTTGTGTAGATCTTTTCCAATGTCAATAATTATTTGCTTACCACTGGCTCGCAAGCTAAGCGGAGCTCATGTGTTAAAAGTGAAGAAATCACTTCTTTGATCAGCGTCCCCCTAGTCCACTGCCAGCTGAGCATTTAGCACAGTCCTTTGCTTTAGCTGCTGAGACCTTTGCTGCTTCATTCTTTGTATTACTGAGGGCTTTTTTCCTCTGTCTCCAAAAAAGTTCAGACATCCTTTCATCTGACCCTTCTCTTTGTACGACAGAAAGAGCAGCGCAATGCCAAGGAGGCAGGGGGCAACTACACACCAGCACTGACGGAGCAGGAGGTGTATGCACAGGTGGCTCGCCTCTTCAAGAACCAGGAGGATCTGCTCTCAGAGTTTGGGCAGTTTCTGCCAGATGCCAACAGCTCGGTGGTGAGTCTGCTTGAGGCAGGCTGAGGCTGGAGCACCTAGTGGGGAAGCGTCTCTGTGGGGAACCAGAGCTCAGAGCAGCGGGCTTTTCTTGTTGTCTTGCGTTTTTGGAGTGGTCTTTTACCAAGTTTAGGAGGTGGGTCGGGATGATAGACTGTTTTCTGTCAATAACTTGTCTTTTCAATACAATTCCTTTGCTTGGAAGGGTTGTTCTGTAATCACAGTAAGGTAGGTGGGTCACCTCGAGCTGGGAGGAGCAGACATATTAGGGTTTGGCTGGTGAGGTGAAGCTCGGCTCTGATGATCTCGTGGCTTTGTTTGTAACTAAGCTGTTAAGCAAGACGACTGCAGAGAAAGTGGAGTCGGTGAGAAACGATCATGGAGGCACGGTGAAGAAGCCACAGCTCAACAACAAGCAGCAGAGACCCAACCAGAACGGCTGTCAGATCCGGCGGCACTCAGGAGCAGGGACAACCCCTCCAGTGAAGGTAATGGCACGTGCTGCTAGCTCAGCAGCTGTGTGTTTCCCAGGAAACTAAAGCAAAACTTAGAGCAGGATCATGCTTATTCATTTTTCACGTGATAAATGTTGTCATGCAGTGATGACTGATAATTCCTGTAGCTGAATTGGCCCTCTTCAGCTTACTCATGTTTTGAGAGAGCAGAGCTTAGCCTAGTCCAAAGAATGGTTGGGTGGTTTAGAGCCTCTGCAGTAGGACAAGTGTGCCTGCTTTGTGTGCTATGTCCTGTGGGGGGAAGAAAAGTGTTGGCACATCTAGCTATGTTGTTTAAATCCAATGACTTCCTTCCTCTTCCAGCTTCTCTCCTCGAAATGCAGCGAATTAATACATGTTTGGAGGCAGCTTTAAGCCTTTCTGATGTGGAGTGCAGGAGGTAGAAGTTCGCTGCTTTTAGGGAGGTCTAAGAATCAACTGAATGAATGGTGGTTTAAAAGATATTTTGGTAGTTCTGCACATTAGTTAGAAATTGAGATACTACAAGCAGTGATTGTTTCAGTCAGCTTGGTAAAGGAAAGGATACGACCTTGTATTACAAATACATGGTGTTCTGTGCAGCTAATTAAAGATGAATAGATTAACATGGAGGACACATTTTAAACAAGTTTCCTTCTGAAAAAGCCACTCTTCTGTCTGAGAGCAAGTAGTGTGGTCTGGAGGCTGAAGCCCTTGTGTGACATATGGTCAAAATACAGTGACTCCTCTGCTGAACAGCCCTTTCTTGTGTTATTTTTTAACAGAAAAAACCAAAGCTGCTTGGTTTAAAAGACCAGTCCTTGGCAGAAGCCAGCAAGCATGGCGTGGGGACAGAGTCTCTGTTCTTTGAGAAGGTGAGCAGTGAGACTGAGAGAGCACGGTGTGGTGTCACTGATTGATGTCTGTAGCCTGCATACATCCTGATCTTTTTTTTGTCACAGTGAAGTTTGTGATATAAGTGCCATGCTGATAACATTGGTGTGCTTGACCTCAGCTGTATTGTCTGACCTCTGTGTCAGATCTGCTGCCTTTTTTAAAAGATTGGTGGTGTTCTTTACATGGACATCTGTGTCTGTTTTCCCTGGGGGGCTCATTCTCTAGTTCTCACCTGCTGCTGATGCTCTGTGGCAGAAAGGCTTGGCATCAGAGCCATGCTGGCTCCCTCATGACGTATGTTTTGCAGCACACTGAGCCAGCTGGTGGTGACTGGGAACCACTCTATCGCTCGGAGGATGCGTAGGTGTTCCCATGAGTAAATGTAGAAATCCCTGCTGCAGAGCTGTAACTGTAATGACGAGTTTCTTAATCATGATAGATCTGTTTGATGTGTAGATGCTAACTGTTCTCATGGGAAAAGTAATGGTGTTGGAATGAATTGCTGTTCTCTCATGCTGAGGGCTGCAGAGCTCGCTGTGTGTGTGGTGACTTGAGCTGTCATGGGGGGGGGGGGGGGGGTTGGAGGGGTGCTCACTGTGACACGGGTCTCTTAGCCCTGATCCCCACCCAGGTGGGTCTGTGGTGCTGCAGGCACAACTGGGCTTGTGTGTGGTCCAGCTGCTGGGAGTTTCATTCACTTACAACTCTCTTCTTCAAGGTAATACACTTGAGTGGCAGCCGTATCAGCAAGGAGATGGCTTCCTTCTCTTTTCTGGCTCCTTGGAGCCTCTCCAACAAAGCCCTGCATAGGTGGGGGGAAGCACAGTGTGGAACTCAGGCCTCCTGGGTGCTGATGGGCGAGCTGCTCTCACCTTTACCCTTTCCCCTCTTCCCCAAGGTCCGCAAAGCTCTGCGGAGCACAGAAGCGTATGAGAACTTCCTTCGCTGCCTGGTTATTTTCAACCAGGAGGTGATCTCCCGTGCAGAGCTGGTGCAGCTAGTTTCCCCATTCCTGGGGTAAGTGCTTCTTTGTGTGAGGGGGAGAAGCTAAATCCAGTGCATCTGTTTGTGATGCACAGTAGGGAAAGAAGTGCCAACAACCTTGGTGGCTGCGTGGTTTGTGTCACAGAATTAGTCCACAGCACCCAATTGTGGCCTCTTGCTCTGGAATCATGGATTATTTCACTCAAGAAAAGCTCAACTGTCCAATTACACAGGAAATGTCCCCTAAAAAAAGGAGTGCTTATACAAACCCATTAAAATTACCAAAAAAAAAAAGCAAAGAGCAACTGAGTTTTGCCCTGAAGCCAAACCCGATAATCAGTACTGTCATTTAAATAGGAATTATAACTTCGAGTACTGTACAGAATGAGTCTGTATTAATCACCTAAAATCACTGTAATAATTATCCTCTCATCAGCTTGGGGCAACTCTGTTTCTGTGATTTGAGCTCCTAGTTCCTATGCAGAAGGCAGCAGCAATGTAAGTTGGGTTCGGGACCCCATTACACTGGTTGCTGTGCAAGGAAAGTGCCTCAGGGAGCTTATGCTTTCTGCAGCTCCACTGGAATTAGGCATCAGCAGGAAGCTGGTTTTGTCTAGGAAAGGTGAAATACTCAACCAAAAAAAAAATCTGCATTTCTTCCATTTACCACCTGTGCTCCCGACTGGAAGGGTGAATATCTGCATTGGGAAAGGTGTCATGCAGTTCTCTTACTCTGAAGGCAGACGTTACCATAAATCATGTAGTGGAGAAGCAATAGATGAGCAGCGATTCCAGCAACAGGTCTGATTTGTCATGTCACTGCAGCTGTTTACCACCTGACCAACAGACAGGTACTTGGTTCCCACTTGGTGGAAGTGGGATTGAGCAGAGAGGTCCTCTCACCAAACTGGTAAATCAGGGAGTCTTCTTGGGCAACTTCTGTGTCTTGCAAGCAGTTCTAGCCTCATTGTCACAGCTCAGCACTGCGCACTGCTTTCTATTTAGCTAATTTTTCACTTCATTCCTTTTATTTCCAGGAAATTCCCCGAACTGTTCACCTGGTTTAAAAACTTTCTGGGCTACAAGGAGTCCGTTCACATGGAGACTTATCCCAAGGAACGGGCCACTGAAGGGATTGCCATGGAGATAGACTATGCCTCCTGTAAGAGGCTGGGCTCCAGCTACCGCGCCTTGCCCAAGAGCTACCAGCAGCCCAAGTGCACGGGGCGGACGCCGCTGTGTAAAGAGGTAAGCAGCTCCCAGGCAGCAGCCGTGGGCCAGAGGAGGGCTGTTCACAGCACAGCACGTGAGAGTGCTCAGCTCTCTTGCAAACACGTAGATTGGATCCAGGATCTATTTCCCAGGGTGAGGCTGTGCCAGATGCAGTGCCCACGGGGCTTTGGTGGCTGCCCTCTGCTTTTCTCCAGTGGGGATTCTGAAGGAGTTGCACAAAGCACTGGGGAGCGTCTGGAAAAAAAAAAACCTCAGTAGCTGTGAAGTTTAAATACTTCTACCAGGGAGTATGTAATTCAAGGTGATTGCTGCCTTTTTCACCAAACTCTTGCTTAGTCTGCTTTCAGAGTTGTCTCTAGTCCAAGCTTACAAGAAAATCACATCTTCTGTACAGAGTTTCTCCTTCATGTTCCTCTCACGCTTCTTTCTTTCCACGTGCAAGGCTGAGGTGAGCCGACAAGGTGCGCTGTGTCAGGAGGTTGGCTCCCCATCGCAAGCATTGTTGGCCTAGGGGCAAAGCTGGCCTCCTGGCACAGCACTGCAGGACCAGATGCACTCCTTGGGTCCCTTCATGTAACCACCTTTTGGTTGGAGAGGAATGGTGCTGGCTGATCCTGCTCCTTCGTTGGTGTTAGAAACCCCCTTCCTTGCGTGGCTGTCGTCAGCAGGGAGAGCAAACAGGCAGAAGATTTTGGAACATCACAGTTTTGCCCCCTTTCCTTGAGAAATGAGGATGAATGCAATGATCAAGTCAAGTGGTGAGCAGTGATACATGGCTAATTGAAATGATGGCAGGATAGCAAAAACAACTTGGGCAAGAAAGAATTATAAGTTTTTAATCAAAGTCCTGACACATCTCGCAAGAGTATCTTGTGTGATGCAGCTGTAAACTTTTCTTTCTGCAAGAATCCAATGTCTCAGTTGTTCAGGCTTCAGTCTGAGGAAAATTAGGCTTGATTTTTTTCAAGATTGCCTACCAAAATCTTTTGTTCTGTTGCTTTTGGCCTCTTTGAGGTTGCTTTGGATGGCCCATTCCTGCTTTGGAGATAATGAAAAACTGCAGGTTCTCAGCATCTTTGTCAGGGTATGGATTGATATTCCTTATTTGGAGGTAGAAACCACGCTGTGTCTAATGGTGCTGGTTAGGATGATGACCACCCGGTGAATGAATCAGACATGTGATGAGTGAACCACGGTGAGCCAGTTCTTCCAATGGAATGGAAAGGCTCCTTTCACCTCTCTTTTTCTCTTCCTTTGCAAGTGTTTTCTTACATTTCCAATGGATGAGTTTTCCAGGCCGCTGGGTTGTTTCATCTCCGGCAGTTTGGGGTTGCCCCATGGGTGCTGGGCATCCTCTGCACTGGAAGGGAGAAGCCATTTTTGCTGCTCCCCCATCAGCAGCCACGTACCTGTGTGACACTCCCCTCCCAAGACTGACTGTCACGCTTGTCTTTCTCTGTCGTACTGCAAGGTTTTGAATGACACCTGGGTCTCCTTCCCTTCCTGGTCTGAAGACTCGACTTTTGTGAGCTCCAAGAAGACACAATACGAAGAGCACATCTACAGGTGTGAGGATGAGCGTTTTGAGGTAAGGTCTTTTCCTTGGAAGCCTTGGGGTTCTGTGGATAGCTAATGGTACAGATTCTATCCGTAATGCAGTCTGTTTTTATTGTCTATCACACGTTCTCTGCATAAGGGCTTGCATTATCTGAAAGCAAGAGGCAGCATCTGGTTAACCACTTCTCTTTCTAAGCTACCACCCCTGCCCAAGCTCTGTGCACCGAGCTCTTCTCTCACATCACTCCAGATGGAATTGTTCAATGGACAGCATATAATCAATGCATCTCTTTTTGCCCTTTGTGCCCACATGGCTTGTAAGAACATGCATTCCCCTGTAATAATCCGAGAAACGATACGTTCAGGATGTTAAATGATTGACTTCTTGACATAAAATGAGAGTTAGCTTGGCAATTACCTCAATGTGCTCAGGTCTGTCACATCCTTTTGTAGAGGAACTGTCAGTTGTTTTCTGCTCCCATATGGAAAATGTAATTTCTTAACAGCATCGTTCTGGTAGACGTTAAATTCTGATGCGCCATTACCTAGGCTGCAGATAAAATATAACTGGATTATTTCAGCGCAGCCAAACGTGGAAACCAGTTCTGGAATCCACCTTGTTAAACACACCCGGCTTCTTGTTTCGTGTCGCTTTAGTTTTAGTCTCTGTGAAGTATCATGTTTTATCTATTCAACTCTGGCTAACGCACCGTTCGCTTCAGCTGGACGTTGTCTTGGAGACCAACCTGGCAACGATCCGCGTCCTTGAGGCCATCCAAAAGAAACTCTCACGTTTGTCTGCTGAGGAGCAGGCCAAGTTCCGCCTGGACAACACCCTGGGAGGCACCTCGGAGGTGATCCACCGCAAGGCCCTGCAGAGGATATATGCAGACAAAGCAGCTGACATCATTGATGGGCTCCGGAAGAACCCATCTGTTGCTGTTCCCATTGTCCTGAAAAGGTACCACAGCCACGCTGTGCCCTGGGGGCTCCACCTCGCTCCATGTTTGTTTAGAAATAGCTCATTTCTGCCCCTGGAGGGTTTAACCTGTGCAGGGATGCAATTGGAGAAAGGCATTCTGTTCTGATCGGTGGCCGTGTTTTATAACAATCGCCTTTGGAAACACAAACGCTCAGCTGGGGGGATGCAGAGCTTTTATTGTCTGCTCTGAACCTTGTTTCTGCTCCAGCCTGTGCACGGCAGCGTGTGTAAGATGAGGAAGATGTCTGTGCCGTGTGGATTGTTCAGGGCTGAACCCAATCCCTTTCCAAATCCCATGGCTGTGCGTGGCCCTGGGCTCTGACTGCTCAGGCACCACGCCTGGATCCCCATTAGTTTTCTCTTGTCAGATCCTTGCAAAAAAAAGGAGTGGGGGCTGCAGCTCTTTGGAGATGCATGAAGAGGAGGCTGTGTACACATTTAAGACAGTAATGTGAGGTCCTTATCCTCTTGGTATGTAAACAAGGAAGTCTTCTCTAAAAGCACAACTGTAGCACCACTTACAAGGAGGTACTCTTCCCCCCAAAGCTTACTGTCTCTGGGAAGGGAAACCACTTTGCCACCAATACCTGCAAGGTCACAGTGTGCCCACCCTGCTGCAGGACACTGTTTTGTGAGCTGCTCTGGCTGTGCTGCACCAGGTGCTTTGCTTGAGATACTGAGCTGAGTTTCTGGATTGTGTAACCAGGAAGCTCAGGTGTCCAAAGATGTGCAGAGAGCTTTGTTCAGCAAAGGGTGTGCAGAGTGCTGCTCCTGTAAAACTCCTTTCAGTGGGACTGCTTTCATTGATGCACATTTCCCAGGTCTCAGGCTTTCCTCGCAAGCTCGGAGTGAGACCTTTATGTCTCTTAGCTCACCCTTGGTTTCTTGATCCAAGGTTAAAGATGAAAGAGGAGGAGTGGCGAGAAGCCCAGAGAGGATTTAATAAAGTCTGGCGAGAGCAGAATGAGAAGTATTACCTGAAGTCCTTGGACCACCAGGGCATCAACTTCAAGCAGAACGACACCAAGGTCCTGAGGTCAAAGAGTCTCCTCAATGAGATTGAAAGCATCTATGATGAGGTAAGATGGTCACCAGCGGTTTCCTTCCCTCAAGCTTATATAGTCTGCATGTGCAGTTTCAGTTCCTTTCCTCTTGATGCTGGTGTGGTTGGGAAGTGGGATGCTCAGCCATGGAAAGGCTGCGCTCTCTGTGTTGGGATGTCTGCTTGTGGCTGAGGAGGCTTGTCATCCTGCTGGTAGCAGGTGGGCTCTGTTCCTAGAACAGAAACGGGGTGGAGGAGGTTTGTAAACAGGGAGAATGTTTGTGAACTTTTGGCATCTGTTGCAGAGAGCCTTCTGGCAGCAGTGGGAGGGAGGCCTGATGCTTCCTCTGTTGCGAGGGGGTGTAATGAGAGAGGAAGTCTGTGTCACTGGGAGAGCTTTCTGAGGGCTTGTGGGCAGAGGGAAGTGCTTGGGGACTAATTTGTGTCCTGTTTCTCGCTTGTAGAGGCAAGAGCAGGCTTCAGAAGACAACGCTGGGGTTCCCACAGGCCCGCACCTCTCGTTAGCCTATGAAGACAAGCAGATCCTGGAGGATGCTGCTTCCCTCATCATCCACCACGTGAAGCGGCAGACGGGAATCCAGAAAGAGGACAAGTACAAAATCAAGCAGATCATGTACCACTTCATTCCAGACCTGCTGTTTGCCCAGCGAGGTGAACTCTCAGACGTGGAAGAGGAGGAAGAAGAGGAAATGGACGTGGATGAAGCTACCGGAGCTGCGAAAAAGCACAACGGTGTGGGGGGCAGTCCTCCCAAAACCAAGCTGATGTTCAACAACACGACGGCCCAGAAGCTGCGGGGCATGGATGAGGTCTACAACCTCTTCTACGTGAACAGCAACTGGTACATCTTCATGAGGCTGCATCAGATCCTGTGCTTGCGGCTGCTGCGGATCTGCACCCAGGCTGAGCGGCAGATCGAAGAGGAGACACGGGAGAGGGAGTGGGAGAGGGAAGTGCTGGGCATCAAGCGAGACAAGAGCGACAGCCCCGCCATCCAGCTGAGGCTGAAGGAGCCAAGTGAGTGATCCTGGGGGCACACAGGTGCTTCTGTTAGCAGCGTGTGTGCTGACAGTGCTGGCAGGCTGTCTCAGACGTGCTGCACTGTGACACTACGATGGGCTTTTACTGTCTTTTACTGTCACTGGGCAGCAGGGAGTTGAGATGGGAAGATGTGAGGCAGGAGGGAGTCGCAGCAGAACAGATCCATGCAGCAGTTGTTTCATGAGAGCTTTAATTGCACACTTGCTTATCTAAAGCATCCTTGAGTCCCCTAATGACAAACTTTCTAAAAGCCTTTCGGAACCAGAGACCTCATGGAGGAGGCTGGAAGAGCAGAGAATGTGAGAGTACCCATGGCTTAAAGGTCTTTAAAAGATATGACAAATTCCAGTAGCAGAGCTGGCTGAAGGCTGGAGCTCTTGCTCCATCCTGTCCTAGGAGGAGTGGGAAGGGCTTTCGTGGCATTCCATGCTCACCCCTCTTGCTCTTGTGTTGCAGTGGACATCGATGTGGAGGATTACTACCCGGCATTCCTGGACATGGTGCGTAACCTGCTGGATGGGAACATGGACTCGTCACAGTACGAGGACTCCCTGCGTGAGATGTTCACCATTCATGCCTACATTGCCTTCACCATGGACAAGCTGATCCAGAGCATCGTGCGGCAGGTGGGTGCTGGCTGGGCTGGGGCTGGGTGCCAGGCTAGAGGAGGGAAGGTTGCTTGTGTCCCTGAGTGATTGCTGGTGTGTCGGTCACCTAGACGTGGCATTTTGGGGGTAAGCAGCTGAATTGCAGATGTGCTTTAACTCAGCTTTGAGCCTGCTTGAAGGAGAGGTGATGAAAGGTAACTTCTGGTGTGTTGAAATGATCACGAATATCCTTTCTCTGCATGTGGACTTCTCCCTTTGTTTTCCTGAAGCTTTAGGGATATAAGTTTTCCACTTGAAAGCATTTGCGGAGCTAATCTTGCCTTAACTTTGAAAAAGAATTAAATAGCATTTAAATAGTTTCTTTCATTCTCTTCAATGCTATGAGAGCAGTGCGTGCCTTTTCTAAAAAGCTTTGTCTCTTTTATCTGCCTGCTTGAGGAGCTCAGGCTGGTTGTTACATTCTGGTCCTCTTATTGGGCACATAGAAAGAATGTGTGACCAAGGGAAGAATTCTTCATGTGCCTTTTTGTAGCGTAAAGAGCAAAGCCAGATGCGAGAGGCAGGGAGTGGGATTGCTTGAAAGGCCATTCCTTGTTGGAGCAGCGTTTCAGAAGCTCTTGGTTTCAGTCCAGAGCTTAACTGGATTGAAAAGACAGTTGAGCAATTTCCGATTTTTAACTTGTACAAAGTGAGGTATCATATCTCTCCCTGCTGTCCTCACAGACAGTAGCAGCCCCGTGCTGAGAACAGCACAGCCCTTCCCACCCTGCTGCTGCTGCTGCTCACAGGCTTTCCTGCACGTAGTTTTTTCCTCTTTTTGCCACCTGCTTTTTTTAATTCAGAAGGCAGTGCTGTTTTTTCTTTTACATCCCCACTGGAGGAATTTACTGAACATGTAGCCTTAAACTCATGCTTTTATAACCTTTTTTATCCTTTCTTTTTTCCCATAGGGCTTAAGCACTTGGTTACATCTTTGTTTCTAGCTATTGTGTGCTGATGGGCACGTGGCAGCCTCCAGCCAACGAGTCCATCCTTATCCACTGTAGCTTTTATTTCTAAAACCTGCAATGCAGGCAAATAGAGATGTACGTGTAACCCTGTGTGCTGCTCTTCTTTCAAGCCAGAATCTGCCAGGTGCCACTTACAAAGGGTGTTTTGGAGCCTTTCTCACTTTCCCAGCTGGTTCTTGCACTGAGGGTTTTGGTAGGTCACCCTGGTTTGCATGTCACAGCAAGCTCTCCCAGATGCCTCAGGCGAAGAGAAATACCTTTTGCAAGAGGATACACTGAGCACAAAAGTGTTTGGTCTCTTTTATTTTCAGCCTGGCTTTAACAGCTCCCTCACGCTCACTCTCCCCTCGCTCTTCCTTTTGGCAGCTCCAGCACATAGTGAGCGATGAGATCTGCGTGCAGGTCACAGACCTCTACCTGTCAGAAAACAACAACGGGGCCACAGGAGGCCTCCTGGCTTCACAGTCCTCTCGGAACCTTCTGGAGGCCACCTACCAGCGCAAAGCTGAGCAGCTCATGTCGGAGGAGAACTGCTTCAAGGTGGGAAAGCAGCGAGCAGAGAAGGGCTTGCTTTGTAAAGTAGGTGCCAGTCCTTTGAAAACAGAGCACTGGTTAAGCACCCAAGAGCCCTGAGGTCTCCACAGCTACAGAAAGCCCGGAAAGTTGAAAGTTTTGGTGCTGTGCCCCCAAACTTCAGTACTGCTTTGGTGGTATTTCCAGCACATCATCAGCTGCTCCGTGGCAGAAACTGCATCAGTCCCAATAGGCAAAGTGGAACAGCACACAAGGATGTTGATGCTTCACGTCGACTGATTTGCTGTCTCCCATTGGAATTTGTTAGCTCAAACTTTCCCATTTCTCTTGTGTCTCAACCTCTGTGGGCTGTGGAAAGATCTGCTAATACCAACTGGGCATTAAATCATTGCTGACTGTATGCATGGATGAATAAAGGTGGTGTGCTGTGCTAATCAAACCCATGCTTTCTTTGCTAAGATGCAGGAAGTGGTCAGGCCCTTTCTGAGCAAGCACAGTACTCTAGAGAAAAGTCTGTGTGGATAATCTCTCTTCCTTTACCTTCAAACTTAGGTTGGGGGCTCATGAGAGACCCGTGCTTCTCCAAAATTAACACAAAAGGATTTTTCCAAAAGCTTGAACGTTTTTCTGTTCCTCAAAGAGTGTGCAGTGCTGCCAGTGCTTTCCCTTTGCTGGCAGTAAAGCAGGGAGCAGTTTTTTGCCTTAAGACTGTGCAAGCTGCTTCATTGTCCTTTTGCCTCAGAGAGAAGTGGAGGGGTATATTTTTTCTGTTTGAAACCTCACTGAATCCCTTTTGCCTTACAGCTGATGTTCATCCAGAGCAGAGGCCAGGTTCAGTTAACCATTGAACTGCTGGACACAGAGGAGGAGAACTCTGATGACCCTGTAGAAGCAGAGGTAAGAGCTGCTTGGCCATAGAGCTTACTGTGATGGTCGAGGGTGCACTGGATGAGGATGTCCAGTCAGTTGTTTGCACAAGATAGAGACGTCAAGAAAGCATTGCAAAGCTTTCAGTGATGTGAGTAGGTAAATCCTTCTTGGTTTATTTTATATTAGAGAAGCCAAAAAACCACAAAGAGAAGCACCGTACCTGCCTTTGTAGGAATGAAATACAGGGAGCCTTCGGAGGTGTCCCGGTGCTCTCCTGTGTGACTTGCAGCTTAGCCTCCTTATCACCCCATGTGGTTCAGTGGGAAAGCAGTGTCTGATGTTGTTGTGTGCTCACTTCCAGCGCTGGTCAGACTACGTGGAGCGGTACGTCAACTCTGACTCTACCTCCCCTGAGCTCCGGGAGCACCTGGCCCAGAAACCTGTCTTCCTGCCCAGGTGAGTGGCCAGGCTGTGGGCTGAACCCTCCCCAATGGGTTTGTCCCTTGGAGGGCAGAGGGTTGCACTTTCCTGCAGCTCTGAGCCTTTGGTCTCACCTGTGTTTTAATGCCACTACAGAAGCCATTACCCTGGCAGTGTGGCATAGAGGTACCATGCTGCTGCTTGTCCAGAAAGCCTGTAGGTCCACCCTAGGCTCCTGCTCTCCACTGACTGAGAGATAGCATGATCTGCAGGTGGCAGAGAGGTCTAGAGAGGTCTGGGGACTTACCAGACTGCTTTCTGGCACTCCTGCCTTGGTTTACCTAAAACAACCCAGAGCTACACCAGGGAACTGATTGCAAATAACCATGGTTTCAGAAGTAGATAAATCCCATGGGGCGACTTGTTGTAGGGGCCTGAACCTGAATGAATTTAATACAAACTGTCAGGTTCTTGAGGGGCCAGCGCAGACCCACCAGCTACTTCCAGCCTAGCAGTCCTAGGGGGTGGGCACTAATTCCAAGAGGGATTCTCTGGTTTGCAGGAATCTGAGGCGGATCCGTAAGTGTCAGCGTGGTCGGGAGCAGCAGGAGAAGGAAGGGAAGGAGGGAAACAGTAAGAAGTCCATGGAGAACGTGGAGAGCTTGGACAAGCTGGAGTGTAAATTCAAACTGAACTCCTATAAGATGGTGTACGTGATCAAATCGGAGGATTACATGTACAGGAGGACTGCTCTGCTGCGAGCTCAGCAGGTAGGAGCGAGTGGAAGGACTGGGGTGGGCAGCTGGGCTTTCCTGGGACCTCTTGCTCCCAATGTAAGGTGGGGAGAAGTCAGATGGAATGTCCCTGGGGGGTCCTAGGGTAACATTTAGCAGTCTTTGTGTTGCCAGGAGGATGGTGTGCTGTTCTGTCTTCCCCAGACGCCAAAAATGTACTGAATGTTCATAAGCTGTAATCTCTTCTTCGTGCCTTCTACTCTGCTCATCTTGTTGCCTCTCTCCTTCTCTCCGGAGTGTGTTACTGTGGTAGGACAGTGGTTTTGACCATTAGCTCCTCAATTTTTTTCCAGGAGGCATTTTCCCTGCATGGTGGTCCCCCCGTTTTAGGGAAGACCTGTCCTCTGCATGCAATTATAATGCCTTTTGAGGGGATCTGTTCTTCCAGGGCTTCTCCACTGAGAAATCAGAGTGCAGAGCATCAAACTTTCTCTGTCCCAGCCAATCCTTCTGGGTGCTATCCCTCAGCCCTTCCTGTCCCCAGTCACTGAGTGGGAGTCCTCTGGTCACTGCTGCATGGCAGAGCCCCACACACACATGCAGTGGCTGCTCTACAACCACTGCTTTCATGTCAAGGACAGGTGCAGGGGAGCTCACAGCTCCACAAATCACCATGGGCGTTTTCCTGGGGATCTGAAATCCTGATCTCAAGGAGTGATTTGGGTGGAGAAAACTGGGTAGGTGCACAGAATGCTCTGACACTGTTCTCATGTCGCATGGGAATATTTCTGCCTAGCAGAGAAACCTCTGGAGCTTTAAGAACAAACTCCAGTTAGGATGGCTATTCAGGCTTGAAGTTTCAAGTACTTTGCTCTAATATTATTACAATCTACTTAAAACTAAATGTTAACCAGAGTGCCATTGCTTAGGACATCAAAAGAAAGTGAAAAGTGCCAGACTTTGGTGAAAGCTGCTGGCTTAGGCAACCAGAAGCAGAGGTACCTGGGGGGCTCTGTCAGCAGCAATGTCTCCTGTAGCTGCAGATATTGGGTTTCTGTTTATTCAATTATTGTCTTCCTGAGTGAACTCCTGACCGCTGAGAAAATTGGCTGGGAGATGAGGGAGTGGGAGAAGTGTCCTCTGCTTCCTGCCTTGGAAATCATCCCTTCACAGCTCTGTTGGACATTTATTTAAACCTCTAAAACGACTGCTCTCATCTGTTTCTTGCTGATGAAATACAAGTAATTGTTTTATTCAATTAGCTGTAATTCTGTTAAACTCACATTCACATCAGATAAGAGTATTCTGTTTCAGTATTGGGTCTTTGAAATGCCAATACTAAAGATTTTGATCGATTGAATTCCATCTACCCAATTCAATTGGCTCAGGGTTGTTAGAGTTACCTTATAAGCAGGATACCGTGTGCTGGTGCTTATCACAGAGCATCTTAACCTAGTCAAAATACTGAACCTCTTACACTATAGCACGCAGTATAACTTCTCAGTATGCTGAAGGAACTGCAGAAGCTGCATTTAACCACAAACCTGTTGGACTACGTGGTGGGATACCAGAAAATACATTTTAAATTAAAAAAGAAAAAAGAGAGAAAAAGAGCACCATGACAGAATGGCCTGTTTTTGGTGCGATCTTTTGGTATTTCTGAGTTCTTTTTGTCCTGTAATTCTCTTAGAGGTAGACTTCTTGGAAGGAGGCCTGTGGGCCTTTCCCAAGACCAAGACCTTCCCTCTGTCGCTAGCAAGGGCCAGCACCTGCCCTGCAAATCTTTTGGCCGTATTGCCTCGCAGCCTGGCCTCTTTGCCACGCGTTACGCCGTAGCTTGGGGCTGGAGCCACCTCTCTGTAACACCTCTTTGTTTCTGTAGTCCCATGAAAGAGTGAGCAAGCGGCTGCACCAGAGGTTCCAGGCCTGGGTGGACAAATGGACCAAGGAGCACGTCACCCGCGAGATGGCAGCCGAGACGAGCAAGTGGCTAATGGGCGAAGGGTTGGAGGGCTTGGTGCCCTGCACCACCACCTGTGACACAGAGACCCTGCACTTTGTGAGCATTAACAAGTACCGCGTCAAATACGGCACAATATTCAAGACACCGTAAATGCCCTGGGCCAGGGAAGATCCCGGGAGATGTGTGTGTGTGCGTGCGCATCAAGGAAACGAGGAAGATGCCTTTCTCCCCTCACTGTGTATCTCCGTAACGTGGCCACTTGGTTAGTGTGTGGCTGGTACAAGCTGTCACCAGCGGGATTCTCTGTAGGAACACGGGTGTCCCAGCGCCTGCTGGGAGCCCTGCCCGCCGGCCCTTGGACTTCAGCATGCACCCCACAGGGAAGGACCCTCCTGAACTTGAGCGGTCCTGGAGAGACGCAACGAGCTCATACGCACCAGCAGTGTTGAGGCTTTATTCCCCGGTGGCCTGAGCAGCGAGGGAGGAGAAATGGAGGAGGCTCTCCACCGCCTGACCGCCTCGGTGGTCTTCAGATTCCTTGCTTGGATGTGTCCCGCAGCCCAGAGGCGCTGGGCTCCCCTGCGGGCCCCCGGACCCTCGGTTCCTCCCTTCCCTCCCCTCCCTCCCATGCTGGACTCAACCAGTGCAGATTGGTCTGTCCTTTCTAGTGCCAGTGGAACTGTTTTTTTGTACCTGCTTGTTTACTAGTCTCTCCTAGTGCCATGCACCAGCTTTTCACACACATGTACGTACACACACACAACAGAGAACAACACAATTTTAACATGTTCCCCTCCTTTTTTGTAAATAAATGTACAAATTGTCAATTTTTTTTTGTTTTTTTTTTTTTTGTTTTGTTTTGTTTTTTTAATTAAAGGAAGTATGCTTGATGTGCTAGCATAACTGTACTAGCTTCTTGTGTACCATAGTACCAGGTGGCTTGAGAATTAGTACCGACAGACAGACCTATGAGGACATTTATTACACTTTTTACCAAAGGGAGTTATCATTGTAGTGCTTTTGTGTGGAAACTTTTTTCTCCTTTTTTTGTAAATAAAAATGATGTCTTTGTTCTTACTGGAGGAAGACACTCGCTCATCCACAGCCCTGTCCCTGGTCTGAGATGCACCGTGCAGCATGCAGCATTGGGGGATGAGGAGAGGGAGTGCGTCCCACCTTGTTACGATTGGCTTCACAATCTGAGAGGAAAAAGCAGAGGCAGCGTGCGTGTTTTGTGCTTCACACAACTGAGGTATAAGCGGTCTGTTGAGATATATAAATATATATTATATAGTTTTTAATTTTTTTAAATGTTTTTGTTCCGGTGGGTAGTTTTTATCCACCTAGTCTTCCAGCTCCAAGGACCTTCGCTTTTGGGAGGTGTTGCTGAGCTACTTAGCTGAGGTTGATTGTGCTTGTGTATTTTTCCCTCTCAGTATTGGAGAAAAACATCTGAAGTACCAAACCAGTATTGGATAGAGCTGCTCTGTGTGTGTGTTGGTGTGCGCGTGCAAGAGAAGGGCAGGGGCCGGGGTGGGTCTCAGTGCATTTCACTAGTGAAATCCACATATGGGATATATATTTTTTTAAGCATAGAAGTTTAGCGCTGGCAGATATTTAAACACAGGGAAGATTCTGATTTTAAAATGAAGTCGACATACAGACTTCGTAAGCCACGACAGACACAACTGCACTGTCTCTCCTCCTCAAAGGAGGCAGCTTTCCTTGCACAAACCAGTGCTGCCAGTATGAGCACCCCAATCTGCTTCCCTCCTTCCTGGTTTGGGAGCGTGGCTTTGCTGCTGTTGTGACCACAATCTGGCAGGGATCTCTGGGCTGGCAGCTTGTCTCCTTCCCGTGGCAGAGAGCCGGGTGTGCAGAACTGAGGGGCGCAGACAGAGCCCCAGCTCATTAGCAGCCCGGGTGCAGGAGACAGGACTGGCTGTGGTGGTGACCGGGAGCCTCCTATGGAGAAAGGAAAATAGAGGGAAGCGCCCAGCAGGGAATAGCCAGAGTTTGCCAGCAATAAGTTCCCTATCGTTCCATTGGAAAGGTTTCTTCCCTACCCCTTTTTCCTCTGTATGCTGAAGGTGATCCAGCAGTGAACATGTGGGCGGCGGAGGCCTGGCTTGGGGCGACGCCTGCATGTCCCAGGGCCATCCCGCCCTGCCTGGCTGTACCATAGCAACAAGGCTTCTCTTTTTATTTGAACTTGCTTTTTGTATTCTGTAACGTGATCCTCGGCCCACTATCCATGTGATTTCTATACCAATGTTGTAAACTTGACTGTAGTGCAGTATTTCCATTAAAATATCAGGGCTAACTGCTGTGTGTGGATCCTTCTTCCCACCCCACGCTGTGAGCTCCCAAGGGCGGGCAGTGCATGACATGGGGGGGCCCAGGCTCCCCATTAAGACACCGGGGCAGCAAGCAGTGCATCACCAGGGAGAAAGCCCCACTGAGCTGCTAGGAAAGCACCTATGCAGCAACCAAGCAGGGCTCTCCCAACAGGGCTTTGGGGGGCAGTGGCTGCATGCAGTAGCCAGGCCAGGCCTGCAGGCCTCACCCCAGGCTTCAGTGCGGCCTGTAAACCTCGCCTCAGGCCCCAGCCCGGCCTGTAGGCCTCGCCTCAGGCTTTAGTGCGGCCTATAGGCCTCACCCCAGCCCGGCTCCATCCCCTCAGTGCTGCGCCGCGTTCTGCGCATGCGCGACGCATCCAGCCGCCGCAGGGCGGGCGGCACGGAGACGCACGCGCAGTAGCGGCGTGGGCGCCGCCATGCTGAAGCACCGGCGTACGGCGCTGGAGCGCGTCGAGAAGTTCGTGTCCGCCACCTACTTCACCGACTGCAACCTGCGGGGCAGGTGGGCCGCGGGAGGGCCCGTCCTCCGGGTGCTGCCGGCTCGGGAGAGGCCTCGCCTCGGTGTGTCTTCCGAGGGAAGCGCCGAGGTGGTTCAGTGTGTAGAGGCCCGGCCTCGGGTGGGCGGCTGTTATTCCTTCGGTGTCATGAGGAGTTGGTTGTGGGGTGGCGGCCCTTGCCTGAGCTCACCACATCCCGGCCACGTTTGCCCACAGGCTCTATGGGGACAGCTGCACTCCCACCTCGCTCTCCTGCTTCCAGACCCCACGGCGGATCCCCTACAGCGAGGCCGTCGTGCAGGAGTTCAGGCCGGCAAGAGTGGGGGACGCCTTTGGGCCCACGTGAGTACGGGCTGTCAGCACCTGCAGAGCTGGCGGGCTGTGCCGTGACACCGTGTGCCCCTCCCTGCTGTGTGCTTTGGTGAAGGTGCCCGCCTGCTGCCATCAGGGCTGAGACTCGTGGTAAGGGCTGTGCATCCAGGAAAGGGCTTCTGGAGACCAAGTCCAACCCTCTGCTAAAGCAGGTTCTCTACAGCAGGCCGGCATTCAAGTGGGTCTTGAATATCCCCATAGGAGATTCCACCTCCTCTCCGGGCAGCCCGTTCCAGTGCTCTGTCACCCTTACCGTAAAGAAGTTCTTGTTGTTTGTATGGAACTTCCCGTGTTCCAGTTTTTGCCTGTTGACCCCTGTTTGATTGCTGCACGCCACTGAAAAGAACCTTGCTCCGTCCACTTGACTCCCATACATTAGATATTTTTAACAGTTATGAGATCATCACTCAGCCTTCTCCAGACTGAACAGTCCCAGCTCTCTCAGCCTTTCCTTGTACAGGCAGCACTCTAAGCCCTGGTCATCTTTGTGGCCCGCAAAGAAGATCTCCCTGTTTCTTTCTATTTAACTGGGTAGTCCAGACTGGCTGTGTGCCCTCACCAGGGCAGAGCAAAGGGCAGGATCACCTCCCTCCACCTGCTGGGTGCTCTCTTGGTGATACAGCCCAGGATATCATCGGCCTTCTTGGCCACAAAGACACACTGCTGGCTCGTGATCCAGCCTGTTGTCCACCAGAACCCATAAGTCCTTTTCCTCACGGCTCCTTTCCATCAGATCAGTCCCTAACTTATATAGGTGCATGCAGCTGTTCCTACTGAGGTGCAGGACCATACACTTGCTCTTGCTGAGGCTCATCACATTCCTCTCTGCCCAACTCAGCAGTCTGTCCAGGTCTTGCTGAATGGCAGCACGGCGTTCTGGTGTGTCAGCCACTCCTCCCAGCTCTGTATCACCATCATTTCATATCAAAGCACGTCCTCTCGGGTTTCATTACCTTATGGATTGCTCAGAGATCTTCACCCCACTTGGCTGGGTTTTTGGCTGGCTGCTACACCTCTAACCCACAGCAGTGCCATGAGCCAGAAGTTTAGTGTGATTAAAGGGCAGACAGCTTGCTGGAATGGGAGGCCCAGTGCATTTAAATGAGACAGGACTGTTCTGTGCACGTGTTGTGTCCTTCTTGAACTGATGCTGGGTCACTGACAGCCACGCAGGGAGCTGGTTAAAGCATGTCTGTGCAGACAGATGGCTTTGTTGCACTGAGCACACTGCGCTTGCGTGGCGTCCCTGCTGCTTTTTGCCCACAGAGGTTCAGAATGCACGAGGTTTCTCTTTGGGAAGGTCTCAGCAGTGGGTGAGGTGTCTGTGTGTTCTTTTCCAGGTGGGAGACCTGCTGGTTTAGGGTGGAGCTGAGCATCCCCCCAGCATGGGCAGGACAGGAGGTGCACTTTGTCTGGGAGAGCGATGGTGAAGGCATGGTGTGGCGAGATGCCCAGCCGGTCCAGGTAAGGAGGGGTGGGTCAGGTGTATGCCAGGTATTCTGCTGTCTTCAGAGCAGTCATCTCCCTCAGCTCTCTAATGGAGCAGTAGGAATCCCCTTCTGTTAGTTTTATGTGCCTCGGAGTAATGTCTGCTTGTGTTGTTGGGGAGAAATAACCCATGGACCAAAAGGAGAGAACCAGGAATAACTAGCGGTCTAGACAATGTGGTCATGAAAGAAAACATGAAGTGTATTTATAGCTGTGGTTCAGCCTTAACAAATAAACCAAAGCTGCTTGAGAAGTCTTTAAATACGTGAAAAGCTTCAGTGCAGAGAGGGGCAGTTATGAAATCACAGAATATCCAGAATTGGAAAGGACCCATGGGGATCACTGAGTCCAACTCCTGGCTCCACACAAAGAGGCTGGCGTGTGGGGCAGGAGAAAGGGTGACACTTGTGGTTTGCTTACTTTGCTTTGTGTTAGAGAGAGGGTCTGTGGGCTGTATCCAGAGTTCAGTCCTGACAGTCAGGCCTGCTGGTAGTCTAGTAGTCCTTTGGGAAGCACTGTGCTATGACACGTGGGACCACAGCCCTCCATCCAGCAGGGCTTTGTGGCGTTCTGTCTGTCCAGCAGCTCTGTAAAGCCTGCTGTCGTGTTCTTGTGCAAATGTGGGTTAAATGTGCTGCCTTCCCCTTCAGGGTTTGACTAAGGAAGGTGAGAAGACCAGCTACGTGCTGACAAGCAGCCTGAAGGAGACAGAGCCCCACAGGTGAGTGGGCAGCTTGGCCAAACTCTGTGCTGCTGGGGAAGCTTGGTGGTGAAATAACCAAAGCTGGGGTGCGATACTCAAGCCTGCATCAGGGTTCTCAGTGTGTCTGTCAGAAGTTCAGTTGGGTTGGTCCTGCTGGGGGGTAGGAATGGGCTTTGCCAGCTGAGTAATCTGACCCCAGGGGTCACTTGTCATCTGCTTCCTGATGGTTTCCTTCTGCTCTCTGCAGTCTGACACTGTATGTGGAGCTGGCCTGCAATGGGCTCTTTGGGGCTGGCAAGGGCTCCATGATAGCCCCTCCGGACCCTGACAGAAAGTTCACCTTGAGCAAGGCTGAGTTGGTGGTCTTCAACAGAGATGTCTACGAGCTGCTGGTGGATCTGGAAATACTTCTGGACATGGCCCAGGTCTGTGTGCTCCTTCTCTTTCTTTTTCTCAGCATTTCTGCCTCCTACAACTTCTACGTTTTATCCCCTTCTGCCATGTCCCAAGACCTGTCTCCTCCCACCAGGAGGCCCCAGAGGAATATGTATTTGCTCCTGCTGCTTTGGCATGACTGACATTGTCTGCAGTATGAGAAATCCAAATGAGGAGACAACACAGGTGCTTGTTGCATCTACCTGCTGATCTAAAGTGGAGTCTGTTAGGCCAGAGCCCTCTGGTGTTGAGTGTATGTGTAATTTGGCTTTAGGGAAACACACACAAAGGCAAGGTTTTATCTTTGAAGCAGGGACGTGGTGTCTGCCTGAAACCACTGGCAAGAGTCAGGTGTTGGAAGGAGGTAGCAGGTTCTGCCTGAGACAGATGTATCCATACTGGCCAGAGTGCTCAGAGACAAGCTGTCCTCCCTCTCACCCCTTAGCTCCTCGGGGAGGAAAACCAGAGGAGCTTCCAGGCCCTGTATGCTGCCAACCAGATTGTCAACGTGTGTGATGTGAAGGACCCATCCACCTTCCCTGCTGCCCGTGAGCTGGCTGCAGCGATCTTCAGCCAGAGGAACGGCGAGAGCCAGCACACCATCCACGCCATGGGGCACTGCCACATTGACTCCGGTGAGAGCAGTACAGCTTTCCCTGTCTACTGGCCAGGATGGCAGTGCTGGCTGCCCTTGGGCTGCAGGCGCCGAGCCCTGAGGGAAAGGAGAAGGGATTTCTGTGCTAGTGAGCGGGCGGTGAGGCAGGGGGGTGTGCGTCTGGTTAGCTGTGTGGTCTGGATCACTGATGGGGCTGCTGATAGGAGATGGATTACAGAGCACTGTTTTCTGCCTTTTGGACATCACCCCTCAATTTCCAGTCCCTGGAGAGGACTTCAGTTTCAGCAGAGAGGCAGCAGAGGCCCCAGACCGTGGTGCTGTCAGGCACGTCAGTCAAAGGATAGCATTTTGCTGTTGCATTTTCTCTGGTTGATCTTTGAAAGTGCGACCCCATTCCCAAGGGAGTCTGCCTTACCCAGGCAGCCAGGGGTGGTGCTTGTGCCAAGTAATAACCATGGTAGGGCCGTGTGTCTGTCTCTACAGCCTGGCTGTGGCCATATGAGGAGACTATCCGGAAATGTGCTCGCAGCTGGGTCACGGTTATCCGTCTGATGGAGCACAACCCAGAGCTCACCTTTGCCTGCTCCCAGGTGAGCCATCTCTCTCCTGAATTGGAGGGATGGGGTCACTGCAAACCCCAGGGGTCACTGCAGCCCTCGGCAGCCCTGAGGATTGGAAGTGGGATGGTTTGCTCCGAGCAGCACAAAGAATGGATGCCAAGCTCACTGAGAAGCTCTTCTGCTTGTGGCATGCTGCTTCTCCAGTGTGACTCCAAACGAGACGGGGGTGGCCAGGGTCCTGTGTGGTTCCAGAGAGCAGGAACATTGGTGTGGAGCAACGTGGTGGGAGCTGGGGCTGACTTCTGTGCTCTGACAGGCACAGCAATTCGAATGGGTGCGGAGCTGGTACCCTGGACTCTATGCCCAGATTCAGGACTACGTGGCAAAGGGGCAGTTCATCCCTGTTGGAGGCACCTGGGTGGAAATGGTGAGAAGCACAGCGAGCCTGGCTCACAGCACCTTTTTGTCTCTCCTCTGCAGTGCCGAGCTGTGTTCAGGTCCTCGGTGGGCAGGGTGGCAGTGGGAGGGGGCTGGAAGCTTCTCCTATGCCTGGCTTGGCACACGTGTTGCAAGAGAGGATGCTGACTTCTTGTGCTCTGCTTCCAGGATGGAAACCTGCCCAGTGGAGAGTCCATGGTGCGGCAGTTCCTTCAGGGCCAGCGGTTCTTCCAGCAGCAGTTTGGCCAGATCTGCTCAGAGGTACTTGCTCTTTTGCAGCATGCTTTCCTTGCACATGGTCTCCTTCCACCTCTTGCTGTCCTTCAAGATTTCTCTCCGATTTGCCTTCCAGATATAATTTTCAGGTGCCTCACATAGGCCTGATATTTGGAAGTAAAGATGTGATGAGTGAATATCCAGTCACCCATGTATCCTGCCAGTTAGCACAGGACTAGGCCTTGATTTTATTATCTGCTGGTGTCTGGCAGGTGTCTGCAGTTGCTCCTTATCTAGCACATCTTGTCTGCCCTCTGCATTAAGGCTTTAGAGCCAGGATACCCTGGACAAACTCAGGCTAGTTTGACTCTTGTGTTTCTCTTCCTCTGCTTCCAGTTCTGGCTGCCAGACACGTTTGGGTACTCAGCCCAGCTGCCCCAGCTGATGTGTGGCTGTGGGATCAAACGGTTCCTCACGCAGAAGCTCAGCTGGAACCTGGTCAACACCTTCCCAGTGAGTCGTGCTTCCCTTTTTCCCAGGGGTGGACATAGGGTTCCTGGAGTCTGTCTGCAGGGCTGGACCCATTTGTTCCACAGCTCAAACCAGTCCTTGGCTCAGCTGAGAGAGACTTTTCTTCCAAAAACTCTAAGTTGTGACATGGAGAGAAAAGGAAGGCTTAGTGTGGATCCTCCAGGTTTTTGACATGCTTGTCCCCTCTGCACTTCCATGGAGACTTGGGTGCTGGGTTTTGTGCCTGACAAGGCTTGCAAGGCAGCACGGGCTTCTAGTGCCTGAGTTCTGTGCTGATGTGGTTGAACTGCACTCTCCACGTGCACTTTGGTCTGGGAGATGAGTTTGGGAGCCTGGAAACACTGAGCAAGGGATGAGTTGATCACTTGCCTGTGCTGGCATGAGTTTTTTGGGAACTCCTGGGAATCATGGTCTATGTTTCAACATTTGGGCGCTTTGTGGCTCTTTGAGACACTGTATTTTTCTCTGGCATGTCTGCAGCATCACACCTTTTTTTGGGAAGGCATTGATGGATCCCGAGTCCTGACCCATTTCCCCCCTGGTGACTCCTATGGGATGCATGGGCGAGTGGAGGAGGTAAGTGAGCTTGCCAAACCTGCATGTGAAGTGCAATGCCAGCCTCATGGGGCAAGGTCTGAGGTTTCTAAGAGGGGGTGCTGTCAGAAAAGGGAGTGGGATTACCAAATGAAGGCCTTCAGTTAACCTGGTAGTTAGTTGCCTGCTTCTGTGATGTGTCCATGCCTGATTCTTGGGGTTTGGGCAGGGGAAGAGGGGCAAGGCTGACTTGTGTGGAGCAAGGAGAGCTGGGGCTGGGTACCAACAGACTGCAGCTGTCCCAAATTTTTTCTAGATGCTGAAAACAGTGAAGAACAACAGGGACAAAGGACGTGTGAACCACAGCGCTGTCCTTTTTGGCTTTGGAGATGGAGGAGGTGGCCCCACGCAAAACATGCTGGACAGGATGAAGAGGATGAGTGATACAGATGGGCTGCCAAGGTGAAAGATCCTTTCCTGCCTCCTTGCACAGACACAGAGCACTTGTCCCAGCCTCTATGGGCTCCCATTGCTTCTACTGAAGCAGCTGTGTACACAACATACAGATTAGACAAAGGGCTGCTGGGCTTGACATGGGGAAAAATGATTAGGCAGCAGTTCAAGGTATCAAATAACTGGTGCTCCTCAGCTAGCTTGCACCGTGGCACTCTGCCTCCTGCCTGCAGTTTGTAGTATGGGAGGATTTTGGAGCTGGCTGTTTCCATTCTCCAATTAGTGCTCTCCTTTCTCCAAGTGTAAGTGGTCTGCACCTCTGGGCAGCCAAGAGTCCCCCTGCACATCTCTTTCAGTTGTGTGTTGGGGTTTTTGAAGCCTCATTTCTGGAACTGACGCCTTTCTGGTGGGAGCACCCCACTAGCTGTGTCGTGCACTTCTCTCCTGGCTCATTGCTGTTTGTACCTCTCTCCCACAGGGTTCAGATCTCCACTCCTGACCGTTTTTTTTCTGTCCTGGAGAAAGAGGCATCACAGCTGTGCACCTGGGTGGGAGAACTCTTCCTCGAGCTGCACAACGGCACATACACCACCCAGGCCCAGGTGACTGCATGTGTGGGATGGGACAGTGGGATCCCTCACCCTCAGGGAAAGTGGCTGTTTTCAGCTCTCTTTGCTACTGCTCAGGTGGCGCCCTTTGTGCCTCAGCTCTGGGAGCCAGCACTCCAAAAGGCAGATCTGCTGTTAGTCTTTAGTTAGACTTGCTTCCAGGGTGAGAAGGGAGCCAAGACACAGCAGACCCTCTTTGGTCAATAACTGCCATGTCCTGCACTTTAGCGGGGCCCTGATCATTGCAGAGGAGGGATGAAGAATTGGAAGAGGAGAAAAGTGAGTGGAGTCTGGCCTGGGGGTTAAGCAGAGGCCTGTGCTGGAGGTTATAGAGCTGAAAGCCAGGTTGATCTGTGGCCAAAAAAGAAAGCTAGTAATGGCAGCTCATGACACCTACAAGTAACCAACCTTCCTGCACTGGATCTGTGCTTTTGCTGGTGTAAGAGATTCATTCCTGGCTACAGCTTTTCTAAGAATCTTCCTTCTCTTCCTGATTGGCACCAGATAAAGAAGGGGAATCGGGAGTGTGAGCGAATACTGCATGATGTGGAGGTGCTGAGCACCTTGGCTGTGGCACAGAGTGGCACGTTCCAGTATCCTGCTAGCCAGCTGCAGCAGCTCTGGAGGTAAGGAAGTGCATGAGCATGACTGCTGTGCAAACAATAATTCTTCCATAAACTGATGAGAACTTAATGGGAAAGAGTTTCAGTGCCTTGCTTCTCTCGTTGGAATCTTTAAACCTTCACTCTAAATCCTTTGGAAGCTCCAAACTTTTACTGCTGTGCTGCCTGGAAATTTCATCTCCGGCCTACACTTATCTTTGGCCAGTTTTGACTGGTCTGAACTTGTACAATAACATATCTGGTAGTCCCAAGAGATTAAAAGAGTCAGCTCTCAATCCCCATGGTTGTGGTAGGCAAAGATGACCCCTTATCCTAATGTAAGGGGATTTAAAGTGTGCTATGCAAAAAAACTCCCCATTGTTTTCTAATGGGGAGCAGTTACTAAGTCTGTCTATCTTGCAAACAGGGCTTGGGAAGCTAGAACAAACCTAATGCTCTCCCCTGCTTCCTGGTGTGGTTTCTCTTCTGTTCCAGGTTATTGCTGCTCAACCAGTTTCATGACGTGTTACCAGGCAGCTGTATCCAGCTCGTGGTCAGGGATGCCCTAAAATACTATGCAGGTGAGCAGGGAGTTGGGCCAGGAGGGCACTTACTTACTATTGGAGCACCTTGAGTCCTGCCTGTTGCAGAGCTTTCAATTTCAGACTGCCTGGCAATGTGGGACAAGACCTGTGCAGCACAGTGTGTCAGGCATGTGTCAGTAATTGGGCAAATTCAACCAGGAATGAGCAAAACGTGCTGAGTTACTGACTTCTCTGCACTAGCAAAGGTGGGAGCTGAGGACTGCTCCTGTCTGCCCACAGGCAGTTGCAATTGCTTATTTTATTACAGCTCAATTTTCCAATTGAACTGACGTGGCTCACTGTAATCTCGTAATAAAGTCAATAAGAACAATCATAAGCTTTGCTTATGATAATGGTAATTAATACTAACAATAATGAGTAATTGTAGCTTGGAAGTAGTTAGAGAGTAGGTGCTTTTCACAAAAGAAGTTCTCTGATGTGAGAAACTGCCTGCCTGGGTCCAATTGGGGCTGCTTTTTGCTCAGAGATCCGCAGGGCTGGCAGTCGCCTGCAGGAGGAGGCCGTGCAGTCCTTATGTGGAGAACTGCTGCAGCTCAGGTCTGGGGGTGCTGAGAGCACTCTTGTGCTGAACACTTTGCCCTGGGAACGGACAGAGGTGATCTCCAGGACTGAGCCAGCTGGAACAGAGGCTTTAGGTATGTGTAACTCAGAAGCAGAGCGTGCATCATGGTTCCTTACAGTGGCAGGGACAGCCTGCAAAGAATTACTCTGCCTCTCCCTGTCCTGGAAAGGGTTTACTGATTTGTCAGAATGCTTCTTGGGGCTGATCCCACTTCAGATTGCCCCCAAATGATGAATAAAGAGGAGGGGGTGAACATGAGAGCACCAGGACAACACGGTGTAACTTAAGGATGGGTCTGAGGAAGGTGCTGAAACAAAACCTCTTTCCTTTCCAGCCCTGGTGACAGCTCCCAGCATGGGCTATGCTGTAGTGAGGGAATCGCTGCTGCCCCCTCAGCCTGTGGCAGTGATCAAGCAGGTAAGCATCACTGCCTTTGCCCTCAGATTGAGGTATCTGCTTCAAAGGCTGACTGGGGAGAAACGTAGGAGATCCAGTTCTACAGCTGTGAACTTCACACTCCCTCACCTCCCGAAGGCATGAGTCTGTGCAATCTGTTTGTTCTTTTCTCCCAGGAGGATGGCTCCATTACCATGAAGAATGGGCTGATTGCAGTCTGCCTGGATGCCATGGGGCGCCTGACCTCTCTTCAGCTGGTGCACTCTGAGAGGTGAGTCTCTCACCTGCTTCCTGCATCTGGGATCCTATAACCTCTCTCAGGCCTTCTCCTCACTGTGAGCCCTTCACCACTGCCTCTTCTTAAGCTGCTTTTCTCTGTTCTGCCTTGTTGCAGAGAGTCAGTCGCCGATGGCTGCCGTGCCAACCAGTTTGCACTCTTTGATGATGTTCCCCTGTACTGGGACGCCTGGGACGTGATGGATTATCACTTGGAGACCAGGTAGAGCAGCACTGCCTGCAGCACTTCAGTTTTGACTTTGCTTGGAAGTTCTCACCTCCCTGTCAGTTTTAGCTGTAACCAAATCTCAGCACCTCTCCCATCTTGGGGCGTTCACTCTGTAGAAGCGAGCATCTGCTGTGTGAGGCTGCACTGGGACTTGGGAACCTGGATCTGCTGGGCTGGGACTAGCTCTGCCTTTACCCCTGTCTCCAGGAAGCCAGTGACAACGCTGCTGAAGCCTCTGGAAATCACCCTGGCAGGGGGCCTACGGGGAAGCGCCAGCTTCTCTCTGCGGGTGGGGGAAAGCAGCACCCTAACCCAGGAGATCATCCTGGATGCCATGTGCCCATACATCTGCTTCAAGACCCAGGTGAGACTAGTGGCTGCTGTGTTCCCTGGCGAGCTGAACCCTAGCTCTGAGTTTTATTCTCCATCTTCTGCTCTCGGGGTCCCCACTGCCTGTTGTCCTCTGCAAAAGGTGAAGGTAGTCCCAGAATGAGGTCTCTTGAGGGAGAAGGTGGATGAAATCAGTCAGTTCTGCTGCTCGCAGTCTTTAGTGGCTGTTGTATTGTACCTGGTCCAGCCTGGTCAGGGAAGGATGAGTGCAATTTCTGCCCGTCAGCCCATGGCAATGCCTTTCTGCTATTGCATTTAGGTTGACTGGAAGGAATCTCACAAGTTCCTGAAGGTGGAGTTCCCCGTGCAGGTCCGTAGCACAAATGCTACCTATGAAATCCAATTTGGGCACCTGCAGCGGCCGACCCACTGGAACACATCCTGGGACTGGGCCCGATTTGAGGTGAGAGGAGCTCTGGTCCCATGATGGGCTGACTGCTTTCCTGCAGGCTTTGTGTGATGAATATGTCCTTTGGTGTCTCCTGCAGGTGTGGGCTCACAAGTGGATGGATCTCTCTGAGCACGGCTTCGGGGTGGCAGTGCTGAATGACTGTAAATATGGGGCATCAGCACACAGGAACGTCCTCAGCCTCTCATTGTGAGTGGGGTTGTGGTGAGGGTGGAGCTGCAGCAGTCATTGGAGGTGCTTTCTGAGGTGTCTGTTTCAAGTCAGGGCAGCGTCTGGTCCTGAATGATCATAGTTAATAAGGAAATAGTCTGTGATTAGCCTAAGTGGGTGGCTGTCTTCTAAAACTTGTTAGCTGATGTAATTAAAATTGACTAAGATAATGTAATTCCGATGGCATACGCTCATAAATAATGCCATTGAGCTCAGAGCCACATTTGCACCAAGTAATTTTTCTGTTGCTGGCCAAAACACACCCCAGGAAGGGAGACTTAAGGAAGGGAATGGAATGTCACTGTTACATATGCATGCGAAGCTAAGAGAAAATGGATATTTTGAATCTTACCAGCTGAAAGTTTCATAGGAAACCACCCTTCAGAGATTGATTTTAGCTTCTGGGACCGTGTCTGGAGTCCCAGAATCCGCCTCAGGACCCAGACCCAAAGTAGCTGGGGGAGGCAGTTGCCCTGCCAGTGCTCTGGTTGGGTGGCAGAAGGTCCTGTGGAGTGTCCCATCTCTTTCCTTAGGCTGAGAGCACCAAAGTCTCCTGATGCCACTGCAGATATTGCCCACCACCAGTTCACCTATGCTGTGATGCCTCATCAAGGTGAGTAATGAGCAGAGTTGGACACTGTGAGGGCACCCAGAGTAGAGGATGCTCCAGCGAGCCTCGGGTAGGCACAGGGTGCCTCCATCTCTGGCTGTCAGTGTATAAAGACTGATTGGAGGTTCGTGTTTTGCAGGCTCCTTCCAGGATGCTGGTGTGATCCAGTGTGCCTACAACTTGAATTTCCCCCTCCATGCAGTCCCAGCCAGCTATGCACCGTGTCCAGCCTGGAGTGCTTTTTCTCTGAGCTCACCTGCAGTTGTTTTGGAGACTGTCAAGCAGGCAAGTCCCCCAGGAAGAAGCAGGGAGGTAGAGGGGGCAGTTTTGAAGGTGCTTGTTCAGTGTGGTCTGCTTTCTCCCCAGCACTGGGTGACAGGCAGGATGGGCTGAGTGGCTATGGAGTTCTGTTCTGCATGGCAGAGCAGCTCAGTTGAGCTCATTTTGGTCTGGTTGAGGTATGAAGATGTAGGTTAGGATGTTCCCATCTCCTCTGTGTGAACTCAGGTTTCTGTGTTGTGTCTGCAAAGGCTGAGGACAGACCTGAAGCTGTGGTGGTCCGGCTGTACGAGGCACACGGCAGCACAGTTGTCACTTGGCTCCAGACCTCCCTCCCCATTAAAGAGGCAATGCTGTAAGTGTGCACAGGTTGGCTGGGCAGTAGCTCAGGTCAGTCACTTCAGCTTCACCAGCTGTTTTCTCCCCCCAGATGTGACCTCCTGGAGAGGCCAGCAGCCAAGGGCCACCTGCCACTGGAGCAGCAGGGTATGAAGCTTTCCTTCACACCATTCCAAGTGCTCTCCATCCTCTTGGTTTTGAAGCAGTGATGCTGACCTGGACCAACACTGGGAGCTCAAATCACAGCCCGAATCTCCCCCACGGCACATCCAGGTAACCTGGAAGTGCATTGTCATCTCTTGGAACTGAGCCTGGCCACCAGTGCCCTCTTGCTGGGCCAGAGAGGAAGAAGGACCAAGCATTTCTGCTGACCAGATTCCAGTGAGAATATTTCCCAAGAAGTGTGCAATATTGAGCAGCTCCAGGGAAGAGCAAAATCTACCCTAGACCCCCAACCAGCCATCAGAGAGCAGTGTGCAGTCAGCCCCCTCTCTTCCCTTCCTTCTCCTGTCTCCTGCACTGCTCTGGCAGAAGTGGGCACAAATAAGACAAAATTACATGAGAACACTCTGTTGTAGCTGCTGCTGCTCTCAGTGTCCTTCCTCCTCAGTGGGATATTTCTTACCCCTGAAACTAAGGGGGCAGTGCTTACCTTTACTTTTGGAGGTGGGGTTTTCTCCAGCCCACCTGGGAAAGAGGCTGGGCATGGTGGGGTTAGCCTTAGCACAAGAAGGCAGGCACACCAATTTTTACACAAAATACTTTTATTAATCATCTAAAACCAGCTTTCTCCGTGATCCAGGCAGCAATTAAAAAAAGGAAGAAGGAATATGATTTAAGGTATAGGAAGGGGTCAGAATCTGACACGATGCACAATCAGTGGTCCCTCTGAGGAACTGATTCTAAAACCACTCAGAAGGGACAAGCAAGGTTGTAAAAAAATATATAAGAACAGGAAGGAGGAGGAGCACCAGCCTGCCCCCATCCCTGAGGCTGCAAGAGCAGTAGTGCTGCACAGAGTGAGTGCTACAAGCAGGCATGCCTGAAAGCAACACCAGGCAGCCCAGGCCAGTGTGTCTCCACAGCAGAAGCAGTCACACGTTTCCAAAGGCTGAGGTGTGTGAAGGCAGTGTGCTCTACTCACACTACAGCAGCTGCACCTGGAAGAGAAACAAGAAGGCAGAAGGTGAGGGGGTGCCTGGCTCTGCTCTGCAGAACCCTGATTACTCTTCTGCCCTTTGTCACCTCCTTGGTCCAAAAGTCACAGGGACCACCAGCCTCACCTCTGCCCCTGCGTGCTGAAGTCCGGTTTCTTTTTGCTCTGACTGGAGGAACGTCTGGCTCAGGTAAAGTTGGAGCAGCAGCCACTTTCTTCCTCCCACGGGCACGTCCCTTCCTTGACCCATCAGGCACTGCCTTCTCTTCCTCCTCCTTCACAGCTGGCTCCGGGGGCTTCTCTGCACCCCCAGAACGCCGTTTGGAGGCACGTGTTGTGACCTGAGTGGACAGAGCCAGGGCTTAGCAGCAGAAGCATGCACATGAGAGGGGAACGTGAAGATTCATGCATCGCTTGGTGACCGTGGGAGCAGCCTGAGAGGGCAAAGGAACCAGCCTGTAGCCCCAGCAGCAGTCTCACCAGCCACAAAACTTCGTACCGTGGGGGTTGGAGCTTCAGGATCTGCCTTCAGGTGTGCGTGCTTCTTGCGGGACTTCTGACCTGTGAGAGGACATGCTCAGGTTAGGGGGGTGGGAGGGACAAGGGACACCATCCTGAGCAGTGAATGGGAACTCAGGTGTAGGAAGGATTCAAGGTGGTTCCCCTCCCCTCCCGACAGATTTGTTCCTTTCCCAAATCACAGTGAACCACCAGGCTTCTGTTCACATCCAGCCTCAGAGTTTGGCCCTCCTGCTCCGAGCCTGGCAGGCAAGGAAGGGGATGTAGCTGCCCTGGAAAATCACCCTGCAGGTGCAGAAGCTGTGCACAGGCAGGCTGGTGTGCTGCTAGGAAGCCACGGGCACAGCAAGCTCCATCCCCTAGTGCCACCCAGCTGTCAGCAAACCAGGGACTGCTGCACTCGCCTTCAAAGTAGGACTGTGCTCCTCTGGCTGTGAGCAGACTGGTTCCTCCCCGTGCTCCAGCCCTCTTGGAGCAAGAGCGGGTCTTGTGGGGAGGAGGGAGGACACTCACCTTTGGGAGCCATGGGGCCAGGCTCTCCCTGCAAGGAAGGTGACAGAGCAGTGACTGGGATAACATCATACTGCAGGGATTGCCAGCAAGCATCCCATAAAAACACCCTGTAGCAGCTTCCAGCAGGAGCAATGAGACCCTTCTGCACCCCACAGCCAAGACAGGAATAGGCAAACAGACACATCTCCCCTCAAACCCAGAGGAACCTGGTGCACTGCCTGTCTCTGAGACTCCCTGCTCCTTCTACGAGGCCCCATCACTGCACCTCACCCAGGAAGGAGGAAGAGTGCTGCCAAGCCATTTGGTAACACCCAGCCCCCTCTGCTCAGGCTGCCCTCTGTCCCTCAGCATCTGTGTCCCTGTCACTACCACCTACAGGTCCGGAGGTCACAGCAGGCTCTGGGAAAGGGAAATGCCCAGTGACACAGCTCGGTGATCTCAGGGAAGCAATGCACAAGAGAAAGGCTCCTCCCTGGGAGGAGCAACAGGGGTACCCAGCCCCAAGCAGAGACCCCAGACTCCTACCTGGAACCATATGGTCCTGTTGTTGCGGTCCCGCAGGGAGCTCATGCCAGGCACTAAGTAACACTGCAGCCAGTTCTTGAAGGCAGCATAGTTATCCGAGTCAGAAGAAGGGTCAAAGAGATTTTTATCTAGGAAGGAAGAAAGGGAAAGGAAATGGAGAGAAAGCGCTCTCCAGCCAGAGCCTTATTCCTCAGCTCCCTGCCCTGTAGCCTCACCTGCTGCCACAACCTCCATGGGCACCGTGTGGCACAGCTCCAGGAGATCCGGGTTATCTCTCTTCAGCTTCAGCTTCTTACTCAATGTCAGGGAAGAATTCTGGAGAAGAGAACCTGCCAGCTACCCCACTCGGATCTTTTCATCCCCATATCATCCAAATCCTGTATCCCCCCTCAGCCTCTTGCCAGGGCACAAGCCAATCTGCAGGCCACGCTGTAGGCTGTGCATTGTGTACTACTAGCACAGCTACAGGGACACGAAAAAGGGGCAGCATACAGGAGCACGAGCAGTTTGCTAAAAAGAAGCCTCAGGTTGTGCTTTGTTGTTTTTAAAACTTCTTGAAAACAAGCACACACTTTCCCCTGGGGCTTCAGGATTAGAGTACACGGACAGCAAGCCAGCCACAGGTTCAGCTGCAGCTTTCCCCAGAGGTTTCAAGCTTGCATTATATTTGCTTTCCTTGCCACTTCCTCTTTACCATCTTGACCTGAAGGCACATGCCTGAGGAGCTGTCACAGCTTGTTGGCATGGCCACGTGCAATTGCATGCCACACATGTGCTGTTATGGAACGGCTGTGCTCACTTGCTGCTCCACTGGAGGAGCAGACATGCTCTGACACGGGTGTTTATGGCAAGGACAACAACAAGCTTGATGAGGGAGACCCCAGCCAGCAAGTTACAAAGGGAAAATGCCTGCTGTTAGCTGGGAAACCTGAGTGTGGCTGCTGGACGATGGCAGCAGGAAGGGTTCAATGAATTACACTTCAAAACCTGTCCAGAGCAGTAAACACCTCCTGACAGCAGCAGGGACAGAGGCAAGGAGCTCTGTGAACCCTGCGAGGACCTGGTGACAGTTTGCAGCCCCATCACAGTGAGGTACTCAATGTGAACTGAAACTGTCCCAAACCCTGGGCCACCACTGCTGAGCTCAAATCCAAATCCATAATGGCACGGAAGGGCAGGGGCCCCCAAGCCCAAGCACAGCAGCCTGGAAAGCACCACGCATCCTCCACCTTTTCCTCCTCACCTGCTCCTGATGCTTCAGGGCTTCCAGCACAGTCCGGGCCTTTTCAAAAGGAGGGATCTTCGCCCTGAGAGAGTCCAGCTATTACACTCAAGCCCAACGCAGCCTGAGGTGCTCACATATTGCATTGGAAGAGGCTGGACTCTGCTATGGTGTGGCTGCGGGGACAGCAGCAAGCAGCGCCGTGCTCTCAGGGACGCGGCAGCTCACCTGTACAGGATCTCAGCACGGAGGTAATTGCCGATCCCATTGAAATACTTCTGGTTTAACAGCGCCTCGCAGATGGGCTTGTCGAAAGCTTTATCCTCCAGGTTGGTCAGCACGTTCTCCCTGTAGCACAGCACGAGGCACGCACGGCGCCGCGTCCCCCCCGCCGCCCAGCCTCTTTCCCGTCCCCATCACCGCGACAGGAGGCCGGGCACCCACCTGAAGGCCGCGTACTCCAGCAGGACGCAGGGCCCGCGGTCGGGCTGCCACTCCTCTCCCAGCCGCCAGGTGCCGAAGCGCCGGGGATCCACGAAGCAGAGGGAGCGGGGGGGGCTCTCACGGGTGAAAAAACGCAGATGCGCGTGGCGGGGCGGGCTGGAGGCCTCGCACAGCCGGAACGAACCCGACATGCCGAAGCGGAACACCAAGGCCTGCGAAGGGCCGGGGCCCAGCGGCTCCAGCGTCAGCCGCAGCTCCTTGCCGCGGGAGACGGCCGTCACCCTGTAGGCCTCGCTGCTGAACGGCACCTCCGGGCCGCGGCCCACAGCCGAGCGCTGCACGCCGCCCTCGAACACCAACCCGCCGCACGCCTCGTTGATGTAGCGGCCGGCCAGGTGCAGCTCCGGGCATTCCGGCATGGCGACGGAACCTCCGCGCCGCCGGCACACCGAGACCGCTCCGCGCCACGGCCGGCCCCGTTACCTGGCGACACGCCCCGCTCGCCTCTCATTGGCTGCGCAATTGCCTGGCCAAGCCCCGCCCGCTTCCCATCGGTGTGTTCTAACGCGTGGGACACACCCCCTCGTCTCCCATTGGCCGTTACGTCGCTTGGGAACGCCCTGCCAACCACCCATTGGCCGTCCCATCGCATGGCGATACGCCCCGCTCCTATTCCCATTGGGCCCGCCTTCGCCCCGGGGCATGCCGGGAAGGACCGCACTCGCGTCGCCATGGCAACGACCGCGCTGGGCCTGCAAGGCCCGAATGCCCCGGGGACAGGAAGAGGCTGACAGAGCTCGGGCTTCGCTCCCGCACTTTATTATGAGGACAGAACACACGCACTGTATTTGTGACACCACCGCCGGGCCGCGTCCTCACAGGAGGGTCTTCATCAGCGCCTGGGCCTGCTTCAGCTCTGCAGGGTGGAGAAGCTGTGGCATGGAGTGTTGCTCTGAGGGCTTGGAGAGCCCTGAGAGAAAGGATGGGGCTCGCTCCCTCAGCCCCAACTCCACCCATTCTCACCTGCCAGCAGCACGCGGAATTTCTCCGCCGACACAGCCATGGGCACGGCCTCAGGCTCCCCGTGCTCCCGATGCCGCACACGCAGCAGCAGCTGCACCAGAGGTTCGCCCACCTCCTGCAGCTCGCTGGAGCTCAGTGCATAGTCCACCCGCCACGACACACCATCCAGGCGGCTCACTGCAGTGCAGGGCTGTGTCAGTGCCCAACTTGGTCTCATGGCTCAGCTCAGCCAGGGCAGCACAGAGCAAATGTGTCACCCTTGGATGGGACGTCACCAAGGAAGAGACTCTCCCTCCTCCCCCCCTCTGCCTTGCCCCTAAGGGTCGCACACCAGCAGTATGAGTGGGACACTCACATCGGAGGCTGCCAGCCCTGAGGCTGTCCTGCAGAGAGCTCTGCTTCTCCTCGTAGGAGCGGCACAACCCTGTGGCGTGTTCTGCCCGAGAAGGAAGATGGGAGAAACAATGAGAGCCTACTGCTGCTAGCCCCAGCCCTGGGGCAGCCAAACCCCAGCAGGGAGGGAACAGGGCAGGGCTCAGAAAGCCAGGAGTCAGACAGTGTGGACATGAGAGGACAGCCAGCATTGTGCACTGCTCACTGTAGGACTGGGCACAACGAGGCGGCACCTGCTGCAGATGTGTGACTGCAGGGCCCCGTGCCCCCATCCCACGCCCCACCTTTGGGCAGTCCCAGCTGCTGCAGCTCGCTGGACAGGGATTCACCATCCACATTGTGCTTGGCTGCATTGGACAGGATGAAGTCGAGCACAGCAATTGCAGCCTTCACATCACCTGACTCTGCGGGGAGGAGGGGGCTCAGCTCAGCGACAGACAGACCCCTGGGGGGTGGCTGCCTCCTGCAAGGCTCCCAGCAGCAGGAGGGCAATGGGGCTCACCGAGCTTGGCGTCCGACGTCAGCTTCAAGATCTTCTCATACTGCGTGACAGAAGCACAGGTACTAATTAATTACACAGTAACACACCTCTTTCCATTGGTACTACAGCGCTGCATAGCACTGCAATACTATAACCAAAGCAGGGGTTTGGGAGCTTGCATGGTTCCCAGTGGGAACACTCACATCGATGGCCTCTCCCAGCAGCTCCCGCAGCACCTGGGCACAGATTAGCTTCAGCTTCACCGAGGACTGCAGGAAGAAGCAGGCTCAGCACCGCGCCCGGCTCTGCCGAAAGCGGAGCCCGGCGCCGGGACGGACGGGGTTTGGTAGGGAAATCACTTAACGATTCGGGCCAGCACGCTGATCTCGGCCAGCACCCAGTCGGGGCAGTCCAGGTCCCCGCAGAACCGGAACCGCTGCGGAGGAAAGGAGCGCTCAGAGCCCGGCGAAGCCCCGCGCAGCCCCCACAGCCCCCAGGGCTCCCCCACTCCGCCGCCGGGCCCGCTCCCACCATGGCGCTACCGCTCGATTCCCGCAGGCTCCGCCTCCGCGACCCGGAACCGATACCGGGACCCTGCAGGGCTCCCGGCCCCGCCCACCGAAAGCCCCGCCCACCGAAAGCCCCGCCCAGCAGAAAAAAGCCCCGCCCAGCAGAAAAAGCCCCGCCCACCGAAAGCCCCGCCGCGTTTGTGCTTTACTCTGCAGTCCTCACTCAGGTCCGCGCTGTTCCCGCGCCCGCCGGGCGGAGCCGCCTCGGGGCTTCAGCGCACCGCGGTTTCGACTCTCGGGGCTGCATTTGGTTCCTCTGTCTTTATTTCGTGCTTGTGCCCCTCCGTGCTTATCCGCCTTTATTTTCAGCTGCAGCCGATGGATGCTCGGCTCGTTCAGCTTCTCCCAACCGCAGCTCCAGCAGCTGCGTGCCAGGGCCCTCATTCGATCGCCGTGTCAGTGGGAACTGACATAGATGCACAGCGTGTGAAGAGCGAGGGCAGCAGCTCGGGTTGAGGGGGGAACGAAGCCGCTCGGAGCTGAAGGGGCACGGGCGGGAGCGGAGCTCTTGAACTTCCGGCCCTCGCAGCAGTCTGGGGGCACGGGGGTCCCAGCCGGGACCCCAGCCTGTATAGCAGATCCCTCCGCCCACCCGGCTGGTTTGCGACCCCTAGAGCCTGAGCAGGGCATGGAGACGGATCCTCTGTGCAGCCGTTGTCCCCCTAACACGTGGTGACCAGAGGCTGGGGACACCTCTATGGCCACCCAACCACTGACCCCAATAGTAGCTAGGAGAGCCACCAGGGGCACCTGAAGACCTCCTGGGGCATCCCACTGCTGGCAGTGCTCTAGCCCAATTGCAGTGTAACCCCCAACCCTGAACCCAAGTGGTGGAGGTGGTCGAGGAGCTGGGGACTCTGCTACCCCAGAGCCACAACGGCACAAAGGGACAGCACGACACAGTTTCTCTTTTCCAGGCTTTATTCACGGCTCGCCCTGCACTCATGCCGCAGCTGAGGTTCGGGTGCAGCCCTTACGTGCAATACCCACAGCCACCCCAACGGCAGCCAGCGCTACAGCCACAGCCACGCACACCAGCCCCGTCTCCACGCTGGGCACCGTCACCGCTTCACCTGCAAACCCAAACCCGGCCGTCAGAGCAGGGCACTGCAGCCGCACCACAAGGGCGCAACCACAGGGACTCACCATCACCATCCTCCTGCAGCTGTCCCACGGCTCCCGGGTCCGCCAAAAGCAGCACGGGGCCAATGACCACATCAGCTGCAACCTCTTTCCCTGGGAAGGATGGAACCATGAGCTGTGTACCCCCTTTCCTGGGTCTCCCCAGCCCTAAGGAGGGACCTTACCGGCATCACGGCGGAAGCGGCGGCCGTGCCATCGCTCCATGGGGTTGAGCCTCCGGGAGAGAGCAGGCAGCTCACAGTTGCCCGTCTCACAGCAGCTGCAGACATCCCGGCTGCCTTCCACTGGCACCCAGCTGGAGCAGGACAGCAGGACTGTTAACGGTGAGTAGGGACCCCTGGCAACTCCCCCCTCCCTTCTCTGCCCAAAGGACACCAAGAACATTGGCAAACACACACTGGGGGAGCGTGAGGTGGTGTCCCAGTATCAGGTAGCTCCTCTTCCACCACCCTCCAAACCCACAAAGAGGGTCTGTGTCCTGTATCTGAGGCTTGGGTGCCAGCCCCTGAGTTGGAGTTCATAAAACAGCCTGATTTATGCTGCAGCTACTCACGTGTTTCTGGCCTTATTGAAAGAGCAAGCCTTGTTCTGGGGGTCTGGGCCTTGGTCTGCTGGGGTCACCTTCAGGTGGCAGGTGATGTAGATCTGTGGGAAGGCAGGGGAAGGGCTGGGCACCTCTCCCTGGGGACAGCCTGGCTCAGGGCAGGTGTTGTGAATGGACACAGCATACAGCCTTACCAGGTTCCTGGTGTCCCCCGCAAACCTGAAGACATCGATCCTGAACCGCAGCACATCCTCCCGCGGCCGGGGTGTGATGAAGGCAGAGCTGGTGTCATCCACCCTCCCATCCACTAAGCACCTGAACGTGGGGCAGATGGGGGGGTGGGTCAGCATCCCGCTGAACCCCCTGAGTGTGGTGATGCAGTGACCCCCCCAGGCTCACCCGTTGAAGTCAATGATGGCGTAGTGGGGTGAGGAGTCACCGTCGGGGCTCAGGGCAGCCACGCAGCTGTCCACAAAGAGCCGCAGGGGCACGTGGCTCTCAGTGCTGACCTCAGCCTGGATGTTGAGGATGTCGCCCAGCTGGAAGCCGGTGAAGGGTCTCTCTGTGCTCCAGTCATCTGCAGGGCAGGGAGGTGACACAAGGGGGTGAGAGAGGGGACGGCAGAGGTGACAGCGAGGGAGCAGTGTGGCTGATGGCTTTGGGACAGCTGGGTGCCCCCAGTTGGGTGACTGGGAGCTGCACCACATGGCACAACCCTGCTGGTGTACAGGGTGCCATCCCACATACCGCTCATGAGGCGCAGGGAGAACACCAGCCTCTCCTCAGCTGACAGCGCAGAGTTGAAGGGGGACCAGGTGGGCCGGATGGCATTGCTGCTCACGTTCTCCCTCCTGGCAAGCGACAGTGTCAGCACTCAGCTGGGCACTGGGGAGACGTGGGGGGACAGTGAGGGTGCAGGGCCCTTACCTGGGGTAGTGGCACTCGATGGGGATGACAGCAGGGTTGGTGCGGATGATGACAGGGTTGCTGGCAGGGCTGGGGTCGTAGTTGATGAGCGTGCGGTAGATGAGGGCATCTGGCGTCACCTGGGCAGAGAAAGTGCACAAAGTTGGCAACGAGGCACTGAGACCTCCCCCCTCCCCCCATCTGCCCAGAGCTGTCTCTTTCTATTGGGAAATGCAAAAAAAAATTAAATAAATAAAAGGGTGAAACACAGGGTCTGCAGCTGTAAGCACAAAGCAGCTCTGGTTGGAAGAAAACAAACCCTCCTGTCTGGGAGGAAACCACCCGCCTGGGGCGCGAGATCTCACCTGCACGACGCTGCCACACTCGTGGAGGCCAGCGGCGAAGGTAACGGTGTTGTGTGCGGCGTTGAGCGAGGAGTGCTTGCAGGCAGCTGGGCCCAGAGTCAGGTCGGCAGCGTTGATGAGACGCCCGGTGCCGAAGAGGTCCCTGTGCACCGTCACCACCAGCTGCGCCTCTTGGCACTGCACGGCCACCGGGTGCGAGCCGGCCACGGCCCGTGAGTGCGCCTCGGTCCCCCAGGACCAGGCAGAGGGATCCCCTCGTGCTGTCCAGGAGAGGTCCCAGGGTGTGTAGGAGCCCACCCCGGCCACCAAGCAGCACAGGAGCCCCAGCACCACGCAGCCGCCTCGCATCCTGCCTACTGCCAGCTCGCCCAGCATGGGAGCTAAGGCGGCTCCGCGGTGCTTTATATCCCTCGTCCCCTGTGCTGTCTGCACGTGGGGATGGGGAGGCAGAGTCGTTTCCGGGGTGCTGTGCCCCCCATCCTAGGCTGCCCAAGGCGAGAGAAAACATCCTCGTCAGCCTCTTTGGGGGAATTGTTTAGAAAACTCAGCAGAAGCCGGAGACGGGGAGACGGGGACGGAGCGGCTTGTTTAGGTTTTTGCCTGGCGATAAGGGGCTTTTCAAGGCTCCTGGGGAGGTGATGCTGTGGGGGGGGTCAGAGGTGGGGGCTTTCCACCACCCCCAGCCCTGCCCGGAGCTATTCCAGATGCTGCTGCTGCCCTGTGGCCCCTCCATAGCATCCCAAGTAGGGACTTTACACATTCCACTTCTCACCAACGGCACGAGTGCAGCCGTGCTCAGCCAGCCCCATCACACCCTACTGCAGCACTCTTCCAGGGCTGAGCCTGCAGCCCATGTTAGCCAGCTCTGCCCAGCACCCAGCAAAATACCCAGGGCATCCCTTAGCGAATGGATGGCTGCTTGAGACTCAGCCCCACACGTTCTCAGCCCCTTCGTTGTGTCTGTATGTCTTTTCCCTACCCTGCTGTGTGCACGGTGACACAAAGGGCGTTCTGCTCTGCACCCCAAATCCTTCCCCACCTTTGTGATGCCCTTAGCTAGAAGAGAGCTGCAGCGGAGCTCAGCTGGCCCCTAGGAAACAGATAAAGCTTCGGATCAGTCAGCAGCCAGAAACCCCACTGAATTTGACGCAACACCCCAAAAGCACAATGCACATGCAAGCATGCTGTATTGCACAACCTTCTGCCCTCCTGCTGACTCTCCTCCCCACGGAGCAGGTCAGGACTTCTCCTCGGTGTTTAGGATACCTTGAGATTGGTGCTTGCGTAGAAATGCCAGGCATTCCAGCAGGGAGCCTCTGTCTTTGGGAGGACATTTGGCAAAGGCACTCACGCTGACGGCAGGCAGATAACGGGGCAGGCGCTGCTGAATCAGTAAACAACGGCTGGGGAGCACAGGGCGAGGGCAGGAGCCTTGGCTGGTGAGGAGGGGGCAGCTCAGGGGCCCCTCTGCAATGAGCAGCCCATCGAGACACAGAGCTGGGGAGGTGCTTGTCTCAGAAAAAGGGAAATTCTGTGCTGACCTTACTCCAAGCAGAAGATGGCTTGGCCACAAACCAGCAAGGCCAGGAAAGAGGGTAAGAACAGAGCTGGAGGAGACAGAGATGAAAAGTCCCAGGGCAAGCCCCAAAGCAAAACATTCTTCCCCCCCATGTTATACAAAAGAGACTTAAAAGCACAGCTCCTTTCTGCTTGTAACACAAAGCTGCATGCCAGAAAGAAGCCAGGGACTGTGCTCAGGAGGGGATGAGGGCTGTTAGGGGGAACAGCCACCTGTGGGTGCAAGCCAGAGCTTTGCTAACAGTAGAGAAAGTCTCTTAAGAACAAGGCTGGTAAGAGAAACACAGAAACCCTTCCTCTTCCCCATCACAGAATTCAGGGGTTCTGTTTGCACCCAGCAGAGAGCATCTGCTTTCAGGATTGGAACAGGAGCATCAGAACAGCCTCAGCTCCATAGTGCTGAAAGGAAAAGCCCGTTTCTGTGGTGGCAGTGGGGGGGGGAGAAGGAGGAAAGCAGAGGCTGAAATTCCAGTCCCTGCTCCAAGGTCTGTTTACACATATCTATATGTAACGAGCCTTGGATGAAATCTTGGATGAAATGCATAAACAGTCCTTGGGGCAGGGACTGGAATTCCTGCCTCCCTGCAGCCCAGGAAGAGTCAAACCTTCTCTGCACCTCTCCAGCCCCCCTTAGCAGGGACCCCCATCCCACCAGCCCTTACTGACAGGACGGACAGCATGAGCCAGAACCCCCCTTCAGACCTCAGGAAGTCTCCCATCGTGGGTCAGGTTTACTTTTTATTGGATATCAGAAGCTAAAAGTTGAGAACACAATTCAGACAGGATTGCTGTGCGTCCGGCGGGCAACCAGAGCTCCCAGAGCAGCAAGGAGCAGGACAGCCAAGCCAGCAGCCAGCCCCAGCCCCACATGGCTTCCAGCACCTGCAGAGGAGAAGCCAAAAGGTGGTCAGAAGCAAAGATGGACCCACGCCCCGTCTTCATTACCCACCTGCTGAGGGCACCCTGCCTGCTGGGTGCTGCTGGTGGCCATGGATGAGCAGAGGGCCCAGCATCACGTTTGCTTCTCCCAGTGTGGGACCCAGGGGCAGCTCTCTGTAGGATCGCCTTCCTCTGTGCTGATGGGATGGGCTGAAGGGCTGCAGGGAGCGCCGTGCTGTGCCACAGCTCTGTGTCTCACAGCACGAGCACACAGCCCTCGTGCCCTCCACAGGTGCCCAGCTGGAAGAGAACCTGGTCACCAGCCTGCCCTATAGCAGGGACCCCATTGATAGGCAGCCCAGAAGCACATCCCAGCTACTCACAGCCCGCTGGGTTTGTGGAAGGAGCAAGCCTTGTGCTGAGGGTCCGGAGGTTGGCTGGCTGGGGAGACCTTCAGGTGGCAGGTGATGTAAAGCTGAGAGACCAAGCAGCAGGGTGAGGTGGTCGGTCAGCTCAGAGGCACACACACGGCTTCCCCATGCCCTGTGAGGGACCACTATCTCCCCAAAGCACTCCAGACATCACTGCTTCTTTCAGAACACTGAGTGCAGCCGTTCAAGCTTAACCTAGGGGGGCTTGTCTTGACCAGAACCATTACCCAGGGAGGAGCCTGGGCTCACAGGGCTACGATCAGAAGCAGTAAACACCCCATCCATGTGTTGCTACGAGGGGACAGACTCTAACAGAGTCTGTTGAAGGGTAGGACAAGGGGGAAATGGATTCAAACTAGAAGAGAAGAGATTTATATTGGATGTAAGGAAGTTTTTTTTTTGCACTAAGGGCAGCGAGGCACTGGCACAGGCTGCCCAGAGAGGCTGTGGTGCCCCATCCCTGCAGACACCAAGCTCAGGCTGGAGGGCTCTGAGCACCTGATATGCTGTGGGTGTCCCTGTGCATTGCAGGAGCTGCACTGATGGACTTTAAGGGTCCCTTCCAACTCAAATGACTAGGAATACTTCCCCAACACAACCCTAAAGCTGCACTGACTCACACCATGGCACAAGGTTGGACAACATCTAAACAAGGGAGTTCACCGTCTTGGATTTACCAGGCTGCTGGAGTCTCCTGCAAACTTGAACACATCTACTGCAAACTGAAGCACATCTAGCCGGGGCCTTGGGGATATAAAAGTCGAGGTAGCATCATCCAGCCGCCCATCCACCATGCACCTAGGCACAAACAAAGGTCAGCCAGGTGGCTGAGAGCCAGGGCTCCAAGAGGTGAGCCAAGAGCAGAGCACAGGCAGCTCTTACCCGCTGAAGTCAATGAATGCATACTGGGGAGAGGAGCCCCTGTCTGGGCTGGGGGTGGCCACGCAGCTGTCAACAAAGAGCCTCAGAGGTGTGTGGTTCCCCACGCTGACACTCGCCTGCATGTGGAGGACCTCCCCCAGCTGGAACACAGTAGAGGCCCTCTCGGTGCTCCAGTCATCTGGAATGAAAGGAAGACGGTTCACTGCTCACACACAAGGAACCCTATGAGGACACAAGGCCCTGCAGCTGCCAGTCCTGCTCTGCCACCTGGGGAGCTCACCCATCCCACACACCAGGGGAGACCCCTGCTCCAAACCTACCGTTCATTAGGTGCAAGGAGAAGAGCAGCTTCTGCTCAGAGGAGAGGGTGGAGTGGAAGGGTGCCCACGTGGGCTGGATGGCATGGCTGCTCACGTTGCTCCTCCTGGGGAGTGATGCTCGTGATCAGAAGGCTCCGCTGCTGCAGGAGGGCTTGGTGCCCATCCACATCAACTCACCTTGGGTAGTGGCACTCAATTGGAACCACAGCTGGGCTGGTGCGGATGACAACAGGGTTGCCAGTGTGGACTGGGTTGTAATTCAAGCTTGTGCTGTAGATGAGAGCCTCAGGGGTGACCTGGAGAGAGGCAGATTGCATGATGCAGTCACCAAGTACCCTCCTCCTCCAGTCACACAAGTGGAGCCCCACAGCCTCTCCCAGGAGATTGAGCTTTTTTCAGAGCAGCTTCATGCCATTCTGTAACAATCAAAAGATCAGTGCTGTGGAATGGGCATACAGGAGGTGTCATAACAATGGGACTAATGCAATGGGTAGGGGTTACAAAGAAAAAAGGAAAGGCTTCACCTGTCCCTGAAGATCTAGGCTTGCAGGGAATACTCTGCAAGGGAGGGATCTCCAACCAGAGATCCTCCTCCAGGGGCAGTCAGCCCTTAAATGAGGTCAAAGCAAGGTGCAGCCAGGATCCACCCCTTCCTATCACACAACTGAATTGCCTTCACCTGTGCTGCCAGGGTCCTTTCCCCAGGTGCTCAATCAGTGGTTCAGGCTGTGACTCAACAGTTACCATACACATGCTCTAGCAACAGCAGGCAGCACCCAGACTTCCCTAAACTCACTGTCAGCTGCAGCCTTCAGAGAGGAACTGAGGCTCCCAGCTATAAGGAAAACCTTGTAATTGTTTCCCCAAGCACAGAGCCCAGCCACTGTGCTCCATTAAGTGTTGCATCAGAGACACCAGCAGGCTAAAGAAGCTTCAGCAGCGCCAAGCCTGCCCTTGGCTATGTGAAGTAACAAGCACTGGGAGGGCTGGCAGCTGCTTCCTCTTTAGGTTTGCTTCCAACCTTTCTAAACAAATGGGAAGAAACCAGTCAGAACTTCCCAGTTGAACACCCAAAGGCTCAGCATCCCTTGCTACACGGCACCCCCAGGTGCAAACAAGGAGTCAGCCCCCACCCGTGGCCCCCAGCCTTACCCTGAGGGCGCTGCCACACTCATGCAGCCCAGCCATGAAGGTCACCACGTTCTCAGCAGCATTCTGGGCTGTGGCCGGGCAGGCAGCCGTACCCAGGGTCAGGTCTGCAGCCCGGACCAGGCGCCCGGTACCAAAGAGGTCCCTGTGCACTGTGATCACCATCTGAGCCTCCTGGCACCACACAGACACGGGGTGCAGTGGGGATGCAGCCTGGAGCTGGGACACGTCCACCCATGCCCATGGGGAGGGCTGGGAGAAGGCATGGGGCTGCCCCAAGGACTGAGCCCCCCACAGCTCCGTCTCCCCTCGGAGAAAGCCCCAAGAGCTGTAGGCAGCTCCCATCTCCAGGAGGCAGCAGAAAAGAGCAAAGCCCAGGCAGCTCAGGAGCCTCATCCTGCCTGCCAGAGCCCAGCATAAGGGGCAGGGGCTGCCCAGGGCTTTTTGTAGCCCTCACTCCCATCAAAGATAATTGGCAGCACCCAGTCCCCTGGGGATGGTGTTAATTAGCTAACAAGGAGCTGGTGTCAAACATGCTGTGCAGCTAACTGCAGTTTCTTTTTAACATCTTTTCTGGTAATAAGCAGCCCTGCAAGATCTCCCAGGAGACGTTTCCCAACTCCAGACCAGGTACCTACAAGATCTGTTTGAAAGATGGGCACAAGTCTCCCCTTTTCTCTGATGCAGCATTTAAGGGCAGATTCAGGTCTGGAAATGTTTTATCCCTTTACTAACTTGGGATATCTTTTACAAATCAGGTGTAGGTAGTTATCTTGTCTGCTTTTAGCTTGGAGAAGGCTCTGGGGAGGCTCTGACTGCCCTCATCCACGTCGCTCAGTGTGACAACTCCAACAGCTGTTGAGCCCCTCCAGTGACAGTGACCCCACCTCCCTGGGCAGCCTGTGTCAATGCATTATCACTCTTCCAAAGAAGAAATATTTCCTGATACCGGACCCAAACCTCCCCTAGCACAACTTGATGTGCATCACCTCTCATCCTGTCACCGTTACCTGGGGCAGAGGCCGACCCCCACTTCGCCACGACCTCCTGTCAGGGAGTTGTATTGAGCAGAGGTCTACCTGAGCCTCCTCCACACTGAACATGGGCGTGGGGAGTAAAGCAAAGTATTTGCAGCAGGTGATGCAGAGAAACAATTTATTTCATCTGCATGCATACACAGAAAGAGCAATTAAGGTCATTGCCCCATCAAGCAACGGCCTGGCTGGCATTGTGTTTGGAGAGTGCTCAATTTGGGCGTTCGAACCGCAAACCCAGGTTGCATCCCACGCAGGGCAATGGGATGGGATTGGTAAGGAGTACTGTTCATCTGTCTTGCTTAGTCTTTGTGGCCTCCAGCAACCCATCGTGTACTGAGGTCTGGCTGCTACCTGCCAGCGGCTGCTGCTGGAAGTAGGCCTTGATCTTGCTCAGGTGACGGACCTTCTTCTCAGAGGGATGCCTGTGGGCATTGACCAAGGTGCACATCCTGAGGAGACCCCTGGCGGGGTCGCACGCGAAGCAGGCGTGCAGCTCGGGGAGGCCGACGCCATGGGAAGCCAACGTCTGGGCCGAGGGCCGGCTGAGCAGCTTCTTGTCCAGCAAGGGTTGCAGGGACATGAAGGACTCCAGGCTGGCAGGGCTGAGGAGCTGCCTGGGTTTGTTCTCCAGGTCGATCTCCAGGACGTTGCACAGGTCCATCATGGCGCTCACACTTTCCATGGTGCTGCAGTTGCTGAGGTCCCGCCACAGCAAGTTGCTGGCCAAGTTCTTCAGCTTGCAGCTTTCCTTCTCGGGGACCTTCTCCTTGATTAGGGGTAGAACATCCAAGAAGCCGTAGATCGTGGAGAGGAACTCCTCTTTCTTGCCAATGGCCGTCAGGCTTTTCAGGAGGGTGGGAAGGGGCAGTGACCAGAGACTAAAGGCAGCCAGGATGGGCCTGCGGATGGTGCTGAGGTGGCTAAGCAGATCCCTCAGGCCCACCTCGTAGCTGCTAGTTTTGACCGTCGAGTTGGGCAAACGCATCGTGGGCTGAATGAGGACTGAGAGTATTTTCTCTTTATCGACCACCGCCATCTGAATGACTTCATTTTCTGGAGAGGCCGAGGGAAAAGCGAAAGAGGAGGAGAGAGGAAGAACAGGAACAATTAACCTCTTATTCAGCACGGAAATAAAACACTGAGTCACTGAGCCTTTAACAGCCCCCTGTCTGTCTCAAAAGCAAGGCCCTTAGGGGCTCAAGAGGTTGTCCTCTCTCTTACATCACCAAGCCCATGGCAGAAATATCTGAACTTCATAGAATCGTAGCATCATTAAAGTTGGAAAGACAACTAAAATCATCCAGCCCCGTACCTGTAACCACTTTAGACCATGTCCCACAGTGCCACATCTATCGTTTTCTTGAACACCTCCAGGGACAATGACTCCACCACCCCTGAGGGCAGCCCGTGCCAATACCTCACAAAGCTTCCCAACTTCTGCCCACCCCACATAAATCAAAAGTGATGCTGCCATACGTGGGGATCTAAGCCAGCTTCAACATGGCATACTCATTACAGAAGACGTTCCCACTTAGGATCTTACTCCAAATCTTAACGTCAAAGAAGATCACGGTTCCTTGTCCCACATCCAGCGTGTTCTGGAGGCAGATGGGAAGGTGTGTGTTGTCATTGCTGGTGCCATCCTCGAGCATATCATCTAGCAGACTGGAGTCCTGGTGGAGCAAACGACTAGCTTTTAATAAACATCTCAGGAAGAACCAGGGGAGCAGCTCAGGGTGTTTGTGCGTCCTGGAGGTGACCAAAGGGATCCATTCAAACTAACTGCTGGACAACTTGGAGTGACCTGCTGGGAACCTTACTGAGTAGCTTTCAGCTCTAAGATGACAGGAAAGATGGGGCTATCACAGAGTTGAAGGGTTCTGACAAAAGTATTTCGGCTATCAGGAAGGATTTCAGAAGTTCTTTGCCAGGATCTTAACTCACCAGCAACTCCTCATCCATGCTGTCCTCTTCATCGCTGCCCAAGTTGAGAAGGTCGCTATCTGCCCAGAGAGAAAAGACGTATCACCTTTGGGACACAGGACTGTCTGGCCTGCAGTGAGCACAAGGGCCAACTGACCCCCTGTCAGCATCGTCAGCTGAGCTGAGGTGCCCTGGGAGCAAAGAGGTAATGGGGGGCAACCATCTGAACAAGAAGATGCATTGAGATGCGACCATCATCCTGGGAACTTCTTGGGGATGCTGCAAACTGGCCCCCAGAATCCACCTGATGCCTGCAGGAGCATCGCTTACCTGAGTCATGCATCTCATCGCTGCTGTCTGGCATGATGTTCAGCAGGCAACCTTCCCTGCTGGCAGCCATAGTGGGTGCAGAAAAGCTGGTCTGGGGTTGGGGGAAGCAGTTTGGTTCCTGTGGCACCACTGATGTGCTCCACTCATTGTCGTCCTTCTCAACCTTTATCACTTTTGCAGGAAGTTGCAGCGTGGTGGTGCTTTCATCTTTCTTCCTCTTGGCAGGGTTGGAGGTCAATGGGACCTGAGTGGGCAAAGCAGAGCTCAGTGAGCATCCCCGTGTGGCCAGGGATGTCCTTTGCTGCCAGAGCACAACCACACAAGTCCGAGGGAAAGGCTGAGGATCCTCAAGGCACTCGTTTTTGAACCCAAGGAAAGAACCTCAAAGTAATGACACCGAGGCAGGCACAATGATGCACGGTCCTTGCTTTGGTGAGCAAACCCAGTGTGCCAGCCTGGGGCCGTGATGGGACCACACAGGGACCAACAGAGGACCTGAGGCAAGGGGCGGAGGTGGAGGCCATGAATAGGAGATACAGGGGTGCTTGGAGACGTCGTGGGAAGCCCTGGCATTTGGGATGGCTTGTGGTGTGAGCAAAAAGCAGATCTCACCTGGTGGGAGCTTTTCGTGGTGGCTGGAGCGGGGGCAGCTTCTGAAAGAACAAAAAACACAGCGGGATGAGGAGGGTGAGCAGTGCTGGAGGTGTCTGAGAGTGACGGGTGTTGCAAAACCCTCTGCAGGAGGTGCAGGTGGCTGTGGGGCCGTGTGCCCTCTGCTGCCACGGGGATGCTGGAGACACGGGCAGTCCTGAGCCCCACTGGGAGATGTTGCAGAGGCCAAACTCAAGCCGTGAGGCTGGGCTGGTAAAATGCTTGCTCATTCAGCCACCCACATGTGCTGGAAAGCTGAAAAGGCCATTAGTAGCATCATGCAATGAAGCTGCTGTGATTTGGTAGCTGGGGACATGCCATAGGAATGCTCTCCAGCAGTGCTCAGGATGTGGCCGTGGACATGTTCAAACCATTCGTTGGGGGAAGTGGGACACAATTTGGGAAGCTCTCAGGAGAGCCCTTTTGGGCTGTGACACCAGCAAAAGACAAACGCTCAGCCCAGGAGGATTTTATTGGCACAGCAAGTGAGGTGGGGAGCTTGGTCCCTGCAGCGACTTTCCATGGGTTTTTTAGGCATCCTGGTTTGCAGATGGAGCCCAATCCTCACTGCTCTCCTGTAGTATCATTGCACACCATTTCCCCTCACTTCTTCCTCCTCTTCCTGGGGCCAGCAGTGTGCTTCCAGTCTCGCTTGCCCCTGCTGGGATGCTCCTCCTCCAGCACTGGGCTGGGGGCCTTGGGTGGTGGGTACCTGGCGGGGGGCTTGGCAGCAGGGGGAGGTGCTGCAGGACCCCGATCCGTTTCATTCTGCTGCGAGGTGCTGGGGCAGAACAAATCTAGCAGGTTGGAGGGCTCCTGTGGGGTGGGCACAGATCTGGGGTCCTGAGGCCTCGGTTGCAGCATTGTCCCCATAGAGGAGGCGATGGCACTGAGGGAGCGGGCCATGGAGTGCACCCCACGGGACAGGGACACCAGGTGTTTGTTCTGTCTGCGCTGAGCCTGCAGCAGGCAAGCGCTGACCCCCAGCAGCTCATCCATGTGCTGCAGGTGTGCCCTGGCCCAGCAACCAAAATCTTCCTGCAGGGCGGCCAGGGAGGCCTGGAGGCTCTTGGGGAGAGATGTGGTGTCCCCAGCAGCACTGAGAGGTGATGCTGAGCCTTCCTCTGCTCCTTCATCCCGCTGTGCAGCAGGGGTGGGTGGTGTGGGGGGTGCGTCTCCTCCTGGGCTATGGGGCTGAGGCTGCAGGTCGAGGGTCGGAGTGCTGCTGTCCTCAGATGGCGTGTCCTGCTGGCGGACAGCGGGACCTGCTGTGGGGAGCGGGGCTGAAGGGAGCAGGAGAGGGAGCTTAGCAAGGACAGCATGGATGGAGCGCTCAGCAGATGGCAGCACACCGGGGCCCAGGGACAGAGGCGACCCGTGTGCATGCCACACGTCTTGGAGAGGACAACCCCAGCCCTCCTGCACACCCGCATCCACATGCCACTCACCTTCCCCAGCCCAGGGCACAGATAACTTACCATCATCCCTCCCCTTACAGTGCACTGGGGGCTGGCTGCACTCAGTGAGCCCCACCATCACTTTGGCAGCAACGGAAGCAACGGTGGCATCCCAGCCTCGGAGCGAGGGCAGCAACCACCGTCCTCCAAGTGGGAGGAGATGTGAATCCCAACGTAGGACACCCAGCCTGGCTTTTGGCCTCCACCCAGCTCCGCGGAGCAGCGTGCCCACATCTCACCTTGCAGCCCCTCGATGCGCTCAGCCAGCGCCTGCAGCCTGGCACGGCACTCAGCAAAGTCCTCGTGCAGCCCCAGCTCCCCATCCGCCGCTGGGCGCTGCCTCCGCAGCTCCTCCAGCGCATCCTTGACGAAGGGCTGCATGTCCATCACCTCCTGCTCCGTGGCATAGAGGCCCATCTTCTCCACCAGCCTCTCGCCCGCCTCCATCCTCCGCAGCACGGCCTCCACGTGCCGCAGCTCCCTCTCCAGCTCCCTGCGGCTCTTCTCCTGCCTCCTCTCCACCGTGGCCAGCAGCTCCTCCTCCTCGTGCCGGATCAGCCTCACCAGCTGCTCCACGCGCTGCCTCACCAGCTCCCGCACCCCGAGCCCCGCCGCCTCCAGCCGCGCCGCCTCGTCCTGCAGCGCCGCACGCGACGCCTCGAAGCCGCCCCGCCGCCGCGCCAGCTCCTGCCCCAGCGCTGCCAGCTCGTCCCGCCGCAGCCGTGCCTCCGTGCTGATGTCGCAGTGCTGCCCGCTGTGAGCAGCGTCCAGCAGAGCGCAGATGCAGCACACCGCCCTGCAGCACTGCTTGCAGTAGATGCTGTCGAGGTGAGAAGAGGCGGAGCAGCCGAGATGAAGGGAGCAATGTAAGAACAGAAGGAGTTATTTACTCAAAGGGCGGTGGAGCGCTCAGAGAGGTGTGTGTGCCCCATCCCTGGAGGTGCCCCAGGCCATGGATGGGGCTGTGGGCAGCCTGATTCCATGGCAGGGGTTGGAGCTGGGAGGGCTTTAGGATCCCTTCCATCCTATGCCATTCTATGAACCTCTAATTCTATGATCATCTGTTCTTAGAATCATAGAATGGTTGGGTTGGAGGAGACCTTAAAGCCCAACCAATTCCAGCTCTTCACCATGAGCTGGCTGCCCCCCACGAGCTCAAGCTACCCAGGGCCCCATCCATGGCTTCAGGCACCTCCATGGATAGAGCACCCACAGCACCTCCGGGCAACCTTAGACATTCCACCCACTGCCTTCCTGGCCTCCAGCAGTCTCCTCATCCTCATCCTCATCCTCATCCTCATCCTCATCCTCATCCTCATCCTCATCCTCATCCTCATCCCATGCCCTCCTCTGGCCCCATCAGCAGCCCCAGCGCTTCCTCCCTGCTCCCCACTGGTCACTGCAACCGACTCCCATCCAACTTTTCCATCTGGTGGCCCTCAGCAGAGGGACAGAACCACCTCGCTCAGCCCAAAGATGAATGACAAGAAGTTCCCTACCTTAGAGTCTGCTTCTGGTGGGTCGGGATGGGGCAGGACAAGCTGCTGGTCCTCCTGGTGCCCTCGAGGAACTCCTGCGGCGATCCCACCCTGATGTCCTGAACCCTCTTGGCCTCGTGGTTCTCCTGCTTGACGTAGCGCTGGTGGGTCTCGAAGCACTTTGTGCACAGGAATTCCTTGCACTCCGGGCACCAGTACTCACTGCTGCTCCCACAGTTGTCACACAGCAGCTCGGCCCCGCTGACCACACGCCGGTAGATGCTCAGGCGGGCCTGCAGGCTGCTGAACAGCACGTTGTCCACGTCGGGGATGCCGTCAGGCTGCGGGATGGGCGCCTGGCACACGGGGCACTGCCCTACAGGTTTGTTCTCTCTCAGGCAGCCCAGGCACAGCGTGTGCAGGCAGGTGAGCAGCTTCAGGTCGGGCGATTCCTGCCGGCAGCCCTCGCACAGCACGAACTGGAAGTCGTCCTCCAGCGGCTTGGTGAGGCGAGGGAAGAGACAGAGCTTCAGAACCCCCGTCCTGGCCCAGGTGAGCGGCCACTTCCTACCTGCGGGGCGCTGGTTCTCGCTCAGCACTTCCCCTCCCCATAGCACGAGGGGCAACGCGTTGGCAGCGTTGGAGGGTGGGGATGGGACAGGGGGCACCCACCCGCCCTGCCACCCCCGTCCCCCTCCCTGCCGCCGCCCCACTCTGCAGCCCCCCACACTCCCATCGCACCCACTCCATACGCATGAAAGGATGAAAGCCCTCCAAAAGGTCCCAGCACAGCCCCGTGCCCACCGCCCCGTCGGGGCACAGCCCTCTGCCGCCCCCCCGTCTCCTCCCACCCCACTGCCCCCCGCTGCCGGCCGGGGCTCACCGGGACCGCGGGTTCGAGGCCGTCCATGGCGTGGCACGGACCCGGGGCTCCCCCCGCCTCTCCCGTCGCTCAGTTTCGGTTTCCCGGTGCTGCAGACTCCTCCTCCGGGCGGGACCTATGTTAACTGCTGCCGGGAAGCCATTTCCATGGGAGGAGCTGCACACCGGCTCCTCTCCATCCTTCCATCCACTCCCCGCTGGTGGCTATGGGACCACCGTCAAGTGGAGACCGTGACCAAAGGAGTGGCAGCTAAAAGGACTGTGACTGAGGGGGGACATCACCAAACGGGGGGGTACCCCCACCATGGACCGGTTGGGGTTACTCAGAACAGAGATGCTTTCACCTCTGGGTGCTGAGCATCCCCACACAGGCTATCGGTAGGAATGGGGAAACTGAGGCATGGCTCAGTGCAGCGGGGCATGGGGGAGAGCCCACAGGATCACAGAATGACCAGGGTTGGAAGGGACCTCGAAGATCATGAATCTCCAACCCCCCTGCCGCATGCAGGGGCCACCAACCTACGTGCAGGGTCACCAACCGAAGCCACCATCCTGTTACTACCCTTAGAGTATGTTTATTGGGATAGAAAGGAAGCTTACAAAATAAAGAGCTACGGATACATGGCTGGACGCAGCCCCACGCACGCAGCGCAGACAGAGCTCACACCACACAACGCAGAAACAAAAATCAACGCCGTCACTCCTTGTGTTGGAAGGGGCAACTCCAGGCTGCTCCTTCCCCGGATGCCACCTCTGCTCCCTCCCCAAAAGGCAGCAGCTGCAAGGACCACACGGCCCAAAGCTGGGGTGCCCACTGGATGCATTGCAGGCAAGGGGTGAGACAAGACAAGCACAAAGGCAGCTGGAGGGGCTCAGCCAAGGACTGATGCCTCCGTTGCCTCAGTTTCCCCGCTCAGGCCTTCACCCGCCTCCTGTCATCCCACGGGGAGGGCAGGCAGCATCCTCACCATGTTCTTCTGCTGTCCCCCACCTACAGACACACACACAGGGACACGCTTGCTCTATCTGTGCAGCTTCACGGCCTTGAAGAGCTCCTCCAGGCGGAGGGCCAGCTGCAAGTCGCCCTGCACCCGCAGCCTCCCGCTCATGTAGGCAGCCAGGGGCCGCAGCTCGCCCAGCATCAGCTCCTGCAGGTCCTCCTCTGCCACTTCCAGCACCACATCAGGGCTGCCCTGGGGCACACCGCAGCCAGCCCGCCCGCTGCCTGTTGGACATGGATGGGGTGAGAGGGAGCAGCTGTGAGCTGGGACGCCGACCATGAGGAGATCCCCTAGAGCACCCACCCCACCGTAAGACCCCACCTGAGGAGAGGTCTATGAAGAAGGTGCTGCGGGCGCCGCCGGGCAGGATGATGTCCACCTGGTAGGATGCTCCCACCTGGCTCACCAGAGCCTCGGAGAGGATGGGCTCCACGGCTGAGAGCAGCTCGGCCACGCTGGGCCTCCTCCTGGGGGGGTCCACCTCGCTCACTGTCACCACGCTGTCTGCTGGGACAAAGGGATGGAACAGGGGACACTTTCAGGATGAGCTCTGCTGGTCCACAAGGACCCCCACCACATGGCACTCCCTCCTCCAGCCTCCACCAGATGCCCATAGCTTTCATTCCCTTGCTTGCCCCAGTCTTCCTTAGCCAAAATTGCTGAAGGGATGACACATCCAGAATAGTCACACTGCAACCACAGAGCACATTTTTTCCTTCTTAGGAATAAGCAGGGGCCTGAGCTGACACGTGAGTCTTCCTCCCATCCCCGTGACTCAAAGCACCTGGGGAAAAATCTTGCTGTCACTTCCCACCCCTTCTGAGAGCCGTGCCAAGCTCCCAGCATGAAACCTGAGCTGCCCCCAGCCTGTCTGTGCTGTGCTCACAGGGCAGTGGTATCTGCAGGACTTTGGCTCCTCTTTCTAACATCCTGTGGGCTCAAAGGTTATGGGCTCCTACCTGCCTCTGGGGCGCCAGGTTTGCTGTCAAGGAGGTGGGAAGCCAGCTGTGGGGGAGAGCCCTCCAGCACCGGGGCTATGGCACCCAGAGGTCCCTGCAGGGCATCCCGGGGTGGCTGCAGCACCGCCTCCATCGTCAGTTCCACGCGATCCACCTCCAGTCCCCAGGACTTGGTCATGTCATTGATGTCCAACTGAGGAAAGAAGGGGAAGAGAGGTTGTGGGAGACCGTGGAGACAACAGATCCCACAGCTCAGCGTGCTGCTGGTTTAGACCTGAGGTGTACCCCCAGCCAGGGGACACCCCAGGCCATTCTCACCAGCAGCTGCTCTCCGATGCGTAGCTTCTCCCCCTGGATCTCCCGCAGGCTCTTCTTGCCCAAGGCCTTGGCCATGGCGCTCTGTGCTGTCATGCGAGTGGCTGCCACGAGGTCCTTCACCACCAGCACTGACAGTGCGGGGTCCCACACACGGAACTGCACGTCAGCACCCATGGAGAGCACGGCACCGTCCCGGGAGATCAGCTGGGAGAGGGGGTCAGGGTCTGCACCACTGCACCCCACGCCCAAACTCCCACAAGGTTCCCTCCCCCATCTCTTTAATAAAGCCAACCCCAATGATGACATTTGGGCTGCTCAGAATGACAACTTCCAGCCATTGCTGAGAGACATTTGGATACGGGCTGATGCTTTGGAGATGTCTCCACTTGGGAACATCCATTGACCAGGATACAGAAGGTCAATAGGTGCCTCCCAGCCCCAGGGCTCGTGGCTCCCAGCCCTGTAACGCTCCTTGCCTCACCATGAGGATAGGCAGAATGCTGCTCTGGGTATTTGGGACGCCTCAAGGGTGGCTCACCTTGCAGGGGGGCACATTGAAGGCCCGTGTTCTCAGATCCACACGCTGCCAGTGGTCAATGAAGGGCAGCAGCAGCACCACGCCAGGGCCCTGCGGTGCACGGAGGCGGCCCAGGCGGAAGATGACCATTCGTTCATAGGTAGGCACTATCTGAGGGTTGGACACAGAGACAGGGACAGGAGTGAAACGCCAGGCACTGCCTACCCACAGAGCACGGGCTGCCACCCTGCTCCTCACCTGCTCCCTTCCCTTACCTTCAAGGCAAACCAGCCTGAGATGGGGAAGGTGAGGAGCATCAGTAGGAAGACCAAGGAGGTGATGATTCCATGGCAGATCCAGGACAGCCAACCCTGGGAGGAGTCTGAAAGGGGGGCAGGGAATGTGCACCCACCAGCAAACCCCACCCAGGCCGAGTGAGAGCACCCAGCCACAACAACACCCTGCTGGAAGCCCCAGAGGAGAAGAAAGCAGCATCTCCCCTCTGCAGTCGGGGCTCACCTGCAGCATTCCTGGCCGATCCCAGCTGGTCTGCCTTGGATCCGAAGGAGAAGAAGCCCTTCTGTGCACCGTACAGCCCAATGCTGGACTGCTGGAAGCGGTCAAAATCCCCTAAGGGAAGTGCCTGGTATCCCGACCTGCTGAACATCTCCCTGCTGCAATGTGCAACGCCGAGAGGGTAAAAAACCCAACAGCCCTATTGCAGCCGTGCTGCAATAAAGCAATGCTGTCTTGGTTTTCCTTGCTGGAGCGTCAGTCCGGTCTGGGGCCGGGGGGTTCCATCCTCCCGGCGGTTCCTAGATGAGGATGAGGATGCAGAGGGGAAGGAGGGAGCTGCCGGAGCTTCCTGGTCCGCCCCTCATGTGGCTGTGACGGCAGAGGGACGCAAGGCTCACGGCGGGGTGAGTTTTTCCGGCGGCTGCAATGCTCGGGAAACGCTCCGGCGACCTCGGGGAGCGTCGCGTCCTCTGCCGTACTCATACCTGGGGGGATCCGGAGGGTCCCGCATCCCTACGGGGTCCCCTCCAACCCCTTAGGAAATAGGGAAATAAATATATTTTTTTTCCCAGCAAATCCCTCTCCACGCGGCCTTCTCGTGCCGACAAAACAAGCGCTCCTCCATCTCGGTAGCCGACAAAAGGGGGTGGTACCCTGTGGGTGTCTGCATCCCCCCCCCCCCCCAGCATCACCCTGTGGGTACCGGCATTCCCCCCGTAGCATCACCCTATGGTGTCTGCATCCCCCCCGGCAGCATCCCCCACCGATATTCTCCCTCCCAGTGCAGTGGGATGGCAGGAACGGGACGAGCGGTACATGGGACCCCCGTTGGACCGTGCCCCGTCCCGGACTCGTCCCGTCCCGCCTTCTCCCATCATCCCCGCCTTCCTCCCTCCCCCAGCTCCTCCTTCTCCCCACGCCGGACTGCAGAAACGAAAGCGGAGCCTCCGGCCCAGCGCGCCGAAATGCCCGGCAGCCCCGAAGCCCCCCGACCATCCGAATCCCAAGAAGGTAAATAGGGTCCCCCCGCCGCCGTGTGCCTGCTCCGCGCTTATTACTATGCGGGGAGGCGGGCTGGGGGGGTGGGGGATAGGCAGAATGGGAGCCCCCCCAGTAGGCTCTGTGGGTGGGTTACACGTGTGGGTTGCAACGGGGTCACAATTGGGATGCAAAGCTGTTCTTTGAGAGGGATACAGAAAATGTGGAGGGAGGTGGCAAGGGGAGGCACCGTGGTTTGTGTGGGGCTCGCTGGTGGGCTGGGGAAGGATGTGGGGGGCTTTGGGGACAGGACAGTTCCACCCCAGAGGCTGGAACCATACGGTGGGGACGCGATTTGTCCATTCTTGAATCCCCCATGGCAAGATCCGGAAGCAGCAAAAGTGAAAGGAAAAAATCAATTGGCACGTTTGGATTCTCCCTGTGTAACCCCGAATCCAACGCTCCAAACGCACACAGCTCATTTCTCCCTACTTCTCCCGCTTCCTCTTCCTACCCAGATGGCCCTGCTGCCCCCAAGGAGCCGGGGGTCACACCCGGACCCTCGCAGTGCCCCGCTCCCTCTGGGCTATCAGGGGAGGGCGACTTCCAGTTCGTGCTGTGCGAGGGCTGCCGGCAGGAATCGCCCAACCTGAAGCTGCTCACCTGCCTGCACACGCTGTGCCTGGGCTGCCTGAGAGAGAACAAACCTGTAGGGCAGTGCCCCGTGTGCCAGGCGCCCATCCCGCAGCCTGATGGCATCCCCGACGTGGACAACGTGCTGTTCAGCAGCCTGCAGGCCCGTCTGCGCGTCTACCGGCGGATCAGCAGCGGGGGGCTGAGCTGCTGCCGGTGTCGGCGGGAGGCAGCGGCCGTGTGGTGCTCAGAGTGCGAGGAGTTCCTGTGCCCGGGCTGCTTTGAGGACCACCAGTGGTTCTTTAAGAAGAGGAGCCACGAAGCCAGGAAGGTGGAAGAGCTGAGAGCCGAGTCGGCGCATCGCTTCCTGGAGGGCACCAAGAAATCGTGCAGCCTCTTCTGCTCCAGCCCTGGGCACACCGAGCAGGGCCACGTCACCAGGTGAGCAACACAGCACTGCGTCGTGCCCCCTGTGCATGGGGACGCGGCGCCAACCGTGTGTCCCTCCCCTCTTCCCCGCCAGCATCTTCTGCAGGAAGTGCGAGAAGCCGCTGTGCTGCTCCTGCGCGCTGCTGGATGCCCAGCACTCCCCTTTCTACTGCGACATCCGTGCCGAGATCCAGCGGCGGCAGGACGAGCTGGCAGCGCTGGGGCAGGAGCTGGCGCGGAGGCGGGGCGGCTTCGAGGCGTCGCGTGCGGCGCTGCAGGACGAGGCGGCGCGGCTGGAGGCGGCGGGGCTCGGGGTGCGGGAGCTGGTGAGGCAGCGCGTGGAGCAGCTGGTGAGGCTGATCCGGCACGAGGAGGAGGAGCTGCTGGCCACGGTGGAGAGGAGGCAGGAGAAGAGCCGCAGGGAGCTGGAGAGGGAGCTGCGGCACGTGGAGGCCGTGCTGCGGAGGATGGAGGCGGGCGAGAGGCTGGTGGAGAAGATGGGCCTCTATGCCACGGAGCAGGAGGTGATGGACATGCAGCCCTTCGTCAAGGATGCGCTGGAGGAGCTGCGGAGGCAGCGGCCGGCGGCGGATGGGGAGCTGGGGCTGCACGAGGACTTTGCCGAGTGCCGTGCCAGGCTGCAGGCGCTGGCTGAGCGCATCGAGGGGCTGCAAGGTGAGATGTGGGCACACGTGGCCAGCGAGCACCCGGTGCTCATCTCCCTGCCTCCCTGGTCACTCTCCACATCGCTCTCCCTGTGATGGGACAGCTGTGTTGCTTGATCTCTGCACCTCCCCAAAGGCTCCTTGGCCACCACAAAACGCTTCATTCTGGTCTCTCTTCCCAAGCCTTGCCCTCTCTCTTGCAGGTGGCGCTCCCCGGCCGGTCCCCATGGTGGAGGTGGCTCTGGAGAACAACCTGGTGAGATGTCTGTGCCCTGTCCCAGTACGGGGATGGCTCCTCACTTCCTCTATCTGCAAGTCTTCCCCATCCCACAGAGCAACTCCCAGCTTTCCCATAACCGTTGCTTTGCACTCTCTGTGCAGCAGGAGGAGCCCCCGCAGCACAGCAGCCAGGATGTTATGCCCACCTTCACCATCAGCCTCGCCGAGATGGGGGTGAGCACGGTAAGGGGCGCCCCGTTGGGGTGGGAGCTTTTGGGACCCAGAGAGGCCACCCCGTTGCCTGATGTCCCCTGTGCAGGTGTCCCAAGCCACCACGCGGTCCAAGCGGTGCCAGCCTCATGTGGAGAGGAGCAGCCAGATCTCACCCAAGCTGCTGAAGCTGGAGCGGGATGGCGGTGAGCCCAGCTCGAGACAGTGGGATGGCAGAGGGGGGCCCAGCACCTCCACACAGAGACACAACGGCCGCATTCCCCCCTCCAAGGCCAGCAGGAGCCACACTCGTGATGCAGGTGGGTTGTTATGGAGTCCCCTATAATGAGAGCGATCAGGAGCCCAGGCTTTGCCCTCTGGAGCTTCATCCCCATTCCATTCCCTCTGCAGAGGATGGCAGCATCATCATCAGCTCGGAGGACAGCGAGGAGGACACGGTGATGAGCGGGACATCGGACTTCACTGCTTGCTGAGCTGCAACCCCATCTCCCTCTGCTCTGGAAGGCAACAAACCCCCCCTAGGTTTGCCTGAAGGGCCCACGTGGCAGCATCCCCAGGGGCAGAAGGACAGCTCTGGGCATAGGGGACGGCTCAGGTTTGGATTCTTCTCTGGGACATTCACACATTCAAGGATGTAGGAGCCTGACACTGTCCCCAGTATCACCTTCCAGCAGAGCTTCAGCAGGAGCAGGATATGGAGGTGGATATGGAGGCTTTTTAAACTTCTCTTCCTGTTTAAGCTTCAGGCTGTGCTCAGATAACACAAATCTCACTGCTGCAGGTAGAGCTGCTCAAACCGTCGCTGGTAGCACTTCCTTCCATAAGACATTGATGCTCGAGCCTTTCCACTGCCCCATTCCATTAGAGATTATCACAGGGCTCCCTGGGAAGATTATTCCCAGCTGGAAAAAAAAAAAAGAAAGGGAAAAAAAAAGAAAAGAAAAAAGAAAACCAACCCACAAAACCCACAGTTTTCTTATGAAACTCTTATCTGCACGCTCCGGTGCTGCAGCCCAACAGCCAGGCAGAGGGCAGAGGCTGGGAGATGGGATCGCTGCTGGGATGGCCTCATGCAAAAGTTCTTTTGTACTCAATAAAGGCGTTTCCAAGTCAAACTCCCCTCCTTCTTTTGCCTTCTCTTTCCCCGCAGTGCGGGACAGCCGCCACCAGATGTCCCCTTCGCACAGCCGCTCGGCGCTCGCTCTTTGCGGCACACGCGTGTTCACCCCACTCGTGCACCCCGGTGGGCCTTGAGCCCCGTGCAACCCTCCCTCTGCAGCGGGGGAATCCGCGCCTCCCTCCCCCTGCAGTGCGATTCTCCAGTGTCTCGTATAGGGTTGTGCTCAGCCTTACCCTGCAACAAGGGCCGCAGCCGGGGGAGAGCCGGGCCCATCTGTTTGCTGTCACTCGGCTTCATCAAAGCCTTGTAAAACAATGGGCCGCAGGAGCCAGATTTGCCATCTTTTAGCTCAGGGCTGCTGTAAAACTCACCCAGCAGGTACAGGGCATTAGGCACTGAAGGGCCTGGGGTGCCCTGGTGTGAGGGGACCCCCGAGCTGCCATCAGCTCCTACTCCCCAGCACCTCCACCCAACCTTCAGGCTGAGGTATGAAGAAGAAAGGAGTTTTCTTTTGTGCTAGCAATAAATAACTTCCCTGAATTAAGCGAATCTCCTGAAATGATATATAATACGCTGCTTGCCTGATTGGCTGTTATTAATAATGCATTGCTCAATCTAAACCATTCATAAAATGACTCCCTGCTAGCCCTCAGCAAAGTGCTTTGGGACTTGGTTTAAAAAAAAAAAAGAAATAGGCAAGAAGGAGCAGCATAAATCCTTTCTGTTTATGAAAATGGATTTCTTCCCCCAACACTCATGCAAAACTAATTAGAGCCAAAGGGCCAGTTCCTCTGCATTTGATTATAGCCTGCAAGATCACTCAGCTTGGATGGCCGGGGTGGGGGGAGGTCCAAGGCAGGGGAGTATTTGCTCCAGCGAGCTTGAGAAAGGTTAACTGGGTTAGGTGGTTTTATTAAATGTTTATCCCTCCACAGCAAAACAGGTTTGGATCCCAGGGGGCAGCAAGAGCAAGGATGGGGTAGTCAGGAATCTGTTAAATGTTTGGAGAAAGGTGATGCAAATTCAAGAGAAACCATATCACCTCCAGCCATGCTCCCAGCGCAGAGAATTGATGCCCTCACCTGACCTGAAGGGAGATAAAACGTGGCTAAAAGCAAAATAATCCAGGAGAACTCACGCTGGAGGCTTGCTCTTCTCCTTAATGCCCCAGCATGGGGAAGAGGATTCCTCCCCTTGATGCTTCCAGGCAGCAGGTGGACATTATAGGTTGTAAACCAGCAAGCCCTCATTCAACCAATGATTCCTCTAGCTGGGAGGCTGCTATCACCTGCACCATGGGAGCCACTGCACTGATCAACACCAGCTGAGGATCTGGCCCTCAGCACAGCTATTCACATGTTTAGGGGCTTGCAAGGTCAGAGTGTCTGGGGCTGAGCAGGCTGAAAGCTCTGGAGCCATCTGTCCAGCCATCCATGCATCTATTCATCCATGCATCTATTCATCCATGCATCTATTCATCCATCCATCCATCCAAGTGCCTGTCCATCCTTCCATCCATCCATCAGTGTACCCATCTGTCCATCTATTCATCCATGTACTCATCAATGCATCTATTCATCCACCCATCCACGTATCTGTCCATCCTTCCATCCATCTCTGTACTCATCCATGCATCCATCCATCCACCTAGCCATCTGTTCATCCATTCACCCATGTACCCATCCATGCATCTATTCATCCATCCATCCACATATCCACTGATCCATCCACCCAACTATGTACCCACCCTTGCATCTACCCACCCACCCTCCTACCCATCCATCCATCCATCCATCCATCCATCCATCCATCCATCCATCCATCCATCCATCCGTCCATCCGTCCATCCACCCACCCATCCATGCATCCATCCATGCATCCATCCATGCATCCATCCATGCATCCATCTATCCATTCATGCATCCACCCACCCATCCACCCATCCACCCATCCACCCATCCACCCATCCACCCATCCACCCATCCATCCATCCATCCATCCATCCATCCATCCATCCATCCATCCATGCATCCATCCACCCATCCACCCATCCACCCATCCACCCATCCACCCATCCACCCATCCATCCATCCATCCATCCATCCATCCATCCATCCATCCACCCATCCACCCATCCACCCATCCACCCTCCTCCATCCTCTCTTGGAGGAGAGCTCCAAGCCCTGCTTTTATTCCAGGCACTCTCCCCCATGGGAAACTGAGGCACAATTTCATCATCCATCCTGCCATGCTCAGCTCACCCTGTGACCCATTTTGAGCACACTGTGCAGCCTGCAGAGCTCCCTAAATGTGTCTGGAAGCCAGATCTGGGACACTTGGGTTTCCCCCTCGTGCACGATGAACGAAGGCATCTAGGGAAGAGCTAGCAAAGTACAGCAGCTGAACCAGAAAGCAAGAATAAGAGGATTAATAAGAGGTGCTGGCCACATCCCTGTAGCATTTTAACCTACTTTAATGCACCTGGGAGCATCTTGCTAGCCTTGCATCCCTGTGCCTTGACCTCCACAGCCCAGATCCCAGCTGACAACCCGTGGGCGTTCAGAGTGAGCAGAATGGGAAAAAATGCCTATAAAACTCGACTCTGAGCCTGCGATGCCGTAATTCCCTGAGCTGCAGCTTGCTGGTGCCTGTGTGAGTGTCACGCTGGGAGTGAGGGCATGCCTGGGCTACCAGCCAGCCAGATGGGAAAGCAGTGAGTCACGTCTCAGCCCCACCGCAGCCCGAGATGCTGGAGATGTGCTCTCTGCTGCATGTTCAGCTCAGCCTTTCCCTGGCCAGCTGTTTGGCTCTGCTGCTGTCCCCACATGCAAGGTTGGCTGCAGCCACGCCGAGGCCATCTGCTCCCCGGGAGCAGGAGGAGTGACACGCTGCTGTCCTTTCTACACAAGCTGCATTGCTGCTTCTGAAAGCACATTGTGAGGTTGGTTGCTGGGAAATAAAAGGAGTCCATCGTGAGGTGGGAGCGTCATGGTATGTGTTGTGGCTCTTCCACCAGAGCAGCACGGGAATGTTGGCGGGGTTGCTTTCAACCTGTGCCACGATGGGACAGACGGGGAGGCTTGGAGACCCTGCAAGGGTGAGGCTCATTCCCTCTCTGCCCCCCCAGCAGGGAGCACAACCATCCCCATGGCATCAGGGCATGGGGATGAGGATGGGGGTGAGGGGGTGAGGATGTTCCTCTGCTTGTGAGACCCCCACAGAGGGACGGCCCAGACTTGTGGAGCTGTGGGACAGCAGGAGGGGCTGGATGAGCCATAGGGGCCGGGGGACCTGTGGCACAGAAGTGCGTGGAGGGGGGATACAGGGAGAGATGGAAGGATAAAGGGAGGGAAACAGGGTGGGATGGAGGGAGGGGTGGAGGGATGCAGGGAGAGATGGAGACAGGCAGGAATCGATCCCACTAACAAAATCAATTATTCATCGTGTTTCTCATGGAAGGGCAGGGCCGGGAGTAGAGATCCCCACGTCGGGGGGAACCTGCCCACCTTCAAGTTTAAGGCTCCCCTCACTCAGCCAGCTCTATGCAGAAGGGAACCTCCCCCCGGGGGGCGGCCGGTGTGGACACATTCTCCCCGTTCCCCCAGCACCGGAGCCCGAGCACAGGCAGCTCCCAAAGGGCGAACGAGTCCCGGCTCCGTACTCTGCCCCGACGGGAGCGGGAGGAGGGGGGGGGGAGGGGGGCGGAGAGACCGTATCCCAGCTGCTGCCGCGTGCTTGCGGGTTTTATCCCTTCTCGGTGGGGAGGGGGATTCTTGGCGTTTCTTAGCTTTATTTTCGGGGTCTGCGAACGGCTGCGGAGCTTGGCGAGGCGGCGGTGGGTGGGTGGTGGGATGGGAAGGGGGCGGCCGTGTGGAGGGGGAGGCTGGCAGAAATGCTAATTCCTCCCTCCTCTCTCGGCTCCGCAGCCCCATTGCCAGCCCGGCCCCGCTCCGGTGCGCAGCTCCGAACCCGGCGAGGTGCGGGGTGCCCCAGGCACGCCGAGCCCCTCACAGCCGCCTCTGGGCGCCTCCGGGCTGCGGGGAACGGGGCTGGGGAGGAGGATGCGGAGGAGCGGCAGCGGAGGGGAGAAGAGCTGCGTGTTGCTCAGCGGCACTTAGGAGCGGGTAAGGTGCGGGGTCAGCTCCCGGTGCGGAAGGGCTGAGGGGGGAACAGGGAGAAATGGGGGGGAATGGGGAGAAATGGGGGGGGGGAATTGGGAGAGATGGGGGAAAGGGGAAATAGCGAAGGGGAAAAGTAGAAGGAGAGGGGAGGGAGAAAAGTGAAGAGGAGAGAGAAGGGTGGAAGGAGGAAGGGAGAAAAAAAAAGAGGGAGAGAGAAATAACAGAAGAAGATGAAACAGGCAAAAGAAAGAAATAAAAAGAAGGGAGAAAACGAGATCTGGGGGAGGAAAAGCAATAAGAAAGAAAGCCGGGAGGAGAAGGAGCGAGGGGGCGGGCGGGGATGCTGCGGGGGGCCGGGCACAGACAATGGGGCGCGTCCCCGCCGCCTCTCCCCGGGCGGCAGGGAACGGGGCGGGCACCCACCCAGCCCTTGTGTCCCTTGGCAGGGGACATGGCCCCGGTGCTGTGGTTGTGGCTGGCAGCCCTGCTGGGCTCAGCCCGGGCGTGCCCCGAGCCCTGCGCTTGCGTGGATAAGTATGCCCACCAATTCGCCGACTGCGCCTACAAGGATCTCCAGGTGGTGCCCACTGGGCTGCCCTCCAACGTGACCACCCTCAGCCTGTCGGCCAACAAGATCACGGCTCTGCAGCGGCGCTCCTTCGTGGAGGTGACCCAGGTGACATCCCTCTGGTTGGCACACAATGAGATCCGTGCCATCGAGCCCGGCGCCTTCGCCATCCTGGTGCAGCTGAAGAACCTCGACATCAGCCACAACCAGATCGTGGACTTCCCCTGGCAGGACCTCTACAACCTCAGCGCCCTGCAGCTGCTCAAGATGAACAACAACCACATGGCTGTGGTGCCCCAAGGGGCTTTCCACACCCTGAAGGACCTGCGGTCTCTGCGCATCAACAACAATAAATTCACCACGCTCGCCGAAGGCATCTTCGACTCGCTCAGCTCCCTGTCCCATCTGCAAATCTACAACAACCCCTTCGAGTGCTCCTGCAAGCTCCAATGGCTCAGGAAGTGGATGGACAGCACGCTCATCTCCATCCCGGAGAAGGAATCCATCACCTGCAGCCTCCCGGAGCAGCTCCGTGGGGTGCCGGTGGGGAAGATCCCCGATGCGCAGTGCACCTCGCCCTCTGCACAGCTTACCTACTACCCCAACCTGGACACCACGGAGCTCTTTGATGGCTTCACCTTGACGCTGCACTGTGCCGTGACAGGCACTCCACCACCCGAAGTCAGCTGGAAGATCCGCACCTCCAGCCAGACCCTGGAGCTCAGCGGCAGCCCAAGTGAGAGTGCAGGGAAGGACCCCCCCAAACAGGACCCTGAGCGCTTCTTGGTCTTCAAGAATGGCACGCTGGTGATTCCTCACCTGAGCAAGCGGGAGGAGGGCACCTACACCTGCCTGGCCACCAATGAAATGGGGAGCAACCAGACCTCGGTCAACGTGGCTGTGGCTGGATCCCAGAAGTACCCGCTGCAGCCTGGCAGGGACCCAACGGGAGGTAAAGCACAGCCAGGTGACAAGAAGCCTGGAGCCAAGGGAGCGAAGAACAGTGTGCTCACACCCGATGAGAGGAGCAAACCCCTCAGCCCCACCCGGCAGAGCCACCCATCCTCATCGGGTGGGATGGAGCCCACGGGAGACGGGAAAGTCCCCTTCCAGCTTCCTCCCTTTGAGAAGAAGTGTGGCTCCATGCCAACCAGCAGATACATTTCCAACCATGCCTTCAACCAGAGCGGTGACTTCAAGCAGCACACCTTCGACTTGGGTGTGATCGCCTTGGATGTGTCGGAGCGCGATGCCCGGGTGCAGCTGACGCCTACCTACGTGCAGCCCGACAAGGTGCACCTGAGGATGCTCTACCTGTGCCAGGAGAGCAGCCGTGGCCACGCCTTGGTGCAGTGGTCCAAGATCGAGGAAGGAGTGAACTCATACTGGTTCCAGGGCTTGAAGCCTGGCACCAACTACTCGGTGTGCCTCACTTACCTAGGGGAGGACTGCCAGGTCCAAGTGGTCTTCACCACCAAAAAGGAGATCCCCTCTCTCATCATCATAGTGGTCGTGAGCATCTTCCTGCTGCTCCTGGCCACCCTCCCCCTGATGGGTGCCACGTGGTGCCACCTCCTCTCCAAATACCAGGGCAAAACCTACAAGCTAATCATGAAAGCCCAGAACCCAGACCAGATGGAGAAGCACATGGCTGCCGACTTCGACCCCCGCGCCTCCTACCTGGAATCCGAGAAGAATTACAACCCCAGCGAGGTGGGGGAAGGGGAAGCAGAGGAAGAGGACGAGGATGAGGAAGATGATGACGAAGGAGGCAGGCGGAGGAGGAGGAGAGAAGCCGAAGAGACCACGGAGCTGGAGCGGGAGGAGAGCGTAGCAGCCAGCTCCATGGCGGAGTCGCAGTCCAAAGCCAACGGTGAGGAGTTTGAGGTGCGCTCTGAGTACAGCGACAAGCTGCCGCTGGGTGCCGAGGCTGTCACCATCTCCCAGGAGATCAACGGGAACTACCGGCAGCGTCCTCGCTGAACCCCAAAATCACTCCCCCGGCCCCCGTTCCCCCCAGCCCCCTCAGCCCCTCGGGGAGGCTGCCGCTTCCTCCTCCGGGGAAGGAGCAAGGAGAGACGGAAAAAATCCACCCCTCCATGCATCCTTCTTTCTCCTCTTCTTCCTCCTCCAGGAGGCAGGCCCTCGGGGAAGGGGTTCGGGTCCGGGGGGGCGGAGGGCGAGCGGGACGCTGATCCCCCAATTTCGTTTCCGTTCAGATTCAAATTGATCCCCGTTGCTGCTGCGGCGCAACGATTCCCCGTCCCCCTCCCTCCCGCTTCCACAGCTCACCCCTTATTTTCGGTCCGCTTGAAAGAAAAGAACGAAAAAAAAAAAAAAAAAACCGAAAAGACGAACAAAATAATAATTAAAAAAAAAAAAAAAAAAGCCAATCTGAGAAAATCAAATACCCGATATCCTCCCCAAAACCGGGTTCTCCGGGTGCCGAGCGTGCACTCAGCCCTCCCCGGTGCGGCACCCGTTCAGCACCCGGCGGCGCTGGACAGTTCCGCGCCCCCCGCCCGCTCCCGGGGCCCCGGGGGCTGCCCGACCCCCCCCCCCTTTCCCCGATCCCCCCCCGGTTCCCCCGGTGCCCGTCGATGTGTGTTGGGTAGAGTAGCGTTGTAGCAAGTGTCTGTGCCGTAGGCGAGCCCGTGCTGCTGGCGGGCGGGCGGGGTCCGGTGTCCGTGCCCACCTCCAGCCCCATCGGGAGGAGAGGGAACACCCCCCCCCCCAACCCCCCCACCTCCCCATCTCCCCCCCCCCCCCAGGGAGCCCCGGGGCTGGAGAGAGCCGCGGGCGCCTTTCTGCGCCCTTCTGTCTGTGAAAGATTCAATAAAAGGGATTGAAAGTGCACCCGCCTCCGTGCTTGTTTGGAGGGGTGGGGGATTGGAGCCGGCCCCCCTCCCCACCCAACTCCCTCCGGTGCCCCCCGGTGCCCCTCCCGCTCGGCTCGGCACAGTGTGGAGGTGGGAGATGGCGTGGGGCTGCGTCCTGCAGCTCCGGGAGGGACGCAAAGCTGCCTACGCGTGCCTATTTCTGCGCCTAGAGCGTGTAGGAGCACAGGGTAAATTTATCTACAGGCACGTATCTAAAGCATACAGACATAACACACCCTATATATATACGTCCAAGCTGTAGACACCCATTTGTACACTCAGTCCACACGCACCACATGAATAAACCTAAACGTATCACACGTACGAAAATACAGCAAACCAAATATATATAATGCACTCTGTAGGCACTCCCTGTATAGATACACACTACATAAAAACGCAAACAACATTTTCACGGGGCCCTACACGTGTGCCCCTACACGGACGCATCCCGGCACCACGCTGCCACCCCGAGTCCCCAAATGTCCCCATTCCCAGCCCGGTGAAGGTGCCCGGTGCCATCGGACTGGATTTATGAGCGTGGAGCTCTCCGCTCTCGCCCCACGGCTGATTTAAGTCCACGATTACATGGTGAAGATTTAAGGCTGCCTTTGATTGCCTTTCTTATCTGGAGCTGCGCTTGCAGCCGACCTCGCCCATATGACGGGGACCGGGCAGACGCACAAGGGAGGGAGGAAGAGCAGCCCACAGCTCCCAGTGCCCACAAACTGGGAGCCAGGCACCCCGAGCCCACCCGCCATCCATCCATCCATCCCCAAATCCTCCCTCAGCCACGCATTTCTCCAGCTCCGGAGCACGGCATTTTATTTTAAGTCCGGCTCTGCTGGCTCTGCATCTTTCTCCTACGGCACGGGAAGAAGGCAGACAAAGCACCAAGGGGGCAGGCGGAGGAGTTTTCCTCCCCAAACCCCCAAATCCTCGCAGTTCAAGGCTCTGCTACGGCAGCCCAGGTGTTCGCCGCAGCTTTTAAAAACAAGTGTAAAGCAGGGAGCCCCCTCACCCCACCCCGCGCAGACAAATCCCCATCTGCAGATGCACTTTAATTGAGTTTCATGCCTAGGAATACACGAAGAATAGAAAAAGAACAATCATTCCTGCCTCCCTTTAATTAGGGGGTAATAGATTTCCCCGCCTAACGCATCTACTGGGAATCTCGCTTGCAACGAGCTGCCTCCCGGTGCTGGATTGCTCCCAGATTTGCTCCTTTTCGGGAGGGTGCTCATTAGCGCCAGGTACCCTCAGGCATAAGGATGGAGCTCGGCACCCCCCTCCCCCCCCCTGCATCCATTGGACGTTTCTCCAGGCCGGTGCCGCCCCGAAAGGGTTAACGGGGCTCAGCGGGGTGGTTTGCCCCTTCCGAAGGCATTAACCCTTAGCCGTGCCACCAGCCCCGGGTGGAGCTGGACGTGCCGGGGGTGACCACACGCTCATCCCACGGTGGTGTCACAACCAGATCAAAAACTCGAGGGAAAGGCTGAACGGCAGCTCCGAACCTCGGCTGGGCGCCCGCAGCTCTGTGAGTTTGACCCCAAAATCATGCGGGGACAAGGGTGGAGGGGAACGTCCCGCTGTGAGCCCCCCGGTGACCCGCTCCGATCCCGCTAATCCCACCGCCCCGCACTATTTTTAACCCCGCTCACGGCCTCGGTTGTGTCAGCGCAGTCAGCGGAGAGCTGGAGCTCCGCACGGAATTTGGGGTGGGGGTGGGGGGGGTCCTTTGGGGTTTGGTGGCCCCACTTTGTTGGGGTGGGGACTCTTAGGGCAAAGAGCAAAGGATGCTCTGCGCCCCGATGCTGCGTCCTCCTGCGTATCCACACCGAACTGGGCACAGTGCTATGGAACAACCCCCCCCCGGGACGGAGGGACGGCGTTGGGAGCCCTTTGCGCTGCCTCCCCCCCCCCCCTTCCCCCAGATCTTTGGGTCCGGGAGCGGTGGGGCCGCGGGGGGAGGAGGGGCCGCCTGTGTGTTTTTTTTCCCTGCGATCCTCGGCGAGGCGAGAAGCTGGAGCGGGTCGGTGCCATGGAAAACAAAAGGGCCCGGGGGAGCGGGAGGGGGGAGGAGAAGCCGGGTGCGGGCCGAGGGAGCCGCAGCCGCCAGCCCGGAGCCGCGGTGGGGAGAAACGGGCGCTCCGTCCCCGGAAAACGAGCGGTGCGATGACGGGGCGCCGAGGAGGGGTGTCCGGGGCTGCCCGGGGAGGCGGAGGGGTGGTTGTTATTCACGGCTCTGGTATGCGCCCGCCGCACCGCCCCCGGCTGCCGCGGCCCGGCCGGAGGGGAGAGGGAACGGCCCCCTCCTCCTCACCGGGAAGCGCTGCCGGGAACCGGAGCGCGGGGATGGGGGAAGCGGGATGGGGAGCGGGGGAACCCGCGGTGCGCGGCCGTCCTGCGCGGGGCCGGATTCGTGCGCGCGCCCGTCCTGCGCGGGGCCGATCCGTGCACGCACCCCACGGAGCAGCCCAAAGGGGACCTCCTAATGCCACCGGGCCGCGGCCCCAACCCCGGTGATGGCTTCTCCGTGCAGGCTAGGGCCCTCTGCGCGCACCCTTTTGCAGGAGCATGGCTCACCCCTCTCCCCCGCTAAGAAAATAATAAAATAGTTGCGCGGCGTTTCGGTGCCCATCACCCTCTCCCCTCCTGCCCCGCAGCAGCACGGAGCCGAGACAAAGGGGTTTGGCTGCCAGCTCCTCGCTGAGTTAACTGCTTCCGCGGTGGGACCCGCGCAGCACAGCCTGCACGCTGCTCTGCGGCCGCCGCGCCAGGCCAACAAGGAGTTAGCTCTGCCTTCGGCACGTAAAGACTTCCAGCGGCCCCCCCCCGGCGGCTGGTTGGAGGGCTGAGGGGCCCAGAGTTGATGCTTTGAGGGGAGAAGGGCTGAGGATGAGAGAGAGGGTGGTGGTGATCCGCGTTAGGAGAGGTGCGGTGAGGTCTGAATGCGGAGCGCGGAACACGGAGTTCACAGCTTTCATCTCCGAACAGAAGGGATGCAGGATGCCTAGAACAGGGGCGGGGGGACATTTTGTCAAGGAGCTGGAGTGGGAAGGAAATAGTTTAAGATCATGGAGGTAGCCAGAAGCTATTGGCATAGCCGTGCCTTGTTCAGAGTGGGGAATATTTCAAATATTCCCCATTACTGCAGATAATCGCAGGGCTGATTCCTGTTAGCACTTGGCAAGCACACACAGATCCCCTGCTGGCTACTCTCACGGCCACCCTCATGTCCCCTGTCTGTCCTCAGGAGGAAGGATGGGGCCGCTGCTGTGCTGCCTGGGCATCGCCGTGCTGCTGTGCCGCGGGCTGGCCTGCCCCGGGCCCTGCTCCTGCTCCACCAAGAAGAACGGGCGCCTGCTGGCCGAATGCGCTTACAAGGAGCTGCCTGAGGTGCCGCGGGGACTGTCCCCTAACGTCACCATCCTGACACTGTCGGCCAACCGCATCGGCTGGCTGCGGCGCGGCGCCTTCGCCGAGGTGCCTGAGGTGCAGTCGCTGTGGCTGGGTTACAACCAGATCGGCGGTGCCGAGCCGGGTGCCTTCGCCATGCTGTCACAGCTGAAGAACTTGGACCTGAGCCACAACAAGATGGTCACCTTCCCATGGCAGGACCTGCGCAACCTGAGCGGGCTGCAGATCCTCAAGCTGAACAACAACCGGCTGGCCGGGCTGCCCCGAGATGCCTTCCAGGCGCTGGCAGAGCTGCGCTCGCTGTGGCTCAATGACAACCAGCTCACCACGCTGGCCGATGGCACCTTCCACCCGTTGCCCTCGCTGTCCCAGCTGCAGCTCTTCAACAACCCCTTCAACTGCTCCTGTAAGCTCTTCTGGCTCAAACGCTGGGCTGAGAGCACCTCAGTGTCCCTCACCAAGGGTGGTTCCACGCTGTGTGCGGCGCCGGGGCGGATGCGGGGCCGGGCGGTGACCGACATCCCAGCGCATCAGTGCGTGGCCCCATCAGTGCAGCTCACCTACCTGTCCAAACTGGACAACACGGTGCTGCCCGATGGGCTGACACTCAGCCTACACTGCAGTGTGGCGGGCAGCCCCCTGCCCCAGATCCGTTGGAGGATCCAGACCCCCGGGCGCGGTGTTGAGATCGATGGGCCCAATGTGGCTCGGGATGGGAGCCTCTCCCCATCTGGGCGCATCAAGCAGAGCCAGGAGCGCTTCTTGGTCTTCAAGAATGGCACCATGGCCATCCCCAAGTTCAGCAAGGAGGATGAAGGCACCTACACCTGCATCGCCATCAACGATGTGGGCACAAGAGAGGTGTCGGTCAACGTGGCCTTGGCCGGCTCGGAAAATCCAGCTGAAGACCTGCTACAGGATGACCCCCACGCCAGCTCACTGGGGGGACGGAGCTGCTACAAGGGTGATGAGATGGATCCTGTCGGCGCTGGGGAGAAGCTGGTCATCGTCTACCACGTGCCAAGGGAGGTGAAGGGCACGGCTGGAGGAGCTGTGCCCCGGGTTGGGCTGGTAACCCTGCTGCTGGCCTTGGGCATCGTGCTGGGCTGGTAAGGGGGAGCAGAGACTGGTGTCAGGGCTCCCCCACTTTCTGTATCATTTACCTTCACATAGTGCCACGTGTTTGCTGAGCTTTTGGAACTGCAGGCGGGCGCCAAAGTGGCCGAGAGCTGAGCCCAGGGCTGATCCAACCCCTGCATACGTAGGGGCAGGGCTGGAGCTGAGAACTCCATCAAGGCTTGGGTGATGTAGGGTAGATCCACACTGTGCTGTTGCTGCAGGGCCAGACAGCCTTACGTAGGGTCCTTTAGGGAATGGAGGCAGCACAGTTCTTCTTCGTGTGATTGATATGGCAGGGGAGGTGCAGAGCATCCGGTACCAGGCATGGATCAGGCCATGAGGAGCAGGCTAAGCCTTTCCTGCATAGGACTTGTTGGGTGAGGGACTACCCATGGTGTCTATGCCCTCCCTGTGTCCCAGGACCAGGCCCTGCCACCCTCACTGCCTCACACATCTGTGATGCAGATGTTTTCCCCTCCATTCACCACCGGAGCCCACAGTCCAAACCCCTCGGCCGGGCCGGTCCCACCGAGCTGCACTGCTCAACCCCACAGCTTCAGCAGGGGGAACAGAGACCAAAGAGACCACATGAAACCAATTATCCCAAAGTGCCTTACATCTCTCTGCAGGACATCCACGCTGTGCCCCTGGTGCTGTGGGCTCATGGTGGGACCGCCGAGCATCCCTCATGTTTTCTGCTAGCGTGTGCCTGCAGGAGCCATGCAGACTCCTGTAGCCTTGTAACCAAAGCTGTGCCACCAGCCGTGTACCAAGCACAATAAATACCTTTTGTAAACCAGCCTGCTGCCTCTGTGCCCCCCACAGCTCGCTCACAGACGGGAGCAGGGAGGAGAAGGCAGAGACGCAAACAGCTGTAAAGCAGCTGTTGGAGCCTGGGGCCTCTGCATAAGCTTTCCAGCCCTATTTGGTTTCTTTCATAGAGGCAGGGAGCACCCCCCCTAGCTGCACAGCTAGCGAGCAGACACATATTGTTCCCATTACAGGCAAGAAAAACACCGCGGCCCCAGTACAAGCGCAAGGACAATGCCCTGTGCAGAGTTTCACTTTCATTTCATGGGATGCAATGCTTCCATCGGGCCCTTTCTGCATTCTGGAGGCAGCTCTCCCCACAGCCCATATCACCCTGTTGATGCTCTCCCTTCCATGCAGGCAGGGATGGGGCTGGCAGCTCAGTCCTTACACGCATGGTGTGGGGTCTGGGAGGAGGGCCACCACCTTGTTCAGTTGCCTTCCATGCCCATGGCAGCGCGTCCATGCGTTTGCAAAGGCGAATTTCCATTCCCCACATTTGTGTTTTAGGTTTCTGTTAACCAGAGGAGCTCCTGATCCACCTTGTGCAGGCTCAGGCATGTCACAGAGGGTGGGAAGAGGATGGTGACCCTGGGGACACGTGGGGACAGAGCCAGACGCCCGCCTGCAGCCATAGCAGGGCTGCGTGCAAAGAAGCGAGCTTGCAGGGGCAAGAAGTAGCAGCAAAAGGCTTAGTGCACCCTCAGGGCACCCTGATTATGCCAAAGGAAGGGAAAGAAAACAAAGAGTGAAGCCACCTCCTGTCATCTCTCAACTTGGTCCCAGCCAAGACATCTCCAGGAAGCCACAGGCTGTGTAAACAGATGCAGAGCGGCAGCTCCACCCATGGCCCCGAGCTGCAGAACACTGAAGGGATTTCTACTGCCTTTCCCTGAGCCCTTGCAGCCTGGAGGCTGTGTGGTGCAGCTCTGAGACCTCACACATGTGGGGCATCAGCATTTCCTAGCATCATCAGTTCAAGGGCGGACTCCAACACCCTGTTGTTACCCAACCACTGAGTATGACCAAACCAAGGTCTTCTTGGGGCTTGGAGGAGAGATTCGATCATGTCTCTCCATAAAGTCAAGCAGATCCACCAGAACACCACTGTGACCATCCTGGTGTCCCCACTCCAGGTGTCCCCACGTGTGCCACAGCCTCACCAAGAGAGCAAGCACACCCCAAGTGTAGCAATGAGGTATACGATTTATTGTTCTTCCCCAGCTCGGCATGGCCCAAGGAGGCATGGTGCTGTTCTATAGGCTTGGGGTTGGCTGGTCCTTGAGAACAGCTGACTTTGAGGACAACGGGATGGCAGCATGGGAGGAAACAGCCCCAGTAGGGTAAACTGGAGGATGACAGCTATGGGAGCCCCAAACGAACTGTTCTGCAACCTCCCAGCCTAAAATGGAGCCCATGAAATGGGAAAAATCCATGAGGATGATGGGGATGGTGATGGTGGAGGGGGCCTCGGTGGCTTTATCTCAGAAATGACCCTAAGAGGACTTTTGGGATGGCTGAAGGGTCTAGCTTGGCTCACCAAGCCTCTGCTCCCAGCTCAGGCTTAGACTGGCATGCCTTGACTGTGTCATCACCTCTGCATCCCGCATGGACCCAGAGCTACAAACCAGTGCTGTCACTGCTGGAGAGGGACAGGAGTGCCCAACCTCCTCCTGTCATGGAAGGAAAGTCAACGGGAGGTGTGATGGGACAGGAGGGAAAAGGCAGGGGTTGGAGGTCAGGGCTTGGGGGGGCTGAGCTGGGCTCCGTTGGCTGTGGGATCACAGAGGGCGGTTTTTCTGCAGGCCATCAGCGAGGGGTTGTTGAGGAGGGTGTAGGCCAACCACCAGCGTGCCCGGCTCCGTTTCAATCGGCCTCCTCCTGATGGTGCTTTCTTGGTGTGCATCAGCTGGAGGCCTGGAAGGAGATGGCAGTGGGAAGCATGTTCTGTGTGCTGAAAGACCCTGGCCTGACTGTAGGAACTCACCTTCCTCTAAGTCCCCCGTCCGGGGCTCAGGTGGCCCCTGTGGCTTCACGGGTTGGAGGAGCAGCAGGCAGAAGGCTCTCATCAGTGGGTGTGACTGGCTGACCTCTGTCTTCAGGTAGTGGCAGTATGCGTGGTAGCCTGGGGGACAGCCCATAGGAAAAACACAGGTGGGGTCAGCGTGGTCCACAGCTGATTGATGAGCACAGGGAGCTGAACCCACCCTCGGTCCCAGCAGGTGATGGAGGAGCCCTAGATGCAAGCTCTGGGAACTTAAGTGGCCCTGTGCTACTGGAGGTCCCCATCAGAGTTGATGGAGGTCCCCATGCCAGAGCTGCCCCTTGCCCTACCTGGGTCAAATGTCTCCACACCACGGTTCAGCAGGCTGATGTCCAACTGGCAGAAGTGGATGGTGTTGTAGAGGGCGGAGATAACCATCCTCCAGACCCCTGCCAGGACCCCCACCAGCACATTGATGGGAAACAGCAGATAAGTGACGATGTAGAGAGCTCGTCTGTGGGTGAGAAAGGAGGGATAAGGAACACAAACAGCCTAGGACAGGGAACACAGCCCTTCCCTACCAGGGGAAGCTGCCAAAATAAACCTCCCACCCTTCTCTCCCTCCCTGGCCGACACCATCCCTGACTGAGATGGCTCCATCCCACAGAAAGATGTGAACGCCCTTCTGGTGTGTGGTCAGGACTTAAAGATTTGCCTCTAGCATAAGTAGAGTCTCCATTTCTCCTCAAAATGAGGCTGGGGTTTTGGGGTAGAGGACGCATGGCAGTCCAAAAGCCCACATCGCTGGGCAGCTCTGCCCCATAGAGCTCACATGCCCATACCTGTTGGTCAGCTCTTTCCGCAGGGGATGTTGCTCCAGGAACTGGTAGTGAGCAGCCACGTTCTGCACGATGACAGCCACCACCAGGGTCAGCCAGAAGGGCCTGGCCGGAAGAGAAGGTGATTCATAGAATCATTAAGATTGGAAGGACCCATAAAGTCATCGAGTCCACCATGCCTGTGAGCGCTCCAGACCTCGTCACTCAGTGTGACATCTACCATTTTCCTGAGCACCTCCCAGGATGGTGACCCCACCACCTCCCTGGGCAGCCTATGCCAATGCATTACCACTCTTTCTGAGAATTATGCCCCAATACCCAACCTGAACCTCCCCTGGCACAACTTGAGGCCATCACTTCTTGAGGCCATCCTCCCAAAGGTTGGAAGACGGGAGGGGAGACCACCCCATAGCCCAAGCTGCAGCCTCCCCGTGGCCAGTCATTCATTATGAGCTTGGCTGTGGCACGCAGCTGGGTTGTCCCGAGCCCTCACCACATGTTCTGCACGATTTTGAAGAGGTACGAGCTTGTGCCGGACTGCAGCGGGATGACGACAAGGAAGGTGAAGGCAGCAAAGCAGATGAAGAAAATCACTTGCTGGATGAGGAGACCTGGGAGGGGGGCAAGGGGGAAAGTAGCTGTCACGGGGAGGGGAGGAGAAATGGTCCTTGTTCTCCTTCCCACCCCTGCGCTTGTTTCTGAGCACGCCTTTCACTTTAATCCCATAATAAGCACGAGCCGTCCCTGCCTCCCCCGCTCCGCGCACAATGCTCCGTGCGGGATCTAATTACAAGTTCAGCCTCTCTTATCGCGCCCTGCTTTATCCCCACGGAGAGGAGCCATCTCCGGGGGCTGCGGCTGTGATGCCTCATCATAAAATCAGCCCGAGCTGTGATTTCTAATCATAAATCACGCCGAGAGCGGCGGCGGCTGCGGCTCCCCGCGCCATCGGACGCCGCGCTCCACCTTGAGTGCTCCGCTTTGCAGCTGGGAAATAGGGCTTTAAGGCATCGCGCCGGGCTGGATTTCTGTCCCATTTTACACCCCTTGGCACAGACTTTGGGAGGCGACGGCCGGGACCGAAGGAGACAGACAGGATTTTGCATGAGATGCCGTGGAACAAAATATCTGGGCTGGAGCCAAGGCGGCTCTCACTCCCCCCCCTCCTCCAAACCCCTCTTTTCTCCCACCATTTGGTCCTCCCCGCGGAAGGACAGATTGTGTTGAGGGAATAGATGAACAAAAGCCCCAGAGTTTTGCAAAATGGGGCCAAAAAAGGGGATTGGAGCTGCTTGAATATGAAGTTCCCTCTCGGAAATGGGGTTCACCACCTCCTCCCACCCCATAGGTTGGACTGGATGATCTTTTAGGTCTTTTCCAACCTTGGTGATTCTATGATTTTATGATTCTATGGCCCCCCAGAAACACGTACCCAGGCAGGCAAAAGCTGTCTGGAAACTGGCAAAGCTCATCCAGCAGACAACAGCTTGTCGGGATGGGCGGAGGATGTGGGCTTTGTAGAAGACATCGAGCACAGCCCCTTGGTACAGTACCTTCAGGTTGCTCCTGCAGGGGAGAGAAGCCAATGCTGGACTGGGGGACAAGGACAGGGACACAGCATGGGTGATGAAGGGGGCCTATCTGTGGGGCCCTCCCTACCTGTGCATCACCAGCGTCCTTAGCAGCATGGCAAGGGTCAGCAGACAGCACAGCACCAGCGAGCACACGTAGCACACTGCAGGGAGAAGACAAGGAGCTGCTCTTTGTCCCTAAGGGAGCAGGGCTTTGTCCCTAAAGGGCTGCAGGCATTTTCCTGAGAGCATCACACAGCAATAGGTGCTGGTGCTGCGTGGATGGATCCCCAAGCAATGCACCTTGCCTCAGTTTCCCTCCCCATCCCTTTTGCAATACGAGGGGAAACTTTTTTTATCCCCTAGGAAGGCAGGAGGATAACATTCCCCAAGCAAATTAGAAGGGGTATGATCACCAGGTTAGCTCCCTGCTGGAGCAACAAGCAAGTCATTCAGAGCCTGGTGGGATGCTGTGCAGCAGGAAGCAAAACAGGAGAAGGGGCTCTGCTTGGAAAGATGGAAATGGCAGGAAAACAAAGGTTAAGAGGATGAGAGAGGCTGGGCGACTCTGGAAAAGTCACCAAAATGCCCCATGGAGGGAGGGGGCACCCTGCCAGCCCCACGCAGAGCTTTCAATTATCAGGTGCCCACTCAGCAGCAGGGGCCGAGGAGCCATCTGCTCGATTCCAGCACATCTCCAAACCTGTCCAAGGAGCGGCATCTGCAGCGCGGTGCTTGGGCAGGCAGCAGCTGCTCAGGGAGCCCTGGCACGGCACCAAGCTCAGGCACGAGCTGTGTGTCTCCTCTTTCCGGGAGGACGGATCTGGGTTTGAGTCTTTCAAAACTTGGGGACGCCCCCCACCCACCTTCCAGCGACCACAGGTAGTGCTTGACGGTGCTGAGTTCCTTCTCCATGTCCCCCGGCATGCCTGGGTTTTCTGAGGGCACCAGCCCGAACTGCACCAGCAGCACCACCACGTCCTTTGTCATGCCTGCTCGCACGATTTGGATGGTGGGGACAAAGGCCACCAGCAGCAGCAGGGCCACCTACAAGGGAGCAATGCCGCGTGAGCCATTGCGTTGGCTTAAAGACTTAAGGGTGGCTGAGCCCAGTGAGCAAAGTGCCGGGGACCGAGGCTGAGCCAAGGGATGGTAATACCTCGAGGCACGCTAATACCATCCCCAAAGCCAAACTGCCCCGATGGCACATGGCAGTGGCCCCCTTGCCCCGTTGAGGACGTGGCCTCTGCACGCCACTGGGCCACCCCTGTCACCTGGTAGACAGCGATGACTGATGTGGTCATGGACAGAACGAGCTTCAGCGGGAGCTGGAAACCTGCAAATGGGAGAAACCAGCTGTAAACTGAGGTTTTCCTTCCTGCAAACCCCTAAAATCCTCGTGCTCCTACAGCAGCAGCCCTACTCCATCCTACATCCCTCCATGAGGGTCCCAGCCTCCAGTCCCTCCACCCCAAACTGCAACAGTTTGTGCGCGTGCCAAGAGGCAGCTGCCGTGGCGCAGATGCTTTGGGGCTGGTGCCAAGGAAGGCATTTGCTATCCGTGGGGAAGGCAGACTGTTTGCTGAGCTGCTGCTGCACAAGGAGCGCGCCCTACCTTCCTCTGGAGCATAGATGTAGGAGCACAGATAGGCTCGGAGCCGGGACACAAAGCTCTCCTCTAGCTTTGGGGTGCTGTAGGAGGAAGGAGGTGGTGACAAGAGTGGCTTGTATTTTGTTTTACTGTTAAAACCAGGGCTACGGGGCTATTTCTGCCCCATTGATGCTGTCCCCATCCCCAGGCTGCCCTTACCTCCCCTTCTGCAGCCGCCTGGACAGCACAGCTTTGAGGTACTTCTTGTAATAGCCTCTCCCTGTAACCTTCACAAAGCAGCAGTAAGTCACCCGCTCCCCCCCCAGCCAGCCCACAGTAGGGTCACTTCGGTCCATGCCAGGGCCAAGTGCTGTTTTTGAAGGTTTTCTCCTCTCCTTCACCCAACAAAGCCCAGCATTTCCAAAAGGGCTGAGGATTACTGCTGCCTGCCGGGAACACAAGGCGACCCCAGTCCGGCCTGAATGGGACCCATTGATGCCGTAAGCCTCTTGTACTAAGGAGTTTACTCCAAAGATGGATTTTCCCCTCTTCAAATCCACCAAGATAAACAGAGCTACAGCCCATGCATGCAACGTTGCCTTCAGAGGGCCAGCAAGCTGCTGGGAACCACACCGGGAACACTGGAACACCCCAATTCTAGCAGTCCCAAAATCACGTGGGATTCCCCTGTGTTCCCACCACCTCATAGACCTTCATTACCTCCTTATTTGAGGTCTCCTCCTTTCCTGTGAAGCTCCTGATCAGCAGGGCTGGGTACCACAGACTTAAGACCATGAGGCAGAGGATGATGGGGACATAAGAGAGTGTGGAGTAATACCTATATATCTGGAGACAAGCAGAGCTGTCACAGTTCGGACCCCACCAAGCCTGGGTCTCAACCTGAGCGCTGACATCTCAATGCCACCTCTTCAGGCAGGTGACAAAGCCACACCAGCCTGCCCTGATGGTGGGACGATGTGTACCTTTGGTGACTGGGGACAGTCCACCTTCTGCCAGACGTGGACCACACAGTGGCACCAGGAGAGCAGGCAGCCCAGCAGGTAGCTGGCCCTGTGCCCCACCGTGGCACAGGCAGCCAAGGGGTAGTAGAAGGCAGGGTAGTAGAGCAAAGCCAGGATCTTCCAGTACTCTGCATGGGAGGGGGAGCAGAGGGGACAGGAGCCCTCAGTAGGGACAAGGAATATGTTGCCCAGAGGGCTGCACGGCTCCACGAGGCTGGGATGGAGCCTGCCTTACCCCGGTTGTGCTGGGAGGAGTGGGTGATGAGCGGAAGAGGGTCGGCATCCAGCACCAGCACACACAGTGAGGAGAAGAGGATGCCAAACACCGCGGCCATCAGCCCTCTGTTGCCCTCCTCCTCCAGGAAGTTAGCTGGGCTGTGAGGTGGAAACGAGCCTGGCATCTCATCGCTTGGCATATGGCAGCCTACAGCTGGCTTGTTCCATGCCAGCTGGGCAGGGTGATGGGGATGGCTGGGACAAGGTACCTGAGCAGCCCAGGGATGCCGTTCCAGCAGTCCCGGTGGAGACGCCTGCGTTTCACCAACAAGGACAAGCCCAGCAGCACGGCCAGCTGCCAGGAGAGGGAAACCACGCTGACATCCACACAGAACCATTTAGGAGCAGGTTGTGCATGGCCTGAACAAGGCAGGTGGCTCACCATCCCAGCGTGGGTACTTACGGAGATGGGTGCCATACAGGTGTGGTACAGCCTGGGGGAAACAGTAGGGTCGCAGTCTGGGACGGTACTGGGAAACATGCTGGAGAAAGGAGAAAAATAACGGGGGTTATACCGTGTCCTGAGAGGAAGACAGTGAGGTGATGTTCCATGTGTGCGCAGATGGCAGCAGCAGCGCAGAACCTTCAAGGAGCCACACGGCCCTGATAGTGGGGCTGAGGTCACCCTGAGAGATGCGTTTTATGGTTCAGCTCCAGAGATAAGAGCAGGGAGCGGCCCTGCAGGCACCCATGCTCTCCCGGACCCTGTGCTCCCCTTTAGGATTTGTTCAGGCAGCGAATGTCCCAACTTATCCCACCCTCCAAGGAAGGCCTTAAGGACAGGCTGCTGCCAGTAGAGCTCTGTGGTTTCTGCTTTCTCCCTCTGCTAACAGCTGTCCTTGGATAGACCAGACAGTTCCTGCTGTCCCCAAATATTGCAGCTCCAAGGGTAGCTCCAGCTCCAAAACAGCTGGGTTTCACCAGCACCAGATCCAGAGCTCTTGGGGTCTGCATGGGATCCAGCATCATCAGGGGACACTGCCATGCTGCCTGCATGCCCTCAGCACCAGGGGACACCGAGAAGGAAAGAGCCAAAACCCTGAAGTTTCCCATCAGGGCTGTGTGCACACAGGGGCTGGGCAAGGAGATTTAGAGGTTGCACAACGCAGAAGATTAAGGACCCTGTGGCAATGGCCGGGCTTGTCCCCATCAAGCCCTCCTGCTTGGGATTAGATACATCAACAGAGGGACAAGAGGTGCTGATGGGTGCACCCAGGCCAGGTGGGACAGCTCAGGTAAACTGCTTGGAGAACGCTTTGTTACAGAGCGGATCGCCAGGATGATGGAACCCTTCGTGCAATGAGCTGCTTCCATCTGTGAGGACAAGAGGAGGAGGTGGCACCCGCCTGGGGACACGCAGCACTTACTCATCCTGCGGTGCAGCTGGCTCTGCTGTCTCATAGATGTACCAGTCGGACACCAGGTCATCCCCAAAGCTGTCATCCAGCAGCGAGCCGTGCGCGGCCCCAGAGATGTTGGCTGCCATGTGCGCCTTCTTCTTACTGACCCAAGGGAGAGGCAGAGAGGTGGGCTTGGGGGAAGTCCTTTTGAGAATACAGGGCTGGAAGCAAGCAGCCCAGAGGCTTTATTCTGTCAGGGCACTCCCACCCATCCCCAGCTTCGCTGCTGGGATGCTGATAGAGCCTTTGTTTGGGTTGCTTCACAGTGGTTACGTGAAGGGCTGCAGAATCAGAGCAAGGGTCACGTTCAGGGGGTGTGGGTGAAGCGGGAAAGAAATGGGTGAGTGGCTCATGTCCCCTGTGTCCCTTTGCTACCAGGTGCTTGGAGCCCCAGCACCTGCCCCTGGCCAAAGCAAGCTCATCCCACAGCAGTAAGGGGTGGCTCGTCCTGGTGCCAAACACAAGGTTTTATTCCTGCTTCCCTCCGTTGTTTTCCCTTTTGCACAGCACTGATGACTTTGGCCCAACAGCCCCACGTCCTCTCTCACTGTCCTGGAGCTCTGACTCAGCTCATGGCCATCATGAATAGTCTTCCCTGTGCCCCCAGGACAATGAGCCCATAGTGGGGCAGGAAAGCACCCAAAGAGATGAAAGACACCCATCAGCAGATCTGAAGGAAGCCTGCCCTTCCCCAGGGGCTTCACCCCTAGTGAAGTATCCAACACTGTCCCCATGTGTCAGCCCAGGGCTCAGGGATGTCACCAAACCGACCACGAAGCTGAGAGCTGCTCCACGGGGACTCCTGACACACTGCTCATTGGCTCCAAAGGTGTGGGTTGATATTCCCTTAGTGCTTCCCCTCCGCTCTGGGTGAGGGTCCCACTCCCCACAGGGGTCTTGGGTTGCCAGAGCCCACCCCAGAGTATCGACTCCCCCGCCATCCCTTGGTTTTGCCTGCATGGGCAAGCGGCTCTGACCTCATCACCCAGGAATGTAGCACTCCTAAAAGAGGTAGAAGGAGCCCATAAAGCACACAAACATCTCACAAGACCCAGGAGACTCTTTCCTCTCTTGGAGGATCCCTTCCTGCAGAGTGAAGGTGCCCATGCCCTTCTCTCCACCCCACTGAGCCACCTCCGAGCTCATCCTCCCACCAGCAGGGTGACAGCAGCTATGACAGCAGCTCAGCCACCTTCGGTGACAAAAGGGTGCCAAGAGGAAGCAGCCTCAGAGGCGCTGCCACCATGGGATGGGCAAAGCTAAGCATGCCAAAATCCCACCCCGACAGCTCTCTTCTACCCGAAACCTGATCCCTTTGCTCCTCCACCTAACCCCTGCCCAAACAGGCTGGGCCTTTGATCGCTGCAGCATCGCAGGGATTGATGGCTTCAATAAAGCTCCTTCATATTCTTCATTTCCCACCATCCATCACTCTCCGGGGAGCTTTTGCATCCCACCGCTATGAATTAAATGGGGGGGGGGGGTGAAGCCGTAAGGGAATTCCCCCCCCAGCCCCCTTCCCTCCTCCTTTCGGGGATAATGGCGATGCCTTGTGTACGGCTTTTAATAAAAATGATAAAGATCTCATTTCACAATTGTTCAGGGAGCGCTTGGGCCGGGGGGGAGTTGTTTAAGCGAGATCTCCTCTAATTCAATTGCTGAGTGAGAGCGACTGTGGAGGAGCTGCGTGTCCCCATGGGGAGGTGGGTCCCGAGGACACCCAACGGGGACATCTGAGGAAGATGCTGGGTCCTACAGGGGGATTTAGCAGCTGCCAGAGCTGCTCGAAGACTTTAATCCTCTTTCTGGAATAGGGCGGCTTTTCCTCACTGCTTGTTTTCTATGAGTTTCCCAACTTGTGGAAACGGAGGGGTATGATGGATTGAAGGCTGGAGCCTGCGGGAAGCCCCCACTCAGCTCCCATGTCCGAGAAGTATGGGGTTGAGTCAGCCCTCTTTGAGGTCACTGAGGACACCCTGACACACATCCTCATCCTCCCTGGAAAGCCCCCATGGGGCAGGGAGAGGGCAGGGGGCTGCGCCAGCAGTGAGGCACAGATGGGGGTCTGCAGAGATGGTTTTCCATCCCAACACTCGGCGCAAAGCCAGCCGCATGTAACAGGTCCCAAAATCCAACAGGTCCCAAATCCACTTCTGCTGACCCCCGCCACCCCAGTGGGACTCCCCAGCTCTGTGCACCCCTTTTATCCACGGGCTGACCCACCTTGGAGATCACCAGCATGCCCAACAACGACCCGAATTTTAGAAGCAAAGGCAGTTCAGCACAGAAGCAGGTCGGCCTTTTGGGGGTTATTTTGAAGCTCCTGCCCTTTTTTACTTTGAAACCCTGCAGGCACGGCAGCACCTGCTGCGCTCAGCTCCTGCAGGGAGCAGCGGAGAGGAAAAGCTTTTGGGTTTGCAGCAAAGCACTCTGCAGCAGCACCTTGGGGGGAGGGGGGAAAGGGGAATCAGGGCAAAGCCCCCAAAGCCCTGCTGATGTGTGTGAAATCTTGGCTTTTAAGGCCACCAAAAGGGTTTGGCAAACACTCACACATGAGTGCTCAGCTCGGACGGATTCACCCCCCACTTCAGACACCCAAACCTTACCAAAACAACAAAAGGGGAGCCCCCAAAGTTACCTGCTCCCGACCTGTGGCTCGGCTGGTGGACGGGCACAGCTGTGCAGGGCTCAGAGCATCAGCACGGCGCGGCGGCAGCCATACGATCCCGCAGACAAAGTTCAGCGCACCGGCGAGGCGGCGGCAGCGTCGGGAACTTTATCCCCTCCATGGCGAGGAGGCCTTGGCTCGGGGCCACCCTGGGGTTTAGGAAATGAAAAGCAACCAACCCCGTGCCGCGCTCTCCCCTTTGATTACCCGGGGAGGGGAGGCAGCAGAACCAACCTCCTTCATCCCCCCAGCCTCCTTCATCCCCCCCTGCCCCTGTGCTGGTGGCTTGGGGGGGGGGGGCAATGAGAGCACAATGGGCCCCCGCGCCGTGCCAGCCCACCCAAGATGCTGCAGACATCCCTGTTTTCTGCAGGCGTCCTCCTGGGGGCTGCCCAAGGGCTGGATGCTGTGCAATACTGCTTTGTGTCGGGGCTGGAAACGGGTAGGATGAGGCAGTCTGGGATTGGGGTAAGGGTTGGGATGGATGGCCCCAGGTGCCACCAGCACGAGGTGACAGTCCCAGAGCTCCCACCGGAACGTTTGTTGCATTCCAGCACAGCATTGAGGGGTTCCTGAACACCCCGCTTTGGAGAAGAGTGGGATTTGGATCATCCCTTTCTTTCCTCCTCATCCAACCTGTGCTCCCCACCTTCCCCAGGAGCCACCAAGCTCACGGCACAGCAACTCACAGCACCCCAATAACCCCGGCATGTGACAAGGGAGCAAAGGGAAAATTAATCAGCGTGGAGGATTCTGCTTAATTTTTAGCCAAAGCCTCGTGGCCAGGCTCAAAGAGCCGAGAGCCCCCCCCTACACACCCTCAGGGTTGTTATGAGGAGTACCACGGGGGCTTGCCATGCCCCATGCACCTGTTCACTGTCCCTCCCCCACCGCGTGCTGCTGTGGGATGATGGAAGCTGCACGTGCGCCCCTGGTGCAGCTGGGAAATGCTGCCTGAGTAAACTGTGCCTTGGGTGAAATTACGGGAAAATTGCTCTTTGATGGTGCTGCCATCATTAGAGGTGCCTCGGTAATGTGTTTGCACAAGGCAGGGAGGAAATTAGGCAGGCTGATTAGGGCAACAGGCAGAGATGTCTCATTTCCATGCCTTGTTGCTGCATTAAACCCTACCCAGCGCCTGTGACCCCCAAATCCTGCCCCATTCCCCCCCCCCCTTCCCCAGGATGCGCACTGCAACGTGTGCAGTGGGGTTGTATTGGGTGTCAGCATGACAAGCCCAAACCCCAACATCTATTTTTTTTTCCCCTAAATGAAGAAGAAAAAGGTAAATAATAAACAAAGGCACCTCCGAAGGGGTTCATGGAGGCTGCCATTTGGGGTTGGCACCCCACAGGTGCTTGCTTTCCCATCAAATAAGCAAAACCTCCAGCCCCAGGGTCCCACATACTGCTGAATCCCCTGCCCGCTCCCCAGAAGGATAACTGTGTTGTTTCAAGCTTGAAGAGCTGGAATGCAGTTTTTTTGTATGGATGGACGGGCTGTCTAGGAGAAGGGCCATCTGCTGGTATGGCCCCGGCTCATGTTTCACTGGAAGCATCCCGAAGGCTGTGGGAATGCACTATTTTCAACAGGGATCGGGGAATGTGATGTGACAGGGCTGGGGGCTCAGAGGGGCTGTTCCAGCTCCCTGCCCACCACCCTGTGAGCTCGATCCCAAAATACCCCCAGTGGGCTGAGCACTTGTGTATGGGAAGAGCAGCCCTTGTGATGCTGAGCAGAAGGAGAGCAGCTTAGAGGGAAAGCATCTCCCCCAAATGCTCCCATCCTGTACCTGCAGAGAGCTTTCAGCCTTAAAATGCAGTCCAGACGCAAGTCTGGGCACCTCTCATGCCTTGTTCTCACCCCATTCCCTTCTCTTGGATCACACAACCCAATGGGGAGTCACTTCCACGCACAGCCCCACTTACCTTGGGGATGAGCCAAGAGGCAGCCACACATTTGGCACCCGAATCTCATTGCTGTGGGGCCAAAAAATCAGGAGGAGCAGGATTGTCTCACAGGATCTGGTGGGTTCCCATTCATCTCTCCTAGGGTTTGCAGGGCAAAGGGCTGGAGGAGCACTCCATACCAGCACACCCAGCTCTGCTGTACAGCCAGCATCACCCTGGATATCCTGGGCTGTTTGCTGGAAGGCAGCCACCGCTTGGCAGTTACCTGGTTGCCTTACAAACAAACCAGAGCTCAGAGCCTCCGTCCTTGCACAGAGAGGGAAAGGAAAGCCCTCAGCATCTCTCCACAGCACCAAGGGCAAGGATTCTTCTTTCACTGCTTCGCCTTTGAAAGCTGCCTGCCAAGATGTGAAGCCTACACATACCCAGGGGCACCCCCAGGCGTTTTTCTGCTGGAAAAAGGTGGGAGTGCCAGCAGAGCCTATTCTGCTTCTAACACAAGCCCCGGGCTCGCTGCAGGGCTCTGGGAGCTCCCTGCCATCAGGATCTCCATCTCCATGGCTGGGGAGTCCCGCATTCCTGCCAGCCTGCAGCGCTGGCGGCTCCGAGCTGAGGACAAGGTGCTGGATTTTGAGTTTGAGGTGCTGAGCGCCCAGTTCAACCGGCGTGGTCGCTATGCCCTGCGGCTCTCCGTGGAGAACCCACTGCTGAGGGACAGTGGGGACGGTGTCCGACTGCGCATTGGGGATGGGGACAGCGTGCCCACCAGGACCGGCACCACCGACACCGTGCTGCAGGGTCACCTGGGGGAGATCTGCGCCTTCCAGAGGAAGAAGTTCACCTTCACCCTGCCCAGAGGTGAGATGCTGGATGCCATGGGGATGGGCTTATATAGCAGGAGGCCCTACAGTGTCCACTGCTTCAGGGATGGGCTTGTGGCAAACAGGGACCCCTGGGTTGGAAACCTACCCCTTAGCACGCCCATAGCTTTGCTCCTGCAGCAAACTGTTGAGCCTGAGTTGGTCTCCAAAGCACCTGAGCAGGCTACGGCACTGGTGGCATGGAAGGGACACCAAGGCTTGACCCAGCATTCCCATCAGGTTACTGCAAGAACGACAAGAACCACGATGTGCGGCTCCACATCGAAGCCTTGCACTGCCCTGGGACCCTACTGAGGAGGAAGAGGGTGGGTGAAGCCTTCTTTGCCATCTATCCCCGTCCTGACCAGCCACGGCTGAAGCTCCTGGCAGGGCGAGATGAGGACTGGTATCGCTACAGCGCAGTGCTGGCCCTGCTGCGAGCAGGCAGTGAGCAGCCAGCCATGCACTGCGGCCGCCTGGCCTTCATTGCTGCCCTGCATGAGCACCGGCCACCTGCCCCGGTGTCTCCATCACCATCACCCCATGCCCAGGAGAGGGAACACCGAGCAGCAAGCACAGCCCCGTCACCTGCATCCCCAGCTGGGCCATCTCCCAGTGTCCCCTTGCACTCACCTGAGTCTGCCTACCACTCACTGCTCACTGAGGTAGGGAGCAAGAGGGAATACTGGCGTTGGGGTGGGTCCTATGGGGGTGGGAACTCAGCCCCAGGTTGAAACTTGACGATCTCTGAGGTTCCTTCCAACCCAAACCATTCTATGATTCCCCAGCTCAGCTCACTTCACCCTATTTCTCTCCCAAGCACAGGACCTGCAGCAGGGCTATGATCCCCAGCCCAAATCTCCTCACTCCCCCGGGCAGCCCCTGATGCACCACCCTATGGAAGCAGAAACCCTCCATCCCCACCCCTCCCTGCCCTGCCCTGCCCTGCCCTGGCAGGCTGGGAGCGCCTGGTTCCCATCAGCTGCAGCTGGAGCTCTGGGAGAGCTTGGTAATAAGAGGAATTTATTGCATAATGGTTATTATTATTATTATTATTATTAGGTTTGGTCTATGAGGAGGTGTGGGAGTAGAGGAAAATGATTAAATCTGAAAGAATGGGTTCTAGAGTGAGTTGGTGTTGGGGTTGCCCCTACAAGCCTCTCCTCACCCGTAGGTGCCACAGACTGACCCTGTGCTCAGCTCCTCCCTGGATGTGCGGGGTGATTCCATGTGTGAGCAGCCTTCCTCTTCCTCCTCCTCTTCTTTGGGGCCACCACTGAGCTTCCACCTCTCCTCACCAGAATCCAGCCTGGACCCAAGCCCGTGGGTAGTACAGGTTAGTGCAGAGCATGGAGGAGATGCCATGGAGGAGACCTTGGATTGGGATGCTGGGGAAATGGGAGAACAGGGCACCAAACTTTGGGATTTTAGCCCCAGAACGCAGCTCTGTGGTTGGAGGAGCCAGGCATGGTGTCAGTGAGTAAAACACTGACCACTGGCATATGGGCTTGTAAATCTTGAACTCTTCATCTCCCAGCTCAGATGGAGACTTCTGGAAACCGTCAGCATTAACAAAGCAGCAGGCTGCACTTCTACGGGGTGCTGCCAAAAGCTGTGCAAACAAAGGGAAGCGGATGGGCCCTGCCCAAGGGGCATCCTGCTGGGAGCACATCTCTGCTGGGAGCAGTTCACACCTGTGAAAACATCTTTCCTGGAAGCTGAGATGCAGATGGGGCCAAGTCTCATGCTCTGGGGTCCTCCCAGTACTCCGCTTGCATCCCAAAGGCTGTTTTCCATGGTGGTCCCAAAGGCAGTCCCATCACTGCCCCATGGCAGCCCCGAAGGCAGTCCCAAAGGCTGTCCCATGGCAGTCCCAAAGGCAGTCCCAATGGCAGTCCCTATGGCTGTCCCAAAATCCCAACACCTTGCACTCCCATCCCAATTAGTGAAATATTTACTGGGCAGAACCCGTGATTAGTGAGGCTTGATTGAGTTTGCTCAGCACATGTCTAGTCAGAAAAGGCGATGGCGATCGATAGGGATGGGAGCGGGATGGGGGCTTGAGGAAGCACCGATGCAATCCCCCCTCAGTGCGGGGCCCCTGGGGGGAATGCAGCACTCAGCAACGATCAATCACCTGCTGCTGATGTCAGCATGCAGGCATTTGCCAAGATGGGTTTTATTTAAAAATTAGAAGCTGAGAGGCGGGGGAGGGCTGACTGCTGGGAGGGGATGAGGTGATGGCAGAGCCCTTTGCTTGTTGTGGGGTGAGGGGGGACAGTGGCCTTGCATGGTGCCTCAGTTTCCCCTTGAGATCATCCTTATGGCAGGGCTGAGTGTTCTGGGCAGAAGGGAGCTGGGGGGGGGGTGTGGAAAGGAGAGTGCATTGTTGGTGTCCTCGTCACGCAGAGAAGCTGATGTATGGGCGCTGAGCTCCTCCCAAAAGGCCAAGGCACGGCAATAACAATTTTCTCATCTCCCCTCAACCTGTGGCTAATGTATTCCTCGGCACGAAGTGAGAGGCTCTGCTGCCTGCTCAGGCACCTCGAGCACGTTGCAGGGCCAGACGGTCCCTAATTGTCCCAGGGTTTGGGCACGGCACCTTGCAGCTCGCTGCATGCTCCCAGCCTGGCCATTTCCAGCCACCCTCACAGCATGTGCTCAAGGCCATGGGCGAGCGGTCGGGCTGGGTGAGTACAAATCCCACAGCATCACCCCCAGGGATTCCTCCTCCCAGCCAGGCGTGGGGAGATGCCAGCTTTTGGAGCTCTTCTTGGCAGACAGAGCTGGTTGCCAGCCCATGAAGGTGTGTTGCCAGGCCAGCTGGCAGCCGGGCACCCATCCTGCCACAGCAATCTGTTGCTCTCAGGGCACGGGGATCACAGCCTTCCCTCCCCATGCATATGGCCACTGGGAGCTGCTTTAGGGGCTGCAGTTGGATCATTTTTGCCCACCTATGGCAGGGTTCCTGGGATGTGGATGTGCGTGCCACGTGCCCCATCTCGCTGAGCGATGGATGAAAGCTTTCCTCCCCGATAAAAGCTTCTGCCTTCCCCTCACCGGGGCTGAGCTCTCTGTTAGTGGGTGATGGATGGCACGTGTCTCCCGTCTGTGCCCCGGCCACCTCGTGTCACTCATCGTGGTGACAGCCAGGGTCATCCCACCTCCAGGCTGAAGAGAAGGGCCGCGAGCTGCTCCATTCACTGGAAACCCAATGAGGCTGAAAAAACAAACTTTGCCGGCAGGGCGATGAATGACGCCGCTCCGGCGAGCAATTTGTCGGCCTTTGAAAGGCTGTCAGGATGATGGGTTCATCGGGGACTTCACAGGCATCCTCCGGAGGCTCTGCGTCCCACACCTAGCATCGTGTGTCCAGCATCCCACAGCCAGCATTCCGTATCCCACACACAACATCCCATGCTCAGCATCCCTTGTTGAGCGTCCCATGCCCTGCGTCCTGCTCCTTTGAGAGGCACCAGAAGGGAGCTTAAGGTTGAGATGACCACGATGCTGACGCCAAGCCACCCTCCCTGCATTGCCTTTGTCCTCTGACAATTGATTTTTCCCCAGTAATAAGCAATCTCCCTAAACTCTGGGCATTGCAAGGCTTTGGGTCTCCCACCCCGGGGAGCTTTTGAAGCACGGAAGGGGGGAGATTTTCTGTTTCCTAGATGGTATGGAAATCATACATTAGGATGCTGGAGCTGCTGGGGGGAATTTCTTGGTCCCAATACCTTGTTTGCATTTATAGAGATTGAGATGAGGTCAGGAATCTGGTACGAGCAGAGCAGCAGTGTGTGCTTTCTCAGCTCAAATGGAGCAAAGAGCTCAAGGCAGGGGCTCAGTGGGGATAAAGGGTATGTGATTCGCTCATGTCCAAGCAGGAGCCCTTTGGGAAGCGCCTCGCGTCGACGTGCGGAGCGAGCGGTGTCTGCCAGCACTAATTCCTGCAATTTCAGTCCTCGTGTCCCTTTAAGTGTCAAAACGTCTGCCTTTCTGAGAAAAGCAAATGGGGTTAAAGAGAAAAAAATTGCTCTGCTTTAAGAGGAAGGGGGGAAGGAAATTGCGCGCGTGGCGCTGACAAATACAGAGAGTGTAAAGCTCCCCTAATGGAGCGGGAGGGAGGCTGGGCTGCCAGCACGCTCATTATGTGCCAGGTGAATTGGGAGTTGTGCTGCAGGAATGGAACCAAATGGCTTCAGCAAACGTTGGCCCATAGGGATCCCCCTGCCCGGAGCAGGGATTGTCCTGGAAAAGGATGTGATGGGAGGGGGGGCCCCAAACCGCCCTGTGATCTCTAATGAGCACCTCAGGGTCCCCTCAAGGCGGCATTGTGGATGCAGAATGGCAGTGGATAATGAAGGAAGCGATGCTGCCGGGGTCTGTGGGGCCAGGGATGCCCTCTGCATGTGGAAGGAGGATGCTGTTCCATCTCCCCCCCAGGAGTAATTGGGTTTGGCCGCTTCCCCAAGCTCATTCCGGAGCTGCATTGCCTTCCTCACTCCACTCATCAGAGACAGGCCGGGGCCTGTGCCATGCAACTCGGCATTAATAGAGCCTAAATGAGATTTTGCAGCCCCAAATGTGATTAGCTGCCTGCTGTGGTGCAGGAAGCGGGGAAGGGCCGGGGATGGGTGGCACCAGGGTCAAGGTTGCGTGATCCCTCCCAGATCCGCTCCTCCCGTCCCTCCGTGCTGCAGGGGCCAGGGGATGAGTGACATAGGCTGCAGAACATCAGCTTTTGAGGGGTTGGGACCCCCACAGCTCCACGCGGTGCCTGGCCCCACTTACACCATGCTGCAACTCCATTGCCATAACCACAGCACTCAGTTAAAGCCCAACGCTTTATGCCTCGCAGCGTGCTGAAAGGAGCCTGGGGAGCCATCGGGGAGGAGAGCTCACACCGGCCCCAGTCCATCTTCCCACTGTTGTTTTATGGGGTCTCCAGGGGCAGATAAAGCTGTGCCATCCAATAGCTTCTCATAAATCACCTCTGATGCTGCAGGGGAGCCCCAGTCAAACTGAATGCAGGACCCCATTCTGCGTCATACCACTGGCACACCTCCCCACTTTGCAGCATGCCACGCATGCACCAACCCCTCCATCCCCTCCCCAAGCCACTCTGGGCCACGGGTCCATGGGTTCAGTGATGCTCCAGCTCCAAAGCTCCAGGCTGCAAACTCCATCAGCCAGACGACCAAGGAGCATCCTGACTGCTGAACCCTTCCAGCTGGGTGTTGTAGGGTGGCTCATTGTGGCACTGAGAAGGACTGGGGGTATGGGCTGGCAGTGTGCTGTTTGCAGAGCCCAGCGTGGCTCACACCTGCTATTTTTAAATGGTTTTGTCACTGTGCTGAGCTTTCCTTAGCTGTACCATTTGTGAATTTTCTATTAAAATCAACTGCTAATTATCACCCCGCAACCGTTGCTAGAGGTAAGATACAATAGATTTTCCAGGAGACGTACGTACAGGCGTTGGCAACAGAGATGTGTGCTGGAATACCTGCTGTGTTATCCAGAATGGGGGAAAAATGGGAAAACATGAGAAAACAGCCCAAAAAACAGATGCCAGTCCCTCTCCGTGCTCTCTGAGCCACCTCTTTTGGGTGCTGCCATCCACCCCATGTGTCTTTGTGCAGCGAAAAGAGCAGACAGGGGGGGGTCATTTGCCATGGGGAGTCCTTTGGTTCCACCCTGCTGAAGCCAGCACGGTGCTCACAGCGGGGTGGTGACATGTGAGGGGTGTAGGACGAGGCAGCCCCTCGTTAGGGACCGGGGAGCTGAAGCCACGTGTCGGTTGGGATCTGCACGCAGAGGCTCTGAGCAGCCCGCGGGGCGGAGGGAAATGTTACAGTGCATTATAAGCACCGGGGACATGGGGATGGGGAGGGGGGTTGTCTCTCACATGCTCGGGGTGTGAGCGGCAGAGGGACGGTCCCCCCCTCCATGAGGAGCAGCTTGCGGCCTCTCCGTGCCTCGTCGCATCAGCTGGTGTGAATTAATTGGGTGGGGAGGGGAGAGTGGGGAGGGGGGGTTGCCTGCTTCTCCCCTTCTCCGAGAGCTGGGCTGGAATCCCAATATCTGCCAAGTCCATGTTAACACAACGTGGGGGCAAAATGGGATGATTTACCCACACTGTTAGGTCTGGGAGACCGTGCTTGGGCTGCAGGATGTGGGTACCATTGCCACCATCACCCACCTATCATCACTTTACCCCCTGTCTAGTGGAGTAAGACATTCTACGTGGCCACAGTGTGTTTTTTCCAGTGGAGAACCTCTCTGGGAGCTCCTTGCCGGGACATAAATCCACACGTGGGGCATTGGGAAGTGAGCGTGCATAATATTGAAAGCCAAGAGTGATGTCAAAGCATTCGGCTGCTTGGTTTTTGGGATGATATCATAATAAATAAAAGAGTGTTTTGATAAATAAAACAAGACGCCCGAGCAAGGAGAACTGCATTATGCATGTGCCAGGGGATGCAATTAGGCGGCCGTGCTTTGGGTTGGGCGGGCAGAGAGGGGCACAATGCAAGGGCTGAAATTTTGCTGGGGGAAATTGCTTATTTTATTCCCCAGGCACCTTCCCCACAGCAACACCACCCAGTGAGTGCAGAGATAGTGCGGGATGTGGGGCTGGAACCTGGGATTGTCTGCTTGGGATAAAGCAAAGAGCCAGGAGCAGCTTTACGGAGCTCTGCTGTGCAAACAAACTGTTGCTTGCTGCGTGTTGTGCAGAAACACCGAGCCCTGCAGCCCCTTCATCACCCCATCCCCATTTCTTGCACCCCCTCATCAACCCTGGTAAGTCCCAGGCAGGAGTTGTCTCTATTTCCATAAACCAATTACTCCCAGATAATCTCAGGAGATTTAAACATCAATATCCTAAACGCCAGTGCGAGGGTTGGTGCAGGTTGGTACGTCTCTCCCTCTCCATCCTGGTGCCGCTCCATCACAGCATCGCCATGGTAACGGGAGAGTGATGGAAGGGGTGGGGGGGGGAGGATTCGGGATGCAGGACACATGAGGGGCCTTTTAGTAACCATAGTGAGGGAGGCAAGGCAGAAGGGAATTGCTGATTGTTTGTCAGGGTGCTCGCTATGAAGGAGGGCAGCGTGCCTCCGCGCAGAGGTGGGTTTATCTGCATTGAAAGGAGCTGGTGGGAGCTGGATTCCACCCGGTGCATCACCCCAATGAGATGGGAATGGGTTTGGGATGCTCTGCTCCCACCCTGACCTGCATGCACACTGATATATCACTGCTGGCCGCCGTGCTGCAGGGCTGACCTTGGCAGGGGCGGTGCAATTAGTGGCACAAAGCCTGCTGCCGTCACAGTGGGATGCGGGGTGAAAAACCCCCGTGCTTCTTCCTTTCTGCACTTCAGCAGGGAGAGAAGAAACTCAAGGTCGCTGCTGAATGCTGCTGAGCTACCCAGCAGCAGACAACCCCACTCACAGCCTGCTGCTGCCCTGCCCCTTCCATTGGGAAGGTTTTTTTCCCCTCCACTTCACAGCTCTTGAATGCTCTCATCCTTAGGCAAGTCTATAATGAAGGGGGCCCGGAGCAGGCGGTTCTCACCCTCCTCCTCCTCCTCCCAGGCCTGGCTTCATTCGGACCCCGAGCACGTTGCTGGTGAAGCTATCCCCCATAGAGCTCATTACTGGAGAGCTGATTTTCCTGCAGCTCCATGCAAATTCCCACCTGCCCAGGCTGCCCAGCTCAGCTCCACATCCCACAGGTGGGCTTTGCTGACCACAGCTGCCCCAAAACGGAACAGCAGGAGAAGCATGGAGAACATGCCCCTTGCAGCAAGGGGCAGCAAGGGGCAGCGAGGGGCCATCAACCCCATCCAACCCCATCAATGGGGCAGTGAGGGGTCACTGAACCTATCCCTGCTGCAGTGGGGCAGTGGGCGGCCAGCAAAACTATCCATGCCCCGGTGGGGCAGTGAGGGGTCACCAAACCCATCCCTGCTGTAATGGAGCAGTGAGGGGTCACCAAACCCCAAGGAGGTGCTCCAATGCTCCAACGAGGCAGTGAGGAGCCACCAAAGCCATCCATGCAGCAACAGGGCAGCGAGGGGCCACCAAACCCATTAACAAGAAGAGAGGGAGGTCTCTCCCCCACCAGCCACTTTCCCACTGCCATGTCCCACCAATGGGGCATTTGTGACGCTTTCGATGACACCACTGCAGCCTTCATGGTCCCCATCCAAGTCAGGGTGTGAGCAATGGATGCTCCCGCAGACAGGTGCCCAAAAGCAGAGGGATTCACCCCAACCCAGCCCTGATGTGGGAGACGTGCCACAGGGGCGAAAGCAGCACAGACGAAGCATTATCAGGATCCGCAGCCCCTATGGCTGCAGTAATTATTGCTCAGCCTTGTTACGTGCTGGCTTTAATGACAGCGGTCGTTAACATTCAATCTCCTCTCTTCCCGTCAGCCCCCTCCCCATCCCTTCATCATCAATACTGTGGATAATTAGCCTCTGGAGCCCGCAATAGCCCTTTGGATAAAAGGGGCTGTGCACGCTGGGGTCAGGTGTTCAGTGCATGGCACAAGATCACACCTCACCCATCCCAAAGAGCCCAGCGGGTGGGGGCTGAGCATCCCAAATCCCCTTATCCCCCCTTGGAGCTCCCCAGAATATTCCAATCAATGGTTCTCCCATCAGAAAGCAGCTTTTGGGGATGCGCCCCGGGGTTGGCCAAGCAGGAGTTAAGGCTGGTGCCTCTTGTCAGGTTGGGGGAAGGGAAGGCCTTGATGGCAGCATAAAGAGAGGGCGGTTTTGCCTTCCATCAGCTCCTTCCTTTTTTTTTTTTTTGCTGATAAAAAGCATCGCTTTGCGCTTGTCAACTTGTAGAGCGAGCGGCGGGGGCAGAGCTGAGAGAAAGGCAGGGGGGCACGGGGGCATACAAAGGGCCGTGCCATGGGGCACCCATTGGGTGTCACATCCATCGGGATGCGCCCGTGTCACCCCTGCTGCGAGGAGGGGATAAAGGCAGGGAGATCCCAAAGAACGGAGCTGAGACCCAACAAACTCACTCCGTGCTTCCCAATACCCCTGTTGCCAGGGCAACAGGATGCTTCGAGTGACGGATTTGGGGGCACCCAAGGAGGGCATGGCTCCCCCCATCCCGCGTGTTTTTTCTGTGTCTGAGGAGCAAAACGCTGCGCCAACACGTTTGGAGAAGCCCATAAATAAAATATGACTTAGGGGAGGCCGGCCGAACGCCCAGACACCCGCGAGGCTGCGATTTCCCATCAAACCCTCCGGTGCATTTCATTCACCGCAATAATTGTTGGTTTCTCACCCCAGCCCGCTCTCATGCAGGGTGTGCGGGATGCAGGAGTGGGAGCAGAGCGGTTGCCAACGCGGGCTGATGGCACTCGGTGGCCCCATGCAGCGTGTCACCACACCTGTCCCTTCCCATCAGCGTCCGCATGCAATGTGCTCACCTCCAGCAGCCAACACCTCGCTTATTTGGGGGAGGGGGAGTCGGGGAGAGCAGGGGGATGTGTGCCCATCTGGTTAACCCCTCCTTGCCCAGCTGGCTATGGGTAAGCTGCGCTGAGCTGAGCCCAGCCTCCTTGGCTACCTCCATCTCCGCTCGTGCCAATATTTAGGGCTGCATCACGGAGAAAGAAGGCTGCCCCTTCCTTCTCCTCCTCTTACTCCTTCTCCTCCTTCCAGGCTGCAAGGCTCTGTGCCAAGCCGTCTGCCCGCATCAGAGCATCAGATCTGATGCCCTGCAGGGAGTCTGTGCTGCCCCAAGCACCTCATGCACACCCCAAGCCTTGGGTATCACCAGCATGGGGACAGACTGGGGAACCCCTTGGCACAGCAACCCAGTGGGAAGTGATGGCCCCACTCCATAGAAACTCCCCCAAACTTCCTGTATTCAGAGTGGGTTGCTTTGAGGCGGTGACAGTTTCCCCTATCCTTCATCATTTGTGTCCCCCCCACCACGAGGGGAAGGTTTGCCAGCAATGGGGGGAAAGGGGAGAACCCCACTCACCCTCAGCCTCGAGCGATCGATCCGATGGCTGCGGCTGACCCTGAGCCCCTTTGCAAAAATAAACCAACAACCAAACCAACCAACCCTAATATCCATAAAGTTAATTTCTGGTGATTTCATTGCCCCCTCCCCAGGGAGTCCCTGCTGCTGGCTGGGGGGATTTGGAGCTGCAGCCCGGGGGGGTCAGCAAAAAAGGGGTCTGCGTCTGATGAATTATTCACAGGGGTGTCACTAAGTGCAGAATTAATCCTTTTGCTTCCAGCTGGCTGCTGCACTAAATTATCACTCGCAGTCATGCGGGAAAATGCTGCGGAATTCATTTAGCTGATTATTGTTTTGATCTGGGAGCCCATCCTCTCTCCCTTTCCCCCCCCACCCTCTCCTTGGGAAGAGCTGGATGAGGGAACAAAAAGGAGTGCAGTACGGCTGTGAGCTGGTGGGCTGCTCCGGATCGGCTCGGCTTTTTATATGGAGTGCAGCTAAATAAACCCTGGGCATATGTGCAGCCCTATGTGGGATGCTCAGCCCTATGGGGGGATAGCTTGGCTGGGGTGTCCCCGCTCCCCCCAACCTCCTAGCAGAGCACAAATGGGAACAAAAGATCTGAGACAAAGAAATCAAAGGCTGGGCCGGAACGTGGCGTGTTAGTTGAACGAAGGGGAAAAAGTCTCATGGTGGAAAATTAAGCTGGCTTTGCACAAATGGAGGCACACAGTTCCCCTTCCTTCTCCCTTCCCCGCCCCAGCTGTGCCACCTCGCATGGCGAATGGGAGTTTGGCCACGCAGGGCACACACGTGTGCAGGATGTGAGCTGCTGGTCCCAGAGCGCACGTGGAGATACCCTCCTCCCCGGGGGGTTAATTAATCACCCCTCGTGATTAATCGCCCTGGTTATTGAACACCTCTTTTTATTCATCGCTCCCTATTTATTAGTCACCCTTGCTGGTTAATTGTGGCTCCATCAGCGATCGCTGTGCTTCCCTGGGCACGGCGTGGTTGTGGCGCGTTTGACTCGCGGCGGTCCAAACGTCACCAAAAACAGAAGGCAAAAGCCCACCAAAAATAAGGGGGAGGGGGAGGGAAGGAAAAGGAAAATCCAGCGCTGTTATTTTCCAGGCGACGCCAACTCAACAGGCTGCTTAACCAGCCTTAATTTATGTAATTGCTGCCATTTAGGAGCGGGAGCGGATCGGTGCCTGGCGTACCGATCGTCGCAGCGCCAGCGTGGCCGTCAGCCCTTGCATGTCAATGGGTTTCTGGGTTTTGGGGTAGTGCTGCTGCACGGCCAGTGTGGACTTGTGCCATGGGGACGCTTTGATTGACGCCTGCCCGTGATGGGATGGGGGAAAGCCGTGCAGAAACAGGCAACGTGTTCGTTAAGGGGGAATTGGTCGCCTGCCGCCCAGCAGCCCCAAGGGAGCGTTCGGGGCAGCGCTAATTGAATTAAGAGCACGAGCTCTGCAGCGAGAGAGGGCTGGGCAGCAGCTGGACGCCAGCCCCGGTAATTGCAGGCGGACCCTAAACTGTTGCATTTTGCATGATTCCGGCCCTTGTGGGGGCTTTTGATGCTGTTTGAGCTTTGGGGAGCACGGAGCGCTCTGCATCCTCGTGGAGGATGATTGCTCACCTCCAGGAGAGCAGCGGGGAGGTGGGAGGGCAAATCAGTTGGGCACGGTCCCCAGGGTGCTCGGCATCACCTCGTGGGCTTCACCACTCCGCACAGCCCAAAGCCAGGCACGCAGCTCCGTCGTTCCCTCCATTAGCGGCGACTTCCCCCATAACCAGATTAGTGGCGAGTCCATAACAGCCAGCCTGGCGGGAGCAGGGCAGGGGAAATGAGGGCAGAGAAATCACATTAAGGCCGCCGGCAGTGTCTGGCACTGCTGCCTTGGGCTCCCCCCAAAAGCAGAGCTCACCCAGCTCCATAGCATCACCCCCGTGGCAATGTGTGCCCGCACCACTTTCTGTCTCCTCACTCCATCCCGAATCCATTTAGCGAATTCTCCCCTATTATCGCTGCATTAGGTTTTAAGACCCCAGGCACCTCCATCTCCTACTTTTCAGCTGCGCAGGAAAAAAAAAAGCAGCTGCTCTCCTCCTCCCAGCCCTTTGTATTGATAAATGGAGCTACGGGGGGAATTCAAACCCAGCCCTTGTGGCGCTAATATTTCCCCATACCGCAGCCAGCCGGCTTTGCCATAACAGGTCCTTACAGCTCCGCTCTGTTCCTTCAATAGCAGGGGGAAGGCAGGGGGGCAGCGGGGCCTGCAAAGGTGCTGGGGTTGGGGGGGATGCTCAGGGTAAACTGGGGTCTTGCTGCTGGAATTCTGGGTCTTGAAGGCTCGGAAGGATCCTCGTGTCATTGTGAGCTGAGAGGGGTGGGGGTGTTGCAATGGGCAGGGGGCTGCAACGAGGGGGGAGCTGCAAGGGATTTGGGTGCTGCAAGGTGTGGAGGTGTTGCAGGGGGTGGGGGTGCTGCATAGAATGGGGGGCTGCAAGGGAATGGGGGTGGCAATGGGTGGGAGGGCTGCAAAGGATGGGATTATTGTAGTGGGTGGAGAGCTGCAAGGGCTGGGGGTGTTGCAGCAGATTAAGGGGCTGCAAAGGGTGAGGGCGTCGCAACAGATGGGGGGATTGCAAGGGTGGGGGGTTATTGCAAAGGACGGGGGTGCTGCTTAGAATGAGGGGCTGCAAGGGGTGGAGCTGTTGCAATGAGTGGGGGGGCTGCAAGGGGTGGGAGTGTTGCAAGAGATGGGGGTGCTGCATAGAATGGGGGGCTGCGAGGGATGGGAGTGTTGCAGTGGGTGGGGGGGGGGGGCTGCAATTCAGGTTGAAAAGGCAGAAAGAGAATTAGCAATGAAGAAAAAACGAATAATACACATATCATAAAATCAAAAGAAAGAAAAGCTATTTATTTTTCCATCCAACCCACTGAGCTTTATGGCTCCCCTCCCGTGCCCAACCTAACGGGGTGCTGCCATAAAGGAGGACGGCGGGCGGGGGGCTGCCACCAGCCCACCCTGCACGCAGGGAGGGGGGCAGATCGGATGCTGCAAGGTGCTGGGGGCTCACAGCCATCTGCTGACAGCCCTGCCGATGGGGGCTGACACCCTACTAATGGGCCTTGCGTGCAGTGGCAGCGACATGACAGCCCCGACGGCGCGGCCGCGTTGATCACAGCGCTGTCACTTCCTCACTGCTGAGCCCTGAGATCAAACCTAAAGGCTTTTGCTTGTACATGCCAGGGGGAGGGCTCACCTTGAATGCCTTAATTATGGTGGGGCATGGGGAAAGCAAGGCGATGCAGGGCCCTGGCAGGGAGCACAGTGCTAGCTCGGTGTTCACAGTGCGGGGCTGGGGCTACGAGGTGAAGGGATGCTGCAGAGATTGAAGGGGCTGCAGGGGTGATGGTGCAGTGAGAGGTGAAGGTGTGGTGGTGCAGTGAGAGGTGAAGATGCTGCAAGGAATGGGGATGCTGCAATGGGATTGGGGTGCTGAGAGAGGGGGAGATGCTGCAAGCGGTGATGAGGCTGCAGAGTGGGGGCTGCTCTGAGGAGGGAGGATGCTGAAAGGGATAAAGATGCTGCAAAGGATGAGGGTGCTTCGAAGGATGAGGGTGTTGCAAGGGGTGAGGGTGCTGCAGGGGAGTGAAGGTGCTGCAAGGGGTGAGGATGCAACAAGGAGTGAAGATGCAGCAGGGGGTGAAGATGCTGCAGGAGAATGAGGGTGCAGCAAGGGGTGAAGATAGTGCAAGGGGTGAGGGTGCTGCAAGGCATGAGGGTGCTGCAGGGGGGTGAAGGTGCTGCAAGGGGTGAGGGTGCAACAAGAGGTGAGGATGCAGCACGGGGTGAGGTTGCTACAGGGGTGTGAAGATGCTGTAGGGATGTGAGGGTGCAACAAGGCTGAGGATGCTGCAAGGGGTGAGGATACAGTAAGGGGTGAGGATTCTGCAGGGGAATGAGGATGCTGCAAGGAGTGAGGGTTCAGCAAGGGGCGAGAATGCAACAAGAGGAGGGTGTAGCAAGGGGTGAGGATGCAGCACGAGGTGAGAATGCAGCAAAGGATGAGGGTGCTGCAAGGAACAAGGATGCTGCAAGGAATGAGGGTGCTGCAGGGGGGTGAGGGTGCAGCAAGGGGTGAGGATGCAACAGGGAGTGAGGATGTTGCAGGGGGGTGCAGGTGTTGCAAGGGGTGAGAATGGTGCAAGGGGGGGTGAAGGTGCTGCAGGTGCTGGGAGGATGTAACAAGGAGTGAGGATGCTGCAAGGGGTGAAGGTGCTGCAAGGGACGAGAGTGCTGCAGAGGGATGAGAGTGCTGCAGAGGGGTGAGGATGCAACTAGGAGTGAGGGTGTAATAAGGGGTGAGGATGCTGCGGGGGAATGAGGCTGCTGCAAGGGGTGAGGATGCTGCAAGGAATGTGAAGGTGCTGCAGGGAGGGTGAGGATAGAACAAGGAGTGACGATGCTGCAGGGGACGGAGGTGCTGCAAGGAGTAAAGATGTAACAAGGGGTGAGGATGCTGCAGGAGCTGCCGGAGCTGCCCTGGCCCTGCCGGCCCCGCATCCCGAGTGCCACCTAGTGCCCGCCCCGCTCCACTCATCCCGCCGCCCGCCGGGACCGACACCGAGCGGGGTGAGAAGACGAAACACCAGAGAGCAGCTCCGAGCTGCGGGCGTTGATGGATCGGTGCTCCCCGCAGAGCTGTGTCAGCACACGGGGTCGATACGTCAGCAAACAGGAAGATCGATGGGACCCCGGGCTGCCCCCCGTGCTCCGCAGCAGCCCCCCAAAGCGGTGCCGTGGTGGGGCGGCTCCATCCATCGCTGCTCCGTGTGCACCTCCTGGTCGTACATTTCAGTATGATTCAGGGGCTGGGAGGGTTGGGGACCCCGCTGTGGGATCATTGCTTCCTGCAGCCTTATCAGCCCGGAGCAGGCAGCAGTGCAATGCTGACATCCCCTCTAAATGGGGCTCAGCTCAGATGAACGCCTTCGATCTGATCCAATTAACTCCCAAATTGAATAGCGATGCCCCCATCCCCAACCCCCCCCCCATCTCCCAGATCCCGAGTTCAACCTGGGTTCAATCAGATTCACCACCTCGTCCACACCTGAAGCTGCACGCTGTGCTGCTCCTCCACGTGGGGAAACTGAGGCAGGCTGCAAGTACTGGGAATGGGAGAAATTCCCTCCTGATGGCTTCGGAAGCTTTGCTTCCCAAAAAGAGGCAAAACAGAGGAATTTTCTTTCTAATCTGCCTAAGTCGCCGCAGCAATTTCTCTCCGATAAGCAAATCTGTGCTTTATCCCCTCGTCAGAACAACAGTGGAGTCTGGATTAGTGCTTGTCCAGGGATGTGTTTATTGGGGTGGGCAGGGGGGAGATCTGCAGCTCTATGAGCTCTGGGCTCATCAGTGAAACGAGTAGAGGCATCCTCAGCCCACAGGGAGAGCAGGGATGAGAGTGAGTGCCGAGGGAGGAATCGATGCCAGCAAACTGGGGGCATCAAAGCATCTCTGAGCGACTTGTTAAGTAAATATGTAAAAAACAGAAAGAGGGAAAAGAACACAAAACTTGGCCTAAGCCGATAGGGGGAGGAAGGAGGAGGTGTGTGTGTGTGGGGGGGGGGGGGGGTTGTGTCTCTTCGGGGTGGATGAAAGGCGTGCGGGACGGCACGGCGGGCAGGGAAAGCTTCAGAGGATTGTAAATGATGGGGGAAAGAAGGAGGGAAAAAAATAAAATAAAATAAAATAAAAATCAGCAGGAGTTTCAAAGCCTGCGTGCTTTCAGATGTGGCTGCGCAGCCTTTCATCCCAGACCCCTGCAGGAAGGAGAGATGTATGCATGCGTGGTAGGAAGCATGTACAGGGGAAAAGGAGAGCAAATACCCTTAACTCTGCCCTTCCCTGAGGTCCCAGTGTGGGACGTGGGAGCGGGCAGCCCTGTTCCTCCCATGCCCCATCCCCATTGCTGGCTGCTGCTGGGATAGGTGGAGGCTTTGGGGCGAACAAGTGGGAATGTGAGCGGTGGCAGAAGGAGATGCTCAGAGGTTGGGGAAGGGTCTCCAGTCCCCGTGCATTATTGATGGAGAGGATAATTGCATGCTTCCTACAGCTCTGTGATGAAAAATTCATACCCCGGGATGAGGCACTGAGGGTCTCCATCGACCCACACCGGCCCCTTTGTTTGCCAGCACCGGGGGGACGCGGAGATGGGACACACACGTCCCTTGCTGGATGTCCCCTGCCATGTGGGGATATGGGGAGCAGAGCGTGGGTTGAAAACCCCACAAATTCCAGCTGGAGATGTGAGCAGCATCTCAGCTCCACTTCAGCCCACCCCAGCATCGCTGCCTGCGGATCTGAGCGGGCCGCAACCCTCAGAAGTTAATGGAGTGCACGGAGATCCAAGGCATGGAAATGAGGTGCCATCACCAAAGGGCTGCCTGGGACCTGCCACCAGATTGCCTGCGTGCTGGGAGAAGGAGATAAGGCAGAGGGGGGCTGGGTGGCTCTGGGGGGTGTCGCAGCCACCCTGCTGGGTTCTGGGGACAAACTGCAGCGTTTTTGCCCTGAACTGGGGCAGGGCTGCCGCAGGAGGGAGCCCGGCTGGGTTGCTAAGAGCAGCGCAGCGTTGTGTTGTGGTGACAGCAGGGATGCCATCAACACCGCACACGACTCCGGGCTCTGCTCCGGTGGCAGCCGCAGATGCCCAGGTTGGGAACAGCCCCCAGGGGAGGTGGTGAGCGCTCCCCCATTTGCTGCATGGCTCAGTGGGGCCGACACGGACTGCTGGCACTGATGTCCCCTTGCAGATCCGCCGTGACGCCGTGGCCCTGCCGCCAGCTGATGCCGTGTCCAACATCCTGCCCAGAATACAGCAGAGGTATGGGGCACTCAGTGATGCTACGCGGGGTCCCCTGCATCCCAGCTGGGAGTCAGCCCTGGGTGTCCCCCTGCTCTCTGCCCACAGGTCCCAGGATGTCCCCCAGGAGCAGGTGAGCGTGCTGTGGTGACACCCCCAGGATCCTGCTTCCCAAGGAGGGGATAGGTCCAAGCACAGAGCTGCTGCTGTCCTTCTTCCATGCAAGGAGCAGAGCCCTGCTGTGCCGGCACCCCAAGGCCACTCGGTGCTGCCAGACCCCCCCGGGCTGCTGTGGAAGGACATCCTCAAGGCTGAGCTTTGGCAGGGATACAGGAGGCTCAGCTGCCTCCTAACACGCAGTCCTTCTGCTGATTATTCTCCTTTTGGCACCCACTGGTGCCATGGGACAAAGAGGTTCTCCCCCCCCCCCCAAAAACGAACTTGGTGTCCATCCCTACCCAAGAGCTATCCCTTGATTTCAGGGGGTTTATTTCAGCAGGCTGAGGGTTGGGATGCTCATGCAGATGCAGCAGCTTCATGCTGTCCTCCTAGAGCTGTGCCTGGTTGTTTGTCCACCCAAACAAACCCGACCTTGGGCAGGTTCCCCCCCCCCCCCAGGAAAATATAGGGCCATGTGCTGCCCTTGCTCCCATGGCCACCGCTGAATGATCCTCATCCTCGTCCTCCTATGTGGCCACGGGGAGAGGCCAGGCAGGGGGAACAGGAAGGGAAAATCCCTGCTCTGGATCTGTCTCTCCAGCACCTGCTTCTCTGGGGAAATGTTGCACTGTCTGTCCATTAAAACATACCCTGGTGATAGTTCTTCCCTCATAGATGATGGAATGTCCTCCTGCCCAGAGTCTGACTGACAGGGAATGGGAAGCTTGGGATTACGCCCAGCTATAGCACTTCTGCAGCCCTTAGGAGCAGGAGAGTTGACTTTCCCTCATAGGGTGACAAGAAGAGAAAGAGAAATGAGGCAGAGGCTGCAGGATTTGCTGGGGTTGAGGGGTATAGGGAGAGGTGGTGGGTGGAGAGGAGGAGGCTTAGGGGTGCAGGATGGATAGCAGGGGAAGTGAAGGATGGGGAGAGAAGGGTGGATAGAGGGAGAGGGAAAGGGTGAATGGATGGAGAAGAATGGATAGGGAAGGAAAGAGAGAGTGGGTGGATGGGGAAGGGAAGGGAAGGGAAGGGAAGGGAAGGGAAGGGAAGGGAAGGGAAGGGAAGGGAAGGGAAGGGAAGGGAAGGGAAGGGAAGGGAAGGGAAGGGAAGGGAAGGGAAGGGAAGGGAAGGGAAGGGAAGGGAAGGGAAGGGAAGGGAAGGGAAGGGAAGGGAAGGGAAGGGAAGGGAAGGGAAGGGAAGGGAAGGGAAGGGAAGGGAAGGGAAGGGAAGGGAAGCAGTAGGTTGATGGATGAGTAGATGGATGAAGAAGGGATGGAGGACAGATGGAGAAGAGGAGGATGGATGAGTGGAAAAGGCAAGGATGAGTGGATGGATGGAGGAAGAGGTAGACAGTTGGAGAGAAGGATGGATGAGTGGACGGGTGGATAGAGAAGATGATGGATGACCAGAGAACAAAAGAAAAGGATGGATGAGTAGTTGGAGCACAGAAGGATGGATGGATGGATGGATGGATGGATGGATGGATGGATGGATGGATGGATGGATGGATGGATGGAGAAGAGAGGTTGCAAGAGGGCAGATCTGTTTGTTTCATAGCCTGCACTGGTGGCAGGGTACCAACTGTGTGCTCCGTGCCAGCAGGAGGTGAGCAGGTACCGCCTGGCGCTGAGACGCATGGCGGGTGACCTTGTGTCCCTGCACCAGCGTGTCACCAGCCTGGAGGTGGAGAATGGACATCTACGGCACAGCCTGGCTGGGCGTCAGGAGCCGGGCCGTGCTCTGCTCGCTGATGGGGACGTGGATGTCATGACCCGGGAAGAGATCCTGGACCGGTTGGGTGCGTGGTGGGGAAGGGCAGACGGTGGGAGAATCCTCTGCTTGGCACAGTGGAGGGGTCTGTGCTGTCCTCCATGTGCTGAGAGTGTGGCGTGGGCTCTTGCAGCCACCCTGAAGGGAGAACTGGTGTCCAGCACAGCGGAGATGCGGCAGCTGAAGGATCGCGTGCAGCGGCTGCAGAATGAGCTGATCCGGGTACTGGGATGGGGATGGGGAGGGAATGAGGTGGAAGCCTGGAGCCATACAGCAGGTCCTCTGGGAATCCCCCACGAGGCTATCTAGCCCTCTGCCATGCTTTCCCTTGGGGTTTTCCCTTTCCTTCCTGCAGAAGAACGATCAGGAGAAGGAGCTGGTGCTGCTCCAGCGAGCCCACAGACAGCAGCAAGCTGCCCTGCGGCGGTGCCGGGAGGAGGTGGCCAGGACAAAGGGCCTGGAGGAGATGGTGAGGCAGCAGGAGAAGGTGAGTCGTGGTGGGCTGGGGATGCAGGTGTGTGCACCCAGCATTGGGAGCCAATGGGACCCATAGTCCCTTCCCACCTTTCTGTGAGTGCCACCACCACAAGCAGTTCCCCCCCCCTTGGAGACACGGGGGCGTGCCTGTTCCCTCCTGCAGGTGATCAGGGTGATGGAGCGGATGTTGCAGGAGAAGCTCTCCAAGAGTGCTGAGAAGCCAGCAGGTGGGCATCTGTCCCTTCTGGGGCTTTCACCCCACAGGGACCAGAGTCTGTGCCTCCCTGTCCCATGGAGGACAACACAATCCCCTGTGACTCCAAATTTCCATCCTGCAGGTGAAGCCCCAGCTGGGGAGCTGCACGCCCTGCTGCTGGCTGAGAACCGCCGGCTACGGGAGGAGCTGGCAAGGCCCCCACGCCCCCCATCACCCCCCAGCACCCCACAGCTCCCACAGGGCACCTTTGGTGGCACAGAGAAGCTGTCCCTGTTGGCCAAGCTAGAGGAGGCACAAGCCCGTGGGCGAGCAATGGAGAGGCAGGTGGGCATCACCAGCACCCCCAGATCTGGGGAGGCTCAGGGTTACCCCCCCAGAGCAGCCTAATATTGGTCCCTCACAGCTGGAGGAGGCAGCGAGAAGATGGGCACGGGAAAAGCAGGAGCTGGGCACCAGGCTGCTGGAGCAGGACCACGGCTTTGGGGGCTCAGCCTCACGCCTTCTGCATGCCACTGCCTTGGTGAGCATCCTGGAGGGATAGGAATACCCTGCAGTGGGGCTGGCAGCTGTTGGGAGGAGCCCCACCTCACATTTTGGGGGGGTTGCCTCAAATTTCCCAGCAGACATGGGGAAAGTGAACCCCAGTGTGGGTCTGTAGACCTCTGAGAAGTGTTCATATCTCCCACCAGAAATGGCCCCCGGAACCCACCTTACCCCCCAGGAGACCCCGGACCCTGGACCCGCTGCCCTAGGGGGTCTCCCTAGGGCAGGATGCCGGAGACACCCAGAGACACCCAGAAATTCATGCTCACAAGGATCTGCTGCTTTTGGTGCAGAAAATACAGAGCAAATCAGTGGCGAAGCAAAATGGGAAGGGGACAGCCATCTGCCCCATGGCGTAAGCAGGGCTGGAGCCAAGACTGAATGCACTGAGCTGATGGAGGTGTCCCCCAAGCTGGGACCAACTGGAGACACCCCATGTCACTCCTGGCGCTGGAGGGGCCGTAGTGTCAGGTAGATGGGTTTGTCAGGGACGAGGATGAGGTCGAACTTGGTCCCAACTTCCACCGCCCGCTTGGTTTCAATCTTGAAGTTCTCCAGGATCTGGGTTGGGAGGAAGGAAGAGCAAGTGGGGGACGGTGGGGATGGATCCTCCCCAAGTCCCTTCCAGCACAAAGGGCATGGATGTGGCAATAACACACATGGATATGGCATTTAGGGGCACAGATGTGGAATTTAAGAGACAAGGCACGGCACTAAGAGAGATGGTTGTGGCAATTAGGGACGTGATTTAGTGACAGGTAAGTCAAGTTAGTGGCTGGGTTTGTGATCTTGGAGAATCTTAGTGATCCAGGAAGTCTTCTCCAACCCAGATGGAAAGTCTTTTCTAACCCAGCTGATTCCATGACCCACCCCACCCCAAAACCCAGTGCTCACATGCATGAGGAAGAGCTGCATCTCCAGCTCGGCGATGCGGCGACCCAGACATTGCCGTGGCCCAAATCCAAAGCTCAGCCCCTTGAAGTGCTTGGAGCCCATCACCAGCCAGCGCTCAGGGTTGAACTGCTCCGGCTTGGGGAAGACTTCAGGGTCTCGTCCCATGGCATAGAGACCAACCTGCACCAGCGTCTGGGAGAGAAGGATCGAGCCTAGGGGTTTGTGCCCACATCCTCCCCACTGCCACCCATTAGTGCCCCACATCTGGCCCAGAACAAAGCAGAAGGGGATGAGGAAGGACCTGGTTTCCCCTCTCACCCCATAGCCCAGGGTTCACCTTGGGGGGGATGCGGTAGTCCTGCAGGATGACCTCCTGTGTGGTGTACCTCTGCAGTGTCACTGCCACCGGGTGCAGCCTGTGGGTTGGATGGGGTCACCTGGTTGTGGGACATCTGCATCCATCTGTCATATGGGATGTCCATCCCACCGGCTTCCCGTGCTGGCACAGAAAATCGGGGAGAAAAAGGAGCTGTGTGCTCTCCTATTCCCCGCTGCCTTCCGGCTACCTGAGCGTCTCCTTGATGGTGGCTTTGAGCAGTCGGATGCTCTTCAGCATCTTCACCCTGTCCCCCTGTGCCTCCTGCTTGGCCGCCAGCACCTCCTCCCGCAGCCGCTCCTGGATGCCTGGGGACCGTGCCAGCTCCAGCATGGCCCATTGCAGAGTCATGGAAGTCTGCAGCAGGGCAGAGCTACACTCAGCACCGTGCACTGTCCCATTCCCACCGCCAAAACCCTGCCCGGTGCTGACCGTGTCCACGCCGCCCGCCATCATCTCGGTGACGCTGGCCTTGATGTCATCCAGGGGCAGCTTGTCCTGCACCAGGAGGCTGAAGAGGATGCCTGTGTGCTCCTCGGTGCTCTTGCGTTGCAGCCGGATGTCCCGGTAAACATTTTGGATGCATTTGTCAGCTGAGGAAATATAGGAGCATGGGCTGAGTGCCTGCATGCTACCCAAGGCTGCGGGGCTTTGTGGCTGGGGTGGTTCCGTGGAGTCACAGAGTCAGAGATTCATCTGTCTTGGAAAGGGCTTTCCATACAGACTGGAAAAGATCTTTAAGACCACCAAGTCCCATCGTTAATCTGATCTGCCAAGTCTTAGTGCCACCGTGAGGGTGACGATTGAATGGCAACCTTTGCACGTTGCTGCCACATATTGGTGGCTTTTTCCGGTAGAGCTGCTCATTCTTTAGACTGGGCTGGGTGAGCAAAGCTGGTGGGACGCAGCTGTCTCCAAAACCAGCTGTCCCCCATCTCTGCCCCCCCGGAGGCTGGTTGTTGTCCCAAGTGCCACCACCTCCCTGACCCTGCTGCTCCTCTCGATGCGATGCTCACTACGGCTCATGCTCCTGCATGGTTCCCCACCACTCCATCCTACAAGCTCCTGATAGGCTTCCTAGCTTTAGTGGCCCTGCAGTGGCCCCGCTGACCCCGAGATGGGCAGCTGGATGTGGGAGAAGTTTTCTGTGCCGGTGAGATGAAGATGAGCTCTTAGGATTCCCATTCCCCCTGGACAGCCCATGAGGAGCATGGAGGAAGAGCACTCACCCTGTGTGAAGATGGCATCCCAAGCGTGCACGTGGTCACGCCATGTCTTGGCGTTGAGGTGGCGGAGCAGGGCAGGCGGCACGTAGAGCATGGGCGAGGTGGTGTGGAACATGAGGGTGACAGCATCGATGAACTGCTGTGCCTCCGGGTCCACAAAGTCCTGCAGCAGCCCCAGGCGCTCCCCGTACAGCACGTGGCACACAGCTGCAACATGGCACCCATCAGGGGACCCAGACTATGGGATCCCGACTGCAGGCCCTCCGCTACAGCCATCTCCAGGCTTCCTGGAGGATTTTGGCATCGCGGTTGAGTAGGGTTGGCCATAACATGCTGAGCTATCATTAGATGTCGAGTTGTTCCCTACTTGTTTGTGGACAGTACATCCCTGAAGACCTCAAATCTTTGGGGGAGAAGCATCCCTAGGGATGGCAGCACACCACCCATCCCAGGTGCACTTTGGGGGTTTCTGGGGGGCACACTCACACTCCAAGGCGAAGCGGAAGAGCTCGTGGCTGAAGTCGGCCGTCCAGCGCTCCCGGCCGCTCTTCTGCACCTGCGCCCGTGCCCGCTGCACAAAGTCCTCGCTCACCTGGTTCAGCAGGGGCACGAAGCTGTCCACCACCTGTGGTGACAGAACCTCCTTGTTCAGGGTCAGGCGGTCCGAGCGCCAGGCCTCCCCTGTCCTGCGGAACACAGGCAAGGGTCAGAAGTGTCCCCGAGGGCGCCATCCCCATCCCACCACCCTGCGGCTTCCCACCACCCCCAGCGCTTGGGGTTTTGGGCCACGGGGTCTTGTTTTTGGGGGGTTCCCATTGGAATCCTGAGATCTCATCTTTGAGGTTCCCACTGGGGATGATGTGGGTGGAGAAGGAGCCCTAGGGTCTCATTTTTAGGGTTCACACTGGGCTTAGTGGAGCCCTGGGGTCTTGCTTTGGGGCTTCCCGCTAGGGGTGATGGAGGCGGTGTTCTTGTTGTTGGGGTTGCTGTTGGGGGGATGATTTTTGGGTTACACTCACTTGAGGAGCACGCCGTAGGGCTTGTTGCGGTAGTCACGGTACGCCACCCATGGGGGCACGCTGAAGCGCTCGGGCAGCATCCCCTCTGACTTGAAGAGCGTGGCTGCGTCGCGGGGGCTGATGATATTCACGCTCTCGTAGACACCCAACTTCTCCCTACCACCATTAGGAGTTTGAAATATAATAGGATTTCAGCCTAAAGCAGAGCAAATACACATATCCCACCTTTCTCCTCCCTGAATCCCCAGTTTGCTCCCCGTCACAACCCCACGGTGAGCTCAGAGGGGACCCACGTCCAGCCCATCCCTGTGGCACCAAGGCAGCTCAGCATCCCTTAGCTCCCTTCCCCCTCAGCACCCTCACCTGTAGATGGGCCCAAAGCGCTGGAACTTGCTGGCCATGATGTTGTGCACGTTGTGAAAGCCGCCCTCCTTCCAGAAGTGGTACAGGTTAAGCCAACCCGTTCGCCATTCACCCGGCACCTGATCGAAGGGCCGAGCTCCTGAGGGGCCAGGCAATGGGCAGTGGACCCCCGCGAGGGCTGGGATCCCTCCAGCACAGCGGCATGCCTGAAAGCTGCCCGCTATGGGTGCAGCCCTGGAGAGCATGGGAGCGGGGCGAGCACACGGCCGGGGTGACCTCGCTCTTATCCCTGAATCCTGGGCTCAAGGCAAGGAGCTGTTGCCCGCCTCCAGCACGTCACGGGGCTGAGTGCTGGCGAAATGCCCCAAAAAGGGTTGGGATGTGGGGCAGGGGGTGGCCTTGCTTTGGGGGACAGCGCTTGGGGGAGCTTGCTCCTGCCCCGCGTTGATGCTGATGCTTGGCCATGCAACCCCAATAAAAGCCATTCCAACATAAAAACAAGTTGCCCTGCCTTCAAAATGTTTTGCTTTCCCTGCAAAACAGATTATAAAAGTGCTTGCAGTGCTGCTGCTCCCCCCCCCAACTCAGCTTCAGAGGGCACAGCCTGCAGAGGTGACCCTGAGAGGCTCCTGGGTTGACGGAGGGCTGGGAGCAGCCACCCAACGGGGATTTGCTGAGTTCCCGAAGTGGGGACTCGGCGGATTTTTTTTAGTATTTAGTTTTATTCAGCCCCTATTCCTTCCACTTCAGGAGCAAAACCGCTGAGCCCAGCGCTGGGCACCGGGGGGCGCGCCTGGCCCATCCACTGCCACCAACAGCGCCACCTGTCCCCCCCCGACACGCGTCGTCAGGTCCTCCAAGCGGACCCTCCAAAAAATGCCCCTTTGGGGACGTTTGGACCATCGGTTCCTATTGCGTATGGCACCTGGGTGCGGGAAACGCAGTGGTTTGGGGTCTTTGTGAAAAAAGAGGGGGCTGGAAATGGGGCTTCCCCTAAGGGAGGCAGGGCTGTGATCGTGTTTTCCTGTGGTATTGATGGTGACAAGTGGGACCCCCCATGGCAAAGGGGCTCTTCCCCATGACACTTATGTAGGATGCTTCCATCCCGACGTGGGCATTTCACTGTCACTTTCCACCCATGGGGCTTTCTTCACTCTGCACCCCTATGAGCAGGATGACTAAGGACCACCCCATCGCACTTCCCCCCCCCCAAAATCACACTGTACACAGTGGGAGATGCTGGGAAATACCCAATCTGGGGGTGAAAGCCTCGCCTCCACACAGCCCACAGAAGCCAGATGTGTGGAAAACCCCCATCGTCTCCCAGGGATCTGGAGCATCCGGTGCTGGGAGCGCAGTGATTTATCACAGGAGAGGTCAAACTGCTGCCCTACACCAAAACTACAACTTATACTCTGACCTGAAGTCGGGGGAACAGCATTTTCTGATGGGCTTTTTGCTTCTTGTAGGCACAAGTTGTTTCTCTGGTACCCAGAGGGATGCTGTTGGTGAAGATGGTACTCAAAGTGATGCTGTGGGTACAACATCCCAAAGGGATGCTGAGGCTGCAGGTGGCAGCCCTGGTATCCAAAATGATGTTGTGAGTACAGAGAGCAACTGGTACCCCAAGGGTTGCTGTGGGTGCAGGCAGTACCCAAAAGGATGCTAAGGATGCAGGGAGAGTCAGGTACCCAAAAAAATGCTGTGGGTGCAGGTGGCATCCCCAGTACCCAATGGGATGCTGTGGGTGCAGGTGGTACCCAAAAGGATGCTGTGGATACAGAGAGCATCTGGTTACCAAAGGGATGCTGTAGGTACAGGTGTTGCCCAAAGGGATGCTCTGGGTGCAGGTGGTACCCAAGGGGATGCTAAGGGTGTGGGTAGCATCCCTGGTACCCCAAAGGATGTTGTAGGTACAGGTGGTACACAAACAGATGCTGTTGGTGAAGACGGTACCCAAAGGGATGCTGTGGGAGCAGGTGGCATCCCTGGCACACAAGGGGATGACGTAGGTGCAGGTGGTATCCCTGGTACCCAATGGGATGCTGTTGGTGAGAATGGTGCCCAAAGGGATGCTGTGGCTGCAGCTGGTACCCAAAGGGATGCTAGGGTGTAGGTTGGCAACCCTGAACCCAAAGGGATGCTCTAGGTACAGGTGGTATCCCTGGTACCCAGTGGAACGCTGTTGGTGAGGATGGCACCCACAGGGATGCTGTGGGTGCAGGTGGCATGCCAGAGACCCAAAGGCACGCAGACCACCCCTCAGGTTCTGTGCATGTCACACACAGGGCGTGCAGTCAGAGCCCAGGGTTGCAGGGTTTCTCACGGAACCTCACCTCTGCAGGATTTCCTGGGCCTATTGTGTGCAGCGAGCCCTGAGCCCTGCGTGCAGAGCAGCCACAAGACTGCACCCAAGGTCACAGCACAGACGATGCCTGCAGCAGGCGCCAGCTCCATCCTGCAGCCCTACAAAAAGCTGCAACAAAACCCCACAAAGCTTTTGTCCCGGACCGGCAGCATTTCTCATTACATCTGTCTGCCCTTTGGTAGCACAGCAGGAAGCCAGCAGCGACTCACAGCCCCCAGCCTTCCTGCAAACATGCCCCCGTTCAAATAAACCACCCCGAAAATAACCCAAGGGGAACAATGTGCTGCCCTCAGGGTGAGGTGCTGAGCGCTGGGTTTCACTCTTTCCATCACCACATTTTCCCTGCGCAGCCCCCAGGGCCGCTCTCCCCAAGCTCTTTCTCAGCAAGCTTTCTGCTCGTAGAACACAGAGTGGTTGGGGGGGGGGGGGAAGAGCAGCTAGGAAGGAAAAAACCCAACGCTTTTTTTTTCCATTTTTAGGAAATTTAGCGTTGGTTTTTTTCCCCCCTCTTCTGTCCCTTTTGCTCCGTGAGCACACAGAAGGGCTCATGAAACTTCAAGGGCAGCACTGCAGCTCCGCATTCCCGTTTCTCTTGGCCGTCCCCCTCCTCCTTTCTGCCTTCACACTTCTCCTTTTAGCACAGGCTCGCTTCTCCTTCCCTGCATCAGGGTGCTGCCGTCACATATGGTGCTGCCGGGACGTCTGCTGCCAAGCCCCAGAGTGAGAGAAGATGAAGAAATAGGGCTTCCATAGCGAGCTGTCACCCGAGCAGTGATAACTCCCAAATATTTCCCAGCCCTACCTGCAGGAAGGAACCCAGGGGTGAAAAAGCCCTCAAAACAAAGCTCTACGACGAAGCCACGATCCCAAACGTGATGAAGCTCCAGCAAAAGGGTCCTGTGATGACATTCCATTGGGAAAAGCCACTCCTGACGTCAAGGCAGGCAGATTCCAGCCACAGCAGCACCCACGGGCACCTGGCAGCTTTATTTTTACCAGCACAGCCCACGTGGGGAGCCCAGAACCCACAGCCCACATCCTGCTCTGGTTTCCCCATACAAGCATGACTGCCCAAGACACACGAAGCTGTTAAAGATGGGACACGAAGGGTCTGAGACGGCGACGTTTTGAGTGATGGGGATGGGGGAAAGGCCAGAACAGAGCACAAAGGGTCAATGGGAAATGAGGAGCTGGGGATGGGGACGGCGTGCAGCCTTGAGGGGGAGCCCAGCAGCCCTGGTGCCCAGTAAGAAGCATGGTGCCCACGTGCTCTCGTCCACTCTTTATTTCAATGATCACCTTCTCACTTTGGTCACAGCTTGGAAAGGGGTTTTGTTTTTTGGTAGCTGTTTTCTTTCCCTCCTTTCTCTACTCTGAGCCCGCCTTTCTACCACGCTAGAAAATTAGACAAGTACAGCAATTGCTCGTTGATAATAAATAGGTCATTTGTTAGTTGACAAAGTTAAAGTGCTTTGAGAAGAGATGTAAGAAGCTCTATGCTAGGCTCTGGGGGTTGTGTGGGAACGTAGTGCTGTAGGAAGCTCTGCTCTGCCTACACCCCCCCCTGCTTTGCCCAAAGACCACAAGGCTCAGCTGGCGGCACAGCCTGCCCAGCACTCTGCCCACCAGGCTGGGGGAGTTCCAGCAGTCCATAGGGCAGGGGAAGGCTCGGACAAGGTGTGGGATCACCCTCTGCGCACAGGCACAGGGACAATATCCCATATTTCACAGTTTAATCTTGCTTGGAGGCCTCAGAGCTCAGGGCGGGGGGTGCTGGCCCTCCCCTGTCTCATCATGCAGCACCCAGGGGTGGAAGTGGCTGCGAAGCCCTGAGCCCCACAGCCTGGCTCCTCTTTCCCTGAGGAAGCCCAGTCCCTCCCCAAGGGGAAAGGGGCACTGGGAGCAGGGCTGTCCGCAGAGCGATGCCCCTAGCTGCCTGCACGGATTTGTGCGTTTAACGTCTCCCCAGGGCCTCCTGGGGGCTTCCACCTCTCCTTCCAGTCTCTAGGAAATCTTAGGGCCCTTTGGTCTGTCCTCCCCCACACCCCGAATCTATAGCTAAGTCATCCTCCAAGTCTTATCCATGCAAAACGCTAACTTTGAGCCTGCCCTTCCCTGCAGTTTGTCAGTGCCAGCTCCCGCTCGCTCTCCCACATCACAGCCCTCTGAACAACCAACAAAACCCTTCCAGAGCAGAACGGGACCCACGAGTGACACTGGGAAGATCCCAGCTGCTCGCCCCTTGGGCTTGTTGTTAGCCACTAACACCCTGGAGAGAAGCGCAGGCCAACCAGTTCGAAAGGCCAAGGGCTGGCTCCTCCTCTTCATCACATGCACGTTCCCAAAGAGAGGAGCCGTTGCGCCCTGAGGATCAGTGCATGCACATCTGCATAGTCCCCTGAACAAAGTCTGCACCTGGTGCGTGCTCAGGACCACCAGTATGGAGCTACCAGCGCGTGCCTGGGGGCAGGCTGCAGTCCTGTGGGTACAGTGAACGTTCCCCTTGAGACAGGACGCTCCTGGCCCCAAACCCTGCTCCATCCGGCCCTGTAGCTGCCTCTTCCTCACATCGACTCCGAAGATGGAAGAGTTGCTGCCCACAGAGCCGGGACACCGCTGGGGACAGTCAAAGGTTAGTGCCCAAGGAGTGACTGAGAGCAAGGGTCTGGCCTCACGTTAAGTGCAGGAAGAGTGGCAGCAGTTGGGAAGGCGGCCGTGTCGTGCTCAGTGGAAGAGCTCCACCAACAGCACCATGAGCAGCAGCTGCAGCCAGGATGCCAAAGTCACGGTGGCCTGACCCTTCTGCGACATGAACCTGAGCTGGTTCACCAGGTGCTCCTTCACCAGAGCCTGCCTGAAGCCGTCCTCCTCCGAGACGCAGATGTAGTGGCCGTAGTGAGTGTGGCTCACGTTCTGGATGAAGTAGAAGCAGTCCGGCTGCGGGTGGGTGTTGTTGCAGGTCTTGATGAGGGTGTCGTTGTGGTACCAGTTGTAGGTGGCATAGTGGGACTCGACGGGACAGTTGAGGTAGTAGCGAGAGAAAGGGACGACGGGGACGACGGTGACGTTCTGGTAGCTGTCTGCTGGAAGAGGTTGGGAAGGGTGGCATGAGACAGGAATCCCCAGGAGGCACACACTGCCCTGCAGACCCACAGGGAAGAACGGGTGGGTTGATGGGGACACATTGCACGGGGACACATTGCACTTAATGACAACGGCAGGGCACGAACCACACCTGGTGATGTCCATAGGACTTCTCCTGCCTGGATGGCCAGCAAAACAGTTTGAACCCCCCTCAGCCAGCTCAGAAGACCTCATCCTACCACAGCGCCAGGTTCAGCACAGAGGGGAAATGAGGCCAAGGAAGACTGTTTACAGCACTGGAGAGGTTTCCAGATGTGCTGACAGCTCCTTGGCACGAAGGCCTATCGGTGAGTTGAGTTATGTTTGCACAGCAGCCAGCCAGACTGCGTGTCTGGGGGTAGGAGGCAAGATATTTCCTAATGGCTGTTGGCTTTGCGCAGCGCAGGCTGGGCTGGGTCACTCAGATCATCCCTACCTAAGGGACATCTGTGGCTATAGAAGCAGCAGCGTGCCATGAGAATCGATCGTGGTACTGCATACCAAAAGGCCTGACAAACATTCAGCTCATGCCTTTATTTACTCAGCAAACACACTGCGTAGCCGTTGACTCCGAGCCGATACGTGTGGTGTCTCAGCCACAGCACAGTCATAATGAGTTCCCCAGAACTGAGTAGCAACAGCTCTCCCAGCCTGTGCTAACACTTGAGAATCAGCCCCCCTGCTTCAAACCCTTCACATACCTTCCTTAACTTCACCCTTCTGGCACTTTCCTTGCCACGGCTCCAGGTTCAGGTTCTGACGCACCTCCCTGCCAGGTGGAAACAAGCATTAGCAAGGCACTACCAACACAGCAGCAGCACTCTGGAGCTAAGAAAGGAGTTTATTCCCATAGAGATTGTGCTGGATCAGAACGTTTAAACACCCACTACCAGCAGGGTGGGGAAAAACGCCCCCCAGACACTTAAGGGGTTGGTGGGTGACAAATGTGAGACACAGCAGCTCACCATAATCAACCACTTTAAACAGCACCATGATTGGTAGACCTTGATTTTTACTGAGGGCAAGCATAACGGACCATATTTGTGATGAAGCTACGCACGCTTCTAAGGGGAAAAGGGGATCTGGTGCTCAGGATGTATGAAACCCATTGATTTCTCCCTCTACCACAGCAGAGGTGCTGCAGGAGAGCCCTGCAGAGGCGCAGGGCAGCAGAACAGCATCGAGCACTGCCTGGCCACAGTGAGATCTGCCTCTGATGGCAAGATGCTCACAAAACCAAGCGGCCAGGAAAGGGTACAGCGAAGATGTGGGCATTTCCCAAGCTAACACATCCAGCCAAATTTGATGGGGATAGCAGCGAGCTGCCCGTGCCACGTACCGGTTGTGATAGATGGACTGGCAGCGCCCATCGGCCCACCCACAGTAGGGGTCCCTGGCCAGCAGGCAGCTCTCACAGTTGTTACGGTACACCCCACACATGTCCATGGGCACCTCCACCACTCTCCTGCTCGAGCCCACGTACAGCATCGCCTGTGGGAGGGAAGCAGAGGGGCTGATCCTCCCAGCACCCGTCCCAGTGCCGCCCCGCGAACGTCTCGCGCTTCTGCGAATGTTCCTACAGCTTTAGTCACTGTGATGCCGGGTTGGATCCCACCAGCAGGGCTGGTAGCTCTCCAGGCAATGCAGTCATACGTCGCTTGCTCTCTTATTTTCCCCCACCTTAGGTATAAATAAATTTGCTCCATCAGTGCCAGCAATGTTTTCACCTCCGGGATGGAGCACCAGCATTGTCTGACAGCTCATCTGCCAGCAAGGCCAGAAAAGGAGAGGGAATCTGCAGGGGAAGCAGAACTCTGTGCTGGGATTTGACCCAGGCAGCAAACAGCCTCGCTCTTCCCTCTCCTCCAGGAGAGATCTCTTTGCCCACTGCTCTGCACAGTGATCCAGCACTGGGGGCATCAGCCCAGCTGCGAGGACCCTCCCCTCAAACCCATCCAGAGGCTGTTTCCATATCTAGGAGCTGGTATGAAACTGCCTATCCCTGCTTCCTGCTTGCTTTTATAACCACAGCCCCAGCCACTGGTTTCTTTTCTATGGACCTACCCTCTCGTGGTCCAGGATCATGGACTGGATCGGGTCCTTCTTTGAGAAGACCTGGAGCTCCATGATGTTATGCACTCCCCCTGGCAGCTCTACTACCTTGTGGATGGATCCCCTGTCTGGAAAACAAGACAGGAGAGCCCTGATGAAGGCAAAGCAAAGGGACTAAAGCCAGGAGTGGGGAAACCGGACAGAGAAGCAGCTCTGGGAGCTCAGCCCTTGTTGCAGCACACAATACCCACTCTGCAGAGCCAGATATGACTGTGTCCCTGAAACCAGCCACCCAGGGGGAGCCTGGAACCTTTCTCAGAATTATTTTCTTAGGAAATCACCCTCTAAACAATAGTGCTACCCAGAGCAGAGCTTTGTCACCCTCCCAGCCAAGAGCTATGAGGAACTGGTTTCCCCTGGAGGCCTGGCCAAGCCCCCTTTGTTCAGCTGCAATAAAAACCAACAGCTCTCCAACTCGCCATTGTTCTGCAGTGCCTTTTCCCCAGTGCCTGGGGCTGAAACGTGGACTTTCACCTTTCTGGCTTTTTAAGCAAACTCCCTCCTCCATTAAATGACTTCAGAAATTGGTAACACAAGAGAACGAGCAATTTGGCAGAGATGTGGCAATTCTCCTCCTGATTGAATGTGCATCAGCAGTCTCACCAGTTACTCTCATGTAATTGTCTCGTTTCCCTATCCCAGGTAGCTGCTCCCTTACTCAGTGCAGCCAGGGGAGGTGAGGCAGGACCTCCCATAGGCATCAGGCAGGGAACAGGATCACCCCTCATCTCACTCCAGGTGTCTCCATGCCCACCACAGCACAGGTGGGAAGCCTTGCCAAGCCCTGCAGCACGAAGCAAGCTGCCTTGCAGAATTTGGAAGGCATTAGCTGCATTTAGCAAAAGCTTTTAGCAAGATAAGAACAATAAGAGCATCCACTGCCTCCAACCCAGGCCACCAAGACTTGTCTGTATTTTTTCATGTCAGTAAACAAGCTCCAATACAACACAAATGCAAAAACAAAAAGGATGAGCACAGCTCTAGGGTGTGAGCCTGGGCAGCAAGGCAGGAAAGAGAGCACTGTGCCAGGGTTCCTGGTACCTGTTGCCAGATAAAGCACGGTGTATTGGTGTCCATCACTTGCAGAGACCTCATGCACCCCAATCTTCTGGTAGCGGTGCTTGTTGTGAAATAAGGGGCTCCTGGTGGGCGCGAGGGGCTCCACTCGGTTCTCTACCTCTGGGTGGCTGTCAGCTATCTTGAAGGTCTCACTTGGGGTGTGCTGTCCAAAGGGAACACACTGCACCGGGAGGGAACAAAAGGCACTGCGTCAGAGGAAGGCAGATACGTGGGGGTGACACTTGAGGGCAGGAAATCAATGACATGGCACAGCTGAGCCTAGAGGAGAATGCCCAGGGCCTCCTGCCATGGCAAAGAGCCTGCAGGCTGCTCTGCAGCTACACAGGATCAGAGAGCAGGTTGGAAAACATGCAGCAAACACCTTATCTGCACACCTGGCAACCCAACAGCCTTTCTCCTATTGCATAAGTTTCAGTTTAGCAAATTCAGACCCTGCCATCCCCCACCGGCCTTGAACAGCCTCTCCCTGTGCAGTTGTTTGCTGCCAGGTCAGTTGAGCACCATGAACTGTAGGGTTAGGCTAGAGATTTCTGCTGACAAAAATTCTGTGTTAGCAAACACAATGTGAGGCTTTGTCCTCCAACTTCAAATAAGGGCTCAGACCTGTTTGCCAAGTACATAAGAGCCTCACTCCCCTTTAATTTTCATGAAAGTGTTGGACCTTGACCAGCCTCCTCATGTTTCCAGTAACAAAGCTCAGATCCTTCCCACGGTGGCCACAGCCAGTCTGAGAACAGCACCCAGCTCTCAGCTGGCTGGTTGGGACCCTCAACTGCCCCAGCTCCTCTAACAGCAGCAGAGCAGGGAGCTTAGGAGGTCTCTCTGCTTAACCTGGGTGTCTTTCATCGTTTACTCACCTGCCCAGGCTTGATCTCTGGGTTGGGACCATTATAGCCTTTGAGTTTGGATGTCCGAAACACGTTGTCAATGTCCCCAAAAGAATAGACACAAACAGCAGAGCTTCCCCTGTGGGAAACAAGACAAAGAGAGGGTCAGGGATACAGTGGCCTTTGGCTGGGGCACGGCTGGGGCACAGCTGCGTGTCGCACCTTTGCTGCCCATGTCCATTCTGGCTGTTTTCCACCCATGTTCCTGCCAGAGAGAACAAAGGGCTGAAGGAAAGGACAAGGGCCCATGGGACAGGCATCCCCTATTTTGCAAAGACCCTTACCAGGTGTTTGTGAAGAGCCCGTAGACTTTGGAGTCCCTCCAGTCACTTGCAGGGACAAAGAAGACATCCTGCAGCCAGTTGAAGTTGCCCTTGGTGGCCGGGTCGACACAAATCAAGCTGGCCTTCAGGAAGGTGGTCCACTTGGAAGCAGAGAGGGAACTGGTTCCACCTTTGTCTTCCTGGAGGGGAAAGAAAGCAGGGAGTCAGGGCTTGGTAGAGAACAACACAAAGTCCCCTCTGTATGGCATCTTAGGAGGATAACTGAGGGATGCTCCGGAGAGATATTTGCTGCTAGTCACTGCAATGCTTGTTGATCTCTAACATCCCAGCAAGACAGGGCAGTGTTGCTTGTCCCTACAAGCAAGATGGGAGCCCAAGGACAGGAAGGCCAAAAGACATGGCTAGAGGGAGCCAGAGGGGCCAACTCGTGTGCTGACAATACTAGATGAGCTGGTATGGCCATCTGTCACCTCTGTGACACTGCTGCCTCCCCACCATACCCTGTTCCCATGGTACCTTACACAGCTGGGCCACTCGGGAGATGTTTCTGGGTGCCTCAGGACTCTTATCTGGATTGTCTTCACGGAAGAAGTAGTAAATCTTGTCCTGGTAAGGATCTTCATGCCTTAACGTGGTGGCTTTGACAAACTGAGGGTCTGGAAGGGGAAGCAAGCAGTCAGAAAACTTTGGCCTGAACAAGCACCCTTCAGAATCACAAGCCCACTGGTGGGTCAGGGCAAAGGACAGGTCCAAGCCTTTTCTCTGTACCTGATCAGTCACAGCACACTACAGACTATTTTTCATGCACCATGTTCCCACATGTTCCCTTTCCTCTCTCTCCTCCATGCACTTGTTACCTTTGGGGCAAATCCCCAGAGCCCAGTGAAGCCTTGGCTTTGTACAGAAAGGTTCCCTCAGTGCAGCAAGCTGCCTCACTGTGTTCAGTGTGGAAAACCCAGTAATGTTGTTCCTATTAATACACTGCTGCCACAAAGGGCATCCCCAGCAGCACTATGGTCCCTCTGGGCATCGTTAGATGGTGGCCCTGTGGCAGGGAATTCTGTGTCATCATGGGATCAACCCCACTGCTCTGGGTCTGCAAGGCTTTTTCCCCGCTGTCTTGCTAGGCCTTGGTGTCATTTGGATTTTTGTCTTTGATAAAAAAAGGCTTAGGAGAAGACAGTGCAGTAAGGTTGCAGAAATTGAGAAGCCCATTAGCAGCCCAACAGCTTCTTGCTGCTGGGTCATGACCCAGGCTGGGGATTTGGAAAGAGTCATTGCCCAGAATGGAAGCTGTTCTTCCTGTTTCCACCACCACTCGGCAGCTGATGGGCACCTTTACACAACAAGCATCTGACATGGGACTTGCTGTCCACTTCTCTCCATTTCCCCATCCTCTCCTTCCTCACCCTGAGCAAGAGGAACTCATGCCAGTTGTCTTGGTGCAGAAGCGAGGAGGTGAAATTCCCCCCAGCTGGCAGCAAGAGAGCTGCAGAGAGCTGCTGGGTCCCTCCCTGCCACACCATGGGGGACAGATCCAGATGAAGCTGCTTGCTGGGGCAAAGCAACTGGTCCCATGCTCCTGTACTCACTTTGCATCACTGTGTCACTTGTGTAGAGTTCTCCATCCCCTTTCACTCGTCGGAAGCGGGGGATCTTGCCATTCTGCTGGCTTTTCTTGATGGTAGAGTAGATGTTAGGATCTGTGGGAGAGGAAGGCTCTTTTGCAATGAGGTGTTTCAAGAGGGGGGCAAAAGGATTTGTGAGCACAAAAGCAAGAACCAAGAAGTATCTGGACACATGGTCAGGTGAAGGGGACTCACAAATGGTGGATACAAGTCAAAAAACCCAGACCTCCCTGCCTAGGATTGCATGGGCATGGCAGGACTCCCAGGGAACACTCTCAAGCCTTTTTCCTACAGAGCAGCAGGGATAATTTCTGTTCTGACTCTGGAAGGGAACCTCATCTCCCCCTCTACCAGGTCCACAGCAGTGCAGATCCTGCAGAATGACACCATTCTCATGCACCCTACCTTGCCCTGCACAGAGATTCAACCCTCTCCCTAGGACAAGAACTAACAACCTCTTGCCATACTCTGCCCTAGAAGGACAAGCATCAACATGAGGCAAAACCAAGATCACCAGCCAGAGCAGAAAAGCACAGCCCTTGGACAACCTAGGCTTCCTGCACGGCACTGCAACCCAAAACATGTGAGCAGCCAGACTTACAGTCAACGATGACGAGGGAATTTGTATCAGGAGTGAAAGGAGCAAGACCTCTGCCATCCTGAGGAGAGTCCTTCTCCTTTTCTGTCTGGGGAAGGAGAGAAATGGCCCCTGAGAAATGCAATCAGTTCAGGGCAGGGGATGCAGGTGCCCACGTCCCCCCTGAGCAGGTGAGCACAGAGGCTCCCTTCACACCCCTCAGTCTGTGATTCAAGTTGTTACGTGGGCATCAAGGACCCCTGAGCTCTGTTTTGGCTTTAGGCCCACTCCCAATCTGTGCAGCATCCCCCACAGTGCCTGGCTGTCCACTGGAAAAGACACCAGGCAAAGCAGAACAGAGGAACTCCAGCTTACCAAGTGCCAGCAGGTGGGATTGCAAGCGCCAGTCCCACACACTAACATCTCACTTCCATGCTTTGCTATTAAGGTGATGAAGTTTTTATTGTCCTCCTGCAAGAGAAAGGAGAGGATCGTGAGCAGCTGCAATTGGCAGACCACAGCCCTGTAGCTCCACGTCTACAGCACTACCAGCACTCTGCTATACAGCTCCCCAGCTTTCCCATAGGTGTTAAAACCAGAGGAGCAGTCCTCCAGCCCGAGTCCTCCAACCCACATATTCTGTTCCTCCAGAAATAGGACCTACCGGGCTCCCAGGCTTCAAACACTGTGCTCCATTTTCCACAGGGAACTCTACCTGGTGTAAGAGAGAAAGAGAGAGGCTTTAATCACTGCCCTCTCAAAGACAGTTAACAAGGACCCAGTTTCGTGTACCACGTACTCAGTTGTTCTCTTAGCAAAAGAGCACATCAGTTGGAAGGTCATCAACACAGCAGCTCAGCCCTCTTCCCCATCTGAAAGCCCTTGGGAGACACTGAGGTGGCAGGACTGGGTCTCTCAGCCCTTGGGGGTGATGTGCAGAAGTGGGGATGCAGGGCCGAAGCAGCGAGCACAGCCTGGGTTGTTCCCTGAAGGATTTTGAGAGAAGGGCTGTTGTTGCAAGGAGTGAGTGTTCAGCAGTGGATGTCCAAGGACTGGGACACACGAACCCTGCTGCTCCTTGAGAACAAGGGCTGTTTCTGGGAATAAACATAGGGACTGGCTTGTTTGAGAAGGACAAGCGTGGGTCATGTGGAAGCTAACCACCCCAGGGTTTTCCTGTTGTTTTAACTCGGTGCCCAGCTGATTCAGAGCTTGCTGTTTTTGAAACAAGTCAGTGATGATAGAAGGGGATGGGAACACAGCTCCTCCGCAGTAACCTGACTCTAAGCTGCCCTTTCCATGCTACAGAACACATCCCCCACCTGAGCAATCCTAGCCCTGGCGCAATAGAGACCTCAACAAGATCACAGCTTGGGAAGAACCCACCTGCAGTGAGTGCAAAACTCTCCCCTTTGCTGCAGGTACCAACCATTCAGAAGCTGTGGGCATAGAATGGACATTCTCAGTCCTGATTTTGTTGGTGGCAAAGGTACTGAGTCAGCTATCTAACACCTGGGCTGCGAGACAGACACCGAATGCTTCCTAATGTAGCCGTGGGCTCAAAGTAGTGAGCAGAGCATCCTTACCGGGTAGGTCTCAGAGGTTGCAAAGTTATAGTAGTAAAGGATTCCCTCTCCCCCGACGTAGATGCTTGAGCTGTTTGTTTCATGATAGAACACCGGGTACTTCTCATTCCTGGGAAATGTATACTCCCTCTCACCTAGGAACAGCAAAGACATTCATTAGGGAAAGCACAGCCCACTGCAGAGCAGCTGCAGCCAGTTCAGGCTGATTGACTCCCTTCTGCGTCCTTGGCATGAGCGATGAGAAAAGCAAGGACACAGGGTTGTATGGGATGGTGCCAGGCAGTGAGGGAAGGCAGCTCCCAGGCTCATAGCTGTGCTCTTGTCCTGGCCCCAAGGACAGAAGGTGGGACGGATGGGGTTCAGAGCCACCATCAGAAGCCAAAGGCAGCCCCCAGGCCAAAGCCTAGATGTCAGAGGGGGAAGCATGTAAAGCTGCAATGCTCAGGGCTGCACGTCCCCAGGGCAACCAGAAAGTGAGCTGCAAGACGTGGGGCCGTGGTGTCACAACCAGTTACAGCAAATGGGAAGCTTCCTGGGCCCAGCTGAGAGGAAGGACTGCTTGTCCTTCCTTTCTTTCCTTCCTCTTTCACCTTCATGCCTTTCCAGTTCACCCCCTTCTTCCCTCTGCGCTGCCAGCTCAGGTGTGGGAGGCTGCAGCAGTGCAGGGCAGCAAGCAGAGCTGTGTGCACAGCCTCCCCAGTGCTCTCTGCTCCTTCTCAGCAGCCCTGCACCACCCCAGGATGCTGCAGCCACACCTGGCAGCTCGGAGCAGCTGTGCCAGAGCCCACGCTGCTGGAATCCATCCCTTGTCCCACACTGTGCTCTGCAGCAGTCATGCAAAAGGAAGGTGAACTCGGGGAGGAACAGCAGATGAGGACTGACCTCTGCACAGTGTGATGGGATGCTCCTTTTCCAGCTCTCTTTCCTCTTTTCCAAAGAGGAGGGCCTCTCCTACCAAGAGCTGCTGCTCCAGGCATGCAGACAAAGATTGTGTCTGCCTTAGGAGCTGGCAGCCTGCACAGACAGGCAATAAATCAGAGGCACGTGTCCCTCTCTATTTATAAGGCCACTTGGCAGGACAGGCAGAGGACAATCTTCAGGCAGTGCTTTCCCTGCCTGGAGAACACGGCGCAGGGGCTCCTGCCAAGATTCTGCAGAGGCAAATATTCGAGGCTTTTCACTCTGATGCCATACGCTGCTCACGCACCTCCATGGGGTGAGGAATGGGGTCAGCTCCCAGCTGTAGGGTAGGCTGGGACACAGAGACCAGCAGGAGGCACACTGCCCTCCAGCTCACTTCTTTGACACCTGGGGTGGTGGCAGAGGGGCTCCAGCACTCGGGACCCCACAAGCAGGAAGGCTTCCACATCCAGCTACACCCACCCCCAGCAGGCTGCAGGCTGCTCTGGCTGTACTTCAGCACACTTTGCACTTTTCTACTGCTGCTAAGCCACAAGAACACTTGCTGTTCCCCAATCTTCTCCCCCGCTTTGCCCTCTGCACACACATGCCTCCACAATCACGATACCTTTGGTTTTGCTTTCAGGGCTTTTTTTTTTTTCTTTTTCCCCCACAACAGTTTCTCTCTGGTCAGCCCTGAGCACTGTGCCAACCTACTTCCTAGCAAGGACTTGCTTCTCCTCAACCAGCTGGAAACAAAAGAGCCCAAAACAATAATTTGGTCGGCGCCAACACATTATTTATCCTACTGCTCCCCAGGGGCTGCACTGAATCACCGAGTTGGGAATAAACAGCTCTCTGAGCCACGGCCCAGACGCTTGAGCACTGATTTGGGCTGCAAAAGGGAGCTTTGGAAAGGAGTTTCCATGAGCAGGTGCTGGGTGCATTCAGCCCACGCTCTGCCTCAGACTGTTAGGGTTTGATCTCCTTTGCAACCAGCAGGTTCATGGGGAGGGATGGAGGGGGGGAGAGGGAGCAGCCCTGCTGTCCCATGCATGGTTTGGGGTTTGCTCTGAGAGTGAGGATGATGAGACTGAGGGCATCCAAAGGGTAAGGGTAAAGTGTGGTGCCCACAGCACGTCCCCAAAGAAGGGGATGATGCAAAGTGAGCCTAGAGCTTGAAAAACCACCCGGCAAGTTTCCAGAGCTCTGCTAAATCTGTTAAATCTCTCCGGCTGGCATTTAATGTAAAGCCAACCATCAGCACGCAAATCAATGGCAGGATTGTCAATTGAAATGCTAACCCGAGGCCGGAGGAATGAATAGGAGAAAGAGCAGCTTTGTGCTTTGCCGGCAAGAGGAGGAAAGCCAAGGCAGATTGAAGAATAATAGTAATAAAAAATGAGGGAGCAGGAGCGAGCCCAGTGCATCTCATAGGGATGCATGAAGGGTGAGGTAATGGAGGAGGAGGAGGGAAAGGACCAGGGAGATGCTCCAGACGAAACCCATCCTAAACAAATTCTGCTTCAAGCTGACCAGGGTGAAGCAGGCTGAGCTCCCTCTGCACAGTGTGGGCATGCTGTGCTTTGAGGAAGAACCAAAGGACCTATGGATGCAGGAGCCAAGAGCTCAAGCTGGGGTTGCGGGCATGGGAAGAAGCAAGCCTGCAGCCCTCATCTCCAAGCAGATGCTTGCAGCACTCCAGCTAGGAAAGCAGTGTGGGTGCGTGGGCTCATTATAAGCAATTGCATCATGGCTGCTTTATTCCCAGCTCGGGGGCTGACTCAGCTATGCTGCACCCCACCACACTGCTGTGTGATGAAGAAAGGCCATCAGACCCACCAGTACCCACAGCACAAATCCTGGGATGCTGGCTTGCACAGCTCTGAGCATGGGTAGCATGAAAGGCTTTACGGGTCTAGGACTCATTGGTGCTCAGAGGACTGTGTTAGCAGAATCACAGGACATCCTGAGTTGGAAGGGACCCATAAGGATCATGCAGACCAACCCCTGGCTCCACACAGGACCACCTACAAATCAGACCACATCTGAGACCATTGACTCCTTGAGCTCTGGAGTTGTCCTTAAATGGAAGGGATTGTTCAAACCTGCTCTGATGATGGCATTTTCGAATAAAGAACCGAAACAAAGCTTGAACAAAACGGAAAGAGAAAGCAATAGGGATCTTCTGCCCTTTGGGAACGGCACTTACGCAGCGAGGTGGGAAAGCACCATGACTGTAGGTGTGACAACGCTCACTGCAGCCGGAATCACACACGCTTAACGGATCCTACTCCAGTTCCTTCCTTTTCCAGGCACACCTCACTTCCCCTGCCTGTCAGGTGTTAGCTGTTCCTTCTGGAGCAGACTGAACCCGCTGTGACCTCACGGCACGTCACCGTCTCCATCAGACAGCCCGGGTTCAGTTCTGACACAGAAGAAAAAGCCAGGCATGACTCACAGCTGGCAGCATGGGGAGCCCCAGCTCCTCTACCTGTTTCACAGCATGATGGTGAGTCAGAGCTGAGCAACTCCGGGTGCAGCTCAGGCACTGCTCACACCTTGCTTTGGGAAGTATTGCAGCCAGCTCCTCACTGACATCAGTCCCAATGCTGCACACAGGATGCATGACGAGCAGCACAGGTGCACCGATGGCTTTCCTTTAAAGGAATGGAATGTGATTCCATCCAAACTCCATATCTCCTCTGTTCCAGGGAGAAGGAACTGACCAACCCCAGCCTGGATCCCCACCCTGCCTCTCCAGTGCTGCTGTAAGAAGCCAAGCTGTATTTTGCAAGGCTCTATAAATTCCCAAGTTGAGATGCCTGGAAGGAGTCAGCACGCCTATGGACAGCAGTGGTAGCCACTAAGCAATAAGATTTTCCTTCTCCTGTGATTTTGCACATGATGTGACACAAGGACACCAGCTTCTGTCATCACAAACAGAGGAGCTGGATAGGCAGCCCTCCCTTTAGGATCAGCCTGACAGCTTCCTGGGACTTTTCTACCAAAAACCCTATAAACCAGTTTATAGAACTGACTTTTCTCAAAATGACCCAGGATCCACACATGAGGTTTTGTTCTGACCTGCCATGGTGTGATTAGAGAACTACGAGGCTCGAGGTTTCCAGTTTTGCAGAAAATGATATGATTCCATCTGGGGGGGTTCTGAGAGAGGCCAAAAGGCAACGTAACATGGGGAAGCACCTCCTTCACACCTGCCTTCTCCTGCTCCCCAAAAGCTGGTGCTGCCAAGGGGTGCAGCTGCACTCCTTGAGCCTGCTGAGCTACGTGCAGCCACTTCTCAGCCCTGGGCAAGGCTGAAGGGTCCTTAGGAATGCTGCTCTGTTGCTCAACCCTGCAGCACTTCAGCTCAACCCATGCTCCAACATCAGTCACCTCCCAAAGAAAGCAAAACAGAAAGATGAAGACCCTCAGAGCTCACCTCCCTCCCAGGCATAGCAAAGGGGTTTGTGCTGCTGCCTTCCCCTGCCCAGATACATTTTCAGGATGCCTGCACTCCCTGTCACGTCCCCCAAAATACTCCACAGCTACAGGGAAGCAGCAGCGGAAACCAGGCAGCTGATGGGCTAAAAATGCGTTCTGCTGAAGCAGGACCAGACATTGCCACATGTGTTTCCTGCTCTTTAAATCCCTCCATGCTCTCTCAGGACCACGCAGTGCAGTTGCAGCCCCGCTCCCATTCCTCCTCCAGCCCCTCCTCCTCCCAGCACAACGACAAAACCATTTATAGTATTCACAGCTGGAGCCTAAGAGTAGTGTGCAAAGGGCAGGGGCCAGAAAAACAGGTCAGACCAATTCCATTGAGGGCACTGGTCATCTCCTGCATACCTGACACATACCTGGAATGGAGAAAGGCACTGCCAGGTATGGGCCAAAGGGCTACATCCACAACACACTGCTGTAGCCAGCTCAAAAACAGGCATGTGCTTGGACTGCCTGGAAAGGAGAGCATAATAAAAATGGTTTCTCAGTGGAGGCAAAGTGCTTTCTCATCACCCTGAGGGTGTAAAAGCCTTGACAGCATCTTTCCATGCCTTTCATCCCGTAGGAAACATCGTGGTTTGGTTCCAGAAAGCAGCACAAGGGAGAGCAAGGGCTCACACCGTGCTGCTCTGCTTCTTAGTGCTCCATCTGTGGCCATCACACTTTGCAAAGCAAAGCCCTGAGCCCAGCAGCAGGGGCACCATGCAACGTGTTGGAAAGTAACAAGGGGACGTGCAAAGGGGTCTGGGTGTGATTGCAGGAAGCTGCTGCACCCACAAGAGAGGTGTGAAAGCATGGAGGAAAGATGTGCAGCTGGGAAGCCCACAGTTACTCAAATCTACCCGTGGTGCGTTTCACTCCTCTTTCTTATTTTAGGTGTGAGATAGTGGTGGATTTCATCTCTTTGGTATTTCTCATCCTGCCTCTCCCCCCAGGCAGTTTGGAAATGAGCAGCACTCAGCTCTGCTAACAGCCTTCCCCAACCGCTTCCGACAGCCCCCAAGCAGCAGCAAGCCCCATTCTTGTACCTTAACACCTCCCTCTCCTCTGCAGGAGGAAACCGTCTTGTTACAGGAGCAGACGGCAGCAGAACAAGGGGGAACAGCTCTAAACTGAAAGAGGACAGATGTGAAGAAGAAATTCTTTCTTCAGAAAGCAGTGAGGTGCTGGCAATGCTGCCCAGAGCTGTGGGTGCCCCATTCCTGGAGGTGCCCGAGGCCACGGATGGGCTCTGGGCAGCCTGAGCTGGGGGACAGCCAGCCTGTGGGAGGGGAGTTGGAACCAAACGGTCTTGGAGGTGCCATCCAACCTAAGCTATTGTGTGACAACACGATTCTATGAGTATTTCCAGCTGCCACCACACCCCGCTGCTCCCCAAGGACCCTGCAATCATGGGATGCTCGGGTGCCTGCCCTCGAGGTACTGATGCCATCAGGAGTGAAATGCATGGCTCCGAGGAGAGAAAACACACAGGAAACAAAGTGCTTTGTTCCTGCAGAAGCTCTCAGCCCATGTAACTGCCCCAAGGGCTGTGCTAAGCAGGGGAAAGGCTCGAGCACAGTGTAACCAACCCAGTGTGATGGGCTGATGCGCTAAAGACATCAAATCCCCCACTATTTCTGGTAGGCATCTCGGCAGCATCGTTCAGCACGGAGGTGAGCAAGGGCAGCAAGAGAAAACGCTTTTCATTTGGTAAAGCAGCTGCCTGGCAGGGACACACCTGCTCCAAAGCCTTTCTGTACACCACCACAGCCGCCTCTCCATCCCTGGCAGTTGCCAAACGGGAGCAGGCAGCGGGCCAACCGCCCACAACCGCAAGCAACAAAAGGAAAGAGACCCCTAACCTGCAGCCAGAAGGAACGAGCCTTGCATTCAAAGCTCCTGCCCTCCGCCAGGATCCTGTCAGCAACACGCAGCCCTCGGAAGCCTGGAGCCAGGCAAGGCAGGTTTCTATTAATTAAGCACAAAATGAGTGTATGACAGGCACTGCAGAGCTTTACGCTGAGGCAGCGGGAAGGAGGCGTGCCAATGAATTATCACCATGCCCCAGCCCCTTCTGCAGGTCCCCCCTCCCCAAATTCTGCAGCCTGTAGCTCCGAGCCAATCTGATATCCCCAGTGCCCCAGGAGGTGGCTGCAAGAGGCAAGGACTGACATCAAGCAGGGATGCTTTCCTCCCCACAGCCCTGAATTGGCTGCACCCCACGGATTGCGGGTGCTAAATTTAGAGCCAGGTTTTGTTACCTCCCCAAAGCTGTTCTCTGTAATAACAGTCCCAAACTGTGCCGTGTTCCTGCTGGAAGCTGGGGAACTTTGCTCTGTGATTATGGAATTTCATTATATGGTCACCGGAATAACCAGAACAAAAGGATGCTTTTAGCAGGAGAGCTCTATGTAAAGAGCCTGGCTGCCCCTCCCTGTAGGGAAATCAGCTTCCAGAGGTTGGTTATCACAAAAAGCCTTCCGGGATAAAGATCATCACAAGCACCTTTGTGTGCACGCACCAGCAAACAGCCACTTACATTAATTGGCAGCCATCTCCCTGCTGATGGTAACAGCACTGCAGTTTGCAGCAAAGGAGCATCCCCTTTGGGCTGCAGAGCTTTGTTCTGCCACCCCAAGCTCCTGCCCAAGGTGAGGAGGTGGCACATGTATGGCACTGGAGCAAGGACGAAGCCTCAGCTCCTTGCACAAAGCAGATGAGAGCACACAGCAAAGGGACCCAGCCCTGCAGTGCTCTTGGTGTCCCCCCAGACCTGCTGCTGTAGATTCCCATCGCTGCAATGAATGTCAGCTGGTTCTCAGCCATGCAGACCGACAAAGCAGCCGCATTCTGCTCACGTCCACCATCCTATATCCACTGTTCTCACTTCCATCCTCAGCCCACAGCCAAGGTTACTTCTGTCTGGAACTATTTATGCATTCAAGCAGGAAACTCCCCCAGCTCCCTAAGCACCTGCTTCACTCTCCCTCCCAATATACACACACACATTGTCAACAAGAGAAGTAAAAATTAAACCCAGACTAAGTGGAGTCAGAGCTACAGGAAGCTGCAAGATGATAGGGCTCAGATTTGGGACCAGGTATCTACAGCACTAGAGATCCAGAGCCCTGCTAACAGTGATACTAAATACGTTAAAAGCTCTATGAAGCCTCCTGCTGCAGATTTAAGCTGCTCTGAAACTCAGCAATGGCAGGGGATGCTCAGCAGTATACCAGCACCTCTGTCCCATCACACACCGGACACAGCCTACTACACTGGGTGGAGCTGAGAGCAAAAGGCAAAATTGGAGGCACTGAACAAGACAAAGTCCTATTTCTAGGGCAACCAGGAATAGCTGCATACCATAGGATGCAGCTCCACTGGAGAGAGCTGGCCACACAATGAGCTATTTCCTCCTTCCGAGGCCTTTTTCTGGATACAAGCTGCTTTAAAAAGCATCACGTATGCAGGTTTAGATTCAATTCATCCTGCCTCAAGGAACCGTGCAGCACTACATCACCCACAAAAAGTCCTCCAAGCCCAGTTTGTCCCCAGTTCTAGCCCTGAATCTGCCTGAGAACTGACACAGAGCTGTCACTGCTCTGCCCCTGCCCCTTTCCCAGCTCTGAGCACTGCAGTGAAGCGGCCACAACTTCCATTAGTTCACCCATGCCTGCTATTTGTGTCATGCTCTTGTAACAGGAGGTGGCTGTGATTCACTCGCTCGGTTTGTTTGGTTTGTTTCTTCTTTTTCAATCTGTGCAAAGCAAGAAATATTTTCAACCAACACTTCATGATAACCAGCAGCACCCACCCTGCGAAAGTGAACCGTCTGCAGAAGGAAACGGCACTGCTGGGAAAGCAAGCAGCTTTTCCCATGGAATTGCTGATGCTCTGAGAGCTGCATGTGGAACTGCCCCACGAGATGCTTCATTCACACCCTTGGGACTGTAGTATCCATGAAATCAGTGCCACTGCCAGTTGTGGAGAGACACCAGCACCTCTCATTGTGCTTCCCCACCACCACACCATTTCTCGATGCCGCGAAGAGGCAGCTGAACTCATCAAAGCCCAGGGGTTCCCAAAGGGAATTTTTCTGGCATCACCACTTCTGCTCTTCCACCCCCGCCCCCCAGAGCCAGTTTACACATTTAGGGCAGCCAAGGGTCAAGTGTATAATCTTTCTCTTCCCCTGCAAATTGCACTCATCTCTTCTGAGATGCACGCTGACTCAGAAGTGGTCCCTCCAGCTCTCATCCCCCGTCAGCCCCACCCGTCAGTCATAGGGGAATAATTAAACTGTCAGGCTCTGTCCTAACCCAAGGTGAGCCAGAAAAGGGCTGCGAGTTCGTCTCGGGTCCAAACACACATGGATAAACTGGGACAAGAGAGCCTTATGAGTGACAGCGATTAAAAACTACCTCTGCACCATAAAAGCCTCGGTGATAAGAGCTATCCAAGCCTGCCTCAGGCTCCTCGCTGTCTCCCAGTGCTCAGTGACTTTCCGGTCATGAGACAGCCAATGTGGGATGCCATCCTCCTGCTCCACACAGGGACTGTAACCCCAACAAAGCTCAGTGTGGGAATGGCAGGCACCTTTACAAAGCAGAGCCCAGCTGGCCAGTGCTTGGGTAGAATAGGAAGAAGGAGAGATAAAGGAGAACACAGCACACAAGGTTGATATGCTTGTCTCCACACTAGCCCAGGCTTCCCCCTACAAGCCACAACAAATAGCAAATTCATCCTCTGCCACAGTCCCCATCCTCTGCCACAGTCCCCATCCTCTGCCACAGTCCCCATCCTCTGCCACAGTCCCCATCCTCTGCCACAGTCCCCATCCTCTGCCACAGTCCCCATCCTCTGCCACAGTCCCCATCCTCTGCCACAGTCCCCATCCTCTGCCACAGTCCCCATCCTCTGCCACAGTCCCCATCCTCTGCCACAGTCCCCATCCTCTGCCACAGTCCCCATCCTCTGCCACAGTCCCCATCCTCTGCCACAGTCCTTCTCAGGACAGCAGGGAGAGAAATAACCAAGAGAGAACCCAGCTCATCTGATGCAGGAAGGAGAAGGGACAAGGTCCTCATCACTGAAAAGGATCTTAAGCATTCTGGACGTGACCAGAGGTCAAGAGCTGAGCTCAGCCCTTTGCTCTGCCCTTTCTCTAAGGGGAAGAAAGCCTGCAGAGTCAGATGTACTTCCAAATAACTGCTTACCCAGCATCACACAAGAGGCAGCCAGCCGTGCAAGGGGAGCTCCTGGGATCCCTCCAGCTGCCTCTGGTGCTACATAGTGCAGTTTGGGAACAACGTGCCCACCCTCACCCCGTCCTGCACTGCATTATGGAATCCAGGATGCACAATAAAAGCAGAGCAGTTGCCCTTTTTGAGGCCTCAGGACTGGATTTACACACATTGTGCTCAGAGAGAGGAAAAAAAGCAGACCTGCAGAACACTTTGTTCCAGCCACAGCCCAGTGCTGCAAGTCCAAGCCCCTAGGACTGCAAAATCACTTAAAGCCAGGCAGCTCCCGACACCGATGCTATTTCTTTGTCTCCACATCAGAGCTCTGGATTGTGCCACTGAAGCCAGCAGCCTTTTTTCTGCTGATAGCACACAATGTCACCTCACCTATCTCTCACTAAGGCAATCGGACATCCAAGAGCCACGGGGGGAAACAGCAAAGCAGTTTTGCCACCCGCAGCGAGGTCAGGGCTCACTCCACATTGGGTGGGGGTGTCAACAAGGGCAGCAATGCAGGGGCTGAGAGATGAAAGGGGGGCAGTGGGAGAAGCTGCTGCCACTGTCTCCCTCCTCTCCTCCGGGGCTGCAGCCTGAGGAGGGATGCTGCACACTTACCTTCCCCTCCTGGAGGGAATTTCTCCATTCTCCTGCAGTGCTGTAAGATCTCTAGGTGTCTTTGAAGCTGTTACACCTGGTGCTAGCGATGGGCTGCAGCGTGGAAGAAATTTAATGAGGTGAAGAGCCGGCAGCTCCTGCACAGCCCAGGGCTGTGGCTGCATGCTGCACCACAAGCCTGACCATCGCTCCATTCCTCTCCATCCAGAGCTGGAAACAAAACCCTGCGAGCACATCACTGCGAGGCACTGCTCCGTGTGCTGACCTGCAGGTTACTCACACTGCAGAAGCTGCATTTGCCTTTTGCTGTGCTCGAAATCATAGAAAGGCCTTGGTTGAAAAGGATCACAATGATCATCTAGTTTCAACCCCCCTGCTATGTGCAGGGTCACCAACTATCAGACCAGGCTGCCCAGAGCCACATCCAGCCACTGGAGCACCAGGAAAGTTGAGGAGGGCTGAGTGCTGCCTGCTACACCCCCCCCCCCCATTCACCCCTTCACTCACATCTCAGCCTCAGCCCAAGCAGAACTCACTTCTCAAAGGGCAGGGGTCACGCTGGGCAATGCAGGCTGTGCAGTAGGACATAGGACAGCCTCGTGATGAGCCTGCCTGCACGACTCCCTCCCTGCAATTATGGCTTTTTCTCAAAAAATCAAATCAGGAAAGAGATAAGCACAAGCTGATCCCCCTCTCAGCGATGCATCCTAGCACTAATTGGCTTTGGTGCTTCTCAGTGACAGATCCTCGCTGTTTAATGTTAAGAAAAGCCACCATCTGACACAGATGCACTGAAAGGCCAAATGACTGTACCGCATGTGTGCACTGAGCACACAGAACGGGTGGAAATACAACAACTCAAGCCTGCTCCTCCTGCTCAGTGCAGGTCTATTCCAGGACACGCGCTGCCATCACACCACGCACCAGCAGCACAACTTTCTCTCTTCCTTTAAATAGGAAAGGGGAAGCGTCTACCCTGAAAAGCACGACCCCATCCCACACCTTCCTTCTCACTGTTGCACCAATATCTGAGCTGTTTCATTTGCCAGGGGATAAAGTTAGTAACGCATCATTAATTTTATAATAGCAACTCTCAGCCATTCTCCTTGCCAACCCTCGGCTTGGCAGCATGCTACTCCGGTCACACAGCCATCACCCTTCCCTCTGCTGCTGTCCCTCATCTCCAAGCAGCGAGGGGCCCAAAGAACAACAGATGGTGCGGAATAAAGCAGGGAAATTCACGTCCTCTGAAGTTGTCGGCACAGAGGAGCTGTTGTACTGCAGAGCAGCGCGGGATCTGCAGCTCGGTGGAGCCCCGGGGTTACACAAACACTTTAACCACTGGGGTCTTTTGTTAATGGAGGGGATGCTTCAAAGAAGCATGGGAAGGCACGTGATAGAACCAGTAAGCCTTACTCCACTCTTCCCAACCCACGGATGTCAGGCTGAGCTTTCCACGCCAGCCTCCTCCTCCAGAGCAGCCCTTTGTTCAGTTTCTGCTCAGATTCTGTCTGCCAAACCCCGGGCCACTGCAGCAGCGCGCATTTCCCTCGGAGAACAGTTACGCCGTACAAATATTGAGGCTGAGAAGCCATGTGCAGATAAGTACATCAGGTTCATTAGCAAATTAACTGCTTTATGCAAATGCACTTCTGCATTTCTCCCCGTGAGTTACGGCATACTGTTTCAGGAGGCAGCTTGTTGGGTTAACACAGCCACATCGGTGGAAGACGCTTTCAGAACGCAAAAAAAATTTGGAAGGAAGAAGGCTCTAAAAATTCAATGAGAGCTATCAAGGTCACCAGAAGCCTCTCCGGAGATCACAGAGCTTGGGCTCGATTTAATGAGAGCCACAAAGTCTCCTTGAAGAGACAGAAGAAATAAGAGAGGGGTAAGGCAGCAGTGCGGGGAGCAGCCCGTACTCACCTCGGGGACTGACGACGATCCTGGGGTTCACCTTGGAGCGCCCTGCTGCCCGCACAGCCAGCTGGCAGGCACCCAGGGCCACCAGGAGGGCGAGCAGGGACCTGCTGCCCATTGCCGGTGCTGCAGAGAGCCCAGATCCTCAGCCAGTGCGGCTGGCAGCCGCATTGCTTGCCTTATACACAGGGCCAATAAGAAGTGAAGGCGGGGTCTTCTCAACGACACTCCCATTTTTATTTTTTTTTTCCTCCCTTCTCCTTTTTCCTCCATTCCAACTTCTCCAAATGAAAGGTAGGCATCTGATGGCTTCATTCATCTCCATGCAAAACGCTGGCCCGAGGCTCGCAGTGAACCTGCTGAAGGATGAAGGAGGAACGCTGTGCCTGATGTAAATCAAAATGAAAATGCGTCTGCTTGTCCAAAAACACAAGCAGACCAAGGAGGGCAAAGACTTCTCAGCAGCACTTCTTGCTCTCATGGAAGCTGCACTCTGCCAACCACAGCAAGAGCAGCGCACTGCAGAGCTCTGCCATTGGGAGACACAGCAAGGCTGCAGCAAACGTTATATGCCCGCCTCACAGGGACATCACAGCAAAGGGGCCACTTCTAATCATACACCAAGTGACCAGACAAAGAGTCTGGTGCTCTTCCTGACACAGATTCCTGAGGTATGACAGCTCAAGTTTGCTTAGTCTTACTCGCCAGACCAGTCTGACTGTCATTCGCAATCATATGGGTAAGAATGCAATCAGAGCTAAGCTTATAACATCCACTCAGAGCTATGGTTGCACCCTGAGACACACACACATCTCATGCAAGGCAGGGATGCTACGCAAACCCACCCCGGATGCTAAGCAAACCCACCCCACAGGGCTGTGGCACGATGCTCACGAAGTCACTTTGCTTCAACACAGCCCTGCTCTCCATCGGGGGAGGCCAGGAAGGGCTGGAGCCTTTGTGAAGCGCTGTGAGGTTTGTTAATGAGAAGAGCAGGGAATCACACGCAAGGAAAAGCGAGGTCGGACGTGAGCAGAATAGGAGAGCCGCATCGGGAGCTCACAAGGACAAGAGGGGCAGCTGCGCTCTTCAAAGTTAGCATTGAAGCCCCACAGAGATGAAGCAGCACTGGAGGAAGCAAAATATATATATATATTAATGAGTGGACCGCTCGTGAATGTTAAGGAGCTGCAGGAATTCCCCATCAACCCCGAGCACGGGGTTTCATCTCTCTCTGTCACCAAAGACGTGCTTGGGTAATGACTGGGTGACATACAGATCATCTCTGGTTTCTCCATTTCAGACACGGGGATTCCTGCTCTTTTTGGATCACTGCTCACCTCAATGCAGCCACTGCTTCCCCACAGAGGTGATTATTTCCCTGCCTGCACCCGTGACCTCAGTAACCCTGTAAATCATTTGCCTTCGGGCGGCATAGATCAGAGAAGAATGTGTAGTCCATTAAAGCCCTTTCACACAGCCAGGAGTGAAAAAGAAACATCGGGGCATCGTTCCTCAGCCAACAACCAAAGCCATGCTACCCATGTGAACTCCTTAATAAGCAGAGATGCAGCATTGTGCACCTGCCCCAAATTTAGGCTACCCTATTAAAGTTGCATATGTTATTATCTGCTTTGTCTTTTACAGTCTCACACAGCTGGTGGGCTGGGAAACTGGTGCTGAGCTCTTGATAAAGTGACCCAGTGGTTCTGATCAGAGATCAACTGGGAGAGCTTCTGCCTTATTAAAACTGTAATTCCTTCTGTTTTTCTCATCTTCCCTGCTCCTAACACAGCTTACCCTGCACTGTTAGCTTATCTTTATTTCTACCTACAGCTAAAGACAATGCTTTTGTATGTAACGTTCAGCTTTAAACTCCCTCAGGAGCCTGGAAGCATTCAGTTCAGGGTCCCACTCCATTTCCTGCCCTGTGAACACGATCATGCTGTAGTCCTGATGCTACTGCACCCATGCTATGCAGGAGACTCAGCAGACAGTTTGCAGAGCATTACTCTCCCAAGCACCCCTGTACTGTACCTCTTCCACCAGGGTTTCCTGCCTGGAGATGGGAGAAGGCTGAAAAACCCCAAATAAAAGGACCCTGGGGGTAGACTCCACCAGTTCCAAATGCTTAGCTGACAGTGCCAGCAGTCAGCACTGCCGTGCACCTGGGCTCCAGGAGATCACACACCATTAAATAAAGAGTGCTGAGAGGCCTCTGCAGGTCAGCTCATCAAAGGAGCCCACAGCAAAGGAGAAAAGTGGTGGAACATAAGCATGCTGTGTGCTTAATGTTCAACAAGGAGCAGCCAAGCTTGAAGATGTACAAGAAGGATTGCAAAGCTGACTTTAAGGTTGTTCCAGGTCTGCATCAGTTTGCAAGGAGTGCTGAGCACGGAGCTGTGCCCTGAATACAGCCACAACTGCTCTGTGTTAAACATGCGTGCACACATCCCAAAGCAGACAAGCATCTCTGCACATTTGTTTATGTGGGACCTTCTCTAAACCAGCTCAGCCACACGCTGCCTCCAGAATGCATAAACAAGAGATCAGATTCCAGGTACACGCTCCTTCCCCACAGCTCCCTCCTATTCTGCCAGATCACAGCGCTCAGATCCTAAATAGATCAGAAGGGAGCTTCCCTGAAGAACCCTGTGACAACCAGAAAGCAGGTTTTCCTCAGCAGGATCAATTTTATTCAGTACCTGAGATAGGATGCCTGGGCCACAAGCATCCAAGCAATCTGTTATGAAACCTCCCAGTTTTAGTTGGCATCTCATCAGGCCCATTAGAGGAGGAGGTATGCTGGAACACTATGCACAAGAACTCAATAATAGTCTTCAGCATGACCCCACAAACAGACTCTAGGTGGAGTGGGTTAGGATGCAGACAATACCTTCCACAGAAAATCTTGCAATCGTGTGAGAAACCAGTGTAAGCATTACTTGAACACTCTCATCCTTGTGAAAGATATGTAAGATCTTCTCTCTGCTGCGTCACCTCTTCTAGAAGCCTAACAGCTGCATCTCTATCTCTGGCAGTTATCAGCCATGGCACCTTCAGAAAAGTACAAAGAAGGACCTTTTTGAACGTGGCACAAAGGGCTGAGGATGCTCACCAGGACTGTCAGTGCACGTGCATTTCCACAACCCCTCCCTGGATGACAGCCTGTGTGTTTTGGCACAGAGACCCTGCTGCAAAACAGACTGACAGCCCACGACATTGGGACACAACGTAAATTACCACTGTGGAACCTTGGAAGGCCAGAGCTGCTCTTTCTTACCTTCTGCATTTTTCCTTTGGGAGCAGGTAGTCATAAGCATGGAATTTGAGATGACAGAAACAGGGAGCAGTGCTGATCTACGTATCTTTCAGTTCTCAGACCAACCGAGGTTGAAAGGAAGCAATTAATCGCTTCACAGTAAGCTGCCACCTTCCAATTTCAATACATTCTCCCCCCCCACCCTCACATTCATTGCAATGTGGTGGTCACCAATGGGGCAACCTTCTAAAGCTGCAGCCCTGACAAGGCTGCCATCGCTTCACCCTCTCAGGCACACTGCTTTCACAACAAGCCCACCCCCATCAGCTCATTAAGCTGGCCCAGATCAGGGGGCTGATCAGCTGGTAAACCCCCTGCTCTCAGTTAAAGAGAAGCTCTCACATGCCAAATGCCACCCCTCAGGACTTTGAAATCAGCCAGAGAAGCAATTGTGTTCCCCAGGACATTTTTACTATACCTACTTCCTTTACTTGCCAAGGGAAGCTTGCAGCACAGCAGTGCCCCTTTGCTGGGATGTGCCTTCCCTTTTGCAGCACAGGTTTCCTTGCTGAGGAAATCCCAGTGGCTCACCTCGGCAGAACACCCCATGCCAAATGCTTCGTGATGCTGTTTGCTGATCCCAAGGTCCTGCCTCAGCTAACCCCAAAGCACAGCTCGGTCTGAAAGGCACACGCTTGTCAGGCAGCTGTGTTATAACTGAATGGCAGCCACATCAACAAGCAGTGCTGTTGATAAGCAGCACAGTAAGCAGTCGCTGACAGGGCAAAAAAGGAAACAGGATGAGATACACATCTCATGCACAGATTACCAAGATTGTCCATACCCCTCAGACATGGATTTCAGCAATTAATAAAACCCTCAAGAGTGATTCAGTTGGAAGGCATCTTCAAAGATGAAATCCAACAGCCTAACTTTTGGGCTAACCAAAAGTTAAAATATATTATTGAGGGCATCACCCTCTTGAACCTGACAGGCACAGGGCATCAACCACCTCCCTAGGATGCCTGTTCCAGTGTTTCACAGCCCACATGGTCAAGAAATCTCTCTTAATGCCCAGTCTGAACCTCCCCAGTGCAGCTGTGTGCCATTCTTACACACACGGTGACCTCACCACTTATATCCCCTTCTAAGGAATATGAAGAGGACAAAGAGGTCACCTCTAAGCCTCTTTTTCTCCAAACCAGGCAATCTAGGTGCCCTCAGGCCCTACCCACATCCTTCTACCCGCTGTGTTGCCCTCCTCTGGATGCTCTCAAGTATCTCAACATCCTCTTTACATTGTGAAGCACAGAACTGTACACAATACGCAAGGTGAGGTCACACTAAACATCAAACATAGGAGAGTCACCTCTTTTGACACAATGCGCAGCCCTTCCCATTTGGAAGGAAATGCAAACAAAATAAGTTGCTTCGTTGAGGTTGCTCTGCTTCCACCATAAAAGCAGCACATTGAAATATTAATAGCACACAGTGCATCAGCTCTGCCTTCTCAGAAGGGCCTCGATAGCCACACTGCTTGGCTTACCTGGAACTCTTGGTGTTTCTGTTCCTGAACACCATGCTCTGCTTCCCGGCACGGCCTGGATTTCTGCTCAGTGGTGCCACTCATCTCCTGCAGGAATGGCTGTGTTTCAGCAGTTGGCAAGCAATTCCCAGTCCTGCTTTGAAAGGGTCACTCGACACCCTATATATAAACTTACCAGAGAGCTTTATCAGCCCTGTTAAACCCACAACATCCTCTACTTACGAATAGAAGTTAAGTTTCCTGCCTTGCAATCTGCTCTCCCAGCCCCTGCCATAATATGCTTTTAAGCCTACATTTTTCATTTATACATGGGGAAATCAGTGTAAATTCACCTGGCCTTCAAGAAATCACTTCAAACTACAGCTGGAAAAACACCAACAGTGTTGACTAGGAATGCAGGAAATGCGGAGGCTGCTTAGAAAAGCACACTGCTTCTAAGAGATGAAGTTGACCTTCTGGTGTTCAAGTACTTCTAAACACTGATTTCTGCCTTGCCAGAGTTGGAAAGATCTCTAAGATGTTCTATTGCCTGATTCTCCTTCCTATCTTGGCCCAGGGCTGTCTAGCAGAGGCCAAGTGACGCAGAAGGTAAGTGTCAGCTCTAAATTCAGAGCCTGTCTGATGGCACGAAGGCTCTGTTTCCCCAGACATAGGAAATCTGCCATCCCTTCCAGCAGGAGAGTGGGAGCAGCTTGGGATCCCACCACATGCTTGACCTGCCTGACTTGCCAAAAGCGACCCGTCAAAATCTGTCAAAGGGAAAAGTGCCTCTTGTCTTCCTGCTTCCCATCTGCCCCACCTCATAGACTATTTTATCACCTGCATCCTGGTTATTGCATCCCCACCACGTTTCCACCCAACTCATTTGGGAAAAGCAACTGCAGGAAGTTGTAAGCAGCACCAAGTCACAGACATTGGGGAGGAAGGAAGGGAAGAGCAAGAAAATGAGGTGGAGGAAGAATAAACGGACGTGAATCGCCCAGCCAGACAGCAGCTGACAGGATCCACAGGGTGACTGAGTTAGGCACAACTGCATATTCTTTGGGAAGCAATTCTGAAACGTTTCATCACAGGGAGCTGCACCTCAGCAAGGAATACACCAGAGCAGGATGGCCAGCACTCCTCCCTTCCCTGAAACTGGGCTGTGTGCAAATAACCCAATTAGCACAGAGGTAAACAGTTTGGAGGCTGCTCTGTGGGATGCCAAGGTGACATGCTGAGAGATTACAGAGCTCTGCTGTCACTAGCAACAGTTTCTGCTTTGGAGATTAAATACCCATTTTCTTCCTGGCTGCCCAGCTCTCACCTGTTGCCACTCCAGCGATCACAGTTTACAAACTAGAATAAAATAAGCCTGGTGGGATCTGTTAACGACTTACACCCCACTTTTGGCTCTGAACCTCCCTGACCCTCAGATCAACTAGAAAAATCTACTGGCGTGCATCTTTATCCACTCACTCTGCTCTACTGTTAGGGGCCACTGCGGGAGGACTTGGGATTCTGGCACTGACCCTGCAAAGCCCATTTGATGCTTTTATCAGCCCTGGAGTGGAATCCCACGTCTCTCCAGCTTCTCCCTCAAACTCAATACCTGAGCTAATGCACCCTGTGCAACTTGGTGGATCATGCTTTTAAATCAGCAAGGCATTCATTTAAGTAGGAGGGAAAGAGAGGTCTCAAAGTGACTTCAGGAGAACCATTCCATGCACCGGCAGCCTGGAACATCCAGAAGCCAGCTAGAAAGACCGTGCTCAGAAATACTCCTCAGAAAGCCTTGGCTCATCCTAATAGCAATTTTACCTCACTATTATTCCTGTTAAGGGATTTTGACGATGTTTGGTTGGAAGTTGTTTGATTTTCCTTTATAAGTTTCCAGGCTCAGTTCAAAAGGACTTGAGCCAAGAAGCTTCAAGCTCAAAACCAATAGCTCAGTCATTTGTCTTGGCATCAAAGGATGTATCAGGGAACGTTTACCTTCTCCCCTTTGAAATTTCCATTCTGTCTACTGTAGTTTTATTCAAACCAAGCATTCTTCTAAAGCAGGACTACAACTACTAGTAGTCATAAACTGGAAGAAAACATTAGGAAACGTGCTAAGAAAGGGTTTGACTCCCACCTCTTCACAGGCACACGGGTCAGCTGTGCCCTGTCACCTGCCCTGACTCTTACCTGATTCCTGACCAGGAGGCCCAGCATCACTAAAACTTTCCTTCCTTGCTGGAAATTCTGCCTGAGAAAGAAGGAGATTTTGTTATTGCCAAGGAAATCCCAAAGCTTGTGGCAGCCACCACGTCCTGCCTGCCCCTCCGTGTTGAGCTCACCCAGCCAACACAAAGCTAACTCAAGAAGAAAAGCTACAGCCTATTCCGTATTTCCTGGCTCCTCAGTGTTCCCTGAGAACAAAGCTGAAAACAAGCAGGAAACTACCGAGCCCTATACAAATAAAGTCAGGGATATGACAGATAAATTTCCTGCTCCTGTTTATGCATGGAAGCTTATTGCCTGGGTGTTCAAGGTCATTCCCTCCCTTGAAAGTTGTGCAGGTGCAGCATCCTGGGCACAGCAGCATTGGAGAAACCTGCCCTAAGCAGCATTCACAGCTGGGGTGTCAATGGAGCTGTGGGGGCAAAGCACACATCCCACACTGGATCTAGGTGCAGGGAGGACAGTGTTCCCCCAGCTCAGCACACGTGTGTACGACAGAGTTCCTTTAGCAGCATAGCCCTGCAAGCAGTGGACACTCAGAGCCTGTTTGGACTGGGAGAAACAAGATGTCTTCTGAGATATGGGAGAGCCACGTGGGAGGGCGAGTGGAACTCAGAGCTGGTTGTATTAAAGCCAGAAAAGCTGAAGAGCTCCAAACTTTGCAGGTTTAATATCTGATCCAACAAACCACCCCAACACCATGTCCACACAGAAACACTGAATACCTCAAATGTGCATTTCTGCTCCTGGAAGGGGTCTTGCTGTGTTCACTTCACATGTGGGAAGACTCCAGCATCATTGTGAAAGCAGACGAGGTGAAGTTGGGCATCACACAGCATGGGGGATAGCAGAAGTCTGGGAGATTCTGTTTTGTCTCCATTTCACCTTCCTGCTGGAAAATTATCCTCCCACAACAGCACTTGGATCCCCACAGGGACAGTCAGCTCAGGATTGTGTTAGGCAAACAGAAACAAGGCAGGTGGTGGAAAAGCCATCAAGGTGGCCAAAGCAGGGCCAAAGAAGGGCACATATGGTAAAGAGCTTAGATCCCAACCCCTGCATGTGTGTGTGACACTCCTGCATTGATGGTCAAGAAACAAATCAACAAATCAACAAAGAAACAAGTCAACAAATAACAAGATTACCAAAACATGGGAGTATCAACAGCTGCTACTGTTATTGCTGAAAACTCCCACTGTTACTGCTTCCCCTTGTCAGTTCCATTAGAAGCAAAGAGGGAACTGAAGCAGGCATTTCTTTGAAGTCAGAAGCAAAAAGTCCCTAAGAAAAGAACCTACGTCAGGAACCACGGCCTGACCTCCATCCTTCCTAATGGGTCAGCCAAATGTTTTCAGCAAACACCTTCCATCTGCTCCTGCAGCACAGTCGGGATGATGCTCAGGCCACAGACGCTTGGCTGATGAACAGCAGGCGACAAAGGTTAGGTACACAAGCAGGATGCAGACGTGCTGAGCCCCAGCAAAGTGGATGCACCTCTAACCCAAGCACAGATGTGGTGATGAGAGGTGGTACAGCAGGGAAGGTGTCAGAGCAGTGACATTAAGGCAGGACTCCAGAGATAGCACGTTGCAATTTGCTCCCAAAAAAACAGAATTTGTTGTGCTCCAACCATGGCAATTCAGTGCCTGAACTAAACTGCTTTCTGAGACGAATGCCAGCATCCTGCACACTTATTCCAGCTCTTCTTTGATACCTGTCTTTGAATGCAGGCCCCACCAGTGGCTATTAAGAGCCAGGACAGGTTCAGACAAGAGGCTGAGCTTTCCCTGCACACCCCACGGCTTTCATCTCAGAGCAAGGAGGCAGGAGGTGCTCGGCAATTACAGCAGCCGGGAAGGCAGCGCTCACCTGGCTGCTGTGCAGCTGGTCTCCTCCAAGAGCCTCCTGCATCAAAGTTTCCCTTCCTCCTCCTCCATCAGCAGCGCTGCAGGGACCAGGCAGAGCCTCTCCCCCCTTCCCCACAGCTCTAAATTTGCCTGCTTGCTGAACACGTCTATTCTAGGCAAAGACAGGCGAGATGAGGGAAGCGAAGCGCACGCATCAATCGTGTCGAGAACAACATCAGTGCCAAGTTCTTTCTCTGCTATAGCTGCTTCAAAGAACGTGTCTGATGTGGTGCTACTCTAAGCCAAGTTACTTAATTTGTGAAAGAAAAAGAAATTCTCTCCACGGAAAGCAACCAGCTCTCTGAGAACACGGGGAGAAGTAGAAATAGCCCACGTAATGGGGAAAAGAAATATTTAAGACAACACATTAGTCAAAGAGATCAAATCTTTAGAGCAAGGGAAGACAAAAGAAAGACCATCTGGGGACACCGATAGCCCCAAGCTGTTCCCAGTCTGAGCTGAGACTTGACAGGGCACAGGCAAGCAGTCCCAAAGCAAACTCTATGCAGGTCTGGGGGAGCTTTGTGGCTCCCAGCTCCAGCATCACCACGACATCTGTGATACAGCTAATCCTCAGCCTTGGGAGGATTGAGGGCTGACAGCAGGGCTTGTCTCTGCAGCAGAAAAGGGAGGGAGGGTGCTCTGCATATGCTACCCATTCCTAGCAAAGTAAGGAATGAAGGCAGGAGGGATGGGAATGAAGTAACCAGTTTCTGTATGTGTAAAATGACAGTCATCATCTGGAATGGGTTTCCAAAACGAAGGCAGTAACCAGGAAGGGTGTATCAAGTTAACAGAGCCATGAGATGTCTGATACTCATCAAATCTTATCCCCTGCATATTGAAAAATAAAAACAGTCTCTCTTCTCCTGGGAGCTGTAATCCTCCAGACAGGATTAAACTCTAGCAGTCAATAAGCCATCCTGGCCAGAACAATCCAGCATTTGCTGTGGGATAGCTGAGATCGTATCAGCAGACAACAGTTGTGCTTTGAAAGGAATTAGAGGGGAACACAGGTAGCCTGAAGGTAAGGGACCATTTTCTGCTCTGAGCTTCCCTAGTGTCACATGGTGGCATTTCAGGCAAACCAGCTCCCATTTTCACGCTCTGTCAGACTTGATGGTACATTCAGAGTGAAGCCAGGTCTCCCTCTGTCTCCAATTTGTCTCAGAGCTCCCATCTAATTACAGCGTGCGTTTGATTGCCTTTGTAGGCAGCTCCTGAGAACTTCAAACATGGCACCCAGAATTAGAAGACACCTTGGAGAAATATTCACTGCCACCCAACAAACCAGCCCCACTGTGTCAGAAACAACGTGCCTCTCCCTTTGAGTCACTGGCTGTACCCTGCAATCCTCAGCACCTGCCTCGACCCTGCCATATTTCTGCTGTCACCTTGTGGTGGCCATGAACTCCTGCACCTTTGCTCTTGCAGCACTGCACCAGCTTTGCCCAAGACAAATGAATACAGAAACATTGTTGCTGAAAAGGAAACGCGATGCTCTTTGGGCCACCTTCTCAGCAAGCACCTATAGCACAATGAGTTCTTTATAGGCCTAACTAAAGGAGGAAGACTGGGCAGATCAGCTGTGGTCTTCTGGCAGCTCATGGACATAGCCAGCATCTTGTTGTGGAAGAGGAGTGCCCTCTGCTGAAATAACAGTCCTACAACAGGCAGACCACGATGTCCAGGTTCCACGACCCAGTAAGCGTGCACTGCCTTGCAGATTTACAATTTAAGGCAGCATGGATCACTACCCAAACAACAGGCAAGTGAATACAGTCCATTTAATACAGTCAAACACAGGGAGGGACCACAAGAGGAAAAGGAGATAGCCTGAGGCATGGCAGGTGGACAGGAATGAAACAGCAGGCAACAGTACAGAACGTCACCAGATCTAAGAATGCACAACCGTGCTGCATCTTCCCAGCACACAAGAGCTGCATTTTTCTCTGTGCTGAACAAAGCTCTGAGGTCTCAGTAATGGTGGTCAGAATGGGGAGAAGGCTGGAAAGAGATCACAGGAGCTGGAGGAACTGTCCTCAGCTTGCTCCATGCTCTCAAACAGGCATGCCCAACCCACCTGCATGGATAGGAGCAGCCACCTCAGCTGCTCCATTCCCCACAGAGCTTTGGAGTCCCAGACCGAGGAATGTCAGTGCCATACAGTGGTCCAGGCCCTCCTGCCCAGAGCTAGAGAGCCCCACCAGCAAAGATGAGCTCCAAGGCAGCCTGAATGTCCCCTCCAGTAGCCTGCAGAGCCCGGAGACTCAGCTCATCATCGTGTATGCCCATGTCTCGCAGTTGCTGAAGCTGTGGCTGCCACTGGCTCTACAGACAAGGAAACAAAAGAAGCTAAGGGTAGGTGCGAGAGTCCAAGCAGTAAAAAAACAGCCTTCTCCAAAGCCCACTCCACCATGCTGGTTCATCCCATCCCTCTAGCTCACAAGCACAATTCCAAACATGCAGAAAGGTCTTAAAAGTTTTCAGTCTTGCTGGTAATACCCTAAACCCACCAGCCCATCTCTCCCACTTCCACCCAGTCCTTCTGCAAACGTCTATCCTGCCACCTAAATAAAGCTCTTCACCAGTGACCCTTCTCCCAACTTAAAATCCTGCCACAGGTGACAGCTGGAAGAGCCACCTCTACCCCGCAGTGCTGAGTGTGATACAGAGCTCAAAAGAAAAGGCTGAGACACTGACCTGCAGACTGGGCTGCCCTGAGGCCTGCAGGGCGTGCTGCAAGGCCTGGCTGAAGAGGTCGTTGGTGATGGGTGTTCCTGACTGGACACTGGATGACATAGGGGAGGTCCCAGAGGAGTGACCCTAGTGAGAGACAAGTTGCATAGAGCTCAGAAGAGCACTGGCTGCAGGAACCTGGGTCCACATAGGGCTTGCACTCAGTCAAATGCTGGCTTTAGAGGGCAGGAGGACACCCGCAGCTGGTGCTGTACCTGGGTACCAGGGGTTGGTGTGTGGGAGCTGCTCTCTGGGGTGCTGGCCAGTGCCAGTGCAGTTGCCAGCTCGCTCTGGGTGATGGGTCGTGGTCCAGCAGCCCCAGAGTAACCAAGGGAAGCTGGGCGGGAACCAGAAGTGCTGCTGGATGGTGTTGATCTCGTGCTCTGCGTGGACAAAACAGACCTCTGGTGTCAGTGGCCACATCCCATTAACACCTGGCTCGTGTGCTTATCCCTAGGGATCCCTTCCCTGCAGTTCTTGAAAGTCAAACATCAAGTTTTTAAGAAGAACCATCTGGCAATTGGAGGAGTGCCCTCTGTTGAAATAACACAACATCACTTGTGCACAACTCTGGCTCTGCAGCAGCTTGAATACAAAAGGTGTTTATGCTGATGGCAAGTGCTACTGAGTTGTGCTTCTTTCTTCTGTTGTGACCCTACTTCAGCACTCCAAAATCCTAACATGCAGAGCACTCAAGCCTACCACTATTATTAATACAGCATCTTAATGAACTCCCAGTGAGCCACAGATCACGCTGCTGATGAGAATATACAGAAAACCTTTAGAGACTTTAAGAGCTATAAAGTTAAAACCGTTACCACAAATCCAAAATAGTTGTTCCAGCCAATCCAGCCTGTGAATTACCTGGTGAAAATCATCTTCATCGTCAGAGAGACCTTCAAACAGAAAACCACCTGCAATAGAAAGAAGACTCAACAGATGCTGGCAGGAACTGGGCACCAGATGAGAATCCACTGGAGGCTTTGGTCACACAGCCAAGCTCAGCACTAACAAGTTCACTTGCAGCAGGTCAATGGAAGGCAGTTCAGGCCCATCACTCGTGCAAAACAGGGGCCACAGCAATCTGCTACCAACAGTGGTGATACACACACAGCCAGGAGAGGCCCTGAAGTTGAACTGTACCAGACAAGCCTCTCTCAATACGATCTGTCAAACCACAGAGCACGTTCCAAGCTCAGGTACCCAGACCTCTTTTGTTTCTCAGCCCTGCATCAGTAAAACACCTATTGATCTGTAACGGATCCTGCAGCACATCATTTCTGCAGCTCCCTCCCACATCTGATGGCCACAGGCTGCACGTACCCGGCATGTCACGGTAGGAGCCAGAGGACATGGCACGGGAGGACGTCTCTGGGGCTGGGAGCGGGGTGCTGCCTGCCACCGAGTGCAGGACGAGGACAATGGCATTCACGAGCGCAGGGTGAGCCGGTATTAACCTGGAGAGACAGGGTGGAAGAACAAATCGTGTGCATACAGAAACCAAGGAAGTTACAGCAGGAACAGCAGAGCCATCCCCACTAGCTGAGCCAACACCATCTCCATACAGCCTTTAGCTATCCAATAACACCTCCTCACAGACCAAGACAAGCCAGGATCCTGCTCGATCCCACGTTGGCCCCCCACTGTACACATCTCCCACATGCTCTCACAGAGCAACTCCCTGCTGGGAGCTACCAGATCTGGAGGTGAGGACGAGCCTGCTTCCACCGTGTCAACAGATGCTTACCAAAGCATCTGCTGCTAAGAACAGAGAACAGTCCTTCCCCACATTTCTGTCTTGGTGAACCTGTACTGGCAGAAAGCAGCAGAACGCTTTTTCCCACCCAGAGGGAAGTGACCTAAACAGGATTACAACAAAGGAGCTGCTTAGTCACCGTGCCAGCTTACACAAACTTACGTGTCCAACATGCTGGGGTCTGCAAACACTGAGAAGAGATCCTTGTCCTGCAGGACGCCTGGGAGAGACCAGGAAACATGACCAGTAAGAGATGGGATACAAGACACGCAGGAGCCAGTCCAACCATGGGAAAGAAAGCCAATTAGTTGTTTTTCAGGAAATGAGTCATGAAAAGACACCAGAAATACTCTATTATTGTTCTCAGAAACCTTTTGTGCCTTCTTAGACAGACTAAATCACAGCCACACCCCCGGGACGCAGGGCTTTCCCAGCAGATCCCACAGGCTGTGCTTCAATGCAGACAGCTCTACTTTAAGGCAGGATCAAGCCTGCCACCCAGCTCACCCCAGATGGCTGCATGAGATTGCAATCGCACCCCACGTCAGGAACGCTTTCTGAAAAGGTTCAGTGTTCAACCTGAAATATTTGTTTTACTTTAAAGCCATCCTTATCCGGCTTTCTCCAGACCTTCTGAGTCACACCTGGACTCACCCAAAGCGACTGGGTCACTGCTGAGGCCAGGAGTAGCAACTATGATCTGATCCAACGACTCCTTGTTCCCCAGCATTTTGAACACCTGCCAGAGAAATCAGAATCGATCAGCAGCGTCACACAGCAGGGTTTCACTAAGGGCCTTTCTTTAGAAAAGGGGGTCAGACAGAAGACACCAAGGAGGTGATGTACAAAGTCCCACTCACTGCATCTCTGTAAGCAGGGCTGCTGTGCAGCGCTGTGTGAAGGACACGGAACTCCCGTATTGCTGCCACCTTGTCCACTGGCTCTGAGGGAAGAAAAACAACAGATCAAAACATGGCTCTCCCTCTGTCAGCTTCACAAGCCATTTTACACCCTCCTTGGACTTCCCAGCTGCAACAGCAGCAGTGATTCTTTAATTCTCCTGAGTTCAATTGGTCTGGGAAGGAAGGATACAGATCACAACTGTTCCAGAGCTGTTTCCACAGCTTCACAAGCCCACCAAGGGCTGCAGCCACATTCCCACCTTCCAGGCACAGAAAAATAAATATTTCGTATGTGTATAAAATTAAATGCACTGAAATAATTCTAAACTGGCCATTTTTACTCTACAGTCAGACACCCACAAGGCTCTAGCTGTACTAATGAGACATTTGGCTTCTGATTCTCTAGCAACGCTAAGATTGGTCAGAGCTACTTAAGAAGGGATATTCAGCTTGCAGTTGGACTTGATGATCATTAATGCCTTTTCCAACCTGAGCAATTCTATGATTCATTCCACACTTCTGCCATCAGCAAGGTAAAAGTAATGCCCATTCACCACTTTGAGTGGTGGAGCGCAAACAAACAGATCAGTTCCACCTCCAAACCCCATGCCATTCTCCTACAAACATGTCACAGAGAACAGCAGCTCCTCACACCCAAGGTAACCTTCACCAACCTCCTCCCCACCTGGTTTCTGATCAGGCTCAGGCCAGGACTTGCGTAGGACATGGACAGTGGAGCCTGACTGGATGCCATAAAATTCAAGCGTCTGGTCATCCCTCAGCTTACGGCCACAGTAGATCAGATCTATGGAAAAGACAAACACATACAGGCACACCCAGGAAGGGTCTGTGGTCCTTAAGAAGTGAGGACTGGAGAGCCCTGCCTGCATCTGGGTCGGCAGCACAAGAAAACCCCAGGGCAAAGATTCACAAAGCTTCAGTTTGCTCCCTCCCTCAGCAAAGCCACAGGAAGGCAGGAGCTGGCCACGACCTGTGCACCTACCGATGAGCTCGGGGTCCGGGACGGACTCCTGCAGCTTGCCGGTGATCAGCTGCTTGAGGTGGGAGATGCTGCACCCGCCCAGGGGACACTCCCCGAGCTCCGTCTCAGGTAAGCGTAAGATGGATTTGGGAGCCAGCGGCTGGTCCGCCAGCTTCACCGCGATGTGCCACTCGGACACGGCCATCTCCGGTCACAGAACCGACCTCAGGCCCACGGAGGACCGGAAAGGGAGGAAAACAACGCGCGGTGACACAGCCTTCAGGCCGCCTTAAGAACCGCAGGCCCCGCTCTCGCACTGGGAGCCCCGAGCCGCGTACGACGACGTTCTCCAGGCTCCCAGCCGAGCGCTCAGCCCCTCACGCGCACACCTGAAGCCGCGCAGAGGCGGCCGCCACGTCTCACCGGGAGCAGAAGCGGAACGCGGCCGGCTCCCCCGGTCAGGCCGCCCCTCTGCGTCGGTCTTCCGGCGTCGCGCCGGAAACGGAAGTGCGACCACAACGCGGTGCGCATTGGGAAATGCAGTCCGCTCTGTGTGGGAAAAGAGAAAGCCACCGATTGGCCGACTTGCCGATGACGTGGCACAACGAGCCAATGGGCGGCCGGCTAAGGGTTTAAAGGAGGGAGCGCGCCAGCGCGGGCTCACTCACGGGCGCTGGGAGGGCAGAAGTGTGGCGTTGGGCAGCCGCTGCTCGGCGAAAGGAAGGCTGCCCAGCGAAGAGCTAGAGGCTGCAGGGCTCGCGGCAGCGCTGGGTTCCTAGCGAGCCTCCCCGCAGCTCAACAGCCCATGGAGACGCATCTCCTTCAATTCCCCTATGAACAGCTGCAAGCACATGAGCTTTTACCACTGCAACCAGAGGCTGCTGCCCTTCCCCCAGCTCTTCCTATCGAGGCAGAGATCAGTAGGACAGCATAAATTTGCTACAGGAAGATGGACCCCCTTCCCTAAGCTGAGCAAGCTCTGGGAATACTTGCTGCCGCATCTTGTCACTCTCTCCCAAAAAAGGAGAGGCTCCTCTCATCACCAAACCTGTGCCAGCACGCTAACTTTTCTAGTAGGAAGAGGTTCTAAATAAAGTCAAGTTACCATGAAAGTACAGAAGGGCTGCAAGAGCTGCATACCAGTCAAGTTTTTCTCACTAACAGTGCTTAAAATGGTCTGCATGCAGCCGGTTCACACAGTGACACTGCACAGTTTGCAGTGGGTCACCCGAAGTTTGTTTCGTTAAGTTGCAAACTCCTAAGCAGACAGTTGGAATCCGGGACTGACTCTAAGCCCTCATACCACACAATCCTTGAAGCATACCTGCCCTGAAAGAAAGCAAGAAAGACTCTTACACTTTTAAGCCTAAGTTTATTTGTTCTCCTACAAACGAGTCAGATGTGACAAACCTAAAGGTGACAAACCTACTTTAGTGTCATCCTGTTAGCATTACATAGGAAATGTGAACAACTCATCTACTTTCTGCCCCAGAACCACAGCCGACAGGCTGCCATTTCTCTCCACTAAAAAGCTAGTCATGAACTGGTCCAAACTGGAGCAAGGCCATTAAAATGCACACCGTATGCTACTACTCAGTACCCCCACAAATTAGAACGTAAAATAAGTAACAGTCAAACAATACTGGTCCAAGCTGAAGGGAGAGCTCCCAAGGACAAGCCTGCAACACCTCCTCCCATGCCTGCCCCACTGTGGGGACACCCCAGGTGACTGCCAGCAGCCCCTCTAGAAGCACTTGCGATGGACGATGGAGGGGCCAGACTCATCATACTCCTGCTTGCTGATCCACATTTGCTGGAAGGTAGAGAGGGAGGCCAGGATGGAGCCACCGATCCAGACAGAATATTTGCGCTCCGGTGGGGCAATGATCTTGATCTTCATGGTGCTGGGTGCTAGAGCTGTGATCTCCTTCTGCATCCTGTCAGCAATGCCAGGGTACATGGTGGTACCCCCAGACAGCACGGTGTTGGCATACAGGTCCTTCCTGATGTCCACATCACACTTCATGATGGAGTTGAAGGTGGTCTCATGGATGCCGCAGGACTCCATGCCCAGGAAAGAAGGTTGGAAGATGGCTTCAGGGCATCGGAAGCGCTCATTCCCAATGGTGATCACCTGCCCATCCGGCAGCTCATAGCTTTTCTCCAGGGAGGAGGATGAGGCAGCTGTTGCCATCTCCTGCTCAAAGTCTAGAGCAACGTAGCACAGCTTCTCCTTGATATCACGGACGATCTCCCTCTCAGCCGTGGTGGTGAAGCTATAACCTCGCTCTGTCAGGATCTTCATGAGGTAGTCAGTCAGGTCACGGCCAGCCAAGTCCAGACGCAGGATGGCATGGGGCAGAGCGTAGCCCTCGTAGATGGGCACTGTGTGGGTGACACCATCCCCAGAGTCCATGACAATGCCGGTGGTGCGACCAGAAGCGTAAAGAGACAGCACAGCCTGGATGGCCACATACATAGCTGGAGTGTTGAAGGTCTCGAACATGATCTGGGTCATCTTCTCCCGGTTGGCTTTAGGGTTCAGCGGGGCCTCAGTGAGCAGGACAGGGTGCTCCTCTGGAGCAACACGCAACTCATTGTAGAAGGTGTGATGCCAGATCTTCTCCATGTCATCCCAGTTGGTAACAATGCCATGCTCAATAGGGTACTTCAGGGTGAGGATGCCCCTCTTGCTCTGGGCTTCATCTCCCACATAGCTGTCCTTCTGCCCCATACCCACCATGACACCTTGATGCCGGGGACGTCCCACAATGGAAGGGAACACAGCCCGGGGGGCATCATCCCCTGCAAAGCCTGCCTTGCACATACCGGAGCCATTGTCCACCACCAGGGCAGCAATTTCCTCATCTGCCATGACTGAGCCTGGAGAGAGAGAGGACAAAGAAAATATCACATGGAGCAATGGGCCACCAAGGGGCCAGACACCCATCCCCATGGGCTGGAAATTCACAAAGAAATAATATGCTAAAGAACCCCCAGAAAAATGAGAAAAAAAGAAATAGCACACAGCCCTAGCAGTCATACATCCTTTTCCTCCAGGAAATGGACGCCAAGGGCTGCAGGCCCACCGGCTCCTCCTCCCCCCCCCCTCCCCTCAGGGATGCGAGGCAGCCCCTCCATACACGCAGCCCCTCCCTCCCGCACCCGAAGGAACAAAGGCCGACCCAAGCACAGAGCATCCTCCCTCACAGCGCCAAAGGGAAAAGGAGCGAAGAGAGCAGCAAAAGGACAAACAACAACGCAAAGGCCCAGCATCCCCTCAGCCCTCACCTGCACCACAACACCACCCGAATGCTGCCTCACCCGCAAATGCTTGGCCCCACCCCGCGCTCCCTCTGTTATATCCCCGGAACCGGAAGCGGCTGCTTACTTCGCCATCTCATTGGCTATCGTTCTCCCTTCGCTCCCACCTCTTTCTCTCTACTTCCGGCTGCGCCCTTCCTTTCTGCTCCAGGGCCTGTACCCGGAAGTGAGGCGAGCGCTTCCGTTTCTGGGCACCACCCCCCTGCGCGCCGTTTCCGGCCGGGCTGAGGCGGGGCGGCCCGGGGCGGGCAGCGGCTGAGCTGCGCTGCGGTGCGGGCAGAGCCGAGGCTGCCGCGCAAATCGGGCCGGCAGCCACCGCGCCCGGGGCCTAACGCAGGTAACGGTCCTGAGCGTCTCCGGGAGGTTGGGAATGTCCTGAGGCGGGAGGAGGACGGTTACGGCCGTTCTGAGGCCGGTAAGGGGGGTACGGAGGTGAGGGGCAGCGGCCGTTGGGCTCTGGAGGGCTCCGGGTGGCTCGCAGCCGGCTGTGGGGCCGCTCGGTCCCGGTTTGGGAGGGTCGGATCTGGGGTTTAGGGTGCCCGGGACTCGTCGTCGTCGCCGCCCCAGCTTTGTTGGGAGAGATCCGTCGGGACGGCCCGCGGGCAGGTCCCTCTGATGAGGGGCTGTGATTAAAGAGTTCCGAGCCCCCACAAAGGGCGGCGTGTCGGGGCCTGAGAGTCACACACCCCCACCTCGGCCCGCGGAGGGCCGGGAAGTCGGCAAATAGCCGCAAATGGGGCGTGAAAGCTCGCGGTGCTGCCACGCCACAGCCCTCCCCGGCTTCCTCCCCATTATTTATTTCCAGACCCGCGTCTCCCTCTCGGCTGAAAGCTGCCCGCTTTCTCCCGGTCACTTAGCTGCTTGCTTAGGGCGTGTTTTCACATCCAGACTCCAGCTCCCGCGGTTGGTGCAGGGTTCCGAGCCCTCATTTCTGCATAAATCTTGCTACAACCTGTCACAGGTCGGGGACTCGCAGGGCGGCCGCATACCAGGGCGTGCTGCACCCGAGCTGTGTTTGCTCGCCCAGGATCGGCTCACTCGTTACCGTGAGGCACCCGGGCTGCACCCCCTTTATGGTTCCTCTTGCAACACGTGCCTGGTTGCTTTGCTGGAAACGAGCGTGGGGTTGGGCCAGGTGCTGCATTGTGCCTGAGAAACCTGAGGTTGCATTCAGCTGCCAGGTAATGCGTTGTTGCTGCTAGCTGCTAATCCACTCTCTGTTGTTGCACTCGCAAGCTGTCGTGTTGTGAGTGAGATACAAAAGACACGTCAGGGAGGTTTTTCGTGCTGATGACAAGTTGCTGGGTAGCACGGGGAAGAAGGACTTCAACAATGAAGCACTTTGCACGAGAAGATCACTCAGAGCATCTGGGAGAAGCCTTGAAGTTACTGAAGGGAGGCTGAAAGCTTCTCCTTCTAAATAGGCATCTGCTGGGGTATTGGCATTCAGGAAGAAATACACGCATTTTGAAAATGGATGTTAGCAGAGCAGTTGCTTTTTCATGTGCTTGGTTTGGGTTGGCTTGACGTGGTGCTGGTTGTAAACAGTGCGGGGGGAGGTGGTGGCCAGGAGGCTCCCTGGCTTGTTTGTGGTTTGCCTGCCTTTGTTTCTCCCACCCGGCTGTATTTTGATACCCATGAACCTTGAAGGGCAGCGAGGGAGATCTGCTTGAGCATCTTCTTACATTAAAAAAAAGCAAGACCGTCTTTGTCAGCAGGTCCTGCAGGCGTGGGCTGCTCCCAGTGTTTGGTGATAAAGGCGTAGTCATCTTGTTGGGAGCTGTAGAGCAGAGCTGCGCTGCTCCTTGGGCTGCGTTTTGGTGGTGTTTGCCCAGGAGCAGCCTGGTGCTGCTTCACAACAGCGATCTGGGAGTGCTTTGGGGTCCTTTGGCTCAGAATATCAAAGGGAAACCACCGGCAGGGCTCAACTGGCAGCTCTGTAACTGTGGGCAGGAGCTGCTCTGTGCCTCGCTGTGTTTCAGGCTGCAGCGATCTCTCCTTCGCTCTTGTCTCGCTCTCCTTGGGAAAAGCAGTGGCTAAAAATAGTGTTTAAGACATCAGAAGCGTTGAGAACGTGGTTGAGTCGTGAAATAAAGGAATTTAGGGATGAGTGGTATGCAATGGGCTTGCACGTTTCTTAATAGAAATATGGTCAAGATTATCACCCCGGTTATCTCCTTTTAAGGTAGTGTTTTCAGAAGAAGCAAACCCTACAGTTAAACCCAGTATTTCAAAAGTCATAGCTTAGCACGGGAGGATTCTGACAGTAAACGGGCTCCCAGGATGGGGATGAGGCACTTTCAGATGCTGTCTTTGGGGTATACGAAAGTGAGGTTATAGCAAATGTGTTCAGCTTGAAAATACAATTAAACAGTCTGAAAATTGAATGCAAGTTGGAGCCTGAGGCTGTTAAACATGAAGCTGATTGTTTCACGGTCTCCTGCACAGGAAAGAGTATTGGCTTTGCACTCTATTTATCCTCTTCCCGGGGAAAAGATGAAAGCATTTTATATTCATACGGACAAATATTTGTCTATCTTTCAGATTCTGCCAATCTCCCAAGGTCGGGGCTTGAACCCATCCTGATAAAGCCAAAGCCACCCCCCTCTTTTCCCAGCCATGCAAACTGCGGGATGAAGCTGGAAGCTGTGGTCGAGCAGCTGCAAAAGCAGCAGCAGAAGCAGCAGGCTCCTCTGCAGATGGATTCCAGGGAGAGACAGCAGAGGCAGATGAGAGAAGCCCAGCTGCTCTACACGCAGCAGCTGGCCGTGCAGCAGGCCGTGCTGGCGGCCACATCTGGCAGGGCAGCAGGCGGCTCTGCTGTCGGTCCCTTGGCCAGAGGCCCACCTGCAGCTGGGGCCACGCGGGCTTTCGATCAGAGCAGCATGAATTCGGAGCCGGAAGAGGAAGAAGAGGACGAGGAAGAGGTGGAAGATGAGGAGGAGGAGGAAGCGGGGTTGGAAGGAGGAGATCTTGAGGATGGTGCTGATGTGACTGGAAAAGAACCCTGCTCTGCTCTGAAATATTTTCACGCTCCCAAAGTTGCCCACCACAACCAAAGAGTGGCCTCTACCTCGAATCCTCTTCCGGCCTCAGGGCACCAGAGGGGACAGCAGGGCAAAGAAGAACAGGGTAAGGACACTACTAAGCAGCCATATGCCGGCTCCCCGTCTGGACGCCAGAACTGGAGATTGGATGAGCAGCTCAAACAGGTCGGTGCCAACTTTCTTTCCTTCTGAATAAGGGTGGCTGTCTGCAGACTGAGCATTTCTGTAGCCCGGTGGCCCGTTGCAAGCGCTGGCTATTTGGAAATAGCCTTAGAAAAGAGGCAAGAACTGGGCATGTGTGGACTTCTGTGGTGTTCTCTTCCAGGTTTGCTCTCATAAAGAGAGATCTCAAGCGCTCAGCTGGCTTTACAGACACAGATTTCTAGCTAACAATAGATCAGCCTGAATCTGTTAGAACCTGTGTGGACAGGTGGAGGGAGGATTGTGATTTTTTTTTCCCTCTCATTTATCTTCTATCTCACTGCTGCTGTGCCATTCAGAATGGGACTGGTGCTCTGTTTATTCTGGTGCAGATATTTGCCTGATGATCTCTCAATCTATTTCACCTATGCATTGTTTCACCCCTTTGTGTAAGACCTGGCTGCGGTGATTTCAGCTGGGTTTCTGGCTAGTGTTGTGTTATGGGTAGCAAGAAAGAGATCAATAATTCTTTTCTTTGTTAGAAAAAAGGTATGTCAGTTAATACAGTGTTTGTGTGGTGTGTTTTTAACTTGCTCTGACTTCCAGAGACATTTGCAGCCTGTATTTGAAATTGAGCCACAGGAAAAAAATGGGATTTAACCCTCCTTCCTAGATACATGAGCCTGAGTGTGCACACAGCTGAGTTTTGCTTCAAATCCGAGCTAAGAAACCTTGTATGGACAAAAAGGGATCTGTTTTTCTTCCATTCCCCTCTTGCAAATGCGGTGAAATATAGAGGCTGGAGCTGCTCACTGGTGGCTGTAAACGTTTGGATCACACACACGAGATTTGTTTTACTCTGCCACAGGCAGGGCTTTGAGGAGAGGCTGCTAAAGCCCTCCCCAAGCCTTGGTGCTTCTCCCACTATGCTTGCTGCAGCCTGGAGGTTCCTGCCTAGCTGCTCCAAGCAACCTGGGCTTGGTTGCTGGTTCCAACATGGATGTGTGTGGCAGGTGAGGGGCACTGGGGCCTGCAAAGCATGCTGGCTGAGCCTTCCTGGTGCACAGGGCACCCAGCTGCTGCCACATTTTCTTGAAGAGCTGCTCTGAAATAGGAGTTTGTAGGGAAATGAGGGCGGCGCGGCGCTCAGTTGCTGCAGAAACTGCCTCAGAATCTGCAGGATCGTAATGGCTGACAAAAGCTTCCTCTTTCTGGGCTCTGGGTGGAGAAGGGTGGGCAGGACTCTGGTTTTAGGGGATCAGGCTGAAAGATAAACTTGGGACTGGTTTGTGGCTGTTTTTACTGCTGGTGTGGTGGGTGCTGACAAGGACGTCGTTGTGCTTTGTTGCACTGCTCGCCCGTCTTGCGAGGGTCCTGAGAATTGTAGCGGATGGGCTTGGCTCCTAGCTTGCCTGCCCTGCTCAGGAAGACAAATGACTCTATGCATGCTAGATCTGCCCTTAGCAGATGTGGAACAGCAAAACAATATTGTCCAAGCTGCCCTTATACAACTGATGCACTGTGAGCTGATAGCGATGCTTTGGCCCAGTTCTGTAGCATTTAAGCAACGGTGTTTTGGTAGTGGATTGCAGCTTGCACGGCTCTGATTTCAGGCCAGTTTATGTGAAAGCCAGCGTGCACAAAGGAAGCAAAACTTAAAATAACAGCACATCCTTCTGCTGGGGTCAGCAAGGCAAGTGCTCTCGGACCTGACTGATGTTACTGAGGGCTGCGTTGAGGCTGGCAGCATTAATGATGCTGCTGAAGTATATTCACCTTGAGTAGGGTAAATATTGCAGATCAACTTGTTTGCATTCACCAGCGGAGCCTGCATACCAGGGAGTAAAAATTTAACTGCAGTATATGGGATCAGAGAGGGGGAGGGATGAGCGGGTAGGGGGCTGCCGTGGCTGCAGGGGGGGGCAAAATGTGAACCCATCTGCAGATAGTCCATTAATTCTGCCTTGCTTCGGTGTTTTTTTGTTGCTTTTTTTTTTGTATTTGAGATGTGTACGTTAAAGACAGCGGGCTTTTTCTTTTGTCGTTGACTAAAATGGTTGACATGGGCAGAAAAAACAAAGCACAGGAGTGCCTGTGCTCCTCACTTCGTTTTCCAAACGATTCCTGAATTGTTTTGTCAAGCTTGTGCTGAGGCTGAAGGCTAATGGCCGGTCAGTGTGTGCTGCTCCCAGCTGGACCTGCCCTGTTTGTGGTATGCTTAATGGCTGTTGCTTGCAGAGAAGTGAAAGTTGCTTCTGCTGCTGCTTCTAAGTGTGAATCGTTCTCCTAAAAGTCTCCATGTGTTGGAGAAGAGTGCATCTTGAAAGCATCAGGCTGAGACTGCCTGGAAGGTGTGAAAACAGCAGAGAAGTGGAAAGCAGCAGAGGGCTGAAGTCAGGCTCTATTCACTGTGGGACAGCCAAGTAAATAATTGTACAACAAGGCAGCAGACAAAAGAGCTGGCTCAGCTTATGACACAGGGGCGGTGGGAATCCCATCAGCACAAAACAACGAGGGAGTGGAGCTGCTTGTCGGGGAGTTGCAGCCCGGAAAGGCGAGCAGGGGGTGTGCTCAGCTCCCTCCTCATCCAGCTCCAAGCCTGCACAGATCCACCTCCAGCCCTCCTCCAAAGGACGTTGTTTGTCCCCGAAGAAAAATGAGCTTTTAATTCCACGGGTGCAAATGGTGGTTGTAGCAGATGGTGGGGTGGGGGTCCTCATCCTGCAGGCTCTCGCATTGCTTGGCAGTGGCTCTGGTTACCCTGGAGGCAGGACCAGCACCTCTGCCTCTATGCTGCTTGCTCCAACTCCTTTCTACCTGGGGCTGCGGCACTCGCACGGGTAATTTTGCAAGGCTGCTATTACAGCATGCACATCAGTACCCGCATTCCTTCGTGGAATGTAAAAACAAGGCCGAGGTTTTCAGGCATCAGCTGATATTTCATGCCTTCTTAAGGTGCAGCCAGGTAAGTAGCTGCAGAGCCAGGCGCTGGCTTTCTGAGCAGCACGTTTCTTGTCGGGTTGGCTGGCGTTCGGGTTTCAGAACTCACCGGTCACTCCTGAAAATCCTGACCTAAACTTTTACAGAGGTCAGGGTGTTTATTAAGATAAGTCAGCTTAAAATAATTACTTGGCTTTTGCTCCAGGCTCTAGGAATGAGCGAGTGGCTGAGATTCCATAGCCTTAGCTATGCGCCTCAAGTGTTGCACGGATCGAGGTCTTGCTCAGGAGATACTCATTAATCCAGAGGGGGTGAAGGTGCAGGAAGAGAACAGTTGAATCTCAGACGGTGCCCATCTTGCCTCTTTGATCTGGGATATCCAGGGCTGGATTTCTCATTGACGTGGGTCACTCTGCTTTGCTATGGTGGAGCGGATGGAGTCCGCTTCAATAACAGACAACGTGAAACGTTTGGTTTCTCAGCTGTTAAAAGCCAAATGTGTTCTTCCAGAAGATGGGTTTTGAAATTGTGGATTGCTGTTTCTCCTGCCGTGTGTTTTATAGGTTGGTTCTGCTGGAGTCTTCATCGCTGTGATAGTGGCTGCTGCTGTAGCTCACGGCGCGGCGTTGTTGCTGGAGCGCAGCGAGGCTGTGGTTAAAGGAGGTGTATCTGTCACACCAAATAGCGTAAGGGAGGGCAGAACCAAGGAGCCATTTGTGGTAACGACTGCAGGAGCCAGGTTTTCAGCCAGTGACTGAAGATTTAAGTGACTTCCAGTGCTGTCACACAAAATGAGAGGTTCCTGTACGCTCCTGTACTCAGAATGAAAACGGAGCCATGGGCATAAATCAAGGAGGGAATGCATTTTCTATAGCCAGCCTTGAAAAGGACTCTCACGTGTCTGTTTGAAGTGCTGTAGAGAAACAGCTGCTGGGCTCGTCCTGAGCCTGGGCTGAAGATGCTGAGGTTGTGGGGCTTTGGGGCTGGTTTTGTGGAGAGGTGGGCTGTGTTTGGGGATGTTTCCTTTCTGTGTGGAAATCCAGGAGTCAGTTGCTGATCGTGCCAACTCAAGGGGAGAGACTTGAAAGAGGTGCAGAGTCTTGCTTAAATGGACAGGTAAGTGGGAAAGGGCACCTCATGCCCTCTCCATTCTTGGCAGCAGCAATGAACAGCCTGTGTGAGGCTTCAGGGCATTGCCCCAAATCTTCATCACACAGGATGGTTTCAAGGCATTCATCAGGGCTGCAGTGCACGGCAGCAGCTGTGCTGTATCTGGCAGCAGAGTAAGGAGCTCATTTCTATCCTATTTGGCTCATTTTAGGATCCATTCAGGCACTAAATTTATCTTTAGGAATAGCTGCAGCTTGTCTCTTTCAGTGCCAATTTATAGATATCCTAGCTAGCACTGGAGCCAGTAGGTGGGATGAGTTCCAATGTGTTGTACTCCTGTTTTCTCACTTCAGGGCAAACCCGAGAATCTCTCGTGGCAGTGAGAATTTCTCTTCCCTTGGCCACGTAGCACTGAGCAGCTCTTCTTGCCACTTAGGTTTCAGTTAATTCCTCCCAGTGTTTGTGAATAGGAATGGTTCACAAAGAGCCCGACTTTTCCTTTCGGATGAGGAAGTGAATTCCTGTTTGGCAAGGAATTGTGTGGTGCTATCAGCGCTGGGTTTTGGGAGCACAAAAGGAACTTTATAAAAAGGGCTGATTTGTTCACTCCATTCTTTCTTTGTCTTTCCCTGCTTTCCCATCCTCCCTGCCATTCCTGGAATCACTAACATGTTTTCCAAAGCAATCTCTTGAAGCTGTAGATACTGAATTGAGCTCTGTTATTAGCAGTGGGGAGGGCTTGTTCCAATTGCAGCCAGGCTTTACCAGGCAGCCCATGTCCACAGTAATTACGCCCTGGTTCTCCATGCTTGAGAACTTGCAGCTCAGGGCAGTAGTCCTGATCTTATCAGTGTTTTGTAGTACAACAGTTTTCTTTATAACAGCATCTGTTTCACTTCCTAAGGCTTAACTCTGCCCACAAAAGGAATTTCAGTGGATTCCCTGATAATCCTGAAATTGCTGCCCCTGTACCTTCTCATTGACTCCGTGCTTCCAGTTAACCCAGGGGGGAAGGGAGGGGGGCTTTCTTTTGCCCCACTACCTTTGGCCTAGCCCCTAAGTGGGTATTTCAGCAGGTCTCTGGCCTGAAAGCAGCGTTGGGACTGCAGGTCTGCAGCAAGGGAGGTGCAGAATGACTTTCTATTGCATTCCGGGAGGTTTTTTCCTCTTTCCAGCAGGTTCTCTCTGGTTTAATTAACCTCGGTAGGCTAGCTGAGCTGTTCTACAAGCCTTGATATTCCATTTTTATTGAGCGTGGTGGTCGGTGGTCCGTTTGAGAAGCAGCTGCCCTGCAGACTGGAGCTCAGGCTGCTGGCTTTCAAGGATTTTGTCCTGGAAAGAATGCAGTGGGCAAAGCAGGAGAGCGTTTGTTGCTCTCATTTCATCCGCTCTCGCTTTGGAGGAAGGGGTTAACCCTGCCTTTTGAATGTGGGATTGGAAAGCAAAATTGCTCCGGACATCTGAGCTTCCCTCTAATAAGATATTCCAGGTGGTTGGGGAGTAATCCTAAAATAGCTGCAGATATAATTGCTTCTGAAGGGAGGGCTGCAGCTTGACTGGGAGCGCTGCGTGGCCCCAAGCCGGCTCTGGGTACAGGGTGCTCAGTGAGGACAGCAAGCTCAGGGCACCAGGGCTGCTCCTGCCACCCTTTCCTGCAAGAAACTCAGGATCAATCCTGCGTGCCGTGGCACAGCTGCGATGGAAGCGGCTGTTTGTCAAACATCAGCAAATTCCCTCGACGCAAAGCGGCGCAGGGAGAGGCAGGGCTGTCCCCAGAGAACGACCTGCCTCTGGGAGCAGTGTTTTTTCCTTCCTGCTACCATTGCTTGACTCATACAAAGGTCTTTTAATGACTTGTGAGGATATATTGATTTCTCGTGTTCCTGCTGCTCCTGCAGAGGAGGGCTGCTCACCGAAGGGCAACTTTGTTTTCCTAGGCAGAACAGAGCATGATACTAAAGCTTCTTCTGGGCTCTGTTGCTGCTGTGCAAAATGTATTTGATGCTGCATCCCTTCCCGTGGCTCTGGAGGGGCTGACACGCGTGGTTGTGCTCAAGTCTCTGTCCCAACCCCTGCTGATATTTGGGATCTTTGACTGTAACCTTGGTGCAGACCCAAAGCTTTCGGCGTGCAGAGTCCTCAAGATGCAAGCTGAGGCTTGGGAAAGAGTCTGTCGGTGCTTAGGCCGCTTTCTGAATAAATAGGGCTTTATTCCCTGGCTGCTGAGCTGACATTTTGTGCTGGCCCAATGCTTGGCTGCTCTGCCACCTCCTGCTGAAACCTGTCCTCACGTCCCCAGCCACCGCGTGGGGGGCTTGGCAGCCAGGAGCCATGTGTGGAGAGGAGCAGAAGCATTTCTGGCCTGTAACAAAAGCAGCACAACACCAGGGAAAGTGTTTTTTTAACCTGTTTAACCCAGTGACAGCAGGGCTTCGCAGTGCTTCAGGTGGAGGAATTGGAGATATTTGTCCAAGGCTGCTGGAGAGGATGGGTGGGAAGGCAGCCGAGTTGTTTCCACGCTGATTGATACCAGGCTGGGTGAGAAGCACCCTCCTTATCTCTCCTGATGGCTTAACATGGGGCAGCAACCTGCCTTCAAGCTGTCACAAGAGGAAGTGCTAATGCTGTCCTCCGTGTCTCACCTCACTTCACTCTGTGTCATGCCAGGTGACATCCATCTCAAGCAATTTTCTGGGCATATGGCAGAACGTGCATGGCTTTGGCTGGCTTTAAGCTCCTTTCACTAGTTAGCTTGTGCTGAGCATTAGTCAGTGCTCTCAAGCCCCTCACGGTGTGGGTGCAGAAGCTAGGGGGCATTTTGTGTATCAGCACATCACCTCGTGGCTCATTCTAATTACCTGTTCTCCAAAGCAAACAAGCAAAATAGCTCCTCAAGTCTTGTCCTGCAGACAGTTCTGAAATCCTGCCAATCTCAAACCCACTGGTGGCAGGGAATTGTCTCCTTTAAGCTCCTTTCCCTTCTCTGTCCCCATCCTAAATGTAGTGGAATAAGCTGTCAGCATGAGCTGAGGGCCCAGTGCAAACAAGAGTTTGGCTTCTTGGAGCACCCTGTTTAGGGTTTAACACTACAGGTGTGTTTGCCCTCTGAACGTGTGCCCACACCTGAGAAGAAAGCATCAGCCATCTAAAACCATTTTGTCTTAGACTCCGTGAAGCTGGGGATGCGCAGTGACTGCTGCCTGCTGAAGAAGCTGGCTCGTCTCTTCTTCTGTTACCGTGGGTTTGTTGGTCTGTGTTGAGGCAGTGGGGTTTCAGGAGCAGCTGGGTATCACCATAATTAGCAACAAAACCTGATGGTTTTAATCTTTGCTAGCAAGGGGCACCCAGATGAATCCTCCCAGGAACAAAACCGGTCCTCAGATCTCTTCCTAGAGAGGGCTGGGAATTGATCTGCTGTAATAAACAGCTGACATAACAGAAGTGGCAATAATCCCCCATTAAATATCTTTCAGTTGATGGGACTCGCTGGATAATTGACTTTCCAGCAGGAATTACTGGCTCAAACTAAATCAGCAGGCATTAGGGCAGCTCACTGCAGTGTTTTCTGAAGGGGGAGATGTGGCTTTGCCTGGCCTTGACAAGAGCTATTCATCTTTCTAATTCGATGGACGTGTCACAGCCAGATGACTCCCAGCATTTCAGATATTGGGCCTCCCGTGCCATTTACCTGCTTTTTTGTGCTGGAACCTCTGGCTTGTTCCACTTCAGGATGTGTATCAGGACAGAGGACAGGCTAAGCCACTCTGCTGGGTGGAATTGGCCATGCTCTTCCCTGGAGGGGCTTTGGTGCACATGCTGTATGAAGTTTATTGTTTAAAGCTGCTTGTCCAGCTTTCAGGATCATTCTTACGTTCTCAGTCCTGCCGTATCGCCTGAGCCTTCCTCTGCTGGTCTCCTGCCCTGGCTGTGCTTTCAGGGTGATGATGAATTACCAGGCAGAACAAGCCTAACTAGAGTAATCCTTGTAATGCCTAAGAAGAATGAAGCTTCACCCAGCAAAGCTGGATCGCCGTTTTGTGTGAAAAGTCCAAATTCAGTGGCCTCCAGAAGTAAGGGTGTGGGATGGGAAGAAGCCTTCCCACTGTTTTATTTCCCTGCTTCTCTTTGGCACGCTCAGCTTTTTGCTTTGTAGGCAAGCAAGTGGAGGCCAGAAGGGCATCTCTGAGCATGACAGGGGGCAGTTCTGTGACACCTGGCTGATAGAAAGGCAGGAGAGCCCTGTGTGAGCAGGGATAGCTGGCTAACACACTGCTGGTCTTTCACCAGAGGCTTTTAGGGTGTGAACAGGGTAAAAAGATGGATGTGGAGAGCCAAAGCAGTGCCTCTGTTTGGAGTTTGTTCAGCCTCCCCGTGGCAAAGCACCTGCCACTTTCCATGTCTCAGCCTTTACCTGCCTTCATGTAGGCTCATGCCCATAAATGCACATTTGAAGGCTCTCTGGTTGTCCACAGTGCCTTTCCCGAGCTGCCCTTTCAGCCTTTCGTTCCTTTCTCCCCCCAGAACGGCAATGTGACCTGGAGTGATGAAGGTGATGGATGTCGAGGAAGAGAAATTTCACGAGACTTTGCCAAGGTCAGTGTGATGGTGGGCATCTGGGGGAGGGACGGGGGGAATTCCTTCCCTGACCTGTGGCTACCAGCCCTCCCTGTTGCTCAGAAAGCCTGCAGAGCTGGGCTGGTTTGCCTCTGGTCACTGGAATGTAGTTTGAGTTCAGCCTTTATAACTGCACTCCTAAAACTTCCAGTCTCAGTCAATGCTTTCTCTGGCTGGGGGAAGAGTGTTTTGTTTCTGGAGCCTGATTAGCACTGTGGTAATAGATCTGAATGTGGCAGCAATGTGTCACATCAGCTCGAGGAATTCATTTTGAACTGAGCTGGCTTTCTGAAAGGGTGCAGCTAATTGCTCTGCAAATACAGCAGTGTGTTTTCTTCCCAGAGCTCAGCTGTGAGAAAGCACAGTGCTTCTCAGGAAATGAACCCACGAAGCCCCTTTTTTGGGCTAGATGAGTACTGAGTAGCTAGCAGCACTTACAGAGAAACTGAAATACGTTTTTCCCCAGTGAATCTTTGCTCTTCTGTTGATCTGCTCCACAAAAGTAGCTACAACCAGCAAAAAAAAAAAAGTGCATGAAGTTATGCAAAATCTTCCATGCAAGCAAGAAGGAATTAAATGGTGTTTTTGTCTACGGCGTTGTCCTCTGTCTTGTGTGATATCCTCTCAGCAACACTGACCACAGCTTGTCACCCTGTGGCCTCAGAGGCCACGTGAGAGAGCAGTAGGTTTTCTGTGCAGAGATGATGCTTGTAGCTGCCCCTTCTGAAAAAGCAGCAGGTAATGCCAGCCTGCAGTGCCTCTCACGTGGAATAAGCTTCCTGAGGAGCTGAGGGAAGTGCTTGGGTTTCAAAGCCTTGGGTAAAATTATTTCTGCAGCAAAGTGGTGCCAGGCTGATTCTTCATACTGAGGCTTTCTGGTTTATTTCAGAGGAGCTTTTCCTGCCAGGAAAGTTCCAGGAAAGCTTTCTTCTTCCTTGCCTCTGGTTGCCCCACAACAAACACCAGATGACCCGTTGGATGTTGTTGCTTTATCTGTCTCCTTGTGGATTGTGCCTCCATCTTTATTTCCCCCCAACAGCTTTATGAACTGGACAGTGACCCTGAACGGAAAGAGTTCCTGGATGACCTCTTCATCTTCATGCAGAAGAGGGGTGAGTGAGCTTTGGGGTGAACTCAATACGGTAAAACAGGGATTACTGCTGCAGTTTGGATTCTTGCCTCCTGCATTTGACAGAGAGCAAATCCAGCCCTTGAACCCTCAGATCAGATGGAAGGACGGGGGTAAGCCTTGAGATATTTACTTTGGAAGATGGTGAGCTCAGTAGGAAAGAATTCATCTGCCCTTTGATTTAATTTCACAGATGCTGTTTCTCTTCCATCACTGCTACCTAATACCAAAGTGCCCCCAAAAGCCCGATTCGACAAGGGCTGAGTAGCACTGAGAGTTCTCTGATCTCCCCTTCAGAATAAGGGGCAGCACAGAATCGGGTGGCATTGTCACACATCTTCTCATGTTCTGCTTCAGGGTGTGGAAGCCGAGAGTGAAGGCGTTCACACCCCATATAGAGCTCACAATCTGAGGCCTGGGAAGAAGAAAAAAGAGAAAGACAAAGCCAGGTTTTCCTTTAGCTTCACGACGTGTCAGTTTTCCATGTAGTAAAGCTGCGTAACTGAGTGCAGGAGCAAACTGTTCAAAGAAGTTCTCACATTCCTTCTGATGGTGTCAGCACCTTGCATCTCTCCTAGTCCCAGGATGGCAGTGCATGTGTGAAACAGCTCAGCTGAGCTGTCTTAAGTCTTCCTACCTTCTAGATAACAAAGTTTGGTTCCCTCATTACAAAGTATTCTTAATGGGAACACATAAAAGTATGCTGCTGTATAAAACAAAGAGCCCATGGGGAAACACTCATCACCTGTGTCTGAATTCCTGGTAAATCCTTTACAGCGCTGTTTCCTTTACCTTTCCATATGTGCCAAGGCAATCAAACTCATCCAACCAGGATTTCTCCTGACACAAATTGTGACAGGGTCCGTTTTCCTGTCTCCAAAATGTTTCTGAGTTTGGGAGGTAAGTGTGAAGAGCGGGCAAAATGATTGTCTGATCACTGGCCTGGAGTCTTATTTCCAGTTGGCCTTCTGAAGCCTGCATCTTTGGTTGCATCCCCTTCTATGGGTGGCTGGAGCACAAGCAGAAGGGCTGTCCCAAGGGGAAATCCAGGCAAGTGCTCTTCATACCCACCTCTCCTGGCACAGCTGGAGCTGACAGCTGACCTTTCTGAATTTCCTTGTTCCAAAAAGCTCACAGAGCTTTTGTTTCTGAGTCATTCGAAGTTTGGAGTTGAGTTTTGGGGATGTTTTTGGCTTTCATGGGCACAGCCATTACCTGGCTTAATTAGCTTGCAAATGTGAACCTGAGCTCACGTATTAATGTAAAGGCTGGGATGGCTGACACACAAGACAATCTGAAGGGTATGACTGGCAGCAATAGAAACCACCAGATGCCCAGAGAGAAATCTGCTTAATACTTTAGTATCTCCTTCCTATTACCTTTCAATTATTTATAATTGACACCTTCCCACTGCAGGGGCTGAGCCTGTCACCAGCTGGCTGCTGGAGGAGTTGAGCTTTTAATCATCTGGGCATTTCCTAGTGTATTTGTTTTCTGGAAGCTCCCTTGTTTTCTCTCTTATGAAGAGAGCTGGAAATGAAACATAAGAGCCCCACCACCCGTGGGGGAGAGGCAGAGTGAGCTGCCAGCTTTCTGCCAGGGGATGTGGAAATATTGCAGGGAGTGAGCCTGCATTCTGCTGCACTCAGAAATCCGGAGGCTTCTACAGCAAAGTTACCCCAAGGTGCTGTTCAGACTTTAATTTCTCTTGCCCTCCCTTTACGTGCCAAGCAAGCATCCTAAAACAAACCAGGCTGAACAGCTGCCTTGTTCTGAGAGTCCTCCAAAGTGGGTAATGCTGAGGCCTCATTGCACCCGAGAGAAAAGTGCTGTGTTTCTTAGCTCCTATGTGTGAAGAGCTGCTTTATTTGCACCTTGTGTCTGAAAGCAGCTCTGCTAATAAACACTGCTGGTGTAAAGATAGGGATTCTGTCATCCTCCAGAGGAGTGCCCCTTGTTTGGGGCTGATGGAAAAGGCCCCAAGGATTGCTAGCTGGTGCTGAACTGGAAGATAAATGGTAGATTTCAGGAGCTCCCGAGTAGCTGGAGGGATGAAAAGGTTTGGTTGTTGGTGCTGCTCTTTGGAATGTACCTAGAAAAAGCGAAGCCATGAAACAGGCTTAATGCAGATCAAATGTGCAGGTCTCATCTGCCTCTGAGCACAGCAGGTTGTCGCTGAATGACCACAGCTGCAAGTGATAAAATGGCCCTTCGGCAGCAATAATGATGGAAGAGGGAGATGAGAGGGGAGCTGTAACTCATCCTTTGTTGCTGTTGTGTGCCTTGTGTGTGCTGAGGTGCATGGGCCTCACCCTGCGTGGGACTGAAGGGGCAGAGGGGGTGAGGAGGTGCAGCTTTGTGGGATGAGGGGCTGCATCAGTGCCTCCACGTGCCTCTTCCTCAGCTCTTCTGCAGCCTCGCACTGAAGGCCAGCTGTCCTCAGGAGTGGATAAGCAACTTCAGCAGTGGCTTCCCTCCCCCGTGGCTGCTCGCTTTACGACGTTTCTGTGTTGTAAATGAATCTGGAATGAATTGGTAAAGAGGGTTTTCAAGTTCTGACTCTGGAACGTGAGTACACAGCACCCCTCACAGTAATTCAGGGTAATCTTGTGTTCCCCAGCCTTCTCTGCTTAAGGTTGCTGGAAATAATGTGGCTCTCCAGGCTGGATGTGGCTCTGGGCAGCCTGGTCTGCTGGTTGGCAGCCCTGCACACAGCTGGGGGTTGGAACTACATGAGCATTGTGCTCCTTTTCAACCCAGGCCGTTCTGTGATTCTACGATACTGAAATGCAATGTGATATGAAACACGTTGTGAGTCTGTGTTTCCAGTGCAAAATCAGCTTTTCTCACTTTGGGTGTGGGTGTCCTGGCACATAAAGCATTCTTTTCCATTTCAGAGCCCTCTGAAAGCACAGCTGGGCTTTGTGCAGTAGGGGGTTGGGTAACGTGTGCTCCAAACAGCCAGGTGGGCTGATGTGCTCAGGTCTGGCTGGAGTGAAAGGTGGAAAAGCAGTTTGAAGGCTTTTCTTACCCAGTGAACGTGCCCCAGAGCTAATTTTTGGCTCTTCTCTGTCTTTGTGATAAAAGGTAAGATGAGGAGCAGAAAAACATAGATGTCAACCCTGTGATACGTAGCAGGCTGCACTCTGTCCCCAGCTATTGAAGGGCTGCCAGTGGCAGGAGTCCTGCAGCAGTCACGTATAGCTGAGCTGATCAGGAGGCAAGAGAGCAGTGGGGCTTCATCCCCAGGACCATCGATGAGTGCTGCTCATGCAAGAAACTCCAGTCGAGGAAAGGTCTGGGGAGTTAGGGAAGGCTGCCTTCCAAGGGAAGCTGTTTTGTTCATTTTTAAGCAGTGCCTTTGTGAGGAGCTCGTAAAACGTCTCCGATTGTACAGCTTGACCAGTTTTGTTCAAGGTTCCTGCATGACCTTGGTTTTCCCGGATGGCTTGGCCATTCTGTTGGGTGTTTTTTTTTATGTGGATATACATAGAAGGGGCTTTGTAAGTCCGACCGTGTGTTTTTAATGTTTTCCTGCTGTTGTATGCTGTCTGCACATTTGAGATGTGGAAATACAACAAATCCAGCCTATTGACAAAAGCATTTACTGATGGATTCTTTTATCTCTCGGCCAAGTGGAGTTTATGAAATGTTTGCCCAGGGAATACTCCTCGCTCCACTGGTTCAATTCTGCAGGCTGCTGCTTTTCATCCTCATTTTTTGAATCCGAATTAAGCAATGTAGTTCTGTAAATGAGACCTCAATAGACATCAATGCTCGGCGGCCTTTGTTCATGCTACCTGCTTAATGCTGAGCCACTGCAAACGCTTCCCTAAATAGCAGCTGATGCTCTGCAGTGGAAAATTCTCACTCGATGCACTGCACCAAACCCAGTGCAGCATCTTCTGCCTGAGCCATTCTTCTGCCCTGCTGTTCTGAAGGCTCCAAATCAACCAGGCAAGATTCTTCTTCGACTTATGCGGGGCTAAATCTGTGCTGTACATTGTTTAAAGGACCTTTTCTTCCTTGAGTTCTAGAGGGAACTGGTGTAAATCCTTCTGCAGCAGGTGGAAGACCTTTGCAAGGAATGCCTTGCTCACCAGCCTTAGGTGCCAGGTAACTAAAATCCTGCATAGAATCACCAAGGTTGGAAAAGGCTGCAAGATCGTGCAGTCCAACCATCCACCTACCACCAGTATTTGCTCACTGAACCTCAGTACAGCATCTAAATGTTTCTTGAGCACCTCCAGAGATGGTGATTCCAGCACCTGCCTGGGCAGCCCTTTCTAGTGCCTGCCCACTCTTTTGGAGGATTGTTTCCTAATCCCAACCTGAGGGATCCGTGTCCTTCATGTTGGATCATGCAGAGGATCCTTGCATGGCTGTAACTGGGCTGTGAGCTCTTGACCCGTGACGTATATAAGCTGTTTTGGGGGAGTTGACCTGAGCAAAATTTGGGATAACTTTAGGACTTGTAAAAAAAGCTGCTTCTCATAAGAAGCAAATTCTCTTCTGTGTTTTATGTGCTAAGACATCCATCCTATTTGAAGTGACAGGCTGCTGTTGGTTGGCAAGACTCCTTCTGCAGCTTGTTAACCTGGTGCCAGCCTGCTGCAGCAGTGGCCCTTTGGGGATCTCCGAATCCCTGGCTGCACAGAACTGAAGGATAGAGCCAAAGGTGTTTCTCCTTCCCCTGAAGATTGAGATGTCAAACTGTAACACACATCTCCAGCATCTCAAAGACTGCATGTTTGTGTCTCAAATCCCAGACTCCCAGAGCTCGTCTATGCACTGGTACTTTATTCTGGGTGTTCCTGGCCTCCCCCTAAATCTGACAGCCTGTTTCTCCGGTGATTGATGAACTTGAGCAGTTGACCAGCAGAGGTGTTTCAGCTCACAAAAGATGACCGTGTGGATACCCAGCTGGATGGAAGGTGGGACTGCTCAGTGTGAAGATGCTCCGGTTTTTGACTCGTTGACCCAGTTCTGTTTTCCCCAGCTGCCCCCATTGTAACTCCTCTCTACCTGGAGAAGTTTGTCTGCTTGGTTCAAAGCCACCACCATGGCTGTGCAACATCTGGGGAAGAAGTTTGTGATAGCAGATAGATTGGAGCCAGCTGTGCCAGTAGCAGCCCAGCTCAGCACAGGAGCACAAACCTCTGTGGGATCGCAGTTTTGGGATGGAGAAGTGAGGAAGGTTAATGTGGCCAGAGCCTTGGTGAATAGAACAGGGGCATGGGATGCCAGTTAGGCTGCTTCCAGTTCAGCAGCTGAAATCTGATAAGGGGCTGCTGTCAGCCTCACTTATTGAGGAGGGAAGCAGAAACTGATGGTGTTTCGAGGGGTGCAGATAAGAAGTGGGCCTCCTGTCAAATAGAACATGATTAATTACCCTCTATCCTGGCTCCCGCTTTGATAGCAGTGTCTAATGGTCTGCAGGCTTGCAGATCAGGTGGTGACATTCCCACTGGGAGGTGTGGATGCCCGCTGTGGAAATGCCATGAATAGGGGGGGAGAGATTAGATCAGCGTGGCACGGGCAGGGAGAGCTGGTTTGCCTTCTGTTTTCTCAGGGTCAGCCATCAGGATGGGCTCAAAGCAACAAATACAACTTTGAGGCAAAGGAGCTGGGGTGGCTGAAGAGGCAGCCTTTGTGTGGAACCAGCTTTGGTTCAGAATTTGGCTTATTGTAAGTCACTTTGGGAGGCTGGAAGTTGGAAGCAGCAGCTCTTTCCTTCCCTATGTGGGTTATTGCTTAAACATGGCCCTCTGTGCCTTATTCACTTCTTTGCTCCAAAATCCACTTCAGATGTTGCTCTGCTGAATAATGATTTGAGTCTTGCCTCCTTTGTTCTTTACCTAAAAATGGACACGTTTGAAAGTACACTGGATAGGAAGAAGAAAAAAAAAGGAGGAGGTGATTGAAAAAGTAGTGCTTCAGGCTGGCTGTAATTAACTGCTCTTTGTCTCTGCAGGACAAGTCATGGCTTAGGCTGCTTGATGGCGGGGAACTCCCTGCAGTGGGCATGTTCCTCAGTGGGAGAGAGGGGACTTACCTGCCGTCAGCCTGTTAGCATCATAGGATCACCAAGGTTGGAAAAGAACCTCTGAGACCATCCAGTGCAACCTGTCTTAGGTGACAGTTTCCTTTTAACATCACCTGTCTGTTCTGATGTCGGTTTGAATCTGAAGCCTGGCAAACAGGATGCAGCCACCTTGAGCAAGGAGCTTGGGTAGGTGAGGAGTGCTTCAGTGCAGTGTGGAGGTCCTTCTAGATAAAAGGGAAGGCCAGTGCTGGGCTGTAGCTGTCAGCAGAACAGAGCAGGGCAACAGAGCTCACCCAGCTGACTGCTCAGCACCTCTTCTGCCAAAACATGTCACAACAGTCGCTTGGAGATGATCCAGGGCTTGCATCTTCTGTCTCCTCCTAAAGAGCTCTTGGAAGGTGGAAATCAGGTTCCCCTTCAGCCTGTTGAGCATAGGAGACATAGGGGACATTCAAACCTATCCATGTACACCCTGTAGGCTTCTGTTATGTCTGCCTGAAACAGAGGCAGCTTTTGAAAGGGGTGAAACAGCTTGGCAGGAGGGGCTGCTTACTTCCCTTGAAGGACAGAGATGTTTATAGCTACAGTCAGGCTTCCTCCAGGGAAAGTCTTTCACTCCAGAAACCCGAATTGTAGTTACAGCTGTCTTTCCTTTCATCCTATGCGATGATTCCTCCTTTTCCTTCCAGTGTTGTGGTTGGGCATTTTGCCCTCTCCGTAGCCCTTTTGTGTTAGCAGAGCACTTGTCTGGAGGCAGCAGCCTCTTACCCTGGGGCTGTTTCCCACCTCCAGCAGCTCCAAGCCCAGCAGAGCAAGTACACCTGTCTTGGAGCTTCTCTTCTTGAGGTCTCCCATGCGCATCAGCTGCCCGTCATCCCTTTTCCAGTGGGAGCACTCTGTCCCCTCCCAGCCTCCCCCAGCTGATTCCTTCCAGGGCTGCCCCATGCTCCCATGGCTGGGTTGTGCTTAAGGTAGAAAGCTTGTTTGCCAGGAGAACCATGAGCAGAAGAGCCGGTCGTCATCCTCAGCCTCTTGTGGAGCTGGCTGTGCACCGCGGTGTGTGCAGCGCTGCTGAGAGCCGGCGGGATGGAGGGAAGCTGGAAAGTACAGTAAAATGAGTTTGCCATCAAAAGGCAACAAGTCTTATGCTTTGCCCCCGGCTGCTGACCTTTCCCTTTGGAATTCTCCCCTCTGACCTCCCGATCATTAATCCTGATGCTGCCAGATGACAGTAATCCATCATGGCCCCTGACAAGCCTCGCGGCCGCCTGTGAAAGGATCCGCTCGCCTTCAGCATCCCCTCGTCCCATGATACTTGTTTTTCAGCCTTTCCTGTCGGAGCACCGGGGGTTTCCAATAAAGACTTTATCGCCTCGCTCCTCCTCGGAGGGGGCTGTGGGAGGAGGGGGCTCTGCTGGCAGCTTTGGTGCTCAGATCCTATGAAACGTGCCGAGTTGGTGAGGAGCGCCCTTAATTTGTCAAGTCCGAAATGCAAATGGCGCTGTGCTTGCTCGTCCCAGGCTGGGGGGTGATCCTCATCCTGGGGCAAAGCACAGGAGGAAGGTGGCTGTATCTGTGCAGAGCAGGGAAAGGATGGGAGTTCTTTCCCTCTGATTGAACCCCAGGGCGCTTCAACCTGTGGGTCCTGTTGAAACACAAACCTGAGGAAGGGAGCGTGCTATAGGGCTGGTAACGTGAGGCCTGGGGTGGCCTCTGCTTGCTGGTGGTGAGCAAGCTCTGCAATACGTGTAAGCCTTTATTTCCCACTGGATAATGTTTGTCTGTGTCACAGGAGCGTTTGGATGCATTTACTTGCGTATTTCCAAACGCTAAGGGATGAGGAGGTCCAGGAAAGAGTAAGGCTGTGTTTAGGATAAATATATTATTTTTAAAAGTAAATATTTCATCGTGCTTCTGTGTTAGCAGCTTGCTTGCTGGAGGAGCCTTCCATCTGACCCTTCTCTTTCGCTCCCCATCTGCTCACTGTCCAGGGAGAGAAGGATGAAAGTCCCTTCTGGAGCAGCCAATGCCATTCCCTACATGAGATAGGGTGGCTCTGAGTGGTGTGGGATTGCTGAGGGAATGGTCTCAGCCCAGCAGTGCTGAGCCTTGTGCCCCCAATGGTTTCTTGCTTGGGCAGAAACACTGAAGTGCTGACGGAGGGAGCCGTGGAGGTGGGCAGAACTATTTGCAGCTCTTTCTGCAGTCCTTCAAAATAAACATTTCCCTGCTCTTGCCTTTGGGGTGGGCTGGGTGTGACCGGTTCCTGCGGCTCAGCTGATGAGTGATAACTTCAGGCTGGTAACATGATCGCTTCCAGCCCTCTACGTGTCTGCAGTGACACTGCTACCAGACTCTTAATCTTTCTTTTGACGCATGAAAGGAGACAAAATGGAGGCAGAGGGGAAGGCAAAGCAAAAGCGAGGATTGCATTCGCCCAGGCTGACGTTTTGTCCGGGCTGGATGGAGCCAGACTGCATCTAAACAACTGGGAAACGTCCTCCCTCCCCCAGGGAGCCGGGATTTGAAATGCAGGAAGAGGATCTGATGCAGTTTATGGATGTTAGCTTCGTGCACAGGGAGGGGATTGTTTAGACAGAAGGCAAATAAAAGAGGATGCAAGAGATGGGAAGCAAGGGAGCTCGCAGGCCAGCCTGGCCGGGTTGCTCTTTATGCTGTCTTGCAGAGTCAGTGCCTTAGTGAAATTGAGGGCTGCTCTTGAAAGCTGAAGAAGTTTCCTTTAATCCAGCATCTCGTTAACCTGTGGGAATCGTTGCCGTGAGCTGACGTGGAATAGGCTTCAAAAAGAAGAAAAAAATTGCACTTAGGTGTCTAATGAGGACATCTGCAGAGCTAGCTGAACTCCTTTTCACCAAACCGAATAAAGCCCATTTATAAGGGCCATAAACTGCTCTGCTCCGGGGCGTTATCCCACTGCTGGCTGATGAGCAGTGGCAAAAGCCTCCCCTGTGGGTTGGGCATCCCGTAATTGTCCATTACGGCGCTGCCGCCGGCCGTTGCGGTAGCAGGATGCTGACCTCGGGGTGGGCTGCTCTTTGATCCACGACGGTGTTTCCTACGCAGAGGAAGAAGGTTGCTACATCAGCATTTCTCCCTCTTCCTCTCCTTGCCGAAATCTCCTCGCTGCAGCCTCTGCAGACCCTCCACGCTTTGTGGCCTTCAGGTGCAGCTGTGAGGGTCGCAGCAGCGGGCTTTCGGTCGATAGACGTGAGCACGCTGCTCCATAGCACTGCCTGCATCACTGCCGTGCAACAAGTAGGGCTCCCACAGCTGGGCTGCGTTGGCTGCTGCAGGACACACATCCCAGAGCTGCTGCAGGGACAGGGAGCAGAACTTGCAGCAAAACGCTGCACGCTTGTGAGGGAGGATGGGGAAACGCGTGCTGGGTGTCACGTACCCTTTCCTATTGCTCTGCCCGGGCACACAGCACGTACTGGGGCTGGGGGAGCAGAATCCCAGTGCATGAGCAGCTCGAGCTGCCTGCAGGCTCAGCCCCTTCCTGAGCACCAGCTCTACAGATTTGATCAGAGATAGCTCTGGGAGCTCGTAACAAACGATTCCTCTGGGCTGCTCCCTCGCCACTAGGGTTGAATGGTCCCTGCTTCCCCTCTCCTATTTTAGAAGCTGCTCTTAGCTGCAGGTTATTATTTGTCTGTTAATTGCTTTTGCCTACAGGAAAGGATTTTTCATGAGAAGGACGTGCTGTGGAGCTACACTTCTCTGGCTCATTTACTCACCCATAGAGAGGCCTCGAGTCAGGCTACAAATAGAGTTGCCTGAATTTCCTATTGGAAAGAAGATCAATAGCCCCGACCTGCCGGGCTTCTCAGCCTCATTTTCTCTCTCACTCCTTGTTTTCTTCCCTGCAGGAACTCCCATCAACAGGATCCCCATCATGGCGAAGCAGATCCTGGATCTCTACATGCTCTACAAACTGGTGACCGAGAAGGGAGGGCTGGTGGAAATCATCAATAAGAAGATCTGGAGGGAGATCACCAAAGGCCTTAATCTGCCCACCTCCATCACCAGTGCCGCGTTCACACTTCGAACCCAGTAAGTCTGGAGGGTCTGACAGCAGAGAGGTCAGAGCAGGAGCTGGGCAGTGCAAAATGGGGGCTGAGCTTGCTCTGTCTCAGCACAGGGAGCAGGGGGAGGGGACTGCTGGAGAGCTCTTACCTCTTGGTTATTGTTATTCTTAGTTATTAGTTGAGTCCTAAAGGTGGAAGCTGCTTGCTGTTTCTATAGCCTTTGATACACACAGTGTTCCCTGCAAATTTGCCTGCTGGATTGCAGCAAAAGTTGTGAGGTTTGGTGCTGCCCTGTACTGACTTGGACAAAATAACCCTCACGTCATCCCACCTTGCATGTAAGCGTTACGATGCGAGCCCTAACTTATCATTTGACATGTTATGTCAGTTGTAAAGGCTTTGGGGATGATTTTTTTCTGCCTCTGGATGTTGCAGTACGTAACTACGTGCTTCTGAGGTCAAGTGGAAGCTGTGAGAGCTTCAGGCCCCAACTACATATTGCTTATCACAGCAAGCACTGCAGATGAAGACTCCACATCTGCACAGCACCTTCATCCCAAAGTCTTCCTGCGTGCTGCATGCTATCCTTTTGTGGTCTGGTGAGAAACCTGCTTGACCTTCGCTGTGCTCACCTCTCTCCCAGGTATATGAAGTACCTGTATGCCTACGAATGTGAGAAGAAATCCCTCAGTTCTCCTGCTGAGCTTCAGGCCGCGATTGATGGCAACAGGCGGGAAGGCAGAAGGCCCAGCTACAGCTCCTCTTTATTCAGCTACTCACCCACAGCCTCGGGGCCTCCTTCCCTCCTGTCTCCCCCAAAGATCCGCTTCCCCATCATCAGCGTCACGCCGGGCAGCGGGACCAGCAATGCTCGGGTGTCTCCAGCAGCAGCTGTAAGAAAAGGTCAGCTGGGGGAGAGGTGCAGCAGCAGAACCGGGCAGCCCGGTCTAGTGGTTGGTGACCCACAGAAGGGGGTTGGATGATCCTCGAGGTCCTTTTCAACCCAGGCCTGCAGATGAGTCTTGGTGTATTTGCTTTAGGATCCAAGTGACTCTTTGCTCTCCTAGGTGACGGTGTGCCCTTGACCGTGTCGATGCCAAATCGTATTGCTGTGCCAGTGACCTTGGCTAGCCAGCAGGCCACGGTGGCAGCAAGAACAGCCACCCTGGAGCAGCTGCGGGAGAGGCTGGAGGCTGGGGAGCCACCAGAGAAGAAAGTCTCCCGGATGACAGAGGAGGAGCAGCGGCTGGTCCAGCAGGCTCTGCAGCGCAACCTCTTCAGCATGGCGCGGCAGATCCCCATGAAGATCAAAATCAATGGCAAGGGTAAGACGTGCCTCCGGCTGCGCCTTGAGCTGTGAGGAGCTGCCAGGTTCAGCTGGTGTCCTCAGCAGCGCTCTGCTGCGTGCTCGAAGCCTGTTTCTTCGTTCCAGCGGGCCAGCTGAAATGGCACAGCTGTGTTCAATGCCTCCTGTGCACTTTGGAGCACAGTGTGCTTCGCTCTGGCCCTTGTGAGATGACTGGTTGGGAAGCCGTGCCCTGTGCCAGGCGCTCAGCCCATCAAGCGGCGTGCTTTCCCCAGCCCTACCCTCATCTCAGCCCCGTGTGCCTTTTAACTGATCCCAGAGGTGACAGCTTTTTCAGTGCAGGTGGCAGCGATGCCCGGCTTTTAGGAACCCCATTGGCAGGTGTGATGAGGAGGCCACAAAGCCCTGCGTATCTGCAGGGGCCCCTGCGCTTTTAGCGAGTCAGGTGATTTCTGCCCACATCTGCTGCAGCTCCTCTCGCAGCCTGCAGGCAAAGAACTCCTGGCAAGGCTGGGTTAGGAGGTCAGATATAAGCAGCATTCATGGCCTGGGAAATGCACTCCTGAAATGCTTTGTGAAAGGGGAGTCACCCTGTAAAGGTCACGTTGTCGGGATCAATACTGTTACAGAGTGGCTTCAAAAGCTCATTAAACGCTGTGGCTGCCTTACCTGTCCTGGGGGCTGCACTTCAGTGGGCAGCAAAGCCTCAGAAGATTTCAGTTCCAGCAGCTGTTTCATCTGAACCTTTTGATCCATTCAAATTAAAGGTCTGGGGCCCCTATGAATTGTACGGTGAGATGAAGGCGCAAGGCCAGGCACGTTGGGCAGTGCACAGCAGAGGAGGGGAAGTGGTTCTGGGGGCCCTCGCTAGCAATGCTTCGTGGAGACACTTTGCCACAGTTAGATGTGGCCAGGGGTCAAAGCAGGTTCCCCTTTGTGGCAGTAGCAGCTAGCTGTGGGATTCAGTCTTTGCACTGCAGGTGGTGACAGCTGTGCATCCACCTAAACTTCAGGTCTTCATTTCTAAAAAGCAAGCAAAGAGGAATATACAGGTTTGATGGAGTAATAGCCGTTCCCTCATCTCACTGTTCTGTTTTTCACTTCACCCCGGGCTTCCTAAATCCAAATGCTAGGAAGAAGCAGAGGCTGAGGGCTGAGCCCTAAGCAGGATTCATTGGTACCATTGCCACCTTTGTTACGTGACTGTGTGCAGGTCTTTCGTGCCCTCATTTTCTGTGCTCTGTAAAGTGCTTTGACTGGCACTTGTGGAAAGCACTCTGTGAGCTTATTAGAGCCTGATAGCAACATTTAGGTTAAATGTTAGCAGTGCCCTTCGCATGCCTCCCAGGGACAGTCCCAGCAGACTGGAAATGAGCATAAGGTCTGTTGTGTGCGGTGCCAGAGGCTGGGCAGACTGTCTCCGTGGTCTCCCTCTGTTTTAACAGCACAATGTCCCCAAAATCAACACAGGCTGGGCTGGTAACCATGGCACAGCTGTGCAAACTGTAAGGCTGAATTAGTGAGAGCAGAGAAGCAGTTCCAGGCTCACAGTTCCAGGCTGGTTTAGTTGGAGGCTTCAGAAGCATCCAGGAGAGCGTGATGTTCATTTCTCCTTCAACATCAGAACAAACCAGCCTCCCACTATGGCTTAGAAAGGGCCCTCGGTGCAGAGGGGACAGAAGAAAAACAAAAAGGGATTTCACACGCCCTTAGGGACAGCCAGGAAGGCTCCGTTTGGATGCTTTGGGAAGCTCCTCTCCCTCCAGTGGCCGCTGGAGCTGCTGCAGCCTGAGCCCTGTAAGGAACTGCAGCTCCATGAGAATCCCCACCCTGGTGAAGGGGCCCAGAACAAGAGCTGGGTACGTGGCTGCAGCCCAGCCACCTTGAGCGTATGCACAGACTGCTCTTCCTATGTGGGGATTGTTAATTGAGCCCGAGAGATGGGCAGGCAGCAGTGGGATCGTTAACAGTTGGACACCTGTGTGAGCATCACGTGGGGTTTCCTCATCGGAGAGACAGCAGGAGGAGCTGTGCACCTTTGGTGGGCTCCAGACACGGGACGTTGCCCTCGTTGCTCTCTAACTCTGTGTTCCTTCTCTCAAAAGAAGACAAACCCGACTCGGCGGCGGCGGCGGCGCTGAATTTGTCACCTAACGGCATTGGGAGCATTAACATGTCGGTGGAGATCAACGGCACGATCTATGCTGGTGAGAAGGGGCTGCTCCTCGGGGGGTGGGAGTGCCCAGCAGGGTGTGGGGAGGGTGGCACGCTCCTGGGGATACTCATTTTGCAGCTACTCATTTTCCTGCTGTAATTTCAGCAGGAGATGAGTTTTTCTCACTTTTTGCTAGGCAAACTTAATGCCCTTTCCGTTCAGGTGTGGGGTTTCTCCATTCAGAAACCCCCTGGAGTGCTGGTTTTTGGTGATTTCGTGTTTGTGCAGGGGCTGTTGCTGTAGTGTCATCCACTTTCTGCTGTGATCTGTCTGCTCTTGAGCAGTCCCCAAGCAGCGTTTTGCTGACAGCTCACAAGTGGCCTTTTGGTGCAGCAGAGAAGTGAGGATGTGGTGAGAAATTGGGTATTAGGAGGAAGTTTTTGAGCCAGAGGGTGGTGAGGCACTGGAACAGGCTGCCCAAGGAGGCTGTGGATGCCCCAGCCCTGCATTCAAGGCCAGGCTGGATGTGGCTCTGGGCAGCCTGGGCTGCTGGTTGGTGACCTGCACACAGCAGGGGGTTGAATGTAGGTGATCATTGTGCTCCTTTTCAACCCAGGCCGTTCGTTCTATGGGTCTATGATTCTGTAAGTCCAACTTGTACATGGGAAGGACTTTGTATTCAGTGCTAGCAGGAAGGACTGTTAGCCTCCTCCTGCTCTTGAGGAGAGTTTTAACTCAGCTTTTATTTCCACGTCATCACTGACGCTCTGATCTGCTTCCAAGCCCGCCGGCCTCGTACTATAAGGACAAAGCCTTTGGGGCTGCATCAGCCACCCTTTGCTGCATCCCCCCCACATCCCCCTAACTCTTCCCTTACCTCTGTGCCTCGCAGGCGTGCTCTTTGCCCAGAAGCCAGTCGTCCATCTCCTCGCAGGCTCGCAGAGCTCCTGCAGCAGCAGCAGCAGCTCGCACTGCTCCGCCAGCCCTACCTCATCGCGGGGAACCCCCAGCGCAGAGCCCTCCACTAGCTGGTCTCTCTGATGGACGGCCAAGCTTGCTGTCTCACACTGGCCTCCGGCAGCTCTTCCTCTCTGCTCGCGGCGGGGAGCGAGCCGGGAAGGAGTCGCACAGATTACCTCATCTCAAGGAACCTGCTTCGTGGTTGGCCGACGGCAAGATGATGATGATGATGATGATGATGATGCTGAAACCTTTCCATGCCAGCGAGTTTTTTCTTCATCGCCTGTTTGTCCGGCCTTTTTCTTTGTTCTCTCCTTTCTTCCTCCCTTTCACTTCTGTTTCCTTCCTCCTCCTCCTCCTCCCAGGGTTTGCTGTGTTCCTCTTGGGGGGTGGCACGCAGAGAGGGGGGGCACACCTGGCGTTCTTCAATCAGGGATCGGCGGGCGGAGAGATGGCTGAGACGTCACCAAGGCAGGTGGGAAGAGCTGGCATCGGGGCAGGGGAACGGGCTTCTCTTCGAGCCGCAGCACGGCTCAGTTTGTTGACAATCGGAACAGCCGGCAGGCTGCCTCGCTCCTCTCCTCCCATGGCTTCTGCCAGGAGAGCCTCCTCGCTTCTCTTCCTCAGGCTCTGTCACGCTCCAGTGCTCGTCTGTCCTCCCCTCGGGCCACACAGCCCTCGCTCGTGGAGCCCCAGAGGTGCGATGAGCCTCCTTCCCCTCTCTCTGAGGTCTGCCTGGGAAGGACGTTCTCACCGCTGCGCTTGGCCCGTAGACAGAAAAATCCCTCTCCATCAGCTGCTTCGTCCTGCTGGCCGCTGCTGGCCCGTTCCCTGCTGTTGTTGCCTTGTTCAGGCTTTCAGCCAATCTTTAAACACCCTCAGCCTCATCTGTTTCTCCTTAGGGAATTCATCCTACTGATGTTTCCCCCGAACCTTGCCTTTGTTTGGCTCCGATTCTTTGCTCCCCTGGACACAAGCAGCTTGATCTGGACTTGCTGGAGCGGCTTCTCTTCGGAGGGTGCTCTCCACATCCCCCTTCAAGTTGCACATGAGCAGAAAGAAAACCAATCTCCATCAGCCAAGATGCTCTCCTGTGGGGAAGCAGAGGAAAGAGAATCAAACCTTTCCTCACCCTCTCCCTTCCAACCCATGTAAAGCAAGCAGAGGCTGCCCACGAGCTGCTGCCCAGGCGGCCTCGCTCTGCCCCACGCATTCCCCAGCCCGCAGAGCAGACCCGAGCACCATCCCTCCTGCCCTGGTGACGTCCTTTCCATCCTTCAGGCCCCAGTCAGGTTTTTTGAGCAGATGAAATACCTCAGATATGTACTTATTGTTGGGGGTTTTTTTGTTTGTTTGTTTGTTTGTTTGTTTTCGGGTGGTTTTTTAACCTCTTCAGGAAGTGTTGGCATATCTTATTGCTTGGTTTGTTGTTTTGTTGTTTCGTTTGTTTTTTTTTTAATATGTGGTTTTGCTGACATTGTGTTTATTTTTTATTTTTGATCGTAGCACCAAAGACAGAAAAATCAGAGCAAAGGAGCAGTGGCTTCCCCATCCTTTAGGCTAGCAAGGAGACAGCTCTGTGTCAGGACACGCGCATAGCACAGGCCAGGTAGAGGCAGGAAAGGAGGGCACAACTTAGGGGTTCTGTCCTTCGCCTTGGACACAAGGCTGCCTCCACAGTCCCTGTTTCCCTTCTTGGTATTCCGTGTAGCAAAGCTTCTTGGTGCAGCTGGGGGACGAAGCCCTGCTCACACTACAGACGTACCCAAAACCTGCTGCAGCAAAATGCTTTCTGACACTTCAGTCCTTGGTGGCTGCAGAGCAGCAGCCCGCTGGCAGCAGAGATGGGTGCCACCTCGGCTTTCCTTGCCCCCAGCCTGCAGCTCAGGTGACAGGGCTGCCCTCAGCCCTTGCATAAACCCCCCACGTGCAGCAGAGCCCAGCTCCCTGCGGTCAGGTTGTGACTCAGGTCAGCTGGCTGCCAGCCCTGGGGAGGACAGGGAGGCAGGGGGTGCAGGGGGCGCTGTGTGCTGGGATTGGTTCTGCTCCTGGTGGCTCTTGGTGGCAGCAGTGCACTGGGGAAGCAGAGCTGCTCCCAGTCGCCTGGCAGACCCACAGACCTCCAAAGCATTTCATTGTCTCTACTCAGAGAGGATTTCCCACACTGATTTACTCAGATTGTTCTTTCCTCCCCCCCTCCCCCTTTTTTTTTTCATTTCGGTTCCTTTTTGTTTTTCTTTTTTTTTTGGAGATGGGGGTGGGTTTGGGGGCTGTTTCCTAAGAGTGGGACTGGGGGACTTTTTGCTTTTCCTCGTGCTTTCTTCTCTGGTCCTGGGGAGCAGAGGTTAGTAATGGGTGTTTTTGCTTATGTATCACATGCTAACGTTGTGTTCTCTTGCACAGAAAGGCACTCGAATCACTGAACTGCTAAACAGCTTCGACACTACTAGAGTATTAATGTTTATAAGCTTTACACAACTAGACTGGAACTAGACAGGGACTAACAGATTGTTTTGTATCCAATTCAGGGAAAGAAACAAGTCGGGATGCGTAACAGATACCTCAGTAAAATAAGCTGCAACAATACCCCGGTCCCTCATCGTGGGGACCGGCCGTTCAGACTGTGAAGAGTAACCCTTCCCCAGGCCTGGCTTTGATGCTGGCACTCGGCTTCTCGCAGTGTCCGGGTCACCTACTGAGCTGCCGGGCGCTGGTGGGGATGGGGTTGTAGAAACCAGCAGCAGAGGGAGGGCGGAGGAGCGGGGCGGGCTGGGCGAGCCGCCGGCTCCCATTCATTTCACTCAGCGCGTTGGATTGTAGAGTACTCAGGGTTTTGGTACTGCGGGTAGGACTGTTCCTCGGGTGAAGCGTTCCGCTTTGCAGTGCGTTTAATTTCTCTTCCAACTCCAGACCAGCGAAAGTTTCACAGCGAGCAGCCAAAAAAAAAATAATAAGGATGAGAAGCCTGCGGCTGCTCGGCGCGGCCGTGGGATGGGAGTGCTGCCCCACATCCCAGCTCCGGGCTGGCACAGCAGTGGGACGCGGCGCTCTGGAGGGATTCGGGTCAGAATGTTCTCACCAAACAACGGCAGCAGCCTTGCTACTCGTTTTCTTACCTATTTAAAGTAAAAATAAGTAAATAAAAAAAAAGAAATGTGATAGCCTAGGCGGTGGATAAATACCTCAACGTCTCCTTCCAACAAGTGTCTGTATATGTTGTTGTTGGGTTTTTTCTATCTTACACGTTATCTGAATGTTTATATTCCAATAAACTTCTACCTCTTCACGGTGACCCAACAGCCTCTTTGGGGGCAGCGCTGGTTGGCGGGGGAGGGTGGGGGGAATCAGCTCCTGGGGTGGGTGGGCCGTGCTGGGTGAGCCAGGGGGGCTGGAGACACGTGGGGGGGTTCGCCCCAGAGATTGCGTCTTGGAAGAGGTCCTCAGCCCTGTGCTCGGCGGCCTCCCGCAGTGGTCAGCGGCTATAAAGCGGGCTTAGAGAGGCCTCCAAGGGAGGAGGATGCTGTCATCACCCTGAGGCGAGGAGATGGGAAAGACGCTTCTCCCCCCGGCGCGCAAGGGGTTAATCTCCGGGCCACAGAGAGGGACGGCTAGAGCGGCGCCCAGGGGGGCGGGGCAAGCGGCGGAAGCGGAAGTGGGGGCAGAGCGGGAGTGGAGGCGCTGCTGGGCCGGGCCGGACCGGGCCGGGCCGCACCCTCCGAACGCAGAGGGGCCGAGGGGCGGTGAGCGGCGAGCGGCGCGACGCGGCCGGGGGCGGTTTAACGGCTCCGGGGGGCGCTCAACAGCGCTCGGGGGGGCGGACCGAACCCTGCAGGGGAGGTCGGAGGGCTCCGAGGGGCGGGTTAACGGGACACGGGGGCGGTCTGACGGCTGAGGGGGGGCGGCGGGCCGCGGCGGGAGCTGAGCGCGCTCCTCGTGTCCGCAGATGCATCACTGCAAGAGGTACCGCTCCCCGGAGCAGGAGCCGTGCTGGGGGCCGCGCTGGAAGAGGAGGCGCTCCCGGAGCAGGGCCTACGAGGGCCGCCCGCGCTGCCAGCCCCGCAGGGAGCTGCCCAGGAGGTCGCGATCCAGGAGGTGAGGGCGGCGGGGAGCGGGGGGCTGCGGCCGCAGTGCGAGTACGGCGAGACCCGGCGGTACTGGCAGCACTGGCGTTGCGTCCCTCTGTCAACCACCTCCTGAAATGATCGCAGCTCAAAGCAATGTTTTACTGCCCCTGCCCTGCCCGAATAATTCCGAGCACCCGGGCAACACGAACCGGTGTTCTCTGTGCCATCAGTGAATTGCAGAATGTCCTGGGTTGGGTCACCGAGTTCAGCTCCAAACAGATGAAAGGCCAGTTTAGCTCCAAGGAAGAAAAACCCAAGAGAAAACCTTTTGGCCCCTCTGTCTGCAGGCTCTGAGCCTCGCATGGCTTCCCTCGTACAGGTTCCTTTGGGTCGGTGTTGCTGAGCCCTGAGGTTTCACAGAGGCACGGTTGGAGCTTTTGGAGGGGTTTGGGATAGCGTGAGCTGAGGCGGCCGCTGTCCTGGCAGGGAGGGCGGTGTTTTGTCCTCGTTCTGAGATGGAGTGAGCCAGCGCAGGTGTGCAGGGAATATGGAGACGTGGCGCTTGGGGATGTGTGGTGTGGTGTGGTGGGGGTGGGCTGACAGATTTGCTGACCTCAGAGGTGTTTTCCAGTCGTAATGATCCTGACTCTGCATTTATCCACATTCTCTTAAGCTGCCAGCGAGAAAGTCAGTTGCTGCCAAAACAGAGGGGAAACAAAGACAGGTTTCTGCTTGCAGAGCAGTGTGGCTGTAGGGTGGTCTTGGCTGCAGCAGTGATTGCTCCTTGCTGTCAGCTGGGCATGAGAGATGGCAGCAGCCTGGCCAGATGCGTGCCCAAAACACTGCTGCTGAGCACATTCGTGTTTATCGTTGCCCATATGCTGTGATTTCTCTGAGCAGCAGCATCCACCTAAAAGATGGTTTGGCGTGCGCATGAAGCAGGGCTTGAGTGGAAGCTGCTTGATTAGAGCAGCTGGGATGCAGAAGGCAGCCGTGCTGCTGGATTGCAAGCAGCCTGAAGCCCCCCCTTATGTATCTGCAGTCGTTGGCTGTGGCTAGAGGCAGGCATAGCTGTAGAGCAGAGACCAAACATTCCTCGTGGCTCTTGCTGATGAATGATGGCTGTGCCCTGTGCACGGCTTGGTGCGTGGGGGGCTCTCACCCCGCCGGGGCAGGACGGTACTTGTGATGCTTTTCCAGACTGACAACACGTTGTTTGCACTGCAGCCATGACAGGATGCCTTATCACAGGAGATACAGAGACCGACGGGACAGCGACGCCTACAGATGGGAAGAGCGGAGCCCGTCCTTCGACGAGGATTATTCCTCCACCCGCACACGGACCTGGCGGCGATCCCGCGACAGAGAGCAGCACCGTGACAGGAAGCACCAGCACCACTGCAGGAAACGCAGGACCAGGTCTTGTAGCAGTGCCTCCTCGGTGAGTAGCATCCAGAACGAGCTCGGGATTGGTCAGGCGTTAACCATTCTTACCTCCTTCTAGCTCTGAACGCTCTGGGTGAGTACCTCTCATCTCGTTCTTGTGTTTGTTTTGATTACGTGCAGTCTGTGGTCCCTAGAATGTGTCTTGTTAAGCATTCGTAGCTCTCGGTTTTTCCTAGCTCAGCCCCTGTAGCTTTAATACGTGAGGACACTAAGCTGTGCTCTCCACGGCCAGGGGAGGGGATGAGTGAAGGCTTCAAATGGCGCACACGTGACGCTCTTCACAGATGAGCCCTGGCTCCAGGCCAGCTGGGCTGCTGGTTGTGTGGGTTTATAGGCAGCAGAGGCCTCGCTTCTGCGTATCCGTGCTTCTCTGAGGGGATTTGGTATGCAGCGGTGGTACGGAGTGCTCCGTGAGGGCAGTGTTGCTTTGGGTTTGGGCCAGCATCCCGCACCGAATGGGGTCAGCCAGCTGGATGGAGCCTTGTTCTTCTGAGCCATCAGCCCTTGGTATTAACTCCTGTCCCACCGTGCTTAGCAGGGCCCTGCACCCTTTGAGAATACCCGTGTCCTCTTTGCCTGGTTCCACACAGCTCTCCTCACACCTCCTTTCTTTGAAAACGCCGTTTTCCACCCTGATTCTAAGGGCACGGGGTGTTCCTTCCCAAGAGGTTTTGAGGATTAGACGGACTGATTTGGCACGGGGCAGGGAGGATTGTCTCCTGAATGCCCTGCAAGTGCTGTGAGGTATCAAACTCTGTGTATGCCTCACTTCTCTCCAGTAAGGAAAGTTTCTATCGTGCACGTTTGTTGCTTTTACCTGTGATTACAATTAAGTGACCGAGTCCTGATCCCTGCAGCTACAGTGGATATCTGCATGGCTTGGAACTTCTGACGGTCTGTTGCTTTCCTCCTTTCACTCCTTTCCCACTGACTTTTTAATTTTTGCCTTAGAAAGAGCCAGGGCTGTGACTAAAATGTTACAGTGTGGTTTGTGTGCGGTGATCCAGTGTGCAGGTTTGGGTTGGTGTGATCTGAATTCTTTGAAGACTCACAGCTCTCTCAACTGTCCTCTCTCCTCTCTACCTCCTTCTCTGTTTCAGCTTACCTCTGGGGGTCTGTAGCTTCCCATTTTGGACTGGGCGTGGGGCGAGGGGTACAGAAGACAAGCCTGATAGAAGTCCAGGCGTGGAAACGTAGAGCTTTGTTTCCATTTTTAAGGCTAAATGGAAAAGATCAGGAATTAGGACAGCTCTCTTTGGACCTGGTCCTTCTGGGAACGTTTGGCTGGTTGTCCAGTAGAAGCGAGCAGTAACAGGAGTAAACATGACCTTGTACCTGTAGTGGACACCTGGAGTGAAACACTCCCCGGGGATTCAGTTGACCTGTTCCTAAAGGTCTTCCAGGCTTAAAATTACACCCTGAGGACAAAGAGCAATGCTAGATCTGCTTGCAGCCAGTCAGGTGTAGAGATGGAGGCTCAACCCCGTTGATTCTGTCGAGAAGTGGCAGGATGCACTAGGGAGCTGGCGACCTGTTAGCCAAGCTATGAGAGAGCAGGCTGTGTGGGGGACAACTGCTACTCTGGCTTCTACTGGACAGCCCGTCCAGCTCCTTTCCCCTTCGTCATGTTTGCCAGCGGAGAAAAATGACATTCTTCTGGCAAAGCCCTCTTCCTCCTTGTGCCTCTGGGGTCTCCTCTGGTGCTCCTGAGGATGTTGCTCCTCTGTGCAGACCCTGGGGGAGCGGTGGTGCCGAGCCAGTGCCTGGAGCTCCCCAGTTGCTGCCCCGCAGAGAAGAGGGGGGCTGTCCCTGCTCAGAGCAGTGGCACCAGCCACTGCAGCTAACGAGGGTTTTCTTTACATACCTGTAGCTGTTGATTACTTTTCTGTTTTGAAGTTAGTTTGTGTCTTGACGTGTCCCTTGCAATATCCCTATCGTTATATATGCTGTGTGCCTTATGAAATGCTGGGATCTGGAAAATCCAACCACCGACGCTCCGCCGTCTCCACCTTTGAATGACAACCCAATCTGCCACTCGGAACTGTGCGCACTCGGTCGTATGCCGTTTCGGGGGGCGGTGCGTACAGAGAAGCCAACAGAGCAGTAAGCGCAGCAGGAGCGTGGAAGATGACAAGGAAGGCCACCTGGTGTGCAGGATCGGCGATTGGCTTCAAGAGCGATGTACAGCCACCTTTCGTAAAACTTTACCTCTACTTTCTATCCCCGTGTTAGACGAGATCTCTCGTATTGTACTGGAGGGGTCTCCTAGTGTTTATTGCTTATAAATGGACTGAGCAGTAAATTGCCTGAGGCAGACAATAGTCACTTGAGTTTTAAAGAGCGTAGCGGTGAGAGACGTTTTTGTTTTGACGCTTTGTTGCTGTGAATTGCAGGAGCTCAGCTCTCGCCGCTCCACTCAAGTTCACATCTGCTCCTGTTTTCTCTCCTAGACGAAATTGTGGGCAGCCTTGGCGAAGGCACTTTTGGCAAAGTTGTGGAGTGTGTCGACCACGCCAGGTAGGTGGCTGTCGCTTCCAAACACCTCGGCTGTCCGTCGTGCTGCAAACCCAGAGGCTCGTGAGGGTTGTGCTGCCACTGCAATGCACCATTCAGCAGCTGAGAGCTTCAGCACAGGGCTGCTCTACTGCCCTACTGTAAAAGCAGGGAACTCCAGGGCTGGGCTAGCCAGATGGGAAAGCAGCCTCTTAATCTGCCACGGCGCTTCTTTTTTCGTCCTCTGCTGTGATTACGTTTGACCCCGATCTCTTCCCAACCTTTCATCTGGCTCTGAGCCCCAGGGTCAGCTTAGCACAGGAGCTGCTGGGATCTCCTGCCTCCTCTGGCGCAGTTGGAAGGAGGAGTTGTCTGCTGGCGTGCTGGTGACCTTAGGGACTGCTGGGTCAGGACGTGGTGTATTTGCAGAGTTTGCTGCAGCTCTCTTTTGGGTGTCACTTGAGCCTTTCACTTCAAACTTCTGTGGGTATATAAGCACTTGTCAAGGTTGGGACAAGGACAGAACATCTAATCTCCTACCCAGCGACCTCGCTGGTTTTTGTGCGCTATCACTTACTCATCCCAAGCTTGCTGAAGGCTGTCTCCTTCCCGTGCCTGTTTGTATTTCTTAGCATGGCCCTAAAGGCTGCTGCAGGGCCCTGTGGAACACGTATAGCAGGCAGTAACAGCTTTTGCTCTGACTCCTTTGTCTCTTCTCTTACAGAGGCAAATCGCAGGTGGCACTGAAAATCATAAAAAACGTTGGGAAGTACCGTGAGGCAGCCAGGCTGGAAATAAACGTCCTGAAGAAAATCAAAGAGAAGGACAAGGAGAACAAATTGTAAGCTTGGGATTCCTGCTACTGCTCTGCTGTCAGGGGAAACCTGTCTTATGCCTCTGGGTTTTGGAAGAAGAGAACCTGTCCCTCATTCTGCTATACACTTTTTTACTGAAGTCTTACCAGCTGACATGCTGGGTTATAGCAAGGCAGAATTAACCACAACTTATCTGACACGAGAGTCAGAGCTTTGGAGATCTGTATGTAAAGGTGGTTGAGCAAAGTGGGGACGGGGTTGTGCTTCCAAGTCAGCTGGCTCAGAGCTTTTGCTTAGCAACAGTTGGGAGAATCACTGTACTGTCAAGTCTCTAAATGATGCTTAATCCTCATGTCTTCTTCTCTGTAAAGCTTGTGTGTCCTGATGTCAGACTGGTTCAACTTCCACGGCCACATGTGCATTGCCTTTGAGCTTCTTGGCAAGAACACTTTTGAGTTCCTGAAGGAGAACAATTTCCAGCCGTACCCTCTCCCTCAGATCCGGCACATGGCCTACCAGCTCTGCCATGCCTTGAAATGTGAGTTCCACAAGGCCAGCCTCTGCAGCTGCCAGCAGCTGTTTGTACCTGCTGGTTTTGCTTTTCTCCATAGTGGTACCTGAGTATTCTAGTTTCTTTGCTGAAGCTTGTAAGAAAGACAAGAGGTGCTGATTTCTATGGATGGCAAAGTAGGGATGGAGTGGCAGTCTTTAAATTTGCTTTCTTTTCCTTCTGATAGGAATGGAGAAGAGCCTCGTAAGCTCTTTTGTGCCTTCTCCACCAGAAATACTCCATCCACAGCTAGGCTGCCGTGTCTCATCAAAATGGGTTGGGAGGGAAACAAGGACTTGGCTTACATGAAAATGTCCAGTGCGTGACTGGGCTTGGTGCTCTGATGGGCAGAGCCCTATGAGTGCTTTAGTTTGTGGTTCTTACATGTTTTTTCCCTCTTCTTTCCCACCTATGCAGTTCTACATGACAACCAGCTGACTCACACTGACCTCAAGCCAGAAAATATTTTGTTTGTCAACTCTGACTTTGACACTCTGTACAATGAGAAAAAGGTGAGCTATGTCTGAAAAGAAGTGACTAAACCAGGAACAGCCTGCCTGTCCCTCCCTGCAGAAGTCTTCCCTGTTCTGTACACGTCCTGCAGTCTGTTCAGCAGGAACAGATTTGAAGTTAGGACTCTTTCTCCCATGTCTTTTAAGAGCCTTAAGCTCTGATTCAGTGGCTTCAGTCCACAGCAGCAGTTCAGCAGCTTTCAGTAACAATGACATGAGACGTAGATAGCTCAGAGCTTCACAGTTGTCTCTGATCTGGTTAAGAGTGCAGACTGGGCAGCTCTAAGAACAGAGGGCTCCTTGGAAAGCCCACCTCAGCCAGCTATTAAGAGTACTGAGGACTTGTTTGCTTGCAGAGCTGTGAGGAGAAATCCATCCGGAACACGAGCATCCGCGTGGCAGACTTTGGAAGTGCCACCTTCGATCACGAGCACCACACCACTATTGTGGCTACGCGGCACTACCGTCCCCCAGAAGTGATCCTTGGTGAGTGCTGCCGGGGCTGCGGGAGCCTCAGCTCCACCAAGGAGCCAGTGAAAAGCTGCTGGGATTTGCTGGGAGCACAAAGCTAGCTTTATTCTCTTTGCAGAGCTGGGCTGGGCACAGCCATGCGATGTCTGGAGTACCGGCTGCATTTTGTTTGAGTATTACCGCGGCTTCACGCTCTTCCAGGTAGGACTCCTTCAGCCTTCATGTCTAAACAGGCCAGAACTTAGGAGGGAGGGGAAAGGCAGAGCAGGCACTAAAATCTCAGAAGCTAAGTGTGAAGATTGGCACAGGAGAAGTCACAATTTGAGTGCTCGTGGCTTGCTGGAAGGATGTTTGCTTCTGGTCTGTTCGTTGTGCCTGTGAAGGCTAGGAAAAGCAAGAGAGGAAGCAGATGGACGGGGCCTGCACCCTGTTGTACTAAGGGACGTGGTTTAGAGGGAAATACTGATGGTAGGTGGGCAGTTGGACTGGATGATCTTGAAGGTGGTTTTCAACTGTGGTGATTCTGTACTTCCAGACTTCTCTCTCCTTACCCTGTACTTGTGTAGCAGACAGACCTTTCTTTACACTCTGCCCTGCTTTTTCTCCTTTGCAGACCCATGAGAATCGTGAACATCTGGTGATGATGGAGAAAATCCTTGGGCCCATTCCATCTCACATGATCCACAGAACTCGGTAGGAACCCATACCTCAACTCTAAAAGACCAGTCAGCTGTTGGTGGTGGCTGATTAGTTAGGATTCCAGCTCTCTGTTCACACACCAGGTCTTACTTCTGTAGGTGTGAGCATGGGAAACTTGCTGCAACTTGGTTTTGAGCTTGATCATAAGTTTTAGGGGAAATGGTTGAGTCTTGTCTTTCAGTCTTACTGGCTGCTGTTCTTCTGTGTGGGTAAGCCTTACTGAACACCTCTTTCCTCCTCTCCAGAAAGCAGAAATACTTTCACAAAGGGAACCTGGTGTGGGATGAGAACACATCTGATGGGAGATACGTCCAAGAGAACTGCAAGCCGCTGCGTGTAAGTGCTGCTGAATCCCTGTGGGGTTCCCTTCCTGAGGTCTGTGCTGGGGGAAGGGCAGGAGGTACAGAGCCCCAAACTTGACGAAGTTGTGCCAGCCATAACCTTGCTGTAGGTCACAAAACTGGGGGCTGGTGTTTGCTTCCTCTTGTACCAGAATCCACATCTGTCTCACCTGCCCTTCTGTTTTAGACATACATGCTGCACGACTCACTGGAACACGCACAGCTCTTTGACTTGATTAGAAGGATGCTGGAATTTGACCCTTCCCGGAGGATCACATTTTCAGAAGCCCTCCTTCATCCCTTCTTTGCTGGCCTCTCTGCAGAGGAACGGATGCTGTGTGGTCGTGGCACCAGCCGGGACCTGAGCAGATGACAGCTGGGGAGGGTGTGATGCCTGCTAGATTTGTACAGATGGGAGAGGTTCTCTCTTCTCTCAGAGTTCAGAGGGGCACTGTGACATGAACCCTGGGTCGGGGAGGTGAGGAAAAGCTACAGCAGAAAGCACAGATTTGTCTATTTATATGTTGTAAAGTTAAAATAAAGTGTTTCTTATTGTTTGATACTTCCCTCGTAGGCAGGTGTAGGGGTCTCTTGTGCCCAGGTTTATTTTTGTCCCCCCCTTAAAGATGACAGAGCTGTTGAAAAATAAGAGACTAAGCAGGACACTTTGCTCCAGTGAAGGGCAAGAAATGAGGTAGCAGGCTCCTGGTCTCTGCCCTCATGCCTCTGAGCTATGGAGAGCAGCAGGAAGCTTGTTCCACCAGGGCTATCAGGCTGCAGCATTATAACAGACAAGTGAATAGCACACATGAATAGTTGCACTTTATTTCAGGGCATCCCGCAGCAGCAGCAGGAATTAGTCATTACAAACATTGGGTCACAAACAGAACCGAGCAGTGACACAGTGCAGTGATCTTCACGTGGCCACGACCACAGCAGCGCTCACAGGCAGTTCCTATGATGGTTGTGAAGGTAGAAACTTCTTCATCTCAAACACATTTAAAAAAAGAAAAGGTGTTGCATTCTTTGAGTTGCAATGGCAGTGTGAGGGAAGGAGGAAACCAAGGGATCTGGCCCTCCTCTTGGTTCTTGCAGAGTGCTCCAGCAGAGCACGTACCTGCAAGGAAGATGCATTTCATGTGGGTGAGACCCAGACTTCCTTCCTCAAAGAAGCCTTTGTATCTGAGAGAAGGGACAGCCAAACACCCAGATGTGCTCTCACGTTCAGAAAGCGAGCACAGGGTAAAGGTTAACAGTGCAGAAACACAGCCCCCAACTCCCCACTGTGCCCTAAACACACCACAGGAATACAGATGGGAAATCTGTGCCTGGGGGCTTGTTATGTAGCACTACCCACTGCATTTTTTGCTTAAAGGTAAGGAACCTTATTGCTGCATGGGCCCTGATGCTTCCTGAAGCCACACAGCAGTGACTGCAGGCCTGATGCCAGCTGCCATCCCTGCAAAAACGTCTTCATCTGGTTCAGTGCCCGACTGGGCATTTAGCTTCAGCCACTGGCACAGCAGCATAGCAGCAAGAAAGGATCCTGTGATTAAATCTTGAATGTTTTTGCACCATTGCTGCTCTGCACGTGCAATCTACAGTTTAACAGCCAACCCAGAAGAGCCGAGAAAAGCTTGCAGCCTCATTACTGAAAATGAAGTTCCAGTGCAAGTGTCTTGAGCAAAGGAATTGAAAGCAGGAGGAATAAGCCTAACAAAGTACTAAACCAACAATCAGGGAACTACTGCCCACCCTTCTATGTCTCATGCTGCTCTGCAGATGAAGATAAGCTGTCAGGAAACAAGAATTGCAAGCACAAGGCTTCTCTGCTTTTCCAAGAGCCAGCCCCACTGTGCCCTGTGCAGCCAAGTCAGAACCACCACCACTAAGTGCCACTACAGAACAAGCTAAAACATGGCTCTCCTGAGGATGGGGTGCTTCTGCTTCGCCTTCCTGCCCACCCAAGGGCAGAGCAACACCTGCTCAGAGCACTGACAATTCACAAAGCTCAGTCTCTGCAAGAGCACAGAGGCCGCCCAGCCCATGCAGTTCAGTAGTCGCACCGCCAGCGGGGAAAGCAGCTTGGGGGAACCAGGCTCCAAGAGAGCAGAGCCCTTGGTCCTGCTGAGGTAGATATGGCAAGTCTTCCCCCACCACACAGCTTAGAATCACAGAATATGCCAAGTCAGAAGGGTCCCACAAGGATTGCTGAGCCCAACAGCACCCAAAAACCTCACCCTACTTTTCAGAGTGCTGTCCAAACACTCCGTGAGCTCCTGCAGGTGCAGACCCTTCTCCTAACTTCCACCTGACACAGCTCAATGCCATTCCCTTAGGTTGCATTGCTGAAAAGAAGTGGCCCCCAAACAGAGCCCTGCAGTGCCTGGCCATCAGCCTGAGGTGTGTAACCCCATTTCCTGCCCACCCTTTGAGCCCGGCCCATTAGCCAGCCGCTCACCCACAACATCATGAAGCTGCCCAGCTGTATGCCAGGCATTCTGTGAGATACTGTCAGAAATAACACCAAAAGTTTTGCTGAAATCCAAAAATGATTTACATCAAGTGGCTTCCCTTGGTTAACTAGGTGGGAAACCTTGTCATAAAAGGAAACTAAGTTAATTAAACTGGCCCTTTCCCTTGTAAACATGTGCTGGCTGTGACCATCAACTGTGTTGTCTCATTTTTTCAGTATCTCCCAGCATTACCTTCTCCATAATTTTACCAGGCACTAAAGGTAACAATAGGACTGTCAACTTTACAAAGTCTCCCCTCCTGCCAGTTCTGACAACTGGGACAATGCAGCTTCCAGTCAACTAGAATGCCTGCAGACTCCCAAAGCCATTAAATATAATTGAGAGAGGTCTCAGGGTGACATTGGCCAGTTCTTGTTATATCCTGGGATGAATGCCATTGGGCCCCAGTCTTCTAGGCATCCAGCTGGAGCAGCAAATCCCACACTATTTGGGAGCTTTGCTGGGAGTTCATTGTTCCTGCAGACACAGACCTTCAAGTGTCCCAGAGTACATCATAGTGTTGAAGACAGAGGCAAAGAAGGCATCAAAAGCCTCCATTTTATCTGTGCTCCTGTTTGTGAGGCAACCATCCTTATCAAGTAACAAACCTACGTTATCTCCTGACTTCCTCTTGCTGTTAACTTATTTTAAAAAGCTCTTTTTGTTGTTCCTCACAGTAATGGCCAACTTCAGCTCTAGTTGAGCTTTTGCCACACGAATGGTGGAGAGCATCTCTAAAGCCCTCACATAGCTCCTGAGATCTCTTGCAGTGGCCATATACTTTTCTTCTTTTCCCACTTAAGCTCTAGAAGAGATCCCTGCTTAGAGCCAAGCCAGAATTCTGCCTCACTTCTTTGACTTCTGCCACTTGGGAATCATCTGCTTATGTGCTCTTAAGAGGCAGTAGCTTTTAAGAAGTGATTATCACTGGTAGACTTCAGAAGCAGATCCCCAGGGGGAGGTCTGAAGTCTGCTCTCCCCACATCCAGCATCAGATCTACGCTTCCTGGCAAAAATAATTACTCAACTGCCTCCTTTCCACCAGCAAAGCCTTTCACCCCCACCTCTGATACACTCAGCCTCTGCTCTAAGCAGAGGAAAGGGAAAAAGAAGTGCCTGATCTGTAAATGCACAGCACACAGGGGTCCACACGTGATGGGCAGGATGAACACAGCTACAGCACAGCTAGAACTATTCCCACACACAGGGCAGCTGTCCTCATGCTTCAGCCTGACAGAATCCAGCTGCCCTGGAGGAAAGGCACCATGTGAAGCTCTGAAGTCCTCCACAGCTGCCAGAACAGGCTGTGTGACAAGTTTAGGATCAGCAGAAGCTTTGAGGGCAGGTAAGGCCCCAGGAGAACAGAATTGGGAGCAAGCAGGAAGGACCTGCAGGGACCTCCCCTGTGGGAACAGGGCCCCTGTTTGGCATCTGCCTGCTGTCTCCCGTGTCACCTTAGCCTGGGCACATAGGCCAGAACTGACCCTCACTCCAGGTCCCCAGTGGGCACACGGGGACAGACTCCACATCCATTCCCACCCCTGTGTATTCACAGCAATGCTGTGGCCCACCTGTCACTACTGGGTACGCAGCCCACTGCGACCCGAGGGCATTCCTGAAGGCCAGGGGTTGTTTCTTCCCAGAAAAGCACCCAGCCACCACGACACAGGTGTGCACACCCACCTTCACACACAGCCTTTGTGCCCAAAGGGAATGGCCAGAGGGGTGACCCAATTCCCAAACCACACCAAGTGTAGGAAGGATGCTAGAAACGCTGCAGGGGGGCACATCCACACATCACCTGCACCGAACAGCACAGAGGCAGAGCAACACGGCCCTGCTTCGCTGTGCTTCCCCCCCACTTCAGCCACTCACTGTGCCAAAAATAAGGAAAAAATAATTAATAATAAGCAAACCAAAACACTCTGGAAAAGTTCTTTACCGTAACATACCTTGTTCCCCCCAAACAAAGAAACAAACAGCCAAGAATACATGAGCAAATAAGGCCTGAGGACGCTGGCGCTCCAGGAGCACGTGCTGCCTGAGAGCTTCTGGCTCCTGATACAAGCTTTCTGATGAGGGGACCAGACTCTCTCCTCGAGGGGATGGAACTGCTGTTGCCTTCATGAATGAAGAACAGGGGGGAGAATCCAACAGAACAGAACAAAATCAAATCCACCCTCTCACAACAACCACAGAGAAAAAAAAAAAAATAATAGTTTATTTCTACACAATCCAGGGGTGCTGCTCCCACCAGGACACCTTGCTGGGTCTACCTGCCCAGAAGGACTGGGAAATGCATCCCAAGTCTCCACACCACCCACTGCTTGCACCAAAACATTTCCATGCACATCCCTATGTTAAATAGTCCCCTGGCAGGTCTGGGCAGCATTTGCTGCCCTTCCTAGGGACAGACACCACTCTCCTGCGTGTTCCTTCTTACAATGGCACAAGAGAATGAAAACAGCTTTGCAGTTACATTTGCATCCTTCTTTTTGTTTCATTTTAGGACTTTTTTTTTTTTTTTTTTTTTTTAAACATGATATTTCTTCTGGAAGGAAACTCTCCAGAACTTCACATCCTTAAGGCTTGCGATGCCCGTTTACCAGTCAGGTTCCACTGGACAGCTTATGTGACAGAACTCCTTCTCTCTTCCTTCAGGTCCACGTGGCTGGATGGGCTCTAAGTGGAGTGCAGGGGGATGACGAATTTGCAGCCGAAGGGTGAGTGGTAGTTTATTCCCACTTCCTGAAAGACCTTCTGGGGAATGCCAATGTCACAGAGGTACACACGCCCTGCCCTCTCACCCAGGGGCAAAGGGAGGCCCAAGGCCAGCGACCACTTGGCATCAATGCCCTGCTCCATTTCACTTATGGGAGGGTCTATGCTGAGGACGGGTGCCCTGTTCTGGTTGGCCCAGTCCACAACTGCTTTGTACCAAGGCTGATCTCTCAAAAAGGCATTTTCGTGACAATCCAGGCAGTTGATCACTAGGTCAACAGGGGTATCGGGGAGATCTGAAAGAAACACAAGCACTGTGAGCAGCAAGGAGCAGCCTCAAACCTCAAGCTAAGGCTCAGTGCCTTCCCTCCTCACGCTGTGCTGCCTGCAGAGTTTTTTCCATTTTTGCCTCCAGCACCATCAGTCTTGTAGCATGCAGTCTGGCCTCACAGGTTATCACTGCTGTCCTTCTGCAGAAGACACTGACATCAGTATTTCAAAGCTCTGTAACTTGCTTCAGCAGCCCTCAGATGGCACCACTGAGCTGGCTCTCCCGACCAGGTAGCTTAGGAAAGCAGGGGACTTCTCTTTCCATTAAGAAATGGAGATTTTTCTAATCTGCATGCTGAATAAAAAGCATTTTGTTCGGAGTGTGCCTACTGAACAGCAGTTTGTCTGCTGCAGTGCTGCCTCTTTCACTCTGTTGGCCTCCATGCACTCACTGTCTGCTGCATTACCTCGTCACGAAGCATCTGGTGTGAGGACTGCTGTTTTCTAACAGACACGTAGCCCTGGCACCACAAGCACAGCACAATATATTGGGCAGTGCTCCAGTTCTCACATTCGTTACTCCCAAAAGGTTTTAATAAACTAGGTCTGATGAAGGTGCTGGTGAAATGACAGAGAAACAAGCTCTCTCACAACAAACTGCAGAGTATCAGCTTATTCTAGAGCACACTCAGATCTGAGCTCTGACAGCTAGCTCAGCAAGGCTGCACACTTGGTGAAAAACAGCAGTTTGGATGCTCATTTACTTGTAGTTTCAATATGCTGAACAAGGCAGGCTGTTATCCTAAGAGAATGGCTGGTCTGACTCAGCTTCACACAGCAGCTCTTGTGTTTGTTCAGACCGGAAACATCTGTACCAGCACAACTGCTCCACTGTTGGACCTCTCGAGGCTCTGCCATCCCACCAGCCTCCAGGCACACTTCTGGATGCCACTAGATGGTGCCACTAGCACGGACAAGCAGCACCAAACCGACCAGCAGAGACATCTGCAACCTGCACTGCTCCCCGCTTACCTCTGACGCTGGACACCTGCTGGCCTTGTGTCTTGCTGAAGAGGTTCAGCTCGTTGGTAATGGACTCCAGCATCTTGACGAAGTTGGGCAGGAAAAGGATGACGTGGACATCGTGGTTGGAGAGGTGCCTTCCACAGCTGATCCCCTGGGCCCCCTTCACGTGGGGGCCACACAGCAGGGCCACCGTGGGCCGCTGATGCACGTTTTTCGGGTTCAGCCTAAACGAAGACAAGAGGGGAATGGTAATAAGGCCCCAAATCATCTATCTTTGTACTGCAAGAGGGGAAGAAAATTAAAAAAAATAATCAGTAAGATGCAAATGAACAGGTGTTTTGCAAGCCTTCCGCTTTCTCTGAAGGAAAGGAACCCACACCCTTGTGCAGGGCTGACAGCAGAGAGCTGCTCTGCTTGCAGGTTCCCTTCCAGATCTCTCTGCACCCATGGCACAGAGCTGGTCCCAGCCTGCCCTGGCTCATCTCACAGCCAGCTTATACTTTCAAAGCAGGGAATATTTCCACCGCTCTTGCAGCAAGCCTGAATTTGGTACAATTTTACTTTAAGAAGGCTTTTTTTTTTTTCCTCCTGTGACTTTGAAGGGCAACGCTGTGAAAACCACAACAGTTTTATAGTTTAAGTTGTAAAAAATAAGCGCTCCAAAGCCAGCACAAGTGATAAAGCCAGTCATACATCAGGTTTTTGAGCTGAGAGGGTCAGAGCTGCCTGGCAGGTCACCACTTGCTGCTTTAATTCAAGCAGTCAGGTCTTAGAATGCAAGTAAAGCACTCCTGCACAGAGACTGTTAGGGTTTACCTTCTGTTTCAAGAATGAATCATTTGGACTTAACAATATAAGAATACGTGTGCAATTGCCTGGTCACATCAGTACAACGCTAAGGGCAAGCACCAGTCAGCATGTGCAAAGGATGGCAAATGCTCTCCAATCTTGCTACCAAATGAGGCCTGCCAAGAAGGCAAATGTGCTCAGTTTAGCTGTCCAAGAGCTAACTCAGCCTTGTGAAGAGCAGAACAGTGCTTTGCTTTCATTAGCCAACTTTTTACTGCTATCATTAAACTGTAACGTGTGTAAACAACAAAGGAAAGGTTTAGCTATTTCCATGAAGGGTCAGCTCATCAAAATCCTGAAATGGTTTAAACAGCCTTGGGTTACGTCTGTGCAAAGCTAAGTTCCCTGAAGAAAATGCCCATTAAACAGCAAGAAAAACATCAGCCCTGCTTTGTCTTTGACTCAAAAGACACTTCTGCTCCTGGACACAGAGCCAAAAAGAAGCCCTTCTCTTAGTGTTTCATTCACCCGAGGTGGTACGTTCAGTTGGTGCTCGTTTAGAGAAGGGGAAAAAAAATAATAATGCTAAAACCTCCTACAAGGGCTCCTTGTCAGGAGCCTGAGCCTCACACTTGTCTGCATGCTTACTGGAAAAGCTGACGTGTGAACTACAGCAGAAGGTCTGCCTGGCATTGGGATGAGTTTTTTCTTCTTTTAAGGAGAGAAAACAGGTGACAGCTGTCTCCAACTGCAGGACCACTGCAACAAGTGACAGCAGGCACCTACGTCACATCTGCCTCAAAAGCAATCTCTCCGCTCTTTCACTTATCCCCACTTAGAGGAAGAAGTTAGAGGCAAAGAAAGGGCAAAACCCCAGCAGAGGTGATGGGATGAGTGTTACCTGTTGGGTCCCCCGAGCAGGCTCAGAGCCATCTGACTTGCACACACTCCTGTCATCTCCAGCCTCCGTTCCAAGGTCAGCCCATGCTTTTCAGCAACAGACAGCAGCTTTTTGTGAAGCTCATACGACACGCTGGGCACAACCAGCCCGGAGTCTGGATTTGAGGAAGAGAGAAAGAGAAAAACCATTAAAGAAAGGGAAAAGAAATGCAACTGGAGGCTTTTTTCCAGAATGCTGCAGTCTGTTTTTTCCCCAGACAACAGTTAGGTGTTACAAAGAGCCTGCTCAACCCAATAATCCCAGTTCCTTCTGAGAGCATCACATGTATTCCATCTTGCCAGCTCAGTTTGCAGCCACCCCAACTATTACCCCAAGGGATATCATCACATCAGCAGCTGCAGTGAACCCTCTTATCCCCAGACACTGAGGAGAGATTCTGGAACACGCTTCCTTTCTCAGCCAGGAGTTGCTACTCTGCTTAAAACAGTTATTCCTACAGTGTCAGTAGCACAGGCAGCCTCCTCTCAGTCACAAGAGGGGCTGTAAACCAGATACTCCCTGCATTTACACTTCACTGCAGTTGGTTCCTGGATCTCTATCACAGCAAGCAGTCCCCATTTGCCATGCAAGTGTCCTCACTGCCTTGGTGGTGCCATGTCACATCATCTGCCTTCAGACACAAACACTGAACTGCAATACACTGGAGCAGCGAGGGAGAGACGCAGCTGAAAGAACAAAGTCTATAGCAAAATTCTTCTCAGACATTTGACAGCCTGGTCTGAGAGCCAGGAAATGCTCCAGCATGTGGATCAGGGGCAAAACAAACAAAAGAGGTCTTGTTAAGCCATGAGAACAATGCCTGCAGCAGGCAGCAATACCACCACTCCAGCTTGCTTCCAGCTTGCAATAATAAGTTGTGCGGAATCAGCAGGTGAAAGAGAAACAAACCTGAATAACTCTTCAGGCCAATCCATTACACACTCCTCCTAACAGGGGAATCTGGTGCTGGCTTCACAGAAGAACCCTGCAGTAAACTCCTCTGGAAACAGAGGGCATTTCTTGACACAAAAAAAGCAGCTATGGGAAGCCACAGCAATCGTTTGATGGTGTGCTGAGCAGCAAAAGAAACTAGAAATAGCTACTGAAGGCATATGGAGAAAGAAATACAAAACACAAGCATCAGGTGAGAAAAATTGCTGCAACAGCCAGCATGATACCTCAAACATATTTGGCAACAGAAACCAGATTCTGTATTCCAGCTTTTCTCCACAGCTTTATGATGGCATCCTCTTTGGCCTGCCTGATAATCAGCCCTACGCAGGATCACAGATGCAGGCTGTTCTGCCTTTCACACACACTCCTGCAAGCCCTGGGGATCCTAAACCATCTCCCAGCTCAGGAGCAGCACAGCTCAACTCCCTCCCCGTGCAGGAGGAACACAGCTGAAGCACAGCAAGAAAAGCTCGTTTCCCTCTGCTCAGCTCACTCACAAGCACCGCTCCCAGGCAGACAAGCAATCCCAGCAGAACCACATTAGAGCTTCTGTGCCCTGAACTGTGTTACAACGCCAACTGTTTAGAGAAGGCTCAGAGTTCTGGTTTCTCTGCAGACTTGCTTTGCCCAGAATTCCTCGCAGGGCTTCTTTGCTGAAGCCTCAAAGAGAAAAGCTAAGAAGAAATGCTGAAGGCCTAGCATAGATGCTCAGCAGCAGTACCAGCTCCAAGCGGAGCTGCAACGGCGCACACATCCGCTCAGAAAGGAAACCTAACAGTTACTCACAGGCTCGAGCAGAAAAACAGCATGAGAACCAGTTGTAACAAGCCACTGCCGCATTCAAATGAGAAAAGCAGCGTCTTTTAATTGCTAAGAACTATCGTTTGTACTGCCATATTTCCCCAGGGTGCCAGGCACAAACCACTGAGCCGAGGCACTGCGGAAATAGCAGGTTTTGCATATCCTGAGGTTTTCAGAGCACAGGTGCTCCCGTAAGGTAACAGCAAAAGGCTGCAGCACATCCTGCAGGGCAGAGCAGATCGCACTGGATGCTGGCCTGAATCCCTACGACTTTCATCTCCCAGCCCTGCAGACACGGAGGGACCAAACGTGTTCAAGCACTTGACCTTGCATGCTAACAGCCCATTAAACCACCTCTGCTAACGATGTTTTATTACACGCCGTGCACATGGGAGCATGCACACCATCAAAGGCATCTCGGAGTCCTGACAGCAGCCGCCAAACGTTTGGAGTCATAAGCCACTAATAACACTCTGCCTGGCCCACTAGTCACGCACCTGCCCTGTGTTCACACACCCTCTCAGCTCCGGAGTCACGCAAGGCTCAATCCCATCCCTATTCCTGCCACTGCATCGGGGCTTGTTTTTCAAGCTTGAGGGAGGCCTTGGAGTGAGTGACCTGAGGTCAGGATGTCGCTGCGGTGGCACAAGCCACATCCTCTGCTCATGCGGAGCATGCGACTCGCTGAGCTCCTTCTGAGCTGTGAGCTCACGGCACAAACTCCTCAAACCAGAAGGCTGGCAGAGCCACCCTATCTATCAGTGCAGTGTGGTTGCTGCCAGTGCCTCCTCTTACACCTCTCTCAATCGCTTCCTTCCGAACACAAGGTGTTACAAGCACACCTCTGCCATCAGCAAGACAAAACCCAGCGCCCAGTGGGTTAATGCAAAGAGAACTGCTGGCACAGGATGAGCTCATGTTTAGCACTTGGCTTGGGCTACACTTTGCCCTAATTGCTCCCTCTCAGGGGCAGGCTTCAATGCCAAGAGAACTTCCCTTCTTCACACTCACGCAAGGCCCGACCAGTTCAACTGGCTTATCAGAACCAGGCTGAGGGAGTTAAATAAACTCTGACAGAAAGCAATCAAGGAGGCGACAGGTAAACCCACAAACAATAACACTGCTGCAACAGAACTGAACTCCTGCCAACTTTAATTATGTTTGGGTTGGACAGTGCGCCTTTATTGTTTGGTAATGAAGGTAATAAAAGAAGTTAGCTCAGGCCTTTTAATATTAAATAAATGTATTCTACAGCTGCCTGGAAGAAAAGAAAAAAAAAAAGGGGGGGGCAAATGAAGCCTGAACAGTTCTGTGACACACAGAGTATTGCTGAAGCCCGATTAAACATGAAGTTCAGCACACAGGGCACACTCTGTCCTGTGCACGATGACTACAGACAAGTTACCCTCTTCAGCTTCTCTATGCTACACTACACGCACGCTGCTTGGAGGAGAAAAACATCCCATGCCAGCAGAAGGACTAAGCTAACTGTCCTGAAGTTATCAAAAGAAGGTTTCCCCCAAGAAGGCCAGAGCAATATTGCTGAGGAAGTCCCAAACTCCAGCTTTCAGCTGGACAAAGCAAGAGAGAGGCAAGAGATGCTCAATCTCCATCTTTTACTCTGATAGTTGCTCTCCAGCTGCTGAAAGAATTAAAAGCAAGTTGCCTGAACGGATGACACAGCCCTAGACTATGGATTTCAAGGAAACTATACATAAAAGCTCCTTCCCTCCAGCAGTAAAGAGCACCGGGTTCCACTGCTGCCCAGCTCATGCTCAAAGATGCAGTTCCCTGCAGTGGACATAGCCTGTGCCCATGTGAGGCAGGCTAGCTGTTTGCTTGCTGCCTCTTGAAAGGTGTAAAGCTGGAGCCACCTGCCTGCAGACTCAGGAAAACACAAGTCTGTGCCCAACACTCCAAACAAAGGCCCTTAAGGGTCAGATTATTATTATTAAGTCAGCATTATGTTTTACTTAAGACAAATCCTGCAGGAGCTTTGACTGAAGTTCCCCTGTTTGTTTCTCCAGCACTAATGCACAGTTCACTCTGGCCAAGCAAAAACCCGTCAGATGGACAGAGAGGCCTTCCCCATGAGCCTGTTCTTTTCTCCTGCAGCTGCACGAGGTGAACTTCATTTGCACCCTCCTCAAAGACCCCGCAAACATTCAGCACACACAGTCACTGCAAGGCTGAAGCACTAAAACTTACAGAGAGAAGAGTCAGCCAAGGACACGGCACAGAAAAGCCACACTGCCATCATCCACACAGAACACACAGCCTCAGTTCCGCAGTCTGACCCTGGCACATCAGCTCTGCTTGCTGCCTTGATTTACTCTGAAGCGTATTTTCTTTTTCCATCTCCTTAATGCATGGAAAAGGAGTTTCTCGCAGGACAAGCTTGAAGTCTGGGTAGGGGAAGCACAGAGAAACAAATGCCTTACCAGTAGTGCAGGGAAAGAAACAAATACCTCATCTATCTGGCAAACAGCCCTCCTCTCTACTCATCCCTGTGTGCTGTCTCAGCAATACCCACTGCTCACAAAGCCAGACTTCAGCTACAAGCTTACTGTGTGCATCAACAAGCCCTGCTCAGTGTGGGAAAGAAGGTAAGGTGTTGTGGCACACCAGAAATTTCAGTCTAGTTTGATGACTACAGGCCAGATGAGGGAGATTTTAATCCAGTTTAATCACCACGAACTGAAGCCTGCAGCATGCAGGTTGCATGTGATAGCAGTGATTAAAGGTAAGAGGAAAGGAGAGATGAACTGCAAAAAAGGAACCATTCAGAGACACAGAGATGACTGAGATTATTACAGAGTTACTGATGATGAACCCACGTGCTCCACCCTACCACAAATGTCTCTAGGCTCTGAGATATCAGCAGATCATTGGCTTTGGGGATACTGCTGAAAAACCAAATCCCAAAACACTGCTGTTTGAATTTTGCTCTGATGCTGATAGCCAGTAGGAGGAACAGAGACAGGCTCATGCCAATGGGCATTTCAGCTCCAGCCAGACAGCTTTGGAAGTAGACAGCTTACAGCTAACAGAAAGGATCAGCAACCTGCCCTTCCAGGGAGGGAGGTTTCTGTGAAACAGCTGTGCTTCCCTTTTTAAGCATCATCTAACAGCAAGCAGACAGATCAATAGCTGCTAGCCCCAAGGAATAAAGAGCAATTAAGTATTTGGGAGTGATTCACCTGCAGAGCTCCAGGAATAGACACAATTCAGAGAAATACTGGGCTATGAGCTTTGGGTTTTCATTTCTGTTAGGAACAGATTCTGACCTTCATTCCCCACTTCCTCCACCACAATCCTTTCCCCTCAGCTCCAGAGCACTGGGCAGATACCCTGCCCCACTCTGTCTCTGTGAGATGCCCAGCACGAGCTTCCAAAGTCAGCTGAGCAAACCCCAAAGCATTTTGCACTGTGGGAAAAGCCATGCAGCCTACACCTCAAATCTGAGATGTACTGAGCCAGGAATCCATGTTAGACTTCTCATGAAGAAGAGCTGTCCTCCCTGCAAAACTCACATTTCTGCAATTATTTCAGGTATATATTGTATACAAAAGGTAATAGAAGGAGAAAAAGGGGAAAAAAGGCTTGATTTTTTGGCATCATAAGATTGGCTCTGAAGAAAGCATCCCGGTGGGATGCAGTGTCTATTGAGCTTTGCTTACATCCTTCAAGGCTCAGCTTCTTCCCAGTCAGTAACAAACACTGAGACTGGAAGCCTGTGGAGTGACAAGGGCTGGAGATTCAGCTCGCTGCCAATCACCACCAGCATCACTTTGTGTTCCTATAGCAGACAGAATGATCAGCCAGAGCTCTTAAGACAACCACCTTCCAGGCTGACCAAGGGAAAAAGAAATGCTGAACTACTTCCCTTATAGCTAGAAAGTGCTTTTTGCAAACAGCTAGAATGTTTTCTGTGAATAAAGAACCCTTCAGGAGTCCAGATACAATCCTAAAAAGAAAATTCAGAAGCAGAAAGAAACCTTATCACAGATATATCCCAAAATAATGGCATTTGGGGCTCCTGGCACTGAGCTGACTTCAGCACTGCTGCTCTTTGAGTCACTGTAGCTTAGCATCCTCCTTTCAGCTGCTAAACAAAGAAATCCAGACTTCATCAAGTGACAGCCCATCATCGCTCCCAGCATACTGAATGCCCTTCTGTCCTTCTCACTGCAAAAAGCACTCGACTGAAAGCCAGGAACAGCAGGCAACTTACAACTGTTTACAAAAGCTTTTGCTAGCTAGCTAGTAGCATTTCCTAAGCAAAAGCAAACTTCCTCAGCTAACACAAAGAGAACTGCCCTGCGTGGGGAAAAATACATCAAGATCACAGCGATGGGATGCACAATTTGCAGGGCTGTGAACGTGCACCACACAGCACAGCAGAAGGGAGCTGCAGTCAGCAATACCTGTTGTGTAACATGACGACTTGTCTTCCAAACAGATCCAGAATCCCACACACGAGACTAATCACCCCGCAGCAGCTAATGAGGCTAGCAAGACCCTGCAGCTACAGAGAGGGTCACCACTCTCCCCTCTGCAGACTTGCCAAGAGCGAAACAAAGCAGCAGTGCTTTCACAGGGCTGCTCCCTTCTGCACGCTGCAAACAGGGTGCCAAGAGTTTCCATAGCAAAGGACAATAGAGTTCAGCAAATGATTTCGTTTCCAAGCCCTGAATTTCCACACTGAGGCTTGCTGGTTACAGCACGACAGTTTTCCTCCCAGGAATTATGCTTCTAGAAAATCATATCAGCTGCACTTCTCAAACAGTCAGTTAGCTTTTGTTTCAGTCTAGACATACATAGAGGTTCTGTCTCTTCTAAAATAAGCCAAGCTGGAAGATGAATCGACAGATAACAAACTTGAAAATCCTCACACAAAGGAAGAAGTGCTTATTCACACATAGTGCAGCCCATTGGGAGCCTCGAGCCACGGGGTGGTGCAGCAATACTGAAAGCTTGCACAGAATTAACATGTTATTGGTTAAACTAAGCAGAAGAAAAAAAAGGCATCAGAAGCTATTAATACAGGCCTGAATTACCACTTCTGCTTCAGGAAGCTGTCAAAAATAGCAGATCAACAGGAAGATGGATGCCACAAAAGGAAAACTAAGATATCACTGCATAGCAGAACCAGTAAGAAAATGACATTTTTCTACAGAAAAGCAGCAAATCACTGTGAATGAATCAGCTTCCTTCCAACAAGCATTTCACACCCCAGATGGAGTTTTTCTGAGCAGAGAAAGAATGACAGGCCAAAGACTGAGCACACTCATGCTCCATAGCCAGACTGCCAGGGTCCAGCTATTCAGTGCCTCTCTATAAAGAGATCAGACACTTGATTTTATTCTGATGTGGAAAAGCATCCCTGGGTGCCAAAGCTCCTTCACTCCTCTGCTTTGCACACTTTTTAGCACTTGCAAACTGAAGACAGGTCACAAGTAGGCTAAAGTTACAGAGAGTCTGCAGCTAAGTGTAGCATTAAGTCGGACATGCTTCGTGGGACGTGTATGTATACAAAGATTCCCAGGTGACAAATACAGAAGCATACTGCATACAGAAGCAGCTCTTCAAGAAAACATCACTGGTGGTTGGCCAAAATAACAAACAAAACATTAGCAAACAGGAGATGAGCAGTTTTACTCCTCCCCAGAGCCATGGATTAGGAACTCAGGAATGGTTCTCTGCATTTAGATTTTAGGAGTGCTACCTCTCAGCAGGCAGACAGCTCATCGTGCTACCCCTCACCTCTATCCAACAGCCCATTTCATGGCAGTAAGGAACAAACATTAGACACAAGGGAAGAATTAAAGCCCACATAAAAAGCCATTTGTTTGGAATTATGGATGGGAAGAGCCAGAGCCATTTCTTTTTACACCAGTAACATTAAAAGCTCCTTATAACCATGCAACAGTGAGGCCGTGGAACAGGTTGCCCAAGGAGGCTGTGGATGCCCCATCCCTGCAGGCATTCAAGGCCAGGCTGGATGTGGCTCTGGGCAGCCTGGGCTGCTGGTTGGTGACCTGCACACAGCAGGGGGTTGGAACTGGATGAGCATTGTGGCCCTTTTCAACCCAGGCCATTCTATGATTCTATGATAAAATACTTGAAATCTCCTGCCTTCCATCAAGGAAGCAGGAATTGTGACATGGCATCAAAGCATGGTTCCTCCTCAGCTTCTATTCTTTTTAATCCAACCTTCAGTTTTGCTCCTTACTGCAGAAAACTTACCTTGCTGCCCTACCTGAATATTTTCTTTTACCTCAAAACTATTGCAAATAAAGGTTACACGCAGACAAAAGGCACAGACCCGACCTTACATCAGTGAACGTGCCACGCTGAGCTGACAGACACCCAAATGCACCCCAGCAAAGCTGCACAGCTTGCACCCTTATCGTGAAGGGCCGTGGCATACCCGTGCAGAACTCTTTGTTAGCATTCTGGGGTACCACAATCCGTCTGTAGACGATGGGCTCTGATTCCAAGATGTTCTCATCGTGCCGATAGCGAGCTGGCTTCTCGTTCGGGGTCCCGCGGGAACGGGTGCCGCTCCTCCTCTCGTAAGTCTCAATCTCTTCAAACACAGCTGCCTTGTCAAAAAGGGCCAGGTTCCCTTCAAAATCAAAATCTGTGTCTGGGATTTCATCGATGTCATCCCCGAAGCACTCGTCATCTTTGCTCTTCATCTGTCCGTTTTTCAGCCCGCTCTTCTTTGGAGTCACCTGGTTTGGATGGCGGCTACTGGACGACCCTAAAGAAAAACAAGAGCAAGTTCTGTAAGAGAGCAGAGCTCGTGTTTGGAGTCCACTGACCTAGGAGATGCTTGTTTCTCAAAGCACCTGCAGACCTCATCTTTGGTATGACTCATGCTGAGATAAGCTAACAGAAAACTGAAGAGAAGGCACCAGGGAAAAGAAGACTTTCAGGGACTTTCCTTTGGCAAGACTAGAAAAACAAGCTTGATCACAGTAGGTAAACCAAGCACTTCTACTCGTTTAATTCAAGACAGTGTTATGTTAGTGATAAGATAACAAGAGAGCCCTGGTCTAGGACTATCTTACTCGTACTACACTGAGCTGATGTTCTTGCAGCCATGTAACCCAAGACCTTTTTGGAGTTTTCCTATATTTCAGAACCTAATGCAAGTTCTTCTCTTCCAAAATAGGCTGCCCACCTCCTAATGACCTATAAGGGATTGCTTATAACCCTGAATGTGAAACACTGCTTTCTCCTCTCATCAACTACCAACAGATGCATTTCCATTCCCTTATCCATACCTCATTATTCTTTTTACCCACTATCTTGCTCGTTTAATTAGACTGCTTTCCAATCAGTAATTGTGAAAGCCTGCCTTCTCTGAAGTGATCCTGTCAGAAAACTTCTCATTCTGATGGAGGATACAAAGCCATACAAAATTACAAGGCCAACACATCCTGCCTTTTTGCCTTCTGTACATTATGCACGTCATTCATATGCAACCGAGTCCAGACAGTATTTATCTGACGTTGTTAAATCTGCAAATCATCACCTATGACATTCAACAGATGGAGAAACAGTTATGAGATCAAAACAGCTCGTTTTGCTAAAACATTTATTGTATTTTAAGGTAATCATCCTGGAGTATAATTAATGTAAGTGACTACATGCACAGAATCTGATAGCACTGAAACAAATTACCACGAGATGACGTGTGCTCTTTGGTGCATGTCTGCTCCTTGACAATCACCTCCACAAGTCCAGCAGCATAATTTCTTTCCCAATTTACACATCACTGACAATTAGTGAGGAAGGATGCAAAAAAGCTTCAGATCATCTAAGGATGTTTACAGAACAACCCACAGGCTTTCAACAGGCAAAACCTTCACGATGTCTGGATAAGCTACTTGCAAACCAAAAGGCTTTGTGGAGTCTTCCTTCCCTTCAAAACCATCTCCCTCCACTGACCATTTTCCTACAGCACTTTGTTGGCTGGGGCCTTGTTTACAGTATGGCAACAGTTGGAATGCTCAGCTCATAGCAGAGTAAAACCAGCTAGCCCCAAGCACCCCTGTTATCACCCAAACAGAGGTCCCTGCAGCAACACAACTTCCCTCCAGAGTTTATTCTAACCTCACTGTATCTCTAAGCATAGCACCAAAGCCACTACAAAGCCACAGTTATCAGTGCAACGGTCAGCATGAAATGCTGGGTACAGCATTTGTCAACACTTTCTAGAGTCTCAACAACAATTTGCTGTTATTACTAACTATAGCAGGTAGCTCGTCTAAAGACTCATTTGCAAGCTGCTAAAGACTTCATAGTTTGTAACTGGGTGAGAACAAACTGCTGAAATACAGGTTTTGTTAAGAAGCCACTCAAGTGTAGAGTGCAGAATTGAAGAATTGCTGGTAACAACATAACTTAGAGGGCAAGGACAAGCTGTATACAGGCTGCAACCAGTTACTTACATACAGTTTGAAGTGAAAGCTTCTGCTAGCACAGTTTTCACCCTCACCCCCCCTCAGGAAGGATTCCCAAACGAAAGTTAACACACAAATCACACCAAAGCTGTATACAACTTGACATGGAGCTGGCAGACATTGCATTCAACACTGCTGCTAACAACAGCACGAGAAACAAAAACCCAGGCCAACACAACAGGCCAAGTCTCCAAACGTTTCACTGACTGCAGGTCAAAGCAATAGTCAAGAGACTCAAAGCTCGCACAAACGAGAGCCTGCACTGAACACAATGAGAGAACAAGCCCACTTCTTGTGTGAATGTCAGATGTTATGGCAGCTCGGTCTGTTCCTGTTACCCAACAAGAGTTCTTACACTCATTGCCAAGTTTTTCTCCAACCAACTCTCCCCTACCCTCAGCTGACCCAAAAAGCAAACTGTGGGGACGGGCAGCCGCACAGTGCAGCAGATCCAGGGGACAGAGGCAGCTGATGTGAGCAGGGTGTAAACGCTGACTGAATGAAAAACTGCATTAGAAAAACAGCAGGAACAATGGCTGGAAAGCTCCTCAGGCTCCCCTGCAGATCCAGTGAATGGGAGCCAAGACCATACCTCATCAAAACGAGCCGTGCCAGCATTGTGCTGGGCAGCTCTCTAATCCACACCAATAGATGCCAGCCCTGAAATGCTGCTGACCCCACAACAGGCTGTTTTATTATAGTCTGTGTAACCACCCACTAACAGGGGCTGCAGAGGCTTCCTACTGCTCCAAGCAAAGGTCAGTGGTGCTCCTCTTCCTCTCTAGATGGGCAAGGAGGCAGGCAGCTGGCACCAAGGGAAAAGGGCCTAAAAACTGGGCGAGGGGAGGGAAGGGAAAGCTCATGCTAACAGAAGTACCACCAGCCTTCCAGGTTGCTAGTGTGACTCTATCCCAGGGCCTTCTCTGAAAGCTGCTATTCACAGCTCTGCTTGGTTACAAAGCCTGATCCCCATCCTCTGCCAATCAACCACAGCAACTCAGAGCTTCCAGCTCAGCTCTTTTCAGAGCCACTCTCAGAGCCTCCACTCTGCGTGCACATGTGCACAGCATACCAAGGAGAACAGCACATCTCCACATCAAGCTAGCAGCTTGATATTGCACAGAAAAAAAACCTCCCTATAAAGACAAGCAACACTTCCCAGCCTCCTGGTTTGTTTCTTAGAAAAATACTTTATGTATAACATACAAGCAAATGTAAAGCCTCGAGTCAGTTGGCTGCCTTTCCTGGCAGACCCCTGCAGGAGCTCTCAGCAGCAGCCCTGGCATGCAGAGCCCCACTCAGGCACAGCAATACCCCACTGTGCAACCTGCACTGCTGCTTGGTGCTTATCAGTGCCAAGGCAGAACTCTGTCCCTGACTGAGCACACTAAAGGGCAGCAAAAGGTCGACTTTGAGCCGAACAAAGCATGGACACAGTACAGCTGAAGTGCTAGATGACATCCCAGCCCATCCTTGCCTTGATTCCTGTGGCCAGGACCACCTCCATCCCACTGTGGAGAGACTCATATATTATTTGGCCTGCTCTCCAAATAACATTCCAGAGGGTAAGACATCAATTTTTCGCTGACAATGAGGCCAAGCAAATAAGAACCTATTCCTAGCACCTTGCACAACGTGTTTTAGACAAAGTCTGTAAAAGAAAAATCAGACCCACTGTTGTGCTTATGTAAAAATATCCAAGCTGTTGGTGGGCTGAAGTACTCTGAAGCCCTCACTGCACACCCCACACCTACCAGGTGCTGTTATGTGAAGTGACCTGGCCACAGGCTCTGCTCAGCAAGACCAAATAAAACAGGAGTTACAGCAGATAACTAGGGGTAGAAGGAAAACAGGCAGGCTTGAAGATGGCTGGTTCACCAAGGGGCACGTGCCCTCCCCTCACATCATTCTGCCTTCCTCCTCCCACTTAACTGCTTGGCAATCTCTTTAAAAACACAAACAAACAAAGAAGTGAATATGAAACTTCAGAAGTGGTCCTTCCAAGAACACAAAATTACATCTGTTAAATGTCCTAAACTGATTAAACTAACAGAAATCAAAGGATTACAGTTGTTCCAGAAAATAAGCTGTTGGTGGGGGAGGAAGGCTTCCAGAGGTCCAGGAACTTCTCCAGACAACATCCAGCCTTTGATCTCCCTGTTTAATTGGCCCTGTCCACCTTGGGTTTGTTTGTTTTCCATACACAAAAACAAGGGGGAAAAAATTAAGTCGTATATCCTGATGCTGTAATCATTGCATGATAAAGATCTGGAAGGGAGCACAGCCCAGGGGGCTTCATGGAAGAAAAAACAATGCTGAAAACAAAAGAACATACCCAAATTTGGCACAGCATGAGAGCTGGTTGAGGGTTTTTTTTCAAACAGGAATAAAAATAGGGACTCCTGGCTTTGAGATGCACTGATTCTATCTTGACATCATTCTCATTAGAGGATGCTGTGTTGTTAAAAACACAGCAAAAACCACTTGTAATTACTTGTAGGGCAATGTTGTAATCAGTTATGGTTATACATGCTTTAACTAGAAGAGCTTCACACTATCATAATCTGGTTCTAGTTCTTTTTAGAGGAAAAACTGAGGCTGTCTTTTGGGCCATTTTCAATAAGGAAAGATAACAGGAGTTAGGAAATCATTCTAACCAGCATTATCCAGCCCAATCTTTTGCAACATTTCATGCTGATGAAGCAGAACACACAGGCTGTTCTTCAGACTGAACGAGGATGGGCAGAGTTAAACAACAGCAAAACATGGCAGAACTGCAGTGCAACTGATCTTTCCATTCAGCTCGTGCCCCCAAATACAACTTGCCCTTTCTGTTTTGTCATAAGCAGTGCAGCAGAGCATCTTCCCACAAGCTCTTGGATATACTCTCCTCCTGAACACCAGCCCATAGGGCTGGAGAGTGTAAGGAGAAGCAGCTGTGTTCTTCAGCACCTGTTGGCCCTCTTTGCTGAGTGTCCATTCGTGTCTTTCCCCTGTTGTCCCCCCCAGATATCTGTTCACTCCTTTTCTCAATCCAACCTCTAACCTCCCACCAGCAGAAAGAGAAGAAAAGGATAAGAAGAGATCATGCTAACTTTTATGGGCCAGTAACAACATCAAGAGCTCCTCACCACCCTCCCAACCTGTTGGCCACAGGACTGCAGCGCACAAATGTTGCCTTGGGCCCCTGCTACTTACAGCAGAAGCCAAGGAAATCACCCTGTTCTTGATTTTTAGCAGATAAAGTATTGTAACAGCCAGAGATTTGACTGCATGAACATTCTCACCAAGTTCTGCATGAGATCACACCACCACCATGAAGGAAACATAAACAATGAATCACAGGACGGCCTGGGTTGCAAAGGCCCACAGTGCTCATCCAGTCCCAACCCCCTGCTGTGTGCAGGTCACCAACCAGCAGCCCAGGCTGCCCAGAGCCACATCCAGCCTGGCCTTGAATGCCTGCAGGGATGGGGCATCCACAGCCTCCTTGGGCAGCCTGTTCCACTGCCTCACCACTCTCTGGGTGAAAAACTTCCCACTGATATCCACCCTAAACCTCCCCTGTCTCACTCTAAACCATTCCCCCTTGTCCCATCACCATCCACCCTCACAAACAGCCGTTCCCCCTCCTGTTTATCCGCTCCCTCCAAGTACTGGAAGGCCACAATAAGGTCTCCCTGAAGCCTTCTCTTCTCCAAGCCAAACAAGTCCACTTCCCTGAACCTTTCTTTGCATTGCTTTCCTTCATCCTCCACCTCACTGCATATTCTCAAGAAGCCTGCAGGAACTTTTCCATTTGCCATGTCATTGCTCTTTGTTTCAGCGTTCAACCTTTCAAGTGCAAAACCTTTGCAAGATCCATACTTGCAATACTCTGAAGCACAGCTAAGTCTCTCCTCACCATTCACCTTTCTCTTCCCCAGACCTTTGGGAAAACAAGCATGAAAGCAAGTAGAACTTTTGTTTGAAATACAATTGCTGACCAAGGGCATATATTGCAGCGGTAACCCAGGCAGGAAGGAAAGTGACAGGTGAACACACATACTCACAAGAATTGTGCCTACGACGAAAGCCTTTGGATTGAGTCAGGGTTTCCATGTGCCGATCCATGTAGCTCTTGGAGCACTGCTGCTGGGGGGAGATGATAATATCCTGATTCTTCATGTCTGTCCTCCTCGGGATGCTCTGTGGGGCACTGCTGGAGAAGGGCTTCTTTAACATCTTCCCTGTGCCATTCTGGCTGGGCCCCACTTGGCAGCCAACGCCAGGGATGCCCATGTCTGCCTGCTGCAGGTCCCCACACTGCCTGCTGTCCCCTGGCCCTGGGATCTCCAGAATTTTCAGCTCAGTGATGTCACCTGCCCTAAAAAAAACAAGAAAACCAGTTCAAGATTCAGCATTCCAGTTATTTTACAAAGAAAAACAACCGACGTCGGACAGGGGATCGGTTAGGGGTTTCTTTAGGTGCCATTATCAGTGGAAACAAGAAAAAGAAGGAATTTAATACTCAGGCACATATATTCCAGGCATCAAAACATTCAGCTGAAATCACATGTATTAATAAAAACCTCAGCATTTCTGTGCTGCACCTGGATTTTGTTCTGGAGGTTCTGTTCCCAGCTTTAAAAGGAATCAATCAAGCAAAAAAAATAATAATAATTTTTAAATGAAGGCAAACAGCACAGATCTTTCCAAAAATCTGTACCTTAACAGCTTCTAGATAACAATTATCCTCAGCCTGGAAGCTATTTTTAATCCATATCTACATAAAGCTATCATTAAATTAGTGCAATTCACACGTGGACATAGTTGGCACTTGCTGTTTCAGGAGGAGGATGATGTAACTAATGTAGCAGTGAGTGTGAGCCAAAACAAAACAAAGAAGTGGTTGCAAAGACCTCTATCTGGACTGATTGCAAGACATAAATTAGAAGTTCAAGGCCTCAATTTCAAACTTAATAAGTACGTGTCCAAGTGGGATGCAGAACTAACAGCAGAAAATTAGCAAGTGCCTGCTAAAGACTTCCACTTGTCCTGGAAAAACACAGGAAAGGACAATGACCAACCTCCTTCCAAATGCCAGTTCTTTAGGAAAAACAGTTCATCCCCTGATGTTAGTGCTTTATCTTACTTGAAAATAAAAATCAGTGGCTTGGAGACTTACATTCTGTATTATGAAAGTTGCACTGGAAATAGGAAAATGTCCAGTGACAAACAACTCTTATTTGTTCTCTTCTTGACCCCCAGTGTTACCAGGAGCTGGTAGGAAGCAGCACATGAGAATGACAACAGTGCTGCTCTGGTTCAGCACCCTGCTCCCTCCTGTCTGCACAGCAGAAAGAACATGGGGCAAAGAGAAAGGAGGTGGTGCTGGCTTTGAACAACTGCACGTAATTAAATTGTACTGGGGCAACCGACCTAATAAGTGCAACCAGAGAGTGGTAAAGTGTTATACACACTGGGAGTGAAGCTTTAAAAGAGGACCAACTTCTCAGCTAGTCAAGAACTGAGTAGAATGTGTTCATGCAATACATATAGAGCCAGAACAACAGCCTTGTGCACAAACTAACAGAAACACCAGAGGCACCGCTCACAGGAAGATGCTCACAAGCAGCAGGAGGATTTAAGGCAAAGAGCCTTCTCTAGGAAGAAAAAAAAGCAAAACACCCATCCAACCCTCACCTGGAAATGACACAGCAGTCATTGGGACCAACACTAACCTGAAGGTGACTTCTGGCACGAGGCACTTGACCCCGTTGTGGAAAGGCCGCGTAAGGGAGATGGTCTGGCTGACCTGATCCACTGCAGACACTCGCCCTTGGTAGACTCCCAAGCTTTCTCCACAGTTAATTGACACGATGCTCCCAAGCCAGTCCGTAGCCATATTTCTGGCACACAGTTGCTGCAAAGACACACAGGCCTGGCTGTGAGAAGACGCAGACGTGACAACCTGAATCAGCATCAATCGCAATCCCCACCCCACGCTTTGGCTCCCACCCAGGCTCTGGCTTCATCAGCTTCTCTCCTCTTTGTAAGCTGGAAATTACATCCACACGGACACTGAGGATCACATTGAAGCGTAAATCCCTTGACAGGGCTCTGCCCAGCAGCCTGACTTTAACCACATCACCCTTTGCATAAGTGAAGAAATCATTCTGTAGCAGATTTCGAGACAAACAGCTTTCAACTGCTATGTGTAGCATCCTGTTTTGCCTGTGTACATTCTCCCTGTGGTTTCAAACAGGGAATTTATCTTCCCTCTGTACAGGCAGTGAGGAGAACAGCTTGTGTGAACTGGTGAGGACACTGATCCCAGTGTGTAGAAAGAAACCCAACACCTTAAATCATAGAACAGCCTGGGTTGAAAAGGCCCACAGTGCTCACCCAGTTCCAACCCCCTGCTGTGTGCAGGTCACCAACCAGCAGCCCAGGCTGCCCAGAGCCACATCCAGCCTGGAGGAATGCCTGCAGGGATGTGGGGCATCCACAGCCTCCTTGGGCAGGAGGAAACCCTTTAAGGGAATGGGCAGGTAAAGAAAACGACACCAGAGTCCAGAACAAAAGTCTCCAGAGCCAGGAGGATCAGCATCATAAACAAAGCACACACAGCTTCCCAGCAGCTGCACTAAGTTCTACAAGAACATAAGAAACACAAAGGTGTGCTGCATGCTCACACCATCAGTCCCATGTAACTCCCTCACAACTCTGATGCTTGACTGAACTTGCATCAGCACACTTTGAAGCAGCTGAAGGCATCATTTGATCCCAGGCTTTATTTTCCAGCCAAACAATGCAGGAAGATAACAGGCTTGTTGCCATCACAGCACTACAAAAGCTAACAGGCTCTCAGGAAACTAATCACTGCATATATTTGCCTTTCTCTGTGGGATATTTGCTCAGTTTACCAGACACTTGTTAAAAAACACAAAGAATGTGCAGAACATAAGCCTGGGAAGATTAACATCACTACATCCCACATTTTTATGAGGCATTTCCATTCTCTCCTTTCTGTTCTGAGCTTCCCAGAAAAGAGATAGAAAGAAGAAAGCCACTACAAATAGCTAGGACATATACATGATATCAGGAAAACCAAACCAAACCTCATTTCCATGACCTTTCAGGAGACTTAAAGTGTGATGCTTCAAAGGGAAGCGAACACCAGACCTGGTCACCACGCTGCAGATTTTAGAGCCTCCTCACTTTCTTGCTTCTATGTATTTATATTAACCCACAGTAACAATGCCTGGATTCCAAGGTGACAGCCAATAAAAAGCACTTCCAAACCACAGACAACACAACACCCCAAAGCATCTGCAGCAAAACTAGAATTTCATCCACAGAATATCCCGAGTTAGAAGGAAGCCATAAGGAACCAGTCCAACTCCTCCCTTCTCAGCTTTTCACATCTTTTGTGAACCAGCCAAAGAGCTTAGTACAAATCACCACCCCAAAAGAATCCTTTTCAACGAGCCTCTCTCTACAAAAGCATCACCATGTTTGTAAGCAAACATAAACAAAGGAACTCCTGATCTCAGATACTCTCACTTTATGGGCACATCATTCAGAAAGGAGGCATTACCCATCTAGTCAATGAATTACTCAATCACAGGGAGAAAGGCGAGCACGCTTGTTTGTTTACACACGCACAGAAAGGCAAACTTCCTGTCCAATGCTCTCCCTCATACTCCCAATTTCTGCCCCCACAACCGACAGATATCTCCAATACCAATTCCCTCACACACCGTATCTCGGATATAAGCTAATGATACCCCGTTAAGTAATACAGAACGCCGATTAACACGCGCTCGCAGCGCTTGGAAAGAAGGGAGAGGAGCCTGACAGCGCGGGATGAGCCGCTGGATGTACACAGCGCTCTGGAAGAAGGAAGAGGGAAGGCACGAGGCCCGCCTCCCCCTACCCCAATGATGAGCTGGCACTGAGGGGATCCCGGCGGTGCAGCAGCAGAGCGGCCCGCCAGCCCCTGGCCCTGCAGTTCAGCCCAGCCCATTCCAGCCGCCCTGAGCACAATGCCCCGCAGCGCTCAAAGCCCGGGAGGACCCAGCGGCGGCCCGCCGAGCCCTAGGCCCAACTCCCGGCCCCGCTCCCGGCCCCGCAGGCCTAGCGCTCCGCAGCCGCTCCCCCAGGCTCCGGAAAGGGCTCACCGCCACGGTTGGGCCTCAGAGCAGCGCCGGACGAGGCCCAGCCCCCGCCAGGCCCCCGAGCCCCGGCCCCGCCTCACCTTACAGCCGCCGCCGCCGCTCGTCGCCCGCCCGCTGCCGCCTCCCCTCACGCCTCTGCGACGTCCGGAATACGTCACTTCCGGTCCCGCCCGACAGCGCCGCTCACACCGCCGGCGGGCGACCATAGAGAGGAGCGGACGGGAAAGAGAGCGCAAGGCGCATGCGCGATGGCGCAAGGCTACTCAGCCTTGGTTTTAGCGGCGGATGGGGTTCTGCGCATGCGCCGAGCGCTGCAGGGCGCATGCGCAATGTGCGCTCGCTGGCCTGAGTGGCTGTAGTGCTGCTACGTCACCGCCTCCGTCGCACCTTTGGCAGTGCCGGATCGTAGAGCTGTGGCGTGGTGTCATGGAACGGCTTGGGTTGGACGGGATCCCCTCCGTGACCTCCACCGTGCGTGCTGTCACACCTCCCTCCCTGCTGTCACCTCCACTGCCCCCCTGCCTCCCATCCTCCATCATCTCAATCACCTCCATCACCTCCACGTGCCTTGTTATTATGGCTCCTGGTGAGGATGCAGAGCCTCAGAGGACAACACCAGGAGGAAGGCTCCTCTTAGAGGATGCATTGAGTCAAGCCTCTAGTCAGACACCCCTGCAATGAACAGGGGCATCTGCAGCTAGGTCAGGGTGCTCAGATCCTCATCCATCCTGACCCTGAGTGTCTCCAGGGTTGGGGTTGGACCTTGGTGCTCTTTTCCAACCTTAATGCTTCTGCGATCCAGCACCCACAAAGACAGCAAAACTCCCATCAGTGTGAATGCTCAGTTCAGTTCCCCCTAGGCAAAATCCCAGATTCAAGCAGACGTTTGAGGACAGAGCTCTGATCCATGTTGCCCTCCCAGTAGAATGAGACCAGCAAAATGCAGGAAACTTTTGTGTTTATTAGGTTAGAAAACCTGGGCAGCCTTTACCTCTGTAAATGAATGCCTTTTTATGCAGGACACAGAAAACAGGCACTGATGCAACATTTGCCAGGAGGATTTGCCCTGCAGTCCTCAAACCCTTCTCTTTATTAGTCATAATGCATAAATCTATTTAAAAAAAAAAAAAAAAAAAAAAAAAAAAAAAAAAAAAAAAAGCAGCAGCAGCATAATGCATAATCTGGAAGCCAGAAGTGTTTTCCTGTGCCTCTTATTGCTCTGTGTCCCTTCTTATCATTCATTTGGTATTTCCTAGGAGGCTTCTCATTAGGAGGCCAGCTAATTATTTCATGTGCGAGCAGCGCTACTTGTATAATGCATTTCTATAGTCAGGCTGCCACCAGTGTGCAAATGCTGGGGGATCCCCTGCGTGAAGTCATTTCAGGGCACTCGTCCTGAGCACGGCAGAGCGAAGCATAGCGGAGATGGGAGCTTCTCCATGCCCTCAACCCCACAAGGCTTGGCTCTCTCCTCCCTCCTCACGCAGAGCTCTTGGTGGCGAAGCGCTTCTTCATCTGGAAGCACTCGCACTGCTTGTACTTCATGGTCAGCCCGTACTGAGGGGTGATGTCCACCTGCTGGCCGGGGGCCAGGCTGATCTCCAGCTGCTGCAGGATGGTGGTCAGGAAGAGGAAGACCTCCCAGCGCCCGATGGATTCCCCGATGCACCGCCTCTTCCCCAGGCCAAAGATCACCACCTTGTCACCCTCCATCTTGTTGATTTCGGTGCCGGATGCATTGAGGAAGCGCTCGGGCTTGAAGGAGGAAGGATCCTTCCAGATCTTCCTGCGGCAGAAGGGAGAGACCTGAGCAAGGTGCTGTGGGCAGAGGCCAAAGAAAGCTTTCGTTTCCCCATCCTAAAGCAGCGGCCCTCTGCTGAGCCTCTGTTCCTGATCCGCAGTGCCAGCTGCACGTCAGCCCCTATCAGCTCAACCCACTGAAACCTCCACTTTGAACTCTCATTGTGTTTGCCTGTGCAGATACCAGGGTTGATTGAACTGGGCTCATAATTCCAGGACGTATTTCAGCTGAAACAGGAGCACGGGAATCAGGCAGGAAGGATGGGAACCGGAGGGATTTCTTCTCTGGCATTCTTCCTGCAAAACCTCTCCAGCCTGCCCCAGCCTAGCTGCACTGGGGGATTTCCCAGCATCTCAGCCAAGGGACTGCTGCTTGGATTTGGGGAAACACATTCCCACATAGCACAAAGCTTCTGACACCTGGTCTGGGAACCCCTTCTGCATCCATCCACCATCATGTTGCATTCATGCACTTATAAGGATGGATCTGAGCTACACTTGTGCCTGGTGCACCTGGTTAGGAACACTTTGGTGTACTCACTCATCGTGGTTCACTTGCCACTGGTTGACAAATACGCAGGTGTTCTTGGGGATGTAATAACCATTCAGTACAGTGTCTTTTGTTGTACTGCAAGAAAAACGGGAGGAGGAGTTGAGAGGAGACTGGCAGCTTTGTCGTGACCTCCAAAGAGACAAAATCCAAACAGTGCTTACCTATGTGGGATGGTGAAGGGCAGGAGGGAGGTGTGCCGGAACACCTCCAGGATGAAGGCTTCTGTGTAGGGCAGCATGCCTCGGTCAGACAGCCGTGGTGTCCTCTCCTGGCCGATGGTCTGATCTGTGGGGTGCAGACAGGAGGAGCTGGTTGGGGGCCAGCCCTCGGTGGAGGTCCCAGCCCTGGAGAAACAGGCTGAGGAACTCACCCAGCTCTGCCTGAATCTTCTTCTGGATGTGGGGGTACAAGGCAGCGTACAATATGCACCAAGACAGGGTGGTTGTCACGGTTTCAAAGCCTGGACAAGCACAGAAGAAAAGTGTTTAGATGGCAAAAGAAGACAGGTAGGAGGATATTTGCAGATCCCGGCGCTCTCAGTGCTTTGGCTGATGACACGCAGCCAATATTTGCCTTGGAGCAGTTCCACCATCAGCCACCACTGCAAAGCCATCTGCTCTGAGCCCACGGTCCCTCCAAAACCCCAGGCTTCCAATCCCATCTGCCAGCAGCAGATGGGGCTGCACGCACCGAGATGCCCTCACCTGCCCCAAAGAGGTCGTTGACGATGGAGATGATGCTCTCATCAGAGGGTTGGACACGGACATCCTCCCCTGTCTTCTTCTCCTGGCAGTGCCCAATCAACGAGTCTGTGACGTCCCGAATGTGCTCCTGGGAAGAGCCAGAGGGTCAGAGACACGAGGGCACATGGGAAGCGGAAAGCTGGAGGCAGTGAATGCCCGCAGGAAAGCAGTGAGATGATATGGTTTGAATTTTGGGGGGTCCTGCGTGGGGCCAGGAGTTGGACTTTACGATCCTTGTGGGTCCCTTCCGATTTAAGGTATTCTGTGATCCTAGGTAGGTAACAAAGCCAACCCAAAAGGTGAGGAGAACTGGGGATGTGCTAGAGAAAAACCAACAGTTCTGGGAGCCCCACCACATACTGCAAGCAGCAGAATTAGATGTGAGCCTCCTCCATGGCATCTTGGTTTCATCAGGCAGAAAGCAGAGCAAAAGCTCGAATTCTGTGCCTTCTTTCAGTGATGTTAATAAATGGGATCATGACAAAGAGAAAGAGCAGTGAGGCAAAGGAAAGGTTTGCCACAGAACGGCACCCAAGCTCTTACCTTATCAAAGGTAGTGTAATGGTTCTGGACGATTTTCTGTATGAAGGCATCGAAACGAATGTTGACATCCTTAAAGGCAGCCATGGCACGGTTGGGGAGGTACCGGAGCAGCGGGATGAAGTCAGAGGGGTTTCCAGCAGCAGTCACATCCCCAAACTCAGTGTTCATGTTCACCACGCTGAGCAGCTCCTGGTCGTCGTGGTCGTAACGCTTGCCAAAGCAAATGGCACAGATGACGTTGGCCACCGACACCACCAGGTAGCTGTAGGGGTCAAAGCTCTGCTTCCCCTCCATCAGCTGCAGGAATTTGGTGACCAGGTAGCTGGCCTCGGTGGTGACGTGCTCCTCCAAGAGGCAGCTGGAGGAGGCCGTGGGGCTGGCGGCGATGGAGAAGGTCTTCAGGGCGTTCTGTGCCAGCTTCCTACGGGCTTTCCAGGCATCCCCACATTCGTAGCTGAATGCCAGGCTGTGGCCATTGGAGATGTACTTAAAGCTGGGCAGGTCAGGGCGTCCCATGAAGTCTTCTGCTTGCCTCACCAAGGCTTGCCTGATGGTTTCCAGCCCGCTGAGCACCACCACGGGCCGGGAGCCGATGGTCACCTCCATCACATCCCCGTATTTGCGGCTCATCTGGGTGAGCACCAAGTGTGGGTCCTTCCTCAGCTCCAGCACACTGCCCAGCATTGGGAGCCCACGGGGACCCGGGGGTCTGCGCAGCCCCTTGGGTGTGTGCTGCCGGCGGGTCTGGGTCAGCAGCAGGAGCAGGCAGAAAGTGGCAGCTGCCACCAGCACCTCGGTGGCCGAGATGAGACCTGAGCTGCCCACCTGTGCCATCGCTGCCTGCGATCCCGCTGCCATCTGGAAGTGAACCTGGAGGGGAGAAAGCGCTGATGAAGAGGAGGGTCCTCCACCAGATATTGGGGTTTGAGATTGTGGGTGACCCCACGCAAGCCACCGGGACCCCCTCGCTGCCCAGAAGCAATGGCTGCAGGTGGGATGCTGGAGGGTTGGGGATGGGAACGCTCACCTCTGGGTGCTGCTGTCCCACGAGGGCCCGATCCTGCCACCAGGTACCCGCTGTCCCTCCGAGCCTGCTTTATATGCATCGCCTCCCGCTGCCGTTGGCCGGGACACCTCCCATCACGTGACCCAAAGTTGAACTGCGGCCAAACTTTTGAACACCCCCCACCTCTCCCCGCCGGTCCCCCACCAACCTCCCCGGTAGCCCTCCTGGTTTTGCGGGGTGGACACCTGCGGGGAGCCCCGACGGGGCGGGGGGGTGCCGAGGTGGCACGGCGCGGAGGGCGTTCGCGGCGCCACGAGCGGTTGCCGGGACATCGGGCGGGGGATCCGGAGGTCCCGTGAGGAAGGCTGTGGGGGGACATCGCGTGCGAAGCGGGCGGGAGGTTTGGGAACCTGCACCGCCCCGGTCCCTGCAGTCACGCTACCGGGGAGGTTCTTAAAGGAGCCGCAGCCCCACGCGGCTCCGCGAACACGCGGGGGGCGGCTGCAGCCCCCTCGTCACGCTGAGCTCCCCGCTGCCGCCCGAGCCGCCCCGAGGTGGGGATCTCGGATCTCAGCCCCTTCCCCACTCTTTGCCCTCGGGGCTGGACGCCTGGCCGCCCCACGGGACTCACGTCGCGGGGCTCCCGTCCCGGTTAAATATTGGCCAGGTTCGCGTGAGAAGCGATCGTGCCCTCAGTGCCCCTCTGCCCCCAGGGGGCACGTCGGGGTGAGGGGGGAGGTGGCGAGTGAACAGCACGGGGCAGCGAGGAGGAGAGAGCTGCTATTTGGGGGGGGGACACAAAGGGGACCCACCCCCAGGCGCTTGGGGACATCGCGTGCGAAGGGGCCAGGAACAACGTGGGACGGTCACTCTCTGTCACGCTATGGGTGTGTGGGTGGGAAATGGCTTTTAAAGGGCCAGGGCGGTGGCCCCACGTCCACGAGCCCGTCCCGGGGTCAGGGCGGCGCCGGGACCTTGCGGGATCAGATCCCCCCCCGGCGCCGTCGGGGGTAACGGGGCTCGGTGCCAGGCGTGTCCCCAGGGCAAAGCGGGGCTCAGCAGTGCCTCCGCGTGTGTCTCTGCTTAGGGATGACACGGTGGCAGGGTCCGGCGACAGCCGTGCAGCCGTCCCCTACAAGCAGCCTCGGAGCTGCTCGCCCCGTCTGTGCATCCATCCAGTCATACCCTCTCCACCCTCCCCTCCCCCCCCAACCTTCTCAGCACTTCCCGTCTGTCTGAGCTCATCTGCCGTGTGCTGACCGGCACCTTCCCCACGCGGAGCTGGGAGGCATCTGCGGGCTGGGACGCCTGCGTGGTGCCCGTCATTAGCGCGTGCAATTACGGGGCCGGCTTTTATCAGCGGGGATTTTGTAACTGTTCTTGCCAAGCATTAATGAGCCCAGGCACTGCTATTAACGATCCCGCTCGAGCCAGATGTTGAAAGCCTTTATTAAACATTAGCTCGGCTTGTACCTGGGCAAAATTCCCACCGTGCTTTCCAAGGAACGGATGAAAACTGGGGCCAAATTGTATCCCATCTCATCAGCCTCCCTGCTGCCCTGAGCACTTGTGCATCGCACCGAGGAGGGATGCAGTGTGTCCCCATCGGGGCACGCAGGGGGACGAGCCCTCTGGGATGCCCCCAGCCTTGCCCCTGTCCCCTGCCCTATGTCAGCAGCTCCCCCTGCCCTGCCACTCCTCTCCCTGCAGCAGGGGAAGCGCGCCAGCCACTTCTCACGCAACCCTGGCCAATGGTTAACCCGAGGCCAGAGGTCCTGCCACTGATAGCGTGGGGATACAGGTGCCCCATTTGAAAGGCTAGTGCCCTGGAGCATCTCAGAGCCGGAGGGCGTATGCCTGCGTATCTAGAGTGGCTCCAGATGGGATCAGCCCCTCTGTTAATAGGTAGTCGCTCGTTGGGTCTTGGCTGCTGTGACCCTCAGATAAGCACCCAAAAATGCATATAAAGCCCCGTGGCAGAGCTAAGAAGCAGGGGAAGAGGATCCTGCGTGGTTCCTGGCTCTGAGTGCCCTCTGCCTGTCTCTGCCCAGCTTCAAGGACCTGCAGGTAGGAATGTATGCATGTGGCTCTGAACACAGAGGTAGGATCGAGAAGGTATTTATGTCAGCATAAGAAATTCACGGAATGTCTCTGCCATCCCTCTCTTTCTCTACACTCTCTGCTCTGTTTAAAATAACTTTTTCAAACCCTAACTCTACACCACGCTTCCTTCCAGGTGGCAATGGGGCCAGAGGAAGTGATGGCACAGGTGGGCAGCTCAGGTCTCATCTTGGCCACCGAGGTGCTGGTGGCAGCTGCCACTTTCTGCCTGCTCCTGCTGCTGACCCAGACCCACCGGCAGCACACACCCAAGGGGCTGCGCAGACCCCCGGGTCCCCGTGGGCTCCCAATGCTGGGCAGTGTGCTGGAGCTGAGGAAGGACCCACACCTGGTGCTCACCCAGATGAGCCGCAAATACGGGGATGTGATGGAGGTGACCATCGGCTCCCGGCCCGTGGTGGTGCTCAGCGGGTTGGAAACCATCAGGCAAGCCTTGGTGAGGCAAGCAGAAGACTTCATGGGACGCCCTGACCTCTACAGCTTCCGACACATTACGGATGGACAGAGCCTGACCTTCAGCACTGACACGGGGGAAATGTGGAGAGCCCGTAGGAAGCTGGCACAGAACGCCCTAAAGACCTTCTCCATCGCCGCCAGCCCCACGGCCTCCTCCAGCTGCCTCTTGGAGGAACACGTCACCAGCGAGGCCAGCTACCTGGTCACCAAATTCCTGCAGCTGATGGAGGAGAAGCAGAGCTTTGACCCCTACCGCTACATGGTGGTGTCGGTGGCCAATGTCATCTGTGCCATTTGCTTTGGCAAGCGTTACGACCACGATGACCAGGAGCTGCTCAACGTGGTGAACGTGGTGGATGAGTTTGTGGATGTGACTGCTGTTGGCAACCCAGCTGACTTCATCCCGCTGCTCCGGTACCTCCCCAGTCGCAACATGGATTTATTTCTGGATTTCAACAAGCGATTCATGAAATTGTTGAAGACAGCTGTGGAAGAGCACTACCAGACTTTTGACAAGGTAAGAGCTCACAGGAGCCTCACCTGCTGTTCCCCCTTGGTATCAGTGAGTTACTTGTGCTCTTGCTGCTAATGGCCAGCTCATTTTCATAGACTGTAAAGTCAGTAGGGCTGTAGAGTGTTGGAGGGCGGACACCCTTGCTCATACCACCATGGGTTCTTACAGCAAGTCAGCATCACTTGTCTCTTCTTCTCAGAACAACATCCGAGATGTCACCGACTCCCTCATTGAGCAGTGCATGGAGAAAAAAGCCGAAGCCAACAGTGCCACACAGATCCCAAATGAGAAGATCATCAACCTGGTGAATGACATCTTTGGAGCAGGTATGTCTTCCCAGCGCTCCCTCAGCTCCTGCAGCTTGTCTCAGGCTCCTCACTCCTCCTTGTCCAACCCCAGGCAGCCAGGCTGGAGCTAAGCACCCACCTGGCTCTCTGGTTTTCTCCCAGTAACCCAGAGACCCCATGGGACATCAGCTCTGGAAAGAGGCTTTAGGAAGAAGCACAGAGCACAGTTTGTAGCTTGATCAAGCTTCCAAGCCAGGGTGGTTGAAGGAGGTGCCTGCTGACTGGTTCATGCTAGAGCAGCCCTGTGGAAACTCCCTCGATTCCCAGGAAGCTAGAATCTTAGCCCAACCTGATGTAAACAAGGGGTAGACAGAGAGGAATGAGAACTGAAGTTTTTAGTAAAGCTTTCTCCATCAGGATAAAAGTCCGAGCCCTACTGTGTGCGCCTAGGATGTCCTCTGCCCTGCACATTGTGTAGACCTGGTCCGCTCTCTGTCTAGGCTTTGACACTGTGACAACTGCCCTGTCCTGGAGCCTCATGTACCTCGTGACGTATCCCCACATCCAGAAGAAGATTCAGGCAGAGCTGGGTGAGTTCCTCAGCCCGTTTCTCCAGGGCTGGGACCTCCACCGAGGGCTGGCCCCCAACCAGCTCCTCCTGTCCGCACCCCACAGATCAGACCATCGGCCGGGAGAGGACACCACGGCTGTCTGACCGAGGCATGCTGCCCTACACAGAAGCCTTCATCCTGGAGGTGTTCCGGCACACCTCCTTCATACCCTTCACCATCCCACACAGGCAAGTGCTGGGCTTTCAAAGAGGAGGGAGGGTCAAGCTGGTCTTAATGAAGTCCGCTGAGGATGCAGAAGAGCCTCTTTGCTTCCCAAAACCTCACAGTCCTCTCTCCTCCCACCAGCACGACCAGAGACACGGTGCTGAATGGCTACTATATCCCAAAGGACCGCTGCGTGTTTATCAACCAGTGGCAAGTGAATCACGATGAGTGAGTACCTTCAAGGGCAGGAAGCCTCCTGCTCTGGGAGAAAAAGGAGCAGATGAGGTATCTGCTGAACCCAGTGTCCCCTGCATCCGTGGCCAGGGGACATCATCTCAAAATCTGATGTCTGCCATTGTAGGAAACTTTGGAAGGATCCACAGGCTTTCAACCCAGAGCGTTTCCTCAATGCTGAAGGGACTGAACTGAACAAAGTGGATGCGGAGAAGGTGATGACTTTTGGCCTGGGGAAAAGGAGGTGCATTGGGGAAAACATAGGCAAGTGGGAGGTGTTCCTTTTCCTGTCCACGTTGCTCCAGCAACTGGAGTTCAGCATCCGCGATGGCAAGAAGGCAGACATGACACCTATATATGGACTGTCCATCAAGCACAAGAGATGTGAGCACTTTCAAGTCAAGAAACGCTTCTCCATGAAGAGCTCAAACTGAGCAGTTTATCCATAGCCCAGGTATTTTCACCTGGGCGCCCTTATAACAGACCTGGGTCTGGCATTACCTCACAGAACCGTGCAATAAACAAAAGCCATTGAAGCTCCCGTTCTCAGTCTTGTTCACTTCCTTGTGTTTGTTCACCTTCTTTGTTTCCCAGCATTTCTGGTGTTGGATGTTCTGTCCTGTCTACTCTTAGCACCACAAAGCACAGTTATGGGGGGCACAAGCTGCCATTTGAGGGAAGGACAGGAAATGTATCCCAAACCATCTGAAGGCCTCGGGGCTGTATTCCTTCAGAATTACTCTTTGACAGCTGAAGGACAACCAACCTATGCCCCAAGACCTTGGCAGAACTGATGCCCAAAGCCTGGATGGGGATGAGGATGATGCTATCAATGTCCAGCCAGCATCACTGCTTCTGGACTTCTCAGGGGACAGATTTTCACCAATTGGAATTTACCTTCACTGTAGATGAGAGTGCAGGGAATAAATTATTGGAGATTTTGGGAAGATATCTTGGAAAAATGCTGATAGTTCTCCAAGCCCTCCAAAGACAAGGCTTCCTTGTTTCTACATTGGGTTTTTAATTGCTCGACTGACTTGTCCCTCTGAGATCCCATTCAGAAGCTTCAATGCCTCTCTGAGAATCTATCAGACAACCTTGCACCAGGCTGTTGGTTTTCTGGGCTGGAGCAAGGGTGTTTTCGTGACAGGGAGAGGAGAACAGGACCTTCTCCAACTCAAACCCAAAAGTTTACATTGGCTGTCAGTCAATCCCTGCCAGGAAGGCCAGATGCCTCCTCTTCTTGCCCTAGTACAGCTTGGTGTTCGTTTGCACGCAACCCAGTAGCTGTCACGCAACGATATGGGAACAAGAACAACCACTCAGTGCAGCACTGCTCTTGAACCCGTTTCCATGGGTTGCATCTACTCAACCATTACACCAGACCCTAACCAATGAGACTTCTCTTTGGGTCCGAATACGGGTGCCTGGTAACGTGGAAACACGCCTTGAGCAAAAACTTCCAAGAAGAGAGGAAAACAAAAGAGCCCTTGTGGGGAAGGAAATGGGGAAGCCGATTGCCCAAGACCTCACGGAGATTCCAGCAAGAACTGGGAGGTGTTCAGACCCGTTAAACCGGCAGGAATGGAAGGAACAACTCTTCGTCTGTCCAGATGCTGCCAATGGGTGTAGGGGATGATGAGGCAGGAAGAAGGAGTTTGGAGCCCAGGTCAATCTCTGCTCTCAGCATGGAGACAAATGGAGAACTAATTCTGCCTAGCTTCAATAAAGATGCTGATGCAGCTATTTCCAGCATGCTGCTGAGTCAAAAGTTCCTTTAAGCTGAGGTCACCAGACTTGGAGGAAATGTGGACGGGCGGCTTAGGACCACGCATGAGGTCCACTGGGCAGATAGCATCTCAACAGAACAACAAAATAAAATAGGTAAAGGCAATCTATTCACGACCTGCCTGTCCATGGAGGGCATCCCAAGGACAGCCCAGGGAAGGTGGAATCATCACAGACATGGGATGAGCTTCTCAGCACCTAACTTGGGGGAAGACCTCCAGGACCATCCCGTCATGGTGTCACCACCACCCCATGGTGTGGGAGGCTCCCATGGGCTCAGCCAGCGACTCTGGTGCTGGTGCAGGACCAGAGTCCCATCAGCTGGAGCCATTGCGTGACTCTGTCCTCCTGAGTCCTGGTGCTGGTTACTGATAAGGCCTGCAATAAGCAGGTGCTGATATAAAGGAAGAACGCTGGGACGATTTTTACCCTTTAGAGATGGATGTTTTATAGCCCCGGGGCCGATAAGTGGATTAATATTAACATCAGGGAGGTGAAACAGCTCCTTGGTGATTGTTCCTCCAGAAGCGTTTATCAAGGGCTGATTGCTGCCCCTGGGATAACTGCAGCCTGAGGGTGCAGTGGGCAGAACCAGGGTGAAGTCACTGCAGAGCTGTGATGGGGAAGGGAGAGAGAAGGCAGGAGGGGAGTGGAAGGAGAGCAAGCAGTGAGCAGCAAGGAGACCTTTTGTGGAGGCTCTGGAAGGGAGCAGGGCTGCCATACAAGGTTGGACTGGCCTCCTTGGACATTCTTGGTGTGTCCTGGCAGCTCTCATCAAAGTGCTCCCATGCTGCACTCACAGCTCTGCCCTTCCTCCTCTTCCCCACCACCTCCCAATAAGCAAATCTATCGATCATTGCCACACCAGCACCAACTGCTCACACAACTCCTCTATCTTCGTCTTCCCACAGATTATTTCCCTCGATTAAAGCCTCCATTTATTCCCCAGGTAACTTGAGATTGCCATGATTTCTTTATGGGGACCTTTATGGGGACCGGAGCTGTGATAAGCCAGGGGAGCTTTGATTGTACCACAGCTAATTGCTTTTATTGGCGCTTTTAAAGTGAGTCAGCACTGAGCCATGGCCTCTTGGCTCCTGGTCCTCCTGCCAAGCTGGTGAGGCTCACCAGTCCCTTGAGCCCACAGAAAAACATCCAGCAGGGATGGAAACCTTAAATGCAGGCAGCACCAAGCTCCTCCACCTGGACGCCAGCCTTTGGAGTTCCCAATTCCCCAGAGGAGTTGCTCCAGTACTTAATGACCCTCCTTGTTAAAAGAGCGCCCTGTACATTTCTAACCCAGCTCCATCTCTCTTCTTTCCCTCAGCACTCTTGGGTGCCTGTAATTGATGGCCAAGCCTGCTCAGTTTTGCCAAGGGAGAAATAAATTGTCTCCTAAGCTAAGCAGGCGTCACAGAATCATAGATCACAGAATCACAGAATGGCCAGGGTTGGAAGGGACCTCGAGGATCATGAATGTCCAACCCCCCTGCCACATGCAGGGCCACCAACCTCCACATTTAATGCCAGACCACTGCTGTGACTGCCAGTCCCCAAAAGAGGGGACAGCCCCTCCTTGTTAATAATACTCTTGATGCTTGATGTCTTCAGGCTCACTTTGAGCCCCACATTTCTGAGCCACGTGTGCAGTGTGATGGCACCCGAGCACCGTGAGCTTTGCTCCTGCATCCCTTATTGAGGGGTTAGTGGGCAGGGTGGTGATGGGCTGGTGGTTAGACGAGATGATCCCAGTGGTCATTCCAACCTTAATGATTCTATGACAAGATGATCTCCAAAGATCACATCTCCTTGCCTCTCCACATTCAGGACCAAGCCAGGCTTTCCTCTTCCTTCAGCCACGGGAGCAGCTGTGTTGCAGTGGGAAGAGTGGCTGATTTCTGCCTCTGGGGGAAGAAAAACTGCTCCCCACCATGGAGCATGGCTCTCTGATTTTATCTTCCAGGGCACTGGAGCTGGTGGGACTTTCTCTGGACCCCAAGCCTGAAGGTACAATGGGGTGCACAAGAAAGCAGGTGAGGGTGGAGTTTGTCCCTGGGTTGAGGCAGAGCAAAGCAGTCACGGTGATAACCACATCCTGCACACCGAGGGCTGCTTGGGACAAGTGGGGGTTGGGGGCACCGACCTCAATCCCAGCTCTCCTTCAGCTCCCTGCACCCCTCACCAGCATCTGGCACACTGGGAGACCCCACGGCAACCCAATCCCTTCTGTTTTAATTAAAACCCTCCTGGAAACGAGGGAAGTCTCGGAAAATGAGGCAGAACCAACGAGGTGTTTTAGGAGCCGGCACACGGCATGCGAGGGTCAGGGTTGAATGTCCTCAGGGAGCAGCACCAGGCACAGCAGTGCGGGTCCCGAAGCAGCGATGCTCTCCGGAGCCTTTTTGTCCCCTGTGAGTCGCCTTTGGGACGTGATCGCCCTCGTGTGGCATCTGCCACATCTCTGCTCTGCATGAACGGAACCTTTCCCTGAAAGGCTGAGCTCCTGCTCCGAGCGTTTGGGGGATGCTCATGCGGGGGATGCTCATGTAGAGGATGCTCATCAGGAGGATGCTCATTCGGGGAAGGGGATGCTCACTTGGGGGATGCTCATTTGGAGAGGGAGCTTTGTATCCCCACCGCCCTGGAGCTTGCAGTGCTGCAGGACCGCATCCACCTGCCTTCGTGTTCAGCTCAGCATGCAGGTGCGCTGCTTCGCTCGCAGCATTTCTGCCCTGGGGAGGCTGCACGGGTTGGTGCCCGCATCCGCGCTTTGCTGCAAGCAGAGCTGCTCTCATTTCCTCCCAGCATCGCTCTGAGTGAGACAGAGCGTGGAGTAGGGATGAACACGAGCAGGGCCAGCCTGCAACCCAGCATCCTTCGGGGCACTGAGCTCCATGCGGAGAGCTCCATAGCAATCCTCCCGACGCATTCAGCACCATCTGGGCTGCTGGAGCTGTTGGCACCGAGCTCCCATCGGTGTCACCCGCATGGTCCCCTGCGCTGGGGGGCGGGGGGAGATGCAGGCACTGTGCCGGGCTTCCTGCTTCGCCCTACATGGGCTGCACGCAGCGCAGGGCAGGAAGTGACAGCGGCTCTGCCCGCGAGCAGGCAGTGCTTGAGAGCTCGGGGCATGGCGGCACGGTGCTGGGGGCCATGGGAGCAGGGTGCCCACCTCCCTGCGTGCAGAACCCCCACAGCTGGGTGGGCTCCTGCAGTCACAGAATTGAACTGGAAGGGAATCACTCCCTCCCCCCCCCCTCCCCCCCTCCCCGGCCAAAACACACAGAGAGACACCCGTAGCACATCAGGCGCTCAAAGCCACCCAGCCTGACCGTGGTGTCTACAGGTACGGGGCACCACCGCCTCTCTGGGCATCCCGTGCCAAGCTCTTCGGTGTACAAAACTCCTCGCACCCAACCCAAATCTCCCCTCCCGCACTCCGAACCCATCTCCCCATCCCGCATCTCCCCGCACCCTTAAAGCCGCCTCTCTCCCTTCTCCCCACCAGGGGGCGCCGCGGAGCCGCACGGCGCAGGCGCGCTGTTCGGGGCGCTCCGATTCCGGCCGCCGCTTCCTTCCAGCAGGCCCCGGCCGCGCCGGCCCGCGCTCCCCGCTCCCCGCTCCCTCCTCCCCCTTCCCCCGCACCGCCCGGTCCCGCTCTCTCCCCGCATCCCGGGCCGCGGCCGCTCCGTTCCCTTTTCCCCCCGTCCCGACGCGGCTCCTCCGGCTGCGAGCGGCCGCGGCCGCCTCTTCCTCGGGGCTGGGAGCCGCCGGGCTGCCGCTCGCCTTCCTCCGCCCCTTCCGTCCCCCCCTCCGCCTTCCCTCCCCCCCACCCCCCCACCTCGAGCACGGAGGCCCCCGGCGGCGCCGCATGGAGTACCCGGCGGCGGGCTGAGCCCTGCCTGCCCGCGGCCCCTCGGGGAGGTGAGTACCGGGAAACGGGGGGGGGGGGGGGGGGGGGGGGGGGGGGGAGGGGGGAAAGCTGCGGGACACCGCTGTCAGCCGGCCCGAAAAAGCTGCGGGGAGACGGAGGGGTCGGGCAGCTCTTCCTCGAGGGGGTGGAAGAGCGCTGAGCTCGGCCGGACGGGTCTGCGCCGGTAGTGGTAACGGAGGGGATGCTTTGTTCCCTTTGGGGCTGTGGTCCTTGGACCCGTAGTGGAGAGAGCGTCCCAAAGGGCCTCCGGTGGAGATTTGCCCACTGGGGGTGGAGATCTGTCTGTTGGAGATGGAGATCTGTCCATTGGGGATGGAGATCTGTCCATTGGGCACGGAGATCTGTCTATTGGGGATGGAGATCTATCCATTGGGGATGGAGATCTGTCCATTGGGCATGGAGATCTGTCCATTGGGGATGGAGATCTGTCCATTGGGGATGGAGATCTGTCCATTGGGCACGGAGATCTGTCTATTGGGGATGGAGATCTATCCATTGGGGATGGAGATCTGTCCATTGGGCATGGAGATCTGTCTATTGGGGATGGAGATCTGTCCATTGGGGATGGAGATCTGCCCACTGGGGATTGAGATCTGTCCGCTGGGGAGGCAGGGGTTGGAGGTGCATCCACTGGAAATGGAGATGTGCCCATTGGGAACAGGAGGTGTGTCCATTGGGGATGGGAGATCTGTCCGTTGGGGATGGGAGGTGTGTCTGTTTGGGGAGAGGAGGTGCATCCATTGGGGACAGGAGGTCCATCCACTGGGGATGGAGATTTGTCCATTGGGGGTGGAGATCTGTCCACTGGGGACGGTAGGTGCATCCACTGGGAATGGGAGATGCATCCACTGGGGACAGAAGTCTGTTGGGGATGGAGTTTGAAGATGGGGCCCCCAGCAGAGGTCAACGGCAGTGATGCATCACAAGCAGGATGTCAACCCATGGTTCTCCTCCCACATTCACCCATTCCTTTCGGGGCGCACAGAGCCCACGTGCTGCTCCCCAGGAAGGCACTGACACCCTTCAGGGCACGGGAAGCAGACCCAAAGGATGTGGCCTTGGGACATGGTGTGGTGGCCGTGGGTTGGCGGTCACAGTTGGTCGTCGTGGAAGTCCATTCCAACCCTAGCAGTTCAGTGATTCTGGAGGTGTCGTCGGGCACTGCGGCCAATCAGTGGACAACCACATCCAGCGAAACCGCCCAGGTTTTGGAGAAGAGGCCCAGGAAGACTCTGCCACAGCGAGGAGGTTGGAAGCAGCGTCTCAGGGCCTCCACCTGCCCCTGAGTATCCCCCAGGCGCTGTCTGTGGTTTGACAGCATCATCTCTCTTTTAAAAACGCCATCAAAAAGGAACGCCACCCCCCTTTCCTCTCTGGGGGCCGTTGGCTGGTGCCCGACACGCGCAGTTGGAGGCGCTGAGCCGGAGAGGAGCGGCAGAACCATCTCAGAGCACTGATGAGATAAAGGAGGAACGTTTTTCTTTCGATTATGGTAATCGTAGGTGTTGCTTGTAATGACAGCTGATAAGATCTTTTGGAGAGCAGCGGGGATGTTGTCTGTTTGGGGGTTGTTGCGTGTCTTTTGTTTCTGAAGTTTGGATAGGAGCTCGAGCGGAGCGCGAGGACGGCGTTGTGCTGGAGCACACTGGAGCCCTTCTTGCAGGTTCTGAACGTCCCCTGGTCCCTTTTTCTCTCCAGCAGAGCAGCGTGGGGATGGAGCAGCTCTGCTGGGAGCTGTGGGAATGGCTGCTGTGCTGGGATGCCCTCCGCATCCCTCTGCTGCCGGCAGAGCCCTGATGCTCGGCGCTGATCCATCAGCCCAAGGATGAGGTCAGTTCCCCGGGGACATCCAGCAGGCATGGAGCCTTCTTCATCTGCTTCTGAGGAGAGGAGGAAGTGCTGGTGTTGGACAAAAGGAGAGGTCCTCTCACCTTGTTCCACTTCCCAATGGGTCACCGGGGTGCTGCCAGTGCCTGCTTCCCACTTTAGGGCCGTGCTCCGGTCTGTTGTTCCCCAATGGAGTGAGCTGTGCCAGGAACGTGCAGGTGGAGCCCAATCTCAGCCCCAAGCTCCTTCCTGCCGCCCTCGCCCTCCAAGCACACAGGAGCTGCTGGGAGCCGCTGACCACGCACTGCGGGGACCTTCCTGAGAGCAGCAGGGCGGTGAGAAAGGCAGAAATGGGAAATCCCTCCTGCGGATGTGAGCGGCGTGGGACTCCATGCAAAGTGCCACGCAGCCGTGCTCGTCCCCATGGCAGTTCAAATGGGCTGAGGGTCTGCATTCAGCCCATACTCGTGAGCTTGCACTCTGCAGAAGGGCGCCAAAACTGCTCCTGAGGGCGGTGGAACACCCCATTCCAGCAAATAACACCCTAAACTGTGGTGTGGAGGGACAGAAGAGTGCTTTCCTTCAAGCAGACTTCATTAAGATGGCTGTGAGGACCCAGCCGATGGGTTATTTTGGAGGGCTGTGTTTTGCTTTGGACCATTTCCTGCAACGGCTCGCTTTGAGGCTTCAGCAAAGATCCACTTGAAGACAGAGATTGAGCTCTAAGATGAACGCTACACGCAGGCAGGGATGCTGCATTCCCACGGGTGCTCTCTCACAGTACACAGGGATGCCAATGGAGAGCATCCCCAGCGCTGGGACGAACGGGACGGGGCAGAACCGGGTTTGGTGCTGCGAGCAGCAGGATGAGGAACAGTCCCATGTGGGGCTTTTCAGGGGGGGGGGTGCCAAGGAAGTGACGCAGCCCCACAGCTCGCTCTCAGGAGGATTCTCTGTGGGGACGTCCCCAGCACCGCTCATGTGGCCGGGAGGAAAAACCTCAACCGTGCACAGGGCCGGGTGCTGTGCTGATGGGCGCGCTCCCTTCCCACGGTGGGAACAGCTCTGAGCATCTCTCCAGACCCTAAACAAAATGGGAGCGAGGTGTTGGCAGCTCTCAGCGCCCAGATCTCTTCCTCTCCGCCGCTCTGCCCTCTTATCTTCTTCCTCCTCCCAGCCTTGCCCCTTTGCTTTCGGTTCCTCCTGCCCAAAATACTTCTGGCTGCTGACGGCTGTCCGTCGGGCCGGCAGTAACTCTAAAGTGCCCGCGTCGTTCTGGCATCACCCCCAGTGGGGGCTCGGGGACGCTCGTGGCCGCTGCGACCGTGGGGAGAGGCCCCATGGTTCGGCCCAAGAAAGCCTCATTTGATGGCGGGGCTGCTGACTTCAGCCAGCAGCCGGCGCGGATAAAGGCGGGTTTGTTCCCCTCCTACGCGCAGAGCAGGATGCGACCCGCGGGGACAGGGCTGCACCCACGCCCGGAGCGCCTCGTCCCGAGGGAAATGGGCTATTTTTCTTCTTGTTCCCTTTGCAAAAGCTTGCTGCAGCGGCGCCGTTCCCAGCAGCTGGCGTGGGGATGTTTTCTTGTTTCTCGCGGAGCTTTTTTCTCTTCCCGCTTCTGCTCCATCCCGGCCTCTCCTGCTGGGTGTGACGTCTGGGGATGGATGGCTTTTGGTGCTTCCTTAGCAAATGAAAGTCGTGCCGGCCAAAAACCCCGCTGCAAACAGCGTTCCCAGCCCAGCCCTGCCCGCACGCACGGAGATGCGGTGCCTCTCGCAGCGGTGCTGCCGTTCTCAGCTGTCCTTTTACCCCCTGCCCAGGTCTCATGGTACCAAGTGACGCGTCCCTCCCGTGAGATTTGCTCCCCCGAAGCCCCTGAGAAGATGTCAGGGATGCAGGTGAGGTGCCGTGAGCCCTGCGCTCCCCTGCTGCTCGGTGTCAGGGTGGGTGGGAGATGCTCTGAGCCACCTCTCACATCCTCCCCCCCCTCTCCTTTTGCCCCCCCAGGCCGTTTGGCCATCTGGTACAGAATGTATCGCCAAGTACAACTTCCACGGTACCGCCGAGCAGGACCTGCCGTTCAGCAAGGGAGACGTCCTCACCATCGTTGCTGTCACCAAGGTAATGGCCATCGGGTCCCGGGGCGGTGGGTCCCACCCTCCCAACCCCTGTGGGGTTCCCCGAGCCTCCCCCTTGTTTTCTCCTGCATCCCACGGGCAGGGAGCGTCGCTCTGCTGTCCCCACAGGCTGGCAATCGGGCCAGGCGTTGGGTTAATTAATTCACGGCCTCGTTAGTTAAAGTTCCTCTGAAATGGAAGCGTCCCAGGCGGCGCAGTGGAGGGGGATGGAGAGAGGCTTGCAGTCTGGCTCCCGACGAGACATCTGTGGGCTCGCTGTGACACCTCTGCTGTCCCCACAGGACCCCAACTGGTACAAGGCGAAGAACAAGGTGGGCCGGGAGGGCATCATCCCCGCTAACTACGTGCAGAAACGGGAAGGAGTGAAGGCTGGCATCAAGCTCAGCCTCATGCCGTGAGTCCCCATCACCCCCAAACGTGGCCCCCCGGCCCCGTAGGATCCATCCCGGCGCACTGACTGCCTCTCCCACCCTGCTGCAGGTGGTTCCATGGGAAGATCACACGGGAGCAGGCAGAGCGGCTGCTGTACCCACCTGAAACGGGGCTGTTCCTGGTGCGGGAGAGCACCAACTACCCTGGGGACTACACCCTGTGTGTGAGCTGTGAGGGCAAGGTGGAGCACTACCGCATCATTTACTCCTCCAGCAAGCTGAGCATCGACGAGGAGGTCTACTTTGAGAACCTGATGCAGCTTGTGGAGGTGGGGTCCCGGGGAGCAGGAACCCTCCTTGTCCCTGGAGGTGCCCAAGGCTGTGGATGGGGCCCTGGCAGGGCAGCGTGAGCTAGTGGGGGCAGCCAGCCCATAGCAGGGGGCTTTAAGGTCTTTTCCAACCCAACCATTCTGTGGTTGCACGTGTGGTTGATGCGGGACTCGCTGCATGCCCCGACCCGTGGCGAGGAGGGGCCATAAGTTTGAGGATTGCATGGGTTGGAGTTGGGTTGCTCTGGACCGTGGGAGGTGATGGAATCTTCTTTGCATCCCTGTGGGCTGGGTCGGAAGCTGCTGGGCCCAGATCCCTGGGACAAAAGGGGTGAGATGGAAACAAGGATAGGATGGGCAAAGGCACCGAAGCCCTGAGCCCGTGCTCGTCTCATCTGTGGCCTCGTGCTGCCACCTGGTGGGGTCTCAGGGCCTGGCATCGCCCTGGCAGGGACCCCCACCGAGTCCCCACGCTGTCATCCGTGGCTGTGGGTGACCTCCCGGCCTCTCACCCCCGTCTCCCCTCCAGCATTACACCACGGATGCTGACGGGCTCTGCACGCGCCTCATCAAGCCCAAGGTGATGGAGGGGACGGTGGCAGCTCAGGACGAGTTCTCCCGCAGTGAGTGGCCGTGCCCCCTCCCCAGCTCTTGTCCCCATCCCTGGCACTCCCTCACCCTCATCCTTCCCACTCAGGTGGCTGGGCCCTCAACATGAAGGACCTCAAGCTGCTGCAGATCATTGGCAAAGGGGAATTTGGAGGTGAGCAGCGCTTTGGCCTCACTTACCCAGTGCCATAGGGTCTCCTGTGCTGGGGAAAAGCACGTCCCTGTGCGTCGCAATAAGGGGTTGATGCTGGGAGGGGTGCTGGGAGGCCGTGGCTCATTCCTGTGCCCATCCATCCTTCCTACAGACGTGATGCTGGGTGATTACCGGGGGAACAAAGTCGCCGTCAAGTGCATTAAAAATGACGCCACAGCGCAGGCTTTCCTGGCAGAAGCGTCTGTGATGACGTGAGTATGGCTGGGGGGGGGGACAACACACACAAGAGATGGCAGTGGGAAGGGGTGTGTGGATGGAGGTGGTCTCCGTGCCCTCCTGCTCCCTGCCCTGAGCCTTCCTCTGCTGTGCAGGCAGCTCCGACACAGCAACCTGGTGCAGCTGCTGGGGGTGATCGTGGAGGAGAAGAGCGGCCTCTACATTGTCACTGAGTATATGGCCAAGGTGAGAGCTGACCACAGGGTCCTCCCACACAACCACAACCCTCTTTCTCCACCTCCTTCTCCCCATCGCTCTGCCCCCCAACCTCTTGTTCCCATGGGCCATGACCCCAGTTGGATGCTGCCATCTCCCCATCCCACACCCTGGGCCGTGTGGGGCTGGCAGTGGGACACTGCTCCCAGCAAGGTGCTGGCACTGATGGCACCATCTCTCTCTGTCCCTCCAGGGCAGCCTAGTAGATTACCTGCGGTCGCGCGGGAGGTCGGTCCTAGGTGCAGACTGCCTGCTCAAGTTTTCCTTGTAAGTATGGTGGGGCAGGGGGATCTGAGCATCCTGATGGATATCCCTTTCCTGGGATTATATTCCCTGCAGGGGAGTGGGACCTTTAAAAATCCCTTGCCACTCAAATGATTCCACGAGTCTGTGACACAGGGATGGTCCTGCTTGCTCTGCCTGTCTCACCCCATGCCCTGGGGCTTGAGAAACGGGAAGAGGAGAGGAGGGATGGGGGAGATGCTGTCCCCAGAGATGGTTGAGGTTGGAAGGGATGTGTCGTCCAAGCCTCCTGCTTCAAGCAGGGCCGCTGAGAACTCGCTGCCCTGATGTCCCCAACCACAGGGCTGATGTGCACCCGTGGCTTTTTGTAGCCACAGTTCTGGTAACCAAATTCCTAACGCCTCTCTGTCGCCCGCCAGAGATGTCTGTGAAGCCATGGAGTACCTGGAAGCCAACAACTTCGTCCATCGGGACCTGGCGGCGAGGAACGTGTTGGTCTCAGAGGACAACATTGCCAAGGTCAGCGATTTTGGGCTGACAAAGGAAGCGTCGTCCACTCAGGACACGGGGAAGCTGCCTGTGAAGTGGACAGCACCCGAAGCACTTAGAGAAAAGGTGGGAGGAGAGCCGTCAGAGCAGGGAAAGACCTCGAGATGTCCCGCTTTGTGCTCAGAGCCCCACTCAAAACGGCCCTTTCTCCCTGCACGCAGAAATTCTCCACCAAATCGGACGTGTGGAGCTTCGGGATCCTCCTGTGGGAAATCTATTCCTTCGGGCGAGTGCCTTATCCGAGAATCGTAAGTGAGAGCTCATGGGGGCAAGGGGGAGGGCTGGGGGCAGCCCTTGGGTACTTGGGGGGGTTGGGAGCAGCCCCCTGAGCCCTGTCCCCTCAGCCCCTGAAGGACGTGGTGCCCCGGGTGGAGAAGGGCTACAAGATGGACGCACCCGACGGCTGCCCAGCCATCGTCTACGAGGTGATGAAGAAGTGCTGGACGCTGGACCCAGGGCACCGGCCGTCCTTCCACCAGCTCCGTGAACAGCTAGTGCATATCAAAGAGAAGGAGCTCTACCTGTGAGAGGGCTCTGGGGGGCACCTCCAACCCCAGGGCAGGAGCAGGGGGGCTCTCCCAGCCCACACAGCACAGAGGGCCACCCATGGGAGCGACCGGACGGAGCCCAACCACCGGGCAGCCCCTCCTGGTCGCTTCCAACCTTCCAAATCGGTCTTCGTTGGGTTTTGTTTTGTTTGTTTTGTTTTGTCCCAGGCTTTTTTTTTTTTGTTATTATTATTTTTGTTTCCCCCCCCCTTTGATTTTGGGGTGTTTTTCGTTCGGGTTCCTTTTTTTTGTTGTTTTTTTTTTGAGGGGGGGAGGGGAGCCGTTGCTTTATTATTATTTTGTTGTTGTTGTCATTACGTTGTGGTTTTTTGTTTTGTTTTTTTTTTATTATTATTATTATTTCAAGCAGGGGCCCAGCCGAGCGCTGGCCGTTTTACTAAAGTACGAATCTTATTTTTTAATGTAATTAAAAGACAGAAAATTAAAAAAAAAAAAAAAAAAAGAAGAAGAAGAAGAAGAAAGAAGGTTAATAAAAGAAGAATAATAATAAATAAGCCAATGAAATGGACACACAAAAAGGAAACCCCAACGACAGAAGTGATGGTTCCAGAGGAGACGCTGCATTGCTGGGAGCGCAGCAGCGTCCCCCGAGGGCGCTTTTTTTGGGTTGTTTTGCTTTAAACTTGTTGCAATGTTTGCATGCTGTCTCCAGAGGCCTTTTTTTCCAGTCCTGTCCAGTGCTTTATTCTCATGTAATGCTACCGACTGTGAGATTAAAACTGTAATAAAACCATTCCATACGGACGCGGCACATCCCGCCTGCCAGAGCCCTCTGTCACTCATCCCCTGCACCCACCCCATAGGGGATAAGGACCCCCTGGCACAGTTCCCCTTCTTCTGGGCATGGTGGGGTGGTTCCAGCCTGAGAACTGACGAGCTCATCACAATGATGCCCTCACGCTGGGTGTAGCAATGGAGTCCAGTGCGTGGAAGGGGTGGCACAGCGCTGTGATGGGGTCTGATGCTGTAGGGTTTCATTTCTCCTGGACTAACCCTGTCTGTTTCTCTCCTCCCCCCCCCAACTTCTTCACATCGCCTATAAGCAGCTTTACTTCTCGGGCTTATGAAGATTAAAGTCATTTTCAGGCAAAGCCAGCAAGAACGTGGCTTTTGAAATGGAGAGAAAGGCTGAGCAGCCTCATGCGGTGGGCTGAAACCAGAGGTAGAAAGATATGAGTGCTATCCCTGTCCCCTTGGGCCACCAATCGGCCCCTGCACCAGGACGACCCCCACCTCCAAGCACTGTCCTCCCTCTCTCTGCTCTTTGCCTCCACCTACTGCTCAAGGCTCTTTGGTTCCCTTCACAACAGCGGTCCGCACAAAGGGGCTGGGTGGGATCCGTCAGCTTGGGTGCAGGGGTTTGGATTGGAGATCTCAGTGGGAAGCAGGGCTGCGAGCTGCTGATCCCTGCCCCGTTGCCCTCCTGGCGGCGATCCCAGCTTGGCTCAGCATCCCCCCATCTGGCTGGGGTGCCTGCTGCAGGCAGCAGGGCAGGGTGAGCCCCTGGGACCCGCGCTGACGTTTGCAGAGGTTGCAGGAGGCACGGGACGCCTCTGGCCTCGCACACCCTTTGCTTTCCCTTCCCTGAGGTTGGCCTTGCAGGGTCACCAACCCGCAGCCAAGGTCACCTTGGTCACACCATCCCTCCCAGCTGCTGATGCTCTCTCCCTTGGAGCTCTCCAGGAAAGGAGAACCCTGGTCAGACCCCCTTTGGGATGTCTCCCACACGCGCTCCCCATGCCGTGTGCCTTTGCTGGGGGCGCGCACCGACAGCCAAGCAGCACATGGTCTCCCCATGTGCCTGTTTACACGGCTCCGTGTGTCTGTCCCTGTGTATTTGTGTCACTGCTCGGGTGCCACCGCGGCCCCCCCTCGCCTCCCTCACCCCCAGCTGTGGTGATTCCCACGCCTGTACGGCTACACCTAGAGCAGGAGGTGCATTGCTTTGCCATTCAGTGCCACCGATGTCACGATATTCAGGTGTTATATACAGGGTGCTGTCTGATGGATGACCTCAACCCTCCCTATCCATCTCACTTACCAGTGGAGGGCACAGTGGGGCTGGTGTGGGTCTTAGAGGGGGGGTTGGCTATGGCCACGGGACCCAGAGTAGCTCGAAGCCCAAAGCCCAGTGCTGAGATCTCCAAGGGTCCCTCGTTCTTTCCCACCCAAATCATAGAATCACAGAGTGGCCTGAGTTGAAAAGGAGCACAGTGCTCATCCAGTTCCAACCCCCTGCTGTGTGCAGGTCACCAACCAGCAGCCCAGGCTGCCCAGAGCCACATCCAGCCTGGCCTCAAATGCCTGCAGGGATGGGGCATCACAGCCTCCTTGGCAAAGCTTGCCGAAATCCCTATCCTTGCCCCTATGGGTGTCCCTCAGCCCCTGCTGATGCTCCTGGCCTTATCCTCACCAGTCCCTCAGTGTTCCCGGCCCTGATGGCTGAGCTCCAAAGCCCTGTGCTGCTGTGACTGTGCCCGTCACACCAAGTGACAGCCGGCGGGGAAGTGTCAGTGTGACTTCACCCGGCAGAGCCTGCCTGCTTTATTTAGCAGCACCGCCTCGTTCCTCCCCTGGTGTGTCTCCAGCACACACACATCCTTCCAGGACCTACTCATGGCTGCACCTGATGAGCTCCAAGGCCTTTTCCAGCCTTGCTGATCCCATGCTTGCACTTGGGTCTTCAACATTTTCAGCCCTTTGCCATCCACTGCAAGGCTTACCTGGTGTCATCTGGGTGGTGCTGTAGCTCCAGGTGCCACCTGGATTCAGCTCATCCCTGGGAGGGCTGCAGCAGGTAATGGGGTGGTGCAGGATTTGGGTACAGCGTGGGGTTGCACTTGGCCTTGGAGTTGGAAGAGCGACGTCGTAGAAACATCACCTCGTGTCTGAGCACCTGGCTGGACAGCTAGCAAGGTAACAGCAGAGAGAAACATGGTGAAAGGGAGAGAAAGCTCCATGAAATCTACATTGCTTCAAGAGCTGGCCACTGCACGCGACCCTGGCAAACCCTGCTCCCATCCGGAGAGCTTGCAGGTGAGGAGCTGTGGTCAGTTCTCCACTTACCTGGAAAGAAGAGCCGGGCTGACGTGTGTCTGCTGTGAGCAGATCTCATGGCAGAGGTATTCAAACCAGGTGCCAACGCCGAGCAGCGATCCTCTTAGATCCCACTGGCTGCTGCCTCGGGAGGACGTCTCGTCTCCCTCCCTTCTAATCCACGGAGATGTGTGATATAGCATAAGCTAATATAATAGGTCATGCGAGGATTTACATCTCATTACTGCAGGTTGGAGTCCTGAGAGGAAGGATGAGTCATTCCAACTGGAATACATTGCGGGGAGAAGCGGCGGTGAAAAGCAAATGGAAAAGCAGATGCCTGGAAGCTCCACAGTGGGCACAGTTATAACCAGGACCTGCAGCGTCCCTCTGAGTGCCACCTCCATAAAGACACAGCAGAGCTGCCTGCCCTCTCTGGAGGTGAGGCTTCCCTGTGCCTTGCAGAAGGCAATGCCCTTTCTTTGGCCTTTTACTTCATCCCTACAAATGCCACCAACACCCCGGGCTGCCAGAGGCTGCAAAGGGCCATCTCATGGCTCTTGTCACAGGGGCACATCCATGTCCAAGCTGCCAGGCTCCCCGACCTCCATCCATCACCTCCTCCCAAAAAGCACCGCGGAGCCTCCAGACAGCCGGGAATCGCGTGCTTGTTTTCACCTCACTGCTTTGTCCAAGCAGCTCAGCTCATCAAGAGCTGTTTCCTCTACGTTCCTCAGACAGGGAGGCTACGCAGCAGCCGACCCATCTAATCCAGCTGGAAAAATCGGTCCTGACTTCCAGTCTCTTGCTGTTAACCAAGGCGGGCTGCAGGCACGCTCCCAGTCCTGCATCCAGGTGCTGCTCACCCAAGCAGGTGACACCCACAGGGCTGGATCCCGAGCCCTGCTTTCCCAAAAAGCAATCTGTGAGCACAGACCTGGAGATACAAGAGGGGGGGGGGGTTCAGCCACAAAGGCCTATGCTCAAAGCAGAGGGACGGCCAAGTGGAACGCACCGAGATGATGCTGTTTGCCTTTTAAGACCTGGTGCTCCCTTGGGCAAAGGGGGGAGGGAGGAAATACCCCCCTCAATCCCCCCCCCTCCCCGTTCACTTTGCTCCATCGTTCCACAGCTGTTCCATCATTTTAATCTGCGGAGATTGTCTTTAAATTTCTGAAAATGAAATGATTTTCCTGCAAGCCGGGATTGGAGCCGGGCTACGCCGTGTGTTTTCACGGGAGGAGAAGAAAAGAAGGAGAAACGCACGCTAAAGCCAGGCTGGCCATCTGGAAGGGAGGCGCGTGGAAACGCCGTTAATTGCGCGCTGCCCCCGGGGCTGCGGCCAAAGGGAAGGCGGCAGTGGGAGCGGGATGGGAAGGGGGTGCGGGGCCGTGCAATCGGTGCCTGCGCCTTCCTCAGCTCCGGGGTTGCGGCCGAGGGATGCCAGGTTCGCTTGTCCAAGGCAGCGCTTGCAGGGAGAGGTGGCAGCTTGCATTAGAATTAATTAACATCATTAACAGCGCGCTTCGGGCCGCGCCAGCTCTTGCAGGCTAGGAGCGAGCGACAACTCGAGGGGTGCCAAATCCGGTTCTTTTTCTTCAGGAAAAAGAGGGAAAAAAAAGAAGAAAAATAAGAAGGAAAATTAAGAAATAGAACAAGGATGAGCAAAAAGGTCTCCCGGGGGTTTGGTCCACCGGGGGTTGGAGTGGGGCGGGGGGGGGAGGGAAGATACCAACCCCAGCCATCCCGATCCCCCTCCGGCTCCACACGACCCCGCCGTGAAGTTTCACCCCTTCCCTCAGCCCTCATCCCCCCAACAACACCGGGGGGGGGGGGGGGGAGGCGGGGCGGCTCCGCCTCTTACCGGGGGGGTCCGGGGGGGTCCGGGCCGGGCGGTGCCGCCCCGCCGCGTTCACACGGAGCTGTCAGCGCCGCGGAGCTGCAGCGCCCGCCGCCCCCAGCGACCCCCGGGCGGAACGCCGGGCATCCCGGAGCGGAGAGCGGCCGGCGCTGAGCCCAGGCTGCCCGGTAAGGAGGGAGAGATTCGGGGCACCCCGGCACCGGGACTCCCCTCGGTCTCCCGACAGCACAACTCGCGCGGCTCCCCGCTAACTCGGCTCCTTTTCTCTCCGCTCCAGGGTCCCCGCTTCCCCGAGCATCCCATCTCCCCGCTGCCTCCAATACCCGCGTCTCCTCGGTACCCCGACCATCCCATCTCCCCTCTGCCCCTGGTACCCACAGCTCCGGTTCCCTGAGCATCCCATTCCTCTGGTCCCCTCGATACCCGCATCTCCCCAGTTCCCTCAGCATCCCATTTCCCTGCTAACCCTCCTACTCGTAGCTCCTTGTTCCCTGGGCATCCCACCTTCCTGTTACTCACATCTCCCAGTTCCCTGAGCATCCCGTCTCTCTGCTAGCCTCAATACTCGCATCTCTCAGTTCCCTGAGCATCCTATCTCCCCACTACCTCTGGTATCTGCATCTCCTGGATCCCTGAGCATCCCACCTCCCCATTACCCACAGCTTCCAGTTCCCTGAGCATCCCATCTCTCCACTACCCTCGATACCCACATCACTCCAGTGCTCTGAGCATCTTCTCTCCCCCCTGTCTCCAGTTCCTCGGGCATCCTACCCCCCATACGCCCCAACACCTTCATTTCCTCCATTCTCTGAACATACCATCTCCCCCCGGTACCCACATTTCCCAGCACCTCGCACCCTGCAGCCATGGCGTTCATGGTGAAGAGCATGGTTGGGGGGCAGCTGAAGAACCTGACGGGTGGCTTGGGAGGCGAAGAGAAGAGCGAGGGTGAGAAGTCCCCAGCAGAGGCTCAAGGCATGACCCGGGAGGAGTATGAGGAGTATCAGCGGCAGCTGGTGGAGGAGAAGTGAGTGCTGGGGGAGAGGGGACGGACAGGTTGGGACGAGGTCCTGGAGCTCTCCGTGCATAGGGGAAAACAATGGCGGGGGTGGCAGGGCCAGGACGCTGTTTAATGAACCTCTCCCCCCCCTTAATCCCTTAATCCGCTTCCTCGGGGATTTTTTTCTCCTTTCTGGCTGTGCAGTGGGGTTAAAAATAAATAAATAAATACAACAACAACAGGAGGGGGGGGGGAAATCGGGACTTTGTGGAGATGGGGAACACCTCGTTTGTGGGGGAGGGGGATGATGAGGTGGTGGGGGCACTCATAACTGCCCTGTGTGGTTCACAGGATGGAGCGAGACGCCCAGTTTGCCCAGCGCAAGGCAGAGAGGGCCACGGTCAGATCCCACTTCCGAGACAAGTATCGGCTCCCCAAGGTATGGCACAGGGAAAACAGGAGGAGAGATGGGAACCACCTCCCAGGGGGGTTGTGAGCCCCGAATCCCAAAGCATAACTCTGTTCCCCTAAAAAGCACCATTCCATCAGACCTTCCAGCCACCTCTGAGCACCACCAGCTCCACCATCCCAAAGAAGAGGACCCCAAAGCGCACGCTCGTCCCCCAGCTCCCCTCTTTTGACCCCAACCCCATCTCCTTGAGGGCCAGCCCCCCTCCACTCCAGGCTGCCATCCCTGTAAGCTGTGAGCAGAGCGTGGCTCCTTCCCCCCTGGATTAGCCAGCTCCACAGATAATTTGGCAAACGCTTCCTAGATGGATCCCAATTTTGGAACTTCCGCCCCACTGGGAACAATTCAATCAGCGACAATTCAGCTCTTGGAGCTGCCACCAGCGTCCCCCCCCTCCCCAAAACACCCCCGGCATTCAGTGAGAGCCTTTCTGCAGCTCTCGGTGGTGAATGCTGTGAATTGGAGCCGGGCTAATTTTAGTTTGGAAAGGTCAGCTCAGCCAAGTGATATTGTTCTTATTGCTGGAGATTCTTGGTCCAGCCTGGATGAACGCCCCGCTGCTCCTTGCACCCACATAACTGCCAGCAAACAACAGCTGGAGGATCTGTGCTCTGCTGCCAAAAAAAGAAGAAAGGCAGAGAAAAAAGATGGAGATTTCCTCCGGGGGAAATGGGGACTTGCTGAGCTACGGGCCCCCGATCCTTTTGCTGCTTCCTCGTGCTTGAGATGTCCCTTCCAATCTTTAGACAAGTTTCTTCTGCTCATTCCTGATCCTGCTTGGCAGTTGGTCTGCCTCTTGCAAGCTCTTCAGCACAGAGCTGACCCCAATACGCTCGCCGGTGGGCACAGTCATTAGACATACGTGTAGCTTAATTGGGTGCCCAAACCGTGGATGGGAGCTGGAAGGCAATTTAGAGCCACGCTGGCTCAATCTGCTTTGCACATCGGCTCTTGCTTTGCTGCCCAGTGCGTGCCGAGCTCTGCTTGGCCACATTGCCTCCGGTCATTGAGGGATGGAGCTCATGGGCATCATCCCACCTGGGGATGCCAGGGACCGGCCCTCAAGACCTTGGGTCGGCTGCCAAAGCCCACGTAGGCACAATGACGTCGATTTTGGATGCGGTCTCGCTGCCCTCATGTCCCACCACCCCTCGCTTTGACTTTCAGAACGAAACGGACGACAACCAGATCCAGCTGGTGGGAGGCGACGTGGAGCTGCCCAAGGAGCTGGCCAAGATGATCGAGCAGGACAACGAGGAGGAGGAAGAGAAGAACTCCGTCATCGGTCAGCTCAGCAACATCCAGAACCTGGACCTTGACTCCTTGAAGGACAAAGCCTCGGCCACGCTAGAGGACCTGAAGCAATCAGCCGAGAAATGCGCCGTGATGTGACCCGACCGCCGCGACGCCCTCAGCCTTGCAGTGGTGGGGACCCACCGATGTCCGTGTGAGCCGGGTCCTCCTTCTGAGCCGTGTTAAGCCCTGACCCAGATGTCCCCGCTCCGTCCGTGCCGGTATCCCCGTGCGTGGTTTTGTTGTTGGGTTGCGGTCCGGTCTGAGGTTAGAGCAAAGGGATGGCTTGGAGTCCCTATCTCCCGGGCTGGGATCGGCTCCGTGCGGGAGAAGGGGCAGAAGGTGACCCCGTAAGGGAAAACGCTTCCTTCTCTGTCGTGATGTGGTCGTGTGCTGTGCTCAGTCGAGTGTTACACCTCCTATGCTGTCCCCGTGCCACGGCACCGTTATCGCCGCTGGAATAAATACCAGGAGATGTCTATGCATTCCTTCCTCCCGCAGTGCTCCCTCCAGCATTACAGGCGGCGGCGTTTCAGTGCTGGGTGGTGGAAGCATCACGTTCAGAGCACCTTTGCTGACACCCATGTGGGCTTTGTGCTCAGCACGCCCAGGGAAAAAAAAAATAAACCAGCATTCCTCCCCAACTGCAGAGAATTGGACTGGATGACCTTTAAGGTTCCTTTCCAACTTCAATGATTCCGTGCATCGGATGGGAAGCCCTTTCTTTGGGAAGATGCGTGGAGCCACTGTGCTGCTGGTGTGATGGCCGGTGCACTGCCCCCATGCAAGAGCCCCAGATGGATAATGGTTAAAGCAGAGAAACAAATGAGTGCTACCCGGGGATGGGGGATCTCACTGCACGCTTGGGGTTTTTTGTTTTCCCTTTTTGGCTGTTATTTTTGCAGTTAATTAAACCTCCCTGCAGGACGCTGCTGGAAGGACAATCGGATTAAGGGGATCATGCAGCAGCACCCCATGTCTCTCTTTCCCTGCGTCTAAGAGGCTTTACGGGGAGCATCTTAAAACCTGGGAGGGGGGAAAGAATAAAAATCCCACTGACCCACCTCCCCCCGTCCCTTTCAACCCATAGCACTACAGGGGAGCACAGCATCACCTCCATGGCTGCAAGCCTCAATGTCAAGGACAGCTGGTACAATGTGACCCTAAACCATCCCGACACCAAGCCTGGGGACACAGCTCCACATTGGGGCGCATCTCAGGCAGAGCGTGAAGGCATATGTGATCACTGGCTGCAAGGGCGGGAGGCTTGAAAGCTCTTTAAAGCCTCGGGATATTTAATCTCTGCTCAGAATAATGCGGCCAAAAAAATCCCATAAAAAGGTCTCTGCAAGAGGAGGTCACAGCCTGGGGCCCCGCTCTGCGTGGTGGCTTTGGGTGACACCGCTGCCACCACACACATCTGGATGGGGTGGCACCCGCCCCCTCGGTCTCCCTAAAGACAGATGGAGAAACCCCAAAATAGTATTTATTCCAGATGATAAATCACACCTCCTGAAATACAGCAGATTTGGAGAACAGCCCCCTGCTCCGCAGCGTCGGTGAGGGGCCCTGCTGGGGCCAGCCCCCAGGGATGAGGTTTGTGGTGCATGGTAGCCATCACAGAGCACAGCCTGCCAGCCCAGAGCGCTGCAGCACACGCAGAGCCAGACCCTTCCCTGGGGCCTGCAGGGACTTTTCCCTACACCTGATTTCCACTGATGGGCTGAGAACTGGCCAGACCTCACGCCACCGCCGAGGCCCCTCCGCTCCCCGCGCAAACGGCTTTAACATCAGGCACACAGAACAAACGGCTTCCAACGTGCCAAAGCGCTGCCCCTCTGCCAGAAAAGCAAAACCCCGTGCCACAAACCACCAACCATCGGTGCCCTGCTTCTTTTCCCCCCCCCCCTCCAACCCCCCTGCCTTTCCTCATGGGTCGGGGTGAGCTGCAGGCTGTGCACGCAAGAGCCGCGTGCCTGCACGAAGCAGCAGCAGCCGCCGCCGCGCTGCCCAGCCAGCGGAGGGAATTGGAGTGGAATAACCTGCCCGCCGCGGGCACGCAGGCTGCTGCTGCAGCAGACGTTCCAGGCAGGGACTCCTCCTGACGGGAAAATTGCAGTCACGCTCAGCCCAGCCGTCTCCTCGGCCATCTGCAGCGCCGCGGCGCCAGCAGCATCCCGTTGAGCATCACTGCAAGGTGCAGGCTGTGGGGGGGAAAGGACAGAGGGGACGGTCAGGTCAGCTGGCTGGGAGGGCTCTGCAGGCACAGAGCTCGTAGAGAAAAGGATGTGGGGACTCACAGCTCCGGACGGAGTCTGCCAGAGCCTCTTTGCCCATGGACTGCGCCTCCCGCATCTGCACGGGCAGAGAAACAGCCACCATCAGTACTGCAAGGCCACCACCATCAGCCCCCAAACACCAATGTTTCCTCCAGCCCTACCTTGATCTGATCCTTCAGGTACTCTGCCCGGGACATCAAGGTCTGGATCTGACGGACAGACACAGGGAGCTCCATCAGTGCAGTGTCTCTGTGGGGTTGGTGGGGTCGGGGCGGGTGCTGGGGCTCACCTCCGCATGCAGCAGCTCCCGTCTCCTCCCCGCTGGCTCTGCTGCAGGGTGCGGGTGTGGGGTCAGCAGGGCATAGGACTCATCCCCTTGACCTCCCCCCTCCTTCCTAACTCACCAGCCAGGAGCAGCAGCAGCTCGCCCAGGCTCTGCTGGTAGAGTTCCAGGGTATCATCGTCATCCTTGCCTTCCTCCTCCTGCAAGAGACCCTGGCTATCACCAGGAGAGACCAGGGTGGGCTCCATCCCCATGAGCATCTGGACCCCAAAATCCAGCACTCACCCTCGCCACGGCCACCGAGGCCATCTCCAGTGCAGCGCAGAGCCGTGGCTTGTCCTTGGCCATCTCTGCAAGGAGACAGATAGGAAACACCTTCAGCCTGCTGGGCCACCCCACAGGCAGATCCTCACCACGCACGCTGGCTCGGCCCCATAGAACACCTTTGAGGATCTCCCTGGCTGGGTTTCCCTGCTGCAGGAGGTTCTTGCTTTTGGAAGCGACCAGCGCCTTCAGCTCCTCCGCTCTGGAGATGTACTGCCCCACCTGTGGCAGTGGGGCTGGGTGAAGCACTGTGCCCTGGGGACACCCCAATGGATGGTCCCTCCCACCCCACACTCACCTTTGCCCGGATGGCTTCTTTGCGACGAGTGTCGCTTTCATCTGGGGACAAAAGGGGGTCCAACATCAGGGGTGGGGGCGGCAGCACATCCTGGGGTGCCACAATCCCATACCTGACCAGATGAGCTCCATCCTCTGCCCCTTTCTGTCCCTCCCCACAACCACTCAGGAACGCGGGGACTCACAGTGCAGAGCGGGCACAAAGTACTCCAGAGCTTTGCAGTAGAGACTGAGCGCAGCAGACGCGTCCCCCTCCTGATCCTTCTTCACTGCCTCCACCACCAGGTTGGTCTGGAGGTAATGAGGGCTCAGGACCAGGGTTTGGTCCCACCACATCCCATCGCCATCCACCCCACCACTCACCGCCTTGCAGAAGCTCTCGGGGCCAGGCACGTGCTCCATGTCCACAAAGGGATGGGCGAAGAACTCCTCGAAGGAGATGCGTTTTGAGGGGTCCCTCTCCAAGAGGCGCTGCAGGAGATCTCGGCACTCCGGGGACAGCAGGGGCCGGCTGGGCAGCTGGGCAGGGACAGCGGTGGCACCGGGTGGCACAACCCAAAGGCCCGACCCCATGCCATCTCAACGTTACCTCGATGGCGCGGTCACTGCGGATCTTCTCCTCCAGCTCGGCAAACGAGAGGGAGGCAAAGGGGGGTCGCCCAAAAAGTGCCTCTGCAAAGAGGAGAGCAGTGAGGGGGGGTCACTTGGGGGAGCACCTTGTAGTCTTCTTGGTCCCACTGACATCAAGCCAAGGCTCCCATGGCTTTTCCCTCTGCCCTACGGTGGACAAACAGATATCAACATAGTGGACGTGACCAGGGTAGGCATCATGAACACAGTGGACACCGCCATGGCCAACATCACTATGGGAGAGGTTAACACCCAGCACCCATAGGGCTGGACTGCACTCACACCAGGACAGACCCTCCACAATAAGGTCTGTCCAGGTGCACGAGGTCTCCTAAACACAATGGGGTTGGTCCCCACCTTTTGGAACAAGGGGGTGCTAGGGGATTTTAGGGTGCAGAGAGATGGGTGCACAGAAGAAGGACCCACCGTAAAGGATTACTCCCACTGACCACAGGTCCACCCTGGCGTCGTACTGCTGGCGGCACACCATCTCGGGGGCCATGTAGAGCGGGGAGCCTCGCAGCACGTGCTTCTCATCCCATGGTGACATGTACTGCGCGAAGCCGAAATCTATGGGGAAAGCACAGTCAGGAACAACCTACCACCGCCCCACAGCATCCTAGGGCCGGGGACCTGACCTGCCAGCTTCAGCTGAGGGTTCTCCGGGGTGCTGAGCAGGATGTTCTGAGGCTTGAGGTCCAGGTGAGAGATATTGTGATCGTGGAGGAACTTCAGGGCGCAGGCTAGAAAGATAAGCAGGGAGGTGGGATGCTGGCACCCACACCAAGAGTCCCAATGGTCCTCATCCCTCAAACCCACGTGGTTCTCACCGAGCTGCTGCAGGAAGATACGTGCCACCTTCTCAGGCAAGATCCTCCGCATACGGATGAAGCGGGAGAGGTCCCCACCGGCACAGAACTCCATGATCAGGTAGATGTGGTCACTGTCCCACTGCAAGGTGACCCCAGCTGGCCTCACTGCATCGCCCCAGACCCCAAAGGGCCACATGGGACCCTCAGACCCACAGGAAGCTCCAATCCTACGAGATGCCTCCAGCCCCATGGGAAGCTCCAGCCCTATGGGATGCCTCCAGCCCCACGGGAAGCTCCAGCCCTATGGGATGCCTCCAGCCCCACAGGAAATTCCAGCCCTATGTAATTCCCCAACCCCACAGGAAGCCCCCAGCATCATGGGATACCCCAACCTCACAGGGTACCCCAGTCCTATGGGATTCTCCAGTCCCATGGGGTGCCTCCAATGCCATAGGAAGCTCCAGCCCTATGCAATGCCTTTAACCCCATGGGATCCCCCAGCCCCACAGGATGCCCCAGCCCCACGGTAAACTCCAACCCTATGGGATGCTCCCAGCCTCATAGGGCACCCTAGCCCTATGGAAAGCTCCAACCCTATAGGATCCCCCAGCCCCACGGGATGCCCCGAATCCCATGGGATCCCCCAGGTCCAAGGGATGCTCACAGCCCCACCTGGAAGTCCTTGAGCTCCACGATGTGTGGGTGCCGGATGGTCTTAAGGATCTCGATCTCAGTGAGCAGGTTCTCCACCGAGGCCCTGTTGAGGCTCCTCTTGCTCACACATTTGACAGCCACCACCTCGCGCGTGTCCCTCTGCCGGGGGACGAGCGGAGACCACCGTGGAGCGACCCCACACCCCACAAACCTCCGAGATTCCGCCCTCCCCAAGACCTCAAGGAGGGAGAGCCCGCAGGGTGCGAAGCTCCGTGCTCCCGCACCTTGCTGTACGCTTTATACACCGTGGCGTAGGTGCCGGTGCCGAGGCGTTCGGTGAGCACGAAGCCGTCCAGGCGCGGTGGGGCGCATCCCCCCCCGGCCATGCCGCCCCGCCGCCCGGTTCCGGCTCCGTCCGCAGCTCCGCCCCGGCAGGAAGGGGCGGGTTTCGCTGCCCACGGTGCTTCTCAGCTGGGTAATTGGGATAAGGGGCAGGGTGGTGGCGATAAAGGAGCTTGTATTTCCTTCTACCGGCGTCGCTTCGCTGCCCTTCGTTCTGCTCCGTGCGGTGGGAACCCACCCTCCTCCTCACCTCCAGCACGCACACACGAGTAAAACAAAACCCCACCTGTCCACCTCCCAGCTCGCACCGATCCCTTCTCTCCCATTGTCCTGCAGGCAAGTTCCAGCCCTATGGAATCCCCCAACCCCATAGGAAGCCCTCAGCACCATGGGATACCGCAATCACTGGGGCACAGAGGCAAATCTGCAAGGTGGGAATGATGAGCATAATAATTCCCCCTCCTCTAAACCCCCACCTGCTCCCGGGTTTTCCCTCCTGCCACATCACTCAGGCTGTGGAGCACGTAAAGAGGTCAAAATGCAGCATCGTGTTAAGTGTAGTAAACCAGAGGTACAGTTTTCCGCTCGTAAAATTAACAATAAACTACATGCAAGTTACAAAATCCATCCCCTCCCTCCCTCCCTCCACCCCCCCCCCAGAAAAAAAAACAAACAGCAGATGAAATCAAGTTGTTCATAGCACAGGCCGATAGAAAAGAAAGTAAAATCGAAATTCCTGCTTCTCACCTCCCTGCTACAAGACTGGGTGAGAGGAGGGAGAGACAAACGCTCTGTGTGGCCCGGACAGAGATGGATATTTGCTTCGGAGAACATCTCCCCCTCTCCCCACGTCCTTGAGCAAAGCAGGGAAACTAACTGTCACAAACGGAGGCCAGCTGAAGCTAAAATGCAGATCTCTTCTCATTGGAGTCGGCATCACAGAGCTAACAATGGTACCCACGAAAAGTGCATCGTTAGAAAATGAAGGTTGGGGTGACAATGGAAGGGGAAGCGAGGCAGAGGCGGCCCTTGGGGAGGGCTAATTGCCCCGGAAAGCACTGTGTGCAGCTGAGGAGGCCGCCCCGGCCGCCACGTTCTGGAAGCTCCTGTTGGTGAGGATGCCTTGGGAAAACTCTTCCTGAGCCCTTTGGAAGCTGGCTCCCGTGCGCCGGTACAGGGAATGCACCTGGGAAACAGAGCAAGAGAGAAAACATCAGCCTGCAGGTGTAAGGAATGCACATGGAGCGTTCTGTCGCTCACAGTTCTGGTGCATGAGCTTGAGGTGTGTGTCTGAACAGGGCGAAGCTTGGGAGCTTGCTGGCCACCTCCTCTGCATTGTTAATGTCATGCCTTGCTGCAGCATCTGCTCCTCCTGTCCATCCTGCTCCCAGAGTGGCTGCTTGCTCACCCCTGAGTCCAAGCAGTCCAGCGCTGACACAGAAAGCACCACCTGCACCATTCTGGGGGTGCTCTGACTTCAGGAAAACGCTGATCCCCAGCCCAAAAGATGAGAGGTGGCCACCCCACGAGCATATATCCCAGCCCCAGGGATTCTGCAGCTCCAAACCACTCACCTGCTTGAGGAGGAAGAGCGAGAGAACCGCACAGAGCGTGAAGAACCCTGCCACCACCATCATGATGATGGCCACAGCCATGTTCCCACGCAGCTCTGACAGCGCTGCAATCCAGCCACTGGAAGAGAGAGTGGGGTCAGGACGCTGTGTTACGGCTCTGTCCCCAGCACACCCCGCTTTCAGGCAGCAAGCAGGTGCTGTCAGAAATCACGACAGCCCAAACACCTCAAAACGTAGCTAGGTGACATCAGGAGAGGCCGGTGTGGCTGAGAACTGGATGGCAGATCTGGAGCCCAGAGCTACGTGTCGTGGTGACAGCTCTCCAAGTGACGGGAAGGGGAGAAAGAGGAGGGAATGAAGTGAAAGGCTGCAAAAAAAAGCTCTCCTGTGACAACTGGCAGCTCCTAAGACGACTCTGGGAGATCTCAGCGCTTGGCTGCGGGTCAAAACACCAAGCTGCCTCCCTCGAAACATCCTCTTGCAGTGCTACAGGAAAGCAGCTCTCCAGCTGAGCAAGCCATGGGCCGCCAGGAGGCTGGAGACCCAACAGGATGGTTTGGTTCACTCATGTGCTGTGCAACTCCTTGTGCATGAAAAGCAGAAGTGCAACACGGTGCACTGCAGCTAAAAATAAATCTGCTGTCTGGCTCGAGGAGACAGAGCTGAAAGTTCAACGCATGCTCTCCAACGCTGGCCTAAAAATGGAGTGCCCCCTCCCAGCTCCCCATGACTAAGGGGTGGGGGGAGCATGAGGACAGCTCTGCCCGTGAGCTGCTCTGCAGGCAGCGGGCAAAAATAGAGAGCACTTTCACTGCACTCATCTCCTGAAGGCTCTCCCTTGGGGGAAAACCACTGTTAACCTTTTCTCTGTTCCTCACAAGCACCGCAGGAACTCGAGAATCTGATCTGCAGCGAGGTGAAAAGAAATGCAGTGCTTTTGTTGTGGGGAGGGATAATGTGGGGGCTTGGACTAACAACAAGAAAGGGTGAGATTCCTCACCCCTGTGCTACAGTCCCCAGAGAAGGGAGGAAGCCTTCCCTACAACGGGGAAGGCTCTGTTCAGAGACACAATCAGTGTAATCAAAGGGATGGGAAACGCTTAGGAAAAGAATTGCAGAGTAGGACTGGGAGATTCCACACTGTGGCAGCAGCAGAAGCGTGTGTGCCTTCACTGGGACTAAAAGAGGATGAGCAGAGGAGACAGACACACCAGCTGAGACCTGCCAACACTGTGTGCCAGGCGAGAGACACGGGAGAAGGAACAGACAGCTGTCAGCAAGAGAGCAGCACCGGGCCCCACAGCTCCTGACACCAGGGCAGGGCTGCACAGCATGCTCAGCTGAGCTTACCTGTCTCCCCAGCCAGGGATGCCAACAGCCTGGATGACGTAGATTGCTATTTGGCAGAAGAAGATGAAAAAGAAGACGAAGAAGCTGAAGGAGCTGTCAGACCTGCAGGAGAGACAGCAGCAGGAGTGAAACTCAAAGATATGTAATTCCTGGACAGATTCCCTCCTCTGAGAAGAAGGAACATTTTCAGTGATGAACTTCCTGCTAAAGGAAGGTGGTTTCAGAAGGAACTTGTGCAGTGACAAGACTTCAAATGCATCCACTGCATACTGCAACGCTGCCCAGGGAGATGGGGTGAAGACAGCTTCCTTAACAGGCATAGCATGCTCAACAAATGACTGCACCAAACAGTTTTCTTAAGGAAATTAGGACCCTGTGTTAGCTAGGCCTGCACTTCACAATAAAAAAGGATCACTATAATCAAGTTCCATCAGATATTCCTATTGTATTTAGGCACAAGTGGGTTTGATCTGTTCAAGAACGCAAAGAGCTGGAAAAATCCTGCAGGCAATATCATATTGAACAGATCAAACCAAAGCTCCTCCCTCTACAAGCTCTATTCCCCATCACAGTGGAAAACAGTACTTGCCTGAAAGCCTTGTAGATCGGTCGGTACCAGCAGAGAAAGGCACAAGGGGTGAATAAAACAAACCACAGGATCGAGAGACCAAAGTCTACTCCTTTTTCTGAGTGAACCGTGAACCACGCCAAGCAAGCCAGCAGATTTAGGAGCAGAGTAACCGAATGCACTGCTCAGGATGGAAGAGAGAAGAAGCATCAGTCAATTCCCAGCAAACTCAAATCTCCTCAAGCATCTCTTGCTGGACACATGAAGCTCTGCAAAAGTTCCTTTTGGCCATTTCATTTCCTTTCTTCCATTGGAAGGGAAAAGGGGCTCAACCTCAGCACCTCATCTGACCCTGCTGCTTGCAAACCATTCTGAAATGTTTGCAGAGCATCACAGCTGATCACAAACTCAGCTGAGAGAGTTTTGCACCCGATCCCAAAAGTGCACCACCCACCCACCACCTTCCTGAGCCTCACACTGTAAAGTCTCTGGTACACAACCACCAAAATTCTGTGACAAATGAGCTATTCCCAAAGCAAAAACCCAACCTGCTGACCTTGACATGTCTTCAACAGACAAGGAAGAGAGGCATTATTTCCCTGTACAGACAACACCTGCAGCATTCAGCGCAGAGCAAAGTTCAGCACTTGATTCAGAATCTCCATAGGAAGAATTTTTATGGCAGTCCAGTCGTTACTCACACATCCACAGGTAATAAAGCATCTTGCATATCCGCTGGTAGTCAGCTGGGATGTCTGCAGAGAAATCCTGATAAAAGCACGGCTTGATTGGACACTTCCTGGGCAGGGGTGGCCAGTTGTTCTGCCTTGCTGTGGAAGGGACAAAAGAACAGTTCTTTGCTTGCTCTTCTCTGGTCAGAAGAGCCATTGGCACGCCTTATTTGTAAGCTGCACTCATATTTACTGACATCAACAGCCTGGGGGAGGCTCTCAGTGAGTTTGAGCAGGGGTGCATTAACCTGCAAGATAGAGCAACCTAGAGTTGAAAGCTTTCCTCTGTGGGAGGCAGAGTTTCTGTGTGAAGGCCAAAAAACCATCATGAGCATTTGGGACTACGAGTCCAGGCTCCATCATTCAGGGTTAGGGGAAAATACTGTTTGGCTCTGATTAAGAAACCATTGAGACTGATAAAAAGACAGAGCTGGACTCCAGTAGCTCTCATCTCAGAGCTCATTTCCTGCCCAGCCCTTCAGTAGACAGTTACACTACAAGCCACAGAGGGACAGGTGCAGCCCCAGAGGGCTGCCACAGCCATGAAAAGCTAGAGACAAAGAGAGGCATGCCTTTGGACAGGCCAAAGCCACTTCTACCAGCAACCAAGCTGATAAACCAAGCAGCACGGGCATCCCCAGGCACCACGTGGCTGCAGGCAAGGCAGGAAGCACTACTCACGATTAATGCTGGCTGCATTGTTCTGCAATTCCCTTTCCTTCTTCTCCAGCTCAGCTGCCTTCCTCTCTAGTTCTGCCTGCTGCTGAAGCAGCCCGGCCTGTGCTGCTGCAGCCACAGCCTAAAGAAGGTGGAATGAAAGTAAGTCCTTCAGCCCTTCCCCACCCAAGACAGTGGCAATGCCAACTGCCAGCACATCAGATGCCAAACTGGAAGAGAAACACAAATTCAATAGCAAAGGAGGACAGTTTGAAAACTGAGTGCCTGTGGAACATCCCGAGGCTGGCTTCCTGCCTTAAATGCTGGAGGACTAGATTAAAACCGATGCAGGACTCAGTCCAGGGGTTCCCCTCAGTTCCCCTCCTAACCTACTGGAAAATAGGGTAGGAGGAATCCTCAAGAGGCTCCATTCCATCTCCTTTCAGCAAAGCTATGCTTTCCTTGCAGCTGCTTCTACTTTCCAGCTAGCTTTGTTGCTCTGAGTGCCATCCAATACCTCACCTGCAAGGCACACATACTTCCTCACCCTCTTCTCAGTGCCTGTAAGGCAGCAGATCCCCCTGCCTATGGGCTCCCATCAAAGCCTTGCCTTGATCTCCTTTCATTACAAGCTGTTTTTTTGGTTTAACAGGGACTTTCCCAGATACAACTTTTGCAAGCTTCAGACCCACTCTTATCTCTTCCATCCCTCAAAGATGGGGTGGCTCCCCAGGAGACCCTCTGACCTCACTGTGCACAGCTCAACAACATCCAGTGGCATTATTCTGCCCCAGCAGAGCTACCCCCACATCTCCAACTCACAGAGGAGCTCCTTCTCCCCTACCTGTGGGGTGGGCTCCACTGATGTCTGCAGAACAGCAGGCTGTGAGTGGCCAGAGGGCTGTGTGGCCGGCGCCGTCCGCGCTGCATTTGTCTGAAAGCAAAGAGCAAGAAGGGAACAGTGTCACACACTGCTTCCTTAAGCAAAGCACAGCTCAGACTTGAGCACTGCTACGACAAACGGGAGGCAATTCTATGCTCTCAAAAAATGTGTTCCTTCCTCGACACCCCGGGGATGTGGGGCCCAAGGATTACGGGCATCGGGCAAAAGAGAAAGCAGGTGGGGTTCTGAGCAGCTTTAAATCACAAGTATTATTTTTATCCCTGTTTCCCGCTCTCCTTTTCCCCATCTCGGCGACCAGAAAACAAGACTGAAGCTCTTGCAGTGATCCATTGGTGTTAGCAAGTGTGGCAGCTCAGCTCCCAATGCAGAGCCCAAATAAATATTGATGATGCCACAACACATCTTCCTCTTCACACAGCTTTACTGGGAGAAACAGTTCCAGAGGAACACAGAGCTCCAGCAAGGAGTTTCAGTGCTCTCTGGCTTGCAGCCTGCCACGCACACAACATCCATGGGGAAATCAGCTGTGAATGCCTCTTGGTTTTTTTTTCCCCCCCTTCATTTAAGCTGCACCCATCAAGGGACCCTTTAGACTGCTGAAACCAAGGCCAAGACACCCAGTGCAAACACACACGTACCAGCTGGGAGCTCTCAGAAAAGGGGTTGAATTCATCCAAGCCGCTCTGGCTGGCATTTGTGAGCTGTGTCACCGAGGGATCCTGAAGGAAGAAAGCAAAGCCAAATGAGCATCAGGCACAAGGCTCCACGAACTCAAACACCACCCACTCTGCCCACCTCCCAGCCCTCTGCTCGCTGGGAACAGGACTGCTGGGTGATGTGCGTGGCCTGCGATGCCTTTAGAGGAGTGAGGACAGACACTGGCTTGCTGGGATGAGTACTGAACCCAGAAGACAGCATCCCTGCAGGCAGCCTGCCTGACTCAGCAGCTGGGTGAGCCGAGGACACCAGCCCAGAACATTTCTGGTCCTCCAGCTCTCCCAGCTGGAGGCAGCTCACACGGTTCTGTGACAGTGCTGTCCCTTGGGGCACACACAGATATATGCTCCTATGTAGGCAGGAAGCAAATCTGAAGAACTACAACATTTTTATTTGTACTCAGAGCAGCTCCTACTTGAAAGCACCTCCCTCTCCTCATCTGCAAAGCACACAGCGTTTTATGTACATTGATTTCCGCAAACAGATTATTTTTAATAGACAGATTTTGACCTCAGCAGCAACTCCAATCACCGATAATTACGGAAGTGAGGCCCTTTGTGAGCTCAGGAATCCAGCTGCCTGCTTGAACAGCCTGTCAATATGGGTGTAGCCAAAGAAAACTAAAAGAAGCCATTTTTTATTCCTCCTTCCTCCAACAGCTCACATCTTGAGCTCAGGCAATTCCGTGGTTAACAGGGCAAGAAGCATTCGAGGCTGAGACTGAGCACGAGTGAACAATTCCAGCGTGCAGAGGCCAACTGAGCCCACGTGTTGTGGAAAAGCCCTTAGGTTCTTTTCAGCACAGAGGTCCCCTGGGCTTTAAGTGTTGCCTCCTACCATGTGAGAGGTGCAGAGGCTGGTTAATGAGTAACGCTGCACCTCCCCTCGCTGCTGGACACACTGCTTAGGCACACCATAACTTCTCTGTGCCCACACTGTAGCTTCAGTTGAGGGCAGGCAAGGGCTGAGCCCAGCTGACATCCAGCAGGCTGCAGGAGAAAAAGAAACCTTCATAAAAGCGCAGGAATAAGGAAAAGCTGCACACCATTGGAAGAGAATCATTAAAGGAAAAGCAACAGGGAATGAGGAGATGTGCTGGGACAACAAGGCACATGTTTTTTCTTTCCATCCCTTGCTTCTAGAGTGGCACTGCTATCAGAAAGGCCAGGAGAACAGCACTGTTCCCAGTAACACCAACAGGAAGAATGCTCCCACCACTCCACTTAGCCACAGCTTGATATTAAATGATCTCATCTTCCAGCACGGCTTTAAATTAAGTACTTAATTAGCTTAACTGCCTGCCACTACACAAGTGTGCCTAAATGACACACAAAAAGCAGAGCCCTTGCAGTGTTTGGACACACGTCAGTGTGCCCTGAGCGGTGCAGCTTCTACAAACCACGGACATATCACAGGTCATTTCCACCAGCTGCAAACTCACACATAGCTGGTCTTCTGGAAATGAACTCAAGGTTGATCCTTCGTGCTGCAAAACACAGAAAACATGGCTCCATTTGATCACTGAGATGCTTTGCAGGCTGCTACCCATGCAGCAAGGCACCTGGCTGTCCTCCTTTAGGGAAGCAGCCATGCTCTTCTCAGCTCTGGACGTCACGCTCTTTTCCTTCCTGATGAGTAATTGCTTGTTGGACTCCTGCAAATCTCCTCAAGCTGTTTCCTGTTCCAGAGCCTAGGGGAAGCCTGTAACCTGAAGGCACTCACCCAGCTGGGCTGAGCCTGCCTCAGGGACAAGCTGTCAGTTATAGGAGCGACCTACAGTGCCAGCAGATCCCCCGCTGCCCCTCTCACCACAGCCCCCACTATCTGTATAGACACATGGTGCCGATTGTCATCATTTCAGGTTCCCAAGCGTGGAATAATTCTCCATTTGAAATGAATTGTGTTAATAGGAAAGCTTAGAAGAATCATAGAATTGTTTTGAGCTGGAAGGGACCCTTAAAGGCCATCTGGTGCAACTCCCCCACAACAACCAGGGACACCCACAGCTCAGTGAGGTGCTCAGGCCCAGCCTGATTCCTAAAATTCTGTCTTGACACAGAACTGCTGTAGCAAGGTGCATGCTGTAGTACTTCAAGACAACCACCGGTGCTAGGAAGGATGCTCCTCTGCTTCCTTCCATTCTCACCGAACAAGGGAATGCAAAGACTGAGCACAAGGTGAGAGAGCTCACCAAGAACACCACAGGGTTGCTGAAATAACACAACAGTTGCCCAAAGAAGAGCCCACTGCGCCCATTCCTGGTTCCACACAGACCCACTCAAACCTAACCCTGTGTCCGAAAGGTGCCCAAGCGCTGCTCGAGCTCTGTGCTGAGAGTCGGACAAACCCCAAACGGCCGCAGCAGAGGCTCCCGCTGGGCCGTAGTGACCCCAGGGAAAGGCCGTGGCCCCCCCGCCAGTAACAACAACAAGTTCTCAGCCCTCACAGCCCCCGGAAAGGCCGAGGCCCGGAGCGAGGCAGGCCCCCGGTCCCAAATAGCGCCGGACCCCACGAGCGCGGCCCCGGGGGGCGCCGGACACTGCCGCGATGCGCACCCCCCCCGGTCCCGCCCCCCCGCTCCGATTGGCTGCGGCCGGGGGGAGCAGCGCCGCCATTGGACGGCGCGGTTTCACTCAGCGCCACGTCTCGCCGGCCGCGAGGGGAGGGGAGGGGAGCGGAGCGGGGAGGAAGAGAAGAGAGGGAAAAGGAGAGCGGGACCGGAGCGCACCTGGAAAGGGTTCACGTCCACCGGATCGGCGAACGGGTTGGTGTCGAAACTCGACATGTAGACGGTGCCGGCCGAGCGTCCCCGCTCCGCTCCGCGCTGCCGCCCTCCGCTGTTTCTCCACCGCTTCCGGGAACGCCAGCGCGCCTGCGCCGAGCGCCACGTGACCTTAGCGTGCGTCGACTGTGTGTGACGTCACGACGCCACGGGAGGGGGCGGGGCGTGCTGTGAGCGGCCCAGCGGGCGGCGCTCCGGGAGGACGCGTCGGCAGCGCACATGGCGGAGCCGCGAGGTGAGCGCCGGGCGGTGCGTCCTGGGGGGGCGGATACGCGTGGCGGCAGCGGCGGTGACAGCCGTCCCCCTCGTCCCACAGTCTTCCCGTTGCGTTGCCCGGTGAGGAACTACGCCTGGGGGCAGTGCGGGCTGCGTAGCGCCGTGGCACAGCTGGTGGCCAGCGGGGACCCGGCGGCAAGCATCGAGCCCGAGCGGCCATACGCCGAGGTGAGGCCGTCCCGCCGTCCCCCTGTCCCGCCATCCCCGTGTCCCGCCGTTCCTCCGCGGCTGACCGGGCCGTAACGCTATCCCCCAGCTATGGATGGGCGCCCATCCCAGCGGTGATGCCGAGGTGTTGGATGGCCGTGACGTTCCGCAGACGTTGGGCTCCTGGCTGGCCAAGCACCCTGCCTGCCTGGGCCCCAAGGTGTGCGATGCCTTTGGCGGCTGCCTGCCCTTCCTTTTCAAGGTGCTGTCCGTCCGCACCGCCCTCTCCATCCAGGCTCACCCCAACAAGGTAAGCACTCCCCAACTTGTATCCACGGTGACGTCGCCACCACCCGGCCGTGGGGACATCCCTGTGTCACCCCTAGGAGCTGGCAGCCAAGCTGCACGCCCAGTTCCCCCAGCACTACCCCGATACCAACCACAAACCCGAGATGGCCATCGCGCTCACTCCCTTTGAGGGGCTGTGTGGCTTCCGGCCCGTGGAGGAGATCGCTGCCTTCCTGCGGGGTAAGCCCTGCTGGGTGGAGAGGAGGGATGCAGGGTGCCCATCCCGGTGGCCTCGCAGTGCCTGATTGGCCCCCATCACAGCCGTCCCCGAGCTGCGGGCGCTGGTGGGTGAGGTGGCAGCTGAGCAGTTGGAGCGCAGTGCCAGCCATGATCCCCGCGGCGTCTCAGCCGCCCTGCGTGTCTGCTTCACCTGCCTGATGAAGAGCGAGAAGGAGACCTTCAGCCAGCAGCTCAGCCTGCTGGTGGAGAGGATTTCCCAACAAGGTGGGCAAAATTCTCACCTGCAGGATGGTGGAACCCCGATCTGTGGGGAGGATCCAAGCTCCATTTGGGTGGGCTCCCACTAACCCCAGCTGTGCTCCTCTTGCAGCGGCCAAAGGGCAGGACACGTCCCCAAGCAATGGGGACCTGCTGCTGCGCCTGCACGCTCAGTTCCCTGGGGATATCGGCTGCTTCTCCATCTACTTCCTCAACGTGGTGAGGCTGGAGCCCGGCGAGGCCATGTTCCTGGCGGCCAACGAGCCCCACGCCTACCTGCAGGGAGGTGAGCTCAGGGATGGGCACACGGCACAGGGTCCATCGCACCAGTGTGCAGTGACATCCCTTCCCCACAGACTGTGTGGAGTGCATGGCGTGCTCAGACAACACGGTGCGTGCTGGCCTCACCCCCAAATTCATTGATGTGCTCACGCTCTGTGAGATGCTCAACTACACGCCAGCACCCAGCAGCTCCAAGATCTTCCCAGCTGTGCAGAGCCCTCTGGACCCATGCGTCTTCATCTATGATCCACCCGTGCCTGACTTCACGCTGATGAGGATAGAGGTGAGCTGGGTGTGTTTTTAGGGTCCTCAGAGCTGCTCCCGCAGGGCAGGGAAACCCCAAAGCTGCTCAGCTGATCTCATGGTGCCCCAGTGCTAGGTTTTCTTCCTGAATGAGTTTTGGCTGTTGGGAACATCAGCTTTCCCACTTCCTGACCGTGCTCTTTGCAGGATGTAGGATGGGTTGGGTTGGCTTAGAAGGACCTTAAAGACCATCTCAAGCCAATCCTCTGCCCCTTCACTAGCCCAGGTTCCCAGTGCCTCACCCAGAATGGCTCTGAGCACCTCCAGGGATCCTGTCCCCAATTTCTCTGGACGCCCTGATGTTGCCTAAACTTGGGGTTTCTCAGTGTGGGTTTGCTGGAGGATGGCGACCAGCCCCTCTCCATCCCATATTCTTCCTGAGGTTTGCTCAGCTTCTTGAGCAGCTTTGGGTGTAGGGACAGCGAGGAAGGAGTCTTGGGTCTGCAGAAAGAGTGGGGAAGGGGAATGAGTGCCTTTAGTCCCAGAGAGAAGGAAAGCTGCAGGAGATCCGCATCGTTCTGTTGCAGATTCCCTCCTCGATCAAGCTCTACCTCATCTCTGCACTGGACTCTGCCAGTATCCTGCTGGTGATCCAGGGTACGGCCATGGGCACCTCTACAGCTGCTGCATCTGAAATGACCCTGCGCCGGGGCTCCGTGATCTTCATCTCTGCCAATGAGAGCATCTCCATGCACCTGTCCTCATCTGAGGGGATGCTGCTTTTCCGAGCCTGCTGCCTGCTCTGAGCAGGATCCCCAGCATCCCCGCACACCAGGGTAGATAGAAACCAAAGTAGGCTTGGCCAGTAGCTCAGAAGTCACCCCAGAAGTGAACCTCAAAGCAACCTGCATCCAGTTTCTAGAAGCAACTCACACTCCTCTGCTTTCTGAACCAGCTCTCTGGGGCTGAGACACTTGTGTCCCCATAGTGTCACAGCCCCCAGGGCCAGTCCTTACCAGTGCTGCTAACACCATCTGACAATTACTTATGTTTCGTTTGGTGTTGTGGCTTTGTTGGGTTCTTCTAGGAACCGCTGCTTACACCTGCAAATGTGATGCTGAGGCTTCCACCGGGAGGAAGGAGATTTGGGATCAGCTGGGTGCTGGATGTCCCCTTGTCCACCTGCTCATGGAGTGGCTTCATGTGGCAGTGGGGTCTGGAGGGCCTCAGGTGACCGGTGCTCTGAATAAAGTGGTGACTTTGTCCTCAGCCTTTTGTGTGGAGCTGGAGGAGGCAGCACATCCACTGCTGGCTCCCCCAGCCCCAAATGGGGGCTCCAGGGGGGATGTGGTGATGAGGGAGGTGATGGGGCTGATGGACACCAGCATCCATAGGGAAACAGGATGGATCTGGGAAGGGAGCAGTAAGACACGCTTTGAGTAACAAGATCCAGTTTACTGAGTGCTTCCTCCAACAAGGAGTATACAAAAAAGTCTCAATTATTTAGACAAAGATTATTTAAATAAGGTTTGTTTTTAGGAAGCTGATTGTCCTCTACAATTCAGCAGGACCATGATTTAAGGCAGCTTATAAAACCTGCACCAGGCAGAACTTTCCTGCCCCGAATCCATGCCCAAATGGGCTGAGCTGCACTGATGACTGGGAAAGGCCCCCAGGGGGGAACACATCATAAATAAAACGCAGAGGCCATTGGCCCCTTTTTGTATCTAACAAGAAAGAAAAACACATCTATCCCAAGAAAAAGCAAGCAGCCCTTTGGGCACCTTCCTGCCCTGCACAGCTGGCAGCATGAGAAAGATGCACAGACAAGAAGAAGAATGTAACGATGCTGAGTTTGGGGAGCTGCTCCAAATTTGACCTTCTTTGCATAATGAACAGATTCAGGAGGGCCGTGTCAAGCAGTGTCCTTGTAGAGGTGGGCTCATGGTCTTAGGGCACTGTGGGTATGTAGTGTCTGAGCTGTTCAAGGCTGAAGAATGGGACTGGTGTGAGTCCCCTCCTTATCCTGGTGACAAATGACACCTGTGTGGCCAAATGTCACTGAGCCACCCCTATGATACTGCTCTGTACAAGAAGTGGTTTGGGACTGGCTGGGTGCTGTAACGTAGTAATGAGTTCTTGGGATGCCACCAAGCATCCCAGGAGACATGGAACGTGGTGGCTTTTGAGGTGTCCCAACATGAGCAGCACCTACTGGACCACACAGGAGAGAGAATCCCCAAAGCAGCACGGGCAAGAGGAGGTGGTGGGTTTGGGGGGGATGAGGTCCAGGTCCTCGTCATCTGGGACCTCATCCAGGTGGTACCCATCCTGCAGGAGCTGCCGGCTCAGGTCCTGGTTCACCTGCTGGAAGGGAGAGAGAAGATGGGGCTGATTAATGCTCCCTGTTAATGCCATTGGTGTTCTGGTTAATGCTGCAGTGGGTGCGACAGCAGGGGACAGAACAGCAGGTTTTAGTTAACCTTAAGAACAAGCAGCAGCTTGTTCTAACTGTGATTAGAAATGAAGGCAAAGAGCTGAGCCCTGAGGGGAAAATGGGGTAGGGGACTCCAACAGGAACTGCATGAAGGGCTGGGAGCCAAACCTGAACTTGCCTCAGCGGAGGAGTAGCCAGAGGAGCCCCTCGATTCCAGCTCCCCGTCACTAGGATGAAAAGATGGTGTCAGAGTGAGTGCTGCAAGCTCCCTCAGCAGCCAGACAAGAGAACCTCCGAAAAGCCCCAAGAGAATTGAGGAGTTTACTTGGGTAAATTACTTTTACTAAACTTGGATCAGAGGTGTTTTGCTGCTAGGAGGTGCCCAGCCCAACCATGGATACACCTTTATTCTCTCCAAGCAGCAAGGCAAAACTCCACAACAGTGAGGTTTACAGGCTAGTCCTCTGCAAATCCCACCCCAGGGCATTCATCCAGCATGCCGACCCTCTAAAAACACCCACCTGGAATGAGCATGGGATGCTCACCTGTCTGAGTCCACGGACACCAGGCTTTCATCTGCTGTCTGGCTGAGTGCCACGTAGCCCTTGTGAAACTTCACTGACCTGCAAGTGCATGGGGACACGGCTGCAAGGTGATGGGCAGCAGCAGGAATCCATGTCCCCAACACACGGCATGTCCTATCCTTGCAGCAACCCCACAGCACGCCCATCCTCACAGCACCACCATCTTCAACCCTGCAGCATCCCCAACCACTCAGCATTCCTATCTTCACAGCATTCCCATCCCCATCCCTGCAGCATCCCCAACCTTGCATCATTCCCATCCTCACAGCATCTCCAACCCCAGCTTTGCACCATCTCCATTCTAACCCTTACCTTCATACTTGCAGCATCCTCAACCCCATCCCCACGGCGTTCCCCCCCGGCCCACTCCTAAAGCACTCCCACACACAGATAAACGTTACAGAAGGGCTCTGACCTTTTGCCTGTCGGTTTGGTTGGGGGCCTACCGGGCCCCCCCAGCAGCCCGTGCCGCCGCAGTGCCGCCCTGGCCAGTTCCCGCTGCCTCTCTGCAACCGAGGGGAGGGTGAGGGCCGAGAGTCCCATTGGGGCGTCAACTCCTCACACGAGGCCCCATTGGGGCTCACACTTACGCAGCGCGGCGGGGGCCCGGCTGAGGGTGTAGGGCCCGCTCCTCGTGGCCCCTCCGCCTCGCTGGCCCGCCCTCCTGTCACTGCGAGGCGACTGCGGAGGGAAAGCAGCACAGTGAGCCCCGCGCCGCAGCTCCACAGCAGGCCGTGCGACCACACCCCGACTGCAGGGCCCGTTCAGCCCCCCCCGGCCCCGCTCCTCCAACTCCACGACATCTCCATCCAGCCCCCCAGCCCCAAATTGCCCCACCACACCCCCAAGCCCGGCCCCTCACCGCCTCTCCCCGCCCCCCGCCCGCTCGGCCCGCAGCGGCCGCAGCCCCGGGCCCGCCGCCGCAGCCCGTCGCCATGGCCGCGCGTCGCCCCGCCCCTCCACCAATGGCAGCGAGAGGAGAAGAGAGCAACCAATGAGGAGCAGGAGGGGGGCGTGTCCTGCCCTGCGCATGCGGGGTAATGAGACACTGTGCGCAGGCAAAACGCTCCGGGCTGCTGCTGTGACCGCGCTCAATAGGGCCGGGATACGTAGTGCCCTCGGCAGCCTCCTGCGTTCCTTTATACACGCATATATGTAATTATACATACGTAAGTTCTATATTTTTTTTCTGTGTGTCCTAGGCAGCCTCCTGCATTCTATTTTATATAAATTATATACATCTAATTTATAATTAATTGCCCTAAAACCAGAATTTTCCTCCTCTGTTGGCAGGGAATGTTCCCTATTTGTTCCCATCCCCACAAAGTAATTAACGACACAAGGCACTGCCTCAGTTCAACTAGGTTTTCCTTTATTAAGTCCAACTCCACATCACATACATTGCAATTCAATAAAGTTATTTGAAATAAGGTGATACTTGAACTTTTCTGACTTGAGGCGACTGTATACAATCGGGCAGCACTGGCAGAACGCTCCAGTAATGCACCTGGAATAGAAGAGCAGAAAACCTATTAGAGCAGCACTCCACAGTTCCCACACTAGCTATCTCCTGAGCCAACAAACTGCCTTATTATATGTCCATTCCACAAGAAGTTTTATTTGGGCTTTACTTCAGCCCAGGTCTTTCCGCTTAGACCACGGTCAAGCCTCAATCAAATCTCATCCTTTAAAGAATTTTATTTACTCACACGAGTATTTCAGCTAGGGATCTGTGGAGAACAGATTTTTGACACAAAGGCATACCTATTTCATACATATTTTAGCATCACTAAAGTAATATTTCCTTTGTGGTCAAGTCTGGCAGAGGCAAGCACTGCAAGCGAAGTGAGAGAATCTCTTACCAACAAGGTTTATGCTTTGTCCAGGCCCAGTTCCTCTGGAGTGGAGATTCCTAGTTCACTCAAAGTTGGTCTAAGCTCCTGGATAACATAGGGATAGATTTCCTTGTGCGGGCCTGCCTTGTCCTAAAAGGGAAAGAATGATGTTAACCAGAGAGCAAGTCGTGAAGTCCACTGTGTATAAGACATTTTCACAAAGCAGTCTGTGGCCCGAACCACCACTTGCAGTATACAAAGCTACAAGCCTTGCCAAGCTCCTAAAACAAGGGATGGTTTGTAAACCAGCCCACAGATAGCTTCCAAGCAGGAAACAGATTGGAATCATCATCCAGTCTGTACCTCCAGTCTTGCAGAGCACTGTTGTTTGAAACAAGTGGATTTGGTAGCTAGCAGCAGAGTCCTCTGGGACTGTCCCTGTGCAGAGCACAGCTACTGGCTTCTAAGGCAATGAAAAAGACCTCTGCCTCCATCCCCACCCATTCCCACTTCCTGTTAAGGAGTTAAGCCAACCTGGGCTCAGGTTTCAAGGGGTTGGTTTATATTGTTTTTCTAATGCAACTTCCTGAGTCGGTAATCCCAGCCAGCTCAGCATTTAGGACTGCATGAAGGCAGTAGTTACGTTTGCTGAGGTACATCCAGCAGCACTTATTAAAAGGAAAAGAACAACAAAAAAAAAGCCCTTAAAGACTTTCCCACTAAGGTCAGCATCAGAAAATGAAAATGCAGAAGTAAGAATGTCACACTTGTGAATGGGTGATGTTACTTTCACCTCCAAGCCACTATTTCAAACCGCCGAGCACGCGATCGCAGCGACCCTGCTGGTTTTGTTAGAACAGTAGGCTTCCCTTCGTGTCACTAACACGAAGCCAACAGAAACTCCTGCTGCTGGGCTCTTGGTGATGCTGAGCAGCAGTCAGAGCCTAAGGCACCATCCCACTCACCTTCACCACCTCCAGGATGCGGACTGCGCTGGCAAAGTCATTTAACCGTCTGCACGCCCTCAGAGCTGCATCAATGATTTTTGGTTCCGGAACCAAGTCATAACCCACGAGCGTGTTTACACCTGTGGATATAAGGGAACAGCAGGAGCAACTCACCATGCTGTCAAAAGGAAGCCACTAAGTATTATTTTGCTTCGTGAAAGAATTATTAACATGGCAGCAATCAGCAGCAGCATCCAATTACAACTTCCATTGCTATTTTGAACCCCTCCACCCCCAGGGGCTTTCTTTTTTTCCTCCTTCCCTTTCACAACTAGAGCCACTGCCATCTCTTAAACAGGCTTGATGAAATCCCAGTGGGCCAGGATCATCCATGCTCTCAAAAAAAGTGTATACACTGTGGCAAGTGAGCCGTGCAATCATTAAGAAATCCAAATGACTCTGTTCCAGGCATAATGAAAGCAGTCATTCCCTTCCTCCCCTTTCAAAGGCAAGAGCCCAACCTGGCCATCCGAGTCATGCAGCAACGAGCCCCATGGCTGTTATGCAAAGATTTTTACAAGCCCTAATTGAAGCAGTTTAATAGCAGCTGGCAACTCCACAGCAAAGTAACACATGAAGGCAACCAAACAAACGGTGTGCAGCACATTACAGCCAAACCACACAGTCAAAGTCCAAAGAAAAATGAGTGTGGTCACGCGTTAAGCAACCGCTGAGCTCAGAAACCCTTTCCCCACAGCAAAAGTTTTTCTCCCTTTCTCTGAAGATAGGACATTAAAATCTGTATTCTGAGGCAATAGAGCCTGCATTCTGACTGCGTCATAGCCAAATAAAAACAAGTTCCCCCTAGTCACAGCAGCATCACAAAGCAGGCTGCTCTTCCCTTTGGATTCAACGTACCTTTCCTTAGCTCCCAGGCATCGATGTCTGGCTTGTTGAAATACGTCACCCAGCGGGCATCAAACTCTTCATCTGACTCCTGTGACCCATGGGAGTAACAGCGGGCATGCTGCACAGCTGGGTAAAAGCAGAAAGGAGGAAGCTTTGAGCAAATATACAAAAAGAAGGGCACTCGAGCCTTGACCAGGAGACCACAAGCTGTAAAAACGTACACCTCGCTCACTACGTTTCACTTGGGTCAGCACTCGGGGTGGATAAGCGTTGGATGAGGACAGCTTATTTATGGCAGCTGTTGGTTTTGTGGCAAAGCGTGTCCTACTCACTCCAAAGCACAGACTGCCAAAGGGCTCCCACAGCTTCAGTCAGAGCAGGGTGGGGGAAATGCAGAGAAAAGCAATTCTGTACAAGCTTTTTTATGACAGAAGCTTTCTGCTTCCATAAGACAAAAGAATTTTACCTCCTTCCAGAGCCAAGCAAACCCATGGAAAGTCACTGGTCTGTGCAGTGAGATGAGCTAGGTTAATCAACTTTTCAGTAGCATTCCTTTCAGAAATGAGTATGTACAGCCTACGAGTTCTGATGTTATCCAATTGAAATCAATCCCTTGACTTATTCTGGAGCAATTCTCCACTGCAGACAACTCTTGAAAGCACTCAGCAACTCACTTTGCGACCCTCACTGGTAACAACCTGCAGCCTTTGGCTCCAGCACAAGCTCCAAACTGAGGAAGGTTTGTGTTAAAGCTGTTTTAGGGAGACGCACAGAACAGCCCAAGCACACCTACAGAAGTGCTTCCAGGGGAAGGGCTGTTCCTTCCAGCAGGCTATTGAATCACAGAATGGCCTGGGTTGGAAGGGACCTCAAGGATCACAAATCTCCAACCCCCTGCCACATGCAGGGCCACCAACCTCCACATTTCATAGCAGCCCAGGCTGCCCAGGGCCCCATCCAACCTGGCCTTGAACACCTCCAGGGATGGACGGGGCATCACAGCCTCTCTGGGCAGCTGTTCCAGCACCTCACCGCTCTCCATGACATCCACCTAAATCTGCCCTCTCCAACTTAAAACCATCTTCCCTGCTGTTATCTCCCTTTTCAAAGAGTTGACTCCCCTCCTGTCTGTAGGCTCCCTTTAGGTACTGAAGGCTGCACTGAGGTCACCCCGCAGCCTACTTTTCTCCAGGCTGAATAAGCCCAGCTCTCCCAGCCTGTCTTCATAGGGGATGTGCTCCAGTCCCCTGATCATCTTAGTTTTGAAGAGTTCAACGAGAAAAAAAGCACTGCTGCCTCTGTGTCTAAGATAAAACTCCTGGCTCTGAGGTCTGTGTGCACACCAACGTTGTTTTTTTTCCAATCTGATCCTTTAGTTTAAGGCACAGCCCAGCAGGCTCTGCTCTGCTCCACCACAGCGTACCCGTGCCAGTGTTTGCAGAGCAGCCAGACTCAGGCGTGACCTTGAGAGCCTCCACAGCGCTGCTTGCTTTTTGTTCCCTTAACCCAGCATGAACTGCGGGCACCACGCAGCTGAAGCTTTCTTTAAAAGGAAAGGAACCACGGCCACGTGGCTCGCACCCCGTGCACAACCCACCGGCCTGGGCTGTGCTCCTCCTCCTTCCCCACCACAGCTTTTCAGCCTCGAAGATCACAGCAGCTGTAACCAACAGGAAGCACAACCGGGTCGATGGGAAGCAGCACGGGGAGCTTCGCTAAGCACAAAACCCAACCAGATTTTCAACCAGACCTAAAGTTGAAGCCGCGATTCTGATTTATAACGTGATTAAAAGCGTTACATCTGCCTTAGCAGAGCAGGAACGGGGCAAATGCACGCAGAACGCAGGTCTGACCTTCCCCAATGACAGCACGGCAGCAGCACGCTGTGCCCTCAGGGCTGCAGCAGGACGGGCCGGGCTGCCAGCCCCAGGATAAGCCCACCTCCGCCCCATAGCACGACCCCGAGTGCCGCCATCCGATTCTGAATCTGAAAGATTCGGCTTTTCCCCATTGAAAAAGAGATCCGCTTCAGGCTTATGCGGCGAAGCAGCTCGCACTGCCACGAAGAGCTCGGCTCCCGTAGGGGCGCCCAGCACCGCGTAAACGTACATGGAAGCGGGCTCACACCGAGCCACAGGCCTGCCCGCCCGCCCGCCGGGTCACGACAAGGACACCGCGGCCCGCCCGCCGCCGCTCACCTGCGGAGCCGCGGATGGCATTGCGGAGGCCGGCAGCGGCGGCGCAGCGACGGAGGAGGACGGTGGCGGCGGCGGGCAGCATGGCGGCGGACGGGAGGACGGCACCGGGAGGCGGCCGCGCTCTGAGGGCGCGGGGCTGCGGGATACGGGAGGAAGGGGAGGGGAGCGGGGAGGACTACGGTGGTGCCGCGGGGACAAAGTTCTGCGCGGAGCGGGAGCGCGACGTCACGTGGCCGCTGCCGCGCGGGAAGGCGGGGGCTGCCGGCCGCCATTTTGTGGCGGGTTGGTGCTGAATGTGGGGCGATTTGGCTATGTGCCGTTCCCGCCGTCAGTCTTCCCCTCATCCTGCTCCGAGCACACTGGAGAACTCGGCTGCTCCTCACATCTGACTGTCTATATGCATCACCGTCTTCATTGCCTTCTTGTGGGTGCTTGCTCTTACGTCCTTCAGACGCTGTGGCACCCAGATTGCCCCCAGTACTCGCAGTGTGCGGCACCTGCCCTGTCACCTGGCAGTGCCGGGCCTGCTGCAGCACAGGGCACGGTTACACATCTGGTGCGCGATGCTCGGATCCTGCTTGCTGGCAGCCAGAACCAGAGCTTGGTTCTTTTGTAAAAACACAGAACTGGTTTCAAAATGGAGCCACAGGGAACCCCACTAATGACCGTCCCTCACTCTGCTGTAACCCCGTTTCCTACCACCCTTCGAGCTCAGCCCTTCAGCTGGTTGTTCACCCATCCTATTACAGATGTGTGAAAGATCACAGTGTTTTTCGGAGCTCCCCCAGGCTCTAAATCTACATCCCCCCAGGGACAGGCTGCCCATCGGCAGCCATGCAGTGAGGGGATGGAGCCCTTCCTGCTTGCAGCCCAGCAGCTGGGTTAGCACAGCAGCAGCTTGGCCTCTCAGAGGGAAGCAGAGCCCTCAGGGGCCTCCAAGCTCTTATGGCTATCAGGGCCCGCAGCTGCTTGGCATTAAAGGCTTTCCACGGATGAATGCAGCCTGGCTTTCCCAAAGGGAATCCCTGCTGCCGGGCTGTCTTCAGAGCATCAGTGAGCCCAAGATGGATGCATGGAGATCCATTACATCCCCATCCCCAAATGCACACCGGGGTGCTGCCCACAGCTGAGGCCGCTGTCAGGCTGCCTGTGCCACCGTCTGTAAAGCCACGAGTTCACAGAATGACCCCAAAATTACTCTTTGTAGGCACCGTGGGCTGCCTGCACAGCAGACAATCACCACGCTGTTTTCACTCACAATGCCCCCTTAGGACCCTGTGGAGCCAGATGCCATCCTGCTATTTATAAACGCTTCATATTTGGAGTTGCAGTCAGTTTTATTCTTTTTAACTATTTCCTCACGCAGGAAATCCTTGGTACACAGCCAGCAGTGCGAAGCGTTTGAAATCCCCAGCCTCCTGTTGCCTCCAAGGTTGCAAATTGCCTGCGTACAGAATCAATTAAGAATAATTCTGAACATTAACAAAATAATATGGTGAAATGAGTGGCTTTTTTTTTTCTCTCTCTCTCTCTTTCTCCTTGCCTTTCTCCTTGCTGGGGGCAACATGAGCTGGCAGTAGGATTGTTAGTTCTCAAAAGTCTTCATGCTTCCATCGAATTGTTTATTCAGTTCTCCCCCAAAGTCCTTCCATCGCTGGCTAGGAGACCAAAAACCCCTGACTCTTATCAGTGGGGTCAAGGCTGAGGCTTCGATGTCCTGCTACTGCTGGTTAGGAGACCAGAAATCCGTGAGGTAGAGAATTTGGGTGGACGTGTCGTGCCCTGTCATAACCCACATTCCCCATCTCTCTGTGCATAGTTCTTCATTAACCTCGTTTGGGATGGAAACTGGTGCAAGATGCTGTGCTGAGGGCTTCTGCTGATCTACCTGCAGGGCTGAGGGCATGCAACAGCCTGTTCTGCAATGGCTTATTGGCTTCCAACTGCATCATATGCACAGCACCTGGCCCAGCACCGCTGAGATGTGGACAGATTTGATTCTGGGGTCTGTTCAGTCCCCTCCAATTCTTATGCCACTTTCTGGGAATAAAACCTTTCTGGGAATAAAACCCCCACAAAAAGAAGAAAACAATTGGAAATTAATGTTCAATTACATGGTGGCAGATAAGTGAAATGAATCAATCTGTGGCAGGGCAGATAAGCACAAGCTTCCGGCTTGGAGGAGCAGCTGCCTGCTGAGGGAGATAACAAGGTCATTGCCAAACAAACCCCCCCTTCCTCCTCTTTCTCGCTCCCCTGGTCTCCTTCCATTCCTTCTCCCAGCCAAAAAAAGCACTTTCCAAGCCAGCCTTTGGCAAAGCAGCGATGCCTACTGACCCCATCCTAAGGCTGTGCACTCTAGAGCCAACTGAATCTATCCTGCTTGGGCAGGGGACCCAGGTGGATTTAGGTTCAGTTGGCCTCCCACAACCCATCTCTGCATCGTCCTGGTCTCCATGTGCTGGCAAGGGGCTGGCATGGGGCAGATGGAGCTCCATAGGGGGCTTTGCCAGGCTCTGCCATGTCGGCAGGGGCCAGGCAGCTGCCAGGGCATGCAAAGAAGCTGGCCCTGATTCCTCATCCCCAAGAGGCAGGATTTGGCCAAGATCCCCCTGTTCTGGCTCAGCAGCAGCCACAGTCCCACCCTCACTGTGCCCATCTGTGCCATGGCCACTGGCAAAGACGATTCTCCCCCCCCCCCCCCGCATTTCCCCATAGAAATACTTCAACTATTTCTAAAGAGCTTTTATTTTCCGTTTGTTTCCTTTTACCCATAGAAACAGCAGACGTTTCGCTCCGAAGGGCTTTCTGGAGAGCCAGCCCATAGCAAATGCTCCACAGCCAAACCTACAAAGCTCCCCTTCATCCCAGCATCCGTCCAGCACGTTGGAGATGATCCACCTGATGCTCCCCATTGCCTTCATCCCTCATCGTCATGCTTTCACCATGGCTGCAAACACCTCCGGGAGAGGAAAAACCTGAATATGTGATGTGGGAAGAGGAGTTATTTCCATTTCCATTTCTGTTCTTTGGGGGCTGCTATTGAAATGAACGACAGTGCTCCGGGGCTTGTTTCCTTGGCTCTCAGGCTGCAGCGGTTCTGGAAGAGGAAGGATCAGCTTCGGGTATTTCAGAGCAAAGCACAAAATAGAAACGATGCCAGAGCAGAAAGGAAGGGACAGAGACAAAGCAGGGAGCTGGGTGAGAGGGAGCAGGACCCATCTGCTTGTTTGTGCTATTCAGGATGAATCACAGGAGCCACGAGGCGTGGATCCCAGCGTTAATAAACCTGACAGCTCCTCTCTGGGGTTAATTGCAGTGGTTTTGATAATGAAGGTGTTACTCCGATGGGCTTTGGGCTCTTTGCTGCTGGCTGAGACATCCCGATGTGGAGCGGCGGCATGCAGCTGCCTTTCCCAATCTGGGGAGAATCCAAAGGATGCTTCTGTGCGAGTCCTGGAGAGCTGCTGTGCCGGGGGCTATTTAGCAGGGCTGGCAGGAGGCATGAGTGGCTCTGCATCCCTACAACTGCACACAGCACCAGGCAAAAGGAAGGAAAAGTTAGGGGAGGGGAGGTTTTCCCACAGACCCACACACCGCAGCCCCCCTTCATTAGTGGGGGGTACAAGGATGTGCTCTGCATGGGGTCAGTAGCCCCCGCGGCTCTCCTGTGAGCATAAAATGGGGTCAGTAGTGGCCATTCGTCTGGCTGTCTCTTGTCCCCGAGCCCTGCAGGCTGCCGGCTCCCGCTACCTGCAGCTTCTTGGGCAGCAGTTCCTCATGGGCAGGCGGTGGGGGCCGCTTCAGCCCCTTGGCTGAGGAGCTCGAGGGGTCTTCTCCTGCCTCTCTGGGCTCAGGGGGTTGGTAGCCCGTCTGGTTGGGGTCCAGGGGGTCACGGGAGAGCAGGATGCAGATGGAAGGGACGTTCTTGTGGACGGTCAGATTCTGTGCTGCACCGCCGGGCAGTGGGTCCCGGTTCTCCCAGACCTCCAGCAAGGTTTTGTAGCGTACCTTGGTGACCTGGTGAAGACCCCCCAGCTTTCTCTTCATGATCTCCACGCAGGTGATGGTTTTGGTGACTGCTCTGCCGCAGCCGCTGAAGACAATCTGCCGGCTGCCCTTCAGCTCCATCTGAGCCATGGCGAAGCTCATCAAGTTCCTGATCTTGCTGCCCTCCTTCACTTTCATCTCCACCACACCTGGGGGCAAGTCAGGGAAGGGCAAGGGGCTCTCCTCCTCCGACGTCCTGACCTTTCGGAAGTTCTCCATCCCAGACTGGGCAACGGGCTTGGCCGCCATCCCTCACCCCACACCTAGCCCCCGCTGTCTCGCTCCAGCTCCACCGTCACGTCCTCAGGACCCTCAGCCCCTTTCCCCCTCCTCGTCCTGGTGCTGGCTGTCCCTGGGGCAGGCCAGAGCTGTAGGATCCCCCGGGTGCCCCTGCTCGCTGCCAGCTGCAGCTCTCGGCAATGCTCAGGCTCCTCTGTTCCGTCTGCAGCGCTTGCTTCTGCCGCTCTTTGCTTCATTCTGGACTTCAGCAGCCCCCAGAGCTGTTCTGTGTAATTAGCAGATCCTCCCCCTCTCTCTCCCCTCCCTCCCCTCCTCCTCCTCCTCCTCCCCTCGCTCAGCCTCCCATCCCAGCACCCTCCTGCTGCCTCCATCCCTGGGTGGGCAGAGGGAGAAGCTCTTTCCTGGCTTCGTGATGCTCCCCAAGTCCTGCCCCCTTAAAGAGAACCTCGTCCCTTCTCTCAAGGACACCAAGCTGCCCGCAAACAGCAGCAGTTGTCCCCTGTCCCCCCCCCACCCCAGCCTCCGGATCATTGCACAGTGGAAAGAGATGCCGAGTATTGCCTTGCTGCCAAATCTTATCGGCCTCTGGAGGACCCGGGATTATTTTCACCCCGAATAGGGCTTGCAAAATCCATGAATAAATGAATGGATCGGCCAGCCCCATTCCTGCCACCCCAATGCAGCGAGGGTTCCACTGTTGGGACATCCCGGGGTCCTGGCACCAAGGGGAGAAACTGAGGCAGGGCCAATGGCGTGGTTGAAATGGATTGAAGCCTCCGTGGGAAAACACTGCCTCCAAAAGATGCTAAAACCCATAGGAAAATAACAAGAAAGGATTTCAACAACCATTCACGCAGCAGGGAGGAAAACTGCGCTATGGGATCAAATCCTGCCACCCGTGGTCCATTTTTTTGCAGCGTTCTGCAGCACTTAAAATGGAAATGAATCGCGTTATTAGCAGCTCCATCGCTAATTACCATCTGAAGCCATTCATTACCCTGTCAGTGTGTTTGCTGGAGGACAACAGCAGTTATTCCAAGCTGAGGAGCAGCAGGATGGGAGAGGGACAAAAGCAGGGCTGAGGGGATAAAAGCACTGGGTGAAAAATACAGGGAATTGGTTAAAACAGAAAAGAGAGATGGTGAAAGCTGGAGCAGCAGTAACATGAGCCCCTGCCCTCCACCTGCCCTCGCTATATTTTCTTTCATCTGCTGAATGTGGGAGCAGTTCGGAAAGTTGAAGCATGCGATATGAGGAAAGTCTCCATCCATCTCTGCGTCACATCGGGGTGGCTCAGGTCTCAGGTGCTTGTCACATTGCACGTGGGACGCCACCCATGCCAGTGACATCCCTGAGTGAGAGCCTGTGCCCTGGCCCTGGGAACATCTGGCTCCCCACTGAAAAGCCCTTCAGTGGGGCAAACCCCTTTGCAAAGGTTGAACAACGAGCAGGAGGAATAATTGGGGTGCCCCAGGGTCCTGATCAGCCCCACCTGGGCACCTCAGCCACAACCTTTGTCCCACAGCCCTATTTAAGCTCAGCTTTATAGCTTTCAGCTCTAATTTGGGATTTTCTATGAGTTGGTTCTCCAGTTTAATGATATCTATGCTTGTTTCTGGTGCTACTCATATGGACCTCAACCTATGGATTGATTGCAGAGCTGCTTAGCTACTACTGGCCCTGGCTGCTATGCTTACTTTATGGCTTGACCTTGAGAGTGTAGATTTGCTAGAGGTGTGCCGGCTGATCTGGGCGCATGGTTGGGCTTGATCACTGCCCTCAGCTCAGGTATGAAGCTTACCTCTGGGTAATGAGGTTTCTGCCCTGCTAGTTGTGCTGTCATCCTTGGTGTCCTACTTATCCTCCATGACTGTGAGGAGCATATGCCCTTCTCACTGTTTGTAACCAGAAGTGCCTCAGAGCTGCAGCAACCCAATTACATGTGGTCATGCCCTGATGCTCTGAAGGCGTCAGCAGCACTGTTTTCCCCCATAATGATGCTCCCAAAGGGGTTGGCTTGATGCAGCACTGTTTCTGGCACACGTGCAAGCGCTGTGGCAGTGACATGAAGCTGGTTTCCAGGCAGTAATGTTGGGGAAGAGATTTGATTTGAGTGTAAGGCAAGGTTATTTTCAAGCAGGCTGTTTTATGGAGACATCTGCTTTCCTCATTGGAAATGGAGGGCTGTGCTTGAGCTTGCCTTTCCCTGGGATTCAGTACCAGCTGAGCTGCAGGAGACCGTTATTGGCCTTCAGATGTAAGGACTTGTCCCCTTTGGAATTGGCCTGCATGGAGGCTCCACCTTGGTTTTGGAGACCTCTCATTTTGTAGAGGTCCTCAGGAACTGCTGGTGGGATACCGAGTCTTGGTGATATGTTAATCTAGTTGCCACTTATCCACCCCGATGCCATTGCCTTTGTCTCCAAAACCTTGAAGATGAGCTGGAGCACAGCAGGATATGATAGGAGTGGATGCAGGGTTCCCTAAATTTCAGCTTGCTGGTGGGACCTGCAGGGTCCTCGGTACAGGCAGCCAGGAACCCCTGAACCCCCAAGAACCCCTGAACAATATGGCTCTTATCACATTCCTGCCCTAAAGTCTCATTTCCCTGAACAGTGCCAGACTCCTACCCTACAGGGAATTCTCTCTGCTGCATGTAGGATTTCTCTTCTCTCATATGCTAATTGTTATATACACACTTCATGGAGGGTCTCCCTTGTTACATATGGATTTCACCGTAGTCATGACCTACATAAGGTTAATGCTTAATGCATACAGAACTTAACCCCTATAGAAGCTCCCCATAAGGTAGCTGCTGAACTCTTGCCCATGGAGGATCTCCCTTGCCACGTGTAGTGTCTACAATACATGCACCCCATCGAGACTGTCCCCAGACCCGTATGGAGCCTGCTATATCTTTTCCTATAGATGGTCTCCTGTGCCCAATACAGAGTTTATCATATTCCATAGAGGACTTCCCTTGCCCCATGTGGACCCTGCCAAACTCTTGCCCCGTAGAGGGCCTGCCTCGAACCATATGGAGTTTACCGTGCCCCATACAGAGCTTCCCTTGACCCGTATAGAGCTTCTTACACCCTATGGGCTGTTCTCCCTTTCTCCATTCCCCAAAGAAGGTCACCTCGACCATATGGAGTATGTCCAACTCCTTCACTGGGAGTCTCTCCTGCCCCACGTGGAGCTTTCTACCCCCGTACCCCATAGGGGATCTCCCACGACCTATGTAGTGCTCTCAGCCCCTGAGGTCTGCCTTCCATCCCCTATAGGACCCCGTGCCCAATGCGCTCCCCGCCCGGCGGCATCAGGACCCTGGACAGTTCCAACTGCTCTCGCGAGATCTGGAAGGCGGCCCCGTTGGTGGGGCGGGCGGGAGACGGCGCAGTCTCGCGAGAGCGCGGCCGCTGCGGCAAGAGCGGCGCCGGGCGGCCGCCGCCACCCGCGAAGCGAGGCGTGGGGCCGGTGCTGTGCGTGGGGACCCGATCGTGACGGCCGCGGGGCGGGTGGGGGCTGTCGTGCAGCGCGGGGAAGGCCCGGGAGGCCGCTGGAACCCAATGGGGGACGCGCTGCCTGGGTGTCCCCGCGCTTTCCGTGGGTTTTCGCGTCCCGGTGAGGCCGTTTCCCTGCGGGGACGGAGCTGAAGGAGCCCCGCTGCTGTGCGTGGGCCGAACCCCGCGGCTGGAGCCTGTGCTAATCGGCAGGGCGTTAAGCGGGGCGGGAGCCGGGATTGAGCCAGGTGTCCGTGCTAAGCCGGGCCTTGTGCTGAGGCCGGGGGGGAGGGAGGAGGGTTTGGGGAACGGGGACAGCTGGGGTGCAGCCGCACTCCCCTCAGCGCCTCCGTCTGTGTCCTCTTCCTTCCCTCCAGCTCTGACGCAGCTCCCGGCTGCTTTCCCTCATCTCTGCAGAGCGGGGAGGCAGAGAGTGTGCCAGCATGGCAGGTACGGGTAATCTAGGGGCGGGGGGGCTTGTGTTGTTTTCCACTCACCGCCCCTCATTAACGGGAATTCTTGTTGCAGAAAAAGCCAACAATTTCCCTCCGCTGCCCCGCTTCATCCCCTTGAAGCCATGTTTCTACCAGGACTTCGATGCTGAGATCCCACCGCAGCACCGCACCATGGCCAAGCGGCTCTACTACCTCTGGATGCGTGAGTCGGGGTTGGCCGTGTGCTCAGCACGAGTCAAACAGGGGTGGTGTGCCTTGTCCCCCTCCAGACCTTTGTGCCCAAACCCACTGGGGATGGGGTAGGGCTGCGGCAAGCCCTGGATTTCGTAGAATTGCAGAATCATAGAATTTGGGTTGGAAGGGACCTTAAAGCTCATTCGGTTCCAACCCCTTTGCTGTGAGCAGGGTTGCCAACTGCTAAATCAGGCACTGGAACAGCTTTGGTGGAGGATTTGCCACCAGCAAAGGCTCTCTGAGTGTCTTTGACATCAAGGGGCGTTCCTCGTGGACCTGAACTCCTCACAGCCCCTCTGTTGGTTCCCAAATGCCCCATGTCCAAGCTGGTCACATGGGCTGGATCCCTCCTGGAGTTTTGCCTGTTCTTCTTTGCATGCTTCTGCGTGCCGTGCTCCATGCTGAGAGCCACTGCTCTTCTCTAACCCCTTCAGCTGCCCGGATCTCTCTAACATCCTCCGCATGCCTCCTGTCACTTTTCCACAAAAGAGGAAAAAAATATATATATATATATAACCGTGTTTCCCTGCAGAAGCTGTTTTGGGACATTAAATTCCCAACGGCTGCTTTAGTAGTTTCTGGGATACACTTCCGTGCAGCTCCATCTGGAGCGTTTTATCAGCACAGGATGAGGAGCTCGGGGGGGAGCGGGGGTGTCAGACCTGCTGCAGGGTTTTGGGATCGTGCCGCCCTCCTCGCGTGCGCTACTCCGCTCCCTCTGTGTGTGTGTGTGTGTATGTTTGCAGTGAACAGCATCACCTTGGCGGTGAATCTCGTTGGCTGCCTCGCATGGCTGATTGGAGGCGGTGGAGCTGTTAATTTGGGACTGGCAATTCTCTGGCTCATTCTCTTTACGCCCTGCTCCTATGTCTGCTGGTTTAGACCTATTTACAAAGCTTTCAAGTAAGTGGTCACACCTGAGCTTGGCTTTCACGGTTTTTTAAAACTTGTATGCAGTGCTTCGCTTTGGGGCACTGTCTGAATAGTTGGGGATTTCTGCTCTCCCTGCCCAGCCTTCTAGCTGTACTTTTTAATCCTCACCATGAGGCTGTTTGGCACTGGATGGGGGTAGAGCAGCAGGGGTGGAGGTGCAGGAACTGACAGAGCCCTCTCTTGCAGGACAGACAGCTCCTTCAGCTTCATGGCCTTCTTCTTCACCTTCATGGCCCAGCTGGTGATCAGCATCATCCAGGCCGTGGGGATTCCTGGCTGGGGTGTCTGGTGAGGACCATGCGGTGGGCACGAAGATGAGCTCAATGGGGAGGTGGTTTTGGGGTGGAGAAGAGCAAAGAGAGCAAGCCGCCTCTTGGTGTCCTAAGATCATGGGTAGCTTCTCTCCTTGGGGAAACTGGAGGGGTGTCCTAACATCATGGGTAGCTTCTCTCCTTGGGGAAACTGGAGGCAAGAGTCAGGAGGAATGCTGATCGCTGGTTTCTGTCTCCTTGCAGCGGCTGGATTGCAGCAATCTCCTTCTTTGGGACCAATGTAGGGTCGGCTGTGGTGATGCTGATCCCCACCGTCCTGTTCACGGGAATGGCAGTCTTCTCCTTCATCGCCCTCACTATGGTACAGTGTTGGGACAGAGTTAGGGAGGGGGGTCGTTGGGTGGATTTTTTCCTCATCTCACCCCTCTCTCTGCTCCAGGTGCACAAGTTCTACCGGGGGAGTGGTGGGAGCTTCAGCAAAGCGCAGGAGGAGTGGACCACGGGAGCCTGGAAGAACCCACACGTGCAGCAGGCAGCTCAGAACGCAGCCATGGGGGCTGCACAGGGGGCCATGATGCAGCATGAGACGCAGTACTCGGCCACCCCCAACTACACCTACTCCAATGAGATGTGAGCAGCGGGGCTGCGGCCTTGGGAAGAAGCACTGGGGGGGAAGGAGGAGGAGGAGGAGGAGGAGGAAGAAGGCTGAGCTGAGTTCCTGCAGCTGTTTCAGAAAGCTGGAGTGTACCATAATTTTCTTTCCCTGTTCTTTGTAACTGGATCTGTCTTTTCTTTTTTCCTTTTGCCCGTCAGCACCTTGAGCTCTTCTTTTCTCCCTCTTTTATTTCTCATGTTGGAGAGGCTGTGAGTTGACCAGCAGGATTCTCATTGTGGTAGTACGTGTATGTTCCTGTGTTCTTCTTTTCCCTGTGAAATAGTGCACGGTGGTGGTTTATTATTACTGTGGTGATAGGTGTGTTAGAACTACATCAGCCAAAAGCCCCCCCAAAAGGGAAAGATTAAAAAATAGTGACCAGCACCCATCTCCTCTAAATAAGAGCTGAACTACAGGTTTCTGATGTGAGTTTTCTTTCACTTGGTAGTGTCCAGCCATTTGTCAGTGTCTCAGCAAGGGCAAGCAATCCTGGGAATTCTCCTTTTCTACTTTCTAATCAGCAGGTGGCTATTTTAGCCATTAAGAAAAGGCTGACTTAGCAGAAAGAAAGAAAGAAAGAAAGAGAGGAGGAAAAAACCTTCAGTCCTGCTGTTGACATGCTGGAAGCCAAGAGATTCCTAACCCACCCCCTGGCTCAGGATCTCCACCTTCTCTCAGTGCGTGGTGTTGTAAATGCGTAGTTTACATTTTGCAGTATTACTTTGGCGTGGCTGTGGATGAGAGCTGTGGCACGCTGTGTGTGTGTGTGTGTGTAGGGAAGTCAGGACAGGTTTTCCCCGTGGGGTGTGACTTTGCATCCTGAACCTGTTTTCTAAAGGCTTCTGTTTTGAAACTCTAAAACTGGCGGAGCATTTCTTGCAGGACCTATTCTTGGTCAAATCTTGTGCAATTAACCCCACTGGTTCTGGAAACAGCAAGCCTGAGATGTGTCCCTGTTAGTTTCTGGGACACATGCTAGCTTGCAGCTCCTTGTGGAAGCTCTGGGCTGGTGGGAGTAATTCCTTCTTGCTCCTGCTCCTATGTGGAGAAGCCTAGCTGCACAGCTCCATTGAGCTCCCGTGCAAGGATGAGGTCTCCTGGTCCACCAGCCCCAAAATCTTGCCCCCTTTGGGGAGGCTGGGCTTCGAGCAAGGGTCTTGCAGGTTAGTAGAAGGCAGCAGAGTTCCATTTGTAAATGGGAGCAGATGGGCAGCGCAGGGCAGGAGGAGGGAAAGCTCCTGCTCAGAGATGCTTTTCAGACTCTACATGCACTTTAAACAGGCCGTTTTTCCTCTAAGTCATAGAAAAGCAGCCCAAAGGGAACGCAGCCTCTCTGCTCCTGTTCCACCTGCCCCACAGGTGTCACAGCAAAGATGCTGGCATCTGTGCAGCAGTGCCAGGATGTGAAACCTGCCCATGGGAATTGCACCAAACTTGAATTTATTTGTTTTTTTTCCCAGCCAAGCACACCAAGAATAGTTTCCTTGCTAAGGATATCGCTTCAGCCGTTTGGCAGTAGGCAGTTGTCTCTTGACAAGACTAAAATGCAGCTAATGATGAAACGCCTGTCTGCGTGTATGTGTGTGTATATATATGTATAAACTGTAAGGAGAAAAGTAATCCTTTGCTGAGCCTATTATGTACTTAATCAGGTTTAAATATTGTGCAATTCATTTCTAGCTAGCCTAAAACTTACTCTGCCAAATCACGTGCTCTGTCATCCATGTCTGCAAAATGATGAATGAAGTGACTTCACCTTCTATTAAGCCGCATAAACAATAACTGTAACGAGCTGTAACTAACAGACATTGCTTCAGCACCTAACCCTGCTCTCTGCTGTGTCCTCTGTGCGAGCGTGATGCTCACTGCCTAAACACTGATCCTGTGGAGCTGGGCTGGATCCCACTCACTGCCTGCAGCCATTCTGTCCCATCAGCAGCCCTGTTATGGGGTTGACAGAGGGCTGTTGGAGAGGGTCCAGAGGAGAGCCACAAAGATGATGAGAGGACTGGAGCACCTCCCCTACAAAGACAGGCTGAGGGAGCTGGGCTTGTTCAGCCTGGAGAAAAGAAGGCTGCGGGGTGACCTCAGTGCAGCCTTCAGTACCTAAAGGGAGCCTACAAACAGGAGGGGAATCAACTCTTTGGAAGGGCAGATAACAGCAGGACAAGGGGAAATGGTTTGAAGTTGAGGGAGGGAAGATTGAGGTTGGATGTCGGGGAGAAGTTCTTTACTATGAGAGTGGGAGGTGCTGGAACAGCTGCCCAGAGAGGCTGTGATGCCCCGTCCATCCCTGGAGGTATTCAAGGCCAGGTTGGATGGAGCCCTGGGCAGCCTGGGCTGCTGTGAAATGTGGAGGTTGGTGGCCCTGCATGTGGCAGGGAGTTGGAGATTCGTGGTCCTTGAGGTCCCTTCCAACCCTGGCCATTCTGTGATTCTGTGAGCCCCTCGCTGTCTCCTTCCCCAGCCGTCAGAAGATGCCCCTCATAAGCCACACATGAGAAATGCAGGGGGATGTGTTGCCTGCCACGCAGTGCCCAGCTCTGCCTCAGGCTCCAAGGAGCACCCGCTTGCTCCCCACTCGCTCCTCTGCTTCATTTCCACCCCGTGTGTATTTTTATGGCTGTTTCCTCTCAGAAATGCTTCATGCAAGACCCCCGAGCCGGGATCCCTGCGGGCACTAAGGGGATGACGTGTGACCTCATTGCTCTGTGGGGTGGGAGAACAGGGCCGTGTGTGCTGCACATCACGCCACCAACCGCGCTTTGCGTGGGGGGTGGTTGAGGCGAGCCACTGGGCCGCCAGGCTTTCGGGCAGGCCCGCAAGGCCAGGCCGGGCCTCAGCGCCACCCTCCCGCCGTCAGCAGCGCGCATGCGCGAACACCCCGCGTCTCTACGAAGAACTCAATTTCCCAGTGTGCCTTTCGCCGCCCGCCCCGTTGCTAAGCGACGCGCGAGCCTTGTGAGGGCCGGGTTCTCGCTAGGCCGCAGCTAGGCCGCGGGGCAGAGCCCGCCTATCCCGCACCACTGTAACCCTTTCTGCTTTGCCTGCTGGACTCCTCCGTCCCGTTCTTTGCCTCAGAGGCGTTTCTCAGAGTTGTGGAACTATTGAATAGTGAAGGAGGCCTGCGAGCTGTTTGCCTTTGCGGTGGTTCTTGGTTCGTTCCCCAGAACTGTGGTTCGGTAAGAGGAAGGGTTGACCTTTCTGTTGCTCACAGTCCTTTCTGCTGCATGCCTGTTACGTCTTATTTCCCAGAATTCATGGGGGAGATGCTCTGGTTGATTAATTGTTTAGTAATTGTGGAGGAAGTGTATGGAAGTGCTCATCTCTGAGCAGCGTGTGACAGCAGGAAGCACATATTGCTGTAGCACTGAAACACCTTGCCTATCATTATGCATGCTGTGTTCCCCTTATTAATGGCTCCTGGTAAGCAGTGCTGGGAGCTGAAGCTGAAGTCATGCTCCTGACCTTCCTGCTTTTCTTTTTACAGCCTCAAAGAACTGAGCACAACGTGTTAATTCTCAGCAGAGTGTGGAGGAAGGATACGTGGCCCCTGCTGTGCTGCAGCTAATAGGTGGATGCAGTCAGCAAGGATCTTTGTGCTGGCAAATCTCAGCTGCTCGGTGAGGTCAGGCTCTGCGTAACTCCTGCAGTTGCTCTGTGAAGGATCTGATATTAAACTCAGTTCTGGATGACTTCAGGGAATGGCCAAAGGCTTGATTGTCTAGATGGAATCTGGCTAACGAGCTGACACCTAAAGTAAAGGCAGTGTAAATGTCACTTCCTTCCTCCATTCTTCCCAAAATACTTCTAAGTAACTTCCATGAATAACAAGGTAGTTAACTTCACTGAATCTCAGTGTAATGCTGTCACTAAAGTACAGTTTTCAGGTCTTTTCAAGAAATGAATTTATTCGCTAGTTTGAGACTTCTTAAACAGAGATGGTTTGTATTGATTATATAGAGAAGTCATAGAAGGGCTTAGTTGGAATGGGCGTCATCCAGTTCTGATGCTGCTGCTGTGGGCAGGGTTGCCAGCCACTAAATCAGGCACTGGATCCATTCACCCCATGCTCCACCCAGCCTGGCCTTGAACACCTCCATGAATGGAGCATCCACACCTTCTCTGGGCAGGATGCTTTCCTTTGCCAGAATAATGCTGAGTGATTTATCACTGGCAATTTGTCAGCATGGTGGTGGCTCAGGGGTGACCAAAGACCATGGTGAATCATCCCTGCTCACCATGCACCTTCAAAAGCAGCCACTTCAGCCTGTGGGTACCTTTGTCTGGCACTGCTGGGTGAGCAGTTCTGACCTTCACATTCCTTGGGAGGTGTTTTCACTTGGTGGCTGTTTTTGGCAAGGGAGAAAACGCACACTGAATCAGCAAATCACCATTAAATACTTTTTGTCCCATTGCAGGTAATAACTCCCCTGTTCTGCTATTGGCTAGGTACTCCAGGCTCACAATCTACACAATGCACTTGCTAACCCATTTTTCTATATAACCAACCTGTTGTTTTTTAAGATTGTTTTGTACTCTTCTATGGGTACAGGAGGGCAATATTTCTTGAAGCTGTCGTACCTGTTTTATCTTATGCCAGGCCTTCCTTACCCGCCTCTGTATTTTTGCCTTATCTCTCCCTGCTTACAAAAGCCACGTTTAAGAAAAAAGAAACCCATATCAGGGCACATCTAAAGGTTACGAAGCCCCAATTCCTGATTTATGATACCTATTATGCTGTGCTAACAAGCATAAATTTAATTACGCATTTACATTTCTTTAGCAGCCTTTCCCTTTTCAATGAACTTGCGTGTTCTTTCGCAGAAGTTCATATTGTTCATATTTAATCACTGTGGGCATTGCTCAAACCCTTTGGATTATTTCTGACCCTGGTCAGGATGCCCTAGCCTCCGTTCTCTCCTGTTGCTCAGCATCCTTCTTGTGAAAAGCAACCTGTGCTGCCATTTTAACCTACTCAGCTGTTTTGTAAGAAAGTTATAAGTTCAGTAAAGGCCTGTGCCTTGGTATTGGAAGTTTCTACTGCAAAAACATAGTTTGAGTGTGTAAAGGTCTCTTCCTTCCTCCGTTCTTCCCAAAATAGTGCCAGGTAACTTCCTGTGAATAAGGAGGAAGTTAATTTCACTGAATCCCTTTGTAATGTCATCATTAAAGTACAGTTTTCAGGTCTTTTCAAGAAATGAATTTATTTGTGAACTCCGAGACTTCTTAAACAGAGATGTTTGCACTGATTATGTAGAGAAGTCATAGGTTCATGGAATGGATTGGTTGTAACGGGCCTCGAAGATCATCCAGTTCTGATGCCCACAGCAGCAGGTTGCCAGCCACTAAATGAGGCGCTGGGCCATGTCACCCAGGGCTCTGAGCAGCCTGGCCTTGAACACCTCCATGAATGGAGCATCCACACCTTCTCTGGGCAGGATGCTTTCCTTTGCCAGAATAATGCTGAGTGATTTATCACTGGCAATTTGTCAGCATGGTGGTGGCTCAGGAGTGACCAAAGACCATCGTGAATCATCCGTGCTCACCATGCACCTTCAAAAGCAGCCACTTCAGCCTGTGGGTACCTTTGTCTGGCACTGCTGGGTGAGCAGTTCTGACCTTCACATTCCTTGGGAGGTGTTTTCACTTGGTGGCTGTTCTATTCTATGTTTTATTCACTGTTTTGATCTTTTTTTCTTGCTTCTGAAAGAGTAAAACTTAGTGCTGCTGTAAATACACAGTGATATAGTGAATTGGGATCCAGTGATACTTGCCTGAGAAGCCCCAAATTTTTACTTACTGAAATGTGTCCCTGCATTTATTATTTACCAGAGTGTGGAGAGCACTGCATATCTTGCCTTTAATCAGTGTGAAAGGTACAGTTATTGTTAATTTCATCCCATGTCCAACATGTGAGAGAGTCTCTCTGTTTCTTTGTCAAGCTAACAGCTCCCAAAACTGAGCCTTTGTAGTCTGTAGCATTCTGTTTACCAGCATCCTAGAGGAAATTGTGCTTGAAGGAAATGGGAGGAATTGGCAATTCCTGTGCTTTGAGGTGTGCTGATGCTTAAATCTTGGTGGATCAGGGCCTGAATGTTCAGCATCACACGGAGTCTCTTTAGATTCTGTACAGTCCAGGCTTAGTCCTGTGCCTTTGGGTGTGTGTTGGTGGAACTCTGCTGTGCTTCTCATTACAAACATGTCTTGATTTCTCTATGCTCGTAGAGCTTGGCTGGACCATGGAGCCCTTCTCACTTGCACAAACGAGTTCATCTGTGCCACAGGAAAAGTTCCATGTCCTGGTGGGTGTGACTGGGAGCGTGGCTGCTCTGAAACTGCCTCTCCTCATCTCTGGATTGCTGGAAATCCCTGGGGTGAGTAACTCCATCAGTAAAGTTGGCATTACCCTGTTTCTCCTTTCTAGCAGAGTCCAGTGGCTTCTGCTGAAATGAGGAATTTCCTCTGCCATTGAGCCTTTGAGTTTGAAAGTTAGGATGGCTTCCTCCAGCTTTTAAAAAACATTATTTTTTCCTCTTGTTTCTTATTTCTCTATACTTAAGATTTAGCTTGAAATCAAGTTGAAAGGGCAGTAACTTTCTGGGTGCCTTCCCAGGCAGACATTTAGATTGTGCACTATGAAATTAGTTCAGCTCAGCTTGTTTAATTTTCTGAAAAATGATTTAATACATTCTTGTTTGTTTGTTGTACTGTGGAGTCCATCCATCCTTGCCAGATCTGGCTACAGACACGTGAGTGAATGCTTTCTGGGGCTTGAAATTTCTAATTAGAACCTTCCAGTTTACAGCAGGTGTGGCCTTGTCTTTACAAAGATGGACACTTGTCTGACCAACAGAAAGCAACCAAGCCTTGTAAAAAACAACCAACAGGAGATAAAAAATGCAGACACATACATCAGTTTAGTTTTTAAACTCAAGTTTCTTGTTTGAAATAACAGAGATGTCCAGCAGAGGCCACTAGTGACTAAAATCTGAGAGGGAAGTGTGGTAACTTTTGCTGTAAAATAAAGTTGCAAAAAAAAGAATAAGGAGACCTTTGTCTTTTAAGAGACAAAGTGTCTGGTTTGGAGCAATGGAATGAAAGAGCAGCAGCAGTGAGGGTGTGCACTTGAATATCCCAATATATTGGCAGGCATATTGAAGCTTTTGGATGGTCTGGGAGGCTTCACCTCAGAGCTGTGAGAACATGAAAAACAGAATCAGGAGAGTCTCAGACAGTCCCTGAGTACCTTGGTGCTCGTGGTGCTCAGGACAGCCTTCATCCCAAGCGATGGGAAAAGTGCAAATGATCCAATGTAATGCATCAAGTGCATTTCTTCTCTGTGAGCTTGATGCATCATTTAAAACTGCTGATGGCCAGACTTAAATTCTGCATTCTGTGATGTGTGGTGCAGGCCTTATGGCCACTGGTTTTAGGCTTTTGTTGCACTAAAAAGTGCAAGTTCGGCATCCAAAATGGTCAGGAGCTTCTGGTACTGAATTTGTTAATTAAATTCATTAGTTTATTCGCTTCTGATGTGATTTTTCTACCTGAGAGCATAACTTCTCCATTGAGTTCAACCTGCATGGGCCTATCGTGTCAACTGAAGGAACAGAACATAGAGCAGCTGTTGTGGAAGCAGGACAGAAGCAGAGGGGGATTCATAGCAGAGGAGATGTGGTCAGAGGTTTGAGAATGGAGTACTTAGTATAAAATGGATGTTTCTGCTTAAATGGTCCTCAGTGAACAACTTGGTGGTGTGATTTTTGCACTCATTAAACTTTATCATGTCCACGAGGGTGATAACTGCCACGACTTCATCTTACTGCCTTTTGTTCAGGCTCTCTGAAGGTCTGGGGATTCAGTGCAACATCAGTTGATGCTTTTCAGGTTATTTTTCTTGCACGTGTTGCTGTGGGGAGATGGGGCACGTAGGGCATCCTGGTGTTGTGCCAACTCCTGGTGTTGTGCCAGACACATGCATTGCCTCCATTGGAATCCTGCTGCTTTTGAATGGCCTGGCAAAAAACTGGCCAAAAAAAAAAAGTCCCATTGCCAGAATGTCAGTTAGTCATAAAGAAAGGAAATGGCAAACTTTTCTCTGGGTGAGACCTATTGTTCTTGAAGCTTCCGGATGTTATCTGGCCTTGTCAGTTTGAGTCACGTCATAAGATTTCACTGCACTCCTGCCAGGTATCTCTGTGTCAGTTTGTAGGTGCCATTCAGCAGCAGGGGATGCTCATTCTCTTCTGCAGCAGATGCTAGCAAAGACTCCAGCTAGTCTAAACTGTCTCCAGTAAAGGAATTTGTCTGTGTGGCTAGAGAGATTTTACTGTTTAAGCAGAGATATGTGCAGTCAAACAGTGGGTGTGCCAAGTAAATAGAAGGAAAAACTATGTAGGCTAAAGTGATCTTGAGAGCACTGATCTGTTTCCAGCATAGCTGGAGAGACTTGAAACACTCACTGAGAACAAGGGATCCAGGAGCCCACCCCAGCAGCAAACCTTAACCAGAGAGAATAATGAAACTGCTAGAGCAGCTTTTTGGAGGAGTGGTGGAGTCATCACTGCTCAGTCCTTGAACATCTCTCTGATACACTCTTGGTTATGGTAGGTTGGATGCAGTACTCAATAGCCAGCTCTTCCCTGTTCCTGGACTTTAAAGAATGTTGTTTTTGGTTTTTTTTTCCTTCAGACCAGAGATGTTTATGAAACTATCTTAAAAAAAATAAATACAATTTGGATTTTGGTTATGTCCCCTTTAGCCTCTTAACCAGCTATTTCGGTCTAGGTTAGAAACGTTGGAGTACTGCTGCAACTGAAGCAGCAAGACACAAAATCCAGCACAATACAGATGCAGCTGTGTCTCCTGAAGATCCTGACATTTTTATGGCTAACTGTGAAATTGGAATCCCACTAACAAATACTACTGGTGAGAGGTTTTGGTGCAGATCTGGCTTACTGGTACAATTGCAGAAGGTAAACGAGCACCTTTAAGGCACACATTGCTCAACAGATAAATAGCATCTTACAGACTGCAGGGTTAACATCTCGTTGGAGCTCCAAGGATAGCAGAGAGCAGTGTTAGCACCTTTGTGGGTGTCGGTGCTTGGCTCCACACAGCTGACTTCAAGGTGAGATTAATACAGGAGCAACATGGTTGCTTGCTATATGATCTTCACTCTTGCAAGCTCTAGAAATAGAGCTATGATTCCAGGCTAGGGCCTCTTGAAAAAAGAGCAGACATCTAAAAGCATCAAAAAGCCAAAAAAATAGTGCTAAGGAGTGATATTATGAGCAGCTATTTTTCTTCAGGAAATGGGAAAAATTGCCAAAACCAACGGTATGCTGTGCCTGGTTTTTTTTCCATTGCTCCAAACTGCTATTCTAGTCGTGTAGGGTGCAGATAATCAACACTGCTCTGTTCTTAGGAGTATCCTGATGGTAGAATAGATGGTGCTGGAGAGATAGGTTAACACGTTTTGTCACTTCAACCGCTGCTGTTGAAGGCAGCTGCTTGGAGGTTGGAGGTTTTCAGCTGTTTGTTCAAGTGAGGGCACACATGCTGAGGGCTCTGTCAGTGTTTCAGCTCTGGTTGCAGTGGGAGGAAGGTGTTGCTGAGGCTGGTTTTTTCCTATCTCTCTGTTGGGCTAACAGAACCGCATCGCGGGTTGCTCAGAGAGCTGTCAGGGAGCAGACAGTGAGCAACAGGGGATGAAAATAAGGAAATGCTTCGTTTATGGTGGTCTGATGTGCATCTGCGTGAGATTAGCTCATGCAGAATGAGTCTGATTCTGGCTCTGCTTCGTGGCTGGTCCTGCTGCACGTGATGCCACTGAGGATAAGAAAAAGGCTGAGGCTCTCAGTGCCTTCTTCACATCTGTCGGACCAGTTGCCCTCAACATACTCCACCCCCTGATCTGGAAATGTGGGCTGGGGAGCAGAATAAACCTCCCACGATTCAGGTTGGAGGCAATTAGAGACCTTCTGCTCCACCTGTCACAAATCCTAGGGACCATATGGGACGCACCCAAGGGTGCTGAGGGAGCTGGCAGAGGTGATTACTGAGCCACTTCCTGCAGCGTCTGATGCATGGCCTTAGATGTGAACGATCCAAATTATTACAAGCTCTCACATCACTTACATACATTCACAAACCTCCTTTTCAAGCTTTCCTATCCGCCTTCACAACTTTCCCATCCACCTTTGCATGTCAGCAGAGCATGCTACAAACGCTCCATAACCGTGCATGTGGGTGCTTATCCAGCCAGAGCCATGAGCTGTTCCTTTTGCTTTTTCTCTTCTTCTAGAGGTGTCCTTGGTTCTCATGCTGATTATCCTACTCCACAGCTGCTGCTCTGAATAGTTTTTCTTGTATTCCCACAACTTGGCGCCATCTGTCAGTGCACTCAGTCAGCTGGAGAGGTCCCAGAGGATTGGAGGCTTGCCTGCGTGACTCACATCTACAAGAAGGGTTGTAAGGAGGACCTGGGGAACTACAGGCCTGTCAACCTGACCTCAGTGCCAGGGAAGGTTATGGAACAGATCATCTTGAGTGAGATCACACGGCATGTGCAGGACAACCAGAGGATCAGGCCTAGCCAGCATGGGTTCATGAAAGGCGGGTCCTGCTTGACCAACCTAATCTCCTGTAACTGGGTGACCTGCCTGATGGATAAGAGAAAGGCTGTTGGCATAGTCTGCCTAGTCTTTAGCAAAGCCCACAGTGTTCTGGAGAAGTTGGCAGCCTATGCCCTGGCCAGGTGTACTCTTTCCTGGGTAAGGAACTGGCTGGAGAATACATTTGTCAGAGGTACAACTTTGAGTAGATCATGAGACATGTAGAAACTAGGACAAATTCCATGTTTCCCACCTGCTAAGATTACTACAGGAAGAACTCCTGTCACACTTAGCACCTCATAGCTGTTCATGCCATATGTCAAAGGGACGTGATAGGATTTCTTCACTTTATAGATACTGCACAGATGAAGCTTCAGATGATTTTCAGTAAGACAGCAGGCTCATCTAAGATTTCAGAGATTTCTCTAAGAGGAACCCTTATGTACATTTTACCTGATCTCCTTTTCCTTTGTGCAAGCCACTGGTTTACTCTTCTGGCTGTATAGAAACCAACTTTTGTCATCAGGAGGTACTCGTGACATCTAGAGAGAAGGGCAGAGGGAAGAACTGAAGGGCAAAGAAGTGGTGATCAAAAAATCATTCTTCCAAAGCCAAGTGCTTTGGTGTACTGGTATACAGGGATGTATATCCTTCATAACAGGTATGGGTAGGCAGAGTTAAACTAAAATCCTGCTGTTCCAAAAATGCCCAAGGCAGTGAGAGGAGCTTGGAGCCTCTGCTTCTTCTGGAACCTCGTTCTGCAGGGACGGGCTTGCTTTGAGCTGGTAGTGCTGAGCCCCAGCTCCCAGCTTCTCCCTTGGCAGGACTTGTGACTGAGCACTGCACTTCCTCTTGGCTCCGAGTGTGGGAAGAGCGATCCTGGCAGGCCACCCCTTTGTGCAGTGGCTAAGGGAATCCTCTAAGGTGAGATGCTCTGCTACTCCCTTTCGTGATTAAAGGACATCTCTCCCAGAGCTTCGGTTTGCTGCTTCTTGCCGTCTCTTTGAAGTTCTGAGCAGAGCTGCATCTCCCTTCTGACTTTCTCTGTCCTTTTTGCTGGCCCTGCTGTGAACTGACCATCTGAACGAGTTTGGCAGACAGTGACTAATCACCTGCCTGTGTTAAGGTGGCAATGGAAAGAGTCGTCAGCTCCTGTGAGCACTTGCAGTGGCCTGACCTTTCAGCTCTGAATAGGTGCGGTTATGCACATGCACACAGGAGGGGAATGTCTGCATATCTTTCAAAGTCTTCACTGCTCAAACCCTCCTCATCTACCCAGCTTTGCAGGATTTCTTCAAGCCGTAACTGTTGGCCTTTCTCTGATGTGGTTTAACCTGCCGTGTAGCTCAGCACCGCAGTCATTCGCTTACTCTCCTCCCAGTGGGATGGGGGAAAGAATCAGGGGGAAAAAAAAACCAAACCAAACCAAAAAAAAACAACAAAATACAACTTGTGGCTTGAGATAAAGACTGTTTACTAAGACATAAAAAGATACAAAACAAGTGATGCACAAGGAATTGCTCACCAGCTGCCAACTGATGCCCAGGTTGTTGGGTTTTTTTTGGCTTTTTGGGTATTTTTTTGCATGATGTCACATGATATGGAATGTCCCTTGGGCCATTTTAGATCAGCTCCTGGTTCTGTCTACTCCCAGCTCTTTGTGCCCTCTCAGCCCCCATCACTGGCAGAGCAGTATGAGAAGCTGAGAAACTGAAAGATCCTTGGCTGTGTTGGTGTGTTATCAACATTGGTTTTCTCCTAGAGCCAAAACATAGCGTCATACCAGACACTATGAAGGGAAAAAACAAAGCACTGCTGTCCCAGCTGAAACCAGGACATTCTCTCATTGCTTTCTGATTAGCTTGAAGTGAAGGTGGTGACTACTGAGAGAGCAAAGCATTTCTACAAGCCCCAGGAAATTCCCGTCACCCTCTACAGCGATGAAGATGAATGGCAGGTGAGTTGCTCTTCCTCAGGAGTCTGCAAGGGCTTCTTTCTAGTCCTGCTGGTAGTTCCATCATGTGCTCATGCATGCACACATTCGCTGCTCCACATGCACTTCCGTGTCAGATGCCATTTTGTCTGAGTGCCCCTTTGCTGCCATCTGTCACATGGCAACAACAGGTAATGGAATCTTGGTGGGAAGGCTCAACCTCATCTGCTGTACCACTAACATCCACTTCTGATGGCAACATAGTAAAACAGGAGACATAACTTTTGGAGCAGCCCCCTTAGAAGCATGGGTGTTTCTTTGCAATAAGCTGTAGATTCTTGGCTAGGCTTCCTTTCTTTGTTGTAGTACTGTGTGCTTTGGAGCATGGCTTTCAGAAAGCACTGGCCCACCCATGCTAAATGGAGCTGCCGTGACTGTAGCAGGGGGTTTTCTACCACCTAGCAGGCTTTGCAGCAGGCAGTGTAGCTACAGGTGGTCCCTCACCACCCTGGGCTTAGCAGCCACCCTCAGCTCTGAGAGGAGTATCAGGAAATGTCAAAGAAAGCCACTGTGAAGTTGTGGTGAAGGTGTTAGGTGGTTGCCATGACTCATACTTGTCAGGAAGGCAACAGCTTAATTCTCCTTGTTGCTGCCTATTCTCAATCTGTAGGCACCACTGACAATCACAAAACTACCCAAGCTGCTTGTGTTTTGCAGCTTCTTGCTCTGTATTTTCAAAATCTGCCTGCACCCTGGGTGAAAAACAAAGCTGTTCTGTAATGCATCTGGGTCTGTTTGGAGAGCTTTGTGCTGGCAGGGCCACCCCAGTGTGGGGGAGCAAGCAAATACCAGCACCTGGAGCTGCCTTGCACGAGAGTGATAGATGGGTGGCTGTACAAGATGTTTTCCTGATGGAAGCAGGGTGTTTAGCTCAAGAGGCACTGGTGCACATACACAGAAGAGTCCAATCTGTCTTCCCTTGAATTTACCAGGCAATTTGCAATCAGCTTGACCTTTTTCACCAGTTTTTCCCCTCAGATGAGTTACGGATGAACACGCTCTGCAGGATTCAGCAATGGCCTGTGGCATCTTTCCAGCTCGTCTCTACAGAATCATCAGCATGAACTGAAGCTTTCAATGCACATTTCCCTTCCAGTGAGGGATTGCTTAGGTGCCAGGACTCTGAATATCTCTAGATTGTGTAAAATGTCTTCCTGACCAGAAAGCTTCTGCTGGTCTTAGAAGACCCATGAAGATTTCTTGGGTCTCATGGTGCTACAGCTTCAGGCAAAGCTATTTATGGGGAACCCTCTGTGGGGTGATACAGGAGGTGCAGGTCAGGCTTTGTGGTCTGCTGGCACACTGGAAAGAAGACACGTAGCCTTTATAGTGTGCCATTCTGACAGAAGGGCAGCAAATAAGCGTGACCAGCATGTTTGTGAGATGTTTTATTCTGAAAGAAAGTTTTCTAGAAAGACTTGTCGAAAAGAAAATAGAAGTGAGTGGAGGAGCTGGGAAAGGCATTGGGGAGCACCAGATTTCCGGATGCTGTGTTTTTGTTGTGGTTTCCCATGAGTCAGAGAAGGAATAGTTCGTGGCCCTGATGCACATCTTGCTGGCCTGTGGTTGTGTGTCATCTGGGGCCTAAAGTGCCTGGTACTGTTTGCTGCTTTCCTTGATGTTATCCCAGTTAACTGTGCTCTTAAGAAGAACCCGGGACCCCATTGAGCAACTCTGAGCTTTACTGAAAAATAGAAATGTTTGCCTAGAGCTAAGAGAGGAAGGAAGTGCCCAGTCCCTCCCAAAAAGAATCAAGCAGAGTATTCCTGTGGCTGCTGTAGGCATGCTCTGGAAATGTTTCCACTGGTGTGGTCCTGTCTGGTTTTGATTGACTGATCCAGTGTCGAGGATTTCCCTACTCAGATGTGCCATACATCGATGGGGCTTTAATGGATGGATGTTTGGGAAGCTGAGGGATGACGTGGATGGAGAAAGCTCTTTCCTGCAGGTTGAAGTTGGATGTGTGAATTGTCTTTGTGGGAAAGGATTGCTTGTAGAGCACAGGGCACATAGGCACCATTCAAAATGCTCCTTCCACGTGGCCTTCACTGGAGGAGGCTGGAAGTCAGGAAAGTGAGCGCCGTGGCTGCAGTCTCTGGTTTCATCACGCTGTCAGATCTCACTTGGTGTGGAAATAATGAGCTTTGCGTTGTAGTTCAACGAGGGTGAGGTCGTCAAAATGCCTGTTGTTCACAGTGCTGGTTGTGAGGGTTGGGTAATCTGCATCCTGTCTCACCTACAGCTGTGGAAGGGCCGTTCTGACCCAGTCCTGCACATCGAGCTCCGGCGGTGGGCTGACCTCATGCTGGTGGCCCCTCTTGATGCAAACACGCTGGCAAAGCTGGCAAACGGTATCTGTGACAACCTGCTGGTGAGTAACTAACTGCAGCTCTGCCCTAGGGCCGTCCCTGCATTCTCTCCCTTCCCAGCACTAGTCTGACCTTTCTGTCAAGGAAACTTTTGTGTTTCAGCAGCATCAAGATTTGCATGTTTGCTGCCAACTCAGCTGCTTGTCTCTCCTCTGCCAATATGGTTCCCCTGCTCCTTTTCAAACTTTCCTTGCCTTACCTGTATCCTTCTCCATTCCTAGGCTCTCTCTGTCTCTTCCATTATCTCCCAGTTCCTATTTCGTGCCTTTCCTGCTGTTTTCTGTTGGTTAATATTTCTCTCTTTCTACCTCCATCCTCTCTCTGTCCTGCATATACACACACATGCACGCACACTCACTTTTGAGTTCCTCTCTGCGTTTTTTAGATGCAATCTGGAAAGACACCTGTGGGATCAGATAAAACTGTTTACTTCCTGCTACCTCAACTCCTCCCTCACCTAACTGCATAGCACAAATTCAAACATGTGCACACTTACTTACCTTAACTTTCAACTACAGGTTTTTTTGCTTGTTCCTAAACATTAGAAATGCTCTGTATCAAAGGCTGAACAGAGAGTGTTTAAAAAGAGAGCATGGGTCTCAGTTCAGTGATGAGGAACTTCAGTGGAACTTTGGTCCTTTGCATCCATCCATTGAGCTTTCACCAGGAAAGGTCATGAGGTCAACAGTCCAAAAGGTCTGCCAGAAACCTGCAAAAATGTGAATGCTGCATTACTCTTCAGTAATGCAAGGACTCTAGAGTTAGGAATGGAAGACAGTACATCAGGCCTGCCTGGAGAACCCTGCTTGGTCAGCTTAGCTGTCCAAGGAAGAAAAGAATGCCTACAGATGAGCAAAGTGCACCCAGAGCTACAGCCCTGAATTGTATGAGCAGTCCTCTGGAGATCTAGAAACGTCAGAAAGTGCTGTGAGAGGGACAAGCAGTGTCTTGTCCTCCTGAACCCCTGTGTACTGCAGCCAACAGAGGAAGAGTTCAGGAAGAGTGTTAGGGACACGTGGGTTCACAAAGTCCTGCCAGTCATCTCGGATAGCTTTGTGAGGGAAAGTGGTAGCTCCAGTAAAGAATAGCAAGTGCTGGAGGTGCTTGTTAGCAAGTTGGAACAGATTCCTCTGTGCTGGGAAGGGTTCAAATCATGGGGCATAAAAAAGGATGGGCAGAATTCTCTGAAGAACTCTGAAATGAGCACAGCTTGAGCACCAGGGACCGGTGCAAGCTACCTGGGAGATTCCCTTTGCATGGCTTAGATGCTGTCAGGTCGAGGTGATGGGCACTGCACTGTTAACAGCAATCACCATTGCTCTTTTTAAGGAGATGAGGTGATACTAGCTTATCTGCGTTACTGAGGTATCAGATATGATCCTCTGTAGCATGCAGGAGCTCCTAGGTGGTTTGTAATCTACCAGCATCTTCTGCAGCAGCCCAGCTGTGTTGTTGTTATCTTCTGTGTGCTGGAAGTAGGAGTGCTTCCCTTGTGGATCCAGTTGGCCGTGTTGTTTAAGAAGATTCACTTGCCAGCTTTTTGTGTTTAGCTCTACAGCTGGCTTATCTAAAGTGCTGCCTGGGGATTTCTCTTTAGCTGATACGATCTGTGGCCACCCCTCAGCTACTCTTGGTCTCCCACATGGGCTGTCTGCACACATTGTGTTCCAGCTTGATTTCAGCCAGCGATTGGGCTGTTTGCTTGGCCCTGATTCGGAGTAGGATGGAATCTATTCTTTTTGTAGCCTCCCTCATCCTTCTTGCCTGTCAGAGAGGAGCTCTGCTGGAATGCAGCATGCATTAGTAGCAGCCCTGTGGCCTTGCTTACAGGCTTGTCCAGCTGCACTGATGGATGTTTTGGCTGTCTCGTGATACCTGGAGAGGAAAAGTGCTTCTGTGTAGGAAAGTGAGCAAAGGGATGATGAAAAAGAATGCTCCTCAGAGCTGAATCTCTTGGCTTCTTTTGCAGACTTGTGTCATCCGTGCCTGGGACCTGCACAAACCCCTGCTGTTCTGCCCGGCTATGAACACGGCCATGTGGGAGCATCCCATCACAGCTCAGCAGGTGGAGCAGCTGAAAGGCTTTGGCTACACAGAGATCCCATGTGTGGTGAAGAAACTAGTGTGTGGGGATGAAGGTCAGTCCTGCTGCATGTCTTCTGACTGTTTTGCTGCCCCAGTGCTCCTCTTACGCTGAAGGGAGGTGCCTTGCTCTTCTGCTCTGTGACCTTCCAGATGTTAGACTGCAGTGAGCAGGTGCTCATGGCCAAGGTTTGTACAAACAACACGAAGCTTTGCCCTGTGCTAGCTGACACCTATTACTCTAGTTCAAAGCAAGCTGGTAGATAGGCGTGATGCTTAAAAGAAATACCCATCCTCTAAGAGAGCAGATCAAAGAGAAGCGAGGCTCTGTGGTGAGCATTATCAGCCTGGGATTGGGGTGTCCCAGCCATGCCCTCTGCTGAGACCGTGGGCTGTTTCCACCGTGCCTCAGTTCCTCATCTCTGACGTGGGGATAATATCTTATCCCTCAGAGCAGACACAGAGGATTAGCACTTTGCAGATGTGGCTGAGGGTGTAACGACATACATTTACCATTTGTTGTTGTTTGTTGCCTGGGTTACTTTTCAGCTAGATCAGCTTCACAGTCTCATTTTGATTTGGAGCTCTGACATCAGCTTTGTCTGTGAAGTGAGAGAAGGGGTAAGAAAACTTGTCGTGCCCAACTTTCAGACTTACAGTGCCAAGTGAAATGGTCTCATTTGTACTCTAGCAATTGGCTTAAATGAACACGTTTTGATTTTTGGGAGGTTTTGAGACTTTTTTTATACCAGCATTTTGGATGAATGGTTTCACTTCTTTAACTTAGTCTTTTGTGGACGTTTTGTCTGTAAAACGTCGCCCAATTCTAGCCATAATAGCAAATGTGTTATTACCTGCACAGTACTGCACTCATTCCTTCATCTAATAACCCAACAACAGCAGGATCTTAACCACCCTGTTGGATACCTCGATGAATGGCTGTGTGAAGACAGGATGCTAACATGTTTTTTGTGGTTAAATTCCGGGCCTGGCTTTCTTAGTGTCTGAATTCTTGGGTAGATGCAATGCTTTTAGAGAATGTTTTCTGGAGCTGACAACTTAGAAATATTTACAGTTAGGTAAGTGTAGTCAAGTAATTCAGGCATCAGCTGTAACTGTACTGGACAATTATGTTTCCTCTGGGGTTTTAGACCTGATTACATCAAATTTCCTGCGTGCTTGTAATAATGTTAAGGGAAAACGCCCAAAGGAGGTCATTCTGTGCAGACATTTTGGCAGAAGTGGAAAGGCCATCTGGCATAGCTTCTTTGTCCCTTGGAGCTTTTCCTTTATCTTTTTTAGTACTTGTGTAGGACCTCTGTTTCTGTAGCAAACTTAGGAGCACCTCTGAGTGATGCTCTTGCTCGCACAGCTCCACGCACCTGAAGCAGAGCTGCTGTGTCAGCCCTGTTTGGCAGATGGGGATCTGAGATGCAGGAGGGCTGTGTGTGTTGACTCAGTGGTGCAGATGGCTTTGAGCTGGATGCTGAACATGCTTTCTGCTGCTCTGCCCTGCCGTTCCTTGGAGTCGCTGCCCTTGCATCAGCGGTGTGTGGCCACGTGAGGAGCAGCATGTCCATTGCTGTGGTTTGTAGCTCAGAATGGCAAAGCCAAAACCAGTACAGATCAGGAGTTACCTCATTACACCAACAGTCATTTAGGAGCTGCTTTGTGTGTAGTTCAGATGTTCCCGCTGTGAGAATGAGCTCCCAGAGGAGCCTGTAGGAGAAGGATGGTAGGGCAGCTGAGGCAGGAGCAGCCACATCTGACTCGGCTTCGCTTGTGCTTGTGAGTCAATTTGCAGCAAGATTTTCTTGCTGGCACATGCCAGGGTTTTCCTGGCAGCAGGTAGGAGAATTGTAGCAGAGCAGTAATGCACTCCAGGTCTCTGAAAACACAAGATTCTCTTCACCTGTGACTTTTTTTTCCCATCTTCCTCTTGTTTGGTTTTTTTTTAATTTTTATTTTCCAGGCCTTTTTCCCCAAAGCCTCTTTTTCCACACTAATTTCTGGTTTGTGAGCTTTATCCACTAAAGGGTTTGCCTTCCACTGGCCCGATAGCAAAGCGCACATCTGGTGCCAAAGAAAAGAGATTCAGTTTGCACCAGTTTTGTTTGTTGACACTGTGGTTTAACTTGCTGTTGAGTGAGGCTCATCTTCTACCACTCATGCAACTGATCTCACCTGAAGTGACTGCCATCATGTTCCCACATTACAACCACGTTTCTTCCATAGTAAGTGGGTGTTTGTTGGGAATACAAGAAAAACTATTCAGAGCAGCAGCTGTGGAGCAGGATAAACAGCATGAGAACCAAGGACACCTCTAGAAGGAGAGAAAAAGCAAAAGGAACAGCTCATGGCTCTGGCTGGATAAGCACCTACATGCACGGTTATGGAGCGTTTGTAGCATGCTCTGCTGACATGCAAAGGAGGATGGGAAAGTTGTGAGGGTGGATAGGAAAGCTTGAAAAGGAAATTTGTGAATGTATGTAAGTGATGTGAGAGCTTGTAATAATTTGGATCGTTCACATCTAAGGCCATGCATCAGACACTGCAGGTGTTTTTGGACGTAGAGTCCAGCTAAAAAGGAGTTAAAATAACAGATTCAATCTTGTTGCCAATTAAAATGTTTCCTCGATTGGATGGTTAAATGTTAACCTGAGGGCTGCTGGCTTTGGTGGTATCCATGTGCCACCATATAAGGAGAGCTCTGAGAGGTGCCATAACCACATGCAGGCCTGCAGCAATTTATCCTTGCAAAACACTTCCAAACTGCTGGTATCTTCCTCATCCTTGGCTGAATTTCTGGAGCCTGGCACAGGGGAAGAATTTTTACCCATAGGCACGACGTGTGCTGTCGATTGCCAAAGATGTTGAGAAGATGAGTTGTGTAGGATGAAGGCAGACCTTGGAAGTGCTCTTTAAGGGTGTCCTTCTGCCAAGCATGAGGGTGCATTCGGGGAATTTCTTTTGTTTAGCAGGATGCATCAAATGCAGCTCCTCTCAGAACAGGAGGTGAGAGCCACCCCCATCTTCCTGCGTCTTGTCTGTGGGGTGCTTCAAACCTCACAGGGTTTACAGGCCTGAAAATGATGGAAATTCTCACTAAGTAGGGAAACTCAATTTTCTTGTCTTTCCAAAAGCATCGCACTTCATCCCAACTCCTCTCCACTGCCTCCAGTTATGCCTTCTGTCCCAGGCAAGGCTCAGGTGGCTCGTCTGTACTGGGAAGCTGAAGGTCCTGTCAGATTCAGTGCAGTGATCTGCCTGCAGAGCACAGCTCTCTGCTGTCAATATGGCCTTCCCTCTTCCATCTCTGTCCTCCAGTTGTAACTGTCCTTCGGAGCCTGCTGGTTTCACTATTTGTCTGTGCACTCACTAACTCAGCTGTGTAAGTGAATCGGAGGAAGATGAAGAAAACAAAAGCTCCCCAAGCTAATTTCTAACAACAAGTAGGGCTCCTGGTTTAAATAATTACAGCAAATTAGCCAGCAAAACAAAAAACCAGTAGAGACTCTTGTCTGTTGAATCTTCTAACGGAGACAGATGCTGGTGGGGAGGTATCAGGAGCGAGTGGCCTGATTTCTGTGCATGCATGAGGTTGGCTAAGATGATTTAGTGGTCTCTGACCTTGAAGTTTTCATTCTAGGTTTAAAAAAAGTGTTTGGGAGCAAAGCGTAGATTTAGATGTTCATCTGGCAACTAAGCAGTCCAAAAGGAAAAGCTTTTACATTTTGTTCTGCTTAGCACACAGTCTTCTCCAGGAATTACTCCCAAGAATCAAGCTGGTGCAAATCCAGAGCAGCTTTCTCTCTAATGTGGGCCTAACTGTGGAGTCACTGGAATGGTATGAAGTCAAGTTTAGTTTTGTTTTTGTTATTTTTAATAGGCAAGGGTTATTTCAAAATAATACCTACCATGCTGTTTGCAGTGGAGGAAGGAGGTAGGATATTTTGTTACCCACGCACTTTGTTTTGGTCACTTGTGCACACTTACCCCCAGGGCAGTGCGAGCTGAGATACCAGCTCCCTGTGCAAGGGTTAGGCACAGACATCCTTGGAGATGATTCAGAACATGAGGTACTTATTAAGGTCATATGAGTCGCCTTTTGAGGTTTCCTGCCTCTCTCCATTGACTGTCTGAGGAGCTTGTGCTCCTGCTTAGACTTGTGAGTTGCGAGCCAAGCTAAGTTAGCATGAGCACTCCTCCCTTGATGGCATCCAACCATGCCACAAAATCCCTGCCCAACCAGCTAGACCAAGCAGATCCTCTTGCCCCCACAGCTGAATCATGAGGAAACATGGGGATACTTTGCAAGCTTTTGCCCTGGCCTTGCAGAGCTATGGGGCATCAACTTTATTGCAACATGGCTGAATGTGCACGAGACGAGGGGTGGGACGTGCTTTCACCATGAGCCTTTGGTCTTGCCCTGCAGGTCGTGGAGCCATGGCAGAAGTGTGGACCATAGTGGAGACCGTGAGAAGGATCCTCGAAGAACGGGGCTTGCCAGCACAGAGCTGATTGCTTGCCATGAGAATTGCCTTCCTGGCAATTCAGAGATAAAACCGACAGGAAACAGAGTCGAGATGGCGTGTGTCCCTGCAGCTCAACTGAAGGAGTGAAACGGTTGTGTTCCAGCTGGTACCAAACTGAAATGTGGTACAGCACTGCAGACTTTTAGAAGCCTAAGCCAAGACCACGTTTCTTTATTGTGGGAAAACCGTGGTATCTCACAGAGGGGGAGTAACGTTCCTCCAGGCCAAGCAGCCCCGTTTGTTTCACCTGTGATCCTTTCTGAGAAGGCTGCAGAAGGAATTGCCCTTGTGTCCCCAGCCCAGCGTTGCCCCAAGGGCAGCTGGAGTGGTGTGCTTGCTGTCCTGGCAATAGGAACGTGGGTGTGAGGACATCCTCGCTCTCCAGCGTGGTCCTTGGCTGTGCTGCCTTCTCCTTTCCAGCAGGAGTCACTGTCCAAAAAGCGTTCTTCCCCTGAGAGCTTAATAAAAAAGAGAGCTTTTAATTCTGCCCCTGAGGAATTGCTTTTTGGGGGTGTTTGTGCCTAACATCATTGCTAAATCGTTGTGCTTGTGGGCTGCTTTTGATCAGAGAAGGAAAAAACTGACTGAGAGAAGCTATCTAATCCTCAAATTAGCCTTTGTCCTTTGTGTCTGTTGACTGGATCTGTAAGCAGATATCAACTGTGAAGCAAAATGTCACCTGCCCGTCTGGGTGCTCTAATCAGGAAGCAGACAGGCTGGCCCTGGTGCAAAGCCTGGTGGGTGTTTTCCAAGGGAGTAGAGTCTAACTTTGCCTACAATAGTGCTTTCCAGCTTGAAAATTAACCATCTGGCCTGAAGAAATTGGGAAATCCATGTGAACCCGTGGACCAGGGTAGCCAGGGCTCCCCCAGCCCAGCTTTCCATTGGAAATGTGAGCCTGTCCCTGGGGAAAATGGGACCAGGCTGGGACTGCTGAACAGATTGCTGCAGCAGAGCACTGCTGACCCAGTATTTATTTTTAACTAGATCCAGCCAAATTTAAGGCCTATGGTACAGAACGTACGTCTTGCCCAGGAGGACAACCTTCAAGCTACTACACGCAAGGAAAGAGGTTATCAGGGTATGTTTGCTTTCCTTATCTATTCCACACAAATAAAAACCTCTGAAACTTTCCCACTTTGGCTCTTCCACTGATGGAGAGCCAGGGATTCTAGCTTCTAGGAATACAGGGAGAAGGAGCCTCGTGTGAGCAGAGCTGACAGGAGCTGTGGTGGTCCCATGGTCATCAGCTTTGTGTTTAAACCTCCCCGTGGCTGTGCTAGTTTGCACCATTCGTGGCTCTGTGGGAGTTTGCTCACATTGGGGTGGCAAAAGCTCTCCACCCTGGGCAGGATTTTACTTTAAGCTTCTTGAAGGCGGTGCAAGAGATGCCTCTTGTATTTGGTCGAGTTTTGTAACAAATGTTTCTCCTCGTTACAAAGAAGAACATGTGGTAGTTGCAACTGGACCTGGTGGGCTCTGCTGTGCTATCTCCTGCATTCGGGTTGTTTGTCCTCCCTCCTTGCCTGTGGTTTGGCAATGCAACAAACCCTGCAGTGTTCCTCATGCCGAGTCAAAACACCACGTCCTTGGTGGGAGCACTGAGCTGTTTGGGATCAGTCTTGCTGTTCTGAGCTGCTCCAGGCACATTGGCAGGTATCACCCGCTTCTCCCAGTGCTGGTGGATGTGTAAAGCGTTTAAGCTGCAGAGCATGAGCTGTGATAATTAATCAGAAGTGGGATAAAGTGCCCTTTTCAGATGTGGAGTTCCACGTTGGATAGCCCTGTAGTGCAGATAAGAGGTTGCCAGTGGGGCTAGTTGGGTGGCTTTAATTTAAGGCTTGGAAAGAATTCGGAGATCTTTGAATACGGAGGGTTGATCCTTTGTCCTGCAAATGTATGGAGCCTCAATGACAAGATCAGAGCCTGGGGGTATGACAGGAAGGCTTCGAAACTGCCTGACGTGTAGAGCACAAACTGACCTGCAGGGATGCCGTGCCCTGGGCTGAGTGTGTCACCGAAAGATCCTGCTGTGATTTTGGGTTGGAGGCAGGTCGTGATAGCATTACAAGGTGGGATAAGGGCTGCCAAAACCGCCTTCCCTTCAGGGCAAACATCAGAAACAGTTAAGTTCTTCTTTGGAGGCAGAGGACTGAAGCAATCTCGTATGTACCAACAGCACAGCCACCCATCCCCACCCATGGCAAGGTATGTGCCAGCAGCCCCGGGGCAGAAAACGTTGGCCTGATGGTTTTTGGGTGTTGTTTGTTTTTTTTTTTCCTATGCTAGAACGTCAAAAAAGCAAACAATTTCATTCATGCTGCAGTTTTATGCATCGTTGTCCCCCACCCCAAGCTCAGTCTGACCCATCGACTGCTGGGCTTGGTGGGGCTTGGAGGAGGACGGAAATGCCACGGTGCTTTGTGTCAGGATAACCCAGCTTCAGACAGAGTGTTTTGGGCATTGGCCAGCTTGCTGGCAGCACCCTGGTCCTACAAGTCTTTCCCATCACTTGGGCTTGGATGTGCCCCCCAAAGGGGCCAGAGGAGTGCCATGGTGCTGATACTGTGTGGTAGGGGGTTCATTAAGTGATGGATCTCCTTCCCAAGGGACTGACAGCTGAATCCACACCACACATCGCTTGCATTCCTCCCTCCCAACATCTCCTTAGGTCCAGTCACCAAAAGACTATGAGGTGGTGGTCTCTCAGACCTGTATCTTATATTGAGGTCAGCATCCCTTTGTGCTCATTGGTGAGTTTTGTTGCCTGATTATTTTGACCCCGAGAACCAGACAGGCTGCCTCGGGGGACAAACCCCATTTCAGGTTGCTGCTCCCCATTTGGTGGGAACAAAATCCAGTCCCTTAAAGGAGAGCACACCTGGTGTCTTCTGTTAGCTGTTTTGCTCTGCTTTAGGTGCTTCCTCTTGCTGCCAAAGGTTTGGCCACAGGGGTGATGCTGTTCCTAAGCCCCAGTGGCTCTGTGTAACATCTCCACCAGCGTTGTGGAGGGTTTGGACTGGGGCAGCTCCAGCAGGGCTGAGGAACAGCAGCAGCTTTCAGGTGTGCAGTCGGTTTCTTTTGCACTGGGCTGCTTTATGGCTTTGGAAAATTGCAGTTCACAAACCGCAGCGCGATAAGGTTGGGGGAAGAAAGCAAACCACGTCAGCACCAAGGAATGCGATGGGAGGGAGCCCGGATCCTGGACAAGCATCAACTGTGCTGTGACTGCATTGCAACTCAGTCTTGGGCTCGAACACCCCTTTATAAAGGCAGCAGCTTCGGCCACAGCACAGAACGCTTGGGGTTCCCCATCCACCCTGGGAAGTCCCTTCTTCTCCCTTCCCTACTAGTGATGCTCGGGGACTTCCCAGCGCAGGGCTTCTTCATTCCACCTGGTGCCACCAGCCTTCGGTAGGCAGCTTTTGGGGTCAGGTTGCTGCCATGTGAATGGTAGTGATTTTGCAGCTCCTTCTGCTCTCTGCTCGCTCAGGGTGTGAATGTGAAGCCCAGCCCCACTGCAGTCAATGAACCCGGTTGCCTGCTGCGGAGGAATGTCAATATTGACTCTCATCCATCGTTTGCATGCGTGGGCACTAAAATTAACAAAAGCAGAACAAAGCCCACGCTTGGTTCCGATGCTGGGTTTTGTTATGCCGATTCTTCAAAGCAAAATAAAAGAAAATGGTTCCATTGAAGTTGTGAGAGGGGGTCTGGGCAGAACCCAGGCACGTAGCAGCTCGGGGCTGTTCCCATCCGTGGTGTGTGCCCTGGGAATGGAAGATGGAGGTGAAGATGTGGTGTGTTTGTCTCAGTGATTCATTGACTCACAGCCTGGGAATGGACTTGGCTGTGATTTGCTTCTTTGGAAGTCGAAGCCCTTAGAAAAGCCAGATGCCACTGAGAAACTCCTCACCCCTTTCTTCCTTCTATTATTACCCATCTTTGTTCTGCTTGGAAAGATAGCCCTGCCCTAAGAGTATCCTTGCTTTTCTCACAAAGGAAGCATTGCTCCTTCTCCCAGGAGCATCCCCATCTCATCCCCCATCGCATCCTCCTCGGGGATGCAGATCCCGGGGCCAGGCAGAGAGCAGCACAGAGCATGGGAACTGGTGGCACCTCTGTGGTTTAGAAACTGGAAATAAAGGCTGAAGTGGTTTGAGGGCTCAGCCTCGAAACGAGGAAGGCGGAGGGGGCACGGGGAGGAACCAAAACCCGCCTGCAAAGGAACTATCAGAGTGCAGAGGAGAAGCAAAAGCAGCTGTGATTACTGAAAGCCCGCTGGGACGGATGCTGTGCTATCTCGGGCTCTTTCACTTCCCTGTCTGGTCGGCTCTTTTGGCCTTCGGCCTCTCTTTGTACGCCCAAGATCTCCCAGGGATGGCCAAACCCTCGTCCTTTGAAAGCCTGAAGGGTTTTGGCACAAAGCCTTGATTGCTTCTCCTTGCTGCTTTGCCTCGCTCACCTCGTCCTGCTGCGCTGGGGCCTCCACTTTGACTAACCCCAGAGAGAAAAAGCAATAACTGGGGGGGGGGGGGGAAACAAGCTTGGGATTCGCAGGACAGGGAGCTCACAGACAGCGTGGGGTCAGGAGCACTGGAGCAACTCCAGCCCCAATAGATGTTTAAATAGAAAGGTTGCACACCTGGAAGATTTATGTCATCTTTTATTTGCTTGTTTGTTGACACAGCTCAAGAGCTCTCTGTGAGTGTTTGCTTTGCTGGCTCCATGGCCCCTGAGAAGCAGGACATGCCAGGGCTGGATTTCACAGGGGATGGAGTCCCCAAGAGCCGTGTTTTGGGGCTCCCCATTTCCTTGGCACCACCATCCCATGGTGACAGGTATATCCCACTCCACGCACCAGGTGGCCCAAGGCTTTGGGGCTGTCCCAGGTGCCCCCCACCTTCCTGTCCTTGCACAGGGCCATCCCAGCACAGCTGGGGGCTGTGGGATCCATATCTGGGCTCAGCATCCCTGCTTGGGGCAGAGAGGGGAAGTGATGCTTCTGGTTCCTAAAGATAAGGAGCTGGGGACTGCAGATAGAGGTGCCCATCATACCCAGAGTAAGCTGGTGGTGATAGCAGAAACGAAGAGGACAGATGATGGGTTTTCCCAAGGTTTTCCCCCAAATGCCCTGGCTCTGGAGAGACCTTGGGGCACTCGGGAGGACCTGGTAGGTGCTGAGGGCTTCTTACTGTTGCTTTTTGGGGTCAATGTCTGCTTTGGGCAATCAGCTCCTTTCTCAGTCTTTTCTCTCTGCCGGCAATTGGAGATGGGGTTGGGTTGCTTCACTGAGGGCCTTGTGAATCACCCCATCCTCCCCCTCCCCTTCCTGCATTAATGACAGCCAACACCATGCCTGAGGCAATCTATTGATTTATCTTCTTTTCATCCCCAGGTGGCTGGGTTTATGGTGCTCACCTGATTTTTAAGGGGAGGAAGATGTTGGGCACTGAGCCGTACCAAAGGCCGGCCACCATCTTATGGCCATCCAACGACGGTGTCACCAAGCTCTGGCCCACAGAATGGTGGCTATGGGGCATCTTATGCCTGACCCGGCCCCAGGGCACACACTGACCTGCTTGGGGAAGGTGGAGATGTTTGGAGAAGTTTGAGAGCAGGGAGGAGGTTGGACCGGCTGACCGGGAAGCCTCTGAGATGCCCTCAGGTGTGATGGGAGGGCTGAAGGCTATGGGGAATTTTACCCTCTTGCTGCAGGGCACTGGGGGAAGAAATCTATCATCAGGAAGCTTCCTGGCGGAGCAGGGCTGAGCTTTGTGTCAAAACAAAACTAATTAAAATCTCGGTTGCTTAATGTTGTGTGGAGATCTCTGGCATTGTGCTTGGATGGGCTGAGTTTCTGCCAAGGGATGAGGTGCATTGGGATGGGGCTGGGTTGGGCCAGTGTGGGTGGAAGGCAAGGGTGGGATGTTGCCCATGGGCAATGGAGTCTCATTGGCTGTGGTCATCACCGCTTGGAGCTTGGAGGTCCCAGGTGGGCACCTAAGATGGGAATCACCTCCTGGAGAGCCGCTGGGACCACGTGCCAAAGGTGCATATTCTGCTGCAGATGGGAAAAGTGATGGGTTTTTATAAGATTGAAGAGTCCCAGGCCCTGGGCTGGGATTTACCTACACTGATGAAAGGTCTGGAAAACCCAGGACCTGCTGTGCCTTGCACTGGGCTTCCCAAAGTGGAGCAAATGAAGCCCAGCCCATTAATTACCTGCTCGGGGACAAAGGTCGTGGTTTTGGGCTGCCCCTCCTGCATGGAAACACCAAAATGCAGATGAAGCAGCCTTGTGAGACAGCAGGACGTGTCACATCCAAGTTGGGTTTGCGTGAAATCCTCCAAGACAAGAGAACTGCCCACTCCTCTTTCTTCTTTCCAATCTCGGCATCTGCCTCCAAAACCAAATTTCTTGAGGGTTTGCTGTTTTCTTTTCCTTTTTTATGGCTTTTATTCCATCCTCCCCCATAACCTTATTGATTTTTCCACCCGACCCTGATCCTACACCCACATTCGTGGGTGGTTTTGCCAGCATCTGGTCTGTCCCTGTCCCACTTGGCAGCGTGGTACCCAGCAGGAGCCCTGTTTTCCTTCTGGTGACTTCTGCCTTATCTCTCCAAGGCTGTTTTCTTATGTCAGAGGTGCTTTTGGAGCTGCATTGCTGCAGTGTCCAGCAGCCTTCCACCCACGAGATGGGTGCCTGTAGGTTGGGCTGTGAATCCCTTCCCCTTTCCTAATTGTGCTCCTCCAGAAGCTGAGATCAAACCAAAAAGGGGGAAAAAAAACCCAAAACCCAACAAACCAGCCCCAAACTCTGGATTTCCAGAGGCTGAATGGAGAAAGCACTGAGCGCAGTGGTGGTGACGGGTGGCCTCCAGCTCTATGGGGTGGCCCTGCTCTTTTCCCAGCTGGTTTGTGATGTCAGATGGATAGAATAAAAAGGAGAATAGAGAGCATGGGTTCCTGAACGCTTCCACCATGAGGCTCTCACCTGGAGGGCAGGGATTTATTGCGTGGTGACCCACATTCCCAGAGCCCCACAGTGTGACCACAGCCATGGGATCCCACCACCACCTCCTCTCCAGCCATTTTCCTCTTCCATCATTCCTCTTCCATCACATTTCCCACAGCCCCCAAAGCCACCAACAAGTGGTGACGGAGAGATGGAAGAGAAGAACTCAGATCCCAAACCGTGATTGTTGGAGCAGGTCCAGCATCCCAACTATTGAACCTGAATCTGAAACACTGCAGTGGGCGCTGCCAAGAACTTTGTTCATTTATTATTTTTCCCTTCCGGGCACTGAAAATTGCTGCGTGGGATGGAGATTTGGAGGTGATTGATGGGTTTTTGGTGCTTGCCAAGTAGAAGTTTTCTTTTTATGGGCATTCAGCAGCTGGGCTCGGGGAGCTGGTGCCCTATGGGGAGCTGGTGCCCTATGGGGAGCTGGTGCCCTATGGGGAGCTGGTGCCCTATGAGGAGCTGGTGCCCTATGGGGAGCTGGTGCCCTATGGGGAGCTGGTGCCCTATGAGGAGCTGGTGCCCTATGGGGAGCTGGTGCCCTATGGGGAGCTGGTGCCCTATGAAAGTTGCACCAGTTGGCTTTGTGTGGACAGCAGAGAGCGTAGCATGGTCAGGATAAAGAACTTCCTACCTTGGCTTTTTGGGTTGAGGTCCATCTTTCTAGACAGGACAGAGGTGCAGAGCCATGGGACAGGGACATCCCACCCCAGCCTGATCCATTTCTTTGCGGCCAAGGCTGTGGAGCATCCTCACATCGTGGGAAGGACATACAGCTGTGGGTGCCACCAGACAAAAGCACCCGAGGTGTGCAGTGATGCTGGCTGGAAGACAGTGGGGTTTTCCAGCAGGGAATGCCAACTCATCTTTCCTCTGCTGGGAATTTTCCATGGAGTTTCATGGTGTGGAAACACACCCAGGAATGGAAAAAGCCCAGGAGGAAAGAAAGAAGACAGGAAGTTACTTGGCCAAGAGGGCTTGGCGGGGTCCCAAGGCGAGGGATGGTGTTGGGTTCATACACAGCACCCCCAGCACTGCACATGGGCTGGGATCCCAAACTTGTTCTTTTCCCCTGTATTTAATGATAATCTGTTTAATACCCTCCATTTGATCTCCATCTCGAGAGGAACTAAGACAGAAAGGAGGGGGGAGGTACTGGCTCCTGTGCAAAAGGGGGTGGAGTAGGATGGAAAAAGACATCAGGGATGGGTAGGAGTCCAGAGAAGATAAATAAGGGATGGTTACTCCCTGCTATGCAAGATCTAGGGCAGGCAGTTCTCGGGTGGCTTCCCATATTCTCCCTCATTGGCTTTTCCTTCGTGGAGGGATCTCGACTCTGGAATGGGGCTGCCAAAATTCTCCTTGCTATGGGAAAAAATGGAGTTGGGAAAACATCCCCTAATGTAGTGATGCATTGTGTCTCTTGGGGAATTACAACTGCTTGGCTGTTGCTGGGGGGGATATCTCGTTATCTGCGGTTAATCATCTAGAGATAATGACTCCTGCATCTCTAATGGTGCTTTTCTGGGTCCCGTTTGCTGTCCTGGGGGAGGAAAGGTGAACGCAAAGAGAGAAGCTCAGTGCCATGGGGTGCCTCATCCAGAGGTGTTCCCCACCAGGAGTGCCCCAAACCCACATCAGCCCTCCAGGACCTCCCCGTGCCCAAAATAATGGGGCCCTGAGGGGCTCGTTGAGGGCTCTGGGTCTTTAGGGAGGGGAAAGAGCTCCTTGGAGTGCAGCAGTCCTGTTCCTCGCCTTGCATGATGCAACCCCAGCATCCTCCATGGGAAATGTGCAGAGTGTGAATTAAGAGCAGCTGCATGGCTCTCCGGCTCCAATTAACCTGATAATTAGAACTTCATCGAGGACATTGCTACCTCCAGGCGTGTCTCCAAGGGCAGAGCTGCTAACAAGGCTATGAGCTCCAGGATGGGCTCACTGCCACCAGGGGGGTGGGATGGGAAGGAGGGGGCCATCCTGGACAGAGAGCTGGAAAATCTGGCCTTTGTTTCAGTTTCAAGCAGGGCAGAAATGGGAGAAAACGTCCTGAAATCTCCAGGAGGAAACAAACCCCTCAAAGCAGGGTCCTCTGCATCACCATCCCAGCACCATTTGGCCACGCGCTGCATCGCAGGGAGCATCAGAGCATCATCGCCCAGAGACCATTTCCTCCCACCTGTCTTTATAATAACAACGTGTATTTACTGAAAAAGCTGTTAAGAAAGAAAAAACACATTGGGGAGAATGAGCTGTGTGAGGAGGGACGTTATGTGGAGAGCAGTGTGTTGAGGAATAAGTCCTTGTAGAAGGAATACCCCCTGGAAATTGGAGGAGCGCTGAGAGCCTCTCGTCACACCATTTAAATGCCTTTGAAAGAGGAAAATGGAATTAGAGAGATTACAGGAAAAGAAAAATAGACTTAGCAGAACGAGAGCTGCTAAGAAATCTGGGAGTACTAATGAAGGATTGGATCAGATTTAGTTGGACAGATGCTCTTAAATGCCTTTCCCAACCTTGATTCAATGGTTCTGTGATTCAGCAGGCTGGCAGAGGGTGCCCAGCAGCAAAGAACTGCTCCCAAGAGGAGATCTCTTCAACTCTTGAAAGTTTCCCCATTGAACTCGGAGCCAAAAGGAAAACCGGGGTGAGGAAGAGCATTCCTGGCACCATCACAGCTTAAAGGGATTATCTGTCCCACCGACAGCCAACCGCCCTTCTGTCCAGAGCATCAAAACCCACCACCAATGACTTTTTCACGGCCGTAAATCCAAATAACGAGCTTTGCTCTCCCGTTTCCCGAAAGCTGGCCGAGTTCCATCGCAGCTCCTATGAATAAAACCACGTCCCGGATCCCAGAAGCCCAACACCCGGCCGCGTTCTTTCGGCCACCGCCGTCCCCGATGGAGTTCAGGCGCTGGAGGTTGCAGAGCCCCGACGCGCTCGGCGCACGTGTGGCGAGGCCGTCCCCTCCTCCCCCCTCCTCCGGCCGCCCCACTGCCACCACCTCCTCCTCCTCCTCCTCCTCCTCCTCCTCCCACTTCCTCCGCACAATGCGAGCAGCAGAGCGGGGCAGCAGCACCGTGCCGGCCCCCCCCGGCCGCCCCCTCCCCGGCTCGGCTCCGTAAGATGCTCCGGAGGAGGCGGCTCCGCCAGGTGAGTGCGGAACAGCGCTCGGCAGTTCGGCTCCGAACCCCCTCCTCCCTCTCGGTTGCTGCGGGGCAGCTCTTGCTTATGGGATCCGAGCTCGGCTTGCAGGCTTTTACCCATTTATGGCCGGTGTAGAGCATGCGGTTGCTGCACGGGGCCGGTAGGTTTGCGTTTCGTTTTTATTTTTCCCCCGCTGTAAAAAGCTGCTCCGGTGACCCCGAGTGCAGCGTTTTGCCATCCGTGCGCAACGCCGTTGGGTGCGAGATGTTAAAAAGCTGCAAAGTGAAAGTCCCCATGGGTTCCACCGGCAGGCGGGCTCCGCTTTGGACCCACAGCCAACGGCCGTGCCCGCACCCGGCGGGGATATCGGGGAGGTGACCTCCTCGGCAGCACCCAAGGGCCCCGTGTCACCTCCGCCACCCTTGGGGACAGCGGGACGGGACACGTGGGCACGGCGGAGCTGGAGGGCTCCCGCGTCCGCTTCGATGTAGGGTGAAACGAAGGCGGTGGTGGGGTCACCGTCCCCAGTCGTGGGATCGGACTGGATGATGTCGGTGGCCTTTTCCAACCGGGATGATTCTGCGATGTTTCCCCGATGCTGGGAGGGGGATTTGGGGCTGGGGGGACGCGAGCGTTGGCGTCGCCCTACCGTGGAATGGTTGCACGATGGTTCTTTGTAGATGAGTGCATGTCAGGGAAAGGGGAAAAGGAGGCACAGAAATTGGGTGAGTCACGATATTTGAGTGCAGTATCCATCCCAAACGTCGGCACTGTGGGGAAAAGGGGAAAGCCCCGTCCCGTGCACGTGGAGGTGGCACCTTTGGCTCCGTCTTCTGCTGGATGTGCCTTGGGATGCAGCCTCCTGCTTTTGCAGGGCTCCTGTTGCCTTCCTGTATTTCTCCTCCCCGAAGTCTTCCGTCCCAAATGTCCCAGCAGAGGGACATGGCAGCGCTAAGGGACGTGAGGGGGGAAACACGTCCCCTCCCCAGCCTCATCCATGGGTTCAAGCCCCTTCCACAGCAAAGCCACCGAGCTTGGGTCCCCTTATCTACCCCAGCAAGCTTGCCCCGCTATCGAAGCCATTTCCCCTTCTGCGGACAGGGCTTTTATCTTATCTCCACGCTCTCTTCCTCCATTTCCTTCTCTGTTTCTCTGCTGATTCTTGCCACAAAAAGAAAAAAAAAAGGGGGGGGTGTGGAGAAGATGTGAGATCCCACCACTCTGAGCCTATCCGTGGGCCTGGAGGTTGCTGGGGGGGGGTCCCAAGTGGAGCTGGCCCATGCTTGGGGGATGGCAGGGGATGCCTGGAGGTGTTTGGGTGGTGCTCTTGGAGGGATGCTCAAGGCATCTCGGTGGGATGCCCAAGAGATCCTGGCGGATGTCTGCTGCTGCTCCTGGGTGCACGGAGGATTGCATGGAGGGATGCTCAAGGCGTCTCGGTGGGACGCCCCGGAGGTGCTGGAGGTTCTGGGTGGTGATGAGGAAGGCCGGGCAGTGATGCAATGGTCTGCCAGCTCCACCTGCTGGCACGCAGCGCCTGGTGCTGCAGGTCCCACCCCAAACCACAAGACGCCAAAAGGGTCCGAAGAACTTCAGACAAGAGAGAGGTGAATGCACCCTACTGTGTCTGACCCGTTTTCTCCCTTTTCCCCACCCAGGAAGGCCAGCTGACCTCTCCCATCGCACACCTCGGTGGAGTATAAATGGCCTCAAAACGTCACTCAGAGCCTCTGGATGCCATCCTTTTTCACAAGCTACCTCGGCTGGAGGCCGAACCCGACCCGGGCAGCCCCTCCATTCCCTGCAAACCCAACCCTGTGCCCACAGCCGGCCCCGAAACCCACCTCGGCTACAAGGGCTCCTACTTCTCCTGCCCACAGGCAGAGGGACAACTCCTACACTGCCTGCTCCGTCAGCCCCACAGCCCCACGGGCAGACCGGGTGCTGAGCAGGGCAAAAATCACCCCATGTGGGACCCCCTGGTGGCACAGGACAAGTGGCCCAGCCAGCAGGGCCACCCCTTCCCCCTGAAGAAGCCACCAGCCGTCCCCAAGCCCGTGTATGCAGCCCCGCTTTGCTTCTCACCGCTGAGCTCCCAGGGAGGTGATGCCCTGCAAAGGGGGCCGGGGGCCGTGTCTGCTGTGCCCCCACCCTCCCCAGTCACCCTCTCCCACTATTACACTGCCTTTGAGAAGTACCGTGGTCCCCCAGCTGTGCATGACCAGGGGAAGCCACCCGAAATTCCCACCTGCATCCCAGACCCCTGGATGAAGGCACACCGGGAGCATCCCTCTGCTTGCTACCCACAGCCCCCCTACCCGCAGCCTCCGGGCTCCTTTTCTTACAAAGCTTTCGGCTTCATGGTAAATGGGAAATCTCCCCTTTTTCCCAGCACTTACCTTAAGCCCCCAACCCCCCAGAGCCACTATCCCAGCCCCTTGGATTGCTTTGCGTCGAGGCCGGCCGCTCCGGGCACGCTGCCCTCTCTGAAAGCAATGGGACCACCAAGGGATCTTGAGCCTCCACCCCTCCTGCCTCCAGCTGGGTACCTGCATCCAAATCCTGGATTCGCCTTCAGCCCCATGGATGCTGTGTTGTTTACGGAGGATCACAGCGATGGGCGAAAGGCACCGCTGGAAGCCCATGGAGGGAGGGTGGTGACGAGGCACAGCAGCGCCTTCCACCCCATCCACACCCCACAGAAGACACCTGATGGGCTGTTGGGGCCATTTCCCAAAGGAGAGCCTGGCTACAGTCTGGATAAGGCATTGACGGCCAACCCCGTCCCCCGCCAGCAGCAGGTGGTCAAAGCTGGGGTCGGGGATGCCACCAAGGAGCACTTCATCCCTTGTAGGGCCATCTGTCCCCAAGAGAGGCTGAGGGACCGACAGAGTGGTGATGTGTCCCCCCCTTCCCCACCGATGCCAGTGATCAACAAGGTCTTCAGCCTGGCGCCTTACCGGGATTACCTGGAGGGGACCGAAGGCTCCACTGATGTCCCCAAGGAGCATCCACAAGGGGACGCAGCCACACCACAAAACTCAAGCAGCGGTCAGGAGCCTGCTGGCATCAAGGCGACATCCAGCTCACTGCGTGGTGATGGGGAGAGTTGTCACCAAAAGATCCCCGAAGGTCCCAAGACAAAACCTGTGTCCCCAGAGCCACCAGCAGGGCTTCAGGACAGCGGTGGGGAACCAATCCCTGGTGATGTGGCACTGGACTTGAGCTTGAAGAAGAGCTTGGTGACAACGGGGAGCACCCGCACAGAGGGGATGTTGGACCCAGGGGAGAAAGAGGGGCCACTGGGGCAGGTGGAGGTGGCTGAGGACACCAAGGTGCCACTGCAGCTGGCGGAGGCGGGTGGGGACACCAAACCCCAGGTGCCACCCAACCAAGTGGAGGTGGGTGAGGACACCAAAGCCCAGGTGCCAGCACAGCTGGTGGAGGTCAGCTCTAAGGACAGGAGCCACTTCCAGAGCTCAGCTGCCTTCATGTTCAAGAAATACAAGATCCTCAAATCCTGGGGACCCCCCGGTGCCCCCCAGCCCAGCTCTCCGCCGCACGCGTGGAAGGGGTCCCCCAGCACCTCTGTCCTGCAGGAGCCTTGCCACAACACGAAGCCTGTGGACACGTCACCAGCCCTGCCCCAAGCCCCCTTGCCCGCCAGCCCCTGCCACATCCCAGCCCAGCCATGCGTAGTCAACCAGGGTTTCTCTGCCTTGCACATGTCCCTGTGCAGCATCATCTCATGCTCGGTGTCCGCGTCCTCCCCGGAGCTGCTGCGGGACTGGCTGAGGAGGACAGAGCCGGGAGACACCCTGGCAGAGACACCCAGATCCCTTCCTAAAGCCAAAAATGGCTCCAAACTCCCTGAGCCTCAGAAGCCCCCGAAAGGCAAGGAGATCTGGCTGGCGTTCCGCAATGCAGCCGCTCTCCTCAGCAAGCTCCTGGCTCAGCTGGAGGCTTTCGCCTTCACCCGCAAGTGTCCCTTTCCCTACGTGCTGCGGGCAGGTGCCATCTTCATCCCCATCCACGTGGTGAAGGAGAAGCTCTTCCCCGAGCTCCCCGGGGCCTCTGTGGACCAGGTGCTGCAGAAGCACAAAGTGGAGCTGCGGCCCACCACGCTCTCTGAAGAGAAGCTTCTGAGGGAGCTGGAGCTCAAGGGCTGCACTTCACGCATGCTGAAGCTCCTGGCTCTCAAACAGCTCCCTGAGATCTACCCAGATCTGCTGAACCTCCTGTGGCACCACTCCATTCAGCAGCAGCTCGGTAGGTAGCAGGGTGATCCCCGTCCCTTCCCCATGGGGCTTGGAGAAGGATATCCCACTAAAACCCAAGGATGCCCTACTGCAACCCGAGAGCTCCCCTTTAAAACCCAAGGGTTCCCTACTAAAACCCAAGGATTTCCCATTAAAACCCAAGGATGCCCTACTGCAACCCAAGAGTTCCCCTTTAAAACCCAAGGGTTCCCTACTAAAACCCAACGATGCCCTACTGCAACCCCAGAGGTCCCCTTTAAAACCCAAGGATTCCCTGTTAAAACCCAAGGGTTCCCCATTAAAACCCAAGGGTTCCCTACTAAAACCCAAGGATTTCCCATTAAAACCCAAGGGTTCCCTACTAAAACCTAAGGATTTCCCATTAAAACCCAAGGATGCCCTACTAAAACCCAAGGATGCCCTACTGCAACCCAAGAGTTCCCCTTTAATACCCAAGGGTTCCCCATTAAAACTCAAGGTTTCCCTACTAAAACCCAAGGATTTCCTATTAAAACCGAAGGATTTCCTACTAAAACCCAAGGATGCCCTACTGCAACCCAAGAGTTCCCCTTTAAAACCCAAGGATTCCCCATTAAAACCCAAGGGTTCCCTACTAAAACCCAAGGATGCCCTACTGCAACCCGAGTTCCCCATTAAAACCCAAGAATTCCCTGTTAAAACCCAAGGATTTCCCATTAAAACCTGAGGTTTCTTCACCAAAACCCAAGTATTTCTCATTAAAACCCAAGGGTTCCCCACTAAAACCCAAGGTTTCCCCACTTAAAACCACAAACACCCTCACTAAAACCTAAGGATGCCTCACTAAAACCTAAGGATGCCCCCACCAAAGATCAAGGATTCCTTACTACAAGGATTCCCCCATCAAAACCTCAAGGATCCCTTACTAAACCCCCAAAGATGCCCCTACTGCTACCCAAGGACCCACCACCAAAAACCAAAGATGTCCCCAACGAAACCTCAAGGATTCCACTCCAAAATCCCAAGGATGCCCCAGCAAAATCATCCTGCATGAGGACTCGGCTGTGACAAAGTTCCCTTCCCCATTGCTCCCCATTCACTTTCCAAGTGCTCGACCACCGTGTTTCCCCAAACTGGCCTCCACGTGGCACAGACCCTATAAAACACAGCCCCAAATCCTCTCCTGAAGCCCCAACGCTTCTCCCAACAAACCCCAGCTCCTTCCTGCAGGCAGGCTCTCAGGAGCAGGACGGTCCCACCCTGCCCTCTTGTCCCAGTTGCCTCAACTGGAGGCATCACCACCGACTTTGTGTCTTGCAGGGTCGAGGTCGGAGGTTGGCCAGTAGAGGTGAGTTCTTTTTTTGTGCATTTATGGACACTTTTACATATTTATACCCATATGATGCTTCACGCGGCTCGGAGCGGGGATTTGAGCCTGGGAGGATTTGGGTACGGGGAGGTGACCACACCAACGACCCCAGCAGCTCTGTGCAACCTGCTGCCTTCCCATTCTGGGCTCTTTTGTCCTTCGGTTTCATTTTATCTCCTCAGTGCTAATTAATACTTGTCTTTTTTATTCAGGAATTTGACTTCGTCCATTGACTGCGCTGGAGCACAGCAAGGGGAGCGATGGTGGTGGGGCAAGAGCTTCAGTCCTGGCTGGGAAGGGGCTGCAAAGAAGAACTGAAGGACATGAATACCAAAAACACCCCCAGATGCTGCCGGCACCCAGAGAACGCCGCAGGACAGACAGACAGACAGACAGACTGCCTTCCCCCCACCTCACGGTGTAGAACCTTACAGCTCAGGTGTTGCTAGCAGACGAGGAACAAGTTCAGATGAGGGTTATGTTATTATTTTTTCACTACAGGAGTATTTATTTTAAACTAAGAATATGGAGAAAAAGGAAAAAAAAAACACACCCATGATTTTTCATAGCCAAATAGGGTCTCTCTCAGCACGGGGAGGCTGCTGCTGTAAAGGAGTTTAGAAAGCAGTGTTTGTTGATAAGCCTGTAATGTGGTTTTATATACCTATAGACCTATGCCTAAAGTCCCAGGGAAGGAAATTATGTTGCCTTATTTAATGTTTTGTAAGACTGTGAGTCTCCAGAAGCACCTCACCTCATTAAAGGACTCATTTTCCAACACCACGTTTCAGTCTCAGCTCATTGATTGCAACAGACCCTTCCTAGGAAGGGAACCACATGGACAACCCCAAGAATATCCTTGACTTGATAGGGGCTGGGCCTAAAAGCTTTAATTGGTTGCTCACCTGGGGTGTTGATGGACTAATGGGGGCCAGCTGGCCAAGGGCAACTGAAAATGGGATAAAAGCTGAGGGCTTGGGTAGGTGGTGTGGTGCTTTCTCTTCTCACCAGGTGGGTTGGGGTTGGGGTTGGGGTTGGGGTTGGGGTTGGGGTTGGGGTTGGGGTTGGGGTTGGGGTTGGGGTTGGGGTTGGGGTTGGGGTTGGGGTTGGGGTTGGGGTTGGGGTTGGGGTTGGGGTTGGGGTTGGGGTTGGGGTTGGGGTTGGGGTTGGGGTTGGGGTTGGGGTTGGGGTTGGGGTCTCACTGAGGTACCTCCTGCTCCTCTTTGCAGCTGTGCTGTCCCTATGGGCTCTCCAGAGCTGAGCTGCAGGGTGGTACCACCAGGCTCTGCAGGTGCCACATCCTGGTGGTACAGAAGGATGTTTTGTGGCCGTGGGGACACAGTCCCAGCTCTCAGCCCTGCTTCTGGGGGACTGAGGTGTAGGGCTGTCCTGGTGCTGGCTGTTTGTCTATCTGTTACTGCCCTGCCCCACATCCTGGGCTCATTGGTGGTATTGTCCCCTGGTGCCTCGCACAAGAGGGACAGTATGGTGGCACTACACAGGGACCTGCTTGGCCAATCCAGGAGGGCACAGATGGATGCTGAGGGCACCGTGGGGTGCTTCCATGGCGAAGAGGATTTGTGCAATAGGACGGATACTGAGAGCCTGGTAACTCCAACTGGAGCCCTGAAACTGGAGCTGGGTGCCAACGGCATGACTGCATCTGACTCACCTGCACCCAGCAGCTTCTCCCACGTCCAGAATGAAACTGTTGATGTTGCAGCCCCAACAGGGAGCCCAAGACTGGAGCAAACTTCCCAACTGGAGTCCTTTCCAGAGTCATCCCCAGTACTGCCAACAGCAGGGACATCCAGCTGGGATGGAACCCATAGCACTGTGTGGATGCCTCCCGTCACACCTGGAGGAACAGAAGCTGCTCTGGTGGTAGGCACCACTGGGGATGAGGTGCTGGGAAATGGATCTGGGCTTACAGCCATCATCTCATCGTCACCTCCTAGCACTGCATCGCGTGGCGTCAGCCACCTACATGTGCTGGCTCCATCCCTTCCTACAGAGGGGCTCAGGGGCTCTGCTGTCACCTTGGAGGAACCTAGTGATCCATCCCCTGCACACCAGGCTGGCCCAGCGCTCACCAAAGCCCCTTCTGTCCCCATTTGGATGTGGTTCCCCAGCACCACAGGTCCTACTGAGGATGGGGAGAGCTTGATATCTCCTGCTACAACCCTAGAGCCTGGGGCCACTGAAACTGTGTGCCAGCATGGAGCAGCTGTGGGGGCTTCCTGGTATCCAAAAGCAGCAGATGTGAGCCAGGGCTCCCCAATGGCGTTGACCACCCAGATGCCTTCTTCAGCAGCACCTTCAGAGCACACGCTGGGCTCTGTGCATCCTCCCAACTCCAAGCCTTCTGCTGCAGGGCCTTGTATCAGTTCTCCATCCCCGACTTACCTGCCAGCTTCTATTACCACCACTCATGCCCCAAGCTCTCAGACCTTCACTGCGTCAACACTGCCCATGTCTGCTCATCCAAAGTCCAGCCCTTCTCCTGCCACCTCCCAGCACCCCTCTGCAGACAGAGCTGATGTCCCCGTAGCCACCAGCTGGGTGGCAGCAGGAGAAGTCTTCACTCCAGAGCAACTCGTGACAACTGTGGGCAGTGCTGGATCCATGGGGACAAAGACCCCTGTGCACACCTTGCCCTTGAGTTTCAGGCTCTTGGGTATTGCCTTCACTGAAGATCTGAGCAAAAAGCTTTCGAGGAGCTACAAGGAGCTGGAGAAAGAAGTGAGGATGATGGTGAGTGTGGGCTGAGCCCTCTGGAGCTGGCTTCTGGGCTTGCTTAGGGCTGATGGGCAAAGCATGAATACAGGAGCCTCTCACCACCAGCTGCTTCTCTATTCCAGCTGCACCAGATGCTGTCCACCTATGATACCTTCCTCCAAGCAAATATCCTTGGGTTTAAGTGAGTAGGGTTGATTAGGGTTGGTGGGATGGGACCCTATGGATGGGCTGTGCAGATCCAAACCTTGGGACCTTCTTCTCACCCCCAGGAATGGCTCAGTGCTGGTGCAAGCACAGGCTGTGTTCCAGGGGGAGGCTCCTACCAGCTCCCACCTCATCCGCACGCTGGTGGCAGGGGCGAGCTGGGGGCACGATGCCTTCAGCTGGTGGCTGGAGCCCCATTCCATCAGCTCCAATGGTAAGCAGAGCAGCTGCCATTCAGTGCCCTCCCTGAGCATAGAAAGAACCCCAAACCCATGTGGTGGGGCTCTCAGGCTTCCCCCTAACCTCTCTATCTGACCCTACCCTTGACGTGGCCATGGGAGGCTGTACAGCTTGATCCTTCCCACCATCTGGTGCTGGTTTTGGTATGAGGTCAGGGCTTGATGCATCTCCCAAGGAAGATGTGGGGATGTGAATAGCATTCTCAACTCTTCTAGGCTTCAACGTGGAGAGCCTGGACCCTGAGAAGCTGTCCATCTCCTTCACAGTGCTGGGTGGGATGGAGCCTGCAGAGAGGCTGGTTGGTGAGGTATGGCGGGTGTTCCCCCACGCCAAGTGGGTTGGAGCAGAGTGATGGCTGCTCATCTGGAGCCTGTCAAAAAGAGAATGCATCTCCATAGCTCTGCACTGAGGCTGGGGGTGAGCTCATCTCCTTCTCCTGCAGGTGATGCAGTCTCTCAGTGCCCTCTACCCTGTGAGGAATGTCACTGTTGGCCAGCTCAGGTATGGCAGGCAGTTGCCCAAATCTTTGTCTTCCTCTATGACTATTATGGCCATGAGCAGCTCAGCAGGGTGGAGGAAGGCCTTGCTTAGAGCTTCTCTCCTCACAGAAAAGCCAATGGGGACCTGGAGATGGCTGGGGACATCTATCTGGACACCACCACCCATGCCAACATCACTGCAGTCCTGCAGGCACTGACTGCCCTTGCCACGTGCTCTGTGGACCTGAGCTCGCTGTCGGTGCAAGGTGAGGATGCTGTTCCCATGGGTGATGGTGCTGGTGGCTGTTCCTGCTCACCCAGCTCCCCTCCTGCCTCCCCAGGGACCAGGCTGCAGCTGCAGGTTTACCCACTCTCCTTCCTGGTCACCAATTGGCATTTCAGCAAGGAGCTGCTGGATCCACTCACTGCTGAGCACTGGGAGCTCAGGAGGGCCCTTGGAAATGTGGTAGGTGGGGAAGCAGCGGGGTCCTCCTCAGTGCTGGAGGAAGGGCTCTGCTTTGGGGTGGCCCTACAAACCAGTTATCACCTTCTTGACTGGGCTTGTATGGGTGAGATGTCTTCTTCCTGTTTGGGGCTGGAGAGTGATGGGGTGCTGAGCAAAACCTTTCTTCTAGGTGGCAAAAGCCCTGAGGGACAACGGGAGCTTCCTGCAAGTGGTGATAAGAGGATTCCTGTGAGTGAAAGGGCTGGTGAAGAGGGTACAAGGCTGGGGAGGTCTTGTGGGCATCCTTTGCATCCCAAGGAGCACTGACACATCCCAACACTCCCATTGAGTTGGGAGCTGTGGACGCTCATTAGGACCAACTGATGCTGGAGTTCATCCCAACCTTCTCCACAGGCCTGGCTCCCTGCTGTGCCATGGGGATGCAGTGTTCCAGCTCCCTGCTCCCAGCAGCCTGGAGGTCCTGGAGGCTCTTGTTCTTGCAGTTGGGCCAGACAAGGCTTTGGCTGCCTCAGACTTCCAGGTGGATCCATACTCCATTTCAGTAGGAGGTGAGTGAGCTTCTTTTGGGGTGTGGGAACAGCAAACCCAAATCAAGAGTGCTAACAGCTCTGTTCCCCCCCCAGAGGACACCCTGGAGCCCCCTCCTGCCCCTGGCTTTCCTGAGTACGGTGTGTCCATCATAGTTGTGTGTGGCCTCATCATCATCACCATTCCCATCGTCCTGCTGGTGGTAAGGGTGATGTCTGTCTCCTCTGTGGGATGAGGTGGGGGAGGGTACAAGGGCTGTGGTGCTGAACTTGGATAAAAGAGGGACCAGAGGGATTTCTGGAGGTACCACTGCAGTCCTCTTCTCCCCCCAGTGCCTGAGGACCAGGAGGTTTGGCTGGAGCGATGTGGCCGTCCTGTCGGACAGGAGAGACCCTGAAGCAGGGACGCAGACCCTCGAAATGGAGAACCAGGGCTTCTGGGCAGCCTCTGATGAGGTAAGTGGCTTTTATGGGGGTGAATGGACCCTGGGTTGCTTTCTTGGAACTGCAGGCTGGAAGCTCAGTAGGTCACTTCACTGGGTCTCAGTGGCACGTGCAGATAGATGGTCCTGTGCAATCCCAGGGCCTGGTGGGGGTTTGAGCTTCCTGAGCCCCATCTGTGGCTGTTGAAAGGGGATGTGGTTCCTGCTGAGACTCATGGAGCTCACGGCTACTTCTCCCCTTCCTGACTTCAGGCCACTGAGGAGGCTCATGAGTGCTGGCAAAGGGAATCTGTGGCCTGTTGAGAGGACATGCAGTTGCTGGAGCTGAAGCAGAACCAGAGTCTGTTGGGAGACGGATGCTGAGAAGCTGTCTCTATTCACCCTCTGGTTTCAGATGCCAGATATTCTTTGAGAACAGTGTAAGGAAAGATTAATTTATATGTTAAACTTTATTAAACTGTTTATAAACTATCACAGCTAGCTCTGATTTTGCTGTGTGTGGGGTGTTGAGCCTTCTGCCCTGTGCTGGGCTCCTGTTGACCAAAGTACCACCCCTCCTTTGGTTCCCATAGCTCTGCCGTGCAGCTTAGAGCTGCCCTCGAGCTTCACCACCAGCTCTCTATTTGCAGTAACCGAATCTTGGGTCTCTGAATTCAGCTTGTACTTGGTGTTATCAGCTCCTGCCTTGGTATTCAGACCGATAACTGTGGTGTTGCTCCCCCTCCCCGTCCCCATGCGCTGCCTTTTCCCCTACATCCCCATTCCCCTCCACTGCCATACTAAGGCTCCTCCACCCCGGAGCTGGACACGCCCCCTTCTCACCGCTGCCCAATCACGTCTCACAGCACTTCCTCCCAATCCCGCGCTGCTGGGCCAATCCTCGCCCCACTGCTCTCCAAATAGACCCGCCCCCCCGCAGTGGGCGGGAGGTGGAAAGCGCATGCGCAACCTTGAGCGGGACGGACCGGAGTGAAGACTGAGGGTAAAAACGCAGGTGGCGGGAGGCGCGTCGCTGTGGGCGTGGCCTAAGCAAATGGGCGGTGCCATCCCAGGCCACGCCCACTCCCTTAACTGCTCACCAGCGCCACCTGGTGCTGAGCCCGCGTAAAACGGAACAGAAAAAGCCCCAAACAACGTGTTTTAATGGTTTCCGGTTTTGTTGCTGTTTGTCGGCATTTTTTTTTGTTGTTGTTTTTAACAGCTCGTGAAAATAATGATTTCAATAATAAACCAGGCGTCCTGTTGTCCCGAGGGCTGTGCACGGAGCCCGAGTTTCTGGGGAAGCGCCTCCAACTTTCTGCTGTCTTCATCCTGCTGGGAGGTGGTGTGGGGTGTGTGGCAGTGCCTGAACCCCCCTAAAATACAGGCAGGTTTAAACTACCGAGCTCCCTATTGCTAAACATGCGATCTGCCAGCTCGGTAGCAAGCCTTCCATTATTCCAGCTACAACTTATCATCAGCTTCCATCAGAAAACAGAAAAACAATGCAGGTTAAAGAAAAGTTAAGTATAAAAATATTTCAAACAGTCACTCTCGCTTCTCTCTGGATAGTGTGAAGCAGTCGGGGGTGGTGTTCTGAGGTGGTTTTGGGCTCGTGGTGGGGCACCGGAGGAGCCTGGGCAGCCCTGCTTGGCTCAAGATCTGCAAGAGGCAATATGAAAATTTGGAACTGATAACCCTGATTTTAAAGCTGGGAAAGATTGATTTGATAAAATCTGCATTGCAGCTTTTTTTTCCCCAAAATAATGAGAAAGCATAAACAATGTCATATAACAAGCAGGAATGATACAAGCACGGTACCTGCCCCCAGCCTCACCCTTGGCCAACTCCAACCTGAAGTGATAAAAAGCATTAACCCCTCCATCCCATCTTATCATCCTAAGGATAAACTCAGATCAGCAGCCAGACAACTCCTTACTGGGAGATCTTGCAGTTTGTCGTGGCGACGTAGCGGCCAGTGTAGTGGATGTTGCACCGCACCACGTTGTTGGTGAAATCTGACTCCAAGACGATGTATTTGGGGTTCACTTGGACCTAAATAGGGGGAAAAAGGGGGGAAAAAGCCCGTATAAGAAAATGAATGGTAAAGAAGACCCTCCCAAAAATGAGACCCTAAATCCATACCCCCTAAAGCCCCTCCATCACCTTTAGGACGTAATTCCCCGGCTGCACATCCGTGATATCGATCCACTGGCAGTCAATGTCGGCGTTGTAGGTGTCGTAGCACCCTGGGCTCAAGCCCTGCAGGAAGGGAAATGGGTTTGGGGGCTGGCCCTCAGCATCTCTCCAAGCCCTGCTGAATCCCCAGCCACGTGTCCCCATCCCACCTGGGTGTGGGACGTGCAGGCGTAGCGCTTCAGGTTGCCGAAATCACAGGTGGTGTCCTCCAGGCAGAAGCTGGCCTTGTGGCCCTCGGCCACCTTCCTGCCCGTGGTGGCATCCAGCAGGTCGTAGTGGCTGAACTCATCCATGCTGTGGTAGTGCCTGCAGGTGGGAGGGAGTGGGGTGACCGTGCCCCTGCCATTCATGCCGTCCCCTCCACAAATGTGGGTTTTGGGGCTACGAGTGGCTCTGCGACAACCCCACGTCTGTGCCAGCACCAAGTGGTGACGTTAGTCAGAGAGGTTTGGTGGCTCCTGGAGCAGAGGCAGAGCAAAGCAGACCCCCACAAAGACCCTGGAGCAGCAAAGAGATGAACCAAGCCAGAAAACCAAGGGAAAATGCTGTTAGTAAAGCAGAGAAGATGCAGAACGGAGCAGAAAACACACAGGGGACAGGCGGTGGGGACACGTGGCTGTCCTCAACTCACTGGTGGCAGCTGTGCCATTCCCAGCTGTGCCGGGGACGGCTGGGCAGGAAGTCAGCTGTGCCCTGGTTCTTCACCCGCTGCGGGAAGCGCAGCAGCACCCGCACATCATAGTCTGTGGCTTCGGGGGTGTAGGCAGTGCTGGGGAAAGTGGAAGTTGCAGATGGTTCCTTTCCCTTTTCCTTTCTCCATCCCCTTCTCCTCCCTTCCCTTTTTCCCTTCCCTCTCCTCCTTTATCCTCCATCGTTCTGTATACTCCATGCTCCATTTTCCATCCTTCTCCATTTCTACCCTTCATTCATCCTTTCCTTTCATCCTTCTTCCTTCATCCTCAATCCTCCTCTTTCATCCTCCATCTTCCTCTCTCACCCTTCATCCTCCACTCTGTCCTTCATCTTCCTCCTTCATCCCCCACCCTCCCTTCATCTTTCATCCTCCATCCCTCATCCTCCTCCTCCATTCTCCTTCATCTTCCATCCTTCACCCTCCACCTTACTCTCCATATTTCCAGCCAAGCTCCTTCATCCTTCCATCATTACCCTTGGCAGGATCACCAGAGCAGGATCCTCTCTCCCTCTGTCCCCTGAGCACAGCGACACCCAGCACCCCTGAGACATTTGGCTCCATGTGATGCCCCCCCATGCCCTACCTGGCCAGGCACTTCTCCTCGGCGGCGCAGCGCAGTGAATACAGGTGAGCTCGCTGCACGTAGGTGGATGCTTGCACATAGTTGGGGTCAGGTACCAGATCAGGGAGACCTGCAGGAGGGACACACAGCCTGGTGGTTTGCAAGCAGACAGACAGATGGACAGACAGATGCAGCAGTGGTGGTGCCTTCAATTTCTACAACCGTTACAGAGGGAAGCAGGAGCAAGAGCATCATGCCGAGCCAGTCCTTCATCCCAAAAACACTTTTCAACACCTCCACGTCCCAACAGTTCCTCTGGGACCACCAGCACGCTGACCCCAACAGTGCCTCTGGATATGGCCATCAAGGGGATGCAGTACAAGGGTGGGTGGGGGTGCACTCTCCAGGTGCTCCATGCCTCAGTTTCTTTCATTGCAATCCTCTGCAAAGCAAAGCCCTGCCCTGCACTCTGACAAACAATGCTTGGCCTCTCACTTTTCTGTGAGCTAGCTAGCTCATCTTCATCCTTATCCTCACCCTCATCCTTCTTACCTGCATCCCCATCTCCATCTTCATCCCCATGCCCATCCTAGTTCTCATCTTCATCTCCATCATCATCTTCATCCTTCTCATCTCCATCTCCACTCTATCTCCATCCCCATTCTCATCCTCATCATTCTAACCGCCAACCCCACCCTCATCCCCACTGCCACCCTCATCTGCACCATTCTCACCCTTACCCTCATTCCCACCTCCATCTGCATCTCCATCTCCCTCCTCTTCCTATCCCCATTCCCATCTTCATCCCCGTTCTCATCCTCATCATCCTCATCCCCATCCCCATCCTGATCCTTTTCACTCCTAAACCCCATCCCATCTCCCACCCTCATCATTCTCAACCCCATCCCCATCCTCACCCTCATTGTCCCCATCCCTACCCCATAAGCCAGTCCAGCTCCTCCCTCAGCACCGAGACCATCCAGCATGTTGTATTTTTTCCCCTCTCATTTCCCCCCCTTTATTCTCCATTTTTTTCCATGGGCAAGAAGAACAATGCCTTCTTGTTTCCCAGCCTGGCTTCCCTCGAGGGATCACGTCACTCGATTGGAGCTCGTTTCCTGCCCCGCTGCTTGGTCATCGCTGCTGATGTAATGCCCAGGGGGGTCTGTGGGGCGAGGGGGGAAGCAGGAGGACTGAAGGGAGTTTTACCCTTGCAAAATCAAACAAAATAAAAACACTGAGACCCTACAGGGTGGCTGAGCTGCGTTTCGGGGCTGAGCACCCGCACTCGGCGCCTGTCCCATCGTGAGATGCTGGGGGAGAAATGTTCTGGGTTTACAGAATAGCTCTTCCTCTGTGCTGTTGTTTACAATAACTTCTTGGATGCTCAGCAGAGAAACCCGACTCCTTTCCCAGAGAGGATTTCCCCCCCCTCCCCGAGAAGCGATGCCGGCCCCGCTGTTATTGTAGGGTCACCATCCCAGCCCGTTTGTGGGCACTGAACGCCCCAAGCAGCCAAGGCCAGATCTTCCTTTTTGCTGACCATGCTTTTTTTCCACCTCCTGCAAACCCGGACCTGGCAGCCCCCAGCTCCTGCCTCCAAAAAGGGACAACCACAGCAAGAAAATGTTTGTTTTTCCTCTCCTCCCCTTTGCCTCTCCGCCTGCCCAGGGAGCTGCCAGAGAAGATTTCCTTCTCATGCACCGTGAAAATTAGAATAATACCAAGCCAGGCCTGCTCCCCGCCGTGCTGTTTGTGCAGGTGTGCAGGGCTTAGCTGAAAAAACCCACTTTTATGAGCCTGAATGTAGGGATTGGGGCTGGCTCCTTCCCCAGCACCCCCTGCAAGGGAGAATCGTGGGCTGGTTGGGTTGGAAGAGACCTGCAATTCTCCACAGCTCCTTGGGCTGGGTGCCCCCCACCAGCTGGGGCTGCCCATGGCCCCATCCACAGCCTTGGGCACCTCCAGGGATGGTGCACATCCACCACTTGGAGAAAGCAGGATCCAACCTGGCAAAAGAGACCAGAAAGACGCAGGAATCCCATATCCATCCCAATTGCTCCCACCTCAGTTTGTCCATCTGCAGAACGGCGCAGTGCTGGGGAGCATCGCCCCCAGGCAAAGGGTTTGGGGCCACAGGTTTCATTGTAAGCGGTGGGAAGTGGGGAGGAACGTGCTGGGCCCAGCAGTTGCTAAGAGACCCACGTATAAACACAGCCATCCAGGGAAAATAAAGTTAATGGGAGCCATGTGGAGGCAGGAGGAGCCCGGCACCCCCACCCCATGCATCCCAACCTGAGCATCCTCAGCAGGGAGCTCCCATCCAAGCACAAAAAAACCAACCAACCTGCAGACCTCAAGGGCAGAAAGCTGGAAAGCAAAGAGGCGGTGCCAGAGAAAGAAAAAAAATCAATCGAAAATGGGATTTTTCCCTCTTTTCTGGTCTGCAAAAGACGGCCAGATGTCTTGGCCAACTTTGGCTTCATAGGAGCTGACTCACTGCTCTGCAACACTCAGCTTCGCCCAAGGAGACGCCGCTCTGCGCTCGTGATCCCGAAAGCTTCCCGCAGGTAGAAAAGCCACAGCCTTAAGGAAAGGGCAAAGAGCAAACGCACACACAAATCTATCTCTGTACTTATAGGAGAGAACTGGGAGGAAGAAAGGAAGAGGAGGGCCGGGTTGTTTTTATTTTAGGAAGTTCACGTGTTCAGTATCGCAAGCAGACGAGAACACAGACAGACACCGCTTGCCTTCAGCCTCGGAGAGGGGCCAGAAGGAGATGAGGTCAAACCCATAAAATCAGCCCTTTGTTTGGCACTGCTTGTACAAAACGTGGTCCTGGAGGGACCATGGAGCCTCGCGTGCCCTCAGAGGGTGGAATTTTCCACAGACCTCCTGGCGCAGCCACGCTTTTCCCAGCGCCGGAGGAAGCTGCTCCAGGTACGGGGTCGGGATAATGAACCCAACATGTTGGATTGAAGGGATGTCAGCTTCCTGCTGCGTCCATCCAGGATACTGGTTGGGGTGGGGAGAGGCTGCTGTCAGCCCCTCGGATCCACCTGGATAAAGGCACGGCGATGGCATCCCTCCGCTCACCCCCAGGTGGCCCAGCCAGCAGCGAATGCCAAGCATTCCTCACGGAGCCAGGCAGGATTAGGGGTGTTTGAGCAGATTAGGAGCATAATTAACACTTGGTTCTGCTCCCAAAAGTTGGGAGCAATTAAGGGAGGGTGGCTCCACAGGTGACAGGTGACCCCGAGCCCCATGGACGTGTCACCATCCCTATGTCAGGTCCTGCTTCCCGCTTGGAGGCTCCGTTGAGCCCAATTCCTTCTTTTTCTTTATGACCCGAGTGTTGCCACCCCAAACCCTTTCCCACACACCTCCTGTGGGGCTGCACAGACCTCTCGCTGACCCAGGCTGGCCACTCACGCCGTGTTTACTTGTTTGCACGCAATGGGGCTGGGACGAAGCACGGCTTCTCCAAGGAGGATCCCTCTGAGATCGGCCTTTCCCAGAAACCAGGGCCGGGCTGGATGTTATGGGGTCAGCTGAGTCAGAGGCTCCAGCTGAAGAGGGTTACCCATGGGACAGGCAAGCAGCAGATCCCCCAGGCTGCCGCTCCTCACGTTTCAGCACGGAGCGAAACACTCTCGGCACGGCTCAGCCAAAAGCCACAGGATTTCATCAGGATTGGGGTCAGTAGGGCGCGTAGCTGCGGCGTCCCTGCTGGGACTTTTGCTGCACGTCTCCCTCGAGGGCTGGGGCTGATGCAGCACATGTTCTACCCCATGTAGGGTGAGCAGGGACACAGCACACAGCCACCCTGTGAGCACAGCGTGTCCCCATCCCGTAGCACGCATCTACTCTATAACCACAGGAGGACCCAGGGCCAAGCACAAAACCACCCCACAAACACAGGAGGACCTGGGATGTGGCACACGACCAACCTACTGACACAGGAGGACCTTTGCCCACCCAGAGGTGTAGGATCACCCGGAACATGGCACAGAGCCACCCCATGGCTGCAGGAGGACCTGAGTCATGGCACAGAACCACCCCAACAAGCACAGTGTGTCCCCATCCCTTGGTACACATCTAACCCACAACTGGAGGAGGAACCGGGACAGCACACAGTCCCACTCCATGGCCACAAAAGGACCTGGGAAACAGCACAAACCCACCCATAGGTGCAGGAGGACCTGGGACACAGCACAGATCCACTCCACAGATCTGCAGCAGGACCTGGCCATAGCACAGACCAACCCCATGGACACAGTAGGACCTGGGACAAGGCATCAACCCACTCCATGGACACAGCAGGACCTGGGACATAGCATTGAGCCACTTCATGGACACAATAGGGCCTGGGACATGGCATCAACCCATTCCATGGACACAGTAGGGTCTGGGACATGGCATGGACCAACCCTGTGGACACAGGTGGACCGGTGACATAGCATTGGCCCACTCCATGGACACAACAGGGCCTGGGACATGGCATCAACTCCCTCCATGGATGCAGTAGGACCTGGGTCATGGCACGGACCAACCCCATGGGCACAGCAGGACCTGGGACAAGGCAGAGACCTACTCTATGCCTGGCCACACTGGGATATGCAACTCTCCATCCTCCACCACCTTCCCATATCACACAGGGTCTCCGACAGCCCTCATCCACCACACCACGACAACATCCCCACCAGACTTTGCTTCGAGCTGCTACATCCAAGAGCCAGGAGCAACCCGAGCCTCACCTCGCCCCACACAACCCCACAACTCACCCCGTCCTCCATGGCTGGGCCTGTAGACGCTGCCCACGCTGAGCCGTGCCTGGTTGTCAGGGACAGCCTGTGCCACCTCGGGGCTCCTGGCAGGCACGAAGACATCGGGACGCACCGCCCCATAGGGTTCCAACGCCCGGAACGGCGGCTGCACCTCGTAGGGCTGATACTGATTCCCATAAGCCGTCCCGCTCACCGGTTGGGACCCAGCTGGAGGTTGGAGGTTATCGTTGGTGATGACTGCGCCGCGTTGGTTGGTGCCGTACGCATCCGCCGTGCCGTGCTCGGGGAGCAGCCCAGCATCGTGGTACAGGCTGTGCGAATAGCGGCGGTCCAGGCCGTCCTGCGGGGCAACGTGGGGCCGCTCGGGATAGAAGCCCTGCGCTCTGTAGGGGCTCTGCTCCTCCCCGTAGTCCTCGTAGCGGGTGCGGGGCTGGAAGGGGTACAGCACGCCGGCCCCCGCCGCAGCCACAGCCACACCGCCGGCGCCGCCGCCCCGGTAATACGTGTAGGCTTCGTCGTAAGCCCGCGGGGCCGCCTCGTGCTGCTCGAAGGGCGGCTGCGGGTAGGCGGCGTGCCCCGCGGCCGCGTAGGCGAAGGACGATGCCGATGAGGACGACGATAATGACGACAACGAGGACGAAGGCTGCCGCGGCCGCCCCGCCGCCCTCACCCGCTGCACCGCCCCGGCTCCGCCGCCGTCCCCCAGCGGCCCGTCCCGCCAGTTATCGGGCACCTGCCCGAAGCCGAATGGGTGCCGCGTGTGACCTCGCACCGTCTCCGAGGCGCTGCGCACCGGGGCTGCTTGCCGCCTTACCCCGCCCCGTCCCAGCACCAGTCGGGCTCCCCCCGGCCGCTCGGGGCCCGGCGGCACGTACTCGGCGCCGCTGTTGAGCAGGCTGTACACCCGCCCGTTGTTCTCCCACTGGATCAGCTGCCGCCACGGCTCCCCCCCGCCGCCGCCGCCCGCCGCCTCCTGCCCGGCCGCCAGCAGGCACACGGCGCAGCTCAGCGCCGCCCACAGCCCCCAAGCCCCGCGGAGCCCCATTGCCGCCCCGCTAGCGGCCCCCGGCCCCCGGCCCGCCGCCTCTGCCCATCCCTGGCGTCGCTCGGCTCGGCTCGGCTCGGCTCGGCTCGGCTCGGCTCGGCTCGGCTCGGCTCGGCTCGGCTCGGCTCGGCTCGGCTCGGCTCGGCTCGGCGGCCGCGCTCGCTGCGGGGCGGCGGGATCTGGGGGGCGACGCCGGGTCCTAAGCGCCTCCTCCGCCCCCGCCCCGCAGGCAGAGAGAGGAGGGATTTGAGGGGGGGGGGTGTCCGAGTGTCCCTATCCCACATCCCGCCCCAAAACCTCCCCGCACCTCGGGACCTCCCCCGATAGCCCTCCCCCCATTCATCCTCCGCCCCCCTCCCTCCAATCTCCCTTCCCAAATTCCTTCTCCCAAATATTCCCCCAAGTGTCTTGCCTCCCAGCTATCCCCCCTCCCCCCGACAAACATCCCTCCCCGATAGGGACCCCTCAAGGATCCCCTCCCCAACATCCCCTCCCCAAATACGCCTTCCCCAAACACAACCCCCAATTAACCCCCCTCCCCGGTATCCCCACCCAGAAACCTCCCCAAGTCCCCCCCACCAAATGCCCCTCCCAAACATCCACCCTCCCAAAATACCTCCCCCTAAATAAACCCCAATGCACTCTCCCAAAACCCTTTCCGTGTCTCCCCTCCCCAAATCCTCCCTCCCCAAATCCCTCCCCCAAACATCACCCCAAATACCTTCTTCTTAAATACCCCAACCCCCTCAAATGCCCTCTCCCAAATGCTCCCCCAAATACTCCCCCACCAAAATACCCCTCCAAATACCCCCTCCCCAAACTATTGCTCCCCCCGAAGCATAACCCCTCACTATATATCCCCTAGATCTCAATAAATGCCACTGTTCCCAGTCAGGATCAAAAGCCACAGCAGTGTTTTCACCCTCTGTCTTCACGCCACCCCAATGCTTTGAGTCCAATCCTGCAGACTTCAGGGTTAGATAAAACCGCTGTGAAATGGCCCCAGAAGAGGGATGTGGACCCAAAAGCCCCTCTCTGCACTGTAGGTCTAATACTGGGGTGAGGAGCAGGATGCCCTCTCAGTCTTCAACTGTGCCCCAAAGTGGAGCTTATCCCCCTTTGAGTCAGCGTGGGGACACCCAGAGATGCTCATCCCATCGCCCCCTGGGGAAGGAGAGGCACCCAAAGCCCCGTCCCTGCTTCCCTGTTGCTTTAAGTCCCGGCTGTGCATTTTCCACGTGGAGATTTTTTCCTTTTCTCCTTTCATCCCTCCCTTCCTCCCCTGCCCAGACTATGGGGCCAGCACAGGGACTGATGGGGACGAGCATCTAAGCAGGGCTCACCCCAGCACTGGGCACCACCATGGGGACAGAAGCAACCCCCGGGTTCTCCCACAGCTGCATCCCAACCCCCCATTCCTTTCTTTCTCCGTCCTTCCCTCTGCGCTCCTCCCTTCTCCCCGCAGGGACTGGAAATACCAGAGTTGATGTCATAGGCAGCGGCTCGCCAGGACGGGAAGCTCAGCCCAGCCTCCCCCTGCTGCTTCCCCCTGTCCTATGGCTCTGTGTGGGGACGTGGGGTCATGGGGTTGCTCCTCAGCCCAGCCCTGCACACAGCCAGGCTGTGGGCACGCAACCCCACAGCCAGCTTACCCCCTTTGGTTGTCCTCAGACCCCCCCTTGACTCCAAAACCCCATACCTGGGCGCCCCACGTGGCTCGTTGTCCCCTTCCCAAGCACGAAGGCACACCGAGCAGGGCCAGCAGCTCTGTCACATCATCCATGCGACAACGCGGTGGCATTAGGGACACCATCCTCACCTCCTTCACTGGGGGACACAGGATCCCACCCCACATCCCCCTTGGGGCGGCCACATGCCTGTCCCCAAGCAGGACCCTGGGCCGCTAGAGGAGGTGGTGACACTGCAGCACGGGGGGGCCAGCACCCACTAGATGGTGCCAGCAGCCCACACTTGGGTGGGGACAGCCACCCCCTTGGTGTCCCACCAGTTCCCTTCTCACCTCCCTTACCTCTCCCCATATAACCAAACCAGCTGCAAGGATCACCACTTCTGCACAATTTTCCCATCGATGTGGTTTCCGGCACGGTTTGCATCGATGCTTGCTTAAATTTTTAGGGTTTCCCAATGCTACGGAACTGTGCCAGGCTCCCCTCCAACCTCAGTCTCTCAATCAGGCAAAAAGAAGCACTGCTTTCACTTAAAAAAGGACTTTCCCCTCAGTTTTAATGCAAGATTCGGTGGTTTCCAACCCTCCTCCCAGCTGGCAACTGGGGGCTTCCCATTCCTCCCAGTATCTGCCCAATGCTCACCCAAGGGAGAGACCAAAAGCCAGTGGTGATAGCACTTGTGGGTCACGATGGGGATTCAATGGGGTCCCCCAACCTTCATTTCTTTCTGCAATACATCACTTCTGTTTTGCTCACAGAAGGAATCCGTGCTGCTGAGCGTGGTGGCTGCTTGCTCCGGAGTGGTAGGTGTATAAATATATAGTGAATAAAATGAATAGTTTTGTTTGTTCTGCTCTTATCTAATTTAATAGCTTCTGGGTGAGCAATTACGCTCTGTAACAAGAGCAAATAAGCGGCATTAGCGTAATTGGTTGAGTATTACTGTGCTTTATGCTCCATAATGCAGCAGTAGGACCGCAGCACTTACTCCTTAAAAGAGGTCTTTGTGCCCTGCTCAAAATAAACAGCTATCCACCGGCTGGCCCAGGCTTCCCCGGGGTTAAAACAGAAGGAAAAATGGAGGAAGGAAAGAAAAATAGTCTTCAGCCAGCCGGGCTACGTACATGGGTTAAATGGTCATTAGTGCATCTCTATGCTTGGAATCATATCTGGGTTAATGTGCCCCGTGATGGACATCTCCATTAAGAGCAATTGAAAAACGTGATGGGAACTGTCTGGGGAAGAAGAGAAATGCGCTCCGGGAGTGGGGAGGAAGGGGGGAATCTCACCTCCTTCAGCTTGTTTGGTTGCTGGGATGAAGTGAGGGGCAGCTCCGGATGCGGTGATGCTGGGGAAGGATGGCACACCATGGGCACAGGGGAGCAAACACCTTCTTCTTCCAGCATCAAGGCACTCAGATCTCATTTCTGCACTTCTAGAAGTGAATGTCTGATTCTCTGTGCCATGCAGGGGAATCCCCCCAAAGCCACCCAGCCCTTGGTGGCACCCCATGAGGAGTCCAACAGTGAGGGCAGTGCCCGCCCCTGTAAGCCGGTTAGTTTGGCTCCCAGCTGCTACAAGGCTGATTACCAGTTTGCTCCCTTTTATCCCATGAAAGCCGCCTCACGCCGTGAATCCGCCCGTGCCACGGCATCTAAACCTGGCCAAGAATAGCATCAACCCCAAATCGGATCATGCTCATTGACTAACCTCACTAATCCTGCAGAGGGAAAAAAAAACCAAACCTTATGGGGTCGGGGAATTTCAGATGCAAGCACAAATCCAGCTTTGTTTTGTTAAAAGCAAACTCTTCTTCCTATAGATCTGCGGGCTTCTGTGGCTCAGGAGGTGGAGGAGGATGTTCAAGGCCAGGTTGGATGGGGCCCTGGACAGCCTGGTCTGGGATTAGATATGAAGGTTGGTGGCCCTGCATATGGAAGGGGGGTTGGAGCTTCGTGATCCTTGAGGTCCCTTCCAATTAAAGCCATTCTATGATTCTATGAATGGGGCACAGGACTCCATTTCAGGGTGGAGCAGAGCTGTCTTCTCGGCCAACCACTGGGACAGAATGAATAGATGGGAATACGGCAGGTCCCCACAATGCTGCACCTCGTTCTCAATCTGTATTTCAGTTCCTAAATATCTGCACACCAGATGAACCAGGGGAAGGCGGGAAGTTGTCCCCTGGTGCTGTTCCAGGAGATGTGGGACACAGTGAGCTCCAAGTGGGAACATCTCTTTGGGAACCCTGAGCCTGAGGGCTGTGGTGGGGAATGGTGGCAACGGTGCCATCTGTTATAAATATATGACATATCTTTGGGTTTTACTGGCTGGCATTGAAGCAGCCAGAGTGCTAGAAGAAGAGGGAACTGATGGGTTTTCAAAGGATGGAGGGCATAGCTCATAGATCCTGAGTTTCCTCTTGAACTTTTATCCCACAAGATGCTTTCCTTTCTTTGGGGCAGCTCCAGGAAGGATGTTCCATCCGTTAGGACAGGAGAAAACTGGAAATGGTCCACCCCCAGTGGGTAACAACCCTCCCAGCAAAATTGGAAGCAGTGGAAAGCCATTTTTGCTGGAGACCAAGCCGTACCCCATGGAAGGGCTGAGCTTTCTCATGGTTGCAGCCACAGGGTTGTTTTTCCCCATCAACCTTCCCCCAGTCAAAGCGCTGGACCCCAGAATCTCCTTCTCGCTCCCCCCTCACCAGCATCTACAGAGAGAACAAAATAACAAATCCTGCAGCACGCACCGTGCTTTGAAATGGAAAGGAAGGAGTAGGAGGAGAAGGAAAGCAGCGACGCTCGGGAAGCATAATCTTGTTAAAAATCTCAGCAGGGACACGGCATAATTAATACTAACAAATCCATTTCAGAACAATCCCTCGGTCGGGTCTGCGTAAATCAGGAGCCCAGCAAGTGCTTCCAGTGTACCGTCAAAAATGCAGCTGTTTGCAAGGGAGAAGGGGTTTTGCCAGGTTAGGACAAGAAAAGAGATTTTTTTGCACTCTGGGTTTGCTCAGGAATGAAGGGAAACGAAAGGGAAAGAAATGAAAGTTCTTTACTATGAGAGTGGGAGGTGCTGGAACAGCTGCCCAGAGAGGCTGTGATGCCCCGTCCATCCCTGGAGGTGTTCAAGGCCAGGTTGGATGGAGCCTGGGCTGGTATTAAATGGGGAGGTTGGTGGCCCTGCGTGTGCCAGAGGGGTTGGAGATTCATGTTGCTTGAGGTCCCTTTCAACCCAAACCATTCTGTGATTCTGTGATTCTGGAAAACCCAATTTATGATGGGCTGCAATGGGGAACTGGGAGAGGGTGGTCTGCATTGTCTCTCCAGGGCAATTACATTTAGGAAAGCAAGCACGAGCTTCACCATCGCGCTCTGCCACACACAGTAGCTGGTATAATTATAAGATCCCATCCTTAACTCTGCGCTCTGACAGCCCTTCCTTTCTGGCAGCAAAATCCAAATGGGAAGACAGACGTGGCCTCTAGGATCGAGGAGATGGGGGACCCCACATCCCTCATTTTCCCTCTGCAGAAAGACAAATTTTGGTCAATTCCATGACCCTCCTCTTCCACTCCTCCTCCTCATCCCCTAAACGAAGCCCATCAGCCTGCATTAGCTCCAGCTCCCTGATCCCTGCCCAGGGAGCATCTCTTGCAAAACAAATAGCTCTGCATCAGCAGATGTGTCTGGGGTGATAAAAGCTGGTCAGCAGGGACGGTGCGCTCCTGTTCCATATTAATATCCACTGGCCGCTTCAAAACTTATTAGGACCTTGAATATATCAGCAGGTTTTCTGCTCCATCTGCCAGCATGGGGAAGGATGGATGAGTTCCTCGTGCTCGCCGGAGCCTTCTGCTTCTGAAAGATGAAAAAATGCAAATCCTGGTCAGAAACAGAGCTTTATTTAAGGGCAAAAGAAGGATCTGGGAGAGGTGGGGCAGGGAGGGAGTTGCCAGCTCGGGTTCTGTTGGTCTGCTCTTATTTAGGCTGCAAAATTCACCTTGAGAGTTGGGATTTTTGGAGAAATTGAGCTCCAGCCCAGCACAGACCTGCAGCTGCATGCTAAGCAGAGCTAGGGAACTGGGGACAGCTGGCCCAGATCTGGTGGGATGGAGATAAAAGACCAAATCCAGCTGTTAAACCCTGGAGAGAAGGGGCATTTTCCGTCTGAATAATGAAAGTGAGTGCTTTGAAGTGAGTGAAAAGGGCTCAGGTTGCCTAGGGTCCCACCACGGAGCCATCTTAGAGCCAAGATGCCAATAAACCTTACATTCCTCTCAAATGGGAGTTAGGGAACTTCTGGAAACCCCAGTTCTGGAAGAAATGAGAGATTGAGGAGATGCTGAAGGCATGATATTCTGTTCAAGGTCTTCCGCAGGTGGAGACAGCTTCTTTCTTTTCCAAAGCAGCCATTCAGCCAGAGGAAGGCGCTTTGAAAAGAGCAAACCCTACCTTCTTGCCTATGACGGGATGATTTATGCAGGTTACACTGATTTGTAACATGAATTTTGCAATATCATTTAATATTCCTTTTGTTGTACAACTTGGAGCAACCTAAATGGGAACCTGAATATAATAACGCTGTTCACTGAAGTAAGCTCCTTTCATCCCCCCAAAAAATGGGCCTGGAGGTGCTCTCCCAACTCCCAGCTTCTCTCTAATGACATCTCCATCTCCTCCTTTCTATACATAATTCCCTCCCTTCGGGTCACTCAGCCCATTGCTGTGAGGCTGGTGGCTGCAGGAGATGCTGTAGCAGGTCCATGTCAAACATGGCAGCTGGGGACGAGGAAAGAGGTAGAAAAATGATAATGGTTGGAGCAGCTGGGGGGACATTAGGCATGCAGAGGTCATAGAATCATGAAATAGCTTGGGTTGGAAGAGACCTCAGAGATCATCTGGTCCCAGCGAGGTACACTGGGGTTGGACCAGGTAAGAGAATTCAGCCCAAAGATCCCACCTTGCCACCACCACCCATCCCCAGTTATTTCAATCAACCCCATCTTGATAGCCCTGGTCCTGCAGCAGATAATGGGATTAGAGGAAATATCCTTACGATTATGGGTTGTAGCTGGTGATGAATTCCTACACCTCCAGCCACGTGGAGGATGCCAAATGCTGAAGAAAACAACATATTTTTTGTATTTTGTTATACATATTTTGTTGTACTGAGGTTTATTGGGGAGCTATTGGTGGTTAGTGGATGGTTGGACTGGATGATCTTAGAGGTCTTTTCCAACTGTGGTGATTCAATGATTCTACGACTCTGTGGCATTTTGGACATCCTAGTCATGCCCCCACAGATGGCCTTGGGACCACCACTGCTGGACCCTTGTGAATGTGGTGATCCAAGCCATACTATTTGGGCAAGAGGTTTCAAGGCTTCCTGCCTTTGGTGGATGCCCCATCCCTGGAGGCACTCAAGGTCAGGCTGGGGGGCCTCTGAGCACCTGACTGAGCTGTAGGTTCCCTCTGCTGATTGCAGGAGAGTTGTACTGATGGCCTTTAAGGGTTCCTTCCAGCTCAAACGATTCTATGATTTATTATCTGCCTCAGACAGAGGCTCCTTACTGTTGTTAACCCCAGCTTGCAATCTCCTTTCAAAACAAAGCCAAAAGCAAACAGCAGAGCATCCAGCATCCTCTCCCCCATCCTCCCTCCCTTGGGTCCCGAGGTCAAATGAGACCCATGGCTCCATGCAGGGGATCACGCTGCCAAGAGACCAGCCCAGCCATACACACAGCATTTAGGGCCAGACAGAAACACTCCTCACTCCCAGCCCAGCAAGAGGGAAGCAGACTGTTTTCTCAGCTCTCTGCAAGTGTGACAGGGTGTCTGTGCTCGTCTCGGAGCTCACCCGGCTGCTTTCATTGAAAGGAAAAGCTGTTTTTAGAGGCCTAAAAAAAAAAAAAAGTGGGGGAAAAAAAAAATTAAAGTGTTTTGCCATAGAATCAATTTTTCCTCAGCGGGTAAAGCTGACTAATTCGTAAACTGTGAGAAAAGAATAAGGAAAAAAGGCAGCAAGCAAGAGGTGCCAAATGAGAATAAGCGGAGAGCATCGCTAGGCAAAGGGATGATATGTCATCAAGAATGTGTGTTTTCTCCCAGTGAAACATGGGGGAAAGCTAAGTTTTTTGGGTGTCAGCACTGCTCTTATTGATCCCGTATCGTAACTCAGCCCCCAGCCAACACCTCCCCTTTATTCTGGCTCAAGCCTACTTTTAGCAGAGGATAAAAAGCAAGTACAGAGGGTTAGCACTGCTAATTAGAAAGGGTCAGAGAGGAGGATCTAAGGGGATGAAAGCCAGGCGAGGAGAGTGGATTCCCTCAAAACTGGCATCTCTGCAGCCATTGGAACAAAGCATCCCTCAGCAAAACAGCTCCTTGGGAAGCACAGCACTGATGGTGATGCCCAGCTCTCGAATTGAGGTGGAGCTGGAAAGCTGATTTTTTCTCAAACCTGGGTTTGCGGATGACCTATTTAGACTGGCTTTGGTAGATCTCAGACTGTATCCCATGTATAATGTGATTACAAGGCTGTGTAATTGCTGCGTAATTGTCCTTCTTCCTGAGGCTGGTGCACCCCGGAGTTCCAACCTCTCAATCTTAATTAAAAAGAATAAATCTTAGGCTCAATCATAATTTCAGAGTTGGAGGGGGAAGTGTCCCAGCAGGCAACCAACCTCTGCTGCATAAGGGGAGCGTGAACACATTTGTCCTGAAGAAGGGTCTCAGACGTGTCAGTGCCTGTCATTAAGAGTCTAATGGGATGCCCTTTAACCTGCAGTTTATCTCCTTGGACTGTTTGACAGAGCAAAGCTTCAGGAGGAGCACGGCCACACACCTGCCAGCTACCTGAGAGCGATCCCAAGAAGCTTGGAGAGTGCTGATAGAGGAGAACTCCATCCCTCCAGAAACCTCACCGCTCCCATATGTATTAATGAAAAAAATAATGAGAATTAGTGGGGAAAAAAAAAAAATTAAAAAAAATTAGGCTCTTCATCAGTTATCTAACACAGGAAGGAAAATCTTCAGAGATCACCATCTCATTCCACCAGCATGTCCATCTCAGCACCAAGACACACAGAGGGAAACCAGAGCCCCTTCCAGCCATACCCTCACCTTAGGCTCAGGACCAGAAGTGAATTCAGCATCTTGCAGACCTGAGGGATGAGCTCGGCTGAGATACGACTCTTAAAAGTGGAGGTGGAGAGATGGGGACTTGCACGTGTCGAGTGGTGATGGGTCAGAAGAGGCCATCGCACAGCTGTGTGCTTGGGGAAAAGGGCTGAGCTCAAAACATTCTAATGATATTTAAGTTTTTGTCTCCTTCTCGCCACCCACATTTGTCCAGTTCTACCTTGGATCCTCGCCTCTGACTTGAGAGATGAATTATGTGTGGTGCAAACAAGTCCTGTCTTTGTTTTAAAACTTCTTTCACTCCATGTCTCCTGTTTCTCACATTGTAAGGAAGAATAATCACTCCTCGCTTGCCCTTCCCTGCTGCTCAGGTTTTTATAGACCTCTGCCACAGCTCCCATCTGTCATCCCTCTCCTATGCTGATAAGCACCAAGTTATTTAACTTTCCTCACACAAAGCTGTTCCACCCCTCCGGTCTCCTTTGAAACCCCTCTAAATTGTCACCTAGGGAGATCTGATGTCTCAATGCAGCAGTTTGGAGCCACCAGACGTGTACAAGAAATGCACAAACAGTGCCCCATGTCTGGCTGAAACCTCTACAAGTGAAAATTTGATTATTTCCACTTTTAACCATCTCACACTTACCCAGAACAGTCTTCCAGGCAGTGATCTGACTTCTTAAAATGGCAAGTCTTGAATCACAAGCCGCTCTGAACTGCTCTCTGTGATGAGTTCTGTTCGGTTGTCATGCTCTCCTGTCTTCTGGTTCCCAGAAACCATGAAAAAGTCAGAGAAAAACACACACGTAATAAATTCATGATGGATTTCCAAGGAATTTCTTGTCTCTTTCTTGAGTGGGTCAAGGTTGGACCCCATAGAAATGAGTGGGGAAAAAGGTGGTGAGGAGGTCTTGAACAAAGCTAACCAGGGCAGTCTTAAATGAAATTGAAGGCAGGGGTGCACTGTGAGGAAGGAAAGGATGCTGGGATGGAGGAACCCTTTGGGCAGCAAACCCACCTTGGCCAAATAGCTGTTTAACTTCTCTGACAGCATCTTCCAGAGACCCATTCATCTTTTATGGATGGAGGTCTGCAAGCACTCCCTCTTCGTCCCCAGTTTTGTTCTTAAAAACTGTTCCATCAAAGAGATCTATGAAGGGCTCAGTTCCCAGCTGACAAGCTATCTATTTAGAGTTGATATGCCTGAGAACATTCACCAGGCCTTACTAATGGGAAAGTGCTGAAGGGAGCAAACCCGCAAAGCAGCCACCACAGAAACATGATTCCATTATCCATTAATGTTCCCCAGCGTGGTGAAACAGCACATCCTCACTCCTCCTCATCTCCTTGCTTTGGTGCTCTAGATCAGCTTAGCCCCCAGGGAGGGGTCTGTCTGGGGAGAGCACAGCAAGGCGACACATGGATACCATCTCACAAGGGCTTGAGGTTGGATACTCCAGTGCTCCAGGCCTGCAGTTGCAATGACAAGAAGGCTCATCCAGGGTTATGGTTATCCATGGTGGATGGCTCTGGTTGAGGAGCTGTGTCCTCACCATGGACCGCAGTGCTTCACTCAGCACGGAAGAGCACCTCATGCTGTGATAAGGATGTAGGTGTAGTAGGGTTGCATCTACTGGGGGCTGGAGGAGCATCCAAGCTGAGGATGGAGAAAGCTGGAGCAATCTGCAAAGCACCCTGGCAGCCTGGAGCATTTTAACCCTCATTGCAAAGATCCCAAAAGGCAAAGAGTGGGTGGAAAATGAAATCTGGGGTAAAAAGGGCGGGGGGCAGGCATGGTTTCGGTGTTTGCTTCCCAGAGAAAACTTCTCCCTCCAGCGCATCTTCATTCAAGCTGGGAAAATAAAGCAAATGAAATAAAAGCCTTCCTCCCAGACCACATCCACAAAGAAATGCAGGTGATTGCATTCACGTCCTCATGCCCCGGGCAATGTTTTACTCCTGGCGCACTGAGAAGCAAAGCATGACCTCGCCTCCTTGAAATCAAAGATTTAGCCGTGGATGCTCACAGAGCTCATCGAAACAGGAGAAGCGCGGAGCTGAGATGAATGGACAATCAGGTCGTGGCTGTTTCCTCTCCCTAATGCGTGTGTAAATAAATGCAGCATCTCCAGCCAGGCGATGACACATCAGATATGACTGATCCAGTGCTTTTTCTGGCTTAAGATTTCCAACTTTCGGGTTTTAGGAAAAAAAAAAGCCTTCTTCTGATAAATACTTGTGGTTGTGGAGCTTGTGTTTAACTTGACAGCAGGACAAAACCAGAGAAGGCCATGAAACAAGAGGCTAAATATGGGTATTAAGCATGAGAAAAAACCTTGAGATGAGAGATAGGATTGAGAGACCAGAATGGCTGAGAGGAGCTGATGGAGACATCCAAAGCAATGAATGCTAATGTCTGTGTCATCCATCACCATCCAGGAGATGGTCCAAGTGCCCTGTTTCACACCTCGGAGCTGGCAGATGTGTGGTGTGAGGAGCCAGCAGGATTTGGGCTCTGATGCCAACACAGCTTTGCACCAGCACTGGGCATCTCCATCCCCATGTAAGGGATGAAGCCATACACCTCTCCCAGTCACCGTGCTGCCTTTATGGGTGAGCTATAGCTCTGCAGAGGTGGTGTTGAAACCCATTTCTAATCCTCTAGAGCAATGTATAAATGGACATTGCTGCCCAGCCCTTTGCAGCCAAGTGGGGAAAGCCATCAGCAGTAGAAAAAGGTGCTCCCACAACCTATTAAAGGAACATCCTGGGGTATTGATTGCACACAAGGCCCCAGTGTGGCCAAATGGAACAGCTGCCACAAATTGCCCCTGAGATTTACAGATGGTGCTTTGGTGACACACGAGTTTTTGTGAGGACGTGAAGGACGTCGTTTTTGATGCATCTCCACTTGTTCATGATCTTACTTCCTTTTATGTGTTCCATAAATTTTTCTAAGAGTGCTTTTATAGGGCCATTTCCTAATGAACAACTGTGCCAATTGGCTCTTCGAACGACGTCAAGGTAATATTGACAGCCTATGCCCATGTGGTACAAAGCAAATTAATGTTGTTAACTCCTCTAAGTTCACAGGTCCTCACCTGCCTGGAAATGCCTTGGATCAATTCTTTCAACACCCTTCAGATCCCAAGATATACGTGGTGCCATCAATTACTTACGGCTGCACACCAGCATCTCTTACAGAACCCAGGCTTGGGCTCGAGTGGGAAATATCTCTATGTTTAAGATCAGCTTAGTGTTTGTTGTGAAGAACCATAGAATCATAAAGGTTGGAGAAGGCCTCTGAGATCATCTAGTCCAACCATCCACCTACCACAAGTAATGCCCACTAACCACGTCCCTCAGTGCCACAGCTCCATGGTTCTTGAACACCTCCAGGGATGGTGACCTCAGTACTTCCTTGGGAAGTCCAAACACTCATTTGGAAAAGAAGTTTTTCTTAGCATCCAGCCTGAAAAGAAAGTTCTCTGCCTATCGAGGAAGGTTTTCTTTGGCTCTGTGGACAAGGCTGAGGCATCCTAACCTGGAGATATCCACAGGGAAGTGGGACCAATGCTGGGTTGTGCCCAGCCTGCAAAGCAAGACTGAGAACGAGGGCAGTGTTGCAGATGGAAAAGGCAAAATGTGGTCAGACATGGCAGGCACATATAGAAACCCAGCAGGATAGAGAGGAAAAGAGGAGTCAGAGATACAAGTGGCTTTCCAAACACATTGCCTCACCTTGCAGCACTGCTGGCGGGCAGCCCAGCTGGCACCATGGGCTGGGGAAGATGCTCTGCACCAGAAAAGCAGCCAGAGGCTGGGAACAAACAATTGCCCCCAGCTTGGTTTATGAGCAGAACACCAGGCACCGCTGCAATGAAATCATTGACAGATTATCCACCAACACTGTCAGACCGGCCCAAAATCCCCCCTTTGGAGTCTCCAGTCTTTTAAAACAAGGTTTATTTGGGGTGAGGTGGAAAATTGCAGGGGCCAAGGAGGCAGTTCACACTGAGATCACCTATAGTGCTTGCTCCGGGCAGATTGCGCCGGCTGAAATGCAGACATGAGGTTATACTCAGGACAGATTTCCTGGATAAATAAGCCACTAGCCTTTATACTTGTAACCAGGCAACATGCAGACATGTGGGCGTAGGATGCCAATGAATGTTTATATTGGGCATCGTAACTTTTATTTACTGTTGGACTGATGCTATTCTCTCGTTCTGAAGAAGAAAGGAAGGCTTACTGCCAAGCTGAACAGGGGTGGACTTGTGCCTTATAACCAAACCCCATCAGGAATAATGCTATCACATCTCCATCCCACCACACCAAGGTGGTCTCTGCTGCAGCTCCTTGGCATGGGGAGCAGCTCTTCAAACAGGTAATGTTCTCCATCAGCAGCATTCTACATGCAGAAGTTCAAACAGAGGAGAGAGAAGCTCAAATCTGGCTTTTAGAGATGCAGCACTATTAAAGTTTCATGTCCTCCCCTTGCTGTTGGCTGCCCAGATCCATTTAGCAGATGCATGATAGCAGGTTGGGGAAGGCAGGGCAGGCACGCGGAGTTTTCTAGTGCAAACGAGTAAAAATAAATAGATTGGTAAAACAGCCTCTTCAGAAATATAAAAGATGCCAGCAAGAGCTTCCAGAATGGCCCCAATGAAGGTCTTTGCTCTTCTTCCCCTCCTTCTTTGCCTCCTCTCCAAATTTCCCATTCTACCCAGGTTTCCCTCCCATAACCCTTAACCATTTGGCACTGTGGGAAGCGTTGGAAAGAAGAGGGAAATAACAGTTTTCTCCCCCAAATGCTGCCAGCTGAGCTCCCTGGCAGCTCCCATCTGCGTGCACGTGTCCCACCTGCGCTGCTCTAGCAGAAATAGCATTACTGCAAACACTGCTCAAAATAACGATTAATAGCGCGCTCTGCCATAAAAATGTCAAGCCTGGGTGAAAAGTGAAGCTCACAGGACCATCAAAGCGAATGAGTAATCAGGATTCCATGCCCAGCCCTACGCTGCATCAATCCTTGCTGGGAACAGGGAGGGTGCTGCCTCTGCACCCCCAGGACATGGGCTGCCCCAGCCTTGCACCTCCAGCCAGGGCAGATGATGCATTGGGAAGGTGGACAGGATGGTTTAGCTGAGAAATTTAGAGGGAGTTATGCTCTGTTTCTTAGGAAAAGGGCTCCAAAACAGAAGCTCCTGATGGAGAAAACAAGCAAGGCATTGCCTTAGGAAGCACGGCCTGGCCACAAACAAGACAAGTATCTCCAATTTTCATGTAGTTCCTCACCTGGTGTTTATCCACTCTAAATGCATTTGGCTTGCTTCTGTGGAGACCTTGTCCAGGATGCTTTCCAACCTTCTGGTTGTTTTGTACCCCTGGCAAGGGAAAACAAACCTAGAGGCAAGGAAACCTGCTCTGCTCACTGCACGCTCCATCTTCCTTCTTCTGTTGTGTTCTCTCCTCTTTTCCCTTCTCCCTTAGGCAAGGCAAGTGAACACGAACTTTGGGAAACAGAATCACACTGCTGCATCCCTTGAGGCCAACCTTACTGTCTTTACCTCTCCTCCACCCTGTTTATACAGATGCAGTTTCCATGCTCAATCAGTACTGGTATGAAACGCACGTTGGATGATACGAAGAGGTCAGGGTGAGACAAATACCATTGGTAGTCATAGACATCACCTGCTGGGACAGTGGGCACAGGGGGTGATGAGGGAACCAGAGCAGCCCCATCCCCAGAGCTAACTCACAGCATCTTCCCCACTGAATCATAGGATCACAGAACCACATAATGGCTTGGGTTGGAAAGGACCTCAAAGGTCGTGCAGTTCCAACCCCCACCATGGGCAGTGTTGCCATAGGAAATTCCAAAATGGCAGCTCTGGGTTTGATTGCAACCTGGACCACGAAGGCAACAGCATGCAATCTCTCCACAGAAATTAAGGGAAGATTCAGAGTGAAATCAAAATGCTTCAGTCTCACCCTGCTAGGTTGTTTCATTTCAAGAAGTGGCTGCGTTCCACTTGGGTAATGTTTGAACAGTGTAATGTGAGATGTAATACGAAGCCTATACATAAGTGAGACAGTAAAAAAGCCGGGATGAAATTAAAATGATAACATCTAAATGAAACATTTTGACTATTAGAATGAAGTGACATTGAAAAGATCCATTATGACACTTTTGTTATAACGGCAGTGGGGACTGGTTTTTTTTGTTGGTTTTTTTTTGTATTAATATGCTTCTAGGAATTTTTCCAGTTGAATAAAACTGCGTGCTCCGCAAGAAAACTCCCACAGCAGCAACATGGCAAAGGGCTTTTCTGCCACTGCTCTCCTTTGGGAGGACTGGATATTAGGAAAAGCTCTGAATGAGTGGTGATGCACTGGCACAGTCCACCCAGGGAGATGGTAATGTCACCATTCCTGGATGTGATCAAGAAGCATGGAGACGTGGCACTGAGGGACATGGTCAGTGAGTTATATTGGTGGTAGGTGGATGGTTGGACTAGATGATCTTAGATGCCTTTTCCAACCTTAATGATTCTATGATTCTGTGGTCTCCTGTGTATCTTGAATTAAGTCTGGAAGAGGATGCAGGAGAAACCGTGCATCTGCAAGAGCTCCCTGTCCCCAAAGCCACCCAACCTCATCCATCCTTCCCTTGGAGATGTGGCACAGCTCTCCTCCAACCGTCCTTGATTCCCATCCCTCGGTTCCCACCTCTCCATCATTGCTGCAGTTTGCCCAAAGTCCAAGGAAAAAGGAGGAAATAAAAAACCTGAAAAATCCCCTGTGCATTTATTAAGGATCATTTTGGTCACAGCAGTAAATTGCTGGCAGCTCCAGCCCCATCATCTGAGCAGCTGCCGTGTGGCCTCCAACCCTTCCTGCTGGAAGCCAGCCTGGAAATGAGCTGGCCCGAGTATGAGAGTGGAACCCAGAGGACAGAGGGGATTTGTTCCTTGAAATTAAACCCAGTTAATATCCTGCCACAGGGGAAGCAGAGAGCTCTGGCTGAGCACAAAGGCAAATAATGAAGCTGCCCTGAACATGGTGTCCGTGGGCAGGGTGAGGATGCGATGGTGGAGGAATGGGATTAAAGTCAGGCTGCCCAGTGCAGTTCTAGCAGCCTGTAGACACCAAGCATCATCATCTGGTGGGCTGCAGTGGCACCGTGGGCATCAGGTGCCATCTGGCCTCCAACCCAGCACTGCCCAGCATCCCTGCCTGCTCCAGCCCAGGATGCCAGCTCCAGCAGTGACAGCACTGCACATTGTCACCCCCCAGCTCCGGCGGTGTCCCCTACTCTTCACATGGGAGCTCAGCTCCTCTTTCACACACAAGTCTGAGCGAATACCTGTTGGGTACCGTATAAGCAGTGATTCCTTTTAGTTTATCATAGGGACAAGTGTTTTCAAGCTTCGATATTCACATTTTGGCTCAAGGACACCAAATCCCATTCCCCAAGATCTGGGCACTCCCCCAGCACTGAGCAGGTCCATCTGTACCCCGAGATGTGCCCAGCAATGGCTGGAGATGGAGTGAAGGTTCTCAGTCCCGCACCATCACAGGAGACCCAGTTCAGATCCAGCTTCCATCTGAGCAGTCAGACTTGGGTGTCTCAAACCCTGAAGAAAGTTTGGAGAAAGGTGTCCCTTCGGGGGTGTTTTGGGCTGGAGACAAACGATTGCTCCGCAGGCCGCTCTTATGCACTGCAGGTCATCCATTACAAGACATCAGGATATTAGGCTGGATATTTGGAAAAATTTCTTCTCCAAAAGAGCGGCTGTGGCACAGGCTGCCCAGGGAGGTGGTGCAGTCACCAAACCTGGGGGTGCTCAAGAACTGTGCAGGTGTGGCACTGAGGGACATGGGCATGGTAGGTTGGGGTCAACAGTTGGACTAGATGATCCTAGTGGTCTTTTCCAACCTTAATGATTCGGTGATTCTATTTTATGATTCTGAGACTTTACTTGCACGTTTGCAGTCCTTGTCAGTGCAAAATTAGTTGGCAAAGGTGAAAAACCACTTGTCCACAATCTGATAAAACTGCTCCTCCTGCTTCTGCTGGCAGAGAGGGAATGAGACAAAACCTTAGGGTGGAATAAGCTCGATTCCCCAGCTTGTCCTGGGGTTTCCTTTTGCATCAACACCACACCACTGGTCCTGCTGTTGTGTGCCATCCCTCCGGACTCCATCAACCAGCAGACCAGGCTAAACCTAGTGTATTAACTAGGGTACGAATCAAAAAGCCAGATAAATCACAGATGCAGATTGATCTATATGGTTTAAATAAAACCTTTCGAACAGAGACATTATCTGCTGGAAACCCTTAATGAAGAGTTAGCAGTGTTCTCAGAAGCAGAAATACTCTCAGCAGGAAGGCAGGATATCTATTAAAGTCGGTAAAATTAAATGAATGGGGCTCAAAGCTGGTGATTTTTAATACACCAGTTGGACATTGCAAATTTAAGCTAATGCCATCTGGAATTAGTTCTGCTCCCAAGGTATTTCAAAGAGTAATTTAGCAGATATTTGAGGGATTAGGAGGTGCAGAAGTTACAGCAGATGATATTTTAATTTGGACCGTGGAACCTCAAGGACCAGCACGAAAGACAGAGTCAACTTTGCAGATGAGGAGGAAGAAGAAAGTCCTATCTGCGCACTGAAGAAGTTCAAAGACCGTGGGTATAATTGGTCTCAGGTGAATCATGTCAGCAGTGGCATTCTTGAGTATAAACTGGAGCCCGCTGATGAAATGACCTTAGAAACTGTTCCAGCGTTGAGGCCAAAATCTTTTAGGTCAGCAGTGAGCAAGTCAGGTGCTAAATGCCTCTGGAAAACTGCCCTTCACTTGCTCTGCAGATAAAAAGTTTGGAAATTTAGCTGCTGAAAACTCTCTGCCAGTGATGCTTCAGCCTGTCTTCCCCAAACTACCCAAATCCAATGGACACACTGAGATGGAATGTGATTTCTAAATCCAAATAGTGGTGTTAGAGGAACTGAGACTTAAAAGTGAACAAAAAACAAAAACTGTCAGTGGGATGATGCTGAGGAGCTGTTGCTTGTAGTGAGATCCATGTCCACACTTCTGTCCCCATACAGTGGCCTTCTAGCTGCCCACAAAACACAAATGGGCTCATGGGACACCGGGCCATTATATGTGGGAGATGTGATCTTCCCAGCAAAAGAAAAGCTTTTAAATGTCAAAGCTTTAATCTTGTAGGAATGCCTTGTCTGGAAAAGCTGAAAACAGGAAGAATGGGGGGAAATGGGGGAATGATTAGTCCATCATTAGGGAAAATGTTAATATGCAATAGCTCAGGAAGGGACCAGACCTTTCCTAATGTTAGAACATTTCAAATTTATCAGCCCTGAATCCTCTGTTCCCCAGATTTGAGTTTCTGAGTGCTTGTGATCCTGGTTTCCCACTCCCCCAGTTCCATACTGGAACTATTTGGGTGGACGGCTGGGACACTGGGAAGCTCATTGAGCAGTGACACCAGCAGTTATTTTTCTTTTGCTGCTTACCAAATAGAAAACGAGGAAAAAAATATTTACCCTGTTTATAATATTGCTCTGGATCAACATATTAATTATTGATACAGCCGGAGACGAAAGCAGTCTCCAAACACCTCCCCTCGCATCAAACTCACGCAGTAGGTTTTCATCCATCAAACTCCCTGCAAAGGAAAAGCCTAAGAGCAAATCTCGACATGAAAGAGAGAGAGAAAGCCACGCTGTGGTGCGAATGACCCCGGGTGATGGGGACAACATTGATACACACTCCTGTCAGCTGCAGTAAATCGCTGCGGTTTCACTGAGCTGGGTGGATTTGAGCTGGTTTGTGAATGCCTTGTCTCCCTTCCTCCTGTGAATGTGGAGGTGACAGCAGTAGGTGCAGAGCCCTGAAGAGCTGTCTGGGCTTGAGATCTCTGGAGGTGCCCAATAAACGTGTCAATGGGGTACTTAGAGACGTGGTTTAGTGGGCAATGTTGGTGGTAGGTGGAGGGTTGGACTGGATGATCCTGGAGGTCTTTTCCAACCCCAATGATTCTATGACAACAGATGGAAAAAAATCTCACGTTAGTCGTTGTTTCCCAAGGTTTTGGGGAGAGAGCTCCATGTCTCCATGGTCAATGGGACACATACCAGCGTTGGGTTTGGGTGGAGAGGCAGTTCTGTAGGGACTGTTCCTATCTTCTGTTTTTGAGGGTGGCTGCAGGACACCATCAGTGCCAAGCTTTAGTCAGCCTCGTTCTACCAGAAATCCCAGGACAGTCCCTACCTGTACAATTGCTGAATCTTTAACAGACTGTCCTCACACAACACAACTTTTTTTTTCTTCCAAGTCCGGAAACTTTCTCTCCTACTCATCAGCACATCAAATTTCTTAATAGCAGAGTGAAATAACCTGAGAAGTAATGGAAAACAGGGGAGGATTAAGTTTTCCCGGGGACCTTGATCTCTTTTATCATCTCATTGTCTTCAGAGGGGTGGTTTTCTTTCAATCTAATTATCTGGTGGATATGTGTTGCCGGTTCTCCGATGCATCCTAGCTTCCATCAAAACAAAAAAGAAGATAAATCCTCCATTATTGTTTTTTGATGAGAAATTCATGCTAATAGCTTGCATTTGGGAAATAATTTCAGTGAGTTTATCTTGTTTTCCTGAGAGATGTCCCATGGGAGCTCTGTGATAGAAGAAATGGCCGTGATGAAGATACGGCTCCTGTAGGGAAAATTGAGCTTCTCAGTCAATAGCATTATCCAGGAACTGGAGATTTCAGAAAGAAAAAAAAAACCAACCACACAATACAGCAAAAACATGACAAGAAGGGTAGATTTCCAATTCAAACAGCCTGTCCCCTTCGACTCTGAATTCAAGGTCCTTTGCCATCCCAACACATCAAAATTATGGGAACATCAAGGCCACTTTTAAGTTTAATTTGCACTCGTCTCACACCAATTAAGCAAAGGGGCAACAAAATCTTTTCTGTTTTTCTGCCTCCCTGAAGGCTTGAAAACTCGCTATCAGTGCCAGCAATTTTCCATGTGACTGCTGCATTACTGGGGGCACACCAAGGAGGTGTTACCAAGCCTGTAAGCAGAAAGGTGTGTCTTCTCTTTCTTCTCTTCTTGGTGACTACTTGTTGCTCATTCAATACAATATCTAGACACTAGGTCATTAAACCAAACATCTTGGTACCTTCAGGTCATACCTATGGCTTTCAGGTACATTCCTCTTGCTGAGGTCAATCCATCCCTGCAGAAGGAGGAAAGCAAAATCCATGGAGAGCATCACCTGGAAAAGACATTGAGGATCATCCCAAAGAATGCACGCTGGGCTAAGAACGTTAAGGGATGAAGCCTGAGCAGATATGCCAAGAACAAAATTAATCAAGGGCACTCCAAGACCAGGAGGACCCTATTTACATCTCATAGACCTCCTTGTCACCAATATCCCTCCATCACAACCTGCCATGGGGATGCGCCCCAGCTCCACACTGTATCCATAAGTCCCTAAATGCATTCCATAACTGCAAATATCCCTGATAACTGCATGTTTTCTTACAATATTCCGTGCAAGGGGAGCGGTGGTCAAGGTTAGAAAAAGTCATGGCGTGCAACATGCAGAGAAACAATTCAAAACCAGATTTTATTCAAAGACAACAGAGAGAGAGGGAGAGATTTTATGGTTAGATTTATGGCGATACGTAAGGGTGAGAGAGAAAATGCAGGAAAGAAAAGACAGAGATATATATTGAAAGATATTCCAGGTAGATAAGCAGAAGACAGATAGATAAATGGATTAGATAAATAGGAAGGGAAAGGAAGAAAAAGCAACACAGAGAGTTGTGGAGCTGTAATAGCGCAAAAAGGAGAAAACCCACTGTTCCTTAAACAGATAGATAGAAAAAAACAGTAAAATATGGCTGGATAGTGAGCAAGGACTGGGGGTCTCACAAGCTCTCCCTTTGGGAAGGATGTCCATGGTACCTCCTTACCCTGCACTGAGCATCCATGGTCAGTGTAGCCAATGGACCCAACCTATCTGAGGCATTGCCAGCACTTGCATCTGTGCATCCTGCATCCAAAACGGCTTCAGAGAAAGGAGGGGGTTACGATAGGATGACAGGACAAGAGGTGATCTGTAGGATGAGAGGTGACGACTGTAAGTTGTCTCTGGGGAGGTTCAGGCTGGATATTAGGAACAATTTCTACTCTTAAAGAATGGCAATGCATTGGAACAGGTTGCCCATGGAGGTGGTGGGGCCACCATCCCTGGAGGTGTTCAAGAAAAGGGGTAAATGTGGCACGGAGGGACATGATCTAGAGCAGTCACAGGCATGGGCTGATGGTTGGACTGGATGACCTTAGCGGCCTTTCCCACCTTAACGATTCTATGGTTCTATGTTTTCATTCCATCCAAAATGAGACAGGACACAACCACTTCTTTGTCCAGCTTTGCACATCCCCATATCACTGGGGACAGCCTGAGAAGCTCAGCTCCTGCTTTGGGATGCGGTGCGTGCCGAGGGGCCAGCAAACCTACGCTGAGGGGATGTCCCCTCAAGGAACCACTCATCATAAAACCCCACTCCTAAATGGATTACATCCCCTTTTTAATCCCAGTGGCAGCTGATTGTCCTCAGAATCTCAGATAGTCTGTTCCAGACAGCCAAAGAACAGTCCCTTTTTTTTCTCAGGATGTGCATCCTGATTGATTGCACAGTGGTTTGTCTTGTCTCATCTGCAGAAGCAACAAACACATTGCATTTGATTCCCGTATACTTAAAAGATGCTTTACAGCCCATAGAGGAGGAGTTGACTGCTTGCATTGCAAACACACGAAGTAGCATCAAATTCTGTGCTTCTAAACACAGTTGTATGTAAAAAAAAAAACAAAATGTTTTTCATTGCTTTTTTTATCTCCATTCAATTTTGTGCACTCTGTCTGCCCTTCACGTGTGTTCATATCATTACCAAGAAACACTAACAAGAAATTCAGCTGTAGGTGAGTGGTGATGGCTGGACAGAGCCCGTTGCACAGGCACACCAGTGAGCACCTCATCCTTCTTGCACCTGCCTTTCTATTTCTGCAGCTATCGGGGAAGAGTGCAATTATTAATCATTAAAATAATTAAGCATGTAATCAGAGAAGGGCGACTTCTGGATCCTGAACACCTATGGTGAAGAGCCTGTAGGTACAGCTGCATGAGAGGGTCCTTCCTTGCATGTCCAGGACTTGTGCCCTGTTTCCATGATTAGAAGGGAGGAAAAAGCAAAAATGAAGCAGAGCTCAAGATGTGGGAGGTTTCTGGCTCTTTCCTCCACATTAAAGCATTCAATCTGGAGCCATGGGTGTGGGGACTCCAGGCCCATTCCCATCAAGCATGGACAGGGAACCCAAACCCATTCAAATTGGGTGTGGATGGGAAACCCAAATCCATCCCCATGGAACAGCCAGGAGCATTATCAGCATTTTGGGGGGTTCCCTTTCCAGATCTAAATCTCCTTTTCAGTGCACTGTCCTTATCTTACCCCCTGCTTCATCTGCCTGCTGATTTCTGGGTTCCTCCTCGTTACAGCTCCCAAGTTTCACACAAAGCCATGCTTGATCTTCAGTGTGAATTGTATAATGGGAAGTATTTGCATATGTGCAAATCTTTGGCATACACTTTGGCCTTCGGTAATCACTGCGTCCATTCAGCGCTGGTCAACTGCATCAGACCATCAGCCCTAGGGATGGGACTGCTTCCTTTAATTAGGATGAGGCTTAGGATGAGCATCTTAACATGGCCTGGATGGGATCAGAAATCTCTATCCCAAAACACACAAGAAGTTTCACCTGATTTTGGAGACATTTGTATATATATATTTTTTTTAAGCAAGATTTTCAAACTCTTAACATTGCTGATGGAAAGAAAATGGGTGGATCTGGAAATAGCGAGAGCCATTCTGGGTAGCTCACCCAAGCGTCTGCTGTGGGAGGAGGGAGCTGGATTTTGGGGAAGGAAAAGGGCTTTCTCACAACAGATCTGTGTTATGGGGACTGAGATGCTTCAAGGAGCCTGCAGGACATGCCATCCTGCCATCCTCATCATTTGCACAAGGATGGTGATTAGCAGCTGTGGTCCATTGGGGAGCGAGGCCAGCCCCAGAGCTGCAACCATGATGCATGCAAGGGTCCCTCAAAACTCATGTTTTTCCTTTGATTTAAATCAGCATTTTCTAATGGGGAAACCATTTCCAAACAGTTTTCCTGGTAAACCAACCAGATGATTCCTCCTGAGTCGTTTCTTCCCATGCCATAGGGTTGCATCTTCACTCCTTCAGGCCCAGGACCTGCTGTTGCACCATGACAGTCACCCATCCACCACTTTGCATTGTCTCTAAATTGAAGGAAATTCGGGTCATTTGAGCTCCCAGTGCAATTTCTCAAACAGAGGCAAGGACTTCTCCCTCTCCATCAGGCTACAAACAAGTAATTCCTCCGAATGGGAAAGAAATAAAAACACGCTTAAGTTATTTTTGCAAAGGAGGGGAAAAATAATACCTTTTCCTGCTGCTGGCACGCTGCTTTGATCTTTACTTTGTAGTTACCATAGCGACAAATAAAAAAGGCATAGGTGGAATAAATTGCTGAAAGTCCTATATATGTTTCTGCAGAGCACGGGAGCGCAGCTCCAGCTGCTGCTACACCCAGCATAGGGCTCACGCTGTGTATTTACGCTCTGCTGCACTGTAAATTATATTTATGTAGGGTACAGCTCAGAAACCTCCTTCACTGGTGTTTCCCCAGCTCTTTTATGGGTTTTCCATCACCAGAAGGGTGCCGTGCTCCAGCGTTGTTGACACGCTGCCCTTAAGTCAATCCATGCCCAACTAAAAGCTCCATCTGCTGCGGATTTTGCTTGGCATTTGTTTGCTTTAGCTCCGCTGACTCCCTGGTAAGCCCTAATGATGCGCAGCGTCTGCTGTTGTTGCCCCATTACGCAGCGCTAATCTTTGGACAATTATTTGTTGGATTCACCCCGTTGCTGGATGAAGCGGTGCTGGAACCATCCTGGCAGTAAATTAAGAGCTGCCCATGCCAGCAACATCCTACAGATGCTTCAGACGCTCGTTAGGGATTAATTAAGCGTCGCTTGGGCAAGGTCAGGTTCTGGCAATGGGAGAGCCCACAGGGATGCTCCCCATGTGGAGATGATGTGGTGGTGGGATTCCTTCAGGAACATTGGAGGTGATGCTGCTTTGCAAGGTCCCTCATCAGGTTGCCATCTAAGGCACATTCAGCATCCATCCTTGGTTCCTAAAGGTATCGTTGCTTACCCGTAGATCATTCCAGTTTTTCATTTTCCCTTAATTCCTAGAAGTTTCCTAAGCCAGAAAACAAGGCAGTGAAGACTTTTAGAGGCTGCTCCTGCCCCTATTTTACTACAGGCAAAAAGATTTCTCCAAGAAAATTCAAGGTTGGAAGCGACCTCTGGAGGTCGTCTGGTCCAAAACCATGTGGTGCATGGGAAACGGCTGTAAAAAATACAAATATGCCTTTATTTCAGCCGTGGTGCTTGCAGAACAAGATCTTTCATCGTAATGGGTGCAGAGAGTTGGACCAGCACACGAGATGAGATCAGCACCACTCCCTTCCATCAGCACTCCCATCTTTGCTTTAATCCTTTGCATTACCACGACAGGATATGAAAGTGCTGGAGGGGTGAGAGCAGAGATAGCACTGACATTACACCGCCTGCTTGCATTGCTTGGCATTAAATCATGGTGCTGATAACCATCTCCGATGGGGCACGAAGCCGCACCGCTGCGCGTCACGACGCAAGGACAGAAGGCAAGGACGCAGTGCAGAAATATGCAGCAGGAGGATAAAGTCAGAATCCTGATGGAGAAATCCATTTGAACATTAGCATTTGGATGTCCAAATATTTTGGCAGCTTGGCAAGTCTCCCCAGGCGTCCCAGCGACCACCAACCCTTACCCAGCGCTGATGGAACTGGGAATTCTCCTTTAAGACACATTTTTGGGGTTGGTAGGATTGCTGGGTAGCTCCTACCACCGTGATTTGGTTTGGCAGCAAGGGACATAAGAGCAGGTAGAGAGAAAGAAATGCTGCCTGGAGGTTCAGTCTGACATGGGAATTAAACCTCAGTTTGAGGGCAAACCTTGAGATTTTGGATCCCCATACCGTTGTGTATTCTCCTAGCAGGGCTCACAACCCAGCCACCTGTCTTTCCATTAATATTCACTGTAGTGAGGTTTAAGAACAGAGCATCAAGACCTGGATACCAAACTGGCTGTTGTCATTTCCGTGCCACCTCAGAGACACAGTTTTGGGGCTTGCATCGCCAACATAGCCTCCAGATTCAGACAACAGCCCACAGCACTTTGGTACGACGTATTGAAGGAATCTGGCACATCCCTGAACCTTCCAGCTCACTCCAACCCCTTCTAAATCAAGCCCAATTATGACAGGTGCAATTTTATCTCTCCATTTGACTTTTATTGGCATCGTCAACAGGCCAGCTGGCACCAAGCTGGCAGCAGTTAGCAGTGAGGGATGCACTGAGACAAATAAAGCCAAGGGAGGTCTTCCTGTGCTGGGGATGCAGCCGACCCCAGGTTTTTAGGATGCAAAATTAGTGCCTGGCTGCATGGGGCTGGGTTTATCCAGCAGCACTGTTGTTCCCTCCCCTAGTTTAAGGAGGGAACCATGTTTATTCTCCTGGGTTCCTTCCTGGCCACATCTTCACCCCATCCTGTGATGGGAAGGGTAGAGACAAGAGCTCAGACTGGGGCTCACCACTCCCTGGGCTGCAGCATATCTTTCAGCTGCATCAAACCACATTCATCAAACCAATTCCCATCCCATTTGACCCATTTTGGGGATGGACAAGAAACAACTCAAGAGAGAAGGGTTTTAAGAGCAAGCAGCAGCATCCCAAATCAGAGCATAACCCCACGATAGGCAGGGACCTGGACCACCCCATAGGGAACAAACAGGGACACAGCCCTGATGGGCATTAACATGCACCAAGCAGCTGGGAAAGGTCCACCTCCAGCTCTTGAGAGCCATTTTTTGGGGGGGGGAAAAAAAAAACAAACACCAAAAAGAAAAGCAAACGTAGCAGGAATCGCCCTGTTTACCCAAGCTCTGCACTGCTCCCAGCAAAGCCCTGAGGATGATGAAGTGTCTTGGCCGTTGTGGTGGAGCAGCACAGCAGCTGGTGTGCAGAAAGGAGGATGAGATTTACTATCCCCGCTGCTTTCCCTGCCCCCTCTGTCATTTTTTTCTTTCTTTTTTCCCCTTTTTCTCTACTTTTCCCTCATTTTCCCCCCCTTTTTTCTTCCTTTTCTTCTCTTATCCCCTCCTTTCCCCTCATTATTACAAAGCTCCCGCACCTCCCCGCGATGCTGCCTTATTAAAAAGAAAAAAAAAAAGAAGTGACAATTAGTCATTTGAAGAAGCAACAAAGAGATCCGGCGCTGGAGTGGCGCGACTTGAATTTCAATGTGCCATCTGAGGGCTGGGGAGCGTGGCTGCCAACCTCCACCCCAAAACCTCCCCAAAAGTCACCCTTGGCACGTTCCCCTGTAGGGTTTTGGCATGGGATGCTGTGCAATGCGCAGGTCGGCTCCCTGTCGTGTGCAGAAGGGCTGGGGTTAGGGTTAGGGTTAGCATTAAGGGTGAGGATTATATTTAAGGTTAGGGCTAGGGTTAGCCAGAGGCATCTTAGCTCCAATAAACCAGACCCATGTGCTTTGAGCACCATTTTGAACCCAGGGATGCAGCGCTCTCCACTCCATCCCCTTTGAATGCAACCAATCTGGAGTGATTGAAGGGGAAATTAATTATGGGGGAAGTTTAGGGAAAGCTAGGTTGAAACAAACTTGAATGAGGTTGGAGTTTTATTGGGCTGCCCATCTCCTTTTTCTCATACCCATGCTCTCACCCTGTTTTGCCCACCTCCTGATTTACTAGGAAAAGACCCAAAATGGCACTCAAGGGGCTGTAAATCCCCTCCAGAGACAGAAACCCTTGCACACAGCAGCATCAGAGCCTTGGAGTAGGCTGGAAGTGTGGCTCCAAGCTCCTGATCTGCATCTTTCTCATTTTCACTTTCAACTCATTTCACTGAGGACAAGGATGGAAACCTGGCACATGAGCATTGTCAGTACCAGCATCTTCATTTTGTTATACGAACAAATAACTGGGAGGTTGTTGGTGTTCCAACCCTGGAGGTGCCCAAGGCCAAGGATGGGGCCCTGGGCAGCTTTGATCTGGTGGGAGGCATTCAGCCCAAGGCAGGGATTGAAGCTGGATGGGCTTTAAGATCCCTTCCAACCCAACTATTCTATGATTTTACAATTCCTCACATGGATGCCATGGGACAGGCAGCTATGAGAACACAGCACAGGTAACATAACCAAGCCCAGGTGTCGGGTTGAACCAAAGGCAGTGGGTGAAAACCCAAAGGAGAGCATCACAAATCAGTCAAGTGGCCATAGGCTTCCCCGAAACGCCTCTGAGAACCCCAAAGAGCAATGCTTTTGTTTGCAGCAAACCTCAGCCCTTCTCCATCGAGGAAAAAAATCTACATTATTGTTATTATTGATGTTATTATTACTACTACTATTATTGCTTTTCAGTTCCCGTGCCGTAGGTGAGTCTTAATATCAAGAGGGAAAAGCAGATTGCAGCCTTGACTTAAAGGCTCTGAGCTTTCCCCCTCTCCAAGTTGCACCAGGAGCAATCTCTAAACAACGCTCAGCAGAGAGGAAACAGCACTGACTGCTGCTTGGCTTAAAAAAAAGAAAGAAAAGAGAAAAAAAATATAGCACAAGCCGCAGAACAGGGAGTTCTTCCAACAATCTGTTTTCTGTACCCTGGAAAATAATAGCAACCCATATGGAAAGCCCACACAGCTATTTTCCAGGTGCTTTGTGCAGCGTGAAATCCATGGAATAAATCACCTGGGCTCTGTTTGTTTGTTGCAAGTCTCTTTTCCCTCCCGTGCAAATGAGAGCTTCCACGTGTTTTGGGATTTCCCCTCCATGGGGAAAGTCCTGCTTTACAGCAGAGCTGTGGGGCAGGAGCAGCACCCAGTCCTGCTGGTGGCTGGCAGGGATGTGGGGGGAAACAAAGGGGAGAAATACATCGCAGTCAGATCTGATGGGAAATTAAACATGTTTTCTCAATGCTTCCTATTTGAGATATTGTTGGGGCTCCAGCATCCCGCATCCAAACATCCAACCCCAGCACCCCTGCATGTCCATGGCTGGATTTTCCTCCCTATCTTTGAGATGAAGGACGTGGCTCTGAGCAGGATGACAGAGCCGCTGCTACTTTGCTGTTTCCAAAACACCTTGAAGTTTCTCAGGTGAAAAGCTGTTCTCCCTCAGAAAACAGTGATACGAAGATGCAGTGCCAATTCTATTCAGCGTCAGCTCTTAACAGCTGTAGAATGAGAGAATGACTTTAGCCAAAGATCATCTAGTTCCAATCCTCCTGCCATGGGATGGTTGTCACCCACCAGATCAGGCTGCCCAGAGCCCCATCCATGGCCTTGAATGCCTCCAGGAATGGGGCACCCACAGCTCTCTGTGCCATAAGCAGCCTAAGCCCTTCTCCCTTAACGACCTCTCCTTAGTGCTTTTTGGCTTAGACCAGCCTCTTCTCATTCCATAAGTGCCTCTATGGAGATCCCATCCCTTGGAACGCGTCAGCTCGGTTGTAGCCCTTTGCTTTTCCTTCCGGCCCTCCCAACAGCGTGAGGTTTTATCCTTCCTCTCCATCCCAATTAGCCAAATCTCTGCTCTCCCTGTGTTTCTGAGCATAGCCCCAGCAACAGCTTGGGTTGGGCTCAAAAACATCATGTTTGGTACCTCTGGATGTGCAGGGATGAAGGGAGGGGTCACACCCACATGTAACATAAAGGGGGGCTGTAGGAAAGAGGGGGACAGACTCTTTAGCAGGGTCTGCTGTGACAGGAGAAGGGGAATTGTATTCAAACTACAAGAGGGGAGATTTAGATGGGATATAATAAGATTTTTACACTAAGGGCAGTGAGGCAGTGGCGCAGGTTGCCCAGAGAGGCAGCGATGCCCCATCCCTGCAGACACCGAGGTCAGCCAGGGGGCTCTGAGCACCTGCTGTGCTGTGGGTGTCTCCGTTTATTTCAGGGGGTTGCACTGATGGCCTTTAAATGTCCCTTCTGACTCAAACAATTCCATGATAACTCACAACCAAAAGCAGCTTGGAGTTACCCATGGTTGTCTAAGCTTGGTGATGGGACGCTGGCTGCCAAAAAAGCATCCCCAGAGCAGCACTTGACCCTACAAGCACGGACCCCAAGAGGATGCTCGTCTCCAAGACAACTGTCATGCCAGCACTGCTCTGCTGCAACAAGCCGGCACAGGGCGTGAAGGATTTAATAAAACAAGCTGTTGCATGACAAAGCCCTGAGAGTAATATCCGTATGGTGGCTATTATTAAACAGGAGCAGCCTCCTGTTTTTTTTCCTACCTGTAATTTAAACTCAGTCTTGGCTATATTTGTCTGGATGTTTCCACAGGAAAAAAATAAAAAATAAAAATGAACTAGTGGCACTCTCAGCCCCCGGCAAAAGGCAAGAGAAAGCTAAAATTAAAACACAGGAGCAACAGGGGCGTAAGCTACACGAGAGAGCTGTCCATCTGTCCTTCTCTTCGGCAGAACACCTGCAGAGCTGCTGCTAGAAACACTCAAAATACTTTACGATGTTTTTGGAACCCATGGTGGGTGTCTTTGGCCAAGTGTCTCCTTGGCCAAGTGTCTTCTCCCCCAGCAGCAGATCCCCCAATGGGATTTTTCATGCAGGGAGGGAAAGGTTCCTCCCCGAGGCATCCCTCATCTGAGGGAATTTCTTCCCTTTCTTCTCATGCTTTTCAACCTCCCTAACTTATTTGCACAGCTGTTGCTCCAGTCCCGCTGGCCGGTCTTGTTTGATGCCAGCCACGGAGCTCCTTCCTCATTAAAACCCAATGTCAGAAAGTTGAATTCCCAAGGAAAAAAAAAAGAAAAAAAAGAAAGGGAAAACATAAAATAACATAAAAACCCCACCGATTTCCCCAGCTTCAAAGTGCTTTTGAACATCAGTCGGGAGAGCACCGGTGAGGAGCAGCCTCTCCCTTTCTCCTTTTGTTGGATGCTGTGAACCAATGGGCCCCAATAAATAGGGAAATAACTCTCTGGCTCCGCCGCCAAGGTTTCAATGGGGAATGCTGAAAATTTCTGTGCGTGTGGCTTTGTGCCTCAGTGCCCCCACCTGAGCATGGGCTCCCTAAAGCTCTCAGCCCCCCCAGTGCTAAAGAAGAAGAAAATAGGTTTTCCTCTTCGGTGAAAATGAGTTTCCTTCCAAGAGAAATTCCTTCCATTCACCTTTCACTGGTAATTATGAACAAAAAGCATAATTTGCTAAATGCCTGTGAGGCTGTTAATTAGCAGAGAAGCAAGTGTTTAGCAATTAAAAGGCATTTTCCCAAGCATTTTAGGGTTGAGAGGTCAGGAAACAGCAAGGATTAGACAGGGAGATGGGTTTGGTGTGCAGACACAGACAGAGATGCCTTGTTGTTGGCTTTTCCTCAGGGACACAGATGTCGCATCCCATCTCTGCCCAGCATCATGCTTTAGAAAGATTGCACCTTAACAAGGAACAAGGCTTTAGAATGACAAGAAGGTTTTATTCCAACAAAATGCATCCTCCATTGGTCCACCTTTAAATTAAAAAATATATACATATGTAATTTTAAAAGGCAAAAGTCAAAGCAGTTGCTTACAGAGTTTGGGATGAAGGTGCCCCGTTGGCCAGGGCACACTGCTCCTCATAGGGAGGGACAACATCTGCACACCTTGTTTTGCTTGTTTATCAGCAAGTTCACTATGGGAAACCTACTCACCATCTTGGAGTTAATCCTTCAAACAAACCCTTGCAAATCTCTTCATCCAGAAGTTTATTAATATTAGCTCCTCTCGAGCAGAAGCAAATTAAAAGCCTTTACCTCCTGTTTGGCTTTTTGTTCCTCTTCTCCTCGTCACCGTTAACAGGAGAAATTCAATTAAGGAAGAAATGACTTCCCAGTAAAAATCCCTCCTCGCTGCCTCCCTTCTCCTTTTGCTCAAGGACTAATAACGTGCAATTGTGGAAATAAGCTCAGCTGGTGGTGCGGATGGGGGCGAGGAGCCATGGAGCCAATGTGCTCAGCTCTTCCCTGAGATGGAGGATGCTTGGTGGGAAGCCTCAGAGATCTATGATGTGCCAAGGAAAGGCACCCGAGCCCTAAAGCAGCTGTCTTGGTGCCTAAAGGCTTGGTGACCTCAGCCAATGCCATCCCACAGTTGGGGAGCCCTCAAAGGATACCCTGGATGGGAATGGTGTACAGCAAGGAATGCTCTTTGGTTGGCCATCGTCTTGCTGGTGCTCAGAAAAGCCTTGCATCAATAGGCATACGATGGCATCTTTGGGTGGATGGGTTGGAATAGAGGCTGTTACTCTGCCTGAAAACAGAAAGGAGTACCAGGGGTGAAGGTCTCAGCATCAGTATTTTCCTCTCCTTTCCAAAGGGATGACATTAGACTGCTCCACAAGGCACGTAGTACAGCTAATGGCCCTCCTTGCCTGTTTATCAGCCCCTCGTTGGGCTTTGCTGAAGGGATAGCAGCTCATCAGCGAACAGCACTAATTAAGAGAAATGAACGTAATTAGCAAGAGCAGAATGAACAGTCTCCACCTGCCCACCTTTGCTCTGGCCACGTGTTTGTAACGAGCAGCTTTCCAGCTGTAATGCCTTGCTGCAGGCAGCAAAAATCGGGCAGGGAAGTGGATCCAGATGTGGGGGGCTCCTCAAACCTCCTGGGCTGCTCCCATCTCCTATAGCAGACACAGCTGCTCGAGGCATGTCCTTCTCAGAAACATCTTCAAGGCTGTAGGTGAGATGTTCTGTCTGGGAGCACCATGGGGGATGGCAGCGGGAGGAGTGCGAAACACCTGGATGGAGGAAATATCCCTCCTGCCCTAAACATGGCCGAGGTCCGTTGACCAACAGAGCTGTAGCCTGATGTTCTTGCAGGTCTGCTTTTTGGGGAGCTGGGGAGGTAGAGGAATAAAGCGAGGCACGTTTCCCATCAGCAGCTGTTCTCTTCCTGCTGTCCCACGCACCGCTGCTCTGAGCCTGACCGAGAAAATCTGCACGTAGCCACCCAGGATGGGCACAGGGGTGACATTAATCAGGTCTGAGCTTTTGTTTATCCTCCATTTCCATTTAATGCGATTCCCGCAAGTGAGTAATGAGAGAGGTGGGAAAAAGAAAGCAAACTAATAATATCTTTACTCTGCAAGAAAATATCTTAGCTGGCTTAACTCACTCACCATGATAGCAAAAGGCAACAGCTCACACCACAAAGGTGACCAGAATGGCTGATCAAGGCATTAATTACAAGCAACCACCACTGCTTCAAAATGAGCCCAGTGAAATGACTTTTGCCCATAAGTGCATCCCACTTGTTCTGTTTGCTGTGGGGAGCAGCAAACAGACAGTGAGAGTTTCAGCAGAATTCCCCCCTCATGTCACACGGCTGCAGTCATAGAAAAGCACAGCTGAAGGAACTGCCAAACCCTGACATGCCTTACTTTGATTTCTCAAAAGAAAGCAAGGTTCCCATGAATAAATTAATTCCTTTCTAACGAGGCGCTTCTTGTCAAGTCCTCTGACACCTGCTGACCCAAAATGGGAACTTTAAAAATTATATCTTTATTTTAAGAAGATTCAGTTGATATCGACCCACATTTGGAGCTCTGTTATTAGTTTTGACTAATAATGAGCAACAAATGGGAGAAGCAGCTGTTCCTGACTGATGTTCTGGTGCATTAGAACAGGATCATGAACCATCCAGGTGGGATTGGCAATTCCTGCCTCCGAGAGAGGCCAAGAGACACGTGGGGTTATAAGCAGTCCAACGAGAGCATGGAATGCCCTCACTGGGTTTAAGGAGCTCATTTCTGGCTTTCAGCAATGCCGAAGGCTGACTCCAAATGATGAAGCTTCAAAGTGCCTTCAAGATCTCTTCTCCGTGAGTCGATGAACTTCTCCCCCCAAAGGACATTTTGTCCAGCCAAGTCATGTAAGACACACTACTTCTTGGCCCCTCCAAGAGGCTTGGGCAGACCCCAGTGTTGGATGTACTATGGGGAAGGAGGAGAGCATCCAGACACCAACGGGTTTTCCAAGCTCTAGATTTCACCTTTAATGTATTTCAGTGCATGATTCAAGCACATTATCTGCATGAAATGCTGCATTAGCATCAAAATGAGGGGAGTTCTGTTCAATATATTAAAGTGTCTCTGATGGGTTTGAAGGTAGTTTAGCACAAGAGAGGCATTAAGGAAGTAAATGCCACATTTGTATTCAAAAGCGCTTTCTTTTTTCATTTAAAGCCATTGATGTAAGAAGTGGTGCTTAAGATGGCTTATAAAAGCAAGAGAGCATCTTAGCTATGAGACAAAAAGCTGTGTTTATGGGGAATGGTGAGGGAAAGCAAATAGCCCATTTAGAAAACATATTTTCTTTCGGGGTTTGCTATCAGCTGGAGGGACAGGGGGCGCGCAGGGACAGGGCCTTCTGGTGGCACTGCCATAGAGAGCCATTTTCTTCCCCAAATCTCCCAAGATGCCCCTTTTTCCTGCTCAAGCATAGAATTACAACTGTCTTTTCCACACTGGTGTGGCTTCAGTGCAGAAGTTTGGGTGGGCCACCTCCATTTTTCCTGGAGGAAAAGGAGATTCCCTGCTCATTGCAGAGGAGTTGGACTAGGTGAATGTTAAAGGTCCTTTCCAACTCAAACCATTCTGTGATTCAGTGACTCCAAAATCGGTGAGCACCCAGTTTGACTTTCTTTTGATAAACCTTGAAGAAAATAGAGTTTTTAATATGTTTTAAATGGGGGATCTTTCAACTTCCAGGGTTAATGTGCAGCTCAGAAGTTAAAGTCCCATGGAAGCAAATGGTGTCGACGGTTTCAATCGCCATTCACTGAAAATCTTACTAAGAACAATTCTGCTTCAGAACATCCTTTATCCCAAAATTGCCACACAACTAAAGAAGTCAATTTCTCAGCCAGCATCAGGAAAAGAACCTTTTGTCCCACTCTGTGCCGCAGTCCTGCTCAGACCGGCATCGATTTCTACTTGCCCTGTTCATGCTGGACAAGGAGTGCTTTTGTTAAAGCGCTGAGGCTTTCCAAAGGCAGGGTTTTTACTCAATTTGGGGAGATCAAAATGTTTCAGTTTCATTATCTGAAGAAATCAGGAGCTGCGCTGAAAGCTCACGGCAAGCATTAACTCCCCTCATCCATCTTTGCCACCTCCATGGTCAATTAATAATCCCCGTCTCTATGACTGGAGGAACAGAGGGGTTAAATTAATTGCTTCTGACCACTTAGTGAGTCTGGGAGAGACCCTGGGAAGCTCGTCTTGCTGCTGCCTGCAAATCAGCTGGAGAAAAAATACACTTTTCCTGGCAAAGGTGCACGACTTACAGAAATATTTATGTCCCTGCGCTGGCTCGCTTGTTATCATCCAAAATGTTTCTGCTGGAGGTCGTCACAAAGCAACTGCGTGGGGCTTCTCCAGCCACGGGGTGAATTAAATATATCAGGGATGTTTGCTGCAAGAGGAACCGTGATTAAGCACAGCCAGGGAAAGGTGATTTGTGGTTTTCTTTGTTGAACTGAAATTTTGGGGTTATCCAACAGAGCACAACCAAGCCTACGTGAAAACCAAGGCTTCTAATGACCATGCTGCCTACCTCTCAATTATGATGTTCCTCTCTGGACAGCCGTGCCAAGAAAATACTGCAGAAATGCTGGATATCTTGCAAACCTTAATAAATTAACAGCCTCTTCTTGCCAACAGCTCCAAATCACGGGTAGTCATTTTTAATGCTCAGCTTTCCACCCCTTCTGCATCACATTCTTCTTCCGTTGCTCCACAAGAACAACCAGGCATCCTGGAAATATCCTGGTGCTCCTCACCTTCCAGATCCTGCAAATGAGCTCCACAAGGCAAACCCAACCTATGGGCAACCCATACATCAATACTTAACCCGTGGGCAACGCCCAACCCACAGGGCAACACAAACTCATGGGCAAGACTCAACTCATGGGCAACTCTAACTCATGGGGCAACCTCAACCTATGGGCAATGCCCAGACCATGGGGCAGCCCCAATTCATGGGCAGTACTCACCTCATGGGCAGCCCTGACCCACGGAGCAATATCCAATCCATCATCAGTACCCAGCTCATGATGCAAACCCAACCCACTGCTTTGGGGAATATCTCCAACGTAGGGGGCAGACCTTGGATCTGCCAACTTCCTTCCCCATCACAGCTTGTTTGCTCCCTCCTGCCGACAGCGGGTTGTCGTGTCACGGATGAAGGGAAGGAAACAATGTGGAGGAAATTGATAAGCATGGCTTGAAAACCAGGGAAAGAACATTTGCCTGGGAGAAGCTGTGATTAGATCCGTGTGTGTGTGTCCTTTGCCAGCGCTCCTAAAAATAGAGCTTGGCTGCACAGACTGTCACACGCATGCAGACATGCTCTTGCTGAAGCTATATTTACCAGTCTGAGGCAGCCAGATCACCATACGCAAGCCATACATCCCTCTCCAGCACTGGCATAAAGGGGAAAGGACCCCACTGAGTCCCCCCAAGGGATGTCCCCAAGCATCTAGAGGGTGACTGGGGCCACCAAATTGTGGGCAAATGGCAAGATGGGGGAAATCACTTACGGAAGGTCCAAGCGTGGGGCTGGGTGTGAATGGGTTTGGGAGGATGGAGGTCCCACAGCTGCTGATCAGAGGAAGAAACTGGAGCGTGACCTACATTGCCCAGCTCCTCCACCCCCTGCCACGCTTGTTAGCCTCGTGATGAAGTGCTTGGAGGGACAAAATTGAGGCATTTTCCTCCTATTCATGATGTTTCTGAAGAGGATATTTGAAGGCTGAGGCATTATTATCTACATATGTCTTCCCAGAGGTTGCGTGCAATTAGCATTATTCAGAGCTATGCAATTAGCATTAGCCACAGATATGTATTTTGGGTGGGAAAATAATTGTTTTTCTTCCCAGAGAAGTGGTTTCATGCATGGTTTGCTCAGCTCTGACCATTTTGGTCCACTCCCAAATCTGGAAATAGGCCATTTGCCCTAGCTTGCCCCAGGAAATGGAGCAGGGGGAGCGAAAAATGACTGCACAACTGCAGCTTTTGTTAGAATCAGCTAATTTTGGACAAACTTGAAGATTCTGTAGATCCAATGGGCACCAAGACAATCAAGTGGCCCAGTGTCACCAGCAGCCCATGTCACTCCATTCCACCCATCACAGAGCATCTGCTGGGTGGCAAAGGTGCTTCTGCTAAAGGGAGAAGGTGTGAAGGGGACATCACAGTGAATTTCTCCTACATTTTGCTATTGTCTGTTCGTATTGTAGCCTCTCAACAAAATCCAGTGAGTCTGGCTCTCCAGCAAGGCTTTTCCTCACCTCCTAATAGTGAGCTGCAGCACCCTAAATCATGCTAATCAGTGTGAAAGAGCTCTGATTTATCTTCACTGTATGGAAAGAGACATTAAGTTAGGATGTTGAGGGCTGTTTAGCAAGGCCACCTGCATAAATCCAGCCCATTCATCCCTCTAGCTGCTGATCAGAAAGCCTGGGCAAGGCCTGGACTCACTCAGATGCTCACAGAGTGGCTTTACTGCTTGCAGAACGAGTTCTTGACATGGTGACTCCAGACACAACCACTCACCCACAACCACACTGCAAGCACTCATCTCACTCATGTCCTCTCCATGCCAGTAACTCATCCACCAGCCCCTTTGACCCAAATCTATATGGCCCTTGGATGCATTCAGTGCTTTCAGGAGAACAATAGGGACCTGCATGCACCTCTGGTGGTGCTAAACCTCTTCTCCCCGACAGCAGCATCACTTCAGTCCAAGCTACAGCAAGCCCACAAGTGGAGCCCAGTGTTAATGCAGAAATTACATTTCAGAAGCACTTCTCGCCAGCGCTGGCTGTGCAATACAATGAAACTGCAGTCATAAAAAGCTCTCCAGGTGCAAAAGGCTGTGAAAGGTTACAGCTCTCAGATGTGATTTCTTGGTACCTCTTGCCCTGCAGACCATGGTCAAGGGTAAAGTGGTGCTCAGTGCTGCCCTGAGTCGCCCCAGCCTGGATGCTGTTGTAACTCTTAGACTCTTCCTGCTATGGCCTTTCTAATCTAAGGTTTGGAAGATGTAGGTCATCCTTAAGATCCTGCAATTGCAAATAGATGGAGCATCTGCAATTGGTGACAAACCAGCAACAGCCATAAGTCCCAGCTGGACCCTCTAATCAAGTTTTGGGTGGTGGGGTCATTACAACAGGTAACTGATGAATGTGAGATTGGGAAATGATTATTTGTGCCGTTCATCCTAATTTCCAAAGCTGAAATGTCCCAGCTCATGGTGTGGGTGCACCTAGGATGGCCCAGTGCTCTCCAGCTGGTTGCATGCTGCAGCTTGTCCATCGCTGGCTGAAAAACACACCCCTGGTTTTGTCCAAAAGCTCAGGAGGGGCTCGCAGTGCTGCTGCCTCCCACACGGCTGAAGCATCATCATCCAATCCACGATCGATCCAATCCTACTGCTTCTCATTTTGGGGCTGTTTCATTGCAGTTCGGCCCAGAAAGTGGATACATCAGTGCATGAAGTGTCAAGGCAATCAGTGCTGGCCTGGAGCTGGCTGCCAGCTTCAGCATACAGCAAGAGGAAGGGCTAGTGGGAAAATGAGAGCAAATGCAGCCGTAAAAGCCAAATATTTGTTTTATTTCATGCATATGCTCCATGCACAGTGAGTGAGAGGCCGAAGGCAGTCCCAGCTCTGATTGCTGCTGCTTCTGCTGAAGCAGTGTTAGAGCCTGAGGAAGGGAAGGGGAGGATCAGACACCATCAGTGCTAATGAGAGAGACCTGCTCCTCTCCACTCTGCTCTCTGCTCCTGTTGCTGTGCAACCCCTCTGGTTTGGGGATTGCTCTGCAGTCACAGCTGGGAGTCAAAGAGGTGGGGGGAGGATGGGAAAGGAATTCCTAGTCCCAGCAATCAAACCCCCAGTGCCTTCTGCTGCTCCATGGGCACATAAAAGGACCCAAAGAAGTGCCTTTTTGCATGGGAATCCTCTGTCAAAAGAGCTGGGTGTGCATCTGCCTAAAGGCAAAGCTGGTCAATGCTCTGAGATGGGAAGTGAAGGTGGGTGAGAGACAGTGAGACAAAAAGGGGAAAGCAGGGGGTGAAGGAAAGGCAAGAAGAGATAGAAGAGGCTATTTCAAGCATGAGATACCTGGAGGCCCCCGTGGGAGAGCCAGGAAGGAGGACAGTGTCTGCTTAACAGCAGTGATGCCCAGTGCTCAGTGTGTTGGTACCTTTCCATACAGCCCTGCCTGCGGGATTTCACATTGCTCAAATCATCTTCCCAAATCCATTACACCACTAATAGTTCCCGCCAGCTAATGGACAAAATACTCATGTAGAAGCGGTTCATTATTCAACCAGCCTCAGTGGCCAAATACCATTCATCAAGGCAAATATTTGCATTTTTATTCCATCAACCAGCAAATGAACGATCAGCAAATACCCGCTCCTAGGCTCTGGCCAGAAGCAGCAGCGAGGGAACGTCCCAGAGAGCATCTCCATCACTTCATAGCCACCAACACTACTGCCCTGTTTGCTTTGGGTCATAGGGAGGCATCAGTGATTTACAGAGCAGAGCATAAATATGAATAAAGGGAAAGGGTGGGGGCACATCTGGAGTGATTTCAGCATCCCTGTGCCCAGCAGCCCAACAGCAAGATGGGAACAGCTACAATTCTCCACTGTCATTCCCAGAGCACATTTGTCGAGGGAATGGTTGTGCCAGGGGAGGTTCGGGTTGGATATTAGGAACATTTTTCTCTGAAAGAGTGGTCAGGCACTGGGACAGGCTGCCCAGGGAGGTGGTGGAGTCGCCGTCCCTGTTCAAGAACCATGGAGATGTGGCACTGAGGGACATGGTGATACTGGTGGACAGTTGGACTAACTGATCTTAGAGGTCTTTTCCAACCTTAATGATTCTATGATTCTCATCAGCACGCTCCTCATTTTTTCAAACTAAACCACATTAGTACCCTTGTACCAATATTGTCTTTTATCTTCACCAGCTCCTCCCCTGGGGTCCCCTTTTCCCTGAGCATCTCCCAGTGCCCGTGTGCTGCACAGGCTCCCGAGAGCTGGTGCAAACCAAGAGCTGCAAAGCCTTGAGCGCTTCCCCAGCTAAATAATTTATGATCCCCTCTCTGATCCTGTGCTCAGCCTGGCCAGCAGCCAACTCCACCCCGTGGATGGGGTCCTGGTGTTGGGGAGCCACCCAACAGCTCATCCTTGGGTGAATACATGGTCCAGAGGAGGACAAGAGAGCTGTGGGTCAGTATGAGGGTAGATCCCAGCAGAGCATCCTCAGGATGAGCTGTGGTTTTGAACTTGGCGTGCTCGCTGCTCCCTTTGATCTCCCCTTCATTAGTCTCTCTCCTTTGCTCTCAAACGTAATTAATGCTTCCCTGATCAAAAGCCCAGTCATGAGGAGAGCTTTAACAGCTCATGTTTTATTGCGTGTTCCTATTAAAGAAGGGCTGCCGTGCTCAGGCAGAGGGGAGCAAGGAGAAGACTCCATTTGGAGCCTCAAAACACCGTAAGTCCCCCCCTGCCCCATTGCCACAGACCATGGGAGCGTGCTGTCTCCCTCCACCACCCAGTGATGGATTTGCCCATGGTCTTGGACCCACCTAACCCACATCCAATATCCGAATTTTGACAAATCCTGCACCACCCGCACGCAGCATCCTTCTCTGCCAATCCACAAAGGGAAACCAAAGATATTTTTGCACTGAGGGTTTATTTTTGTGCTCGCATCCCAGTCCTGGACAACCCCATGCTGCCTCCGGCGCCAAGGTCATTGCACCCAGGTGGCATTGCCCAGCAGGAGCCCCAGGGCTGGCTTTGGTCTTGGCACGGCAGCCTGCCCAGACATCACAAAGTCACCTCAGATGACATTTTTCCAAAGAAGTTAGCTTGTCCTGATAAAAGCCAGCTCAAATCCTGTCTGTACAGACTTTGATCTTGCAGGTCTTTTCCAAAGTAGATGATTCTGCTATCACACAAATGCTTTTCTGAGGGAATGGGCTGGCGTTGCTGCTACGCAAGAAGATTATCTTCCAAACAGCTTTTGGTCAGGCACTCTTCTGCATGTTGTGTTGCAGAGGGTCCTGTGATAATCATCAGCCCACGACGCCCAGCACCAGGAATTTGGGGGATGAGCCTCTGCATCCCCCAAAATGGAGATTCTTGTTTCTTGCCCCTGCAGCATGCAGGAGGATGGTGCATGTTTCAAGGTATAGCACAGGTAAGAGCTTCTCTCGGGTCAGGGAAATGAGAAACACATTGCAAAGGAAACACAGGGAACTAAAGGAGATGCAATACTCACGCTGAGGACATGCAATATATATAATACAGAAAATGAAGCAGCAGAGGTCACTCACAGAATCACAGAATCACCCGGGTTGGAAGGGACCTCAAGGATCATGTAGTTCCAACCCCCCTGCCTGGCAGGGCCACCAAACATCCACATTTAGATCAGGTTGCCCAGGACCCCGTCCAACCTGGCCTTGAACACGTCCAAGGATGGAGCATCCACAACCTCCCTGGGCAGCCCGTTCCAGGGCCTAACCACTGCAACCCTGTCTCTTGCAAGCACAGGATTAGCAAGGCAGGGTTTTGGGTTTTGTGTTTGGTCAGCTGCTCCTGCATCCCATAAGAGATGCTCCTCAAGTGATGCTCCACTATGGTTCAGCTCCAAGTCTGCCTAAGCTCAAGCTGTCAGGATTAAATATCTCGTGTTGCTTAAAGCAGCTTGTCATGTTACTTCAGAACAACTTAGAGTTACTCTCAGCTTTACCAATGAGGAAAGCTTTCCTCTTGCTGTCAGAGTGTTGGAAGAGCCCATCCCCAGCACAGCAGAGCCTGCAGCAGGTTGGAAGGCTCATCCAGCACTTACAGAATTGTCAGGTGGGCGTCTCTGAACATTCTCTTGTTTCATGACTCTTGTTTCATGGATCTCAGGAGCACAGGGAATCTCTCCTCTCAGCTCCTTCTTCCCCACTGCCAGCACTCCAAGCTGGGGATGCATCACGGTATCAAAAAGTTTTGACAATTTTGGATCCCAAGATCAGGATAGCCCCTTTTTTGGGGGCATGGGTCTTTCCTGCTGAGCTTCATGGGAGATACATGGATGATAGCAAGAGAAACCCATATCCCCATCCATCTCCATGATTTTTTTTCTTTGCTTCCCATGCCCAAATCATTTGCAGGGTGAAGAACTGCAGAGGGAGAGGCTGCAAAAATGGGCATGTCAGAATAGATGCTGTGTGCAGGATGCTCACCTGAGATCCAGCCATGGGCCCATGAGTATTGAAATAGAAAGGTGTTAAGAGTCCAAAGCATCTTGGTGCTGTGGCAGGGACCTGCCCTACACCTCTAAGCTACTTCCCATCACTTCCACATTTCTCTGCATGAAAATCTGGCTGCGTATGGGGAGGTTTCTTGGGATGTCTCCAAATGTTCGCATTGCAAAGGAAGAAAACCCTTGTCAGATGGCAATCTGCATTCAAAGGCAGCTCTCAGCCCACCAAGCAGCACCCAAACCCCATGGAAGGGTGGCAGTTCCCTTTCTGGTCCACAATGTCCCCCTTCAGAGGATGCAATAGGAACTCAGACCTTTGCTTTGAGGTGGTTTGTTGCAGTGAGGTTCAGGACCCGTCTATAACCCCTCCAAAGACACTATCAAAGGGCACTATCACAGGCTGTCCCTATACAAGCTTCCCTGCTTCAACCTCACAGGCCAGTACAAGGTGGGAACCTTCTACAAGACACCATTCAACTGCATCACAAACGTCAGGGTTAATTTTACCCAAATTAAGGCATTGGGAGGCCCTATGCCTTCCTTCAGCTGCACAAAACCAAGATGGGTACGTTGCTACTGGCTGGGAGAGCATCCTCCATGTGCACCCGCATCGCTGCCGTGGGGTATGGAAAACGAGACAGCATCACGTGGGGTGCTCACATCCCAGCGTATCTCAGCCCCAAGCAGAGCCAGAGGCAAGCTGAGCACGCACACGTGTGATTTCACACGAGCCAACTCCCAGACACGCTCCAGCACCGCGTCCCCAGCTCACCCAAACACACAGCACCCTCCCGCACTGCAGCCCACGCGCCCACAAAGCTGGTTAAACAAACCAAGCTATTTTTCCCTGCAAGCTCAGAGGGAAGAAAAATATATATTGCAGTTGCTGCTATACTTAAGCACTTGGCTCTTACCAAGGAGAGATAGCGGTGGGTAATCCAAGCCTTGTAGCAAATGGCTTTGAGTGGGAAAGTTTGCACTGGCGTAACGAAAGCGATGCCTTCTGAAGTTTCAGGCGCAGCACGGGCATCTCCCCATCATCTATGAAGCAAAGAAGGCTTCCATAAAATTTGTCTAATCCTTTCCAATTTAGGAAGATTTAAATCTTTCTATTTTCATCAAATATGTGCCAGCCTACAGGACGGATCCTCTAAGCACACCCAGAAGAGCACAGCCAAATGCACACAAGGTTATAAGAGCTTTCTCATTACATCCTGTCCACAAACAACCCCCATAGGATATTTCAGGGAGGAAAAAAAAAAGAGCAGTTGCAGCATTATTTATGTCTACTTCCCCCAAAGCTCAGAAAGAGCCAGATGTATTTTGTCCAGGCTGTCCCAGAAAGCTCCTGACAAGGAAGAGCCCAAATTGGAGCATCTGCTGGGTGACTTTGAATGCTGTGAGTGATGCAGCAGGAGAGCACAGATACAGCTGGGTAGGCACCCCAAAAACAAGCCATGGGCAGACACAGCCAGGGGATGCCTCATAGGGTCCCCATCTGGCACAACGGGGCCTCGTCATCCATAGGGAGCACACATGATAGAATGACAGAGTCATAGAACAGCTTAGATTGGAAGGGACCTTAAAGATTGTTTAGTTGCAATCCCCTTGCCATGGATGAGACTGCCATGGGTCTTTGGGCAGCTCATGGTGGATGAAGGGCGGACAAACAAAACCCATTTTTTCCCATTTGAACTGGAACTTAGGGCCAGCACCTCACTCATCCTCATTTCCTAAATTGCTGGGCTGGTCTCCAAACCCTGGAAATCTCACACTTGGGTAGGATACAAACCTTTTCCACCAGGTTGTTTTACAGAGGTGGGTAGACCATGCCTTGCAGTGCCCAACCCAACACAGCCCCACTTGCAGCTCCTTGTATTTCTTGAAACCTGTCATTATAGAACCTCCTGGCTCGGCTGGGATAGTGCTTTATTATGAAACACGAGTTGCTCTTTTCAAAGGAAGGAGATGTGGGAGATGGAGACAGTCATCCCAACCTTCTATTGGTGCCAGCTCCCTGCAAACACGGATGTACAGGTGAATTGCTGAAGCAATGGGGACTCACCAGCCACTGTTTAGATGCATGGCCATGAAGTAGGCACTGCTTCATGGAAGAGCAAGGGAGAAGTGTTGCAGAGCACGAGGGATGGAAAAAAGGAAAACACAATGAAATAAACTGAGCAAGACGTGAGATGGAATGGGCAGCTTCCATGTGCTGCTGCCCATCTTGGCAAGAAGGACAGCAGATGTCTCACTGCATCAGACAGAGGAGGAATTACAGGAAAGCAGCAAGGTGAAATAATCACAAGCCCTTCAAAGTCAGCTCCGCGAGGTTTGAGGGAACACGGGCTTAATTTCATCAACTGTGAAAACCCATTAGCATCTTGCTAAAGTCCACTTGAAATATTCATCTGGAGGATACTGTATGCAAAACTGCCTTAAAAGCTGCTGCAAAATATGAACATTGGCATTTAAATTCTCCTCTCACAGAGGTCACCTCCCAGCTGGTTCAAAGGTGGCAGCAGGGACAGCATCACAGGGTCACCACCCAAGGGATGGGGCAACCCACGCAAGGAGTCCTTTGCTAACATTGGGAGAACAGAGCAAGTTTTGGCCTCTTTCCAGTGGGTTTCCCATCCTGGGGGCTTGCCCTCACTGATCTCCCACCACGTGGTTCAGGGTCCTCTGCAAATCCTCCCCATGGTCCCAGCCCAAACCCAACACTTCAGACGAGGTATCTGAGCCTGCAACCTGGGGACAGCCCCATTCTCTTCCTGTCCAAAAGCTGCAGATTTTGGGGGCAATTCTTGACTTTTTCCCCAAAAAGCCACCAAATCCAGGGGCAACGTGGCTGACAAATTAACAGAAGGCAGCCCCGCCTCAGTGGGGAATTGGAAGGCAAGAAGCTCTCCACCATGATCCTTGCGATTAACGAAATATATAATTAGCATGCCAAAGCAAGGTTTGCCAGTGCCTATAAATACAAGCCAGCAGTGACTCAGCAAAGCTGCAGCTATTTTTTTTTACCCCTTAATTTCCCAGGTAGGTGCATCTTGGGGTCCTGGCTCCCAGGGATGCTTCGCAGAGGTCGCCATGGAAACCCAACGCTGCAGAAATCGGAGATTCGCTGGGAGAAACCTGCACAAAACCCCACAACCCCAGCCAGGGATGGTGTGGAATAGGTTGGCAGCATGAAAACGGGGCTTTGAGCTTTATTTTTTAAGCTCTTCCTGGCTTTTAGAGCCATCCCTGCTACGTGGCAGTGAAGATTCTTTGTTGTCTCCTATGGGGATGTGCTGGGAGGCTGGAGGCACAAAGCAGATTTAACTCATTTACCGACCCCCCCAACCCAACAGCGGTAACATTTGGGGTTCCTGATGCTTTTTCTACACCCCATGGGTGCTCTCAACCAGCCCTAAGATACAAAACCCTCAGATGTACATTCTGTGATTACCAAGCTTAAAGGATATTTTTTCGCTTGCATAGCAGGGCCCTGGAGCAGAGACAGGCAAAGTTTTCCAGGAAAGAAAAAAAAAAAAGCCAACAAAACACTGAACGCTTGGCAATCCCCAAATTTCCATGCTTTTGTCCAAGTTTCAAAGAGCTCTTTGTGCCTGGAGGATGCCAGCGCTGTCTCACTGCGACATTTCAACAAGGCACCGCCGCTGAAAGGAGATTTGCATTTGGAAACTCCCTGCAATTTTGCTTTTCCATTCCTGTTCTGTAGAAAATCCAGCTTGAAACCAGCTCTGTGTTGGCTAGCCAGCCCAGGAGCTGAGGGATGGCTCCTACCCACCTGGATCACAGCGGGGATGGGCACCACCTCCCAGTAGCTGTGTTAATATTCCCAATATTAATGATGCTGTAGCGGTTTGAAGGCTGAGAGCTGTGCTTTTCAGTGCACAGTTGATTAGAAAAGCAGAGTGAGGAACTTAACATGCTCCTGGCATCCGGCAAAGGCTGTCTGCCTCAAGGGAGCAGCTTCATTTTGGGAAGGAACCACTCGAGTGCACAGAATTTCAACGGCAGGTGATTCCCATTGCTTGCAATACTAGAAGGGAAGGAAAAAAAGAGGATCTTTCTTTTTTAGCTTAAGTGAAACATTCCCCACACCCTGGGGATTTACCCTTATTTGTGCTTCTCTGCTCAGCAAGCAAGGGAACAAATGCGACGTGGGGTGATGCTATCTGTGAACATCAAGAAGGCCTTAAATCAAAGTCATCCCATTGACCTCTCTATCACTGATATCTTTTCCATGCGAAGTTTGGATATTAGGAAGAAATTATTGTCAGAAAGAGGGGTCAGGAGCTGGCACAGCAGCCCAGGGAGGTGGTGGGGGCACCCTGGAGCTGCTCCAGAACCATGGAGATGTGGCACTGAGGGACGTGGTCATTGGGCACAGTGGGATGGCTTGGGGTTGGGCTGGGGGGATCTTAGCGGTCCTTTCCAGCCTTAACGACTCTATGATTCTATGGCATGCTCAAATGGTAAAATTAGAGACCCAGCACCCTCACACTTCACCCAGGGTCTCTCAAACCAGCCAGCACATCCCCCTAATCTTTCCATTTTGTCCTTCCTGTTTACAGCTGTCTCCCACGTCTAGCCACCTTGGAGCATCTTCAAGCAGAGCTCAGTGCCCACAGAGCTACAGAGGAAGGACAAGAGCCAGAAACATGGATAAGGTCACCACAAGGCTTTTAAAAATGTAAATGAAGCCCAAGGAGCTGGACTAATCCTGCAAGCAATGAGATTAGCACAAGGTCCCCTTGGCGCAGGTTGAGCCCATCTGCTTGGGATTCCCCTTGAGAAGGATGCCCCCAAGGACAGCACCAAGCCAACTGCTCCCAAGGGCACCTCTGGCACTGTCCCACTCCTGGTACGAGATGTCAAGCAAGGGGAAAGGAAAAAAATAAGATGTGGTTTGGTCCCAGTCAGCATTTCGGTCACAGAGCATCACTGCTGATGCTTCATCCCTCGAAGGGAAAGGAAAGTGCAAGGGAAGCTGGAAAGCTCGAACCCAAGGCTTCAGGAGAAGGAGGAGTTTTGCTTTCAGAGTTTATTTGGGAAGTCTTGGAAAAGCTGTAGGAAAAGTCATGGAGCTCCAGCCCTGCCGCAGCTCTGCTCCCCAGTACCAGGCTGTCAGAGCCAGGCACAGCTTCTTCAATCCAGCACCATTATTAAAGATTTATGCTTAAAATACAGCAGCCAGCCCCCACCCTGAACAAAGCAGCCACATACAGGCAAGTGGGAGAAGAACAGATCCTTTAACTCCTGACCCCAGCAGGTGCTTTGGGATGTTAAACTTCAGCTTTAGAATCTATTTATCATATTTGTCTCCAGTTCACCGCCTGCTGCTCACCATCCTCCCAACACCTTCACCAAAACACAGAACCAAAGGGAAACTGAGGCACAGGACACCAATACCACCCAGCAGTACCCATGGTTTTCAGCCCTACGTGCAGACTGGAGCCTACCTCTCCCTAGAGAACTCCTCTACTACACTACCAGAGCCAAAAATGAACATTTTTACACTTCTCTCATCTAGGGAACTCCCTTCCCAGACGCTCAGAGCTCACACCAAGCTCCTTCCCATTGCAGGTTGCATCGGTGAGCCTCCAGCACAAGCCCACTACAGGCTTCACAAACCCCTCTAAGGCTCCACTGCCCTCACTGGGATGATTAATAGCCTTTCAGCCAGTAAAACAAAAACCCATTAAGAGCACTAATATTTGTTCTCCCTGCTCTCTGTCTACTTCATCTCATCCTTCAACACAAGCCCTGTCTGTTTGCAGATGAAGACAGAAACCCCAAAAGCCCAGATCCCATGGAGAAGAGCCCCTTTTGGGGGGTTGCTCATCGTTCAGCAGCACAGAGACCCTCTCCCATCGCTGTAAACCCCCAAACCCTCTCACTTTGAGGAGCTGCTGGGGCTCTTGGAAGCCTTTTATACCTGCATTTCCACGTGGGATGCATCTGAGCCCTGAGCAGCCTTGCAGTGGCCCATTGCCCACTGCCTGATGCAACAAGTCAATAAACCACATTCAGCAGCTGGATGGGATGGGATGCACATTTTCCATGGGGATACAAAGTCACTCAAACAAAGCATTTATCTCAGGGAAGGAGCTTGGAAGCACCTGGGAATATTCCCACACGCACTCCCAACCAAGCAGTCCATTTGAGAGATCGTGCTCACTCCAGTGCTTTGTTTTCAGAGATTTTTCTTTTAATATGCTTGAAAACGACCCAAAATTGCCCAGTTGCAACACAACACGTGGCCTGGTTGTATTTACAACATCTAAAAACCATCGTTCCCCAAAACAAGGGTAGCTTGACCACACGTGGGCCATCTCCCCCCAAAATCCCACCTGTCCACCAGCACTCATGGTGAGCATCAGGATGTCAGCCAACGCCTGCACTGAGCACCCCAACAGTGTTTTGGTGCAGATGTGAATTTCCACACCACCTTTTGGCTAAAGTCCATTCCTCCATCAGCATCCAAAGGGAGTTCTCCCATTGGAGCAGCAGGAGGGGTCCCACTGGTCCAAGCCATAGAATCACAGAGTTGCTTGGGTTGGAAGGGACCTCAAAGATCACATAGTTTCAATCCCACACCACAGGCAGGATTGCCACCCACCAGATCAATCTGCCCAGAATCCCATCCAACTTGGCCTTGAATGCCTGCGGGGATGGGCTGGGGATGGGAAGTGAGATGGAGTAGAAAGCAGATCTTTGAGATATTGCTGAAAGCACAGCTTTTTAGGGTATTTTTTTCTTGCTCTGTTGCTGTTTCTTAACATAATTCTCTGCAGGTTTTCCCCCACTGGCTGGGACCTGAGGCGCTTCCTGGCTCAGCACATCTTTCTGCATTCCCTCGTCCCTCCCTTTAGGGAGAGGAGGAATTGATAAACTGGTGGGAAAGAAGAAAAACTGACTGGCACTCCAATCAAAATACAAAAGAAACAGAAAGAAACGGCTGTGAAAAGAAGCGCTGCTTAATGAGGAATTACATCTGTGCCAGTGAGTCACGGCAGGGAGGCTGCACAGCAGCAATGGGCACCTGGGATGGTGAGGATCACGCAGGAGCCTTCGGCCTCACTTGCTTTATGGTGGGGCATCCAGAAAAACACAGATCCATCGTAGGGATGATGAGAGTTGGGTGCCCCATGGCAGGACCCCAACCCCAAAGACCCGTGGGCATCCAGAGTGCACCCAAAGCACCACCCGGGGCTGGGCTTTGGCTCGGGGTGAGCTCAGGGAGCCCTGGGTGAAGGACGAGTCAGGTCGGGCGCCAGCCAAAAAGTGTGCTCAGCACTTCTGCACGCAGCCGAGGGGAGGCAATATATCAGACACGTAGGCGCACGCTGCTTTGCCTCGCGTAGACCTGGGATTGCCACCTATCGTCCGGGTTCTGCACGGGGAAATCTCGCCTGCAGCCCCGCTGAATCCCTTCCAGCCCCATCCTTTTCCTTTCTCCCTTGTTTTCCTCCAAACCAGCCACGCTCAGCCCTGTGGTGCTGCTTCTCCTCCTGCCCTTTTGCTGCATGATGCCTTCGTGCTCGATCCGTCTTTGTTTTTTAGCCACTCCTCCAAAAACTGCACCAAACCTCACAGCGGCGGGGTGCGTTTTGCACCCTGATGGTGTCGTCAGAGCGGGGACAAGCGGAGCCCACCAGCATCCAGCCCCATCCCCAGCCGTGCCTCAGTTTCCCCTCATTTATTCTAAAGGCTTTCCCGGCTCCTTTAAGCCCCCCCCGCCCGCCGAGGCTCGGCCCCTTTCTCTGACACAGCAGCCGAACCGGGAGCCGCGGGGAGGCTGCGGCCGGGCCGGGGCCGGGCGCCCACCGCCGCTCCCCCCCCCGCCCCATGGCTCTGCCCGGGGCGCCGGGAGCCGCCCGCCCCGCTCCGCCCCCCCGGAGCCCAGGGGGCGGCCGGCCCTGAACCGGCATCGCTACCGCCGGTCGGTCCCGGGGGGAGTAAAGGGAGGGGGAATGGGGAGAAACGGGAGGGGGATGCGGGAATAGGGGATGGACGATGTGGGAACCGGGGATGTGGGAACAGGGGATGGAGGAATGGAGGATGCGGGTACCAGGGATGAGGATACCAGGAATGTGAGCACCACGGATGTGGGTACCGGGGATGCAGGTACCAGGGTGGTGAGCACCAGGGATGGAGGATACAAGCACTGGGGGCAGAGGATGCAGATACCAAGGATCAAGGATTCAGGGATGCAGGTGGAGGGGATGGAGGATGTAAGCACTGGGATGGAGGATTCAAGTAGCAGGGATGCAAGATGAGAGTAACGGGTTCAGAGGATGCAATCACACCAGTCTTCCCTACCGTGCCCCCCCTCCCCACTCTGCCTCAGTGCATTTCCCTACCTCCTGAGGGAAGAGATGGGGCTGAGGGGGCGTTTTGATTGACCCCCCTTAAAGTGGAGGGCTCCCAAGGGATGTCCCCTTCCCCCAGAACCCGCAGGTAACATCTCACCCCTTCTGACAGCAGCCAAGAGAAGGTGGCCCCCGGCCTCCACGTAGAAGCCCTGAGGGAGGAGGAAGAGGAGGAGGAAGAGGAGGAGGGGGAAGAAGGAAGAAAAAAAAAATAATAAAAGGACGAGGAAGAGCTTGGAGTGGAGCCAGGTGCTGGAAAAGGGCGATCTGAATCTGGCTGCCTGCTCACCTCTGCGCCGGTAAGTTCCCAGGTTGTCTGTCTGTCCATCTGTCTGCCTGTCCGTCCATCTGGCTCAGCGAGACCCCCGTCTGCATGTCTCAAAGCAAGGGTGGGGGGGTGGTTATACAGAGCCTTCTCCCCTCCCCGTTTTTCCATCCCCAGCAGGGCTGGCTCCCTCACTGTCTGTCTATCCCTGCAGGAGGGAAACCCGGAGCCCCTCAGCACCGCTTCGCATCGGAGCCACCGGCCCTGGAGCGAGGGCCCAACGTGGGGTGGCTGCACCATTCCTGGGGGGCACCCGGCCCTGCATCACCTTCCCCATCCCCAACGAGCAGGAAAAGCTCCATCCGCCGGATTTTAGCTTCCTGGGACATCCAAGGGACTCATCCTCCTCCTCCATGGTCCCCCTGTGCATCCCCACGGCCGCCGGCTGAGCCCCCCCTCACCCACCGCCCGGCTCTGCATGCTGCCTGGAGCAGCCCCCAGCCGTCCTGCTGCTCCACACCGCGGCTCGGAGCCCCCCGACAACGGCCTCGGTGGTGAGGCGGGGAGGCCAGCAGGGACTCCTGGGGAGCGTTAAGATGGTGAGAGCTCTCCGGCCGAGAGGGGCTGCGCGGACGCCAGGCCACCAGGTTTGGGGGTCGCAGGATGGACAGAGCCCTTGGGGCCGGGAGCCGAGGCCGGTAGGAAAGGATGGACTCCCGGAGCTGCCAGGACAGGCAGCCCAGTGACCCCCCCAGCAGCAGCAGCAGCAATTGTAGCAGCGGCAAAAGCGAAGGCGAGAGGGAGAGGATCCGCAGCCGGATGAAAATGGTCATCGGGCAACTGGAAGGCATCTTGCAGGAGCTCAAGGAGGTCGCCAAGGAGCTCCGGGAGGTAGGAGAGGGTGTCGGGTGGGATGCAGCACAGGGGTACAAGGAGACGGGGTGATTGAGGCTGCACCCTGTCCCAGCCCCGTCCTCACCAGCATCACTTCCAAAAAGTGGGGGGAAATAAGCCAGGTTTGGAGAAATTTGTTGTTGACCTTGATGCTTGGGGCCATGCTGCCCCGTCCCCATAGATGCTGGGAGAGAGCTTGGAGCACAGAGCTGAAGCTGGGCAAATCTTGGGGAAACTGGGGTGCTCTGATGCTCTGTCCTGGGAGGGTTCTGTTTCAAAGCACAGGGGTGGATGGAGAGGAGGTGACAGATCCCTCGTGCTGGTGACCCAGGGGTGGCGACTCTGTGAAGGGAGACACAGCAGAAGGCTCTTTTCTGCAGGCAAAAAATGTGTATATATCCATACAAAGTGTGGTTTGAGCTTCCAGTTGGTCCAGAGATGCAGTGATGGGGAATTTAATTGTGGAAGGGCTGCACAGCCCCAGTGTGTTTGGGAAGCGGACCTGTTTGTGGCCATGAGCTGTGGACTTCTTGATTGGGAACGTGGTGGTGGCTTTGAGCATGGCTTAGTTTTGGGATGGGGCCGATGGCTGTGTGCCCTGAGCCAAGTGTGGCTGGGTTGTTGGAATGGGTGAGGGCTCATTTCCGTGAGGGATAGGAAGAAATTAGTGCAGGTTTTGCTGGGGGGTCATGGATAGAGACTGTGTGGGGGTCACGCGAAGGCCCCAGAAGCCAGCTGGAGCTCTTGGGATGCAGGTGGACTGACAGCATAGTTAGTGTAGATGTGGCCATGCTCAGGGAGGTGTGACACCTACCAGCATGAAGCTTTTCCTGGGGCCTTCGTTGGGATAGCTCTGCTCATTCCATGGGGCTTTAGAGAGGTCAGTCCCCTGGGAAAGCCAGCTCTGGTCCCCAGGTGATGCCACATCCCAGTTCATCGCCCCACCAGAGCTCTTATTCCTTTGCAGAAAGCAAACCTAAGCACACCAAGGGTAGAAAGGCCCCTGGTTCCTTCAGCTCCAAAGGGACAGCCCAGAACCCCTCTGACAAATCCCTGACATACTGAAAATAGTAATAATAATAATAATAATAATATAATAATAATAATCAGGAGGCAGAGCTGTTTTCTGTTTGATCTGAACTCACTTTGCTCTCCTCTTGGAGCTTCGAGAGGCCTTTAAAAATGGCAATTCACAGCTGCTTCAGTGCCCCTTTCATAAAGCCCATGTATTTAAAGCCAGGAGAGACCTCTGCATGCACCTGAGCATCCTTTCTGAGTGCTTCAGAGCTTAACTCTTTGGTCTCCATTCAACTTTTGGGCCTGTAAAGTCCTTTAGCATCCCTGCAGCACCCTTGATAGGCTGCTCAATCCAGGTGGGGAAGAGGAGAAGGTGGTCTGAGGACACAGGGCAGGTGTGAGGGGCTCTGGAGAGGTTCATCCATTCCAGGAGTTGCAGGAGGAGACAAGCAGGACAGGGGACAACTTATTTGCACCCAAGGGGTGCATCCCAAGCTGCCTGCAGCACAAATCTGACGACCAGCCGTAGGGTTCTGGGGACATCTATCTTCTCCTCTTCTCTCTCTGCACCCATCCCTGCTCATTCCTCACTCCTGATATTGTTTTCTCTCTGAAGGCTGTCATTCCAGATGTCCATTGTATCGGGGATGCTGTTTTACCAGTCTTTTCTCCCACTCTCCCTCCCTCCCTCTTCCCTTTTGTGTATATAATTATTCTCCAGCGCTCCACGACAGGGCTGTATTATGTGAGGGGAAAATGATTATTAAATCTTCGTCTGAGATCGCACACTGGAAGTAAAAATTACACAGGAGGCCAGGACCAAATGTGCTTCCGCTGAGCAGGATCCACATCCTCTGCCCTTGGTACCTGTATCCTCCATCCTTGGTACCCATATGTTTGGTACCCACGTCCCTGGTACCCGTATCCTCCATCCTCCATACCTGCACCACTGGTACAAACTCTGGTCCCCACATCCTCCATCCCTGGTGCCTGCATCCTTCTTATACAGCCCTAGTACCCTCATCCTCCATCCCTGGTGCCTGCATCCTTCTTATACAGCCCTACTACCCTCATCCTACATCCCTGGTGCCTGCATCCTTCTTATACAGCCCTAGTACCCTCATCCTCCATCCCTGGTGCCTGCATCCTTCTTTCCTGCATCCTTCATCCTTGATACCCAAATCCCCGGTACCTGCATTCCTATGGGATGCACAGCAGGAAGAGGTGATGCCATCTGTGCACAACTCCAGGTGTGCATACAAGCCCCCTAAAATCTCACAGAGTGTCCCATCATACCTGTACCCCCGGGGGTAGGCGATACCCGGTCATCCCCTGCTCCTCCCTTTGGAGGCAGGAAAGGTTGCAGTACAATACTTTAAAATAAAATACTTTAATGATGTTGTAATTGATAGGTGATTATCTGGCAACGCTTTGGAAAGTTCTTGGTGAGAGGGTAGCTTGCTATTCTAACAGCACATTTCAAAGATGTGTGTGATGAGTTTGAACTCTTTAGTGGCTGATGATACAGCAAATGGTCCAGAGATGCTCGATGCACTGGAACAGACAACACAGTGTGCTCATTTATACGTGTCAGCTTGGGCAGAGAGGCCACTGTCACCCAGCTTCTCCTTGCAAGCGAGCTCCTATTAATCATTTATTCATTATTAAACATCTACCTCCCCTTCACTGAAAAGTGTTTGGGGAGACGTGGGAAGGTCCCTTCTGCAGGGCTGCAGGGTCATGGGGCTGCTGGAGTCTTAGGGCTGCTCCTTTTCCCAATGGAGGGATGGATTTTCAATTCAGGGATGATTCAGAGTGCAGTGCTGGGAACGGGGCGCAAAAACCACCGCTCCTCTCTCAGAACCGGTGCTTTGCCCCACGCTGTGAGAGCACTGGGGTGGGATGACACACGCACAGGCACAGCTCGCCCGTCACCGAACCAAAAGCTCCCCGCTGCCCCCCGCTTTGATCCCACCGCTGCTCCACTTCAAAGGCTGCGACGCCAGGGCCGTGAGATTGCGGCACTTTGATGGTGAGCATCTCCCTGCTCCTTCCATCCGCTCCTGGAGGTGCATTATCCATCGCCGCCCGCATCGGGGAGAGCGCACCGCCCGCTCGGACGCAGCCTTTGAAGTCCCCTCTTGTCCTCCCGCGTCATCCGCCGGCTCCCCAACAGCTCTGCTGAGTTGTCAGAAGAAATTATCTGGCGAATAGGAAACAGCGCGGGCACTGTGTCGAAACGCGAGCCGTTGCAGCCAAGCTGGTGACCGAAACTCCGTTTAAAAAGAATTAATGAAACAAAGCAACGGCGCTCCAGTTGTTGGTCACCCCTTGGCAGGTACCCAGCTGGGAAGGGAACCTGCTGGGTGCACAGATGTTAGCTTTAAAAAAGCTCCCTGTGCTGTTCTGCTGGGTGGGCGCCCAGGGTGGGGAGCGTCCAGGGCTCCCAGTTGGGGTGATTGGAGGCGGCTGGTCAGTCAGCCCAGCTCCATCAATTTGCACAGAAACATTAGGGTTGAAAAAGATCTCCAAGATCACCAAGCCCAACCCCAGCCCACCACGTCCCTCAGTGCCACATCTCCACATTTCCTGAACACCTCCAGGGACGGTGACAGCAACACCTCCCTGGGCAGCCAATGCATCACCACTCTTTCTAATGTCCAAACTGAAGCTCCCCTGGCGCAATGTGAGGCTATCGCACGCCATCCTATAGGTGAGGGATGTCCTCTCTTGGCACCCAGCTAACCCCAGTGGCCCCAGCATCCACATGCAGTTTCCGGGCCCATTCATCACCCCAAAACCCATTCATAGCCATGGGCTCAGGTCTCTCTGCCCCTCCCCATCGCCCCCATCCCAGCTCACTCCGCTAAAATCCTCCAACAATCCAAAGAAGCAGAGGGGAAGAAAAGACCAAATCCTGCTTTGCATTCAAATCCTCAGCAGGTACCCAGTGTCACGGAGGTATTTAACACCCCCCCACCGCCCAGTTAAAATAGAAAGTGCAGGGAAGGGCTCTCCTAAAAATAGAGCTGATGTGACATTAATCCCCACAAGGACCGCAATGGGGACAGCGGAGACGCGGCTCCTCCTGCCTCCCAGGTGCCAACATCCCCATGGGGGTCCCAGTGGTGGGGAGAAGTGAGGAGGGTCCCCCAGTTTGGGAAAGGGACCCGGTGCTGTGCTTTCCTGCAAAGAGAGGTGATCTCATTTTAGCAAAGGGCTTCATGAAATCATTTTTCTGCCTTATTAAAAAATAATAATAACTGGGTGTTTCCCAGGGACAACTCTTTTCCTGAGCTTCTTCCTCATTCTTTCCCGTCACTGAGAAAGAAGAAGTCGCGCAGGCTTCTTTTCTCTCCTTTTTCACCCAAAGAACAAGAAGGATAAGGAAATAAAAAGCAATCTGGTTGTGCTTTGGGAGCATTTCTCATTTGAGATGTTTCTTGTGGGTGCTGCAGCTCCAGCCAGGGGCCCCAGCTTGCTCTTGGCATCCTCTAAAGCCAGAGCCTGGAGAATGGATAGTGATCACATTGTGTCCTTCAGATGAGCCCCTGGCTGCTGGACAGTTTTAGGGTGCATTTATAGCATTTTAATATTTCACCCGACCCTCTGACTCAAAGCTGAGGATGCACAGAACGAGGGCATGGGATAGAAACCAAGGAAAAGCCTCTGTGATGAAAATGGGATGGAAGGTTGAAGCCTGAGGATTTAGTTTCCTCCAAAAGTGTTCAAAAACTTGTGTCATGAAGTCTATAGAAATGATGGGGGAATGGTTTAGCACTGGGATTGTTTGTTCTCAGTGGATGAGGAGAGACCAACAGCCTTGGGCATGATGCTGGTGGAGATACAGCAAGGATTGGTGGCAGATTGTGGAGGAGGAGATGAAAGTGTCAGGCAGGACATTGAGTGTGGATTTGTCTTCCGTCCTTATTTTGGGAAGCTCGTGGTTTACTTCCACCAGGAAACAACATGTGGGTGGGCTGAGGGATGAGAAGGAAGGGCAAAGCAATCATGAAAAGCAACCCTACAAAGGACGTGGAGACAGATTTGGACACCATGGGGCACCACTCTGTCCCCAGGATGCCGTGCTCTCACTGGCTCTTGATACATCAAGCACTTTGTTAGTGATGGGGGAGCATTCATCATGCAACCTTAGGATGGCCTGCTTCACTTTCCCCACTTGGGGAGCTGAGATACTGGGAGAAGAAGGCAGGCAGTTTTTACTGCTGTTTCCCCATGGTGGAGTGTAAGGGATGCCACGTGCATGGGGATTTGGGGTGTTTACTGCCTTCTGACCCCCCTCTATGCGGTCCAAAGCTTATTGGGGGTCCCCAGAAAATAGCAGGGAGCTACTTGGGCACCACGAGTATCCCAGAGTCACCATGCCATTGGGTGGGCTTCTTCCTCCTCCCGCTAAGGGCCGATCCATCCGTCCATCTGTCCGTCCATCTGCCCACAGGTAGTGAGCCAGATCGACCGGCTGACGTCCGACTTCGAGTTCGAGCTGGAGCCGGATGATTGGACGACAGCGACGGCCAGCAGCACCTCCAGCAGCGAGAAAGGGGGGGTCTCCTTCGAGCTGGGACCCCTCGACTTCGCAGCGGCCGACATCCTGTCCGACAGCTGGGAATTCTGCTCATTCCTGGATACCTCCACCCCATCAGACCAAGGCGACGGCCCCGACCCCCCACGGCCTCAGCCCCCGCCGTGCCGCCAGCCCGACTACCGGCTGATGAACGGCGGGGTGCCCATCGCCAACGGGCCCCGAGGGGGCACCCCGGACTCATCCAGCGAGGAGGCATTCGCTCCCCAACAGAAAGGTCCCCATCACCGGACAGCCGGCACGAGGGAGCGGGTCCGCTTCAGCGACAAGGTGCTGTACCACGCCTTGTGCTGCGACGATGATGGGGATGGTGCCGACGAAGCGTCCCCAAACGAGGACGGCACCGAGGAGCGGGGCCTCAAGGTGACCCCGAAGAACCAACCGTCTGTCGGTGGCAATGGTGGTGGCACTACTGGAGGGCCACCGGCGCGGCGGCTGATGAGGAACAGCAGCACGCAGACTGTGGCCGACAAAAGCACCCAGACGGTGCTGCCTTACATCCCGGCCAAACAGAAACTCAAAACGAAAAACTGACGTCGGTTCCGGCCAAGGGTTGGGGTTGGGTGTCTTGGGAAGGGATCAGAAGTATATATATATATATACATATATAAATATATATTTAAATAAATCGCTACTACTAATAAAATTGAGATGAGAAGTTGGCAGAGGAGACAAATGTCCAACTACCTTACCCGTCGTTTTTGAGGCTCAGGGAATTTTCGACTGCTTTGTGGATGGAAGGTGCAGCTCAATAAATTGTTCATCCTGGAGAATATTGACAATAGCATATAGAGATCCTATGTATATATGTACCAAGAGAGGTGAGCTTCTCACCTGGGGACACCAAGAGAGCTTGGTGGCTGGGCCAGGGAGGGCGAACGTCCCTCGCTGTGACGCTCTGTAGGCACTTGGTAGGGAAAACAGGGTGGAAAAAAGCAAATTGAGAACTCATGGGTGGTTTGAGGGAATTAACCCCAGGAACGGCAGCGATGGAGTTCAGGGACCCACATCACATCACGTCCCCATCTTGGGGTCCCCATACTTGGAGCAATTGGTATTTCTGAGGTTACAGACCAGGGCATGCCTGCTGATGGGAATCACCACCTCCCATGAGCTGAAATAAGAAGTACAATTTCATTTTTTAGGTCTTTTAAGACTTTTTTTTTTTTTCTCCCCCTAGTTTTTAGGATTTTTTCCCCTTCACAGCTGTATGAACACCATCTCCTTCCGCATTTCCCCATATCCCCAGGGCTGGGATTTTGTGAAAATTCACAAGAAAATAAAATTTATTTTCACAAATAGATCTACCAAGAGATTGAGCATCCCTGTCCCATGTGCTGGAGAAAGGCACCCCACCACAAGGAGAAGTGGGAAAGGACAGCTCCTCTATTATTTTGCATGCCAACAGCTGGTTGCTTATTAACTTCTAAGAGTTTTCTTTACAGCTGAGCCCCACTGTAAAAGTGTGATTAATAGATGCAGCTTTATTCTTTAATAATTTCAGGAGGAGCACGACGTAAATATTCAGAGCAGCTCAATCTGCAGGCAATGTCCTTGCGCTCTTCTACACGACCAGAGACAGCCACAGAAGGGTTCTGCTGTTATTGAGCAGGAAAATGTGGGTGTTTTTAGGGCAAGAAGAAGAAGAGTTTCAAGAAGAGAACACAAATTATTAATTGAAATGTGGAGGAACCATTCGGACTGGTAATAATTGCTTGGTGATGAATGGTGCTGAATGAACGGGCTTTGTGTCCCAGCAGGATTTGCATTGGTCACTCAAAATTATGGCTCCCACAGGACTGATGGGGCTCTTTTTTGTCCTGGTGCAGTTCTTTTATTATTCTTCTTCATTTCTAAGTGACTTTCTGGGCGTTCAGTTGGACGTCAACATTTCCAATGTGGGGAGAACACCTTGTCTTCCTCAGGACACCATATGTTAATGAATTAATATTTATCAGCCCATAGCAAAAAACTGCCCCAAACACCTGGGAACGGCCAGGATAGGAGCATCCCTCCCTGTCCCCCATCCTCAACCCCTCTTCAGACACCACAAAAACTTTGAGAAAGCCCAAAACAGAGCCGGGCACCACACGAGAGCTGGCAGAGGAAGGGGCAAAAGGCTCGTGTTTTCTCCAGAAGCAATAAAGAAACAATCAGCAAATAAAACGAGGACACGACCCAGCACGACGGCTCCGGCTGCTCTTCGCCTCGGGGACGAGATGTGACAGCTTTGCTCATTTTTGCCCTTTCCTCGCCCGCCGGCGGGTACCGTGCTGGCGTTTGGCACGGTTTGATGGGTTTTAAAGCAAAATTTCAGCTTTGCATTTGAATCAGCTGCCTCCGGTCGGGGATGGTGAGCAAAGCAGGTTTCTCGCTTTCACCATCCTTAGGGGGAAAATGCAAAGAAATGCTTTTACCTGGGGAGGAGGTCAGGAAAAATAGAAGCAAAATGAAGACGGGCTCCCGGCAGCAGAGACAACGCCTGCATCCCAAACACCCCACAAGGCTTCCAGTGCCCCACCTCCTGCTAAAATCCAAATGCTTGTCATGCTGAAGGAGCCCATGGGCCACCTCCTTCCTTGCCTTGGTGCCCCCCATTTCCACTGGTGGCCTCAAGGACTGCATATTGCTCAGGGTTGGGTGCTGGCCGCAGCTGGAAGACGAATGTTTTGTTTTTTCAAGGGAAAGGCTATGCCTTCTGCCTCTGTTAATGTACAGCATCTTGTCTTATTTGTTCCTTGCTGTTCCACGGCTGAATTACTGCAAGAAATGTACCAGTGCCTCGTGCAATGCTTCTTCTTTATAACTGTGAGATCGGCTTGCCTTCAGGCTCCCCTTCCAGATATCAGGAGCTGTTTCACCCTCAGGATGCTGAAGCGCTTCCCTCCTCATCCTCACCCATCCAGCCCCACAGTGCTCTGCCCAATGGGGAAAAAAAGGATGCTGCAGGGTAAGAGCATCCCAAAAGCACACCCGCACATCCCCAGTCTGATTTGCTCTGCAATGCAGTGACTGTGTGTCCCGTCTTGCCCAGCTCTGCTTATCTTCAGCCATGTTTCCATCTGCCTCTGCATGCTCCAGAGCTGGGTAACACCTGCTGGAGGTTATCTCCTTGCAGACAGAAAATGCATTACTTGCAACAGCTTCCATCCCCCCAAATTCTTCCCATCTCTCTCCTGAGGTTGTTGTCACTGTGCTCTCCTGGTACCCATGGGGTGGAGATGTGTAAGCCTGGCTCCCTGGGTCCTGCCTGCTGAATGTGGGAGATGGGAATGAGCTGTCCCAGCGTCCCCATGAGGGATGAGGGGGACTGAGTGGGATCTGGCAGCAGTGTGGAACCCATATCATGAGGCAGGGTGGCGAGGATAAGGCCAGTCCAGATCACAGTGGGAACAAGTGGAAAGAATCAGTGGGGCATGGACAAGTGTCCGTAATGCATGGATGTAGACTGGGATATGGGCATAGATGTGGGCATGAGAATAGTCTTGTACACAGACATGGCTAGGGACATGGATACGGCCTTGCACCTAGGCAAGGGCATGGAAATGGATGGATTGGCATGAACACAGATACGGACATCAGCATGGACATGGATGTAGACATGGATATAGATTTGCACATAGACATGGACATGAGCAATCCCACAGCACAGCTCAGACAGGCACTACCAACCCCAAGCTGAGCTCATATAGGCTCGCAAGCCCACAAACTGGTAGAGGCCTCAAGTGGGGCTGACTGTGCCCATTAGTGTCCCCACGGTGTGGCAGATCTTGGGTGAAGGTCACCAGGTTCCACCTGTGTCCTCTGCCCAGACACAGTGGTTGAGCCATGCAGTGCACCAGCTCCAGCTCAGCAAACTACACTGCCACCGCTCCTCACACGTCACCTGGGTGCTGGAGCAGTCACACAGTGCCCATCAGGATGGGTTTTCTCCATTGAGACACATCCAACTACTTCACGCTGCTACCCTTCCTGAGCTGAAGGAGGAAATTCAGGTCTGGTCCTCTGGTGGCCATGGCTGAGCTAGACCTGAACCTTTGCTACCCTTGTGGGTAACGTACACAAATATTTACTGCATTCTGCACCCTGCTGCTCAGTGACTGGGTGCTCTCCACCACTGGGTGGCAGTGGGTGCCCACACACACCCGTGTCACCACGTCCCACACAGATGTTGAGGCTCTCCCCTTCTTCCACCAAGGGGTGGAGTTGAGGCCAAGAACATCACCCAACTTTAACCAGCAGCCCTCTGGGTCCTGTCCCCACTGTGGGATGTGGCTGAAGCAAGCAGCACTCCCTTTCCGGGTGGCCAAGACAGGCTTTTGCACTCACCTCTGGGGACAAGAGAACAGGGACAAAGTTCTCACAGCCCCACATCCCTTTCATTGGGAAGCCAGAAGTTCCCCAGATGGAGACAGCTGCAGGGACCCCCCAGCAGAGCCCCGGGCCCCATCAGTCCCCCCAGGGCTCTCATGATGGTCCTAGACCCAGCCGAGCCTGCAGGAACGCAGCCATGTCAGAGCAGCCCTGGAGGTGCTTGTAAGACAAGGGATGACATGCTTGATGGGACTTCTTAATTAGCTCTCGCTAAACCAAAATGTACCGGGGCTCCCCTGGCGGAACAGCATCAGACAAAACATTAATCATGCTCCAAATAAATAATTAAAACATGGTGGCTCTTGAAAGGGAAAAAAAAAATAATAGTAATGAGCAGAGAAAAGCAAAGCTGTTGGCTTTGATGCAGTGGCCTTGGGGAGGAGTAGAGCTGCGTCCCCAGTGCCACTTGAGGCAGGAGGGACCTTGCCTTCAGCAAAGCCTATGGCCAAAGTCCTGGGGTGTCAGGATCAGTGCTGATGGGACTCATCCCAACCTCATTCTTACATCAAAACCTTCATTTTTTACCAGCTGGCTTCCAGTGCTGGATGTGGCTCATCTGATGACCTGGAATGTTACTCATGGCCACCATGGGATGCTGTGCTGCAGTAGGTGCCCTAGGAACACCTCTTTGCCCATGGCTTTGGGAAGGAAATAGCAAAAAAAAAAAAAAAAAAAAAAAAGGCTTGGAAAAAGAAACTCCCCCTCCTCATCCTTTTTTTAGCTCAAGAGGAGAGGGTTACTCAGCACAAGCAACACAGAACTTAAATTATGCACAGAGCTATTTGCATAGAGGAGCAGGGTTTGGGAAGAGCTGATGCCATCCCTGCATCCTACAGGGTGTTTATTAAAGAGTAAGTTCCAAAGCAGCTCAAAGCCAGGCCACGGTGGGATCACTGATGGTGCTTAATGCAATGAGCATATTTTTAAGCTTCTGTTTTTTCCTTCCTGGCCATCAGGGCTGCAGAGAGATGGGATTGCTCCTCTGTCCATCAAAGAGCAGGCAGCACCATGGATGGGCAGCATCCCCTGCCTTCCTCCTCCTGCTCTTCCAAACCTGGTTCCCAATCAGCCAAGGAAGCCATGGTTCACCCCTGCTGAATGTGGGGCACACAGAGCATAGGAGCAGGGGACACCTGCAGATGCTCAGGTCCAAATGTGTCTTATTACATTAATATTTGCTGGTAATGAAGTTAGATAGCACTTGGAGCTCCAATCAAATTAGGAAAGCTATAATGAACAAGAAGTGGTGCATTAATTCATTAGCAGGGAATTATACTAAATTATCTCGGCAAATACGGCAAAACTTTAATTTACCAGAGGTGTTTTCAAATGGCTTTTGCTCCTTCACATCCACTTCCACTGCAGCACTTTTTTTCTTTTGGAAGGCAGCAAGAACAAGAGAAGTGAATTAACTGCAGCTCCTCAGGGAAAGGCTGTTGTCTCTGGGATGGTAATGAATGCCCACAAGGGATACCAGGAACTTTGCTTTCTTTCTCCTTTTGTGAGGAAAACGGATATTATTTACAGTAAACAACTCAATTTCACCTTCACCAAGATTTAGAGCAGCATTCTGCTTTGCTAATTGCCATGGAAAGAGGGGGGGAAAAAAAAGGAAAAAAAAACAACCATGTAGCAATTTACTTGAACATGTAGAGGCAGAGCATTAATAATGCACATCTTTGGGAAACCAGCCCTGATACAGATCTGCTGATTTGTGAGCACCTACAGCAAGAAAAATGGGCAGCCAAACTTCCCCTCATCTTAAGGGGAAGGTCCAGAGCTGTGTGGATGCAGAGGACTGAGAAAGGACACAGCTTGTATCACCCCAGCTCAGCACAACCACCTCTCGTGTGCTGCTACCTCACAGAATGGCCAAAGTGAAGAGTTCCTCTTTTCCTTCCTTTTGCCTTCCTCTGGTTGATGCAGCATTTCTGAGCTGCCAGGCCCTAGCCATCCTCCTTCCAACCCAATCCATCCTATGACCTCTCCAGCATCACCCTCACTGGGTGAAGGACCCACCATAAGCTTGCAGAAGTGAAGTACCTCTCTTGGGAAAAACCCCCAGTTCATTACCTTTTACCAACTTTTAATTGTTCTTGCTGTGATCTCTCCCCCAACAGGGACAGTTGGAAGCAGTCAACACAGATGGGCATTTGTGCTCACACATCACCCAGCGGACGGCACAGATCTCCTGCTCATTTATTACCCTTAAACCCTTTTAAGTAGCACCTGATGTTCTCTCATGCAGTAAATTCTTCTCCTTTTAATTAATCACCTGGCAGCCCCCCCATATCCTCTCACCAACGTCTCCATACAACGTGGCAATCAGGAAGTGGGAGACACCAGCGAATAACTGCGCTGCGTTCTCACTCCCATTATTAATTCCCACAAATTGATTGTTCTACCAGCATCTGCAGCTTTCTAATTAAGTCTTTACTCAGGTGCTCATGTGTGCAAGGAAAACGAATGCTAATAAAGAGCAGAAGGGATGTGGTGTGCACAAGTATGCTGATTGAGCATTACAACAGGAGCAGCTCCAGCCATGGGTTCATGAGCCCATGAGGGTTTCTCAGGCTCACCCAATGCTCTCTGCATCCTATGTGGCTCAACCAAGCACGTTTAGCTCCTCTGGACACCACTGGCAAATGGTTTTATAGATCAGTGAAGACAACATTGTTGGAAGGAGCATCAATATAGACCAACCCCCGCAGTATGGTGGTCCCCATCAGCACCTCATTGGTGTGCCTAAGGACCTGCCTGGCCACACTCAGCCCAGCCTCCCTGGGCATGTCATTCTGTCATGTCAGAAAAGAGAAAGGGGTTTTAATCTCCTGTAGCTCCTCCACGAAACAGCTTGTGCATCAAACACTGAGGCTGACAGCCTGATCTGGGAGAATTTCCACCCATAAGAAAATTTTACATGGCTGTCTCATTTTTCCACCCGATTATTTCGGCTCAGCTGCTTAATTCATTGAAAAGAGAACTAGGAAACATTTTCCCCTGAGCACATTGTCCCCAGGCTTCTAAATCAAGCTCGCCTAGGGATGGGGATCCTACTTCACACCCCACAGAGCACAAGTGCCAGGCTAATTGCTCCGTGCAAACAGGATCATTCCCTGACAAGGGGTTGCATAAGGCTGTTAGGGAAGGATCATTTGCAGCAACATAGCTCTGCTCAGGTTTTGTCTGAGCATGTTGTAAGGAAAATCAGCAGGGCGAGATTGCAGCCTAATGGCTAGGGTCTTGCAGCCCAAGAGCTTAAGGGGAAGAAAAAGATGGCAATTCTCATTCTGTGATTCAGCTGCCAAGAGGAGGCAATGCCTTTAATCAGCAGCAAATATAGAGGGACGTAGCAAAAAACAGAACAAAATGCCCAAGAACTGGAGCTGCTGGCATTGCTCTCTGGCTCACAGCTTGGCCTCTGCATAGTCTGTCTAGGATTCAGCTTGAGAAGGGTTGCTGTGTTCATCGAGGTTGGAATTGAACACTGAGATCATCCAGCCCAACCAGCAGCCCATGCCTGATCATCACTCAGTGTAACATCTACTCTTTTCTTACACGTATCCACAGACATTGTCTCCATCGCCTCCCTGGGCAGTCTATTTCAATACCTCACCACTCCTTAAGAGACAAAATTTTCTTTAATAACCTCACTGGATAGGGTTGCTGCAAATGTTAAGTATTTGACTTCTTGCATAGATGGAAACCTAGAGCACATGGATAGAAGGCAGCCAACAAGCTTGGGAATTCCCCTTGCAAAGCACGCCATCCCCAACCAAGGCGCATTCCTGATTCAAGGTGTTTGCCTCCACTGCTGACTCACCCAAGGCACAGGACCCCACGTTGCATGAAACAAGGCAGTTCACCTGATACACGCAGATGACTTCGTGCCCTCTAGCTCTGCAAGAGGCACAGACATCTGGCCACAGGATCAGGTCAGGCTATAGGTGAGCTTAGCCAAGCAGCTAAGCTTATGCTGTGCAGGAGAGGGAAAAGCTACAGAATGAGGTGAGGGATTGAACATCATATTACCTCCAGCCCTTATCTTCAGAAGTAGGAACTTTCCTTCCAGGCTATATCAACTCCTACCATCAACAAGTCCCAGACAGAGCTGCTGTTGTGTCCTCCAGTATCACCGCTGCTAAGGAGGAGCAAAAAGGACTTCTAAAAGTCCCAAATCCATTTAGCATCTGTCAGCTGCATTGCTTTTTCCCCTGAAAGCCCAAAAATAGGAGCTAAACCACCAGCTGTAGCCACACTGTGATTGGCTTACCTGGAGGCTGGTACCTCATCTCACCCCCATTGGAGCAGACCAGACCCAAGGCTGCCATTCCTCCTTCCCACTGAGGGCAAAGGGAGGACAGAAGCATTTCTTTTTATTAGGAACAAGGAATTACAGAGACACACTGGGAGGGCGACTGTATCTTTTACACACAAGAAATATTCCAAGGGCAGTTAAGCTCAGCAAAACAGCAGCTATGAGCATGGCTACTTGAACCAGCATAGGAAGTCCTCCAGCAGCACCTGAAAGAGACAAAAATCCCCTCACTACATACCTAATGGCTTCCCACCATCTGCCAGGGGCAGAACTCACAGGATGTGTCAGGAAACTACTCCCCAGGCTGTCTTTCATTGATTATGCTAGAGATTCAGTGTAGGTATGAAATCATGAAAGAAAGAACATGATTAGGTCAACTTAGAGTCACCTTCAGTTGAGACATGAAGGCACAGCTGTACACGGATCCCACATACCCTGTGGTGCCTTCCCTGCTGGCACACGGCGTCCTGAGGAGCTCCACAATCCCTGAGCTGGATCAAGGATTAGCAGTGGTCCAACTGAGACTTCAGCTTCCGCTCTCCTCAAGGACCCATCTAAGAGGACACAAACATATTGAACTCATGGGAAAGAGTTCCTGAGCACTCCAGATTTCAGGGCTTACAGGAAGGCAGCCCTTGCAAGGATGGGTTTCCAGTGGTTTGACATAAGGGCAGTTACAACACTGAAGAAGAGCCAAGTTTGTCGTTGAGATGTGACCTATTTCCTAGAGGCCACCCAGCACCTCTGCCATCCCAAGCTAGAAGGTCACCAGGACTCAGGGCTGCGTTTAGAATGCGTTGAGCCCTACCTTGCCTGGAAGAAGCATCCCTCTTCAAGCGTCTCCCTGACCATCTGGACAGAGGGTTGGTTCTCCGGGAGTATCCTCCAGACAACAGACAGTTGCCTGTCTCACAGCAGCTGCAGATATCTCCACTACCCTCCACAGGAGCCCAGCTGAAAGAGAAATACCCATGAAAGAATCGGTTGTGAACCCTCTCCTTCTAGCTGTGCCCATCCACACATCCTTCAGCTACTCACAGGCTGCTGGCTTTGTTGAAGGAACAGGCTTTGTTCAGTGGATTGGGGGCCTGGTCTGCTGGGGAGACCTTCAGGTGACACGTGATGTAGATCTGGAAGTGAAATTAAACCAACATCCCCAGGATGAGTTGAGTTTGGTCCTGCAGAACATGACCACTTCAGAGCAGGCCAGGACAAGAGGGGTAGGCATCGCTTCTCACCAAGTTTCTGTCATCTCCTGCAAACTTGAATGCATCAACCATGAACTGCAGTGTTTCCTGCCTTGGCCGTGGAGATATGAAGGCTGAAGTGGCATCGTCTGCTCTCCCATCCACCAAGCACCTGTATGAGGGTCAGACATCAGGGCAGCCCCAGCTATCTGCAGCATTACCCCACAGCCCAGGCCACCCCCTTACCCGCTGAGGTCAATCAGGGCGTATCGGGGAGAGGAGCTCCTGTCAGGGCTCAGAGTAGCCACACAGTCATCCACAAACAGCCTCAGTGGTACGTGGCCCCCAGCCATGACATCAGCCTGGAGATGCAGGCTTTCCCCCAGCTGCACACCATTGGAGAGCCTCTCTGTCCTCCAGTCATCTGGAACGGGAAGGCTGAGGTTACAGGCAGCTTTGGAGAAAAGCACATTGCCCTCCCATGTACGTAGGGCCCCTCAACCAAGGAGCAGCCCACGCATCCCTTCTTTAAGGCTTCAGTCCAGCTCAGGTCTTGCTCTGCTTGGGCCATACAAGTACCAGAGCAAAATGGGACTGGAGCTCTACACCCACCACTCATGAGGCGCAGGGAGAACACCAGCTTCTCTTCCATTGACAGTGTGGAGTGGAAGGGAACCCACGTAGGTCGGACAGCATTGCTGCTCACGTTGCTCTTCCTAAATGGAAAGAGGTGTTAACAAACAAGCAACCATCACTGTAAGTCCATGGATGCAGAGGAACAGTCCTGTTTGCTCACCTGGGATAGTGACACTCAATAGGAACCACAGCCGGGCTGGTCCTTACAATGACCATGTTGCCAACAGGAGTAGGTTTATAGAACAAACTTGTTTTGTAGATCAAGGAGTCTGATGTCATCTGGAAGGGACATTTGGGAGAACTGATAAGTTCATAAAGCAAGCCAGTCAGTCAAAACCTCAGCACTGACAGTACTAGGACATGGATATACATCAGCCATGGAGACATAGCCTGTCCTTCATGTTCTCCAACCCGAGGAAAAAACCAGGAGCCCTGCTTGCAGCTGACTGGGTGCCTCACCTAGTAGGTGCCATACTTGGCAAAAACAGCCCTGCAACAGTCACACTACAGCTCAATTTCTGCTGCAAGCAGATAAGTGCTACAGCATAACCCCAGCCCTCACTATCACCTTTACCAGGCCATTTTTAGGACTGAGACACCTGCAGAACTAATTAGGCATTATAGTGCATTGCCCCCAAAGGCTTGCATTTACTCATCACCACCATGGACTATAGTCTACAGAAATCACATTACCCCAAGCAGCAGCATCACCAAGGATGGAGCAGCCCCTCACCCCAGCACCCCCCCTCACCTGTAAGGTGCTGCCACACTCATGCAGCCCAGCTGTGAAGGTCACCACGTTCTCAGCAGCATTCTGGGCTGTGGCCGGGCAGGCAGCCGTACCCAGGGTCAGGTCTGCAGCCCGGACCAGGCGCCCGGTACCAAAGAGGTCCCTGTGCACTGTGATCACCATCTGAGCCTCCTGGCACCACACAGACACGGGGTGCAGTGGGGATGCAGCCTGGAGCTGGGACACGTCCACCCATGCCCATGGGGAGGGCTGGGAGAAGGAAGGCACCTGGGGTGGCCTCCAAGAAGAGTCCCCTCGGACCCTCAAGACTCCTGAGTCCCTTGAAGAGAAATCCCAAGGACTATAAGATGCTGCTTCAGCCAGCATCCAGCACAACAGGACAACTCCCAGGCTGCCTCCAGACTCCATCTTCACACCAACAAAAAGAAAAAACCCAGCAGGTAGAGAAGAGGTTGCTCAGATGCCTTTTATACCTTGCAGAGCAGATGGGATGCACCTGGAAGCTGCAGGCGGGGCCTCCTGCAGCCCTTGGAGCATCCAGGGGCAACCCAGGTCAATGGAAATCAGCTGGGATCATTCTTCCCTCTGGGAGCATTGCCCTGAATTGCCCCAGCACGTTGTCCTGTGTCTCACCTGTATGAGATGGTAACAGCCATTGTCACCTCGGTTTTAGGGGCACACAGGGAGGTGACCATGGAGGGGACGCAGGGCACGTTGTGTTCTGTTGCATCTCCTTAGACCATAGATCTTGCTGACCTTCTGACTGCCCCTGTTACCACCTATGTAACAAGAGAATGCACCCAGCTACAGCATCCAGTGGCACAGCACCAAGATGCAACTTAAGGCCAGCAGCCCCACAGCACATCTCCAAGGCCAAAATCATCCCTCGTGCTTGTGCCTATGTGTCTCTTACTATGGCTGAAATGGAGCTAACATTGCCCAGCATTGTGCCAGAGGCTCCCACAGCATTTTAGAGGTTCCCCAAAAGCCCAACTGTGAGCATCAGCCGTTCGGACATGGAGGGAGCTTTCATAGCCCTTTAGCTGCCAAATCCACCTGGGCTCTGGACCCTATGTGCTGACAATCTGTCCGTGCTCGATTTCATGGGTATCTGCACTGGGTAATTGTGTATCAAGTAATGAAGGCATCATAACCGGCTTATTTGCATAGAAAGCAGAGGTACAAAAGCTGATCTTCCCATAATAGCAGCTGATAAGTGAATGGCAGGCATAATCAAGAGATTAATTGGCCCTCGTGTGTTAATTATGCTAATTGGCACAGCTGCTGGTGCGTACAGTAGGATGACTAATGGCTGTACATCGCCGTGCAGAACGGGGAGGTTGGGGGTCACACGGAGCAACTGGGGTCCACTTGACATGGGGACGATGCCCTGCAGCTGAACAACCAGGAGGGATTTTAACACGGAGGAGTCGTATTTGTGCTGTGTTTTTACAGCAGCGCTGCATGCACGCCAGACAGAATGGGATTTGGAGGATGAAGCATCTTCCTCTCCATCTGCAGGATGGGTCTGGGGTTGTGCACGCTGCTCAGACTCGCAGGAGGCAGCCGAATCCCAACAGGACCCCCCTTTCCTGCTGGCCCATGCATTAGACATCTGCTGCAGTCTCCCCAAAGTGTGGATAGTTTTATGAGTGATGAATAAATGATACAACAAGAAAAACCTCTCCGGTGGCTCAGGCTCTCTTTATTAATTCAGGAAGCAGTGGTCGGCTCCAAGCCCGGCTCGTGCCCATGCTGGCTGGGTGGATGGGAGATAGATGGGCCTTAAACACTGCCAGCTCCTGCTGGGTGGGAAAGGCTGAATGTCAGGGGTGGGAATGGTTTTCGTTCTCATTTGGGATCAATAGGCTGCAAGAAAAAGAGAAAAATCTACCACCTTCCAGCCACATCCATCACTGCGATCTGCATTTAATAGCTCTGAAGGAATAGCCCTTTCCGTTGGTGACTATAGATTTCCTCTGGTGATGAAGGACATTAGGGACATCTCCCTGCTCTTTGCATCCCTGGGCTAGGAGCTCCATCCACTGGTTGGGTGGGTGCCATCCATCTCATCCATCCCTAGGGATGCACCTGGGACGGAGGGATGGGGGGGGGGGGACAGATTGGAACACGCCAGAGCCAACGAGCATCAGCACCTGCTTTTTTCCCTGAGCCTGGAAAATTATTGTGTGCATGGAAACAAACTGCATCGTCAGCACTTCTCTGGGCTGCTCATCCGTTTGTTTGCCAGGGTGCTTTTTTCCACTGGAGTGTTAAACACTGTATTAATCGGGGAATTGAATGGGTGCCCTGCCATGCTTAAGCAACCTGTACGTACCTGAGGCAGCACACGCTTCTCTCCGGCCCGCTGAGCAATGACCACCTCATTTTGCCTCCTGCCCCAATGCTGCCACCCAGCTCAGAAGCACGGCCGAGGGGATTTGCCTCGTGGTCATTAAGAGGCAGTGAAATGGCCAAGTCACCCTGCTAGCATCCTCCCATGCACCCCAAAAAGAAAGGAGCCCCGCTTGGCGAATACATGGGGAGAAAAAAAAGTGGAATGTGCTTGGAATTTTAAAACAACACCACCCATTCATTTCCGTGGTCATAGACAACTTCTTTATGCCAGGTAGGGGCTTTTATGGGATATCACTGTTTCGTTTCAAATCTCTTCTGAGTCACCGAGATAAATACTGCCTGCTCTTCCCTTCTGCTTCAGCTCGTGTCTAAGTGCTGATGGATAAATCGCTCAAGTTGCCCGTGACAAACGAGGCCAGATAGCCAAGCCTGTAATTAAAACGTCTCTCAACCCCTTGGTTAACTCTGACATATTGGGACCAGATGCACTGCGGCAGCAGGGAGCAATCCAGCCAAAAAAAGAGATGGGTTCAAGGAGGGAAAAAGGGGTTCTGAAAATACCGACCCCGCTTTAAAAATACCGACCTGCTGAAAATAGTGCATTTTTATTCCCCACCAAAAGGATTTGGGCACCGTGCATGGGCTTTTCAAAGCCCTTTGATGCCTGAAAATAGGCTCATGAGCATCTTTTGGGGCAGGTGGAGGATGGCTCTAAACTGGCTCTGATTTCCACTGAAAGCAAACTTTTTTTACCTGAGTAATCAAGAAACCTTCTGCTTCCCTCTGCCTAACATGAGCTCACATCCTTGGCTTTGGGGCTTTGCTCCTCACCTTCAGGAGCCGAGACCCAGAAGCTGAGGAGCTTTTTAGGGGGCAAAGATGTGCTTGTCTTATGGCACATGGGTGCCCCTTCCCTCTGTGCAGTGGATCACATGAGGAATGACAGAACTGATGCTAGAAATCATCTCCAGAGACCACCTACTCCCAAATTCATGACGATGAGCACCATGGAGGCATCCCATCCCATCCACCTGCATCCTGCGGAGGTATCTGAGGCCATTTAACACCCATGAAGGCCCTCAGCTTCAGGACGACTCATCCCATCACCCATCAGCATTGGGCAGTGGGGGTTAATGGCTTTGTTCCCCCAGCCCAGAGGCTGGCTGAGCGCTAAATAATATTAATAGCACCTCCTGGCACCTCGTTAAAAATTGCACTAGCGCTTAATTCAGATTGTATATCACAGCCCCGAAATGAAATAACCATCCATCCCCTCCCTAATATGACTTTGATACAGGCACGCTTTAACTTGTCTCGCTTTTAGAAATATTTTTCTATTAAAATGCAGTGCCTGGCTGCACGCCCGGGAAGGACAGCTAAAAATAATCCCTGCTGGCTGTGATGGGTTGAAGGAGACCCCATCCCTTGGCAGCAGCTCCTCTGTTCATCAAACCCTACCGATGGATGGGATTAAAGAGCAGCCAAAGTACAGAAAAAAGTCGTGCAGTTGGAGCAGGTTGATGATGACGGCTCTTTGGGGTTTTGTTCTTTCTCCTGCTGCTCTAGGTATCAAAATGAAGAGGAGCTATCAAGGTAGGTCTCAGCACCCGGTGGTGGATGATGCCATGGTGGCAGCAGAAGACTGAGGGACAGAGCCAGAGCAAAGCTGAGGTCCAAAATGTGCATACACATGTATAAGAACCTTTAAGTGCAGGTCTTTGAGCGCCAGCCCAGGCCACCAAACACCCTGGAAACACAGATGTGGACATCAGGTTGCCCTCTTCCGTGCTGAGAATCTCATGAAGTCAACCCAAACATTTAATGCAGTATGAAGCAGGGTGTCCTTGTTCTGCAGATAGGTGCCCTTGGACCTCCTCCAGCACCAAAATACATTTTTTTTCTCCTAGAAACGGTATAAGCTGTTGTAGATTCGTGAAAGAAGTGGGGTTTTAAGGTGGGAAAGAAGCTCGGGTCACCCTCACCCTCCCCTTTTCCAACCACCAACTCAGAAATCATCATCCAAAACGACCAACGTGTTTATTTGTCAAGGCACAAAACCCTCCAGATTCTGGATTTTAAATAACAGCAAAAAGCAACAGAAGACCCACGGCTGGACCCAGCTATGGACCACAAGCAAATCCATTTCTCAGCCTGCGTACAAAAGCCAAGAGATCCCCTGGTGTCACACACGCTTTGGCACCGGGTGCCCTTTCCTGCAGCCATCCGAGCAAAACCCATTTTGGTTTTACCCAAAACACATTAAAAGAGCATTGTTTCTGTCACAAACACTTGGGGCTCCAGGGATGCTAAGGCTTTGGTGCATGAGTTGTGATTTAACACTTCACGAGACCATAGGCACAGCGGTCCAGCTGGGGATGAGTACCTGTTGTAATACTCCATGGGTGGAGAAACATCCCTTAAAAACTAGATTATGGTGTTTTGGTTTTTTTTTCCAGCATTCCTGAGCTGAAGCCAGGTCATGGGGTGGCATGAACGACTTGCTAAAAACCCCTGCATGTGCCACCCACCAACTTCCAACCCTTCTGAAGTAAGGTGAAGACATGGCACTGCCCCAGCTGTTCCCTGAGCCCTGCCTCAGGGTGGGGGGCAGGAAAAGAACCCTGTGGAAAATCCTGGGTAATTGGAGGCATGGGATAACCACGCACTTAAGGCAAAAACAAAAGTCCAGTTGGAAGTGCAGTGGTGCGAGGTGAAATGAACATCCTAGCGTGTCTCTGCAGTGATGCTCACCCTGTGGGCTCAGCCCAGTGCTTCCTACGGACACGGACGGACAGACGGACCCTCGGGCTGTGGCTTTGGGGTTCGCTGGGGTTAAAGGGAGGCACAGCCTCTCTCCAGCCCCAGGGCACCCCGAAAACACAGAGAGTGACAGCACTCTGTGTGGGGTTGGCAGCAGGATGGGGTGTCCCTGTCTCTCTGGTGTGTCCTGGGTTTGTCACCGCAGGGGACGGCTGGGCTGGTGTGGGGGCACGGGGTGCTGTCCCAGCTCCCATCAAACAATTTCTTGCTCGTTATCTGGGGGGAAAAAAAAGGAAGAAGGAAATAGACAATAAAATTAAAAACATTAAGAATAATAATTCACAGGCTGAGCTGGAAGTGCTTGCCTGATTCTCCCTGTCATGGATAACACAGATGTCTATGGGCAGATACATGGGCATGGGAAGATGGGCTTGAATTTTGGGATGAAAAAATCAAGAAACATGGTCTGCAGCTAGCAGAGGGGAGATAAGAATGGAGAGATGGAAGATGGAAGAGGGAAAAAAGGAACAGAGAGCTACCTAATGCTTTTCTAGATGTGGGAATGGGAGGGGAGAAAAGGCTTTTATAAATCTATTGGAGGAGGGGAAAATGGTGGGGCTAATAATAAAGGTGAAACCAGCAGTGATTCAACATCAGTGTAAACTCAAATCTCACAGATTTTCATCCAAAATTCAGTACCTGGCAGCTACTCAAAAGAGAAAGGGCCTTGGGGAGACCCAAATTCCTGGCAATGACTAGGACAGGGCTGGAACAGAAGGGGAAGCTGGGATCTTTGATGCCATTTCTCATGGTACAGGCTTTCACCCAGCACCCTGAAGGCTAAATAAAGCTTTGGGGGCAAAGCTTGGGATGCTTCAATCTGTCTTGGCCCCCAGAAAAGCTCCCTGTGTGCAAGGAAAACCTGCACAGGAGACAAAACTTTCTCAGAAGCACCTTACAGATGAGCCTCTCTAACCAGAGCATGGACAAGGACACCCAGCAGACACACACTCACCTGCTTTGTCTTCTGTGCTCTTCAGTGGCTGCAGAGCTGCAAAAAGCAAAACCAGCAGTGGTCAGCTTGCATGAACAGCTCAAGACCTCCCCCCCCAACTGCTTTTGGCATATTGGGATGTGGGGGGCTGTGCAATCAGAGTGTGTCTGCCAGCCTCCTTCTCAGCACGGTACTGAGAGCACTGGGAACCAACCCACAGCACCCACTTACCTGTCTTTTGTTCTTCCCCCTCCACGTCCTGCTCCTCAGTCCCTACAAAATAACAACCAGGAGAGAGTGAAGCATCCTCAGACCTCCACCAAAACCTCGATGGGTTCATGCCTGCATCCCTGCCTGAGCCTCCCTGCCTCTGCTCACATGTGGTACCCACAGCATCCCACATCCTTCCTCCAGCCCTGTGCTGAGCCCTGAAACCCACGAGGGGGGGGGGGAGCATTTCCCTGGCTGTGCGTGACCCCACGGCTCCACTCCCTATTTATAGCATGGCTGCCATCTGGAGCCAGGGGCTTAGGGACGGCCCTGGTGGCGGGATGCTCTGAATCCCTACAATGTTGTTCCCAGCCAGAAGGACTGGCAAAAACCAACACTCCTGCTTCCTGCAGCTCCCACAACAGGTCTCGCAGGGTTATTGCTTAAAGCAAAGTTTGTTGGGGGGAGGGGAGGAAGGGAGAAAATATCGCAGGATGTCCTCATGCAAAAGGATTGAAGCGGGGGCTACAGCCATACTGCCCAGCGCTTTGAATTCGCCGGGGTTTGTGCTACAGAGGGAAAAAGGTATTTATAAAATACAATAAAAACATAATTAACAAAGCCACAGCAGGGAGGGAGAGGGGGAACGAGGCCCAGGGCGGCGCGGTTTGCACAGCACAGGGCTGTCAGGGCACGGCTCTGGCAACGTGAGACGCATCAGCCCTGGAGCCAGAGGGAGACAAGCAGGAACGCCAGCGAGCTGCTGCTGCTGCGGCCATTTCGGAGCACAACAGCTTTATTTTTAAAGGCACAAAGCCCCACTTTCTGAGCAAACACCTCTGTGAGGAAAAGAAACAAAACAAAGGAGGGGGAGAACGGGGAAAACAAGAGCGGGCAGGCAAATATTTTTCAAAGGGTGCATTTCAGAGTGCTTCCCAGGAGAGAGCAGCACGGCTTGCAGCAATCCTTTCAAGAAGCAAGGAGAAAGGAGAGCAAGGGCGAGCACGGAGCAGCTCTGTCTCATGCTATTTCCGCGTGTCAATGCGTGCAACGTTTCTGCAGTGGCAAATGCTTGGAGGCAGCTTCTGGGAACTGCTCCCGTGCCATGGGGGCATCAGACACGTGGAGGATGCTGGCAGGCGCAGGGGAGGAGATGGAGAAGGGCAGCGCAGAAAGGTGAACGTGTGCCAGGAGGCAAAAACCAGAGAAAAAAAGTTCATTTGTGTGCAGAAGAAAAGAGCCACCTGGACAGATGCACGCAGGCAGCATCTGTCTTTGACAGATGCCACCACCACGGTAAAGGCATGCAGGGTGAAGCGTCCCCCTCCCACCCAGCACCTGCTCTACCTGCATTCTCCTCTTCCTCGCAGCTCTGGCGGATTTTCTTCTGGCAGATGTAAGCCAGGACAACAAGCAGCACCACGATGCAGATGGAAAGTCCCACCGTCACCCAGAGAGCCACGGCAGGGAAGGCGAGGTGCTGGCCTTGGGGAGAACACCAGAAATCCTATTATTTATAATGCTAAGGGAGGCGGTACGCAGTATCAGGGATCCCACGGTGGCAGGGAATCGTCCTTGGGGTTTGGAGGACATTTCATTGTAGCAAGCCACAGATATTACTTCCAGAAGTTGGCTTTCACGTAAGGCATCAGTAATCTATGATTTTTTTTCCCCCATAACATCACTTTATCTTCAAATAAAGCTTTGTCCCGAGCAAATCCTATTCAGGGATGTTCCCTTCTGAGCAGGAACCCAGAAAGAACAGATCCCCTGGCTGGCTCTCTGCCCCCCTTGTTCTGCCTTAGCAGACCCATAGTGGCAGGGGACACGGAGAATGTGGAGCTCCCTGACACACAGCCCTCACCTTAAGGCTGCCCACTTGCTCGTACGCTAAGGAAAGTAGCTCTGAGCCCATGCAAAAGTCTCTCCTCAGTCCTCATCGACAAAATTCCTGCTTTGGGGCAAAAACAGGGAATGACAGAAGTGCTGTCACTGTGCCATTCTCTATCAATGGCCAACTTTTGGTGCCTGTACGACACTTGCTGGAAGAACTCGGTGACACCAGTCAAGAGGTTGATGCTCCACCAGGGACCCACCTTCACAACCCAGCAACTGCAGAGTCAATTAAACACTAATTAACACTGCTGGAGATTGTGTAAGGTTATAAAGAGCTCCAAGGCAGCAATAAAAGCTGAGCAAGTGGGGATGAGTGAAAGCCACTCCAAGTCAACAGCGTGTCAAGAATGGGTCCTGCAAGATACTGATGAAGTTTGAGGGGCCAGATTCCTTGGAGTTATCTCCTGGAGCTCATCCCTTCACTTCCCAGAGCATCTCTGAGGACTCCTGAGGGCAACAGGAGGGGACTCAAACCCCCTGTTGACCCCAGGAGGTTTGGATTTGGGGCACACTGGCTTAGAGCCATGGGTTTTGTCACCCAGCTCTTGTGCACAGCCCTACAAGGCTCCTGGACCGAGCCCTGCCCACGCTTCTTGTCACTGCCATCCAGGATAAACGCCACTAAGCCCTTTATTTGTCGGACCAGCAGAGCAAGACATTGTCAGAGCAAAGTGGTGAGGCTGAATGATGCCCAAAGAAAAATGAAGCGAGCTGGGGAACCAGCCAGAAACTGCTGAGACATCAGTCCCCATGCCAAGCAGCTCAGGTGGGAAACAGCACTGTAATTCCAGGTGCCCAAAGGGTGGTTTGAGCAGGATTAGGATGGCATGAATGTGCCAGGGATGCAGCGTTTCTGTAGGATTGGGATGGGGCTGCATGGCTACATGCTATGGAGAGGAAGACTATCATGCGTTATACTGGCTCTCTGGAGTGGTTTATACTGGGACAGGGCAACTAGCAAAGCTAGAACTATAAAAACACCTCCAGATCCTTCCCAAATCTCCCACAGTCCTTGCAAAACCCCCTTCAGCAAGAACCTCCAGAGCCAGGATTGGAGCAGCACAGACAGACAGGACAGCCCCAAGCCATCCTGCAGCTCCATGGGCAGGGAGGTACAGCTGGGTGATGGTGCAACCCCAGGGCTGACTCTGCACCACCAGATTTACCCTCTTCAGAGGTAAATCTTTACCCTTAATTCCCCAAATCTGGCCCACACCTGCTCACCCGTGATAGTGACGGAGGCATGGGTCTCCTGCTGCAGCACCGGGTTCCGCACCAGGCACGAGTAGGTGCTGCTGGGCTCCACCAGCACGTGCAGGACGCTGTACACATCAAAGAGCCCCTCCTCGTTGGCCACCTGTGATGTGGTGACGTTTTCAGTGATATTGGCACCATGGCTGTCCTGCCAGAGGACACTGGCCTCAGGGTAGCCATAGGAAGATTGGCAAGTGACAACCGCCCGATCCCCAGGCTTCAAGTCCTTATTGGGCTCCAGGTTCAGATTGGGCTTGGAGTAGGGAGCTGGAAGGAAAGGAAAGGCATCATGAAGGATCACCGCATCCAGAGACAGGTGGATGACACTGCACAGCCATATCTCACCTGCCACCTGCAGCGTCACGGCTGCGCTGTTGTAATCGCGGACGCGGACGAAGCAGGTGAAGCTGCCCTCATCTGCAATCTCCACGCGCCGCAGGAGCAGCGAGACGTTGCCTTGGGACAGCTGGTCATAGAAGAGGGCCGTGCGGTTGGTGTAGCCCCCGCCCTGGTCGGTCAGCTGGTCCCTGCCATCAGAGAAGCTGTGCACCAGGCGCTTGGTGTCCGTCAGCTGCCAGATGAGGCTGAGGTCCTTCAGGCTGAAGTTGGCCTCTGGGGTGAAGGAACAGTGCAAGGTGGTATCTTGGCCATAAAGGGCCACCACGGGCTCTTCCGGGACCTGGATCTCCATGGCACCTGCAGGATGGTAGGATGAGAAGAACACGGTGGTCAGACCCTGTCTCTGGCTCAAGATGGCTTGCTTTGGTAGGGTCAACAAAAAGCCACCCCAAAGGTGGGATGTGGAAAGAACGGAGGTAGTTAAGGTGAGGTCTGTTTTGCAGACAGGGAGGAGAAAACAGCCAGCTGAGAGAGAAGTGCAGCTTCTCCCCACAGAGAGGGGATTGGAAGGTGACAGCTGTGGGGGACAGAGGCCCCACAATGAGCCAGCTTCGTGGCTGGGCTCATGAGCGCTAGGTGGCACCAACACTCCAGCTGGCAGCTCCTGTGCCAACCACACCATGATGAGGTGCCCACATTCCTCTGCTACCCTTGACCCTCCCAGTGCGCTCATCTCACAGACTGGTCCCAGGGAGTGATGTCCCACATCGGCAACGTTCCCCTGTTCTCCCCATATATAATATGGAGCGGAAAAGGGGAAAAATCTCATCTGAGACAAAGGAAGCTGCCACTTTTATACAGTCTCTATACAGGTTTTATGTCCTGATCCCAGCTTGATGAGCCCAGACATGGGACACGGGTACCAGCACAGGGCTCTGGGCCACCATGTCCCTCTGTGCAAGTGGCCGTGTGCTGGTGACATGCCCAGAGGTTCAGGAGCTCAGAAAGACCCAGAATGTAACTGAGATTTTATCCTGCTGCACCTTCACCTTTCTGATGTAGTACACAGGAGGTGATGTCCCACGCTGCAGGATGCATCTCCTTTGGTTTCAGGTGAGATTTTTCCTTCTCCTATTGGGTTTTCTGGGGAATTGGGGAACACTGCCCTTGTGAGACACCACCATCTACTGCCTTAGGGGATAGCAGCCAAGAGTGATGTGAGACCTTAGCAAGGGTATAGGGGAAGGATCAACACCCTTGTGGTCAGCCTCAAAACTGGCACCCAGGAAGGAGGGCCTGGGGGTGGCAGAAGAAGTGGTCAGAAAGCCACCAGAGCCATGGATCCCACTGCCATCACTGCTGCAGCATCCCAGGGCACAAAGCCATCACAGCTATGTGGCCAAGTGGTCGAAAGTCATCAGAGCCATGGAGTTCCAGGTCCATCACAGCCATCAGAACCATGGGCCACTGGGGCTATCAGCACTCTCTTGCAGCCACGGGTCCCACGGCCATCGCAGACACAGGGTCCTGGAGCAGGAAGCCATCAGAAAGCCATGTGTTCCCAGGGCCATCAGAGCCATTGCAGCCACAGGTTCCACAGCCATGGGCCATCAGAGCCAGAGGTTCCATGATCAGCACAGCTATGGTGGCCCAGGGCACAATGTCATCAGAGCCATGTGGTCCCAAGACCATCAGAGCCATTGCAGCCATGGATCCTGTGGCCATTAGAGACATGGTGTCCCAAGGCCATCACAACCACAGGTTTGTGGGGCAGGAAACCATGATGAGAACCATGGGTAACCAGAACTATTACACTCATGGGGTCCCAGGGCCAACAGGGCTGTGGGGTCCTAACGCCATTGCAGCCACAGGGTTATGGGGCCACCGCAGCCATGGTTACAGGGTCACTGAAGCCATGCTGTCCTAGGGCACTAAGCCATCACAGTAGTGGATCCCATGGCCATCAAAGCCATCACAGCCATGGACTTCCAGGGCCACCAGAGCCACAGGTCTCACTTTCCAGGGCCACCCACGCCCATATGCTTCCCGAGGACCCCGGGACCACCTGGTGAGCACTGCCTCCAGCTCAAAGCCATTGAATGGGGATGAAGTGGTACTGGGGCATCTCCTCGGGGCAGCCCCACTCACCTGCCAGGCTGAGCACCAACGCTCCCAGGGCGAGCAGCATCACTGCACGTCTTCTTGGCACCCTGAGCTGGGGGAAAAATAAGGAAAAGCAGAAAACAACACTAAAAGGGTGTGGAACCTCACCGCTTCTCCTCCCCTTTTTGTTTCTTTCCAAGCTTTCTCCCCGTGGAGCTCGGCGGATTCTGCCCATTTCCCAGCTGGAGACTTGCTCCAAAAGTGACTTAAAAGGAGCAATTCGTGGGAAAATCTCCTCCCTAAGCGGAGCTTTCGGGGGCTGCCCCAAAACACGGGGAGGAAATCGCCATCCCGCCCGGCCCCATTCATTCCGCCTTCCCGGAACAAAGCCTGGGAGCCGCACGGGGAGGCACCAGGGCTGTGGGACGAGCCCGCGTCCGGCAAGGGAACCCCGTGCACCGCCACGTCCCCGCAACACCGGGCACCGCCGGGCCCCGCACTTACCGCGGGGAGGGCGCGGCTCGGCTCGGCTCGGCTCGGCGCCGCTCGGCTCCGCTCGGTTCGATTCGACTCCGATCGGCTCCGCTCGGCTCGGCTCGGGAGCGCGGCCCGGGCTCTGATTGGCTACAGCCGCTTCCTGCCCGGGGTCCCCGCGGCGGAGGTGGGGCGGCGGCTGTGGGGAGTGGGTTGGAGCGGCGGGGTTTGGGGGTGCGCGCATAGGCAGGGCTGCGGTGTACAGAGCTGGGGAGCTGAAGGTCGTGGAGCTGCGAGGCTGGCGTGTGTGGAATTAGGGGCTAAAGTTACGTGGAGCTTTGGGACTGGAGTGCAGGGAGAGTATGGAGGCAGGGAGCTGTTGCGTAGGGATGCGCGTGGTGCCAGGAAATAGGGGCTGCGGGAATGGAGGTGGGGGACCGGGGTGCAGGGAGCACCGGGATTGGAGTGCACATAAATGGGGTGTTGGGGTGCAGAGGGAATTAGTGTGTGGATCCCAGCTGTGGGATTGGGTGCACAGAGATGGGAAAGGGGGTGCAGGGAGATCTGAGGTGCAAGGAAGGAGGGGTGGGAGGCATGGAGCTTGGGGAATGGGGATGCAGGGAGCCAGGGGACTGGGGTGTACAGAGCTGGGGAATTGAGGCACAGGATTGGGGTGCATGGAATTTGGAGACTGAGGTATATGGAGCTCTGGGACTGGGATGCAGAATTGGGATGCAGAGAGGCCCAAGATTGGGGTGCACTGAGCCATGGGATTGGGGTGTTTGGAGCAGCCGCAGCATTGAGGTGTATGAAGATGGGGAACTGGGTTGTACGGAGCTTGGGGACTAGGTTGCATGCAGCCACATGTTCACTTGAATGAATACCCCAGTATTGGGATGCAGAGAGAATTTGGGTGCAGGGAATGATAGGGATGGGGTGCACAGAGCCAGGAAATTGGGGTGCAGGGAGACCTGAGGTGTTTGGAGCGAGGTGGTTGGGGGAATGGAAGTGGGAAACTGGGGTGCGTGGAGCCTGAGGGTTGGTGCGTACGGAGCTGGGGAATTGAGGTTTGTGGGGGTGCATGGAATTGAGGGATTGGGGTACATAGAGCTCTAGGACTGGAGTACAAGGAGATTGTGTATGGAGCGTGAAACTGGTGCACAGAGCCATGGGGTTGGGGTGTATGGAGATGGGGAGTTGGGGTCAGCTACAGGATTGGCATGCAGGGAGAATTGGGGATTGGCATGTCCAGCAGTGGGGTGTAAGGAACTGGGGAACAAGAATGCACGTAGGCAAGAGGATTGGGGTGCAGAGCTGGGAAGCTGGAATGCATGGAGCCAGGGATTTGGGCTAGCTCAAAGCAGGGTGCGTGGAGCTTTGATCAGTGCTCTGTCCCAGCCCAGAGCCAGCAGCAGCCCCAGATGGTCCTCAGTAGAAGGACCTGAAGAGAAACCCCCAGATATTTGGGAGCCACAGGGGAGGGAGACCCGTGGAAGGCAAGGCCTCAGGCAATGCATCAGCAGCTCTTGCTGTGTTCCCAAGGCCCCTGTATTGTCCCCACAGCCTGGTGGCTTCTGTGCCTGCGTGGGAGGTTTCAGTCTCGTTCCAGGGAGAAAAGGAAGCTCCTCACCCTTTTGATTACAGAGCAAAGCTGGAACAAGCAAACCTGGAGAGCTCAAAGCTAAAAAGCAAATAAAAATAACTGGAAATGTGTTATATTTAAAGCAACTCTTTGTTTTTCCCTTTGAGCTAGGAAAGTTGTTGCAGCAGTGGAACTGGCAATGTCTCAACCCAGACACCGTGGGTGATGGCAACAGGAACAATCAAGGATGAAGTAAATACACTTTCAAAGCTTGCAACTGAATCAGGAGATCGATTTGCAGGATCTTTGTGCATGCTATGGGTCCCCGATCCAGCTTCAGCAAGTTGGGGTCCACAGCAGCTCCAGCAGCACCACAAGAAAGCTCAGCAGCCTTAAGAGGCAGGTGGAGCACACGGGTTTTGGCACAGGCTGCCCCCAAAAAGGTGCAGACTCGCAGCATAGCCTCCAAGCACCAGCAATTTTTAGTGTTAAACATGAAAAAAGCAAAAGAAAGTAAGATGTCCTTTGAAACAAAAGTAGATTTTTGAACATCAAAACCAGCTTAAAAATTGAAATCTAAGCTGCTTGCAAACCTGTTCATAATTAACAATGAAAGGGCTTCCAGGGAGGAATTTAAATAGTGGATGCTCTCTGTCCCAAATGATTCTTTCGGGCTAATTTTCCTTCCTCACACCCTGAAATACCCAAGGTGTGTGCATGAGAAATGTGCATAATAATGAAGCTGACAAGAACAAAGACGTGGCAAGGCAAAGAAAAGGCTGCAATTTGCAAGTTTAATTTCACGCTCAGCCAGGATTTGATCAAGGAGAGGAGGGGATGGGCTGAGGTTTGGGGGTACATCCATATTCATTACATGTATTTGTAATATACTGAGCACAAGGGGAACAGTGGATAATCCCACGTCTCCCATGTGCAGGATTCTATCCCCCAAAAGCTGACAGATTGTCCATTTTGGAGTGATTTTAACCCAAACATCAGCCATACCCACGTGGAGGTAAATTATATCCTGCAGATACAGCACTGCAGGGCCTTTGGACATATGGAAAATAGCTCTGGCTCCCCAAAGCTCCCATCTACGCAAGGAGCATCCTAACAGCAAAAGGCAAATGGTGGAGGACAGGAAGGGGGTTTGGAGGCTTTGAACCACAGCAGAGCACTGAGCTGGTCCAAGGAGACGCATGCCTTGGAGACAAGTGATGTCTGACATTTTACTGCATCAGAGAGAACCTCAGCCCTGCTCGCTTAGGAGGAGCAGAGCAGACAGGCTTTGGATGTGGCCGTCCTGGGGTTGGGGACAGTGAGTCACTCACCGCCGACTGAGCGCAGATGTTTGGGGTCTGAGCACGTGGTAGGAGGCTGCTTTAGACAGCTCAGCAGTTTTGGGGTTTTTTTTCTGCAAAACACAGCGGTCATTCATAAGTGCAGAGCCCAGTGATGGACTCCAGATGCAGGCACGCACACGAGAAACACCCAGCGGGATGCTTGCAGCGTGCAGAAGGAATATTTTCTTACAGGGGAAAGTCACAAGGCTTTTCTTTTCCTCGGCAACACCTCTGCAAAATCACTTTCAGCGTGGCTTTCAGTCAATTCATGATTTGAAATAGTAATTTTTCTCTCTAAAGCCATTCCTTATTGATTTATTTTTTCTCTTGACTCTGAAAACCACAAACTGAGTTTATGCATGAGAGAGCGAGCAGAATGAAGACCTGGGTAGTGCCAAGGTGCAGTGCAGCACTGCAGGAGGGGGTCACTGTGTCCAGGTGGTGACACTTGGGTCAACCCCAAGTGCAGATCTTCAGAAGATGTCATAGAATCCTTAGAATTGGAAGGGAACTTTAAAGGGCATCGTGCTGGTGAAGAACAAGAGGTCTGCCTGGGCCACTAGGTATTGGACCTGCTTGCACACGAGGCACCATGCTGTTAGGATGCAGACGGACACACAGCAGTGGGATTGGGATGATCTGAAGAGAAATAAAGAGCTGGGAGGGAATAACCTCATCCTGTTGCTCACAGAGCAGCTGATTTGGGGAAGCGGAGCTGGTGCACCACATTTCCAGCCTCGCCCACACGTTTGGAACCCATCCTGCACTGCACAGAAGAGCTTTTCCAAGAAAAGCCCTTCCCAAAGCAGCTCCTCCATCTCAGCATCCTCCTCCTCCTCCTCTTCCTCCAAGGCAGCTGCCAGCAAGGAAAGAAGCATGGCAACTGCAGAAATCACCATGAAGCTCGGCTGGGGCTGCTGCTTTAGGCTTCTACATCCCAGCTGTCCCAAGTGCATCATGCACAAGATGCTGCATTCGCACCGCTACCACCTCGCAGTCCTCCCATCACCATCTGCTTGGAGCTGGGCCCCCTGGCAGCTGCCTGGTGGGAAGTCAAGAGGAGCCGTCGGCTTTTAAAGGGCTTTTGCAGAATGGGAGACACCTACTTGCTCCAAATATCCTTTGCCACCTGCTTAGGAACGGTCCTACAAGAAAGCAGGAGATCCCCACTCACAAAACCATAAAACCTGAGGATGAACCCAAAAATCAGCCCTTCTCCCGTGCTTTCCCAGCAGCCTGATGGTCCACGGAGCTCCAGGGGAGGTCTGCAGCATGGAGCCCTTCATCCTCACCTGGGGACATGGGCACAAGCCCTATCTGCCAAAACTAATCCAACCCAACCTAATTCAACCCTTCACGAGCTGCCCCGCCAAAAAGTGACAGGAAGCCTCAGGGCAGTTATTTGAGCTCATGCAACCACACTCCTCTAGCAGCTTTTTTTTGATTATTTAACCTTTAGCCCATGGTCTATTTGCCCTGTGCTCAAATCGAGCCCAAATTAGGGCAGATGTCATCAGAAACCCAAGGCAACCATGACCTCTGCACCATCTGCTTTTTTCTGGAGACCGTTCCAATGAGGTTCCTACAAGGCCCCCTTCTAACACATCATTTACTGGTTAGGGTTTGCTCTGCCCTGTTTTCTTGGGGTTTTCTTCTTTTTTTCTTTTCCCCAAAAGGAGTTCTGCTTTCTAAAAGCACATGGGAAGGAGGTTTCAGACTTTCCACTGAAACTGGCTTTTTCCTCCTCCCGTGCTTCCCTAAAACTGTAATTCAAACAACTTTAATTGCGCATTATTTTCTTTCTGAATTGCCCCCATGGATAATTTATCCTCTTTTAGTGTAGCTGTGGGGAGTACAATCTTATCTTTTAGCTCCAGCAATGCTGACAATTTCCTATCTTCTGATGCCTTCTGCTTTTCACTATGTTGGGGCTTTGTTATATAGTTGATTAAAGCAAAATTGCTTTTTGCTGCAATTTTACCGCAATCTAACCCAGAAATGCCCAAAGAATCATAGTCATCCTTCACAATGCTCATCTGTTAGCTGCTATAAAAGTCCTCCCTGCTCAGTCTGGAGTGCCTCTAATTCTGTACCAGCCATAATATTTGTCATCAATTAAATCTCCTCTATTGACACTCCTCTAAGCTTCTGTAGTTGAGATACTGAAGATATCCAGCCAAACCCACGGTCACTCACTGCCACCCCCTATTGTTCATTTTCTCCTTTTAATACAAAAATCCTTCAGCAGAAATTGCTTTTCTTTTTGTATCTGCAACTAAAAGCTTTTGCCAGCTCTCTGCCACAGCTTCCTCAGTGCACCTTTCTGGAAGGTTTTCAGGCTGCTTGGCCATGAATCACAGCCCCATGATCCTATCTATATATCACATGGAGATGTGCTGCCCCGTGCCCCATCTCTCCTTTTCCAGCTCTGAGGGAAAAACATCCAAGCACGGTGTGAAAATGCCCCTTTTCTCTGCCCTGAGGATGCTGTGGAGGTTTACCAGGTAATCCACACGTGCAAGGATGGGGACACTGAGCTCCCACCTATGTGGGAAGGGGTCCATGGGAAGCAGCCCCTTGCAGCAGACAGTGTGTCCATTGAAAGGTGTATTTGGGGGATGTTTTAGCCATTAAGGCTAAAAACCACCACATGTTTATCTGACCTCCTATATCACGCAGGATTAGGAAAACAGGTTGAGCTGAGCTAATGCGGAGCTAATTGTGTCATTTACCATAAAGTAAAGGCAGGCTAACAGCTTTAATCTTGATTTAGCTGATAAAGGTTGACCAGCAGAGGATGGAATATAAGCATAATGGTTGATAAACGTAATAAATTGCGGGGACATGTGCAGTGTCCATCATGCAAGCAGTCTGTGCTGCCACGGGCTGTTGTTTGCAAGTACCGTAATGAACTCCTGGCCAGCTCGTTCCCTCCTCTGGCCCTCAAATGATCCGAGGTTTATTGTCTTCATTTCATGTTAATGAGAGGCGTTTAGTCAAACGGATCAGTGTTTCTGCCTGGTTGGTTGGCCGTGTGCCACTGGGACCCCAGGCAGGCAGCACGAGGACTGCAGTCGATGCTGAGCCATGATAGCACGGTGCTCATCGATGTCAGGGTCATTGGGCTGCCTTCTGCTCCACCTCCCCAAAACCCAGCTTGAGCACCTGTGAGTGCTGCTTTAGGAGGCACCACACATTATGGGGAGCTGGTGACAGGCTACAGCCCTGATGTGAAGGTGCATCACAGAGACCCTCAATGCTGTGCCTTGGGGATGGGGTAAGAGTTCCCACTTCTTGAGGAACACAAAGTGTCAGCATGTCAGCATATCAGCATGCTGGAGGCACTGAGGGTGCTGAACAAACTCCCCTGGGACACACACCTGCCAATGGCCCAGGAGCCTAGTTAAGGCCAGCCCAGTGCCCTTGTTCTCTCTTGAGCTATAAGAGCTGGTGTTCAGTTTCAGCCCCAGATATGCTCATAACACACATGGGCTGTGTTGACCTGAATCCTGACCCAAATTGATTTTCTGGCTTGCTCTAAGGTCTGCTGTGCTTTTATGGACCAGAGCAGGGGTCACCAGGTGCATCTAACCCTGGTTACCCTCAGCGTGCTTGCTCCTGAACTGTGGGCTGATGTCTCAGCTTGATCACAAGCCAACCTCATTGCTGCAAGCACAGCTGGTGACTCAGACTCTTGGCTGCCTCTTGCTTTCCTTGCTCGGATACCTTAGGTCTGGTCCTTTTCCTGCCAGCCCCATCCCTGTCCCCTTGCTTCCCATCCCTGAGGAAGCAGTGCACTTACTGTTTCATAGTACAACAGCCTTGCTTTCTGTGTGCATCCTAGGCATTTTGGCCTCGAGCTCTTGCTCCCTACACCAGCAAAATGTAAAGGGAATAGCCTGAAAGACTGCGCACCCCAGGGCAGCACTGCGTGCACCAATCCTTGCATGCAACCAAGAGAGCACCCAGAGCAAGCCCTGCGCTAATCCATGGGTGCCACCTGCCGTCTACTTCTGACGACATCAGCCACGAATTCACCTCTGCATCCTGCTGACCGCTCCAGATGTTCAGCTTTTTCCTTTGTGCCTTCTCGGAGGCTTCCTGCTGTAACCCACAGCTTGTGGGGGTGAGCTGGGGACAGCCACACGTGTCCTGCCTGCGGCTGGATGGAGCTGCTCCAGATGAGAGCAGGAGGATAACGTTACCACTTCCCTGAGGATAACGAGGGCAGGGAATAGCTCTCGTCTATCTGCAACTGGAAACCTGATCCGTTGGACCCAGTTTCCTAAAAAATCGGGTGGAGAAAGCATTACTGCATGGCTGAGCTGGATGAAATAATTGCAATTGAAATAAATAACTTCAGGGTTGGGTCAGGGAGAGGGGAAAAATCATTTTCATTCCTCTTTATCTTTTTCCTGCAGAAAATTAGAAGGCAGACTTCAGAATTCTGCCATGACACAGATGAAATGAAGTATGCCAGGATTTCTCCTTGGATTTTTTTTCTTGCTCACGTTGTGAATTGTTCAGTCTGGAATCACCTTTTCTGTCACAACATTTGTTTTGTTTGGAAGGACATTTCTCCTTACAAAAAAAAAGAAAATAAAAATCAGTTCAAACACTTTAACCGTTTCTGAGGGGAACATTTGAACATGTAGGAGGATGGGAGGGTGGCTAGAAATAACCAAAGTGCCATTACCCAGTGGAGCTGAGATGTGGAAAGCCACCTTTCTGCAAAGTAACAAAGTGCATCTATATTATTTTCTCACTGCTAGCCTAAAGTCTTCCCTTTTCCCCAGAAAATAATTTTACAAGCTTTTCCTCTGTCTCTCATAATTTAGAGCATCACTTCTTTAGTTCAATTTTTCTTCTTCTTTTTTTTTCCCCACCTCCTTTCCTGCTGCTTCTTGCTTCTCTGTCATTTTCTTACATTTCTTTGCACAAAATCACCTGGATTTCTTCTTTTTCTTTTTCTATTTTTTTTTCCCCTACAGGCACTTCCTCCATTTGCTTGCCATCATTTTAGATTGGTGGCAGCAGGAGTTGCTGCATCCAGCAGCTCAGTCCTGCAGCTCCATGTCCTCACGCCCAGCCAGCAATGATGCTGAGCCTGTGTTCCCAATACAGACACTTGCTCCTACTCCCACTCCAGAGTGTGTGTATGATGTTGCCAGCAATCCCAGACCCTCAGGCAGCAAGGACATCTGTAAGGACTGCCAGAGAACCTTCCTGGTGACTCAAAAAGGATGGGTGTCACCTCTGTCCTGATGGCTCTCCTGAACGGCCCAGGGAGGAGCTAGGGCTCTGTTATCTTATTAGCTTAACGGTATTTCCCACCTGCCTTTAGGGAGATGAGCCATTAGTCATATATGCATGACCCGAGGGCCAGAGCTACTTTGGCTTCTGCAGGACAGGCAACAGGTCCCGAGGGCCAGCAGCTGAGTTTGGGTCTGGCCAGCCTTACGTACTGCACACACACATGTTGCATTTTGTTTGCTCATTTATATCTGCACATACAATGCAAACGCAGTGTGATCATGCACTTCATGCAGTCTTGCAAGGCGGAGGCATTGTGTGTGTGTGTCTACAAGCTGATTTGAGCCAGCTGAAGCATAGATCTGTGCTTTCACTGGCATGTCAAAGTCTTAACCAATGTTATTCAGCGTTTCTCAGCCCTGAGAACAGCTGCAGTAGCTGAGTTGTGCTGCTAGACGTCATTGAGCATTTCATGCTCTACCCTACATTTTCAACTTTCCAATAATAGATTCAAAGGAAGGTGACTGTGAGTGAGGCTTCCAGAGGCAGAGCTTTCTTCAAGTGCCAAAGTGTATCAATAAATACATCAAAATAACAGGATGTCTTAAACACTCCCAGTTGCAAGACGACAGCTTCAAGATGACACACGCGCACACACACAAAGGCAAGGCTTCCTTGCTGTTCTGTAAAGCACAGGAACTGCTGATTTTTCTTCCCCTTTGCTTTGAATCTGATTCTTTCAGTCCTGCTTTTGCTGAAGTCTCAGAATAACCAGAATTGATATATGCTGGGTGAAAAGATGGGTCTTGAGAGAAAGGGGAAGTGCAAGGAGTTTGAGTTACTGTTTGGAAATGTTGATGAGCCTGAGCTTCCCTTGCCACTCACAAGCTCAGGAATCACTATGCCCACACAAGCAAGAAGGAAAAGAAATCAACAAAATCATCATCTATAAGCCCTTGCATTACAGATTCACAGATTGTAGGGGTTGGAAATGACTTCTAGAGATCATTGAGTCCAACCCCCCATTGAAGCAGCTTTCTTTCAGCAGGTTGCACAGGTAGGCATCCAGGCATGCCTTAAATATCACAAAGACACTTCACCATCTCTCTGAGCAGGCTATTCCAGTGCTCTGTCACTCTGACAGTAAGTTCTTCCTTGTGTTAGTATGGAACTTTCTGTGTTTCAGTTTCTGCCCATTGCCCCTTGTTCTACTGCTGCACGCCACCAAAAATGGTCCATCTCCATCAGCACTTTAGATATTTATGAACAACTGTGAGATCCTCCCTCAGTTTTCTCCAGGTTGAACAGTCTCAGGTCTCTCAGCCTTTCCTCATACAGGAGATACTCCAGATGTGGCCCTCTGCTGGACACTGCAGCAGCTCCCTGTGTTTTTGGAACTGGGGAGCCCAGAACTGGACACACTACTCCAAATGAGGCCACACCAGGGCAGAGCAGAGGAGAGGATCACCTCTCTCGACCCGCTGGCTGATCTTTTCTGGCACCCTTGGACACCACTGGCCTTTTGGCCACAAGGGCACCCTGTTGAATCACGATCAGCCTGTTGTCCACCAGGACACCCAGGTCCTTCTCCTCAAAGCTGCCTTCCAGCAGGTCAGCCCCTAATCTGTACTGATGCATGCGGTTATTCCTCCCTGGACTCTATACTTGTTCTGGTTGAACTTCATCAGGTTCCTCCCTGCCCAACTCTCTAGTCTGTCCATGACTTGTTGAATGGCAGCACTTCCTTCTGGTATGTCAACCACTCCTCTCAACTTTGTATCATCAGCAAACTCGCTGACAGTGGACTCTATCCTCTTACCCAGGTCACTGATGAAGATGCTGAACAAGAAGGAATCTAGCACCAACCACCGCTACTTATGGGCCCGTTGTAACAACTCAGTCTGGTGGAATACTTCCCTTTGTAATAGAACCCTTACCATCAAGCTAGTTAACCCAGTGCTGGCAAACTCTATTTTTCTATACAATGCCACTATATGTTGTATGTGATTTGGTAAAAGAAGGAATACTTGTGCACAGAGAAAAAACAGCTTTTCATTCCATGCTAGTCATGCTGCATACCTGAGATACTGAGTATATACAGTCCATGTACATCGAGGATCTGCAGTAACCCTGGTTAAGTTTCCTCAGAGACTCCTGAAGGTAAGGGGTTGAACTGGGCAGCACTGTGATCTTGTCACCAGTCATGGCTATCTTCTGCTTTGGTTTCTTGCATTACATGCTCACAGCACGTCTGTCTCTTCCACAAACCAGATGAGTTACACAATCGTAGGGAGAAGATGGAGGGAAGCAAGAGCGTGCTGAAGCCTCCTGCTAACTTCTGCCCAGGCCTCTGGCAGCATGACTCACTGTGAGCTGCCATGGTTACGAAACAAGTATTACTGTGCAGATACAAACCATGCTCAGAGGCAAGTACATTGCTGACTGATTCCAAACTTGGAAAACACTCGGGTGTAGGTAAGGCCTAATACCAAGTGGGTGTTTGCAAAAATGAGAGTTATAGCAAAATCCTCCGGAGCAGGAAAACCAGCATGCAGAAAGCAGAGGGAAGGAAAGCATCATGTGAAATCTTGCTTTCTGGTTCTTTTTGCTTATTCCTTCTGGTTTTCCAGTGCTACTGTCAGAATTGTTCCACAGGAAAACAAACGAGGGGAGAAAAGAGGATGTTTCTGTACCATGGCAAGAAAACAAATAGTAGTGTCATGGATGATTCAGCTGGCAAGGATAGTGAGTCACGGAAATGCAGCATGGAAGTGCTCAAGTGCAGGATACGCGGCACAGTGGAACATCTGATGTAGATTGAGTTTAGTGTCATGGCACCTTTAGAGAGCTAGGGCCAGCCAGGACTGCCAACAGCCTCAACGTTTCTCTCCTGTGAGCTCAGCCCACCTGAAGTGCCAGAGTAGCGCTTCTGTCAGCTACAACTAAGTTGCAGGGTTTCCATGAAAAAGGTGTGCCTGATCCTCCTTGAGTCACGCCAACAAGGAAAGCACTCTTATTCAATTTCCTGAGAATTAACCAAGCAAAGCACTCAGGGATGCAAAGTCAAGCAGCTGCACCCTTGTGAAACAAGCTGTATTAATAGGGTTTAACAGCAGGAAAGTTTTCCCTGGAAAGGGAAAACAGCTTCTGGTTGCATTAGCATCCTCCCAGAGGCCCTTCTCTGGCTAGAAGAAAAGGCCGGGCAATCTTTGGACAGCTATTCTGGGAGTCCTGAGCATGCAGAGATCTCTGGAGTGGAAGGAGAGGACTCAGCAAAAAGCAGAAAATAAACTCTTGAGCGATTGCCTTTTTTTTCTCCCAGTGTGTTTCTGTGCCGTTTTTTTTCCTTTTTTCAGTTCTCTGCAAATCTCCCTACCTTGGATGCATGTTAAACCACTCAGCAGTGCACCCTGACTGTCAGAGCCACCCCAGGAGGGACAGCAGACCAAAGTCTGCTTTTATGTCAGCTAAATCAGGGTTATAGTCAGCTGGGGTCACCAGCATGGTGCATAATTAGTGTATCTGACCCCAAATCTGTATTTTATAGATAGGGAAATACAGAGAAAACCGAGGTGACCTGCTCACAGCTCACCAAACAAGCCTCGAGGTGGGACCATGCCGACTATTTTTAGGGACAGCTGGCAGGTTCAGTGAACCAGGAGTGAATTTTTGAGCTTTCTCTGCAGTTGATTTCACTGCTAACCTGAGGCAAATGCTTTCACTTTTTGTGGCTTCAGCTTCCAGTCTGTGCAATCAGAGGGGCAGGGCACCTAATCTGGAAAAAAAAAACCAAAAACCAACAACAAAATAAGACAAAATAAATCCCCACAGTATTATTTTACTTTCTTAAATAATTATCAACAAGTGGCCTTCTGTGCTGGTGGGTCCCAACTACATGCAGGCTCTTGCTCCAGACCTCTGCATTATCCACAAGAGGGAATTTCCCAGTGTTTTCACCTGTTTATTACCTACTGCAGCATTTCACACTTTTATAAAATGCACGATGCTTTTGCTGAGTAAATTCCACACAGAAATCCAATGTCGGGTGAGGGGAAAGGTGGGGGAAGACCTGTTGGTAAGCGATAGTTGTGTTTAAACTTATACCATAAGGGAAAAATTATTTGTTGGGTCTTTCATGGGTTTGGGTATCTATGCATGCCTAGAAGCAGAGTGCTTTGGGATGGACTTTGGGATCCACCAATGCAAGACAGAGCATCAAAGTCAGTATTTTATATTATATATATATATCTTTGCTAATGAGGTATGTGGAAAAAGCCAGCTCACAGCAACAGTGAAATGAAAGCAAGCAGAGATGCTGCTCCTGGCCTGCCTTCATGTGGATCTGCTACTTGAAGTAGCAGATTGCAGAGAATTAAGGATAAAAGTGAGGTTTTAGATTACGGCTGAAAGGCAAAACTGATTTCAAGAGCGTCACCTCAGCCCCAGCCCTGTGCTTGCAGGGACACGTGGAAAGAGACTGAAACTGCACGGACGCAGGACCTGAGCATCCTCCTCCCCGCCAGCACAACCAGACCCATCTCGAAGCGAGCGCAAGATGGCGCCTGAGGGGGAAACGCAAATCCCGCGCTGCGCACACCACGTGACCCCTCCCTCTCCGCCCAGACCCAGGCCGCCCCTCCCAACTCTCGCGAGAGCCGCCCGTGGCGTCGCGGGAGCCGGCGCTGCGCTGCGGTAGGAGGTCGGCGGAGAAGGACGGAGCCGGAGCTGCTTCGCCGCCCTCCTTCCTCCCTTCCCTCCCTCCCACCTCGCTTCCCTCCGCAGCCGGGAGGATGCCGCGCTCCGGCCCTCTCCCCGCCGCTTTCTCCCTGCTGCTGCTGACGGCCGCGCTGCTGCCGGCGCCCTCCGTCGCGCAGAACGGTGAGGGCGGCGTGAGGGGAGCTTGAGGGGGGGTGGGGGGGCGCGTTGCCACGGGGCCGCCGGTTGCTATGGGGGCGGCTACGGCGGGGGACGAGGGTCATGTGGGGCGGGGGGGCGCCGAGGCCGTTCGCGGGGGGCGGGGAGGGGCTGCAGTCCTGCTGTATGGTGGGGGGGGGGGGAGTGGAAGCCCCGGCCTCCCCCCCCGCTGCGCTGCCCGGTGCTGAGGTGCTCCGCGCCCGGCAGCGCGACCGTCTCCTCCCGCCCACTGAACCTGCATCTGCCGGGTTGCTTTCGGTGATTTATAATGCAATAAAGTCGTAGTTCCTTAGCAACTAAGGAGGTGCTGTGATAGGAGCGTAAAAGAGGGAAGGGAAAAAAAAAAAGGGGAAAAAAAAACCCACCCTTCTCTGCGCTTTATAGGAGAGTGTGAGCTAAATGTGGTGCGGCGTGCCTCCTCCCCGGGGAGTTCGCAGCCAAGTGCGTGGCGGTCGGGGGCTGGAGGAGCTCCGTGTATCTCCTGGTGAGCCGGGACACCCTGTGGCACTGCGAGATGAGAGGTGGCTCTGAAGGAGGGATGGGGTGTGCGGGGTTCCCTGTGTGGCGTTATGGCAAGGGCAGGAGCTCAGCTGCAAGGCTTGTGTGCGTTGGGGAGGTGTTACCTGCAGAGAAACCACACCTTGCGTGTACACCTATTCGCACTGATTTGTGGCCGCTTTGGCCTCTCATCTCTCCCTATCCTCTCTGCTGTGCACTTATACCATCCTAGCCTTTTTTTCTTGAGGTAGGTTTTGCATTGCAGCATGAGGTCGCCTTTGACCATTTGCTGTAGGAAAGAAGCACTGAGGCCTTCAGCCTATTTAACAACGATAGGAGACGCAGATGTAAGAAACAACAGCCCAAACATCCCAGGGTGGATTTATTTCCTCACTATGTGTGCATTTTGCAGTCTGAAACCAAAGTGACTGCTAACCAAGCACCCATGCTGTTGCACAGAGGAAACCTGTGGGCTTTCTGCATTGTGAGGGCCTTTCCTAAGGAGCACCAGAGGCTGGGCAAATCCTGCTGGTCAGTGGCCAGTTGGACTGCTGTGGCTACAAAGTCTGGTTCTTCTGCATGGATGCAGTCTGTGCTATTGCAGCATGGTTTCAGCAGGTTAATCTGCCCACATCATGTTTCCAGTGGTATTTGGGTGAAGTGAGGTGACGTGTGAGTTAAATAGGTCGTGTGCTTGAAGCTGCTCATGTGTTGAGTTAGCAAGCAAGGTGTCAAATGCTGGCAGCTGGTCTAAGGATGCTAACTAGCTGCTTGATAGGCAGCGCAGGCACTTGCATTTTAACAGTAGTTGTGTGTCTAAGGTCAACAGTTGAATACATTTTGGGGGCAGATGGCAGGCCTTAGCCTTTCTCTGCTTCACTCTTGGCTTCCACTGCTGACATGAAGCTAACCTAGCAGTAGCAGTTTTTGGCATGAGATAAGGTTACAGACCCCAGGAGTTTTCTGGGAGCTCATTAATTTTTATGTGGTTAACTAGGGTTATCCCAGCAATAAATGATAGGGGATACTCTGAGCGTGTGTGCTGAGCTAGGAATTTACATGAGAAGTGAAAATCTTATTGGGAAGGACTGGAGCACTCCAAAGGCAGAGATCCTTCTGAAAAAGGTGCATTGCTACAATTGAATTTCTGCTCCCCATTTGAATGCTGTCATAGCAGAGAAGCAAGTTTCAAGCTTGCACGTCAGGCCCAGCCACAGAAGAGCTGATTTTTCTGCAACTACTGGCCAGTGGGATGCTTACTGAATCACTTCCACTTTTGCTGTGGCGTGAAGAATAGGTACAGCTGTTTTCTGGGTTGTATGTACTCCTGGTAAGCTGTTTGGAAAACAGTTTAACTTGAAAAGGCATGTGGAAATCTGTCAGTGGCAACTACCTAAACATTGCCGGGGTGTGCTTTGAAGGTGTGGGGAGCAGAAACCCCAGATGTATGCCCAGGAATCCTATTATGTGTTACTGATATGTAGCCACTGCTGTAGTGAAAAGGTGATATGCCAGGGGTCGTTCTGCATACAGCAACACTGAGCTACGTACCTGTTGAAGCTGCAGGTCATGGACTGCCCAGTGCTTGTTGGAAGCAGCCTTTTTTCTTCTGACGAGAGATTGCTGCTGAATTTTTCTAGAATTAATGTAATCCAGTATAGTTTTAATTAGCACCACGTATAGATTTAAGCTGACTAAAACAGGAAATTGGTTTTTGGCATCTACAAGGATTATATTTCAAGCTCTTACATAAACACCTAGGGATCACAGAGAAAGTTGTGTGTCAAAAATGTAACTTTTCCCAAGGGTTCTTCAGAGGCTCTTGTCAATTTCTTGATGTCTGTGTCCAGCAGGTGAGTTAGGTGAAGTGACAGAAAGGAGGCTTAGAAGAGAGGCGAGGAAGCCTGAAGAGGAACAGCTGGAAAAAATCAGTCTGTCAGGAAGCTCTGTGTAAAACCTGTAGTTTGCAACTGGTGTTGGTTGGAAAGTCACCACTTCAGAGCAGTGTTCTCCTTGTGGAAAGGAGCTTGGCTCTTTCGTGATGAACTCCATGCCTTCCTTGGTGGCTTGTTTTCAACCTTGGCAGCTGCTTCCTTCAAAACCAAGGCTTGAAGATGCTGGTACTTGGTAAGGTTTAAAGGAGCATGGCTGCGTCTGTGCTGACGGCTGAAGTAGATACTTGAGCTGCTCCTGTTAAATTTGCAGTCTTTAGCACAGCACTGCACGATCTGAATCACTTTTTCCAGTTCTTCCCTTTTCAGAGCTCTGGTCTGGCAGCATGCACTTAAAGCAGGCTCTCTCACGTCTTGTCTGAAGGACAGAATCCCTAAAATCTCGCATTTTTAAAAATGGTGAATGCTGTTTCTGGCTGCAGCTCTTCAGCCATTTTGCACTGATTGCCTTCTGGTATTCTGATGTGATTTTAGCGGTCCCCAGATAAAACTAAGGAATGGTTTCGTACAGCATTTATGGAGCGTGAGTGTGGGCTGAGCATCGAGGAAGATGTTCAAAGTTCTGTTCTCCCCACCATTTCTATTCTCCTTCCTCCTACAACTCCCTCATAGGAAACTTAAATACAAGCAAGATGACTAACTGTATACGCTTGAAAATGGCATTAAACCTTTACAGATATCTGCTAACAGGTAACGAGGCGTCAACTGCTCGTACTGGCGCTTCAAACAACAGCGTTAATTAGGTCAAGAAGCAATGCAAGTGGAAGTGCTGCTAAGTGCTGAAGTACACTGCGAGCATTGAGTGTCCCAGCAGCAGAGTCCTGCAGGAAGGCTGCTTGTTATGCTCGTGAATGAGGTGCGTTCTCTCCTTCACAATGAGCTGTTTCTTTTGCTGCAAGCGCTCCTTTAGAGGAGAGGATTGTAAAAAAAAAACTTGCACTGTAAAGGACAATGCTGGTCTGTGATTCATCCTTCGGTTGTAAAACCAGTGTGGAAACTGCTCAGCTTCAAGCCATGGAGGTGCTGCGGCTCCTATTGAGGAACCTCTTGAGGTGAAAGCTGGGTAAATGGATTCTGCTTATTTTTAACTGGAAAGGTCTCTTAGCTGTGAACCTAACCCAGCTCTCTTGCCTCTTGTGGCGTTTTATTCCTTACATCCATACAATTCCGAGTGTTTCCTTTCCATCAGCACTTACTTTCTGTGCTTTTCTAGGTCGGTTGTCACGGTCGTTTTGTGTAAGTTGCATTTCCTTACTGTTCCCGGTGCTTTTCAGTCACGTTTTCAGGAATGTGATGAGCAGAACTGGCCGCAGTTCCACTTGGGCCCAGCCCAAAGCTCAGTGGAGTGGAAGGACGGCTCGGTGCATCTTGCAGATGGCATTCCCATTTGCATCACAGGACAAATGCGTTTTATACAGTATGTTTTTGACTCATGTCCAGTGGGATCCTTAACAGTGGTCACATTTCACGTGGCAGGACTGCTGCTTTGTGTTCCTTGACTGCCTACACCAAGCAGTTCTTTGGTGTTCCTGCTAAATGGCATCTTCTGATGGCTGCTCCCACTTGTCGTGATCCTGTTGGATCCAATGGAGCACCCACCCCTACCTCAGCTTGCTTTGCTTTTATCAATTGAAACAATAACGCTCTAGGCAATCAGCTATCTTATTTCATCCTGTTTTTCACCTACTTGCTTGCGTACATGAAAAAACACCTGGTACACAAAGCTGTGTTAATGAAGTTTTATTTTTTGGTAGGAGTCTCTTGTCTGGGGCAGTCATAATTGCCCTATTGAAATTAGGAACACGGCGGCTGTTTTCTCCTCTGTTCACAGCTGTGCTTTACTGACTTTGCAGTAGATCAGATTGTCATGGGTAAGTGGCCTCAAACCATGGCAGTAAGGCTTTGTTCATCAGATAGGTTTCTCCCATTGTCTTCTTGGGCACTGAACTGGGATTGTCTGTCTGCAGTTCCAGTCTGGTGGAGGAGGATTGTCAAAATTCTGTATCAGAAAATAATGTCCAGTTGTTCACATTCAGATAATTGAACCATTTTTTACGTGCCTTTCACAAAATCTTACTACTGAATGCTTTCACTTCCTCTGCCATTGTGTGCTGCGTTGTTTCTTATGTCATTACGGGAGATTCAGTCTAATTATATCTAAAAATAATTTCAGCCTGGATTGAAGGTCTTGGGAGTATTCATCCACTAGCAAGATAACTACAGTAGACTTTTAAAAATTCATGTTCTCTTGACAAGCTTGAAGCTTTTTTGGGTCATCTGTGTGGTTGAAGTCACCTCTTCAGTGTTGACGCAAACTCATTTGAGCAGAAAGACAACTTTGGAAGCTGGGAAGGATTCATCAGGCGGTGTCAGAAGGTGTAGATATCTGCTAGAATTAAGGATTAGAAGATTTTGGAGAGTGGAGCTTTTTTTCACTATTCCTGTTCAGAACGCAGTGGAGAACAGCACTGAGATGTCAGCATCAGATTTTGGCTGCAGCAGGGTGTGTGTGTGTGTGGGGAAGTGTGAGCAGTGGGCTCTGAGCTGGGTTGAATCACAGAATGGCCTGGGTTGCAGAGGAGCACAATGCTCATCCAGTTCCAACCCCCTGCTGTGTGCAGGTCACCAACCAGCAGCCCAGGCTGCCCAGAGCCACATCCAGCCTGGCCCTGAATGCCTGCAGGGATGGGGCATCACAGCCTCCTTGGGCAACCTGTGCCAGTGCCTCATCACCCTCTGTGTGCTGGGTAAGTAGGACCCTCAGTTACACTGTTGGAGGCTGTAGGGCAGGACAGCTTTTTATCCCAAGGGGTTTGGATGGAGAGAGGTAAAAAACAAACAAACAATCTCTAAGATCCTAGATTTCTGCTTTGCAGCTGTGTTTAAAAGAAGAATGAAGAAGCATCCTATCTATTCTCCCCTCTTTGGAGGAACTTTGGGATTTCAGTATAACAAGTGCAGTGTCAGACCTGTCTCAGGAGCGTGTGTTTGTGTAAACTGTTGGTGTTCTGTGTCAGATCACAGTGTTTTTATATACAAAAAAAAAAAAAAAGTTGGGGGGAGGTGTGAAAGAGGAACAACAGATCTACAAACTTTGCACACGAAGAGGAGCAGAGTCCAAGACGCTAACTGGCTAAATGAATTTGCATTGTGAAACCTTTTTATAGAGGCTAATTGGGTTGTGATGTCCTGTTCTGCTATGAATGAGGAAAAAACAAACCCAAGCCTTGGAATGCTGTAATTCCTATGGGCTTGTTTAATAGTACATGTTGTAAAATGATGCATTAATGAATCTATTAAGCCTTGGTGCAGCTAAGTAGCGTCATTATTTACTACTTGCCACATTATGTCAATTATGTTAGTTTGGTGTAGATGTGGGGATCACAGAGGCTCTCCCTGGAGCTCGTTTGTTTGCTTGGAAGCCTCAAATAGATGCATTTAGTAAGAAAGGAGGATAGAGGGAGTGCTGTGGATGAGAAAAGGGAAGATGTGAAAAGACGCCATCAGTCCAGAGCTTAAAGCAGTTGGAAAAACAAGTGCCATATTGATGGGCTGCTCCTGGATTTTATTTTTGGTCTTTTTGGCCTGGTTTGTGCCAGAAGAGCTTGGTGGGGATGAGCTAAAATAAGCTACTTTAGCAGGTTCGACTTGCAAGAATGCAGGTATTGAGTTCCCTGCATATTGATTCAGAGCTCCTCCGAAGGAACAGGTCTGCATGCAGTTACCAGTTGCAGTCAAGCTCTACTGTTAATGCTGTTGTAGTCACACGTGTGTTTGCAGTATTAAGAAACTACTGTGTTGCTGTGAGGGGTATTTAATGACTGGCATAAGTGGAGATGATGGAAATACGGAACATAAGGAAGATCTGAAATGAGTCTTGCAGGCCAGAACCTGAAAGAGCAATGAAGATTGCTTTGGAGGTGGTTGTGTAAATCAGGGCTGCTTGGTTTGGGGGGAAATGATACCTTGATAAAGGATCTGAAATTGTGACAGATGTTATGAGAATTTGGCATGGGTGTTTTTTGGTAATGCTTGGAACTGTGCTCCAGTTAAGAAAGGCAGAGTAACTGCTGTGTGGGTTACTTGGGTCTGTAGGTTTCGTTTGCTGTTGGAGCAGGCTGCGATCAGGGTTAGTGATCAGGGTTAGTGGGGGGAAGGCAGGCTGAGAACAGAGGGTAAGGAGCTCGGGAAGGCTGTGTTTGTCAGAGTGCTGCTGATCTGGTCTTCCATATGGCTTTGAGCAAGGGCAGCACGCTTCCTGTCCTTGCACTTTGTTAGTTTCTGCTCTGGGCATTCTAACCTGGGTGTTCAAATAGTTTACCTAAAGCTGCTTTCCGCATAATATTATTTCATCTTCTCTCCTTTGCATTAAGCAGCCACAATTGCAAGCAGCCAACTTGCTCTCTGGCATTTTATATCATGTTACTTTATATTTCCGTTCTTGTGCAAATGCGGCAGCATATTAATTGATATTGCAGCATCTGTTTTAAGCCAGAAAGTCACCAAATAAGCAATTTATTCCACGCATGCTGAGTTACCCTGAGTGTCTTGAGTCTGTCGCTGAGCACTGTCAGTGTTGGCTCTGTTAAGCAGCCCCACACCTGTGATAGATGGCCTCAGTGACTCTGGAAACTAGAAATCTCATAACTTGGAGATCACGTCCTGTTCAGCCTCGGCCAATGGTAGAATCAGTTCTGATTCAGTTCCCCTTTGTCCTGTGGCTGCCAGGCTCCATGAACCGTGGGCTCAGCTGGTAGCTGCTGCTGGGGCTTTCAGCTGGCTGGATGAGGGGTGCCCAGGGAAGTGTTTCCTGAGCCCTGCAGCTGCTGGACCTCAGGTCTTGTGCTGCACATTAATGTGTTTTCAGAAGTCTCTGTGGGCAGGTCTTTGTCCCTTTTATCTCCTTTTTGCTGTATTTAGGGTTCATTTGATGACTGGTTCCCATCATACAAGGTTTTACAATGCTTTAGATTACCTTCACCTTTGGATTCCTCCTCGATCTAAGTGCTGTCACCTGTGGCTTGCTGCACTTGAGCTGTACTCAGTTTGTGCCTGTTCCTTTATGCAAAGGGCTGTGGATGATACTTGAATACCTTGACTGTAACTGTTCTGTACCGAGAGCTTCACTGCTTGTTGTCAAACATGACAGGAGTATAAATGTTCTCTCATTTCCTTCAAGAAGCGTTCTTCATTTCCTTCTGTTGTGTTCAGATTGGTTACAATGCAGCTCAGTTTTTCTGCATCCTTGACAGCGATGACAATGAGAAGCAATGCAGCATTTTCTTCTTGAAGTGAACAGGACAGCTCCCATCTCTTACGGATGCTGAGCCTGATGTCAGACCGAGACACAGCATTGATTTGCTTCCACACGGAATTCATTTCATTTTCAACTGGCAGTTTTTCAGCACTTTGCTGTAAGTTCTGTAGTGCTCAAGAGCAACTTCTGGTCTCCCTGAGGAGTACAAGATAGGTTTGGGCAAAGCTGTGGGCTTTGGTCTGGGATTCGTGGAGCTCCTATTTTTAGCCATAGCAGGATCTGTGTAGTGACCTCGATCTGGAGCCGTATGGAGTTAAGGAGGGAGGCATTTTGGGATTCTAGAAAGGGAGCTTGTGAGAATGGAGCAGAAAGGTGACGTAGGAGCAGCTTTTAAACTGCTACAAATAGTGATCAGGGCAGGAACAGTAGAAGGGAGGGAATGAATGAAGCGATGCTTAGATCTTGTATCTTCAGTCTCGGTAGATACAGAACATTGTGGGGCTTTCCAACATACCGTGAGTAAATATCTGAATTCTAACTGTTTCTCAGTGACCCACACTCAGATTTTTCAGCAGAGCATCGTCTCCTTTTTTCTTTATGCCTTTTCTAGGCAGCAAATCAACTGCAGGAATCATTTATCCTGTTCTTTCTGCAGCACCTAACAAGTGCTAACCTGGAGCTGGCTGTGTGGGCACTGAGGTGAGCATGCCTTGCCTGCTGATGCTATTCTCTCACTGTCCTCAGTGTGACAGAAAAAAAAAGTGGATTTATTGTTCCCAGTGGGTTTCCTAAGTGTTACACTGTCGTCCTCCTTTGTGAATTGAGAGCTCTTGCCTTTCAGAGATGGAAAATTACTAAACAAAGCTTTTTTTTTTTTTTTTTTTTTTCTTTGAGAAATGCAAACTTGCTCTCAGATGGCCATGAAAATATCACCTGGTTTAGGAAGTCCCTGAGCAGAGTAAGTGTCAGGAAATGATTCTTTGCCCTGCTGTGACATTCCTCCCACGTCCATTGCAGGGAAGGGCCTGATCCAGAATAAATGCTTTGGTCTGATCTCCAATAAGGTATTTTAAAGGACACCTTTGTAAAACAACTGCAGAGCCAAATGAGGGTTTTTTGGTTGAAGAACATGTGAAAGGCTCCTTGATGCAGCCATCATGTTAGGTGCAACAGCTCTTCAAGAGTTGCCATGATAAAGAATAAAGAGAACTAACTTTTTTGCTGGAAGTCAGGCAGATTATTGCCACAGGAACTCAACAAAATGCTTTAGGTCATGGTGTTCTCAAACACTGCACAGTCTCTAAAATGAAGCTGAATGTTCTTGGAAGAGACCCTCAGCTGTGAGTTTAGACTCTCTGGTGTATTCATGAGGCTGCATGTGAGTTCTTTGGGCTGCTCAGGCACATGAGGCCTTGACTGCTACTTTTGTTTTGCAGTGAAATGCTTAATCCTTGCCCTCCCTTCTGGTTTTCACCCCATCATGTTATCTCTAATATATCCACAGTGTGCAGAGTCCAAACAGAAGTGTTTTTCTTCCTCATGCTGAGCAAAGGATCACATTTATGTCATTACTTTATGTCAGCTCCCTTTTGCTTTACCTGCTTGGAGAGTCCGGATGCGCTCCTTCTCTAATTGAGTTGCTGTTTCTGCTGCAGGAGAAATAGGAGTCTTTGGGCAAGAGGACTCCAGGCTGCATTTAAAGTTGTAAGGCTGACTCTAGTAAACCCAGAAGCTCCAAATGGTCCCTCTTATCCATGCTGGATGTTTTTAGGGTGTAGTTGTCCTCCTGTGCATCGCTTATGTGAGTCATAGGAGCAGGTTGACCATCAGCTGCACAGTGTGGGTAACGGTCAGTTAAGCTCGCATCAATCTCGTTTGGAGTAGAATTTGAATTTGATTTTCTAAATAGTGGTGTTTGATGCTGTGGAGGAGCTGCCCTCGGAAGTTTATTTCTGTCCGAATAATCTGAGCAGTGTCAGTAGGCCACGCGAGATCAAAGCCCTGGTCCAAAGAAGGATCTCATTTATGACGTGCCCTGATGCGGCTGCATGCGCTGGCACTGAGCAGTGGGGAGAGCAAAGCTGTTTGTACTGGCATGTCCTACATACGGGTTGGTAGGGCTCTCTGTGTTAGCAAAGACTTGGTGAGTAGAGGCACGTTGGAGTCACAGGTTTGTCAAAACGGGGAGAAGCTGAACTGTACTGGAGAAATTGCACTGGGGGGAGGAAAGAATAGCCACAAATGCAACCTGAAGATCAGTAAGTTTAGCAAATTGTGGCATCTTCTTAATGTATCTCCTTCCCTGTAAATAGAAGAGCACTGTGTTCTGGGAAACGGGCTGACAGGTGGGTCGTAACCTGGTGTGTGAGCTGAAGTTAGCAGTTCGTAGACAGAAGTTCTCTGCAGCTATAAAAGCGTGAACTGCTGGAGGAAACATCCCTTCTCTGCCTCCCATTCCTGGAGCATTTCACATACTGCTATCAGGCAAATCTCCCTCTGTGGAAAGTTAAACTCTGCCTTGCATGTTAAAATGCATTGTTCCATCTGCTAATGTGTGCTTTCTGTTTTTTTTTTTTCCCCTGTTTATTTCTGTTCTTTCTGAATGAGTTGGTTGCAGCCCCACCTCGGGTTGTGTGACCTGTTACATAATCCAGCAGTTCTGCAGAGGTTGGTGTGTTAAAACATCCCACTTTCCTTTATCACAGATGAGATGGAGCAGCTCCTCCTGTAGAAAGAGGCAAAACCAGGTTTGCTATGCAGTGCCTGCTTCCCTTGCACAGGGACAAACGTGATCAGTCTCCTTTCAAACACAGTTGTTGGATCAGGAAAGGTCAAAGCAAAACTGGGAAGTGCTTCTAACCTTTGGCTTGCTAAGGGAATGATTTGAGGGTTTAAAATAACTCAGCTGAACACGAGATTTATTTTTTTGTGATCTGTACCCAGCATCTTACGGTGATTCCAGCATCTTTGGGATGCAGATTCAGTCCTCTTAAAATATTTTTGGGATCTCCAGGAAGCAGGCTTCAGTTGCTGTGTTAGGTGTGAATGCTGGACAGATTTAAACTGCTGTCTTCTCTGAGAAGCTGAGCTGTTGGTAACTTTTCTGTGTTGTGAAGCTGAGTTTCTTCCCAATTACTTCTAGAGAATGGGATCCTGGTTGTTAACCCTCGTTACTTCTTGGCAGTATGGAGGAATGATGTCTTTGTGTTTTAGAGCTCTTGTACGTTCCTTAGCTACAACAAAAGTATTTGTGTAGTGACCTAAAAAGGAGTTAAAACTATTAAATCTTGGCTTGTTCTTTTTTTGCCCCTGCATGGATGATTGTAAGCCTTTTGTCCCTAACTTGAGTCGGGAAGAAGCAGGAATGGAAAGAACTGGAGAATAATGCCTTCCCCTTCAGAGGACAGTGCAGGCTTAATCTTTGGAAAAACCTGCAGAAGCTGGGCTGGAAATCCTTTGTGGAAGGAAGTCTGTTGCAGTAAATGCTGCTTGGAGTGTTGAAACCAGCTTCCTGACAACGTGCACCTCTGAACAAACAGGAATTGCTCGGCTGCAGCATGGAAGCTGCCCAGAGTCTCTGGACTCCTGCAGCAGTTCTTTAGTGAGAGCCCTGGGGAGCACTTAGCAGCCCGTGTTGTGCTCAGGAGCCCAGTAATGACAAACCTCTTTGGGGCTTTAAAGCGCTGTCAGGTTACCAGGGGTTTTCAATCTGAATTGGGGTGTGTGTGTCCTGGAGTCACGGCATGGCTTTGTCATCCGCTGCTGTTGAATTGATGCTATATAAGGTGTTGGGCTGAGGGAGCTGCTCAATGAAGATAACCAGAGTTGCTTTTCTTATGCAGCGTTTCAAGCTCGTGCTTAACTAAATGCAGTTCTGTCTAGGATTTGTCCGTTGTCTTTGTGTAACAGGAGGTGGATGTGAGCTACTTCAAAGACTTCCAAGAGCAGTCCTTTACTGTTGGCTTTGAAATACAAACAAATGTGCTTTCTGTGGCACGGAACAAATGGATGAACTTGCTGTTCTGGATCTCATTCTGCAGGCAAGTTAATGTTTCAGGTGGATCAGTTGGCTTCATCGTGTCTCTGAGTTGTTTGTTTGAGAGCGTTGATTCTAACGTTATAAGGATCTGAGGACTTTCATAAGGCTTTTATATCGTGTCTGCAGTGGTGTTGGCAGTAGTAAACTCATCCAACCAGGACATCCAAAGCAGAGAGAATCGCTTTAATAAATGAACTCACAGGACAGAGACACTTGGAGCTTTCTAGATGTTTGTTCAGTTCCTCTAAGCAGTGGGGCTTAAAACAAAAAGCAGGCTTTGGTAAGGAAGAGCCTATAAACTGAAAGTGAAGCTTGCACTCAGCAGAAGAGTTATGGTGGGATCTTGAGAATGCTCTACAGGGACATAGATGTGTAGAAATAGCATCTCCTCACTCAGTCACTCCCTCTGTGTCATCTGAATAGGTGGTACGTGCAGTGCACTGCATTAGTAGTCAGCATTCCTGAGCCCTTTGCAGAAACATCAGTGTGTGTAACGTGCTGTAATCAAGTCTTCAATTAAAATGTGTTATCAAGGTTTGTTTCCTGTACAGAATGGAGTGTGATTCAGTCTGTGTTGCACTTGGTGCCTCCGACTGTGCTGTTCTGCAGAGGAACTTTGTTCTCCCCAGCTAAAGAAGTAGGAAAAACCGCAGGCAGACCACTACACTTGTAAGTGTGACAGCAGCTAACAGGCTGACACCCATACAGCCAAAATGAGGCAGCAGGTATTGTTTGTTGTTCTGATTATTCTTCTCTTGCTGTGTATTCCAGACTTGGAACCATTTTCTTTTCTCCTGCCTTGTGTTATCAGATGTACAGGCATGGGATTGTTGCACTGTAAACACGGACCACAACTCATACAGTGATGTCTGAACGTGAGAGATGCCTGGAAAGAGTTGAAACTGGGATTGTACTTGAGGTGCAAACAGCTTTCTGAAATCAGAGCTGCACAGGTGTAGTTCCTACTACATGCTGGTGCTGTTTCTGCCTACAGGTTGTTTTTTCATTAAATTGTGAAAGCTGGTGAGATCACCTTTTGGAAAAGAAGTGACCTAAGATGGAAGCTGCTGCTGAAAGTGTGAAGTTAAGCATTGCCCGTTAATTGTGAGGGAGGCCTTGAATGGAGGCGTGCACTGTGTGGCTGTGGAAGGGATGAATGGGCAGCTTGCAGTCCTCGCCCTGATCCGACTGGCTTCTTCTTTTGGAAGAGGCGGTTGCAGCAGAGGACCTTCAGAAATCCTTTCCAGTCTGAGCTCTGATTTATGACCCAGGAGCCGGTCGTTTCTTCGTGCAGAGGAGTTTCTGTTGGCTATGCAGGATGTGTTCCCAAGACGGCCTTGCAGCAGGGGAGGCTCTGAACCATTTACTTAAAGGCTCCCTGAATTTTTACTTCAGCAAACGAATGGAATTAGTTGGGCCATAAATCTTTTTTGCACGTCAGACTCAGCAAGGCTTCCTAAAGCACTGGGGAATGTTGGTCTGAATCCAGACAACGTTAATCCTCCTGTCTGTGGACTTGGAGAAAGTAATCCTCAGGTTTCCTGCTCTGTGCAGTGAATCTAATGCTCCATCAAGGGCTCATGCATTTTGCATGATGCTCTCCGGGTAATGTTTTCCCCCATAGCAAGTTGTAGCCTGCATTCACCTGTGTGAAGCTGCAAGATGAGATTGCAGGAATTCAGGTTCTTGAGCAGTGAGAGCACTGCGAAAATTAAACCCCCTGCTTATCGGTGATATGAAACCAATCCTGCTTCTGGTGGGCAATGTGATTAAAGGCTGTGTTCTCAGGTGATAAATGAGTGGGGAAGCCATGAAACCCGCTAGGTGGTGAGTGAAATCAGGTGGTATGCTGTACTGCTCTTTGTGGAATGGATAATTCTCACCCTTCTGCTCTATCCAGAGCATGGCTGTCACTCTTATCTACAGATTTAACTGAATTTCCAATACTTTCCTTTTAGTAAAGGTCAGTATTGGGAAGGCACTACATATTAATTAGGCTGGGTTTTTTTCTGCCCACATGAAATGGAGTGCAGTGCATTGTCAGAGGGATTGTGGTCTTTTTCTTTTCCACTTGGAAAAATTTATCACATAATTAACACCTTTTCAGTGAGGAAGAAAAACGTGTTAATGAGGCGCAGTCCCTGTTAAATAGCAGACGGTTGTTGCTTAGGCTTCCAGGTGATGGACATGGTGGGAAGATGGGAAGAAGAGCTGGACAGCTTCTGATGTAGCTCTTTGATATCCTGATACAAGTCAGAGGTGAGATTTATCGGGTAATAAAGTTGAAAACAGGCTGAAGTGAGGGAAAGAAAGCGGCCTTAGAGTATGTGTGATTCAGTGTGGTGATGGAGTCATTTCCTCCTCCCTTCCTGAAAGCAGGAGCAGCTCCAGCTGCACTTGGAATCCTGGGATGGTACAAATGCGGCATTTCGGAAGCATTCACATCAGGTTGAATTGTGGTTTTTCCCTCATAAATCCTCATAAATGCACCTTTCTTTTTTTTATATCACTCCAGGATTGAAGATCCAGTGATTTATCTGCTATGGTGGTCATAAAGCTTGGCATGGCTTCACCTCTGCAGAGCCCAGGGTATTTGGGAATGCAAGAAAACGTTTGTGGGGGAAGAGAAACATGTATTGGCATCTGTAATTGCTAATAGCAGTCAGGAAAAGGGTATCACGAGAGCTCTTTAAAAAAAGACCTTATTGGAAGCTTCAACCCTAAGGCCTACTTCTGGTGCTAAAAACCCAGCAATAAACCTCAGCATAAAGATGGTGATGGTGTTTGCTGGTGCCATCTGTATCTCGTCTGGAGTGTTTTAGGGCAACGACAGCAAAGCTCTTCAGCAAATCTGTTTGGTCTTTCGTTGTCCCATTTAGGAAAGCCATTCTGAAACCATTTATTTGTGAAAATGAATAGCTGTATATTAATAAGGAACCTTTTATGGGTGTTCAGAGACCAAAAAGAACAGAATAAATGGCTGTATCAGCTCTTTTCGTTCTATACAGAAGGAATTGCAGGCAAAGTTCTCAAGTAGGACACAGGAACAGGATCTCCAGAGCTGTGCAAGTGGTGGAATAGGGGCATTTGGCAGCCTGCTGGGACAACTGTGAGGCAGCAGGCTGTGTACAGGATGGCTTTGGTTGTACATAATGACCATCTGCAGAGCATTCAGTCCCAAAGCTGCGCTGTGGGTTCACGCTGGAATCAGGTGTGCTTTTTGTGCTTACCTTCCAAATGCTTTTCTCATTTTGGAGCTGGGTTTGAACTGTTTTCTTTCTTCCGGTAACTGGAATTACAAATAACACAAGAATACCTGCATTTCATGTGGTCCTGGCTGCTTCTGTCGTGCTGGGACAGGCCTAGTGTTACCTCTGCTGACATTCATCTGCATCTTCTTAAAGACAGAACCTAGTTTTATTTTTAGCATCATTTTCTAGGACTAGCTGTTAATTTGGGTTAATATTCTCCCTCTGCTTCTCCCGTGCCAATGGCATCGATTCTTTAGCAACCTGGTGCATCTGGTGTGGGGTTTCAGTACTGAAAAGGTGTTTGCATGGTGGCAGGCATTTTGCAGCTAAGGATGACTGTCAGGTACCACCTTCGTGCTGTTTTTTGACTGTGGGTGTATTCTGTACTGATTGTCAGTCTGCTAAGGATCCTCTTTTTGTATGTGCTCATTTAAACAAGTGAGGGATTTAAGCTCTTTGGTCACAGCCATGGTGGTTCAGAGCTATTCAGAAATTGTCTTTTGGGTGTTTTTGCCTTGGTCTCCTGCCAAGGCAGGGTACAAGCTGCTGCAACAGGCTTCAGAAGCTGGTCAGAATGACAGTTCAGTGTTTTTCGTGCCTCTGAAAGCACTCCCATCGTGGCTGTATGCAGAATTCAGCTCTGTGAATTCAGAATTCAGCCAACGTCAGCAAGCAGATGAGGTTTATTGCATCTCCCACACCCGTTCTTAGGTGGATGCTGCTGGCTCTTCTCTGGGTTCTGTCACTAAGGGCAGTGTGTTCAGGGCTGCTGCCATTGAAGTTGGAAGGGGTATTGCTGGTATGCAGAGCTGCAAGTCATTTATGTTCCAAAGCTGGGATGTAGCTTGGCTTGGCCTCACTCACTTCTGTCCAACAGGTGGCTCAGATATTGGCTAGTGAAGAATTAATCTGAACAGGTTTCTTTTGTTGATGGAGCCTCATCAGTGGAAACAGGAATGGTAAAGCTAAGCTTCTGCACTTAAATCGTCAGCCTGCTCATCCGCTCTCCCCTCCTGAACTCCAGGCAGTGTTGAGCTTTTCTGTCCTTCTGGCTCTGAGAGTCTGCTTTGTGTTTCTGTTGCTGCACATGGAAACTTCTGCCTGCCCTTTGTTCATTCTGTTAGGCAGATAACCATAAATTATTAACAAAAGGTTTTGGTTGGAAACAGAATAGCGTGCTTTGCTCCATCTTCCGGACTGTGATAAGTCATTTTACCTCGGGATATCTGGTAAAAACCTTGTGAAGAGTATTTAACACTGGGTTATTCTTTGTTCTTTTCTGCACAGCAGCAATTAGAGTTCAGAAATAGCACAAAACACCTTTTTCTTTGAATGAGGGAAGGTCACAGTAACAGGAGAACTTCCAGGTGGCTATAAGGATAAATACGGCTGTCACTGATACTACTGAAAGTTCATAACAATGTTTCCTTGTAAGCATTTGAAGGCACTCACACCTACTGCAGTGGTCAGTAAGGATCCACGTAAGACTTGGGCTTGTTCTGCTCCTTCTTTGGCATCTTAAGGTGCGATAGATCCATTGCCTCCTTCCCCAGAGCCCTGGCCTTGGCAAGCAGTTGGATGTTAACCTCTCTTCTGCTCTGTTCTTCTGTCTGGGGCTGACGTTTGCATGCTGAAGGTAGAAATTCTTCTTGCCGTGGGTGCTTCCCTGCAGTGTACAGGTTTAACTCATACAAACACGGGCAGTTGCTCAGCTGTCAGTTGGTTCTGGTGTGATCTTGACATGCTTGTGTTTTGCAGTCTTTCTTCTGACGCTCCTATTTCTAGAGCTGTGCAGAACGTGACAGTAACAAAGCAGTGAGTGCTGTGCAGAGGAGAAGACCAAGTAAGGAAACTGTTGGGCACGGAAAGCCTCTTATGTAAGCAATGAAATCTGTACAGTGTCATTTTGTGTTTGGTTTTGAACAATTGCAGAAATGGCAGATGCCAAAAAGCAGCAGTCCTTCAGTTTCCAGGCGCCCGTTGTGTCGCAGCAAACATCAGTGTAACGTTTAGCTCTTGTTCAACCCTTTCTCTTAATGTGTCTGCTGGGTACTGGCAGGTCTCAGCGCTTTCTGCTGCTTCTGGCTGGGTGTTTCCATCAGAAATGCCCTCTGACAGGTGTGCAGTAGCTGGAAGTGTTGCCTTTACAGATTTACTGATGCTGTTTGATGCACTGCCTTGGCTGTTTCACAGCTACTGAGCATGTGTGCGTTAACTGTGGACTCTTACCTGCAGTTCTTGATGGCACTGCCAGTCCTTTGTAACCTCAGGTGTTTTTAATCTGCACATGAGGGTTTTTCTGCCACCTTCCTTCCCATTTCTTCTGCTTGGAATTTTGATTCTAACCTGGAATCTCTTCAGAGCGCACTGTTGTGATGGGATGGGGGAGGTTAGGGAGATGTTTGTACTGACAGCAGCGTTTCTGAGCTCCTGGTAGTGTTGCATTGAAATTTATCATAATCTCAGACATTGATTTTCAAGAGGATTTGGAACTGATGGAAACCCAGGGTTTAGAACTTAAACCCCGAGAATATTTGCTGAGGACTCCTTTGGATGCAGTCATCCTGTTTAATCTTTTTTCTTAGGCTTTTTGCACAAGTTACAATATTTTAACAGTGTAGCTAATGCAGCATCAAACTAAAGGGCAAAGCTTTTAGCAGCTTGTTCTGTCTGCCTTACTGTGGGAGCACTAAGCCCTGGAGAGAAGGTGGGCTGTGGCCTGCTGTCGCTTTCCCCCTTTGCATCCAGCAGAGCACGTTCAGACAGCTCTTGCTGCTTGATTTCTGCCTCTTTGGAAATGCCAGGTTTCCTCACTCAGGGGTTCCTTGAAATGGGGACAGGTCCAGCAGAGCAGGACCATAACCCAGCCTGCTTTGTTAGCTGAAGCAGAGATGTGAGAGCAGTGTGATCCTCATCAGCCCCGAGGAGCAGCACGGTGTTCTTAGCATGGTTTGTAACTGCTGGTAATTACAGCACCTCTCTTGCGACACCTTTTCCTCTCCCTCCAGCAATGGATTATTTGCAGTGGTATTTCTGGGAGCACGGAGCTCACCTGTCTGTAGTGCTGGAGTGCCAGGCTATGAAAATCCTCGTCAGATGGGTTTGTAATTGGAATGATTTCTGGTACTAATTGACTTCTTTGCAGCGTTTGTTCTTGTAGCTCCATGAAGTGCTTCCTAAGGCACATGCTTCAGGAACGTTACTGCTGAACTAACAGTCCTCATCCTGAAAATAACCCGTGGTGTTGAGGGGAGGGCTGCATCGGTCTCTATTTGTGTGGCACTCTGCCTGCGGCTGGGAGCCCTGCTGCCCGGGGAGCTCAGCCATCTGATGGGTTGTGCTGCATAATCTGTCTGGCCAGCTGCATTGTAATCTTTTAGTTTTAGGGGGAGGCAGGCGTGTGGGGGAAGAGACCGGCTTTAAGGCAGCCCAGTTTTCGATAGATACCTGTGAAAATAGGATTGAAGGACAGTTTAGTGTGTCTGCGCTCCTGATGTTGCTTGGAAGCTGGTAAGTATTGAAGGATTTCACATAATAAGGATGTTTTGCCCTGCTTGTGAACGTCAGCACAGCATCCTGTCTCAAAAGGCAAACACTGTATGGTCTCTAGAAGTGAGCAGCACCAAAGGTGCTTCCTAACTAACGGGGCGACCTTTCTGCCCGTGCGCATCCCTCTCACCTCTGTGAGCACTGTGCTCTTCATGCGTTAACCTTCAGCTGCCAGTGCTCAGTGTTGTGCTTTTTCTCTAAAAGTCACGTTAGCAGCTGTCACTGTAGATTGCCACTGTCTGATCTGACTGTTTTCTGTACCTCGTTGCTTTGTTCTTTATAAGATCTTTTGTTTTCTGCTGCTCTGTCACTGCGTTTCTGCTGCCCCTCCCTCTAGCTGGGTTTGTCAAGTCGCCCATGTCAGAAACTAAGCTCACGGGGGACGCCTTTGAACTGTACTGTGATGTGGTTGGGAATCCCACTCCAGAGATCCAGTGGTGGTATGCTGAAGTCAACCGGGCTGAGTCTTTCAAACAGCTGTGGGATGGCGCTCGGAAGCGCCGTGTCACCATTAACACGGCCTACGGGGCGAACGGGGTGAGCGTGCTGAGAATAACCCGCCTCACCCTGGAAGACTCTGGGACTTACGAGTGCAGGGCCAGCAACGACCCCAGGAGGAATGACTTGAGGCAAAACCCCTCCATAACGTGGATTCGAGCCCAGGCTACTATAAGCGTCCTTCAGAGTGAGTTCGGCACCCCACGGTAGTGGTACTGTAGTATCTAGAGCAGTCTAGTGCCCTCACCTCCCCGGTGTCCCCCGCTGGCCCCCCGCTGCCTTGTCCTGGTGTCTCGAACCCAACACTTCTCCTCTGCCTGTAGTGCTGCCACCTGTCTGTCTTCTCCTTAGGATCAAAGGACGTGGGACGATCTGGGGATGTTTCTCATAGCTTGTGTGTGAAAGTGAGCCTGATGCTGAGTTTGTGCTCCTTCCCTGCCCCCGTTAGTCCTGTAGTAGGTTTACAGCCACCCTGATGCTAGCTTCTCTGTGAGTGCCTTTATATTTGATTTCTATGTTCTTCCCAGGTCTAACTATTGCATTTTCTTTTTAAATTTCTCCTGTTCTCTTGGAATTTCCTCTGAATGCCTTCCTCATGTGATTTTGGTTGCTTCTGTCGAGATCCTTCCCTTTTCGTTGTGTGTGACTTCTGAATGTTTAGATTTTTCCATGAAGTCGTGGTGTTTCTTTTCCTTCCTAAACAGCAGCATGTGTCCTGATGAGTTCTCTGATGCAGCAGCACTGAACTTATGCAGCTATTCATAGTGCAGCCTATGAAAGGGGGAAAAACCCTTCTCCAGTGTTGAAGTAATAACCTTTGCTAAACAGCTGTCATCTGGGAATGTGACCTTTAGCAGGGGAAAGCTTGCAAAAGCAGAGAATGTAGTAGACACAGAATCGCTCCAAGTCCTTTCAGCCTTTGGCCAGTGCAAGATTAGAGTGGAAATTTATATCTTGAGAACTGGTATAGAAGAACTGCCTTTGATTTTGTGTAGGGTGATAGGTGATAATTCTTGTTTTCTAACGAGATAAAGTAGATGCATAATGAGTCAAAGGCAGAGCAACTTAAATCTGCATCGCGGGCCTGGATCAGAGACCCTCCTGGGAAGTGGAAACAACATCCATGCACATGGAAAAATGGGCAGCCAACCCAACGGGTGTACTTGGAAAATGGAAGTGGCGTTGGGCTGTCGAGCTGAAACGCACCCAGCTGTCAGTCCCAGTGGTTGCACCCTCTGTCCTTTTGAGGAGCAGGTCCTGGAGGACTCAGGTCTATGGACTGCTTGATTGCCTCCAGTAGCAAGAGCTGAGTACGTGTAGGAAATGATACTGCCTTAAGACAAAGCTCGAAACAGTTTGTCTTGCAGGAAGTACCATCTCCTGGAATGCCCCCTGCACTGAAACCCTTGGTTCCCTTGCATGTGGCCAGTCCTGCTGCCAGCTCTCCTCTCGCTGTCGTCCAGTCGGCTCTAGCAACTTGCAGAGGGAGCAGATCCTTTTCATGTGACACATCAGCGATGGTGGCCACGTCACTTGGGAGTGAATTGCTGGGAAGATGTCTCCATGTGGAAAGTGGGTTTTTCCTCTCAGGCCACTGAAACTGACCTGCTCTGGGGACTGAAGGCTAACCTCTCATCTTCCTCCCCAGTTCGTGCCATCTCCTTGCATCTGGTGCTGCTAATTCTGGAGTGTGTATGGTGACTGCATTGCTAAGTGCCTTGTGACTGGGATAATTATTCCAATTCTATGTTTTATTCACGCTTACGTGTGGGGGAAAAAGTATTGAAGTGAATCTTTTAATGCTTTTGCTCTGTGCCATTTATGCTAAGAGATGTGACCTACTGTTGTTTGGGAGGCAGAACGCCTTGACATCCAACTCCTGCGTGTCCCTGCTGGAAACAGATAAGGGGAGAAGCTGACTTCCACGCAGATGGGGAACATGGTAACTGACACTGCCCAAAATGCCTCAGCAGCTGCACTCTGTGTGAACACAGCCTGCTCTGGAACAGGAATTATGGCCAAACAGTGCTGCCATTTCCAGCTGATGGAGCCTGGTTTGCTGTTGGCCCTGCTTGACATCAGCACCGTAGCAAGAGAATGTCAGCTGGATCAGAGGAGCAGAGAAGTCAAGTGCAGCTTAGTTTTGAACGTTAGCACTCAAGAGCTAGATCTGGCTTCAATCTCATTACCAGTTTGGATGATGAATTTCACTTGCGGGTTGTTTTACAACCAGGTCTTACGTAAAACAAGCAGCACAAATGATAGATGTGTGAAAATCTTTCAGTTTGTCATCCTTGTCTGGTTGTCACTGTCCCAGTAATATTCCATGTGCAGTTTGTCTTACAGAACTAAGTGAAGTTAGAACTGCCCGAGTGCTTTCATTTGTTACTTCATTTATTAAACTAAAATAATATCAGCGCAGGTAAAAGATGCAGATGCATTCGACTTGAGTCACCTTTCACATTGCAGGAAATTGTGAGTTACCTGTGAGAAGTGTCAGGGGGAAAAAAAAGCCAAACACAGCTACAGTAGCTGCAGATTGCCCACAGATAAATGGGAGTTGTGATTGAAATAGCTGGGAAGAGAAGATCTGTGGCCACCCACTGAACCAAGGAGGAAAGGATGTGCGGGGCTTCACATGGCTCTGTGGGGTTTTCAGAAGGTGGGCACGTTTTATGCCTGCCTCTAAGGGCAGTAATCAAAGCGTTGTGTTGGAGCAGTGGATGGTTAATGCAGTGACAAATACTGTTTTTTGACAGCACTGTTATTTTCCCCTCATCATTCCATTAAATAACTCGTTTTCCAAGTACTTGGCAGATGAGTATCCAGAAGGCTGCATGGCTGTGGCTAAATTTGTATCCCAAGTATCTTCTGGCAAAGCAAAGGAAAAAAAGTAATTAAAAAAAATAAATTAAAAATCCTTTGCTGACATGAAATCACTGAGATGTTCGTTTGTGACCAGCTTCTTCACCTTGCAGTTTGCTGGCCCAGCTGCAGAGCACGAGGCTCTGCCTCATCACAAGTGAAGGTATTCTCAGGTATTTTCTGAAAATAAAGCTAAAGCTCTGTCATTCTCTGTTCTATTTTTTATTTAAGTGATTGCCTGTAACTGTGAGCCCTGCTCCCTGCTGCAGCCAGCAAAGGATGCCACGTGTGTGGTTCATTGTGAGATGACACTCGCTTTATTCATCATAAATGTGGATGGTTCAGGTTGCCTTAAAAACCTGACTGCAGTTTTAACACAGTGTGTATTCCTATATTTTACTCTTAAGCATTGAGGCCTGCTTGGAGCCGTTTTTCTTCAGACGTGTGCCCCATTCAGTGGGTGCGTGGTCCCATCCCACCTACAGGAGAAGCTGCTCTGCATCTCTTCAGCTTGATGAAATGAACTTTGCTCGCTTGCTCTGCGTGGCTCTGTAGCAGCAGGGCAGTGCTCAGGTGTGGTGTGGAAGGACGGGAGGGTGCAGACAGGGTAGATTCCTTAGGTGGCCATCAGTGTTTCTCATTGGTGAGGTATTAGTCAGAAGATGTGCCCTGGAGGGCTGTTATCTGTAGAAAATGGTCCTGTTTTAAATCTCAGCACAGGCAGAGAGGCCGAGGAATAGCCAGATTGAAGATGCTTCCCAAGGAACGCCTGATTTCTTATCTGTGTGCTGTTGGGATGTATATTCACCTGGTTTATGTTCAGCAGCGTGCAAAAATGATTGAGTTGCACTGAAATCTGCAGCAATGTTACCAACTAAAACAAATGTCTTTTTCTTTTCCCATATAGGGGAGCTGATCCGTAAGGTGCTGCCTTTGCTCGGTGGTCAGATGTCTTGTTGTGACTTTCTCGGTGTCTCCCAAATTAGTGCAGTGCCGATCCTTGTGTAGTCTCTTTTCCTTTCCCTTTCCCCCGTTGAATTTTAGACTAGTGTGGCACATCTCCCCGTGATGATTTCTTGCTACTTAATGCATGGTTTTTTTCAGAGCCGAGGATCAATGCCAGCGAGGACGTAACCATCCCGGTGTACGGTCAGACTGCCATCACGTTACAGTGTAACCTCACCACCAGCCCCAGCCCCCTCTCTGCCAGCTACTGGGTGAAGAATGGAGAAGAGATTCCTGGCACTAGGAAAACCTCAAACACTACAGAGTACAAGTAAGTCTCCATGGGGAAAATCTCCTGTTATGTTGGAGAATGTCAACATTGGTGGAGTTGATGCTGGGACTCCTGGGTGCCTGTCTGTGTCCCAGTGGTCTTAAAACCTGTGTTAAGGGCTTGACAAGAAGTCTGTTTGTGAATAGTGCTGGAATAACACAGCTGTCCTGTGTGGGTCACGTCAGCATAGCATCAAGAAGCACACAGCAGACTTTGTTATTATAGGCTCATTGCACTCTAAACTCCTCTGCTTCTTTTCTGGGTTATCTTTTAACACACGGACATAGGTGCAAACACCAAGTCTAGCTTTCCTTCCCTCCCAGTATGTTGTGCTCTTATCTCTGTGCTCCTTATATCTACATGAAGATAAACTTTCAGCTGTGCACTCCTGTTGTACAGGAATAAATCACCCCAGCAGTCAGCTGGTTTAGTCATTTTCTGACCTTGGAATGTGAGGAACTGTTCTGAGTGTTGTCAGAGCTGTACTTTGAGATGATAGCAAACCTTGACTAAACTAGCAGAGCTCTATCACATGCTTCATGTCAGTGTATCTGTATTTTCAGCATTAATGTGTTCCACGTGTGTGTGCTCCAGATTTGTCTCTACTTCCCATCTAAGGGTGTGGAGGAGAACAGCATGTATACGGCCAGCTCTTCCATTCCTCTGTAGCAGAAATCCTTCCAGGGTTTCTGCATTCCTGCAGTAGTGCTTCCTGGCCGTGGAGTTGATGGGGGCACACAGAACACGTTCAGCCATGCCACCAGAGATCTGTTCTGTTATGTGAATTCCTTGCTTTTTTCCCCTCCCAAGCTTTCATTTCCTTCTCTTGGAGCTAGAATGGGCCTCAAGCACAACCTTCTGTTCAGTGCTAAGCTAAATTGGGAAGCACTTAGGGAACATCTTAACCACCTGTGGTATTTCTCTTTAGAGAAACAAGACCGGTTTTGAGCCTGCTATTTAGCTGTTAGAAGCACCAGCAAGAGGAGCAGGGTGAGGCTGTTACAGCGCATCTGCTGTGCCGTGCCCTGGCTGCCTGTGCACCCTCCTGGCTTCTCTTATCTTTGCCACAGTTCTCTGCTCTCTTTACTGCACAAATGGCACAGAATTAGGAAATATCAAAGTCTCTCAGTGCCTTGGCAAAGAGAAAATTCACCACGAAGTTATGGAAGTTGCACTTGATTTTGAGCAAGCTGTGTTCATGCTGTTCCTTTTTACTTTACAACCCACCTGCGTTATTGCTTCAGTTTTTGCAGTTCAATACCCTACTTCTGTAAATAGATGCTGTTGGATGCATCACCACGTGCTCAGTGTGACGCTCAGTGCTGCATCTCAGATGGAAAGGCTTTGCTTTATCTAGAGTTTAACGTGATGAGCAGCCTTGTACAAAAGCACCAGCTGGAGTGATGAAAAAGGCACCTTGCATCAGGATTATGGAAACTCACAGGTTGCCAGAAGCTACCTGTCAAGGTTAACTCCTCTAAAAGCTGTCCCAGGCTGGGGGTTGTTTGTTTTTTCCTTCTGAATTTCTATGTCAAGTAGAATTATTTGGAGTTTTCGATTCCTGAAGGAGCAGTGAGGTGAGCAGAGTGGAGGAAGCCTCCCTGTTCTCAGTGGGGAGGAGTGTGGTAGAGCAACCAGGGGCAGCTTGAGAATTTGGTCAATTAATGTTCAAAGTGTAAGCTTGGATTCCTGCTATTTTATAGTTTGCTTTACTGCATGCTGTGTTTTGGGGCTTTCTGGAGCATTTCTGAACTGCATCTGATGCGTTCATGAACTTCTAGTTTGCTTTCTTTGTTTTTCAGATCCAGAAATACCAAATTATGTAAGTGGATTAATGGAAACAATGTCAAAATAGTAACAGTTCAGAGATTATTTGACTTGAGCATTTACTCCATAATTATTTGCTCACGTCAGATTTCATTTCCTTTTCAAAACAGGTTTTGGTTCTTGGTGTTTCAATCACTAATACGTGTTGGTTTGCTGTATGGTTTTATACATATATATAGTTAATACTTGAAGTTCAGTGCTGTTTGTGAAGCAGAAAGTCTCATAATCTGTGGGTTAAACAACCCACCTCAAAAATCCTGCTGCACAGAGCTGCAGAAAGCACATCTTCCCTGATTCTTCATTCAGCTGCTCTTGCTGGCTGGCAGCTGTAGCAGGGAAGCCCAGTTTTATGCGTAGCTTTTAATAAACAATTTTGATGAAAAAAATGAGTCAGAATCAATTGTAGAGCAGCCTTTTAAACAGTGGGAAGCATCTGGACGTGGTTCTGGTCATCCTGTGCTTTAATTCTAGGAAATGCCCTTCATCTGTGTTTGTAGTTAGGGGGAATGAAGTGGTGACTTCTTTCTTCATCGGTTAATTCAGGGTTGGGTTACAGATTGCAGGGTTGAACTGAATAAAATGTCTGCTTGCTGTCTGCTGAAACGTTCATGGCTGTGAGAAGCTGGGCTCCTCCTGGAGCCGCAGGGCAGGGGAAGCTGCTGGCTAAACGCACTCCTTTCAGGCTCTGGTCTGCCTTGAACAGTTTACAGCTGTATCAGTTTGCACCTGTAGCAACACCATAAAGCAATAAAGCTGTTCTGGAGGCTGAAGTTTCACTCTTTTGGTGGAGTCTACATAGAACAACAACAAACATTTCTCATCACTTCTTAAAAACTGACTGAAAAACGGTGACCAGAGTGCACTTCCTTAAACGTTAGAGCCTCACAGAACTGAGGCCTTGAGCTTCAGGACTGCTTCATTCTGGAAGTGTGCAGGTAGGTTTGTCCCATGGCAGCTGGCTGAGGACTTGGCCACCCTTAGCCAGCAGTGTCAGCGTGTGCTGCTGTTCAGAGCCAGTGCTTTTCCAGCCCAGCTGCCAGCTAAATTGCAGCGATGGCTTTGATGTTAGATCATTCCTTATCATCGAGGTAATCTTTCTTAACTATGGAAAGTGGGTGTTACCTTTATCTGAAAGGCATAAACTTTATAACTAGCTTTACGTTTCCACTGATGACTCTGAGTGCTGTAAAAGCAGTGGAGATTGAGTGAAAGCACAGTGTCAGCCTGGGCAGCTTTTTCCATGTGACTAAGCAGTTTCCATGTGTAATTAAACTCTTTTGCTGCAGTGTTCTTCTCCAGGATTTCTGTTCATCTGTGTCCTGTTTTGTTTATTCATTATGGAGATGGAGGCTGTGTCACTTCACAGTGTGTTTCCATACTCCAGGATGCCTACTGTCAATAAATACTTGAACATACACGTAGAGCTTAGCAGTAATTCATTTCCACAAGCTTTTCAAAGGCCAGCAAAAGGTGGTGAACTGGAAGTTAGCATCATTTCAGGAGTAAATTTTACTTTCTCATTTGTTGCAGATACAGTTTTCTTATGGTTGGCCTACATCAGGTTTTACTTCTGCTTGCTGTTACTGCTCAGACCTTTCCTGATTTTCTAAATGGCACTGGATTGTTCTTTAGCACCTTGCTTCATGAGCTGACCAGCTTTTGCAGATCTTTCCATACCTGCTTTGGCTCAGGGAAAGCTGTTAATGGAGCAGTACCATATCTGCTATTAAAAAAGAATGACATGATGTGAGATGACAGCACGTGCTTTGATTGTTTTCTAGTTTATCAATTTCCAGTTGGATGTCCAGTTTTCATTGCAGGTAGAGAAATGTGACTTATCTGCCTATTTTCCATGCAGGCTGTAGTGAGTAATGATCAGAGTCCTTTGCTTTCAAACTGAATGCAGTTTCTCCAGCTCAGTTGGTGCTGCCTTTCCAGGCTACAGCTCACCCTTTTTCAGGGCAAAAGACAGTGATTTTGAACAGACACATCTCTACAACACACAAAATAAGTTGAATGTAACAGCTGTAATTTGTTAACAGGTTAAACTGTGTGTGTGGGGGGGAGCATTCCTGTCCTGTTGGTGTTTGGTTGCTGACATGGTACCTAACACAGCTCATGTGTTCTCTCCCTGTCTGCAGGATTTTGAAGCCCAGAGCAGAAGAGTCAGGGGAATACTTGTGCGTGTTTGTGTTTGCAAACTCTCCTGTAGCCAACGCCACTATAGAAGTGAGAGGTACTTTTTTTGTTGTTGTTTTCTTTTGTCTCCTCTCCTTAAAAGAGAAATGCTTTCACCGCCCCTGGCGCTCCGTGTCTGTACAAGAGGACTTGCTTCGTCCTTCCTTGCAAAAACAAGCCTGTATGCAATCTTTGGTTATAATTTCAGAGGAAGTCTTGCAGAAAATCCAGAGGTAAGATCTCAGCAATACAGGAATATGAATGTTGCTCTCGTGGAGGGCACTGAGATACCTTCCAGTTCTTGCTTCTGTGCTCCTTTGGCAATTCTGGCTATTAGGAAGGAGGAAGGAGCATGCCTGCCCAGCAGCACGAGGAGATGCCTTTCCCCGAGCACAGACAGCTAGCTGTGACTTCCTTCCTGTTCCTAACGGTGAATGAGGCCTCCTGAGTGAATCCAGTGTGCCTTGAATTTATCTCTTCCAGAATGGAGAAAAAGTGAGAACCAGCATCTCACAGGTGGCAGCTTGGATCTGGTGTATTGCAGGTTTTTGTCTGGAGACTGTTTCAACTGCTGGGGAAGCCTGGGTGCCAGTTTGGAACAGGTGCCCTGTGCCAGATTGGGGTTCTCATGTTTTTTTTGTCTTCTATATGCTGGTGCTTTTCTGAAATCTTCAGGGCCCTAAAATTGTGGCTAGAAAGCAGAGCAAAAGAATCAGATGTGGTCTTTGCACCAACAAAAGAACAATGTCTGAGATGTTAAACAACAAGAAAGGGGATAGAGTGAAGATGATGATGTTCTGTACAGCATTAAATTGCTGTTCAAGTTGTTCATCGAATAACTGGGAATTGCTGGACAGCACTGTGGCTGTGGTCACTGCAGTGCAGTGGCTGTGGTCTTCTTATGTCCTCTGATGAGATGGAATTGATGTATTATGGCAGCACTGTTAGCCAAAGACAGATGGGATCAATCAGAAACTTGATTGAAAGTTCTTGCACCCAGGCTGTGTGTGCCTGGGGTTACACTAATGCTTGTTTCACCACTACTGTAAATTTGTTTGGAGTGTAAATCAGCGTTACTTACCGTCTTCATTCCATGTCCAGCTCAGACACACAGATTCCTCTGTGCTGTTGGAACAGCTGTGGTGGGAAACCTTTCCCCTGGGAGATTCTGGTGCCTCGTTGAGTAGTGCATGGGCAGGTTCCCCAGTGCAGTGTAAGGAAGTGGGGCGAATTCAGCAGTCTGTGCACAATGATCATGCACAGTAATGTCATGAATCTCTTGGGAGATGAAGCCCCCTGAACTGCACACACAGTTTCCTCGGGAAGATAAATATTGCTGGATAAATAAGCAATCCAATTGATGTTGCACCAAGAAAAGCTTGCTGACTTCCTACCTTGATTTTAAAATGCTTTTCAATGATCTCGCATATAATAATCTTTCAAGCTATAGCCAGCATGATGCAATAGCTCTGCCAAGAAGAAGAAAATCTAGAATACACATTCTTGTGAAAGTGCTGCAAGTTTCTGTTGGCCTAAGAAGGGCTGGGCACGTGACAGTTGGTGTTTGCATTCTGCTCTTGCACTGTCACTGCTGAATCTTTCAATATCTTAATTAAGATCTTGGTTCTTTCTGCCTTCCTTAGGCTGCTTTCAAGAGTGACAAACTGCTTCCAGAGTCAGGAAGCACAGCTTTGGTGATGGATTGAATAAGACCCGTTCCAGCTTTGTATAATCTGTCAAAAGACCTTTTGGAGACCTTTGGCTTAAGGCTTCTCTGCTGTCTGGTGGCAGAGAGGTTTATGCAGGGACAGGGGATTGAAGATTCTAGAAAGAAAAGCCAATATATCTGATTGAACTACTGGCAGTAAGGGCAGGAGGAGAATGATAATTAATCCTCCTAACCACTTTTCACAGGTAATTTATGTTTAAATACAACCGAGTAATCATCATTTAATGAGCACCACCCCGGAGGCGCCTCACCTGCAGCTTGTTCAGCAGTGAACCTCAGGGCCTTGGCAGTGCTGTTCTGCAGCTCCTCCTTGCAGCACCTGGAGAAGTGTGGAGGCTGTCTGAGTGGGCAATGCCTTCCCAAGGTTTCTGAGCAAATTGGAAACTGGAACGAGTGCATATTGGTAAACTGGAAGTGTCTTTGTTGTCTAACTTGTGTTACGTGGAGGCTTGGTGTAGCTGTACGCTGGGATTGCCTTTAAAGCACAGGTTAAAGTGAGCTTTGTAATCTTCCTGCAGTCCTAGCAGTGCAGGTGAATTTATTATGCTTAGAGAGTATGCTTCTAAGTTACTGCACCTGGAAGAGCCATACAGCTAAACTTACCTGGGATCAGAAAGATTCTCTTGGTTACAGAAGTCTGAATAGTAGCCATCACAGTTGCAAAGGCTTTTCTCCCATTCTGCAGAGGAGGTGTTCCTTATTCTTGCAGGTGGGTATAAATATTTTGTGCGTTCTGCTCAAGCAGCTCTAATGATCAAATCAAACTGATGTTTGTTCTACTTGATGCATGGAGGTGCTAACTGGTTGTTCACTGAGGCACGTGTGATGTGTCAGTGATGCACAAATCTGGTTGGGCTGTGCAGTTGCTGTAATTTAATGCTCATCTGTGTGTGTGGCCCTTAGAAGCGTTTGTGGACAAGCAGTTATGGACAAATTTGTTCACTTAATTGCTGCTCGTAATTGTATTGAAGTTCTGATGTGCTGATGCACATAGAAAAGATGGCCCTGAATACAAGAGTGCCTGTGGACCAGAATAGTGACTTTCTGACAACTTGAGAACAACTCTAGCAAATGCCTCGCAGCAGATGTAGCCCAGGGTGCGCCAGTGCCATTTGCCTTTTATGTAATGTTGCCTGTTTTCTTCCTCCATCTTCACAAGTGCTGTGTAGGAAGAGGAGAGCACAGGAACACGAGCACTGCTGTCTGGATGTAGGCTTTTTAGTTGCTCCCTTTCTACGCAGCAGAAGTACCTGCAGTGCTCATGTAGTGGTGTGTCTCGCTCCGGTTTATGGGAGGGAGAGGAGGTTCTTTATTATCTCTATACCCGGCGTGAGATTAAGAAACAACGGTTCAAACGTTGGTCCGAGCAGTTGATTACAGATCTTAATCAGGGAAATGGGGAAGGGGAGGACGGACGCTATTATGAATGAGGGTGATGGGGGAAGGGAAGGAGGGCGATAGAAAAGATAGAAGAGAAGAAGCAAGGAGTCTTTATAGGAAGCAAGAGGGACACAGTCACCAGCATGGATCCAGCGAGGTTTGCAGTTCAGTCTTTGATCTTCAGTAGTGGTGGGTCGTCAGGCAGAGTCGTTCTATTGACCACGATGAGCATGGTGATGATGGCCCCTTTTCAGTGGTTTCAAAGTGGTTGAGTCAGCTGTCTTTGGAGAGTGACAGCTCAAATCCAAAGTGGTTGAGTCAGCTCTCCTTGTGGTGGCAGCTTCTCACCCTGGGACCTCAGCAGGAAATTCCTTTGTTCTTATCTTTCTGGCCTTGCCAGCAGATAAGAGGAAGCAGGGAGGCACCAACTTACATCTTGCCTTCGCAGGATACAATGGCATCATCCCCCAGCCTCCCATACCAAGCTGGAGTGGTTCAGTCACAGGCCAGATCTTCCGCCAGTGAACACTGCTGAGCGCTCTCTTCCGCTCTCTACAGAGCAAACAGCTCTGGGGGAAGGGGTTTCAAATGTTCCCAAAGTGAAATCGATTGTCACACAGTTAGCACCCATCAATTGCCTCCTTGACAAGTCACTCAGAGTCTTATCACAAGAAAAACCTCAGGAAGCAAGCTTGGAGCCAGAAAAAACAAGGAAGGATTTTCACATGGTGTTGTAATACAGGAGCTCTGCACGCTGCAAGATTGAAAGCAAGCAATGCAACTCTTAGGTGAATTCTCTGCAATCTCGCTGTGTTATCAAGAACCTTGGAGAAGGAGGTGGAAACAAGTTTGTCTCGTCTTCTGATGCTCTGCAAGCTGCCATGTCCAGTGCAGCAAAGTAGCAGCGAGAACCAGATGGTGAAGAGTTTGCTTCCAGTCCCCTCTGGCTGCCCAGAAGCTGTGCAAGCGCCAGAAAAGATGTTGATTTATTCTGACTGGTGGATGGCATCTGCCTTCCCATCCTTTCTTTCTGTGCACCTGGAGAGACAGAGCTCTGTTGCTTTTTTTTCTTTGTAGGCCTTTCTACCATCGTGATGTCGTTCTTCTGGCCTCCTTCCTTCATCCCCTCTCTCTTCTGCACCCTCATCTTCCCTTGTCCCCAGTTAGTCAGGAGCTCAGAGCAGTGTGAGAACATGAAACGTAGCAGTTTGTCCCAGTGCTTCCTGTACCCCTAACTGCAGCTCAGCCGAGGCTCAGGCTTCACACCGACACCCGCATCCAGAGTGTGAGCTGCCTGCTTGTGCTGTGGCTCCAGCCCAGGCTGCACGTTGGAAAACCGCTGGATGTTTCAGCAGCCTTGGAAGCTCTTGGTTTCCTGACACCTGACTGTCTTAGGAAATCTCTGCAGCAGTTTCACAACACTACTAGAAGGGAATGAAGAAATGGGGCATTCTGTCAGCACGGCTGCATCTTAAAACAGTCCTTAACAGGAAAAGGAAAGTGCGTGTCACGTTCTCCTGTACTGCAGTACTTCTGGTGTCCTTGCTCTCAGCCCAGATTATGACAGTAGATGTAGGTTTGAACTGTAATGCAGAACAAGAAAACTTCCAGACACTTTTTACTGGGTCACCCATAAGATGTAATAGTTTTTATGTGCAAGAATATGTCTAGGTGCTTTTGTCCTTGCTTTGGTTTTGGCTTTTAGTGGAAGACTTTGACAGGGCTCTGTTATCTGGGACGTGGTTTTGCAGCTGTTAGACATGTTAGTCCTCCCTTCTGTTTTAGTGGAAATCAAGGACTGAAATCCTTGTATATATGAAGAGGTTTGCATTGCATGTCTTGAAGGGGGGAAAAAAAACCAACAAAAAACAAGCAATACTTTCAGGTCTGTACTAAAGTACACCCCTTCTGAAAGTGCTGGTGAGTGCACTTGGGGCCTGTTGTGGAGCTGAAGTTTGCAGGCATGAGAAGTTCTTTGTGTTGATACTGTCAAAAAGTGCTTATAAGGAGATGACCTGTGTTAAAAATGACTGAGTCTGCAAATAAAAGTAGGGTTAGCCATTTTAAACACCTTTCAGACTTCATTTAGCTTAACCTGGCCCTCCCTGTTTCTGTGCTCTCGTGTGCTGTTTCAAACAGCTCCTTAGATTTCCAGTACTGTTTTTTTCCCCAGTCTTACAATGAGAGAATTCAAATCCTGGTTTTTTTAGGACATTGGCTTGGTTGCAGTGATGTGGGACCTGACGCAGCACGCTGTGCCCACGTGTGCCTTTTGCTGAATGCTGTTGCATAAAAGCTAAAGTGACATCTAAATCTTGTGCAAAGGAAATCCGCTTCGTTCTGCACTTTGTGTTGCTGGCATCGGAGCAGGATGGTAAAAACCTCGACTAGAAAAGCTTCGTAAGAAAGGTTGCTCTGCTGCTAAATCTGTGATTGAGGTCAGCTGCAGCAATATCTTAAATGCAGTTTGTACAGCAGAAGGCAATTAGCCAAACATTTTGATAGAGTAAGTACTGGAAATGTCTCAGCCATAGCTTGAAAGCGACTAGCATCAGATCCCTGAAATATTAATATTCCGTGTAATGCTCCCTTCAGACTGTACAAAAATAGTCCCTGCTGGAGCAGAGCTGGAAATGGCTGCAGTATGACTGTGCCCAGCGTGGAAAAGGCACAGTGTGCTCTTGTCACCGATGCTGTCGTTGTGGTGACCTGGCAAAGATGTCCTCCTGTTCAATAGAATTCTCTCCTGGCTACAGGAGGGCGCTGGGTCACCCTGCAGCAAAAGTTACCGTGTCCTGCAAAGGTCTCCCTTCCTCTCATAGAAAAAGTGGGCCGGCTGCACCTTGTCCTCTGCACAGCTCTGCTAACGGCCTCTTCAGCTGGGAGGCAGCAGCAAAAACCGGAGTGCTGTCAAGTGGAGGCTGCGTGGGGCTTTCAGCTGGTGACCCCTCTTTCTTTTCCTCGTGCAAGGAATTTGGCAACCCTTCAGTGCTAAGTCAGGGCTGTTGCTTTGTCTCTTATGCTCCACTTCTGCCAGCCTTCCATTTTCTCCATCACCCTCAGCCAAGCCAAAGCCATAGGGAAGCCACTGAGCTTACCTAAGCAGTGTGTTGGAAGGGCAGTGCAGCTGCTTACTGATGCTGGATGTACTGAAGATGTAATGCAGCACACTTAACCCTAAAGCTGATTCATTTTCTGCCTTGAGATATTTGATGTGAAAACTGGTTAGCATCCCCTTGTAACCAGACAGCATCTGTCTGTCACATGTATTGGAAATTGTTAGCAAAGACCATGTGGATCCTTGCAGGCCTTGATGACGTACTTCTTTTGCTGTGGTATCATCCTGCAGGATGATCCTGTTCATCAGAACAACTTTCTGATGAAGTTATCTGATAAATTCATTCTCAGTTAACTTTCAGGAGGGTCAAACTTCCGTACTTGGTCTTTAAGCACATCAAGTCTGGAAGCCTTTTGTTCAAATGTAGAAACAATGTGTGCTTTGCAGGAAGATGGCACTACTTTTAAGTACTGAGCATGTGACTTGTCAAATGTTTTCCCAGAGAGCTGTGGTGTTCTTTGGGGAAGGGCACGTCCAGCTGCTGCTGCCCGGATCGCAAGAGATGTTGCTCGTTTTTGCTTTGCAGCAGATCAGAACTCAGGCGTTTCACTCTTCTGACTCGCGGTTGCAGCTGAGCTGTCAAGAAGCTGTGATCCCTCCCTAGCCCTACCTGCAGGGTTTGCCAGTGGTAAAGGCAACTTTGCCTGAGAGCCCCTTGGGATAAACTCTGGTGCCCAGAGCCTTTTCCTGGGGCTCTGAGCTTGGACTTTGACTAGATTAACAGATCACACAGCAGGCCACGTGTGGCATAATTAGCAAGCTAGAAAGCGAATGGGCTTTAAAGGTGGTCACAGCGGCACCAAAGCCATCTGCTTAAGCAGAGGTTCAGGTCGGGCACTCGATTGATCCAGCGTAATCCCTCGTGAGGCATTAGGCTGCAGTGGGCTGCATGGGACCTGCTGCAGGGAGCAGAGGGCTGTTATTTATAGGCCAGTCTGTTCAGAGTTCCCTCTGCTGATGTTAGGGCTGTGGCTTGCTGATTATAACACTGTAGCCCCCTATCTACACACACAGCGTATGTACAATAGAGATTTGCACGTGTGCTGGATCAAAGTGTTCTGTTGGGGAGATTTTGACTCGCTGCATGACGCATACCCAGCTGCAGCATCACTGTGAGGCACAACAAGCACGTTACACGTCATGGCATGTTTGTGGCCCACGTCTCCAGCTGCAAGGAATAGTGGCCTGATTCAGCTCTCAGAGCTTTGCGTTAAGAAGGAATCGGTGCAGAGGTCTGACACACCGGGCAGGTTGTAACCGGAATCCCCTACAGCTCTGTTTCAAAGCTGAAGATCCCCATAGACCCAGGGGAGATGAGGGTGCTCCTCCTGTTCCTGTGCTGGTGAGTGGTGCAGCCGTCTCAGTTTTGTGGGGGTTTGGCACACGGCTGAGTTTTGGCATTGAGACTTCTGCCTGAAGGATGTTCCTGCAGGTGTTCACTTGAGGTGCTGGTTGGGTAGATGTGGGAATCAGCTTTCCTTCTTTAAGGTGGGCTCGGTGCGGGAAAGGCAGCAGCTCCCAGGGAACTCTTGCTCTCTGTTCAGAGCAGCTTCAAGTAATTACCTTCTCAGGAAACACCCTGTGAACGCAGAGGTTTTGTTTTCTTCTGTAGCTATCCCTGACATCACCGGCCACAAGCGGAGCGAGAACAAAAACGAGGGGCAGGAGGCACTCATGTACTGCAAGTCCGTGGGCTTCCCGCATCCCGAGTGGGTATGGCGCAAGAAGGTCAACGGAGTGTTTGAGGTAAGAGGCTGGGGGTCTTGGCATGCCTAGGCAGCGTGTTCTGTCCTTCCGAGGCCCCCTGACAAGGAACAAAACAACCACCTTGCATTTGCTGTGTTCTTTTTCAGTCTTACTGTTGGGCTAGCAAGACTTCATACAAGGTTTTGGCAGTTAGCCCTGTTCAGTGGTTGTGTTCCTCCAGTGTGGCAGGTGGACTGGTGAGCTAGAATTCTGACCAGCAATTGGAATAAGAGAAGAGAAGCTGGAGTCCTTCAGCCTGCCTGTTTTTGTCAGTTTGTTAGTGCAGTGGGCGCTGCTGGAGAGCTAGTTAATTGCTCAGTAGATTGAAAAAAAAAATACTAAGCAGGTAGTAATGTGAATTCAGTGTTAAGTGGGAGCTTAATTTTCATGGGGCAGTGCAGTACGGGTGACCTCTGCTGTGAGTCACCAGAGACCTGGGTGCTCTGAAGGCTTCTTCACAGGCTTTCTTTCTGATGAAGTTATCTGACAAACTCATTCACAGTTAACTTTCAGGAACAGGAAGGTCACAGGTCTGTACTTTGTCTTTAAGCCTATCAAGTCTGGAAGCCTTCTGTTCAAATGTAGAAACAATGTGAGGCCTTCAATTTCCTGTTCTCTGAATGTTCCTGAAGTTTGGTGTTTTTAACTGCCCTGTCCCCAAATCTGTGAGAACTGCGTGTGAAAACAACACAAATGCAAGACTTTAAGTCCACCGTATCTTAAATAATGAGAAAATCTTATGCAATGTAGAATAATCTTAACCTGTGCTGCATTTGTGATCACCACCGCTGGCGTTCCCTGGCTTCTGTTGTTGAAGCAGGATAAAATACAGCATGTCAGTCAAGCTGATGTGGTTTTGTGTGTGTTTGAAGCATAATTCATTTTAGGGAGAGATACAGAATGGACACTGGTAGCAGGTTCTGCTAAGTATCAGCTTCTTTGCCTGAATCCATCACGTTTCTTCTGGTTTCCATGATGAAGAAATGCAAAGCCTTGGCATCAGAACTCACTAAAGCGCTCTCTCTCTCCTCTTCCCACCTCTCTTCTTTTATCAGGACATCAACAACTCTTCTGGAAGATTCTTTATTTCAAATAAAGACAACTACACCGAGCTCAGCATCACGAACCTACAGATCAACGAGGATCCCGGCGAGTACCAGTGCAACGCAACCAACCAGATCGGCTCCGCGTCCGTCACAACCATCCTGCGTGTCCGCAGCCACTTGGCTCCTCTCTGGCCCTTCCTGGGGATCCTGGCAGAAATTTTTATCCTCGTTTTCATCATAGTTATTTATGAGAAAAGGAAGCGGCCAGACGAAGTCCCAGACGGTAAGTGTGCTCAAAGCCGCTTGTAAGAGGAGGAAAAAAGCAAAGCAAACTTACGGAAGCAGAAGCAGAACAGAGTGGGTCTTTGTGGCAGGAAGGATCATCAGCACAGTTCTTTCAGCTCTGAGCTCTTTGCCTTCATCTGTTCACTCTCCAAATATTAAACCCAGTAAGTGGAGAGGGTCCCCCAGACCTTGGACTGTGGGATGGGAGGGGAATTACAACAGTATTTGTCAAGTGTTTTGTTGCACGAGGTGGCTCTGGTGCCCCTGTCTCTTTCTCGCCGTAGCGGCCATGAAATCCTTCGTGTCAGTCCCACAGAGCGTGGGGAAATGTGGAAATGCTCTGATCCCTGGTGGTGCCTGGGTCAGACACTGGGCAGGTTTTGGGAGGAAACGTGACGCTGCAAGGGATTGGGACCACAGGTGTTTAAAAAAGAGTCATATTTGCAAGGGGGTGGGTGGGGAGGTGGGAGGTAGGGCTCTTATTTTAGTGTGTAACTGAATTAGTAATGTATTTAAGGAATGCTCTGGAAACTAACTAATATCCACTGAGTTGTATTTTCTTAAGATTAGCTTCTTAGGTTCGGTAACAGTGATTAGCTGCAACTTCTTTGTGTACCAAACAGCCTGTTTTATCTTTTGAGCTTCTTCTGCATATCTTCCTTGGGGAAAAAGGGGCGGTTTGAAGCTAAAATGAGTATTTGAAAGAACCTCTTTGACAAAAATGCTTTCAAGTGACACCTAGTTGCTTACTACAGTGTTTATCAAGAAAACTTACCGAGGAATCCTTGCGAGAAACAGCTGGTAATGCCATCTTGCTTGCTGTAGGAGCATGACGTGTCCAAATGAAGGAGCAGGTGCTGCAGTGGGGAACACGCTGAGTCAGTGCGGGGAAGCACTGAGTCATTGGGCTTTTCCTGGGTTGGACAAGCCCTGCAGCACCACACATAGCTTCCAAAGGCAGCTGTGCTGTAGCTTGTGCAGCAGTGACTCGCTGTTGGGTTGCACAAGGGCTCAGGAGCAGCACAGCAAGACGTTTGCCTTTTGGGATGGAAACATAGCTGCTGAAACATCGATCTGCTTGTCGAGCTTGGGAAAAACGACGGCGCTGTTCCCAAGTTGTGTTTTAGCGAACGGAGGAAGAAATCCTACAAGTAATAAATGGTTATGCTTCGGCTGAGGCTTGGATCACTTCCATAGCTGAGAAAAAAATTGTTCTTAAATAGTGCATACCTAGAGGAAAGTAGCTTTTATCTTAACGACCTTGGTGGCATCTACTGACTTCTTACAGAGCATGCATTGAGACTGTTCCCAGGTGTGTAGCCAGCAGCATTTAAACCGTGTAGTGCATGTACCTCTGCTTCTAACAGCTTTGTGGTTGCTGAGGGGGTTTCTATGGCCAGCAGTCTGTCCTCAAAGCAGCTCTCAACCAGCCCAGAAAACTTGACGTGTATTTCAGAGAAGCACTTAAATGTCCTCTTTGCTTCTCTTGCTCTGCCATTTTGGCCTGACTTTTGTGTCAGGATGGCCGGGGAGAATCCTGCCTCATTTTTTGGTGGCTGTGTTTCTCAAACTGACACTTGGAGAATGTCATGGTTTTGGTTTCACTAGGACTGAAACAAAGCATCAGTGATTGTAAATTAATATGGAAATCCTTACTGTAAGCAACATGAATTGGCCTTAATCCAGTAGAAATTGGCTTTGACTGGACCAGATTGCAATGCAATGAGGTGTTAGGGCAATTAAGCCTCACGAAGAGGTGAAGCATGCACTGGGGTTCGTTACGGGCTCGGTTCTGTGGCTGAAGTTTTCCTGGCTGGTCTGGCTGCTCTCCGGACACCTGAAGAATTCCAGGCTCATCATCTCTGATGGAGGTGTCCCAGATGATGGGCCAGGTAACTGAGGTCACTGACTTTGCTTGCTCAGTTGGCTGTTACTTGAAAGGCAGCTCAGCTGGAGTCCTGGAGAGCAGTGATGCTCTGGGGTGCCCATCTGTTTTCTCTGCCCACTTTCTTGGAGGACAAAATTCAGTGCTGAATATCACAGTCTATGTGTTTGGTTTGCTTGGATGGAGAGAGAAAATCGGCATAAAATCTCAACTAAAAAACTATCTTAAGTCCTGTATTTGGTTGGACACTCTTGCACTTCAGTGCGTTTGAAGCATTCTGTGATGCTGTGGTGGGAAACACCCTAGAAGCCAGGGCATTTTATGACTGCCTGCGTGAGAAATCATTGATAGTCAGCTGATTTCCACACTTGAGGAATAACCAAAGTAAAACACTCACGTCACTTACTTTAAATACATTGTTATGAAATGCCAAAGTTAATGCTTGAATGCAGTGGTGCTGTCTGGAATTGGAACTCGGTGTTTCCAAACCAGTATGCCTGCCTGTGCGTGCTGCAGTGAGCAGTGGCAGTACTGCCAAGGAGCAACTGATGGGCTGCCTGACAGAGTATGAATTAGATGCTCGTCTGAACGTCACATTACGTACCATGAATATAATTTGGCAGCTGCTGTGGTCTCTTTTCCTTTCTCTCAGATTCCTAATGTTAATTCTCCCTAGAATTGGAATGTCTCCTGTGTCCAGCTGGGCTTTTCACTGAGAATCCTTGGGTTTGGCCCCTCTCTTCCTTCTGTTGTGGTGACTTATAAATGGCATTCTAAGAGTGTCTCAAGAAGTTACAGTTTTGGAGAAAAGCAGTGATGACAAGCAGCACATTGCTCTGAATAAGGGAAAAGGAGAGCAAATCTGGATGATGTGCCCAAGAGACTTTGGGTAACTGATGCTGAGCAGAAGTGCCTAGTTCTTGGTTGGGGGGTGTGGCTGCTTGGAGAATGACCTTCTCTCTGTCCCAGAAGTGCCTGGGGTGCTTTCCAGAGCTCTTGGGAACTCTACCTGCCCAGCCCAAATAGAATCAGTGGAATTAATTCCCTCATCACTGTGTTCCGCAGACTTGAAAGTTACCTGTTGCCACGCACCATCACCACCTCCCTCGGGTGGGTAAGGTGCTGGGCACCTGCTGACACCTGGGGCACTTCTCAGCTTACAGCTCAGCTGCAGGGTGAGGCTGCTCAGGTTTCAGAGCCAGGCAGGAGCTGTGGCCTCCATCATAAGCACTGCCATGCCTCAGGAGCAAGGACAGTCCTTTAACTTTGGCATTTCCTGACTTCAGTTTTTGCATGAACCTTGCTTTTTGTGTTTGGTTTAATTGCTTTTCATGCCACAGCACAGGGCTGCTCGATAGCTCCTTTGCTGACATTTCCTCCTTCACATAATTCAGATGTCTGTTTCTTCGGATGCTGCTGCACAGCAGGAAAAGAAGTCCTGCACCGTGACATCTGTGCGGTGCAGAGGTGGCAGCAGCGGGTGCCCAGCGCAGCTCTGTGCTCACGTGCCTGCAGACCGGGGGCTTTCCTGTCTTGGTGGGCGGAGGGGTGGCTGCAGTCAGCATCTGGCATTCAAATTATGTGCTGCAAGGAGGAACGGGTGGGAGATTGCGCTTGAATTTCTGCCTCACTTCAGAATGAGGGTTTTGACCTGTGGACCACGTGCCGTTTTTGGAGGGCAGCTAGGTTTGGTACCGTTGGGGCGGGTGGGTGACATGCAGCTTCCAGGGGCTTTTGGTGCTGAGAGCTGCATGACCGTGGCATGCTGAGGCCAGAGGTGCTGGCGTTCACTGCATGCACGTGGGGACCGTTTGAGCAGGGGACTGCTGATGCATTTTGCTCAGCTTGCAAGTTGCTTGGACTTCCTTTGACAACCAAAGGGAGTAAATAGCTTTTTCTTCCTCTGTGGTATAGCGTAAGCTGCTTATTTTTGATAGATGTAGTGATGTGTGACCTTGCTGTAGTGCATCAAATTTGCCTAAAGAAAGTGCTTTTTCTTGTTGTGGTTGGACAAATTAGCCTATAATTAGCCTATAATTAGCAAAGACGCTGTTTTAAAGGGTGTGTTCTGGGGTAAGTAGAAAGTAAAAACTCCTTGGCTACATTCCCCTGCAGGAATGTAAACAGTTTTTACTTGCAAATCCATACTCTGCATACTCCTTAGTCCAAAGCCATAAGGCACCTGGGTTACAATACATGCTTTTCCATTCCTCCCTTTACATTTGCCAGCTTGATGCAAAGATTTTCCATAAATACATTTCTGCTCTGGCTGTGCAGAAGTTCCATTCACATCCCCACATTCTTTCTAATACTCATTTTTTTTTTTCTTGACTTTCCCTGTTCCTGCTATTACTGTAAGTAATTGAAAGAACAAAATGTTTCAACTGACACAGTTTACCTTGTAACAAGTTAATTTTTGTTTTTGCCTGTTTTCCGCACCTTTCTCTCCCACACATAAAGTTCACCAAGGGAGAAAATGATCAGGCACACGGTGAGGCTGTAGCTATAAACCATACCTAAAGGCAAGCACTGTTGTATCGTAGCAGTAATCAGAGGCCATGGCTTCCACAGGCCTTGGTACTGATTTGTTAGGCGCTGCTTAGGAGCAGAATTCCTCGAGGTTGATGTAAGTAACCTTGGCCAGAGGGTCGTCTTTGCCTTCTGCTTCATTCCGTCTCACAGTAACTGCTGTACCTTTATTGGCTTGTTCTGTGGAACAAGATGGGTGCCTCTGTGTGCCACGTCCCTCCCTCCAACACTCCTGTAGTTAATGAAGCAAAAGAGAAGCTTGTTAATCCAAACCTGACGTGCAGGGCTTTCTTTTAATTTGGACAAGCCCATTTAAATTCTAACAAATGTCCTCCTCAAAAACTTGTCAAATTACGGCCCAGTTTCCTCTTCCCAGAAAACAAAATCTTCAGCTGGTTTAAATATGAAACTTCCCTAGCAACCTCTGTAGTAGCTCTGGCAAATTGCTTAGCAAGCTGTAGATGTCGCACTGATGCTGGCCCTCTTTACCCATGCTCAAGCAGGAATTGACCATGGCTCTTTGCTTCAGTAATGCTGCAGCTCATGTTTGGCAAGGTGGGTCCTGGTCTTGTGCCAGAGTGAGAAGTCTTGCAGAGGGCAGCCCTGCACAACCTATGGCCCATTCTCAGCCTGGGGTCTGTTCCAGGCTGTTGGTATGAGAGGGGGCTACAGCTGATCTGTTTGTAGATCATCGTAGAGCTGTAATGTCCAGAAATCTTGCCTGGAAGGCTTGGTTACGCTCCGTACACAATGCACTAAAGATAGCAGCAATTCTTCCAGTTCAGAAATCTGCTATTTCAGGGCAACGCTAAGCAGATAATCGCTATACCTACCTTAAGCTTTATTATGTAAACAGTGATCTGTCGGACTCTGCAGATCCCCTCCCCATCTAAAAAGCCAATGAATGAATGAAGGGGGCTTCGTTTGGTCAGCTGTGAAATCACCTGGCAGCATTTCAGGAGCCCTGCAGCTGCAGGATGGAATGAAGCAGCACACTGGAGGCGTGTTTCCATGGCCAAGCGTTTCAAATGCTACTGGGTTAGAGACGTCGGGTTCTAGGGCAGCTCTTCTGGCATAAAGGTTTTGAGTTATATTGATATTTGTCGGTTACTATGACTTCTTTTTTTTTTTTTTTTTCCCCCTTCAATTGCATCATACCCTTAAAAAATGGTGGTAAGTGAGAGATCTGCATGCTTTGGAGTTTGTTTAATCTCCGCTTCAGTCTATACAGTGCACAAGTCATAATGTTAACACTTTCTTACAACTTCATTCACATTCACAACTAATTTGGATTTCAGTTTGCTGTTCTTAATCTATTTTATTTAACCTGATTTTGTACTTATTCTTCCTGTCGTTCTGTTGCCCCCTGATTTCACTCAGGTTTCGATCTCTGTCTGTACTGTACTAGGGTTGCTTTCTCAGCAGTGATACGGATGACCGGGGTAGTAACTAATGCATAAATAAGTTTTCCTCGGTCACGTGTAGGAGATAGAAGGGAATGGGGCACGTGGTGGCCTTATCCATAACCATAAGTATCCTGATAGACGTTCTGTTGGGTCTTTGTCAGGGAAACGCTTTGCTGGCAGCCTTTATAGGTGTGAATTATTATTTTTTGAACACGCCATCTGAAATACATGTCTAAATATCCTCAGCAAGAAGATCAAATGGTTATTTCATAGCGAGAGAAGACTGGTATCCTAACACTGCAGCTTGCTATCGCTGAAGTTCAGTGAGACAAACTCTCAAAGATGTCGCTTAGGCTTGTAGAAAGCTGAGCTGAGGGTGTGAAGGCCGGCAGGCAGCGGTAGCGCTCCAGCGTGGGCTGGGGACGAAGGGCTCGCTGTCCGTGCCAGGCTCCCCGCACCGGCTTGAGATCTTTTGTGAACCAAAAGATGTTGGTGGAAGGAGCCTCTAGATTCACTCTGCTGTGCTTTGTGTCCCAGTACCTGATGTGTCTCTGTATATCTCCACTGTATATACAACAGCACATTGATGTCTGGTTGTCCTTACTGGTCCTAGTTCTCTCTGTATCTTGTCCGATAGTGTACTGTTGCTGGTAATGGACCTCTGTGGACACTGGTGTGTCGCTAGTATGTTCTTTTTGGCTGTAAAGCTCTTGGTTTGTGGTTAGTTCCTTATTTTTGTTGAAATATTTTTTCGTTCTGGTCACTGTCCGTGCTAGCAGTGGCTTTGCCTATCCGTTGCCTTGAAGGTACAGGTGGAGTAATGTCCCACTCGACAGACATTACTCCTGGCGTGTGCTCATGCGGATGCCCACACTGTTCAGACTGTAACTTCCATAACTGCTTCATGTGCACCAAGCCCCTTGTGGAATCCTGCTGAGAGTTTCTAAAGGCTTCAGTGAAAAATCCCCCCAGCAGGAGGTGACTGTGGGATGCTAAAACAGCAGGTGGTGAATTGGTGCCCCAAAACATAGTTCTACAGAGCGTTACCCTGACTTTCTGGATTTACTTTGTACTGCTGTTTAAATGCACTTCTGTCTTCTGTACTGCAGACTGGGGAAAAAATAAGGTCTCTTTTAATTTGAAAAATATTTAATTGGCCACGAAAGAGCTAATGCCTAACACTGGCAGACGTTTGTTTGTCCTGTTCTTAAAAGAGAGTGTTTTCCTTTGGCCTCTGACCAGGAGGCTCGGGCAGAACAAGGCTGTCAGTTTCCTCTAGCTGAAGCCTGTGTCTGGAGGTGTCGCAGCACCGGGGTTTGTCCTGGTGGTGAGAGCTGCGCTCCTCAGGCTGCTATCCGAGGGCTGCATTTGGATCCTTAAATCGAGTTCCGAACCTTCAATCTTCTCCTAACCTGGTCTGCTCCAATTAGATGAGAAAAGTGGGAAAAGGCTGTGTCATCCATGGTGGAAGATGAGCATGTGGCATATATACCCTGTTGTGTATATGCTGATAATGAGCCGCCTGCAGTTGAAAGATGGCTTAAAAAATGAATCCCAGAAAACAAACAGCAGGATTTTACAACTGAAATGTTGGTTTGTCTTCTCATCTATTTTTATAAGATTGAACCACTGGAACTTGGGGACAAGATGAGTCTGACCATGTTGCAACAATCTGTCCGCTACAGTTGCAGTTCTTCATGACCAGCATTCAAAGTGTTAACTAAAACCATTGAAGCGACATACCAGCCATTAAAACTCGAATCCTGAAAATAACTCCATGAATCTTTGCACTACCGAGCGGAATGGCCTTTAATGCTGTAGATAGATTGGTTTGCTGTTTGCAGTTCAGCTGGCGTGCCGTACAAACACTGACTCTCTCTTCTTTCCCTCCTTTGTCTTCCCCTGGATTGCACCTGAACTCTTGCTGCAGATGATGAACCAGCTGGGCCAATGTAAGTGTGCTTTAAGGGGAAAAGCATCACTGGGGCTATTCTGCAGGTTGTGGCAGTTTGCAGTGTTTTAAGAGATGTTCTGTGCGATGCTGGAGCTCTAATATGGATCAGTGTGCTCTGTATGGTATTGCTGAGTAAAAGCAACGTGATAAAATACGAAAAGCATTCTTTGAAGCCTCTGTGTTGATCTCTGGCCTGCGTTTTGTGCAAGGGATGAAAAGCTGCCAGGGAAAGAGGCACAAAAAAACCAGCTAAATTGGGCTTGGATCACTGGTGCTTGGGAATGGTGGCTGCTGGGTTTGTTGTCGGGTAGCGGCACAGTAAAGGGATCTGCAGTCTGCCAGGTCCTTACTCAGTAAAGCAAATATCATTGAAGGAGTTGGGGTGAAGGAAGGATGAAATGCTGATTAACTGAATATGTACAAACTTTCCTACGTTTTGGTTGGTATTGGTCAATCTTTATTCTTTCGTGCTTTCTTTCCCCAGGAAAACCAATTCTACAAACAATCATAAAGATAAAAACTTACGCCAGAGAAACACAAATTAAAAATGCTTATCATGTAAGTATGACTTGCACACATCTCAGAAACGCGCAGACTAAAAGTCCTCCTTTTTCTGTCCTGGTTTGGATGTGTAAACTTATTCCATGTGCTAAAGTTACCGCTGCTCAGAGGATGGCATGTGCCTTCCTGGCACGCTTCAGAGCACGGGGGGGTATCGAGGATTTTTCTCATGAGACACGTAGGCAGTTTAATGATTCCTAGCTCCCTAGCTCTACGTAATCACTACCATCACTAATAAAAAGAACTCCCCTAAGGAAGCTAACCTTGGTCGGAAAGCCTCTATCTCCATTAAGACCGCGTTGGATGTTAAGCGCTTTGTTGACGTACTGTTGTGGCATGCGATGTTGGAAATGCTGTCAGGCATTGACTAGCACCTTTTCTCATTTCTTTTTTAGAGCTTTAAGTTTCTGAGAGACTGATGGCAATATGACCTGCTAAATTTAAGGGTTGGAACTCTTGGTTCTAGAACTCCAGTTCTGTCTGATTTTCCCTTTTTTTTTTTGTTTTTTTCTTCCTTTTCAAGTGAGCAACAATATGACTGTCTAAAGCATGCCTTATTTAGCCTCTCCTGCAAGGATGACCTAGTCAGATAAACTTTAATACTGCTTCAGTGTAGAAGGTGTAAACTATTTTGGGCTTGATGTGCTGTGAATGTTGCTTTTTTTTTTCTCCTTACTATATTTAAACATTAGAAGTAGTAAGTCGGATCACGCATGCGCCATTTTTTACTTACCGTAGCTGTTAAATTGGCAAAGCTCAAAAACGCACTGCTGCCATCTAGTGATACTTTTTGTAAAGTACGGCGAGACTTACAAATATATACAGTATATATTTATATTTGGGGGGAGGAGAAAAACCAAAATCCAGTAATCGTGTTTCATTTTGAAGCTGCTGATGTTCATTCCTTACTGTATGTCTGGTAGATGAGAGGGTGATGCTGTTCTGGTGCGTAGGGAAGGAATTCTAAGTTGAAATATATCTTAAGGGCTTAACCTATAGAGACTTGGGTGTCCTGCGGTCAGACGTCAGAAGCCGGAGCAGTTCAGCAAGGTGGTGGTGAAATGCAGTTGAAACAAAAACAGAACTTCAGTTTATAAATATATATATATGATTGCTTTTTAAGTGATTTTTTTTTTTTTTGTTAACTCATGTAAATTCTCAAATCCTTTTGCACTGATGTGTTCAACATATTCTTGTACATTCAATTCAGGCAAACTTTTATAATTTTTTTTTGTTTAAATGAAACGTTACAGCATGGTGATATTCTATGCAACTAGTTATCTTTAGTTTGACACTGTAATTTCTCATGATTTAAAGATTGTAGAAATAGACCTAACAGGGTTCTCATGATGTGCGTAACTGTAGATGCATGAACTTGTGTTCTGTGTATTTGTTGAAGTGCAATGATGTATAAAAAAAAAAAAAAGTGGATTCACCTGTTTTTAAAAATAAAACACTGACAAAAATGTGTGAGACTTCCAAATATTTAATGGCATCGGAGCTGCGTACCTCGGAGCGGGCGTTCCAGCGGTGACGCGTCACACGTGGCTCAGCCTTCCGTCAGTCTTTTCAGTTCCTTCTCCACGTCCTCCACAAACGCTGGGAAGTGTTGGTCCATCAGGCATAAGCGGATGAAGGGTCCCAGCTCTTGCACGCTCCACGCTGAATGCCGGTACAGCAGGGGCAGCTCAGACTTCTGGTTCAGCACAGACTGCAAAGGAACGACAGCGCTGTTGCACTGATCTCGTACACACAAGGTAGCGCCACGTGGGTTTTGTAATGATGCAGCTACGTCAAGTTTTTCCTTCGGCATTTAATAAAGATGCATCTGCCTTGTTATTACACCGTTTGAATGCTTTCAGTCCTGTATGGCTCACGTATGGAACGCCTCTCTCCTATCGAACTTCAATTCCAACAGAGCTGCCTGTGCAGGAGTTACCTCAGAAATGTCAGTTTCCTGGATAACGTGATGCAGTGACTGCATTCTGTGTGAGAGAACAGGATCCTGTGCAAAGGGCGTGCACTGCTGTGAGGCACGCAGAGGGGCAGCTGGAGGCGAAGGTGAGTGGTCACCGTGTTATAGAGGGATCTGCCTTCGGGTTGACGTGCTTCAGATGCACAGTGTGGCCTCTTTGGAAGCTCTGACACAGCAGTGGGGCTGAAGCATGCCACCTCCTTCGGGCAGCTCAGGAGTGCTGTTAGCTCCTCCAGCTCCTACTGCTTGAACATGGAACAGTGCGAGGGCAAGCAGACTGTGCATACTGACATGTGGAGTACAGCTCTGTCTGTGTGCACTGAAAAAGACCCTCCTATTCTTAGTAATGGCAGTGGTTCACACAGAAGTCTTGCTGTTATCCTGGTGTAGTTTTTAAAAATGTTTTAAAAGAAACAATGCTGGAGAGAATACCTGAGACCAGAGCTCCCTGCTACCTTCTGGGGGTGGTAGGAATGAAGAAATGCAGCTCCAGAGTGTTCCGGAGCAGCAGCAGGATGGGTTATGTCTCCAAAGCTGAACTGGGGGAAGAAGCCCTGAACAAGCTTTGTAATTTGTGGGAAATCCCAGCTCACAGCACAGCTGCAGTAAGCTGAATAAAAGAGTGTGAGGGCAAGTAGTAGATGATGTGTAAAACCGTATCAGAGCCTTGGTGGAAGGGAATTTGCCAGTAACTCAAGGGAGAGAAGGATTACAGCATGTGGCAAATGAAAGCCTCACTAGCAGAAAGCTGTGCTCAGAAGCAGGGATAATGCACCCACCTTGCACAGGGACTGAAGAATGGCAGTTTTTAGTTTTGCTGCTATAGATAGTAGCCCTGATAGCATCCTGATGCGTAATGAAGACTCTTAGCAGATGTTTACAGCATGAGACAGCTTTCTCTGCACCTGAGTTTCACTTACAGGATCTAAATTATATATATTTTCCTTTTTACCTGTGCCAGCTGCATTGTAGATCTTCTTTCTCCAAAGTTTGTGCAGGAATCTGGCAGAGGCTCATCTGGCTAGAAAACATCAAATGCAGAAAATTGCTTGTTACCAAGAAGGGTGTGAGCATGTGCAGGAAGGGAAGTGGTTCCATTTGGAGATATAAAAGGAAGAGTGTGCTCAGCTACCTTGAGCAGTAAAAAGGCATCTCTTCTATGGAACCTGAAAGCACATCTGTTAAATTCTTTAAAAATGAAAGACAAGGAGTAATGGGCCTGCAGTTAAACTGTCACAGCTAAACCAAGGTAGCTTAAACTGCTTGCTGGAAGTAACTTCAAAGAAATAGCATGAACGCTCCCCAGGAGCATGCTCTTTAACTTCCCATGGGTTGCATTGCTGAAAAGATGGTTCAGGGTGGCAGTTCAGTTTTGGAGTGAGGTTTTCAGTCACTTCTGAGTGATGCTGTTAGATCACTGCTGGTGTTCAACTCTGTTCTGCCATTAAATATTTCATTTAGCTTCTGTTATTTCACTCATTTCCTGATGAGTTAAAATCCAAAGCACAGACAAATCAGCAATATGTTCAACACCTCCAATTTTCTCTATCAAATATTGTTTTCACTGTCCAGCAATACAGGACTTCTCGAAAATGGTGTAGCTGAAAACTTTGTTGTTCCCATTGCTGTTCTTGATATATTATCACACACCCAAGAGGTTTTCTGGCTAAGTTAGCTACAGCAGTGCTTTTCAGAGCTGGTGAATGAGATCCTCTGAATACCCAGGAGTGTATATTTAAGAATTAGTCATCCTCAGCAGCACTATCTGCCTCCTTCAGTCACCTTAACTCTTTGCCGTGGGGAGGGCAAAAATTCTTTTCCTACCCTGAAATCACTTCCAAGTGTGTCAGGGTAGCTAAAATGGATACGATGACCATATTTACAGTTAATAAAACTTCAGAGGAGTGGGTAAACACAAAAAGGGGAACTTAAGTCATGGTTACTTAAATTTCTCATAAGCAGTACAATTCAGCTGACAAGCTGCAAGGTGGTTCCCAACTTGAGGAGCTAGAAGCAATTTTTAAGCACTGTTCTGTTAACCTTTTTCAGGCAGGTTAAGAAAGCAGGAATATGATAGCCAGCTTCTGTCGCTGCCTCCCAGAACGGCTCTACTTACTGCACGTAGCACTGATGTACTTTGTTCAGTATCCTCCACTTGGCTGCGACTGTAACAGAGGTTCTGGCTTAGTTCATCAGCTTCGTGAACCGGCACAAACTCTGCGAGTTTCTGAACGCAGCTGCAGCAGTGTTCCAGCATCTGCTCTTCTGAATCTCCACCAAACTGAACTCGAAACATGCGGCATTCGTTCTGCTGAAAAATCAGGGAGAAATTAATTTGACTGCTCAGCCATCCACTCAACATGTTTTGATTTAATTAAGCCTCTATTAGATATAGTTAGATAGAAGCTGATTAATTCTTGGATCGCTGCTCCATCTTAAAGACAAAGAAACAAGTTTTCCCTGCTGTATTTTTATTATCTCAGCAGCTGAATGAGAATATAATCCCCAGTCTGAAGTCCAGCAAAAATAAATAAGAGAAAATGGCAAGCAAACAGGGTCACCTGTCACCTAATTAAGGGTCTGTCCAAGTGAATGTGCATTGCCACTGTTTGTACTGTGACTGCAGCGAGATTGAAGTTCTTATTGTTGCTGGAAATAATATCCTGTAAGGGTGCACCAGCACTGACCAGTTACTGGTGACAGAAAATGAGATGACTCTAAAGCAAGCGCATCTGGTATCTGGTATAAGCAAAGAGTTCTGGGAACAGTATTGTTTAGGTTTATGTCTCTGTCTGCCTCAGACCCAGCCTTACCCACCCAGCAAGCCCCTGCACAGCTAAATGAACAAATTCAGTGTAGCTTTCCAGCTGAGTGCTGTTCTTTGAACCAAGTTAATGCAGATAAGGAGTGAGAGACACTGAAATGCTTCAGCAGAAGTACTGCGCAAATGGAAAGTTCCTCTGTAACCTCACTCTGAAATCAGCCCTTGTAAACTCTTGTGCTGAGGAGCAGCCTTAGCCTGCTGCTGTGGCAGTGATGCTGACTGACATTCAGAGTGGCTCGGTGCAGCTGTCCTTCACACAAGATGGCAGACGTACACAGATGCAGTCTTCCTGTTTAGTAAAGTGGAGAATTGCATCAAGTAGTACAAACAAAGCAGCTGAGCAAAACTGATCCCCAGTGTAAGCTGTCATGCTGAACAGTAGTATTTTTTTAAATACATGCACAGCCTGTCAGGCACAGTAACAGTCCAAATCACTTTCAGCTGATGTAAGGCTGATAGATACTGAACGCTCTTGTTTGCTGGTTGTATTTCTAGGACCTAGTTTGATCTTGAAATTGCAAATATAAAACACAGCTAAGGTAGCAGGAAAAGGGTGGGTTTTCTCTGGACTTAAGACAGCTTATGTGAGCGTTCAGCTTTCCTCAGATTTCAAGTTACATTTCATTAATGAAGGAGTCATCTGAGTCGAGAAAACGTAACTGAGAACTGACCTGTGGATAAATGCCAGGAAGGTCAGTTCTCATTAACGTGAGAAAACGGCAGCTTGCATCTTAATTTGAATTATTTTTGGAGACTTTAAAAGAAGGCCTTTGTCAGTTGCCTCTACAGCCCCCTGGTTATAAGCAGAAGACTGTGAACTTTACATTTTTTTTCCCTTCATTTCCATGCACGCCTGCATCTGATGGGTACGGTTTCATAATTATGTATGTATGTGAATATGTGTGTATTCCACAGAATGAGGTTCCCAGCAGTACGTCTGAGCTTCAGTGCTGGTCCATGACAGGTAATTTCTCTGCATACCTTGAAGGTCCGTATGTTAAGTTTCTCAGAGTAGAGCTTAGAAGTGCAGTCGGCCAGGTGAGAGCCCTACTAGAAAAGTGTTTGGTAAGAAGCACGCGGGTTTCACTGAGAACACAGCATTAATGACTGTGAAAAGCCAATGTTAACGTTCAGTTTCTTCTGAAGTGCATAATCCCAGCAATTACCCTCTGCAGGTTTTTTTTTGGAGGTGGAATACTCTGCAACTGCAAAGCCGTAACGTGCAGCAAAGAGAGCATGTACAGAAAATAATGGAAAGCACTAAAATGAATTTGCACTGAAATAGAGGAGCACAAGGTGAGACAGAAATAATAATGCAATATTTAGCTGCACACGCCCCACAGTTGTTTTGTGCCCTCAAATAGAGGAGGTGGTGGTCAAAAACAGTTTGCTTTCACTGTTTCAGTGCCTTCTGCTTCCTCTTGTACATTTTTTGTCCTTATTTAGGTCTTCCAGGGCTGAGACAACCCTCTGCACGGTGTGGCAGCCCTCCTGTATTTGCGTTACTTGGTTTTTTTAACATGTTTTTGAACAATAGCACAGAACCTATGTGCACTGACAGCATTTATGGGTTTGTTTCAGCTCTAATTTAGGATACAAACGTGAGAAACTGCATGACAGGACCACTGCAATACCATTAAGTCCACTTTAAGTCATGAGAATTTATGGTAAGTGAACATTCAGACGCAGCACATTCATTTAAGACAGCGTTAATATTCCTCGTTTCCTGAAAGCTTTCCCTTGGAGCTTTGTTAAAGCCTCACAATCACAGTGTTGTTGGCTTTGTTTCTTGTGAGATGCAGCGGAGTCCCTTAATGCTGGCTGAGGAGGTGATTCTGTTAGCTGTGAAGGAAATTGGTCATCGTCTGATTCACCAGAGCTAATTACTCTGCGACAGCTCAACAGTCTTCTGTGATGCTCTACATTTCATAACAATAATCCGACAAAAATCAGACAGCAAAGGTGTTTTGGGTACAGGCAAACATAACCCATGAATTTAAAACAGCTGAAGATACCTATTTTTGCATTTCCTAGTGCCACCGCTTGTCTGGGCTCATTCCGAAACAGGGAGAGTCTCTGTATTTGCACAGTGTTGTCATTCCTCACACCTGCATTTAGCTTGAAGTTAGCAAGGCATCCCTCTCTGCGAAACAATACTGTTTGGTTTGTAATTTCCTATGACAAAGAACAGCTGTGCATCTGTCAGAGAAGATACCAGGTAAAAGATCCAAAGAGAAGAGGACTTTCTACAGTTCTCACCTATCCTGGATATTGCTATGTGCAATTACAATAACCTACTGCACGCCTCCTGCAAGAGTTCCTGTCGGGGAAAGCCGGAACAACTTAGAGCACTTGGGATGTTTTCATGCCTTAATAGTTCTGTGAGTGGTTCCTAAGTTCATGGTGGTCTCTAGCAGCCACTGAATGAGGGGTTCTTTCCAAAACTTCCTTTCCTAACCTAAAGGTGAATTCCCTCATCAAGTAAAGAGAGTTAAATTGGAAGCAGCTGTTTAGGCTGAAACAACAAAGAGCAGAACGTATCAGGGGAGAAAGAATGAGGTATTCTCACTATGAGACAGGTTAGGTTTCTGAAAGAGCTCCTGGAAAGGCTCTACAACCAGGAAAACTGAGATTTATACACAAGTAATGACGTGACACTTGTTGTCAACTTCATGTCTGACCAACCCCTTTTCATGAAGGAGAAAGAGTAATGCAGGTCCCTTCCAATCACTTCCACACCAACTGTGTGAGTGACCAGACTGGCACTACTATCTGTAGCCAGAAGAAGGCTCAATCACTTGTTTGGGTATATTCATGTGCCACAGAGACACGTGGCTGACAGGCAGCAGGATTCTGTATGTGCAGAGATTGCTTTTATCTTTTTAACTGTTAGCAGCGCAGCTTTCCCAGCATCGGCTGCTTCAGGCTTTGATGTTCAGGCTGGCAAATGGAATCCCAAAGAAATATTAGCCTAGCTGTCTTAGCAGCTAACTCTGAGGAGGCTGAAAGCCTCAAGGAGCAGCAGATACAAAAGACACTCGATTCAATCCAGGTTTGTTTCATACCTAAAGTAAAACAACAAATAAGAGCAAAGAAAAAAATACCAGCACCTTTAATTTATATACACAGTTTACGTGACCTTAAAGTTTCTGGTTTAATTTATCCAGTATTAAAAAACATCAGCCAGCCAGAACTGATAGCAATTAGAAATACTGCATTGTAACTCCCTACCTTTGACTGAGCATGGAGCAGCAGGCAGTCTGCTCGTCTTGCTATCCTCAGCCACTTCTGGGAGTCAATTAATGAGAAGCCCTCCTGAAACAAAGCACAGCACAAACTACTTGTACAGCAAACTTACAGTACTCCAAACTGCACGCTCAAATGATGTGATATAATTTAAACCCTAACGAAGATGACTGTTGTCTCAGTACGGGCATTTTTGTATCTACCAAACAACTGCCAATAAGTAATTTTTACCACGCTGAATTAAATTGGAATTGGTAGCTCCAGTAACAACTGTCAGAGCACATTCTAATTTCCATATATATTTAGTATGCGTGTTATGAAAGTGACCTTGAGATGCACAATGAGCCAGAGCAGAACTTCCACCTCTCCTCCCAAAGCCTGTGAAGTTGCTGGAGAAGGCAGCAGAGGGCAGGCAATCCCGACTAATGGGACCTCGTGCATTTCACCGAGGGCCAGGCAGGCATTTCTCCAGTTGGAATCCAGGTAAACAAGCAGCAGCCTGGATAACTTGGTATTTATATACCCCAGTTCTGACCACCTCTTGAAATGTGACGGACTGCTCAGCAGCACAAGGAACTTATTTCCCCCCTTTTGGGCTGCTGAGTGTGTTTCATACTCAGAGGAATATCTACCTTCTCAGAACACACGGGTCCGTTCAGAGCTGCGCACTCTGGTTAAGCAGCTGGGCTGAGTCCTGGGCAACCGAACCACCCAGGAAATAATGTGAGTTGGAGCAGGACTGCTTCCTACCCACAGCCAAGGCTGCTGGAGAAGCAGTTCTGGCACCACCTTTCACTAGGCCATTTTCTTCAACTCGTGGCCCCTCCTGCTTACTCCATCCATTTCAGCCGCTTACTGCTCGAGCTGCACACGATCTGTTTGTTTACACGTGGCTGTTCTCACAGTAAGCCTATTTTTATAGCATTCTTCCTTTCTCTAGAAAGGAAGGAAAGACGTAGGTAGAACAAATCTCCTTAAAATAATCACCATTTTCACAGAGATCATAAAAGGCAGCTAATGTTTAACTTTCCTACCAGTTGCACTGATGTTTCCCAGGTTGTCTTTTGTTTATATACCTGTTTCTGAGGTAAAGCAAGCCGGAGAAATAAATAGCAGTTAGCATTATTTTTGTGCACCTAATTATTCAACTCCAAATCCCAAATTTAATTAACCGAAATTGAATTTTCTTCAAGTTTAATTAACTAAATGAAGAACAAAACAGAAAGAGCTTCCTTTCCTCTTGTACATCTGGATGACTGTATATTGCAAAGCAGAACAAAACCTAAAAATAGTGAAAGCAAATAGGAAAATTTGGTGCGTGACTTGAGCAGTACAACAGAGCTGGTTTGGTGCAAAAGGAGAGGGCATGTTTTGGAGAAACTCAGTTTCACAGAACTACTCAGATTGGACTCCACCATTAAATCCCTCATGTCGTTAACTGGATCAGCTTTAAATCTGCTCTCGCCATGTGCACAGAGAAACAAATAGTACCAGCAGCTCCGTGATGCCATCCCCGTGCTGCTGTGCACACACAGATCCAAGCAGCTGTGGTCACGTTTCCCTCAGGCAGGCCACACCAATACCTGCTTTGCATTCAGAGCAGAGTACAACTGAGCAGCACTGGGCGCGAGCAAAGACAGATGGCAGTAGGAGATTAATTGGGAACCGAGACAGAAAGGCGACGTAAAATTGGGCAGGAACAAAAGACCTCAGTTTGCAGTCTGAAGATACAAGTGGCAGTAATTTCCTAAGTTTGATGATTAGTTTCCAATCGTGCACATCCTCCTTAATGCCATCTCCAGGGTCACGCTTGTACGAACACTGCATTCAAGGGAAACAATTTCATACATCTGTGACAAAAGTCCTTCTGAGGGAGGATCCTGAGAAAAAATAAATGACAGCAGAAAACAAAGCAAGATGCTTCCCATGTATTTTAGGAACAGGACAAGACATGACCACATCACCCAAGAGGCAGAGAAGCCAATAATGCTATTCCAGATTGACACCCACGTACTCCTGTCATTAATTGGGAATGACTTTTCTTCTGGTTTTACATTCCAGCATTCAAAAAGTGGCTGGATAATGAGGCCCTTGTTCTGTGGTGCAAGGTATTGTTACAAATCTTCCATTATTCTGTCATCTAGAAAGTGCTAAGCAACATATGAACGCAGCTAACACAGAAAACTGCTTATTCTTTATTTTTTTCATTAATGACTATGAAATAAATCTTGAATTCCATCCTAAGGCCAGTAGGTGTGAAAATTAATCTCTGAAAGTAATTCAATTCAAACCCTCATTATTATGTTAAGACGAACACATGCAGAAGGAGAATCACAGAATCTGAAGATGCCTTCCTTCCTTCCTTCTGTATCTGTCTCAGCAATCTAAATACTGCCACAGCATCTCTGGGGAGCTCCATGCATAGCACAAGCCATGTGCTTCGCAGGCTGTGTGTAACACAGGTCTTAGTTGGTATATAAGCATCAGCTGGCTCAGCCACATCTTCAGAATATAGAACAGGAATTGGAAAGGAGAAAAGGCCAAAAAGTCACGGCAGACAGACTGCAAGCTAAGGAGGAATAAAAGGATGTTAAGCTCTGTTATCTCTCTGCATGCAATTTCTTCATCCCCAGTCCCTTAGAAGACTGATTTTAAATGCTGGTGTTAAGCTCTGATTCTGGAGAGCTGATCAGAGGGTTTTCTTTACAGAGCAGGAAAGCCAAAGCAAATACCAACTGCAGGACACACCTGAGACAGCCGTGCACGGGGCACTCGGTGACAACTGTCCTTTGCCAAGGCGCTGGGTGCAGGAGCTCCCACTGCCAGGCATTCGCTTTCTACAGAGCTCCCACAGACACACACACCTACTGTAGCCCCCCAAAGGAGCAAACAACAAAACTTAAACCCCTGATTCAGGACAAGTCTGGATATGTTTTTAAGTTAGAACTTGAAAAAACATGTATTTTTAAGCTACAATTTTAAACAATGACAGCTGACCCAGAGAGGTGAACAGTTTGCTCACGAGATGAGCTGGCTGAGGCTCCTGAAGGCATCCCATCAGTAAGTCAAATCAAGAAATTTCTTCTTTAAGCCCTGATACAAAATATAAACTTTGTTAAATCAGTACTTTATCTTAAACTCTAATTATTTCATCAATATGTATCGCTGCTGTAGTTCAGTTTAGTAGAATGAGGGGCAAAAGAATAGTACAGATCAGAACCCCTTACAACTAATCATTGCTGATAGACATCACTGTACAACAGGAATGTGTCAATACAGCAGATATAAATGGGGAAACTAATGTGCAGAGACATTCAGCTTATCCAAACATGTCAACAGGACACACTGAAACAAACTAAAATTTAAGTTTGGAACTCAGTTTCAGGCGCTCCAAAGAGAAAACATCCAAAGAACATCAGAATGGCTGCTGAACACTTGCCTAATTCATGAGGTTAGAATCTACTGCACCCTAGGAACTGCTCAGATACTGGAAGTCAGGAGCAGACCAGGAGGGCTCTAAGGATGCTTGACTTACAGTTCCAAAGATCAGGCCGCAAATCAATTACTCTGATTCATTTTATCCTATTAAATAAGCCCTCGTCACAGTTTCAATTTGTTTAACTTGTAGGGTACTAAGGATTCTAGCACTGGAATTAATTGCATCCAATAAAACACTGAAGTAAAACGTTCATGATGTGTGATTTGAAGGAAGGACAGGAAATAAAGTATACAACTGTGCAGCGTACAGCGAACACAATGTGTCCTCAGGGCACGGCCAGAAACTGCTGGAGAGGCTGTGAAGGTATTCCTGTTAAAATTCCATTACCTACAGGGTGCAGGAATGAGATTTTCCTACCCTAAGATACGCCATCTGTTAGGCAACACTGCAAAAACAGGTCCTGTAAGCATGTTGTGCAATTTAATTCCAAATGAAACACCAAAAATCACGAACAAGACCCCCTTTGATATACATTAGACGTGATGGATTTGTATCTTCCAGGCTGTGAAGTTCCATTTACCCTCCTCTTCATCCCATCTGGTTGCTCACAGGTAGTCATTTCTGGATGTGTCATTACAGAATGTTTAAAACGGCCTTGAAAGCATTCCCATTCCTTGGGAGTTTACTCATACAAGTAAATAATTTGGTTTCTTTGGGCAACTGCTGGAAACGCTGGACTTGCACACAATCCCTTCTTCCAGCAGCACGGACTTGCTTTCATCAGCAGTTCTGGAGTGTTTTCAGGTACTGAAATCATGTCAAAACAACAGCACCTCACCACGCAGCAGTGCTCAGCACAAGGTGTGCACTCCTCTGCCTGCTCTGAAAGTGCTCAGCCTCAGTGCCCACACTGCAGGGCTCTCTCTGGCAAGAACACAGTATTTCAGATTTCATTAGTGAAAAGGCTGACAGAGAAGAACTCACTGAATACCTCACTATGTTGTGACTCATTAAAATAATTCTGTAGGGCTATTGTATGTATTAAAGTTGTTAGATGTGAGCATTCTGTAACTGTTTTATAAACCTTACAGACAGATCACAGAGTCACCTGGCTCTACGTAGCTACTTCTTTTTAAGAAAAGATTCCTCAACACTCCTGCTTTAAGAAAACAGTAAGGACTGCAAGGCAAGCATTTAAGAGAAAATATGTTGATACAAAGTCAGGAATGCCTGAGTGTTCTTCCCCAAATGCATCGGCTTAATTCAGCCATTAATGAAACACACATTCCCATTTCTGAACTGTTTTTCACCTCAGTTGTGTGCAAATGGAGATGCACTGAAAGTTCTCCATAAATGGACCTGATCAGCACCGAGTCCAACCACCACTGACAGTTACTGCAGAATGAAAAAGAGCATTTCTCTATGAAATACGAAGTCTGAAATTAACACTTCTCAGCATGAAACCAATTATATTTTTTTCTAGACTTTTAAAAAGATCCACCCACATCTTACTAGCATCACCGAGAACTCGCTGGCAGCTAAAAAGGTTCATTTTGGCTTTTATAAAACACACACACGACTGAAGAACAGATGTACTCTGACTTTTCCTAAAGAAAACAGAAGGCACAAAACAAAATAATATGAAGCCGTTACCACACCGATTTTAGCATGTTCCAATTTCACACTAGAAGAGGTGAGAATACATCATACTACAGTACTGCCCATTTAAAAATATTCAATTAATCACCTTTGTGATAAATGTTGGATAAAAACTGGATTGAAGGGTGACCTCACTGTGCTTCCTCACAAGGGGCTTGGAGGGGTGGCCCTACTCTCCTCTCTCTGGTGTCCACCAACAGAACCTAAGGGAACACACAGCTGCACTGCGGGAGGGTGAGGCTGGCTGTCAGGAAAAGGTTCTTCACCAGGGGACAGTTGGGCTCTGGAACAAGCAGTGGGCACAGCACCAAGCTGCTGCAGTACAAGAAGCACGTGGACCAGTCTCAGATGTGTGGTCTGATTTTTGGGTGGCCCTGTGTGGAGCCAGGGCTTGGACTTGATGATCCTTATGGGTCCTTTCCAACTCAGGATATCCTATGATTCTTTTTTAATCTATTACTTAGGTTCATGTTGAAACTCTTGGAGTTGGGCAAGGTTTCATTTACTGCTGCAATCAGAATAAATAAATAAATTGGGAACATTTACCATGGAATGAATTGTTGCATTTAGATAAGGATTCCTTTCATTCTTGGATTTCCGCTGCAGGAAAAGAAAATGCCTTTGTAATCCAGCCACAGAAATTTTACAGAAACACAAAATAGTTATAGCTGAGAAGGAAATGGTCTGTGTGACAACAGAACTACGGCCAGAATAACTTCAACTTCTGTGTGACAACAGAACTACGGCCAGAATAACTTCAACTTCTGTGTGACAACAGAACTATGGCCAGAATAACTTCCTTCGGTCGCCTTTGCAATAAGCAGTGGCCGAGATGAGGCACCGTGCTCGAGGAACCACTTGTTTGTGTCAGGTGGCAGTTCCCATAATCATGTGTTGTGTGACTGCTTAATGCTGCCCAACGACAAACAATCCACTCCTGAGAAAAGCTGTGCAGTCTTAAGAAAGGTGGCTCATCTGTCAACAGCAAAGGCCTCAGAACAGCCCGAGGAGAGGGAAAACTGGATAACAGTGCTTGTTGCAGGTTGGTGGATGGTTCATTTGGGTTTTAGCACACTACAGCAGACTGCTGGTATTCAAATCAGCGTAAAACATCCAGTGGTTCTTGAGCTAAATGTCACATCTCTAGTGCATATTAAGCCTTGTTTACACAAGGAACACCATTCTTATGAGATCTTTTCTACCATTCCTTAAAACCTGTAAAGTGCAAAGAGCCTACATGGTGCACCCCAAAGTCAGTAAGGTCACCTTCAGTCTTCTCCGGGGTGTTGCAGAAAGTGGGACTGCTGTGACTGCCCTGCTTGGTCACCTCACATCATGGACAACATACTTTTCTGCAACAGTGTTTGGAAATGCTTACACACAGATCTTGTGCCTCCTATCAGAGGATCAGAGGTAAAGCTACAATAACCATTATCCAGTTCCCTCAAAATCAGGAGCCTGTAGTACATCAAAAGGCCTGAAAAGCAGGGATTAGAAAATGGATCAGAAGACTCAGTATCAACTTTTAAAGGACGTAGTTACCACACAGCAAGAAACTATTCTTTAGGGGAAATGGTTTCAAAATAAAAGAGGAGAGATTTAGATTGGATATAAGAGAAAGTTGGTTTTTTTACACTAAGGGCACAGGTTGCCCAGAGAGGTGGTGATGCCCCACCCCTGCAAACACCAGGTCAGGCTGGGGGGCTCTGAGCACCTGATGTGCATTGCAGGAGGCTGGACTGGACCTTTATTGGTGCCTTCCAACTCAAACAATTCTGTAATTTACATTGGAGGGAATTTTGGTGCAAGCAAGGCGGCGTATTTGTGTTGCAGAACACCTCGTCCTTGAAAAGGAAATACTCAGCAGCCCATGGGAGCAAGTAGAAATGAACACACATCTTAAAAACCTGAGCTGTGTACTTCCCACAATTGCAGAGCTCTGTCAAACTTGATATGTTCTCTCTGAAGCAAAACTTGTGAATTTCACATTATCCCACATGACAAAATGTCCATTATAATGGACCCCCAGTGAGAAGATGTGGTCTGTGACAGATTCAAGGGAGAGCTGTGTATTTAGTCGTGCAAAGCCTGTTTATAATATTGTGACAGGTTTCTGGCAACCGGGAGCTGGAGACTACAGGGAGATAGCACCAGTGAGATTCACCACTTCTACAGCCTGCTTATTTCTGCAGCAACAACACAGATTGCATGACATGGCAGTTGTCTTGTGACATGGCATCTCGACAAGGTCTTTGCCACCAGTGGCCGCTGCAGTTCCAGTTTGAGTGATACTGAAATGACACAGAATTTCTGGTGTCCCTGTGAGCTACTTGAACAAAACTGTTCAGAGATTCTGTAATGGCCACACATACTGTGATATCAGTGCTGTTATCTGGCCAACAGCATTGCTGCCTGTGCCGTTTCAGCACAATACCTGCGCATCATTCTGGTTGATGATAGTAACTGCTATCATCATATAAAAAAAATAATCATACAAACAGATTCCACAGCCTGTTCTTCAAAGCCTCAAAGGATACCTGTGGATTGGGATTGTCCTAAGCACAAGAATTTCATCAAAGCACATCAGTCTTGCATGGCACTGAGGGAAGGGACATCCTTCTGGGAAGGCATGTGCTTAAGGAACAAGTCCAAGCAGCCAGATGTGCTGGACCAAATCACTTGTGAACTGAAAACCCAACAGAGTGCTGTAGATGCCCACCTGTGTTCAGAAATAGCTGACTGGATAGCTGCTTGGTTTTTCAGCAAGTTGTATTTGCTTAAGAGGAAACTTTGGGAGGACTACTCCAATGTGGGCTCTTGCAGAGAGAGATGAGTAGTCATAGGGCAAGTTGTAGCAATGCAATTCACAATGCAATTAGTTCTGTATGCACAGAATATCTACAGCATGACCTCAATTATGTGTACTAGGAGATGTGCACCCAAAGGAATGTGTAGTCAGGTTTTTAAATACATACATTACCAATTTTGTACACTGTCTATGCCAGGTGTAGTCGTCAAAGCACTACAGCTCTTGTCCATGTCTTTCCCCTCTTTCATTAGTTTCTAAGGCAGTCTTTCAACTAGCTTTTAATGGTTATTTCAAGGGTACAAAGCAATACAAGCCTGCTAGTCAGTACACAGGGTACTAGAATGACACCAGTCCCAGGTGAGGGGCATTCTGCACTGACTCATTCTCCACAGAATTTGGCAGTTCTTATTTAATTGCTTCTGTATTAACTATCTGTGCATTCAATTACTCCTTTTCTTATTCATTGTTTACTATATCCCTAGATATTATAGATATTGTATCCCTAGATATCCTAGAATATCCCAAGTTGGAAGGGACCCATAAGAATCATTGAGTCCAACTACTGGCTCCACACAACTTCAACACTCAAAATAGGCTGCAATATCTTCCATCTTTCATTTTTACCTCGTCCAAAAACACTCAACGTGTCCTTCCTAACTGTATATAAACACCACGTCTGGCACAAAGGGCATCCAGACACCTCCCTGTTAGCTCACTCATCACCTATTTGACACACTTAACACACCCAAAAGTAAAGGATATCTTGAATTTTTAAACTGATTCTTAAAATCTGGAATGTCTACATTGGACTCTCCCTCTATGCTTTTATTCTTTAAGCATAAGACTTCTTAAGAGGCACAGCAAAAGCTAATGTTTAACTTTACACATACCCACTTACATGTTCTATTTAAAAATATATATATTTAGCAGTGCAGCATTTTCTGTTGGTTTGTCATAACCTGCTAGCATTTTTATCAGCCAATTCCTACTTGCTGTCATCACTGAATACTGATGTTCAAAGTGGATACCACCTTCCAGGACAGGCTTCTCTGCTGCAGGGAATGGAGTAATCTCAGCATCAAACCAATTCCTTCTAGGTGAGGTGTTTAATGATATCTTCACCGTTAGTAAACAGCCCTACTGAAGCACAATCTACAGCAGAATTAATTGACACAATCTGAACTTGTTATTTTGTCTCCAAGAGTGTAAGAGAGATGTTAGGCTACCCAGCATCAAAACCAACCAGACAAAAACATGCCACATGATAAACCAACTGATCAGCACCAAAATACTAACAGGTGACTGGCAAGAAACTGGCTGGACCACATAGCAAACCTTCCAAGAAGTTATATTTTTATCCATTTCTAAAGGGCATATTCTGTTTTTCTTAGGCTGAAGAATTACGTTGGACAAAAAGAAGTAATAGCATCTATCAAACTCTGCAGCACTGTTGTCTTAAACTAGATTTGCAGAAACACAGAAGAAATGCTGTTCCTCTGTATGAAATAATACTTTTAGTGTTACTCTAAATGAAAAGACTGAATAATATGTGGTACCTTCCACACATACAATAAAATTGGCAGTTTCACAGGGAGAGAACATGAAACAGAATGGGAAAAATAAGCCATTATTAATGCTAACAAAGGAGAAACGTTCTTTATACACAAGAAACTGAACAACTTACCAGCACTGTTCTTCCTTGGGAAATAAAGAAATGGCCAGAAACAACAATGGTAAGGATAAGATGACCAGTCTCCTCGTTTGATTCAAAAACCTTTAGAAAGATTCACAAAGTAAAGACGGAGCCTTTTGAGTGCAGAACAAGACTCTCCCAAGTGCAAAAGGAAAAGGGTGCCAGCAGTCAGGGACAGGTGAGAGACCTGGGACTGCTGAGCTCGGAGGAGGCTGGAGGGGGGTCTGATCAGTGCTTAGCCATACCTACAGGGTGGCAGCCAAGTGGACGGGGCCAGGCTTTGTGGTGGTGTGCAATGGCAGGACGAGGGGCAGCGGGCACTGACTGGAAGCTTCATGTGAACATAAAATTCTTAGTGGGTGACACAGGCTGCCCACACAGCTGGATCTCCTTCTCTAGAGGTGTCCAAAACCCACCCGGACCCCCGTGTAACACACTGCAGGGAACCCGCTTTAGCAGGGACTGGACTGGGTGATGTGCCTCAGGCTCGCAGCAGGTGCCCGCAATCCCCCTGCTGTCGCTGTTTCATGCCCAGCTGCCCTCAGAACCCCTCAGGACCAGCAGCACGGACACCGCGCACGCTCCACGCCGTCACCTTCCAGGAGTGGCCGCTTCCCTCCCCGTCCTCGCTGTCCGTAGGGGACAGGAAGCGGCCGTAGCGCTTCAGGGGCCAGGTGGTGGCGCTGGCGAGCAGGGAGGTGCCGCCCGCGCCGCTCGGCCGCTCGGGCGTTCCGCGGGAGGCTTGGTCCGCCTGGGAGCGGCCGCGCGAACGACCCCTGCGCGTAGCCATGTTGCGTGAGGGAGAGCAGGAGGCGGGCGGGGAGTCAGGCGCTGGGCGGGAAGCAGGAGCCAATAGGGGGGAAGAAGGAGCGCGCGAGTGGTTCTCTTCACCAATCAGCGCGCAGCACAAAATCGAGAGCCAATCCGGCAGCGTGCCCGGGCTCGTGCAGGTCTCTGCAAAGCGGGGGGGACTCGAGGCGTGGTGCTGCTGTTCCTCGGCGCCGTGTCCCCGTCTTGTGGGGTTTGGTGCCTCGTTTTGGGAGCGCCAGTTTTCTGAGTGCAGGCTGCTGCCTATCACCCTGTCTCCTAATAGCTAATTACACACCAGATTGCAGTCATATCCATGCATATATGGTGCAGTGGAGCTCTCTCGTTGTGCCGACGGAGAGAAGTGCAGCCTGAGGGGTGTGTGCAGCCGCCATTTTGTGGGCTGAGGGACTGCTGGGGCTGCGTAGTGTGGAGCTGCCTGCAGCCCACTGAGCTCAGTGCAACGTGTGGAAGCCAACCGCAATATCAACACCCATCTTCCTTCCAGGTGAAGTCTGTTCTTCACTCATCATAATGGTTCTCCTAAGTTTTAGGGTGCCTTTTTCAGTCCTTGGTTCAGCAAGGTGTTGAGTTTGGCTTGCAGTGCTTCTGTGGTACTGAGGATCTGTGCTAAATGTCACAGCAGCTCGTCTTTTTCAGTTGCCCTGGTGTGGAGCCCCCAGTACGAGAAAGACAGAGAGCTGGTGGGGAGGGTCCAGAGGAGAGCCATGAAGAAGACTGGGGACTGGGGCAGCTCCACTACAGACAAGCTGAGTGAGCTGGGGCTTGTTCAGGCTGGAGAAAAGAAGGCTGCGGGGTGACCTCATTGCAGCCTTTCAGTACCTTTCAGAGAGCCTGCAAACAGGAGGGGAATCAACTCTTTTAAAGGGTAGATAACTGCAGGACGAGGGGAAATGGTTTTAAGTTCAGAGAGGGAAGATTTAGGTTGGATGTCAGGGGGAAGTTCTTTACTAGAAGAGTGGTGAGGTGCTGGAACAGCTGCCCAGAGAGGTTGTGATGCCCCGTCCATCCCTGGAGGTGTTCAAGGCCAGGTTGGATGGAGCCCTGGGCAGCCTGGGCTGCTGTGAAATGTGGAGGTTGGTGGCCCTGCATGTGGCAGGGGGTTGGAGATTTGTGATCCTCAAGGTCCCTTCCAACCCTGGCCATTCTGATTCTGTGTTTGTCCAGCTGGCTGGGCGTGCTGCAGCTGTGCCTCTTTCCCACTTTGCTGTCTGTTACAGGTTGCTCCTCAGCTACCTGATGTTACATTTTACTGAGGGGAATGACTGTGGTGCTCACATCTTGGTTCATTAACAGTGAAAATAAATGCTGTTTATGCGAGGCAGGGTCACTGTGGAGCATGAAGGAGCCTGGAAGCTGTCTGTGGGAGTCCATGCTGACCTGTACTGATGTGGGGATGCCACTTCACTGCTGTTAAACTATATTTGCATGTTTGAGGGTGCTAAGCTAATAGCATTAATCCCAGGTCTGAGCATTGCCTGCTGCCAGCACCACGTGCTCAACCAAGATGAGGTTAGGCTAACTAGTTGTCCTTCAGCTACATTAAATGGAACACAAGTAGTAAAGGTGTATTATTTTGTTGTTTATGTGGGATATGTTTTATATTTATTTTTTCTTTCTGTGGTTTGGCTGATGTGAATAAGGTGAAAATAGCATGAGTAACTGCTGCCTCATCTGAAACAAAACCTCTGGTGACAGGAGTGACCTGTTGGTCACACTGAGATGCTTCTGTCTGTTAGTAAATACAGATTGGCAGTTCTGTCATCCAGCTGTTCTGGGTTTTGCCTGAGGTCACAACCCAGAAGCCAGGTTACCATTTGAGGCACCTTTCGTAGTAAATGATGTTGCTGCATTTTCAAAAGGGAGAAACACTCATCAGAATGTTTTGCAGGTAGGGAAATGCAGTCGTTCCAGGACTTGACAGGGTCACCCAGAAAGCTCAGCCGTGGAGCAGGGAACACAGCATGGGCCTCCTGGTTGCTTTCTCCAATCACTGCTTCTCTGAGAGGATTTCTCAGATTGTGCTTATGAAATGTGCTGAGCTGGCTTGTAAACTTGGGACTTCCTTGGAAACTACAGGAGAAGGAATAGAAATGTCAGAGAAAGGTAGCATGCATGCATTCAATCAGTAGTGCTCCTATTCAGCAGAAGCTGCAAACAAGCCATTTTCTACAACAGTTTCTAGTGCCTCGTTTTCTAGGAGTGATTCATGGCAGATCTACTAACAGATTCTGTAGGAGGAAAAGAAGAGTTCAGCCTTCTATCGAAGCTGAGTTACTGAACTAAAGTAGTACATCAACAGCAACCATTCATACTGTCCTTGTAGAATGGCCATTCCTCATAATTTGGAGGAGGGAGAAATGGCTGAAGGATGAAAACACATTTAGACGGTTAGGAGTGGGACACTTGTGGATAATTTGGTCTTTCAAAGCGGTGGAATTCCTTTAAGAGGTGAGGCTTAGAACTCCTGTCTCTTGCCAAAGAGCTGTGGTGCTTTTCCCTGGTGTCTTTATCACACGGTAGTGGCTGGGTTTTGTGAACTGTTGGGTTGGTATGGCTATGCCTGGTGTGCTATCTTTCAGACAGTTTGCAATATACTCACTGATTGCCAGCTGGAAGAAGCAGCTAGCAGCTCATCTTTTCTACATGAGACAAACAAACAAAAAAATCTAAATAGATTTAACTTGTTGCATTTAAAAAACTCTAAGATCTAAAGTGAAAGGGAGCCTGCTGGCATAGCTGATGTAGTTTCATGAGGGTGGATTGCTAAGGATCTCTCTGTTAAGTCTGTTATTTTTCTCCCCTTGGTCCCACAGCTTCTTTTGTTGTTTCAGGTGCACCCATCTTTCCTCAGCGTATTATTTCAAGCAATTTCTTTCAGTTTTGCTTTTCTCCCTCCAACTTTGTATTGCCATCCTTATGGTCGGAATTCAGAATTTATTCCTTCTGCAACTATTGCCAGTAGATTTTAGCGGCCTAACTGCTTCATTACTATGTACATACACACCTGTATCGTTAGGTAGATGTAAAATGGAGAGGAGGATGTTAAGGATGTTACTGCCAAGAGTCTCGTATTTACCAAGAAAGCTTTCCTGCTGCCTGGTGTTCTTTTGATTGCTGTTCATACATATGCCAAAACAGCTGTGTCTGTTCAACTCAGAAGTAAGCCCTTGTATTGTAACTTTCTCCCTTTTAAAGTGTATTTTTTTAAATTCATGTATCTAATTTAATTTTGCAGATTGTTCTTTGTGTGGCCTTAGGCCACGTGAACACAACAAACACGCAGGGTGCAGGGACTTGACCTTGCTGACCACGTAAAGCTCTTAGCTCTAGAGAGCAGAGGCAGAGGGATGCGTGCAGGAAGAGTGTTGTGCCTGCTCAGTACTGTTTTGTGATAGTAATGACGGGCATAACAGCAATAATAAAAATGTATTGCCATCACTTCATTATTAAGTTTATGTATGCCTGCCAAAAGTGCAGGCTTCCACAAGTTGAACAAGTGATTTATTGACAAACCAGAGACTACAAGATGCATAAAAGAGATTAAATGCCCCTTTTATTGCTTATTTTAGAAAATCTGGAGGTTTCCCTGTGATACTGTCAGCTCATCATCCATCCTCTTCTATCCAGCTGTGCTAAAGGGATAAGTGGGATTACTCACAGTGGCGTAAATAACAGGCTAGTAAAAATGTTCCGTTCAAAGTATTTGATCTATTACTTTGATTTTTGTACTCAGCTGTGTTACCTGATGCTTAAGTTGCGTTGTTAGTAGCTGTGTGACTTCCTCAGTAACTGACAGATTCATTTCCATTAATCAACGTCTCGCATGGTTAATTGGTCCTACTTTGATCTGAATGGAAGCTGACAGTCAGCAGCCTCACTGCCTGGGCTTCTCAGTGCTAATGAAATTACAGCATCTCAGTATTTGATTATTACATGGCAGTTCTGTTCCCATCACAAAAATATCTTCGTGCAGGTCTGTCAACGCATGTCAGCATTGAGGGAGGTGAATTTGGTTTGAAGCCAGAGTGATGCTGTAGCTCTGGTGTTGATGGCCTCTGCTGTCCCAGGCGGTGTCAGAAGCTCCTTTACTTCTGGGCCCTCTTCCTCCAGCTGCTGAATTGCAGGCACTGAATTTTGCTCTTTTATTTTTATTTTTATTTTTATTTTTTTAAATTCTATTACATTTTTTTCCTTGCAAAACCCCTTGCAATAAGGTTTTGATTTTTTAAGTGAAGAAGTAGAACCAAATTGGTGCATCTCTGCCTGTACTTTATTGTTGTAAGGCAGGAGTGAAGCCTGGCTTGTGTTTGGCGTGAAGTTCAAATGTTATTTTGCAGATACGTTTCATAGTTGCTCTTTTCAATGGCCTTATCAAGGTTGAAGATGAAGAATCCACCCTTGAAGCAGCACTGAAATTAAGTGGTCCTTCGGGATCTTCCAGAATTTTAACAGTTAATGCTTCTTGATCTCCAGAGTCAGAATGTTTCCCCAGTTAAGTTTTCATTTCTTCTTTTCCAGTGGTTTCAGTTGGTGTGCATCTCCAGGAACAGTTTCCACAAGTTTGTGTGGTGTTGCAGTTTCACTGTCAGTGGCATCCCTAACTCTCTGTCATAATGATGCTGTCATTTTGCTCCCTATCACGTTGAGTATTTCCCTTGAGGAGCTTTGAGGTTTACAAGGGAGCTGTGGGATCTCATCCAGCAGGATATGGCACAGATGAAGGTGTTTTTTGCCTCACAGATTTTCTGCTTACATTAAAAAATAATAATAAATAATCACAGTCAGTGCAGCCGTCTTGCTGAGTGCCTTTCATTTTCTGTGACCTTGAAAGCATGAGGGCATTGATTAATTAATCCAAATTTCCAGATGGGTGGAGGGGAGAATTGCAGATTGGAGATAAGCAATTTGTTGCATGCCCCTGGATTATAGAAGGAGAAACTCTCCTCATCATTGCCAAGATTTCCTATCCTCATCAACGGTGACCTGAGCAGAAAGAGGAGACCCTGGGCAGTTACTGTAAGCTGTGTTCCTGACAGGAATGGCCATGGACAGGACTGGTGATTATCTCTGCTTCTTTAATCTCTGCACTCATTAACTCTGGATGTTTCCTAATGTGGATAATGCAGTAAATTCAGCAGAAGGGACTTGAGCCACTACTTTGTCAGAGTTCAGTTTCTTGCACTGAATGTGTAGGGGAAAAACACCCCTTTGACTCTGCATCAACACGAAGCTGGCATTAACGAGTTATGTATGGGTAGAGAAAGAAACAAATTTCTTCTTCTTTTGTGCATTCTCTGAGAAATACTTTCCCTGATGAGCAGCTCCTCCTAGTCCAAAGGGTTGTCATGTGTTCAACCTGGGTCCTAATGGGGCAGGTGAACAGAATCCTAAACCTGTGTAGTTAGTGTCATATATCTGCCTTGTTCTCCCTGTTTTTATTTAAGCACCACTGGCATTAGAACCAGTTAGTGTTTAATGATGATAGATGGGTCCAAGACTCAAAGCACCCTGTTCCAAATATGCTGCAATTTAGAGCAAAGACAAAGCTTTTCTAGTTGTTAATGGCATGAGAGTCTGACATGCAGCTGTTATGGCTTCAGTAGAAAATACACTGTATGGTACACTTAAACCTGCCTTGCCACGCTCATAACATCAGATGGAATATTAAAGTGGACTTAAAGAGTCTTCAATATTAAAGTGGACTTAGAGTCTTCAATATATTAAATGTGTCTATTGATAAAAGTTCCTTAATCATGGAATGGCCTGGGTTGCAAAGGAGCACAATGCTCATCCAGTTCCAACCCCCTGCTGTGTGCAGGTCACCAACCAGCAGCCCAGGCTGCCCAGAGCCACATCCAGCCTGGCCCTGAATGCCTGCAGGGATGGGGCATCACAGCCTCCTTGGGCAGCCTGTTCCATCACCACCCTCTGGCTGAAAAACTTCCTCCTCATATCCAACCTGAACCTCCCCTGTCTCAGTTTAGAACCATTCCCCTTGTCCTGTCGCCATCCACCCATGTAAACAGTTGTACCCCCTCTTGTTTATATGCTTGTTTATATGCTTTATATAAGTGAAGAGCTGTTACCTCGATACAGCTTTCCTGTTTGTTTGCCTTTTAGAATTAGTCTTGTGTGTGCAGCTGCTGACTGGACTGTAGGTGTGCAGTTTCTGGGAGTTCCGGCTATCTTCAGCCAAGGTTGAAACCAATGGCTCCAGTAGGAACTTATTATTGGAAATGCTGAATGGTTCCTTTTGTGAGGGGGACACAAACACACAGGTAAACCTCTGTGCAGTTGTTTCTTCATGGACCCAGAAGCACATTGAGTTTGATATTTGTAACCCAGACCCAACTAAACTTTTTTTTCCTTTTCCTACAAACTTTGCCTCCCTTCACAAAGCTGCTTGCAAGAAAATCTTCAGTGACAGAATTGTAGAATTATCTGGGCAATCTATTCCTGTGTGAGACTGTCTTCATTTCAATGCTTTTGATAATGATTCTCACTTTCTGCAGTGCAAAGCTGTTATTTTTGTCCTGTTTATCAGAGATGCTGAAAATAGTCCGTAGGTCAGAGCCTCTTATTTTGTGTATTTATCGTGCTCAGCATCTTCATACTCCTTGCTGTCAGTGTCACCAGCTTATCACATATTTTTGACATTTCTTCTTGAGGAGAAGTGGCAGCAGCGCAGTGAGGTGGCAGCACGAATCTCTGCTCCCAGAAAGTCACTTTTCAGTTGCACAAAGGTAAAAGTCATCCCAGGTACCCAAAGAGCTGCTGAGGCACGGAGCTGGATGGGGCCGCAGTGATGTGAGTGCCTGCCTGCACAGCTGTCCTGCTGCCATGTAACCCAGAGTGTGGGGAGACGTCTCTGGTCCCCTAAGATCTTGTGCTGTTTAGGAAGCAGACAGCAGAACACTAATAAATTTAATTTACTTGCTTAATCTCCCCTGTGTTTTGTATTAATATGAATAGCATTATGAGAGCAGGGATGTGCTTATATAACAAAATGTTCTCCTTCAGCTTAAGGTTAATGTAGTTGCTCGTATCTACCAGGCATAAAATGGAGGTCTTAATCTCCTGCAGCAGGACACAAGTAACTCCTGAGAAAACTTGCATCCTGTGCTAGGAGCCTGTGGGCTAGGGAGTGGAACACTGGGTATTTGTATAACTCCAAATGATGTAATGTTAGGTACTGGAGACATTCCTGTATCAACAGAGCTGATTATCAGTGTGTGGAGGAGAAGAATATTGATCAGAAATATGCAGTGTTGCATGGGAAAACTGCTTGTACTGATAGCCTAAAACAGAAATTAAGGACTTGTTCCTTTCTCAGCCCTCAAGGACTCCTGCTTTGACATTGGAGTGCACATCATGCAGCGCAGAGACTGCTGTGCTGTAATGCACGTTGTTGTTTTCTTGTTAATTAAAGTATGCATGACTTCTCTTTCTCAAGTCAGCTTTGGGATGGGTTCCCTTTAGCCTGCCTTGATGGAATTTGCTGGAGTTTGTTTGGTGAAGGTAGACTGAAACAGTGAAGGTCAGGCATTTAAAATAAGGGTGTATTCTATTAGATATTATTTCCAAATCTATTTCGAGTGCAATCTTTCACTATTCTCATATGCTGTCTTTCTGTGCACTGCAAGAAAGTCATCTGTGAAGTAATGATTTGACAAACTGACCAACCATTCACTTTTATAAGGAGGAAGTAGCTCTTCTGTGTCTTAGATTGCTTGATGCGTATGACATTTCAGTTACTGCTGCTGCTGGTGAGAAGGCTGGTATCATTCATAGTAATGGATATTCGTGTTTTTGTCTAGAACTGCAGCAGAAGCAGAGCTCAGGGGATGAGGTGTAGAAGTATGTATCATTTGCTGAATTTATTGAGTGTGTTCCTGAAGCCTTCCTAAAACAAGGTGTACCTTGTGCAAACAAATGGATGATTCAGGAGGTAGGAAACAGCATTCCCCTCCACCATGAGGTTTTAGAAAAGGCCCTCTGTTTATTACACAAGGACAAATCCTTCTAATCCAGTACCCCAGTAGTCACTACTTGCTTTGCAAAGAGAAGGTGAGAATATAGTAATGCTTCCCTGTTGGCTTTTGGTGTAAACAAATTTCTGCATAAGGAGCTCCTAAATCAGGGTTGTTGTCTTTCTAGTGTTTCTCAATGGATTTGTTCCTTTGCTCATCCTTATTAAATGAGGTGACCAAAATACAGACAACATACAGAATACCTTTTCTAGTCTTTTTCTACTGGTGTAATTATCTTTTCTGATTCTGTAAATCCTTCCTATATTATTGGTGTTCTCAAAACAAGTGAGTACTGACATTTGCATGGAGTTGCCTAACATGGTCATGTTTGTTGTTGCTAATTGGTACTTGCAGGTACCCCTATAAACAAGGATAGAGGTTTTTTTCCCCAGTATGTATAGCTTTAGGGACATTCAGCTTCTTCTGCCAATTTTATTACCTAGCAACAGGGATTTGCCATGGCTAGCAATCCTTCCTGATGCTTTCATGTGTACCTCCAACCCATGCTCAAGAAATGAGAAGCCTGTAACTGGGCTGAGATACTTCAGAAGCTCTTGTATAGCTGGAGACAAAAAACGTCCTGTGTGCAGTTGGGTTAACTGTAACTGAAGGAAACCCAGTTGATGAAGGGAATAAAGAGAGGGCAGATGCTTCCACACTGCTGCTATTCTCCATCTGCATCTGCAAATCCTACGTGTAAGCTTCAGAGAGCTCTGGGCTGAGGGTTTGTACAAGACACGTAGCATGAGACCCAGTGCCCAGAATAGCCTTTACCTGGGAGACAACAACCAGAAGTCTGGGTTCCTGGCATTAGTAGAAGTTAATTATGCTTTGCTACCAAATTTACTTATTCTGGTTCTTTTTTATTGCTAAAGATCCACTGGAAGCCCCCTGAAGAAATGGATTTTGTACTTTGGCTTGTAGCTTGTTAGATTTAGGCAACGTTAGTGATCAGTACAACCCTGGGGACTCAGGTCTTCAGCTTAAAACCACTCTGTAAGGAATATGACCTGGTGGTCTTTTTTTGCCTTTTAAGTCTTTTATCAGTTGATAATCTAAGATCTTTTCGTATAAATTTCATCAAGGCATCATGAACATTCCTAGTGGATTCTTTTGGAGATTCTACTCAACAAGCAGAAATCCTGTAAGTGCTCTTTGATACTAATGAGCAATCAATATCCAGTGCCTCATTAGGGCTTCCATGGACATGCCCTGTGACACAGCTAGAGCCACGTCAACTGGAGAGGCCTCTGAGCCTGAAGTGTGAATATCAGCCTCTCAGGTGATACAGGTGGCCAAACAGCTGTCCTTCATTGTACCTGATATCAGTGGGGGACAGCCACCAAAAAAGCACGTGTAACTGAGCTCTGGATGTTTTGTCAAGCTGAACCTTTATAACAACCTGCTTTAAATCTCTGTGCCTGCCTTAGTACCTCTCTTTCCCCCTCTCTCTCTCCCCCATGTTTTATGGTGCCAAGCATGGCGTCAGCATTTCGTTTACATAGAATGTCTTCTCCACACACAAAGCTAAATTTGAGTTAGTTTTAATACAGTAGGCAGTTGCTTTGTAATTTCCAATTTAGTTGATGCATGAAAACTGAGAGGTATCTGTTGTCATTCTTTGCAGAACCTTGCTGTGATTCTGATCCAGCAAAATCACAGCTGAACAGTTTTGCCAGCTTCAGCTGATTTCTTCTTGATGTCCTTTGACAGAAGGTAAGAATGAGAGCCTGTCTTTTGTTGGTGTTAACAAGACCTGAATAGATAGCAATGCAAGAAAACACAATCTTAGTTGTTATTCTCAGCAGAAAAAAAATCAAGTATGAAAGATGAAATGCCATCTGGGATAGAGGATATTTTGTTTTCCTATCTTAGCATTCTAAAGATAGGATGTTTGCTAACATTTAATAACAGCTTGATGTCAATGGAAAAGCTAGATGTCGTTTGACATAAGCTCTCATATAAATCAAGAAAAAATGTGTTTTAGGGAGACATTTCTGCTACCTGGCCAAAGCTGAGGCTTAGGATTACAGTGGAAGGTTAAAGATCATCGTAAAGCTGCTTTTTCTCCTCGCATGCTGTATAGCAGTACTTGAAACAAACAAACCAGTTCTTTTGCAGAGTCAAATATTTTGGCTATTCCACCATGTTCATTGTAAAGCAAGTGTAAAAATGACTTAATTACAGCAGAACTGATGGCAGATAGCTGTTTTTCCTCTCTTTTTTTTTTTTTTAAGATGCTGACAGAATACTTTTAACTTGAGGGATGAAGCTCTAGAAGGGAATGGTTTTAGATTCTGCTAAAACCTCCAGTGCCTTGGAGGCCTTTCTATACACTGTAGTGAGTCTGTGACTGAAAGCCACTTCTATAGAGAACCTACAAATCATCTGTGCTTTCTACTGCTCTGACATTTTCTCCAAAAAATACTTTGATATCATTTCCACATATCCTTCATCATGGGTATTTTCGTGCTCCCTGGGTGGCCAGGCAAACCTACTGGAAGGAAGGTACCATGAGTGCTACTTCAGAGCACATCTTGTACTTCTGGCCGTGTAAGTGCAGTTCATCTGTATGGATTTAACCCTCCTTCAGTAGTACAGAAGGTGATACAGTTTCTATAGAAGGGCAAGATGTACCTGCCCATGAGTGCTTTTCCATGTGTAGACATCCCTCTAGTGGGGTAAAAGCCATCGTATCAAAGAGGCTCAGTACTTAAAATAGAAACATTGCCAGATATTCTCAAATTGCTGCTATGTGAAAGGCCTTGTTGTACAGTGCACAGCAGGAAATGCTTTGCTGTTCAGGGGAAGTGCAGACTCATGCTTGCAAATCTCAAGCTAACGATCTCCATATTTATAAGAAACAATCCTTTAAAGATGTCTGTGATTTTCATTTACATTCAGAGCAACGTAGCAAAGTGATGCAATCTGTAGCTTTTCTTCTCCAGCAGGTGTAAGTTCTGTAAGGCTGTTGTTTCTTAAGGTTTTAAAAAGCAGCAAAGCGGCTGCATTAATCAGAGGGGTTTTTGAAAGCAAAGAAATATAAATTTCAGATGTTGAAAGAAAAACGTATGAAACTTCAAAATGCCTGACTGTACAGCAGCATAATGGGTGGCCAGGCCTCCTTGCAATTGGGTGTTGTGGATGCCAAAAGCTGAGAAGAGTGTGAGAAGAAATCAGACACATTCAAGAGGGGAAGAAAATGGTAATAGGCTGTTAGAAATAGAGAGGTCTCTTATAACCAGGAAAACCTTAAGCTGTAGCTTGTAGAAGCTTTAGGAGTACAGCAGGGAAATGGTTTATTGGAAATTCCTGTTCTTATGATTTTCCCTAGAGATCCACTTACACCCTCCTCTTGTGATTGCCTCCCTTAAAAGAAGGCAGCAGCCCCTCCTGAGTGAAAGAAACATCCTCTTCCACCTTCCTTCCCTCCAAACATTGAGGAGAGAGGAACAACAAACGTATCAGGGAGCAGCTCAAGAACAAAATTCATGGGGCATCAAATGAAGTGTGTGTGTGTGGTGAAGGGTAAGGAATAAAAAATAAAAGTACTTGAAAAGAAGTGGTGATACTTGAGTGAGAGACTCCCAGAAGTGCCCACTGTTTCCTTGAGGTATGCAGTGAGATGGTGGGTGCTGAGCCATGTTGCTCTGCTCGGGTCTTGTGAAGGACAAGCTTGGCAAAGGCCAGGAAGCTTGGACAAGGAGGTCTTGGAAGTTCCTGCAGCTTTGGGTGGGGTGAATAGAATTAAGATGTGACAGTAAAAACACAGCTGAATGAATGCAGCCTGTGTACTGAATGTTCTCGTGCTGTCTCCCTCTTTCTGCAGAGGAAACGTGAGCCAGGGGCCCTGTGAACTGCACCATGAACATAACTAGGTGGCTCTTTTGAAGATAGAACTCTAGAAAAACCTTTTTTGCACCTTCTGCACTTCCACTGTGATTCTCTTAGTTCAAAATCATGCTTTTCTAGTTGCTTCTTTGCAAAATAGAAACAGTATGGAAAAACTTGAATTCTTAGCCATGCATAATACATAGGAAATCATTTCAGGCACAATACCCAGGCATGCATATTTCTCAGTATTACAATTTTGAAAAAATGTTTTATTCATCCTTTAAAAAGGAGTGAGTAAAATGTCTTTATGTTTTTAAATCTGCACAGTACATCTGAAAAGCTCTCAGCATATCACATGCAGCAGCTAGGAAACTAGATCACGTGAGTTTTGAACATACATTGTTCATTCCACTGGCATACATAGGCTCAGACTCTTGCCTGGTTTAAGGGTAAGCTTTCAAGGAGCGAGAACTCAGGTTTTAAAACAACTTATGTCAGTTACTTAATTGCTAAATGACCTTTCCTAGATTTGCTGAATCACTTCAGCCCATGCACCACTCATCAGTACTTAATAGATGCTACTTGATTTTCAGGTACTTAGCTCTGAATTCAGCTCATCTCATACAGCATCTTCCTAGAGCTGTTATTACCATGAAGGATTCCCAGCTTATTTCCCATTGGCAGAATGGAAATGGATAAAACCAGTAAGTTAAATCCTTAGCTGCCTCAAATCATAGAATCATAGAATTGCTCAGGTTGGAAAAGACCTTAAGGTCACCAAGTCCAACCACAGGCTAACCATGCTGCCCTAATTCTAACAACCCACCACCAAATCGTGTCCCTGAGCACCACATCCAGATGGTTTTTAAACACACTCGGGGGTGATGACTCAACCATCTGCCAGGGGAGCCTATTGCAGTGCTTAACAACCCTTTATAAAGAAGTTCTTTCTGATATCCAACTGAAACATGAAATGTACCAGGAGACAACAATCAGAAAAACCCACTTTTGTTTACTTTAAGCTCAGATTTTTGTTTTGCCTCAATGGCAGGAAGTTTGGGAGAGTGGCCTTTAGAACCAGAGGGTCAACTCCTGATTCAGCTGAGGCTGGGCGTGAGGACACGCCACTTGTAGAGCTGGGGGAAGCAAGCATCCCACAGGTTGTGGTTTTCTACAGATGAGAAGAGATTCTTCTGCAGTTCTGACTGATTTGTACTGCTTGTCACGTAGGTATGGACTGATCTGGTGGATGCATGTTGTGCACCAGCAGTGTTTTAGGTAACCATCCCCCATGGTCTCTACCTGTGAGCTGTAGACATGCTGGGTCAGCAGTGCATATGACAAGCAACTTTGGCCTGATTCAGAATACAAGATGTCTTTCCCATATATAATCATAATTTCCTATTGTTGTAATTGGAAATAAAAGAACAGTAGCCCCTTAAATTTATAGTTACCTCATCAGCCTCAAATGCAAGCTCATAAGCTTAAACTGTGAGGAATTTTCTCCCATTCAGGCCCATATAAAGCAGTATTCTCATGGCACACTTCAGTCAGTTGTTAAAAGTTCTGTCATCTGATCTCCCTGCAGCATCTCTGAAAAAAGTGCTAAGCAAGATCTGGTGGAATAGGGTTAAGGGTGCCCTACTGGCAGTGTAAACTAGGTAGTTTTTAGTGCCTGAGCACAGTGTTTGCTTATCTGTGAGCCCTGCAGAACATCTTAGTCATGAAATAAGAAGCCGAAAATACTCTTTTCAGCTTTGCAGTAAGGACACATAGAATTAGCACCAGCAAGCAGCTGCTCTCTTGTTCCATTAAGGCTGCCTTGCCTCCATTTTCTAGACATTGATGGACAATCTTCAGCATCAGCCTTGGCTCTTGAGCCAATTCATCACCACTTCTGTTCTTCTAGAATGATAGTAGGCTTAGGTGTTCATTGTATGTGCATAGTATTTCCAAGCTCTAGTTTGCAAACTGGGGACTGGAAATGCAGTTCCTTCTCACAAGAGAGATGGGAGTATCTTGTAACAATGTGACACAAAGAACTGAATGCTTCATCATATGGTTCATAACTTCTACAGCTTAATCTGAGTGTTGTACAAGGGGAGTCATGAAACTTATTGAGGTGTGATTGCAAGATACAGGAGAACTCTTGAGAAAGAAATGTCTACAAATATGTTAAAGGCTAATAAATAACAGACAAATATTTCTCTACCTAGTCTCTTCAAAGTGTGAAGGTCCGGAAGACACAGGGAAGTCATTGCTCATTAAAGAGAACAAGTCAGGGAGTTGAAGTTCCAGCTGATGTCTTTTCTTATATGAAAGTTCACAAGTTCTATTTCACTCTAGCTTCAGAATTGTTCTTGCTGACTTTCTCCATTGAAGTGCGTTGCTTGAAACTTGATACAGTGGGAGAAGTAATTATAAGTTTGACTCAGTCACACAGGAGCTGTGTCTGATCGGATCTATGGCTGTTCAATATTCATTTCTCATCTTCCTTTTGCACAGTCAAAGGACACCATTTATTTTTACAATTGTATTGAGATATTTTATGGATGTTTATCAGGTGAGCTATTTAGTTGGAATCTTTTCACTGTACCGAGGAGCTGGTCTTGGTCAATCTTTCTATGCAAACACATCGAATTCAGACCTGAAGGCAGAATGATACTTCATGTAGTCATGTTGCTTAGTATACAGCTGGATGACAGTCAGATACAATGAGAAGGGGAGCACAGGAATCTATAAAGTACAGCTGTGCATTGCATGGGATCTGAGACTGTCACCAGGAGGCGGAGAGTTGCCAGCTATGTGCCCTGCAGCCCTGCATTTTTCCTGCTGAGCTGCTTGCTTTTCTGCCCATCACCTGCACCCAGCAGGTGAGCACACAGCACTGAAGCAAACCAGGCTTGCTCCCAGCCAATCGGCTTGGGTGCAGTTGGGTACTTAGTTCTTATCTAACGCAAGAGTAGTGCTGACTCCTGCTGCCCAGTAATGGGCTGTTGTTCCTCCACAGGCACAGTATGAAAAGGCAAACTTGCTCTAGTGTGTATGGCAAGCAGAGCAATCTGCTGAGCCACCTGGAAGGCCTCTATTTTTAGGCATTTTCCTCAGTGGTTGTAATCTGAATTGACAATTGTATTGCGAGCTAAATGCACTGCACACTGGGTAGCGATACCTCTAGAGTTGTGTGAGCTGCTGATTGTTAACAGAGAAACAAGGCCTTCAGTGGGAGCCAAGTTGGCCTTTTCCAAGCAGGAGAAGAGGCACAGAAGTTTGATTAGTACAGGACTTGCATGTGAAAGCCAGAGCTGGTCAGCCATAACAGCCAGTTAGTCAAAGAGGGCAAATGCACAGTGTTTACATTTTATCTGTCTGGGTGGCCCTGAGATGAATTCTGTTCTGTACTTGCACAGGCACAAATGAGCATGCAGCCTGAACACTGCTTAAGCTGAGTACCTAAAGCCTAATATGAAGCCAAAGCTGTATTGTTATTTCTAAAAGAATTTGACAAAAGTACTGCCAATAACCATTATGACTGTATTGAATTCTGAAGTGATTTTATCAATATGCTCATTCATTTGCATGTGCTTTATTTTGAATTAATATACATTAGACTGTACAGCTTTTGTTATGTGCATCAGCCATGCCCACATACTTGCCCAGTCATATTACACAGCTGACTTCTTGTTTTGGCAGTTGCTATTTTTATAAGTAGGGGTAGACTTACTTCGGAATGTGCTTGTTCCCCTTGAGATAGGACTAGGTGTTGGCCTATAGCACTTCTGCAATAATAACATGCACTGTGCAGCTGCCTTGGATTTGCTGAAAGGAAATCCATGCATCTTCATGCATCTCTTCCTCACTGAAGAGTGAGAAGCATTAACTGGCTAAGGCCAAGCTTCCAGGAGAGTGTCCAATCCTGATATGAACTCACTAAATATTTGAAAATGCAGCATCTCTGCTAGTTAATCACTTTGCTTTCCATGTGCACTCCCTGTGCATCTCCCTCTTTCTTGGAGACATTTGGTTCTTTGGTGTGTGTTCTTACGATCTTCATGAAGCTCTTTAGTTGTTAGTATAATGTCTTTTCATAATCACCTCATCTCTTGATCCCCTTTCATGATAAATTAAAACTACATTAAACTCTTTCTTCATGCATTTTTCCACACATCTTCCCACTTCCTTTCCACTCCGCAGTTGCTTATAGACCATGGTCACAACAGCTCTGAGAGCTCATGGCAGCAGCTCTTTTCAGCTTTGTCAAGAACAACCCCCTGATCTATAGCTATTTCTGTGTTTGTTTCTATATGCACAACTTTGCATATTGCTGTATTGAAACATTGTTAAATCATTTACCAGCGTGCTGTGTTGTACTAACAGGGAAATCACTACTTATGAGGGCACATCCAAAGGTAACGACTCCTATTTTATTACGCTGACCCACAGTGCCAGAGGCAGATGTTGGTGGTACAGCAGTGCAGGTTGAACCTTCCTGCCAATATTCTGTTGCATTTTGTTGCTGTGTGACAGCAGAGGGGCACTCTGACAAAATGATGTCTGACATGGAAGTGTATATGAAGCAAAGATGTGGAATTTAATTCCTCCTGTGGAAAAAATGGCACCCACTGATGCTTCTGAATGTTTCTGGAGACCAAACAGTGGATGTGAGCGCAGTGAGGCAGTGAGTGGTGCATCTCTGCTGGTACAGATTTTTCTGAATGCAGCATTCAGGCTCTTGTTCATAGCTGGCAAAAAAGGCACAGCTAATGGTGGTGACTGTGTTTAAATATATATAAAGCGTATAAAATATGTTTTGCAGCTGACAATGTGCTCTGTCAAACAGTGTTATTGGACTCGTTGTACTTTCCATGGGAATCTACAGGATGCGTTGCTTTTGGAGCAACCTATGTAGTATTTTGCCAATGTGTGTGTCGTTCACAAAAGGAACTGGCAAAGATTTTGCTAATAAGTGGATCCTCAGGAAAGTAAGTCCGTGTTCTGTGTATTTGTGTGTGCATGTGCATTTGTTTGCTCTGTTATCAGTATTAAATGTTGGACTCAGAGCTGTGATTTCTGATCACTTTTTCCCCATGTCAACTTTGAGACATGGGGAATGTCTTAAATGAGACAGATGGGACAAATGTCCCTGGCAATCTGATTTCCTTTTCTTTCCTGCCGTATTTTAAGAGTAGGAAGGTCTAATTTCTGCTCACAGTTGTGGTCCTGCAGGAAGCTATGTGGTGAAACTGCTACATGGAAAATCTGTGTGATCCCCAGAAAGGAGCATTAGCTAAATTTGTTGGGTTGGTGTATCACTGGAACCAATGGATGCAGTCTGGGTGGTAGTTTGGTTTTTTTTTATAGTTGTGAACAAGGGTTTACTTTGATTCTATTCAATCAAATTGTATCAGTCCTTCTTTGGTCTGAAATATTGTCAGAACCTCTGTATTCTGTATCCTCCATCTAAAGACAGACATGCATTGAGTTTAAAATGCTTCCCACTTACGTAGTGTTCAGAAGGCTGGCAAACAGGAATATTGGCCAGCAATTTGAACTGCCTGTAGTAATTCTATTCTTCACTATGCATATATGGCCACAATATCAAGATAAGTCAATAGAACGCTTGTCTGTTCTGTCTCAGACACATTTGTTGAACAAATATGTGCAGTCATATCTTGAAAAAGGCTGAAGGCACTTTGTGCCTATTGAAGTACAGAACTGTTTTTACAAAGTGGAGGGAAATTACAGGGTAATTAATAATTGCTCTGGCATTATGGATGCAAGGGCAAGTGTAAAGATAAGGCAGCCATGAGACAGCTAACAATGAATGAATCCTAGAATGCAGTGACAGTGGAAACTGAGGGATCAATCTCTTGTTTGTTGGCAAACATTCTCTGTACAAGAAGGTTCCAGATAGTTCTCAGCCAGAAAATGGAAATGTTACTGCCCTGTTTGATGTTCACAAAGAGAAGCAATGCTTAAACAAATTCAGTTGTGTTCCGTATGGGAGGGGATGGAGGGCAGTGGGAGGTGGTAGGTTATAACCATTTCCTAAGTACTGCTACATTTTTCTGTGAGTTCCTTATCAATTACAAATCTACCTCCAGCAGTGATGCTTATTGCAGTGGTGGAGAAGGTCAGGAACTTCTACCAAGCAAAATACTATTTCATTCCCAACTGAATGTCTATTTCTAGGTACTGGAGTGAATGGTTCCAGTCAGTCAGATGCATCAATGCCAACTCACCAAACAACTGTAGCTGTGCAGAAACCCAGGATAACTGCTGTACGCACTTTAACCCTACCTGTCAAAGCCATCAATAACTCAGGGAGAGGAGATTTCCTGAGGGATGTGGAAACTTCTCCCTTGTGTAACATGATTAATTCTGACTGTGTTGACATAAGGTTATTGAACAAAATTTCCTGTTCAATGGGCAAACTTTTTTCCAACAGCAAGCCATTATGGAGGTGTGTAATATCCTCCTGTTGTGTGCTAAAAAGCCACACCAGGGTCACATAAAAACAGCTCAGGTTATGTGCATTAAAAATTAGAGAAGCATCTGTGAACTTTTGCTTTTTGTATAGCTGCAAAACAATTTGCTGCACGTTCCCTCTGTCTCTTCAGTCCCTGTCTCTGTTCATCAGTGGCAGCCAGCCATTTGTCTCTCTGTGCTTTGGAATTTTGATTTGTGCTCCTCTATGGCTGTGTGCTCTGGTTCCCACTCAAAGACAGTGTTGTAATAACAATCACACTGCACATTTTAAGCACTTAACAGAAAGTGACAGTATTAGAGCATCCAGCCTATTACAGGTACAAATGTGTGTGTTTAGACTTAGGAACTGTTCTTTGAGTGCTTGTTGCTTTATGCTGATTACGAGGAGAGATGAGTAAACGACTGTGAGCACATTTGGATGTCTGCAGCATAGATCTGATGAGTTATAGAGATGAATGATACATTCACCAGGAAGTGTGTGTGTCTGTGTGCAGAAATATGTAGTGGGCAGAGGAAAAAAAGGATTAGAGAGCTCTTTCTGGTCATGAGGTACAATGGCCATCAAGTTTTTGTAGCTGTTCCATGAATGCTACGGCTGCATCAAACTTGATCAAATTTATATTAACGTTGCAGGCCTGTTATTTTTTTTCACTGAAGAATGGTTTGTATTTAAAATCACTTTGAGTTGTACAAATAATGTTGTTGTCCTCTAGAAAGCGAGTGAGGACCATGCAAATGTGATGGGTTTGCTTCAGCTGTAAGGTGCACATCATCAGCAGGTAAGAGACAGGCATTATTCGTGTGCTCCAAGCACTGCTGGAGGATACTTTGAGGCAGGGTAGTGGATGTAGTGTGGGTGTTGGTATTCCCATTGAATTCAGTAAGATTTAAATGTGCCTTAAAAGGGCTTGAATGGTACACAAAGGTAGGCTCACCTTGGACAGTAGTTGTTTGTCTGTTGCTCTGTTAAGCTTAGTTAGGTCAGTGGAGACTTGCAGCTATTGAAAGCTGTGGAGCAGTAACTGTTTCCTCTCCTATGAAGTTCCAAAATCCTGCTTTAGCACCTGATGGAAAGCTCTTCCTATGACTCACAAAGGCTTTACTTTTCTTTCTGTCAGTTTCTGGCAGATACGTCTTGATGGACATAATGGTGTGTCCTTCTGGAAACAGCAGATAGCTGGAAACACTGTTTTCTACTATTCTGATGCCCCAGGAGGACTGCATGCATCTGCACAAAGTACCACAGCAGTTAACAGGGTTGGTATGATTGCAGGAGCTCTCATTACTGTCTGACTGTGTAGATTCCCTTGGAAGAGTTTATTGCTTATAATGTCATAGTAGCAAAGAGTGCTTAACATAGCACAGAGTCCCAGCCAAGAAAAAGAACTGTCTGTTCCTACCACCTTGTTTGTGTACTGGACATTTAATGAGAATGTAGAGAGTGAAGAATGAAGAAATGTTGTACGTTTCCTTGCTGCAGATGTGCTACGTGTATGATAGATTTTGGAGTCTATTTACTCTCTGAATCAATGCCAAAGCTTTCTAGAAATATCAAGCACCTTAAGAGGTTATCAGTTCAGATACTGTGGGAGGAATTAGCAGTCTTATGGTTACTGGAAGAATGGCATTAGAAAACTCATTGTTAATACAGTCTCAAAAACTCAGTGTAGAGAGCCATGGGAAAGGCCATTTGAGAATATATTTGGTCATCCAAAAGCCAAGAATTAGGCTATGGGTACAAACTAATATTCACAATCTGCATGACTGCTAGATAGAACTTACGTGCCACAAATTCTTCAGTAACAAATAATGTATGAACCCCATGAATGTGGGAACAACAGCATTTAATTTCGTATACTTGTGCTGTTGTTTGAGAATCTCCATTTTACTTGGGCAGATCTTACAGGTCAAATAAGATTTTTTTTCCTGAGTAAAAGTTTAAATTCTAAGTAAATTTCAGCTGTCATTTCAAAGAATAAATAAACACGTTGGTCTCACATAGCATTGTAATTGGAGCTGTAAGCAGACCTTTAAAAATCAGTGTTCTCAGTCCTTAAGTGTTTGGTAAGTTAGGACAATCAGATGTTATTTCCAGTGTTATTGTTAGTTTAGAATTTCATGGAACTGCATTTATTTGGCTGATCTGTTTACAATATAATCTTTGGCACTGCAATTGGTAATGCTGTGCCTTCTGCTCAGGAGGTCTGAAGATAGAAGTTTTATAGCTCAATTAGTACTTTTGCTATTTTTGTGTGATTTGCAATTGCTGAGGGCTCTTTTCCTGCTCTCAGCAATGTTTGGGGCCATTTGTGTTTTACCCTGTGCAACAAAGCACCCCAGGCCTAAAGAACCTGCTGGGTTGTTCTCAGAAGCACCAACGTGATGATTGCAGAATGTGTGGCTCTAAACATGGACTTTGGTGTTCCCTACATCTGTAAAGACAAGCACGTAGTTAAATGCTGGCCTGATATTTTTCATCAGCTTTGGTGACAAAAATAAGCATTAGTGGCACAACTTATTTGAAATACAGTAATTTAATCTTTAGTTTTTTGCATCAAGACCATCTGGAAGGCAAGCCCTCAGCCACGCCATTAACCTGCCTTCAGCAGAAGAGCAGCACTGGTGGCTGCTTAATTTGCAGTAAATCTCTTCCAAATGAGAGTTGACTTTCATTCTGAGTATATGGAGTTTGACGTTGCTGTCAGTTTTGTGTGTAGATACTCAGCAATGTATCCCATCCCACCAGTGCAATTCCTCTGGTGTTCTTCTACTGAATCAGATTTTAAAAAAAATAAGAATTGTCCTACCTTCTGGCAAAGCGTGAGGAATTGGCATTGTTTTTTCAATCACAGACTCATAGAATGGCCTGGGTTGCAAAGGCCCACAATGCTCATCCAGTTCCAAGCCCTGCTGTGTGCAGGTCACCAACCAGCAGCCCAGGCTGCCCAGAGCCACATCCAGCCTGGCCCTGAATGCCTGCAGGGATGGGGCATCACAGCCTCCTTGGGCAGCCTGTGCCAGTGCCTCATCACCCTCTGGCTGAAAAACTTCCTCCTCATATCCAACCTGAACCTCCTCTGCCTTGGTTTAAAACCATTCCCCCTTGTCCTGTCACCATCCACCCATTAAACAGCCGTTCCCCCTCTTGTTTATATGCTCTCTTCAAGTACTGGAAGGCTGCAGTGAGGACTATTGAATCCTTTTTGTCCTGTGCACGACTCTGGTAGAAATTATGTATTTTTTTCCGTCTCAGAGCTTGTCAGTTGAGGCAGTTTAAATATTTAACAGTGCAGTTAGATCTCAACTCTTTGAGTCTCAAAAAGATATTCTCTAATGGAGCACCTTGCAAACATCACATACTCACTTTGCTGTGTGTTTTGGGTGGTGGTAGCGGAGCATGATAACGTTTCCAGATATAAAAAAGCACCAAATGAACGATTACACTCCTCGTTTATTGTAGGTCTTTTGTTTTTGTAAGCCTGGTTTAAAACACTTGAATGGGAGTACAATGCTAGAGTTGAGATTATTTCTGAGGAGATACTGAAGCTGTAGATTCATTTCTGTGCAGAAGTCTGAACATCAGCAAGGCTGTGAGGGCATCCTTGTGCTTGTGAAGTACGTGGTAGGGGAGCATGAAGAGAGGGTAGGTTGATCAGGTGAAAAATACTCCTTAATGTTATTAACTTGCTTTGTCTTGGAGCAGTGATGTAGGCCAGCTGAAAATGTTGAGGTGCTGTACTCAGACCAGTTGGGTACAAATCTTGTCAAAAAAATAGTGCAAGGCTAATAGAAACCTTAAACAAACCCCAAAGAAGCCCAAAAGCTTCATATCAGTGGTGAGAAACAAGAGGAAAATATATAGTATGGAGAACGTTTTTTATCAGTGTGATTATCAGTGGGACGCCCATTTGTCCAAGGCTAATCATCATCATCAATTACAACTTTTCTCCCCAGAGCTGTTTACCATTTAAAAAATCAGTTTCCAGAGCTGTGTGTACTAACAACGAAAATGAGACAGGCAACGAAAACTGACATTTTACCCTTCGGATACAGAGAAAAGGGACCTGATAGTGGTAGGGAATGCTATTTTAGGAGCATTACTGCTGTCCCACTTATTCACTGGCCTGATCTATCCATCTACCTTTCAAAGACCTGTAACAATGGCAGGAAAAAGCCTTTAGAAATGTATGCGTGTCTGCTCGTGTTTAATTGGTGTGTTGGGTGACTGAGCTCAAAAGACTTTTTCCTTGTCAACCTCTGTCCCTGCTCCTGCGCTGCTGTGAGCGGCGCTCCTCGCCGGTTCCTGCTGTGTGTAACACAATGCTCCAGCACAGCTGCAGAAGACTTTGGGTCCCTCTGCTGTATGCTGCTGTCACTGACAGCAGGAAGGACGGTCAGCGCTGTTGAAAAGCATAGATGCACATAGTGCCTTCTTTTTTAAAAACGCTGCAGGAGAAGATGCTGTTCTTTCTAACTGCCGAGAAGAATTTGAGTCCTTCAAGGACCAGAATCACCGACCTGCCTAAACCCTGCACCACACAAGGCTGCCGAGGCTGTTGGCTCATTTGATCTGGTTTACATTGTCCATCAGATGAAACTGGAAGTCACTGGGGCTCGGTGCATGAATCCTGACCTTCCTTTTGGCTAGGTAAACTTCAGAGCAAGGAAAGCAAGTGGTGTGTGAGTGTGTGTGCCAAAAAACCCTATGGAGTTAGATCTGTTCTGACTGTATCCGCATATGCATCCCAGTGTGGTAGTTAAACTTAATGTGCTTTGCTTCATAACTGGCGTTTAGACTGGAAACGAGGATAGTGTAGCCTTGGGGAAGTCATGAAACTGTGTATGGCACTGTTTGCAAGTTTGGGAGAGTATTCTTCCTCGAAGGGCAAGAAAAATCATGTCAAGTTTTCTGGAGGAAGACTGCTGTGAAAGTGAGCATCATTGCTGTTTGTGTGCTTAAAATGAGTGTAGATTGCTAGGAGTGCCTCAGCATTAGCAATGTGTTCCTCACTCTGTTATACCAAGGTTTTATAGTTGCATTACTTCAAAATCAGTATAATATGAAGCCAAAGCAATCTGTGGAATGGAAGCACACTTCAGTGCACACGCTCATCCTTGGATGCCTTCAGACAGGGATACATCTCCTTGGGAGCAGGTGGTGTCTGTGCTGTGAAAAGCTTAACGTGGGAAAGTGAGGCACAGCTGTCCTTCAGGTTACTCACCTCCCTAAAGCTTGTACATCTTTTTAAAGCCACAATACTTCCACTGCACATGTATGACTTTAGTAATAGTAAATATCTAACAGCCAGGGAGAACTCCAGGCTTTCCCACATCACAGCTCAGGCAGAATGAACTTGTCCTGTCCTTGCATGTGAATCTCTAAAAAAGGCAGACGCTTGCTGTTATTCTTCCAGTTCTTAATATGTGAGCCAGTTTTTACCCAGGAACTGATCTGAAATCATTTAACGTTCTCTCTCCAATAATCAAGGTAAAGCACTACTGGTATGAGCTAGATTTGTTCTTGAGCCTCTGGTTACCAGTTATGTCCGAGGTCAGTCCAGGAAAGCCAGAACAGCTCAGGAAGGAGGCTGGAAACAGGTATGTTCACAACAGGGTGCCCAATCCCAAGTCTAAATGGAGCTCAAGGAGCACAGAGCAATAGCTGATAGGACAGTTCAAGTCTGCTGGGGCACTGAGGACTCTGATCCCAGGAGCTGAAAGATGAAGTAATGGTCTGTCTTTGAAGGGTGGATGCTTCTTTCCTGTCTCCTTGTGGAGCACAGTGCTGGAAGCATTGTGAGCGCAGAGTTGTTGTTCCCTTGATTAGAGAGAAATGAAACTATGAAAGCCAGTCTCAGCCTGACCATTGCAAGCAATTTATGGTAAAGCAATTCTCTTATTTTCCAAAGCATCATCACAAGCCAGTTTGAAGTTCAGGATCTTGATCTATTTCTTTAATTGTTGTTTCCTGCAAATTCACAAGAGGAACACATAATAAATTACTCTTCTTCAGGCTTGGTTTGGTGTCCGAAACACTGCAGGCAGAAAGAGATGTCACATCACTGTTACGGTGGCAGTGAAGGATGATCCTTCCCCCACTCTCAACTTTAGTCATGAAAATTGCACTGTTGCACTGTGTTAGCCTGTGATGTGTGCCAACTGGCATTCATTAAGCAGCAGTGGAGAATTGGCATCTAACCACATATAATTTACTAACCAACTATTAGAAACCTTTCTAGAAAAGAAACCCTACTTCTTACATACAGCAGCTCCAGGTGGGACTGTGTCATCTTTTTTAATTCCTAATTATTTTTGAGGCATCCAAATAGCTGACTTATTTGCTAGCCTCTCTGGAGCCTTCATCTCTTACAGGCTGCTGGGTGAGCTGCTGTTGAGCTGTCCCTTTTGACGTTGCTTCAGAGCCTCTGCACCGCAGGATACTTTGTTCCAATTCATGAGCAGAATATTAGGCTGGACCCCAGCGGAGAGATTCTGTGTTTCAGTCAGATGCTACAACTGCTCCTCCCATGCAGAAGCTCTGAGAAGTTGCTCCTTGAGGGAGAAGCCTTGTCTTCCCATTTGGTGGCATTGTTGTGAGGTGCTGTTTACTGTGAGTCCTGTACCTTGGGCCTGCCTGGAGCATTGTATCTACGATAGGTATTTTGAAATATTTTGCATCAGAATTTTGAGAATAAAAGGCAGTCTGGTAATGTTTCATGCTGCATTTTAGTCATCTTTGTATTCCCCGCGTTGGCCCATTCTCAGTGAGAGAACTTTGTGCTAATTTTGCACTATTCCTGCAGAAACCTCTTTTCTGAGTGAGCTGCAAAGGGCTGTGATGTGTAGAGGTGGAACTTGGGATATAGATGCAATCAGGAGCTCTGTCTTTCTTAGACCTGACAAAGTCATCTCAGGAACATTCACTCTGAGTCTCAGCCTCTTGTTTTTGATTTTTGATAGTTTTCTGCTTTTGACTGCTGAGAAGAGTCTGAAGGCAAGGATTTCTTCCTCTGAGGTACCATGATCACTTAGGAGCCTATCAGTCTTTCTCTTCCTTTTTGAGAGAAGTGTGCCCTGCTCTTACCTCCAGTTTGCTGAGTTGGAGGGAAAGCAGCTGCTTAAGTTATAGCTTGCATCCCCCCAAATAAACCAATGCAGTCTTGTACCAGTCTGACCCAGTCGACACCTGATGGCCCAAGAGCAGAGCTGCAGAATCTTTTTGTTTTATCAAGACGTGTAATTTCGGAGAAGAGGATATAAATAGTAATGAGTAATTGGAGTTGTGGTTAGCAGAGGACATGATATTCCATCGTGCCAGAAGCAGGCTTTGTTGTCTATAGAAATGCAGCAATCCTCTGACCCAGAGAACAGATCTCTTCACTGTGTATGACCTACATTGAGAGGTTTCCTACAAAACGACTGCGGTGGGGATTTTATCTTAAAAGATTCATGAAAATCAGTCCCAAGACAGGTCTGTTTAATGTTTCCCAATTGCAGCAGCATCTTCATAGACTTCATTCCTGTTGTTCAGTTAACACCTTTGAAGTCCTTACTAGTCAGTGATCCCTGTCTGGCTTGCCCCGTAACTCTCCTGCCTGAATCCAGGGACAGGCAGTTCTGTCACTCTCTCTATTAACCTCACAGCATTTGCTTCTGAGTTACCACAACAACAAGGATTACGTGACAAGCAGATGAAGAACCAGTCAGATAATGGAGTTTTTAAAGTGAGGATTACTGTTGCTGAAGATGTAATGGCCTCTTTGATGTGTTACTATCTATAGCATAAATCCTTCTCAGTCTCTGGACTATTGACCTGACACACTGAAAAGGCTCCTTTGCAGCCCCTATTGTCCAAAGAAAGGGAAAAGCTCTGAGCACAGACATCTTCAAGGCACAGGAAAAACACAAGGCCAAGAGATAAGCTTGGTCATTTGAAGGCATTTGATTTCTTTGAAGCACAATCCCAACCTTTTACCTGAAACTGATATCCCGATTTTATCTGTGCTGCTTTTTCTCTGAGGTGTGCACTCAATACCTTGTGATTTCTATAGATATCCCAAGCTGATCTCGACAGGGCCAGAGCAGCAGCCTCGTGAATCAGTGTCTGCTGAAAAGAACTGTGTAATGAGATTTTGGGAAAAGCAGTTGTCCCTGACACTTCAGTGGTTGTAGCTCTTGGTGTGTCTATGGGCCTCATATGTTACGAGTGGAGACACAAATGCTGCTCAGGAATAAGCAAGTAGCTGGGTTTTAGAACAACTGGATTCTTTGCTCTTGGTTTGGGAGATAATAATGAGAATGGAATAATGTGTAGAAAGGTGAGAATGTTTCTTGTTCTGCCCATAACATCACGCTAACGCCCTGCAAGGCTCTAATGTGTCCAGAGCTTTCTGAGTGCCGCAAACGTGAGTTGTTTGCAGTTTCATCCTAAGATCTCTTAAGTTTTTGTACAGATTATTATCAGGTTCATAATGTTCTGAGGAAGTTGGGGGATGTAATTCTTCCTGTTTTACAGATACGAAACAAAACTCCTTCCTGAATTAGAGCACCGTTATCTAATTGTATACAGACTTGTGAAGACTGCATGCAGGAGCTCCAGGTGTAGCTGTTCTTCACACACACAAACACACGTGCTGCCCGACTGTGAGAGACCACTATGGGATCTGTGGCAATTAACAGGTGTTGGACCAGATTTAGTATGTGAGTAAAAGAAAAGTGAGGGGTGAGGCTGAAGGGTGCATCTCAATGGATGTTGCTTCCTCCACTGCATTCAAGGGCTGGCACATGGCAACTACCAAGAGTGGGATTAATTCAGGTGCCTCTTCATCCCAGTGCTTTATCATTGCTGTCATCATGAGTCTCTATTCCATAGCAGATGCTGTCATACCTCCTACTTGTGCTAACACACTTACGTCACACTGCCCAAGATCATAGAGGCTGGTGCTTCCTTTTTTCTGGATAGTTTGTTTTTGCTTCTTTGCAACTATGCACTCCAAAGGGCTGTCCAGCACTTTGCAATAGATGAAGTGTACTTGTGCAGTGGGCTGAGAGCATTTTCCACAGCAGCCTTGCTTTCCTTTTCCATACTCTGGTTCTGGATATCAAAGCTGTTCAGGCATTTGTGCTGAAGACCACTTCCACAAGTGCAAAGCTTTTTTTTTGTCATTGTTTGCATTGTTCATGATGCAGCAGCATCTCACTGTGTCAGAAAGCTCTCTTTGGGCTTTATCCAATGCTGCCTTTCCTCCTTCATTTCCTTTCCCTTTCTTCCCATTATAGCTTTTCACAACAAACTAAATTCCTCTCCCTCCTGCCCTATTGCTGCTGGTTATCGTGGGCCCCCAGTCATTGCTGAGCTAACCTATACATACAGTGTTTTGCACATTTCATCTTTCTTCACAAGTCAGTCCCTTTGGCTCCCTGATCACTTGTATTGCTTTTCTTCAAACTCCTTGTAAAATCCTTATTGACTTCTTGTCAGTATCCTTACGATGATAAGAGAGCTCATCACAGAACACACGTTACGCATGCAATTTTACCACAGTGGGAAAGAAGACATTTTACTGCTTCCTTGTTTCGTAGCACAGCGCTGCTGCAGCATTCCCTCAACACTGCTTCTTCCTTTTCTCTTTTTACTGATGCTGTTTGTCCTAAGGCCTCAGGCTTTGCTCAGGGTTATGCACAGCATGTAAAACTTTGGGAAGCTCTTGGGCACACCAGGCTGGTTGTTTGCAAGCCCCTGGGGCAGTGGCAAAGCTTATTTGCAAAACTTTATGCACACGTTCTGGATTCTGCTGTGTGAACTGGTGTCTTTCAGCTGGGGCTGTTCTAAATGCTGTCTGTTACACAAACAACGAGGTGCAGCAGTGCAAGTGGAAAAGGAATAGAGGGAGCAGTGTTGTAATAGAGAAACATTGGTATATTGAACTGGGTTGGTACTTGGGGAACCATGGCCCTACGCTGGCCTTCACGGCATGACTGGGTGAGCTTGACGAAATCACTGTCCTGACCCGACCCTGCAACTGCTTTCTAACCCATGATCTACAGCATGAGCTCTCCGGAACAATGGCTGCCTGTTGAGGTGTGTTTTATGCAGTGCCTGACACAACAAGGCCTGATTTTAGCTAGGATTCTCCTTTAGATCACCATGATGAAGCCCGCTACAACAGAACAAACTGCAGAAATACAGTGCAGTGATGGCCCCCTCACTGAGTTATTTGAGCTGCGATGGATACGAGTTCCACAGGCTCTGATGAGGACAAAATTGGCAGCGAAACAAATACAAATAGTCTGAAACATTTAGGAGCTGAGATGCACTGGTACTGGAATAGATGGACTTAAATTGGCCACGTGTAAAATTTAGGCTGAATGTAGGAAAAGAGCTTTCTAAGCATCAATCCAAGTACGTTCTGAAACAGTTTTTCACTAAGGAAGTTGAAAGCAAAAGACCTAACTTCCTGTCATCATTAAAAATGCCCTATTTATAAAGTTCATTAGTACTTGCCTAACACTTTATTAAGACATGGGTAAGTCACGAAATGTAGGGGTAGATTCCTATTCCATGTCTTCTTTTGTTGCAGTTATTCCAGCTTTTCATCTGTTCTCCATTCTTCTACAGTTTTGTCTATTCTTTTTAGCTTTAACTTCTCCAGTTGAACTTCATTGAATTAACTTCATTAAGAGTCTAAAACAAATTGGTGAAATAAACTAGGTCCAGAGAAGAGAATTTGTCCATTCTGAACCCTAGGAACTGTGGCTTCACAGCAATGACTTTTAACTGGGCTTCTGTCTGGAGTATATTGCTGTAATGATAACTTGTTCTTTGATTGCTTCAGTCCGCTTAAGGAGGCTTGCAATGTAAATGTACAAGCAAATGCACATTCTTTACTATCAGAGGAGTCAAGCCCCTGTTCCCCTGCCTGCCAGCCTTTGGTTCATGCAGCACACTTGCTTGGACTTGGCCTGTTTCTTAAATAGGTCAGTTAATATGTAAAGTGGAACCTTAGCTAGTTATCGCAGGTGAGAAAATCGGCCTCTTGGGTTTCAGCACAGTCTGCTGATACAACCTGGTGGGAAAATGACTTCAGTGTAAAAAGCTACTTTTGTGAAGGAACAAAGGAAAGAGGAATTTGAATCTGCTTTAAAGTAGCTGAGAAACTCTACTTGGGATCTGCCTGCCTTTGTCCCACCTGACAAAGCATTTGCTTTAAAATATGTAGCAGAAGAACAAACCCAATAGTTCCTGGACTAAAAAATGGCAGAAATGGTACTTGAGAAGATCAGTGCCGCTTCTTGGCCAGTGGCTGTGACAGAGAGGACTGTTAGATATAATGTCCAGGCAGAACCAATTATAATCTCAAGGCCCAGGTAACACCTAATTTCCTAATCATCAGGTTGTGCAGACAGTGCTGGCTGGCAGGCAGCACAATTGTACCCAATACGTGGATCCTGAACTTGAAGAGTTAACTCACCACCTGGATGGGAAATACAGTCTGGAAATGTTCCTGTCTTCTGAGGTGTTCCTCCTGTGTTACTGGCAGTGCCCGGTCCTGATACAAGTATCACAGTTGCTCTGTTCTGTCTACATGACTGATACAGCAAGTTACTGAAGTTAACAGAAAAGTGAGTGAGATTTTGTTGGGGAGAACAAAGTCCTTCTGTGGAGCCCTTGGGACAGCAGTATTTGCCTAGGTCACATGGCTGCCAGGGGGACAGTTGTGCTTCTGGTCTGATCAGGTACAAGCAAATATGGGATTCTAAGTCAAGAGGAAATTTGTCTTCAGTAGCTTATTTTGAGGAAACCTACCTTGGTCTATTAAACATGGAGAGTGAAATCCTCTGGATGGAGAGCAAATCTTGGTAAATTTACTTCTGGCCTTAAACTCTCACCCTTTCTTACACAGAGTAACGTATGCTGCTGGAATCAGAGTGCTGAGAATGCTGTAGGGGACTGTGCAATGCTGCTCAGGCAGACTCCAGCTCGGGACTTCCAGCACTTCTTTCTGGAAGCCTCTCAGCAGTTGCCTGAGAAGGCATCTCTTCCAGCTGCCATTTTGTGCATCTGAGTGAAGCTGAGCAGAAGGTTACTGCTGTTGAAAGAGGGCAGTTTGATTTCCTCAGCTCCCTCCTACACTGCTACTTTTACTGCCTCTGGTTCTTATCAGGTGCCTCCGTATACTGATAGGTATCAGTAATACTAATACTGTATACTAATAAGGTAATAATAATACTGATACATAGCTGTAGAGAGCAATAAGCTCTCCCCTGAGCCTCCTCTTCAGACTAAACAGTCCCAGTTCCCTCAGCCATCCCTCATAAGACCTGTACTCCAGACAACTGCCAGACAGCTAAAGAAGCAAAGCAAAACAAAAACCAAACAGTTTTTCTGGATTGGTGAATAAAAATGTTTGTGAAGGTCCACTGAGCACAAGGAAAAGAGAAGGAAGAGCACAGCCAGAGGGGGAATCAGGCCATCCCTGTTCAGCATCCGCCTGCTGGTCGAAACCACAGCTGAATAAAAGCACAGCTATAGTTCTATCCCATCATTTTCTTGAACCTGAGGAAAAACTGGAAAACCTAGAATCAAATTTCGTGACTTAGTGAGATCTTTCTCCTGATTGTGCAGAACTGTATGGAGGGCAATTATCACAGTCTACAAAACACATGACCGTAGTTTCCCTTGCAATTCTAATTCTAGGTATGTTGTGGCACAGTTCAGCGCTTAGTATTCTTCTTCTCTCTCTGGTGGAGTCCAGCCTAAGAGAAAAAAGAACAAAACCATAACTTAGCATCTCAGTGATACATGAGTGATGATTGTCTGCATGTCTGTGGTGCTGTTAGAACTTCACACTGTTCTGGATGCAGACTGTTCTCTTCTGATTCATGCTTAGCCTGGTTTCACTGTCTGGCAGTGGCATCTGCAAAGGTTTGCAGGAATGGATGGAAAAGTTTTCTAGTGAGTGTCAGCCTCAGAAACTCAATTATATAAGGAGCTCCTCAGCAACTCACAGCAGCTTTCTCTGCTGGAGCTGCAAGAGTCAGCTGGGAGAACTGTTCTGCTCTCTAGTGGTAGAAGCACAAAAAAGCCAAAACTGTTCTGTTTTTTTCCAAGCAAACTCATACATACACACCTTATTTTTACAGAGAAGGCCTGAAAATGGCTGACAAATTCCAAGGTGGTGGCTTGGAAAATGGAGGAGTCTCGGCTACCCAAGAAAGAACAAGAAGTAGTTTGATCTCGTGCTTGTGTGCACACAGGGGCGCACATCAGAGAGTATCTGAGAGTCAAGCTGAATCCTGTAGGATTTGAAAGTGAGAACTTTCTGTTTTCCGAGGAGTCTTCGCAGAGATGATTTTGTAGAATTAGGTATTCTCACTGCCATTAGTAGGCAGCCCATGACACACAGATGCTCGGTTTGGTTCCAGCCAGTAGATAGCAGCAGTAAGCAGGTTTGCTTGTTTGCTGCCTCAATAGCCAGAGCAGCACTTGATGAAACAACCATCTGCTTCGTGCCAGGCTTAAACAGTGGTCAGGCTGGAAAACTGAGAGATGAGGTGGTAAAACTGTGAGAAAAGCAAGGAATAAAGTCCTTATTTACCTCCCCACCTCGTATCTCAGGGGTACGTAGCTCATATAACTGTGGCCCATGAGTGAGCATGAAATATACCTGCTGCATTCCAGGTAATCTGTGATCCCTTATGCTGCAGCCACCGTGCTGTGCTTTTGGGTGATCCACGTTACCATCACTGCACCTGCAGCTGGGGTCGTGCAGCAGAAGAAGTAGTAACAGCAGGGAGGCTGCAGGCTCATTGGCTGCCTATCAGCTAAGGGAAGGACTGGACTATTCTGTAAACACATACCTATAAATGCAAGTCAAGTCCATACTAAATTAACAGTGGATCTTGATTTTAAACATGCAAACATTTCAGAACAGTGACGTGTAGATTTTCTCTACAGTCCTGTATAATAAACAAAATTTTCTCTTCAAGGACTGCAGCTCAGAGCAGCTGAGCCAGAGCTGGAAAACCTTTTTTTTTTTGTTATTCCTTTTTCCTTCCCCAAGCATTCCATCGAGACTAGAAAATAAGGAATATAAAGCTTTTCCTGCAATGGCTGGCTGACTTGTGAGGAGGTTTGATAGCTGGATAGGCAGTCCTCAGCTTAGCTGTCTCAGTTGATAAAGTGCCCATTTTAATAAGTGTTGCACAGCACCCTCTTCTGCTGAACTGATGACACGTGGAAATCCCTGGTTTTCCCTTTTTTTTTTCTTTCCTGTCTCTGATAGGCATTTATATACTGAAGAACATGGGAAGTATGAAAACTCAATTACAGTAAATGGGGGAAAATCAATAAAGGAATGAGAAGCTGGCAGCCACACAGATGGGGTTTATCTCTGCAGAAGAATCCTGACACATGACATTACAAGAACATAGAGTGCTCAGATGAGTTATGAAGATTGATATTTACGATGATGACTTGCAATTGTGCTATTTAAAAAGCTCACCTATTTGGTAATGAAAACCTGCTGGCAAGATCTGATCAGAGAGGTGAAATTGCAGGAAGAGTAAAATAAGATCAATAAATCAAATGCTGTAAATCATCTGCGAGGCACACGGCAATGAAGGTTGAATTGGAGAATTATTGAAACTGCAAGCATAAATCCATCTCACACGTGCACTATTTCTTCTGGGAAACACACGCTCACCTCTAGCATTTCCAGACTGACCTCTGTCAAGGACAAAAAAGATAATGACTGTCCCCTAACAGAATGATTCCCATTGGCTGCTGCACGTTTCAGTTCAGTGCAGCTTTAAGGATCCCTGTTTTCTACCTCAGGAAGGCTCTCTGATTCTGTCTTCCCATCAGCTTTGGCATCCACTCATGTGGAAGGTGCAGAAGTGACCAATGAAGATTGGTACAGCTTGAGAGGAGCAGAGAGCCCATGTGGCTGTTGATTGAGGCTCAGAGGGGTCTAGGAGTTTGTTTGTCATCATTGATCTGAAATGCAAAACAACCTGGAGACAGTATTGTCTTCCTTTTGTAACTGCAAGCCCTGTCTTGATTTTCAATCCCACATGCTGTTTATCTTATGAAAAATTCCAGTTGCTAACTATCTACTTGGCAACGTGCAATATCCACCACGTGGGAATTGAAAGTGGATGAGAATCGTGCAGTATCCAAGTCAAGAGAGCCATTCAAGATATAAAAGTTGGGATATCTACCCAAAATTCCAGCCTGAAATTTCATTTTTAGGTCTGCGCCGCCTGCTTAAACATTCCTATCAGATGGAGATGAAAGCAGATCCTTCCAGTTTTAATGGTCGTGGCAGCTGGTAGATCAGGCTTAGTCAAAACAATCGTGCTTTGGAATGCATTTATAGGGAAATGCTTAACGAGAACTGCTTTGAGTTCAGTGTCAGCAGCTTGATTTTGGTTTTAAGAGGCTGTGTTGAACAAGCACAAGTGGAGAGAAATAGCTTGTTCCAGTGGACTGGTTATATGAGAAGAACTAGGAAGTCCTGCGTTTTAGGTCCTGGCCTGCTACTGCTTTGCTGAGGGGCCTTGGTGAGCTCTTAGATTCCTGTAGCAAGCTTATTTAATCTCAGGTAGCATTATCATAGAATCATAGAATCACAAGGTTGTGATTAAAGCTTGCTTCAGTGAACAGTCACAAAGGCTTGCAGTTTGACATACAAATACACCTCGCTTAGATTAAGTGATGCATGACAGTGAGGAATATACTGACAGCCTGCACTGACCAGTAGTGCGTATGGGAATGATGGAACTTCCTGATCTAGGAGCACATCTGTCTAGGTTTCTTTTTCCTATTTCATAGAATCATACAATAATGATTTGGGTTGGAAGGGTCCTTTAAGAACCCCCAGTTCCACCCCCTGCTCTCTCTAGCCCAGGTTGCTCACAGCTCCATCCAGCCTGGCCTTGAGTGCTTCCAGGGAGGAGCATCCACAGCCTCTCTGGGCAGCCTGTTCAGAAAACTATTTCTCTTTGGTCCCTTTAAGAAGAGGATCAAGAATACAAGAGTGGTTTTATAAGGAAGGAACCACTCAAACTAAGTTAGATTTCAGGATGGGGAATTCTTTTTTATTCTCTTATTTTTAATACGCTACAGGATGATATGGTGACTAATGACTTGGAAGTGACAGCAAGACTGTTGTAGGTTTTTAATTCTGGGTCTGGCATCGACTTTGTCATAATAATCCTTGTGGGATAATCTTGTTTCCTTCCTTTTCTTACCCAGAAAATAGGCAGAAGGTGTTGAAGTGAATCTGTAGGCCTACAGAAGATCATCTGGTGCAAAGTAGCCTGAACTTATTTCAGAAGCTCCATGATTTTTATTCTGTGTACACTAAAAAACTGCTAGAGGGAACTTAGTAAATGAATGGTTAGTTATTATTCAGTCCTCCCAGTGGCTTCATCTAGTTCTTTAAAATGCCAGTTTATTAGTCATTTTACTTAGCTACAAGGCATTAATAAACATGAATGGCTAAAGCTGCCTTCATTGCACTTGGAAATCCATGCTGTATAGTTGCACAGACTTCGAAACCTCAATGTGCTGCATGCATTTTGTAGAGGAAAACTTAACATTTGTGGCTTTTAATTGGGATTCACCATTAGACAGCACTATCACCCTCCCAGCAACCGAAGAGCCCCAGAGAATCCATGGTGAGCTTTTTTCTCTGAAACAAGTCCAAGCTGAAACTGGAATTCTGATGGTCCAGCTTGGCAGTAGTTCTCAGTACTCAGCCCACATAAAAAAAAGCCGTACAGTCCCCTGTTTAGTTCAGTACCATCAGTGATGTTTGTCATGATGCAACTCATTAAAAAATAAAATAAAATAAGACTTAGGAATCCAGAGCATCCTAACGTTCTCCTTTTAAGGTCATCCTGCCTTTTAACTTGAGGCTGCAACTTCTACATTAACATTGTTTTGGTGCGTAGCTCATTCTTGGATTAGTTACCCTGTGGGAAATAGTCACTTCATTATGACAGTAAGGAGGGCATGAATTCAGTAGAGAATGGACTATAATGATCTGGATGAGGGGCATCTGGGATCCTTTCCTGAGAATCACAGGTCTGCTTTCCATTACTCCCATTTAATGTGGGCACAAGCACCTGATGTGTGTGTGTGTGACCCCCTCAGAGGACACTCACCCGAAGTCCAAATAATGCTTTCATCTACAGTGTAGGCATATTAGGAATTCCATCAATGAGAAAAGCCTAGGAAGAGGAAGGAAAAGAGTCAGCTTCAGATGCATGTGACTGACAATTCCCCTCCAGGCTGGTTTTAGTCAGAATGCTAGAGCTGGCACTGAAAAGTATCAGAAGTGTAAGCAAAACACAGAGCTGAATGAGGAGGATGGCAACATCTCTACAAGAAGTGTGGAGAGAGCTTGGCTGACTTGCAAAACTCTGCAGTGAGATATGCCTTATTATTAAGCAACCATTCTGTTGTATGCTGGATCAAATCATCCACACACAATTCAGTGTTCTGGTCTTGAAGCAATATCCTTTAAGTGCTGTAACCAAGAGATATATACCTTCTGTGTAGACTGGGATTTACACAACTAACTCTTCAGAGCCCTGTTGGTACTGCAGCTCTGCAGTGAGAGAGCTATTTTCATTTTACTGGTAAGGCTGATTGATGTTTGTAGCAGATGCTGGCAGGGTCAGAATGGGGATATTTCAAGTCAGGTGCATTGTCAGGTAGGTATGTGTTGCGGTGAGGGCGCTGGCAGATCTTAGAAAGGAAAATAAATCTTTCTGTTTCATCGTAGTGGTTTTGTGAAGGATACATAGACCTTGGCTGCCATCCTTTTAGGAGAGCAGTACAACAAAAACCACAGGGCTACCCGTTGTTCCTGGCTTAGATGGAAGCCTTTAATGGACAAATAGATCACTGTGACCAAAACCAGAATCTTGAACTTGTGAGGACCAGAAAGCTCCTGCAGACGTGGACTTGGATAAGTACTGAGTTTTCAAAAGGCTTTGGCAAAATCTACTGTTCTTTTTTTGAGAAAAGCAGCTAAAAGGGATGAGGTACAGTAGGATGAATAGCTGGAGAAACAGTAGAAACAGATGATAAAAGTAGATGATTGAGCCTTCCAATGGGAGAGTGCCAAGAGAGTAGTTTAGGGATTAGTACTGGGATGTAGACACTTCAGCATATACACAAATGACGCAGCCAAAGCCTATTAAAAGCCTTCTAGCCGCTGTCATTGGTCATTTGTTTTTCCCTTTCCAGATTTTAATGCATTTGTAACTTTTACTCTAGTTTCCTATGTGGAGTGATTTAGGACTAACTCAAATTATTCCAAATTTAGGTCTAATAGCTGGGATGGAGCTAAAGAAGGTTTTAAAAACCAAATATACAGAAAGTCCCAAATCTTGTTTTTAAAGCTTTCTGTGATGGAGAACCTGCGAGAAGCTTCATTGTGACAATCTGTAAGTTAGTTGTCCTCAATTCTAAAAATTATTAGCTTGAATCTGGCCTAAATTCTCTCACATTCTTTCTGTGAATGTGAGGATCCTACTGTGTTTGGGTCTCTTCTCATTGTGAGTACTAGAGATTATTATCAAATAATTACTTCTTCCTTTCAGTTAACTAAAAAAGGTTCAGCGCTCAGGATCTTTCCTGCTAAAGAATGTCTTCTAGTTCTTTTCCACTGAGCCGGATCCTTAGCCTGGATCTGGTGCCAACATCTTCTACCACAAGCAGCAAAGGCAGCCCTGAGTACAATTTAATCACCTTCTGAGAGTCTTCTGCACTGGGGGAGCCTTCCAAGAAGAGGAAGGGCAGAGTCACCAGAACAGCTCTGTTAACACCCCGTGTAGAGCAAGGGTAAGTGTGTGCTTGGAGGATACATGATTTAGCTAGCTTGTGATAATAAATTTCCCTCATATTTAAAGCCAAAGCAAGCTAGCAAAGTTTTCAGATTACTCAAAGTCACGGGAAGATGTTTTAACAAATTCTGTGTCAGCCCTACACTTGATGGGAAGATCAAGTCATTTTGAATCTCATATTCTTTAGCTCTTAAAGCAAGACTCAATCTGCTCTGTTTATTCTACTCCAGTCTTCTACCTACTAGAAGAAGTGCAGCATTCTCTAGTACTGAGAAGTGTGGGTGGCAAACACCTGATCTGAACCTTTTTCTCTCCTTAGAAGTTTGAAAAAAACAATAACAAAATTTCAAGCTTTCCTCCCATTACTCATGAACAGAAGAAAAATAAGAATATTTTTATAGACACACATTTCTAAATAAATCTGTCACCTGATCCTGTTAACTGAAACCTGCAAATCCAAAGAAGTGGAAGTCTGTTGCTCCACTGAAGCAGGGATTTGTGAAGGGTTTTGCAGAATGGTGAAAAACAAAGAACTGACAAGCAGAGCAGTGGCTAATAACAATGCAGTATTTCTTTGAGCAGACTTTGCATCAGCTTATCAAGCATCCAAAACGACACAAAGTTGCTTAAAAGGAAAGAAGTGGTGTTTATTGTTGTTGTTCAAAGCGCTTCCTCTGGGAAAGAGTATGCACTGAGGTGTCTCCAGCTTTGGAATGCTGCTTAATCATAGAATCATAGAATCTTTTGAGTCGGAAGGGACCTTTGAAGTCATCTAGTCCGACTCCCCTGCCGTGAACAGGGAGATCTGCAGCTCAAGCAAATGATCAGCGCCTGGTCCAGCCTGACCTTGAATGTCTCCAAGGATGGGGCTTCCACCACATCTCTGGGCAACCTGTGCCAGTGCCTGACCAGCCTTAATCTGACATCCATCTCTGAGAGTAGGAGAAAATGATTTTGGCCTCTAGGTCTGCTTTACTAAGCTACTTTATATGTATCCTTTTCTACAGCAATAGTGAACAGAAGGAGCAGCAGAAATAAATATTTTTTGCTAGTAACTTTGAGCTAGGAACACATAAAACCATGGAAGCTAGACACATTCCCTGTGTGACTGCAGGCATTTTTCTTTGTGCCAGACTCAGTGACAGATGTAGGTGCTTAAAAGTTGTCTATTGCAGCACGTAACTCTAAGCCCAGGATTCCCAGCTGAGCTTTCCAGTCCTGTGTCCCTGTAGCTCTGCAGGGGCTGCAGGTCAGGCAGGGCAGGGAGCTGACAAAACCAAGTAGCACAAATCATTTCTCCCCATTGTCTTACTGCACTTCAGGCACGCGTGGGGCTTCACATCATCTAGAACCCATTGTCTGTCCCTGCTCCAAGAACGTTTTTACAAATTGCATGGGAAAAAACATTGCCTAAAGAGTCCAGGAAGCAGCGTCTAGACCTGCTCTGTGTTGCCATGCTTTTCCATTAAATAGTACAGAGCAGTAGCATGCAATGCAGCATGAAGTTTGCTCATTGATTTCACTGAAAAAAAGCACTCACAAAAGAGCCAAGTGAGCGAGATCCCTCCCCCGCACAAAAAAAGCACACAAACGCAAGACTACCATCCTCTGAGACAAATTTATACAATGATGAACTGATACTATCAAGGCAATGGCCTCGAGTGTCTATAGAGCTTTGTTCAAACTCTTACACAAAGGTCAATGAAGTGTTGAAAACAAATGAAAGCATTGCCTGCAGGAATTAATCAATGGGGAGTGCCTGGCTGGGCCGCTAGAACAGCCTTGGCGTGGGGCAGCAGCCCTGCAGCTCAGCTCCAGCAGCACGTGTGCTGGGCCAGTGTGGGGAAGAAAAGCTTGGTTAGTCCTCAGTGTGATCATGGCCTGAGAGAGGGCCGTGACCGGCAGGGAGTACCCAGGGAAGGCACCAAGAACAAAGTCCTCATGGAATCTTGGGGGTTTCCTGGGTATCTCTTCTTTGTCAGATGTACAGCACTTTTACTAGGAAGTCCAAACCTCATTATCAGCCACTTGGGTAGTGCACTGGTTCCTAAAATACCATTTAAAATGGAGAACAGGAAAGTGCATTTTCCTCCACATGTAAACCTTTCTTGATCTCAGAGGGTTTTAACATTTGGGAAAAGAAAAAAGCCCACATACACAAAAAAACAGGGAAGTTCACTTTTTGGTAAAGATGAGGTCTTCAGAATGTCAGCTTAGTTGGCTGAAGTCAACAGTGACCGCAAGGAATCTTGGCATGGAAGTTATACCCTCCTTAATGGTAGTGTTGTAGCATAACTTTTACATCCAGAAAAGCAAATGCAATACAGGCAGTGCTCACCCTTCCCTCTTCCCCTATTTACTTTCTTCTCCTCTGCTTTGGATCCACCCATCTCTATCCGCTGCCACTTTTCCCTGCAGTAGCTCCTCAGCAAAGCCCTCTCCAAAACTGAAAAAGCAGAAAGGAGATGCATAGCCCTGAACTGGCATTTGGAGATCACGATATTATTTACTCTTCTACTATGATCAGTTCTGCTGCTGTTTGGGCTGGGACTGGGCTACTTTGCTGCAGCCCTGAGATCAACAGAATTTTCTAGGTGCTTCAGTAACACTTAAAATTCAACAAAAGTAACAGCCCAAATTGGAGCTGAAGCAGTTATTTTGATCCAGAATTGAGATAAAAGCTCAAGTAGCACAAACCCAAATGTACCCGTGCTGACACAGACATGTGCAAACTCAGAAAACAATCTCAAGCTTTAGGATAATCACGAGCTCTTTCTGGTGGTGACTGGGTTACACGTAGTCACTGAACGTCCAGTTTCCAAAAGCAAAGCCCAGACAGAGGAGACCTTTATTTTAATCTCACAGAATTATGTGAGCCTTATCATCTGCTGCCTCTTCCCTTTCCTCTGTTTATCTAGTGGCTCACTGAGGCACTCAGCGTTGCTGGCAGTTGCAGACACTGCTGCTGAGCAACAGAGTGGCAGTGGCACAGATTGCTCTTCTCTCACAAGATAATGGGGATGTCTTGAGGACTTAGACTGGCATGACCTGATTATTTGTTTGCAGAGGATATACTCATTGCCAGTAAGACATGAGGTGTGGGCAGAAATGCTGTATCTCCCTTGACTTTGGCCTTGCTTTTATTGGCAGTGAAATTCTATTCCACTGAAGTTACTGATGAGAGGGATAACTACCTGAAACATACTCTCTGTGGCAGCAGCATGACCTGCATCAGGGGAAACAATAAAGTGGGATTCTCTGCTTGAACCTCTTCAGCTACCATCTGGTTTAGACATGTTGGCTATGCTTGTTTTTTGCCATTTTGCTGTTTTCAAGAGTTCGGAAATCACGAGTAAGCATGAAAATGTGTAAGTTGTTCCCCGATTTCATGAAAAGGTTTCTAGCTGCTTACCTAAGGAAATGGAGCACGCTTTGTATCCACTGGTCTGTCAGTTTCTTATTCTAGTATTTCAACCTGTTTGATGGTTTAAAAGAAATCTGACAGAGGAATCTTCTTGAAAATACTATCTTTCCACCTGTTTGTGAAAGTAGGTAGCTGGAGAAAGGAATCATAGAATCATAGCTTCATAGAATGGTTTGAGTCAGAAGGGACCTTTAAGATGATCTAGTTCCAACCCCCTGCTGGAGGCAGGGACATCTCCCGCTAGCCCAGGTTGCTCAGGAGAGAAATCCTGTTGTGCCCCACTGAGAATAGGAGCTATAGGATCCTAGAATTATGTGATAATTTAGGTTAGAAACAACCTCTGAGGGCCTTATGCTCAAAGGGCTTTCTGCTGCAGCCTGCACACCAGCACTGGTAAATTAGCAGACATCAGAGAATCTGCATGTGGTGGAATCATGAATCACAGAGGGAAGGTATAGAATTCTGCACCTTAGGCATGGGAGACTGCAGACACCAAACACTGATCTATGGGATGTTTCTTTCATAGCCCTTTTGCTCACAGAGCAACTTGTTTCTAATTAGTAGACAGCCTCTTATTTAAATTTTTAAAATCCTCTGCCTTTCTTCAGCAATGTGATGCAGTGTTAAGATACTTTCATAAAGATGACAAGTTCTTACAGACTTAAATGAGGGAGAACTGCATACATGTCTGAGCGGTAGTACAGGGGTGAAGCTGGTTTGGTGTTGCATCAATGTGATGCTGAGCTGGCTTCAGTCACGCTCTGAAATGAGTTAAAGTCAGCCCTGACAGAATTCAGATCATCCAGCACTGAGTGCGGACGTCCCAGAGTTGAGCACTGCCAGTGCTGCTATTAGAGACAATAGCACGTTTCCCATCAAATCCAGCACTGCGTGACAATCAAGAATAGTGCAGTTCACGTGGACAGAAGATGCACTGGCGAGGACGGGCTCATGAAGAGGGATCCATGATTCTTTGGAGCTACAGCTCATTAAGCGGCGCTGAAAGGCGCTATTTGGAGAAAGAGACGCTTGATAGCCACTGAACTGATCCAGTCTGAGCAGGCCTCCCTGTGCTGCCTCAACTCTCTTCTGAATAATTCCAGATGATGGTAGAAAAATAATAAGTTCTTGGTCTTTAAATAGTAATTTGATGGAATGTACATTTGGAAAGCAAATGTTATTGAAGCCTGAGATGCGAGCTTACTATGAGCATTTCAATGTGAATATTGAGAAGCTCTCTAGTGGGGTCTAGACCACAGTGAGGAAATGTAGACCATCCACAAACTACATGTAACTGTGACTAAACCATACGGTTACTGTGATCTCAGCAACTTCCCAGAATCTGTGTAATTTCTCTTCCTCACAGCTTCACTCCTGGTTACTGGTCCTTAAGATTTCTGTCTGCTCAGGGAATATTACAGGTCAGGTGGCAAGGGGCTCTTGCTTATCAATCAGTTTCTGGCTGTGATTTTTATCTCCTTGCAGCAGAGAGGATTATCAACTTTAGTAGAGTTGTAACCACTTTGAAAATCCTGATGTTTATTTTCTGCACAGTCTGTGATACACGCCCATAGGTACTAACATGGCTGATTTTTTTGGATAGCATTTCCTTTTTTTGCAGTTCAGTGGCAAAGCTGTTGGTTACAAGCGCATTCCCAGCAACCCCCTGGAAATACATCTCAGGCAAGTGCTCCTATTTTGATTGTGGTTATGAGGATGAGGAGGGTGAGGTCGCTCTGGGTTTGTTTGCCAGTGGAGGCTGGACAGATAATAGCTTTCCAAGTACTTCCTGACACGGGCTTTCCTGGTGCTGCTGCATCTCCATGCCAGGCTTTGCAGCCAGTGGTCATTGGGATCTCTCAGCTCCCACCCATGAACTTTGAACTCATCCTTCTCTCAACCCAACTCAGTTTTTATGCAGCAGCAAAAGAGGGCTTTCTGCTTCCACCCTGATATGCAGCACAGTGGAACTCTTCCCTCTTCCCCCTGCCCTATGAAGTGAGTCCCCACCACCCACCGTTCTGGCATGTATCTCACTTCTCACTGCTCAGCACTTTCCTTATTGTGACCAGATGCTCAGGTGCCTTCTCTGTGCCTTAAATAGGTTTCAGCATTTGTTCCAGCTTCCCGCTTGCCGTTCCTATCGATAGAGCAATAAAGGAAGCACTGGTTGAATTTCAACAATCCAAGGGTGACAGCACATCTGTGTCAGTAACAGGGGCAAGAGGGAGGTAAGATTTCTGTATTTGTGATGAATATTTGTTCTGGTGTGATCCAAGCTGTAGGGGCAGTAAGTGAAGGCTCTACCACTAAAAGCCCAAGATAAAATTTCCCTGTTCTATAGTTTAGTATTTCATATTTTCAAATGCCATGAGTTAGAACTCATGGTTTCATAGTTTCCTGCCTGTTAGGAACAATATGCAGCTTTGAAGGGACTTGCTTAGCTCCTCCAATCTGCATCACACGTTAATTGACTCCTTTATCATCTGAGAAGCCAAGGGCTCCAGGTGACATCTGAAACTCTCACCCAAGCAAAGATTGTCCTAGCAGGCCAGCGTGCAGGAAGCTTGCACTGCTGCTTCCTGTACCCTGAGCTGGAGGATGGGAGTTTGTGTGATTCTCAGTCTGTTCTTGCATAATCCTGGGCTTATTAGTAATGTGATTTTTCACATTTGTGTGCAGCACTGTATTTTCATTAAAGTAGCACCACATATAGGTGCACACAGAGGTGATGAAATCCCTTAAGAACTAAGTGAATCTTTGTCTGCTTCGCCTGCATTCTCCCTGCCACATCTACTCCCTTTGTATCTACACCAGGTCTTGAGCAGTATTTGACAAACATTGTTAAAAAAAGAGAGAATTTCCCTCAGAAAGTGTTCTCCCTTTCCCTGGCAGGTGGGTTCCCTGTACCCACTTTGAAGGTACTGTGCAGCCAGTGATAGAACAGTCCCAGTGCAGATAGAGCAGCCCTGGTCCCAAAGTGTTCTGAAAACCTGCCTAGAGAGGACCGTGTGCTAACGTGGAAAGCATTGCCATAATGTCAATAATAAATAATGGCCATGATAGTTTCATACCATTAGACAAGGATAATTCCCAGCCTCCTGCACTTAATTCTTGGAAGACTCTCAAATAAAATATAATTACTTTGAAGTTCTCTGGATACCAAATTGCCACTACATTTTGAGGACTTTGAATCTTCCTCTGAGTTCAGTACCTGTGACTCCTGGAGCCAAGTGTTAGAAATGTTTAGGAACCTGCCCTTGCACACAGCCACACGAGAATTCACGTTCTTGTTTTGGGCTATGTGTTTGATGAGGTCTGGATTCGAGACAGCACTAACTTTCTCATTTCAGGTTAAGCATTTTTTCATTCAAAATGGGACTATAATAGCTGCTAAAATGATGTGCTGAAAAATTGCTTCAAGCAAGTGTGATATTAAAGAGTTTTACAGACAGTTTCAAAGGTAACAAGCGTGGTCCCCAAGCAATGATTTTAAAAACTTATCTGTATCTTAGGAATCATCTGCCCCATGCATAGTCTGGACATCAGTGGCCTGGGGAGTGCTAGGCAGAGGTCTGAGCACCGGGGTGTCTGCATGCTTCTGTCATCGTGCAGCAGTTTGTGCCAGGCAGCCTGACTCAGTCTTTGCACCTGATCATTTTCTTTCTTAGCTGCAGAAGTGATGAAGGAGCATTCTGCTGCTTGGATGCTCTGCAGTGTTCTCTTCCCACCTCAGGGCTCTAAGAGAATCTTATTTGTGTCATCAAATAAGGCAGCACTTCTTAGAGAATAGCCCCAGAAAGACCAGGAAATGGAGTGTGGGTATTTTCTGAGAGCAAGCTAAACAGTGTAGCTGAAAGAGGACGAGCAGCTTGATTCCTTGAGCACGTCCTTTATTGCTCTGTCATTCTCTGGGAGCATTAAGGGCTGTGTTGAAGAAGCCGCATCAGTTTCAGATGTTATGCACCTCATTAATCAAAACACATCCTTTTGGAAGGCAGTTGATTGCAGCTCAGGCACAGAAGTGCATCCCTAGTGCCTCAATAGGAAAAAGTAGAGGAAAATGACCTTTAATGTGATCGCTGGCTTAGTTCACAACATCTCATCTGCATTTGAAAATCAAGATTTATTTCCCCAGAAAAGCAGACCTTGCGACTGAAACAACAGCAGTAAGTCATACTTGTACCAGGTAGCATCTCTGTAGAGTATGTCAAACGAGTCACTGCCAGTCCAGGTTGTGCTGGGAGGTGATAGGAGAAGAGAAGCAGGTGAATGCTTCAGAGAGAGGATTGGAGAGAGAACAGGCAAACAAGGATGAAGAAGCAGGTGCTGCCTGTGGGCACGACGCAGTCACTGCTGATGGCTGCGTTCCCTTAAGTGAGAGCTAAGTAGCATCCTGCTGCTTTAAATGGCACGGTTACCTTAGGCCGATAGCAAGGGACTCCTGGGGGAGGAAGGGGAACGGGAACGTTCGCTTGTGAAAGCACAAGCACAGCTGTTCTCAGGGAGACGGTGAGGATTTCCTCACTGCTTGCAGTGGACACTCGCTGCCTGTGCTTCTCTCTCTGCAAAGTGCACGTGGCTTCCTTCTTCGGGGAGCTATGATTTAAATGTATAAAACAACAAGCTGCATCTACTGAGCCTATGCAAGCACTCTCTTACATGGCTAAACGGATTCTTAATTGAACTCCACTGGTTTCAAAGGCTTTACATTAGGAAATAATTGGACTCGGTTTATCAATCTAACGCTTCTTAAGCACTAGGGAATAAACAGCCGTTCCCAAAGAAGGGCAGGGCTCGGCTGATTGCCACGGCTTTTCTTCCTTTTCTCCCAAACGGCGAAAGGCAGGCAGAAGCCCTCTTTTAGCCATTCTCCTCGGCCTCTGCTACACGCGCTGCGCCGGAGCAGCGGCAGGAGGGAGGATTCCCAGCGGATCTCCCTGCCCGCAGGAGCGGCCGGGGCCGGGCGCAGGAAGCGCTGACTCAGTGCCCGAGCGAAGTGGGCTTCCCCGTGTGCCGTGCGAGAACCCACGCACCGCATCCCGCACGGCCCTGCCCTGCCCTGCCGGCCCCCTCGTTACGGTACGGGAGCCCTTGGAGATGCTGCTTGTCTTTTTGAATTACTTTTACGGCTCCAGCCCCTCAGGGGAGAAGTAGTAGCTTTTCGCGCGTCTAACGGGAGTGCACGCAGCGGAGGAAGAGAGGCTTTCAAACCTTGGGTGGTGAAACACACGGTGGGCTTCCCGGCAGGCAAACTTCTGCCGGAAAAGACAGGCGTTCCCCAGCTCCCTGCTTTGCATGCGAGTGCGATTTTCAAGGTGAAGCGATACTTTTCCTTTAGATTGGGATTCGCCCCTGCCCACAAACCCCCCATGTCTTCGCGAGAAAACCTGCGGCAAAGCAGCTGCAACTCCAGAAGGAGAAAGGCTCGTCAGCGTGGAAGAGAAAAAGGAATCTCGCTCCTCTTATTTTTACGACGCTGCTATTTTTAAATTACCATCGCTGCGCTGCCCGCAGTTCTCGCTGTTACACCACATTAAGCCGGGCTCTCGCTCAGGCAGCGCCGAGGCGCGGCGGGCTGCTGGGCAGCGCAGTGCCCTCCTGGTGCAGCCCCGCTGCGCTGCGCTGCGGCGAGCGCTGACAGCCACACGCAGCCTCGGCAGCCAGACGTTGCCCTTTTAAGAAGCCCGGGTGCTGGCTCAGGTAGGCAGAGCCTGAGTGCAGTAGTCGCTCCTATGGCAACCCACAGAATGGGATCGTTTCATGAATATTCCCAGGAGCAGGGGCTGCATGAGGAATAAGTGATGACAGTGATGTAAGCAAGCAGTGGCCGCTGCAGGTTGCAGTTCATTGTGTTACTGGCAGGCAGGTTGAGGAGTTTGAGGTACCCGGGCTTGCGTTTGGCTTTCCGGAGGATGACTGCCCGCCCGGAGACACGGCACATTTGCATCTGGAAGCCAACATGGCAAGGCTGCTGCCGCTGCCGCCCTGCCTCGCCTTCCAGCCAGGAGTGCGCGGCTGTCCTCTAGACTTCTTGCCCGGTGCGCTGGATCTGAGCAGACAGGGATTGCAGTAGCACTCACCAAGGGGAGGCAAGCAGCAAGTAGCCAAATCGGGACGAGGGAGGAGAGGGGGGGGCTTTTTCGCCTTCCCTCCTTTTTTTTTTTTTTCTCCTTTTTTTTTTTTTTTTCTTTTTTTCCTTCCGTTCTGGATGCGGAGCCCGTGCTTTGATGCAGAGCCTGTGGATGCCACAGCCTGGTAAGGAGATGACACGCCAGTCTCTGGTCCCTCCTGCCCCTTGAGCCGGGGGCAGGGGCCTGGGGCAGCGCCGCTCCCCTCCTCGCACACTGCCGGGGTCCCTCCCTCCACCTGAGCAGCAGCAGCAGCGGCCATGGACAAGCTGCCCCCCTCCATGCGCAAGAGGCTCTACAGCCTGCCCCAGCAGATAGGACCCAAGGCGTCGATCATGGACGAAGAGGAAGACAGCGACAAGGACACCCGGAGGAAAAGCATCAGGCTCAAGCCGCTGCCTTCGCCCTCTGCTGGGAGCACCCGGGCGCTCGGGGGAGACCCCGGCAGAGGGGAAGACCCCGGCTTCGTAGAGACGGAGGCGGGCAGCAAAGGTGCCAAGACCAGCACCAACGGGGACTGCCGCCGCTTCAAAGGGAGCCTGTCCTCGCTGACCAGCAGGCACCTCCACGACGCGGCCGAGGAGAAGAGGCTGATCGGCGGCGAAGGGGAGCCGGCCTCCCCCGGCGAGGACAAGAGCCCCTCCGGCAGCGGGGAGACGCAGGGACTGCCGGCACCCCCGCCGCCAGCTTCCCCCCCGGAGCCCCAGCAGCAGCCCCTCCGGGCTTGCTCCTCTACCTCTATCAAAGTGGAAGGAGGTGGAGGGTGTGACCAGATCACCCCAGATGAGGAGCAGAGGCTGGGCCAAACCGGGTTCATGCAGAGGCAGTTCGGGGCCATGCTCCAGCCGGGGGTCAACAAATTCTCCTTGAGGATGTTTGGCAGCCAGAAGGCCGTGGAGAGGGAGCAGGAAAGGGTTAAGTCTGCTGGGTTCTGGATCATCCACCCCTACAGCGACTTCAGGTACCATCTCCCCTTCCCGGCCCGCTCAGAACTACCTGGCCTGCCCCTTCCCCTTCCCTGTCCAGCTCAGACCTCTGCGCACAGCACACGCCCAGAGATAACTTTCCTTGCCAATTTCCTAGTAAGAGGAGTGGGAGGACACGTTCAAGATCTACTCCAGTCAAACAATCTGCAGGTTTCATTTCTTTTTGAGCTTAGTTTTGGTATCCTCATACTGTTAATTAATTTTCAGTGGTGTTTTTAAACCAACAGATGTCTCTCACTCCAGCTTTTTGTAGGGAAAAGCCTCTTCATAGTCCAGTGTAAATGGGTAGAATGTTCCCACCTGATGCACAGTCTATAAGACACGGTGTCTGCAGCTTAACTACCACATCTCCAGCTCAGACCCTAGGGTCTGCCTGAGTAATGTTTCCTTGCCTGTTTTAACACCTCAGAGTCCTCCCCCTTCTCCTTCCCAGGAGTTAGGGAATGATGCTGCTATTGTTCTGTGCTGCTCCTTACCGCAGCATCACTGGTCAGAAATTGCTGTGTGCAGAGAAGAGCAGCATTCATTGCTGAAGACTTTTGGAATCTTACAGACAAAGGTTTTCTATTTTGCATCTGCAGATACCTGTCTGCAGAACTAATTTGGACAGGGAATGGTAAACGTTGCCTTTGTGAGAGGGGTAGCTTTGCTTTCACTCAGATAGCAGCATTTCCAGGAAGGTTAATAAGGAAATTAACTTGTAAACAGTGAAGCCAATTTCTGTATTTCAATCATTCAGCTGACGGGGTTGCATTTAGGTATTTCTATCTAAGTATTGTCTACTGCACAGGTGAATTGTCCTCTGCAGTATGTATGTAAAGTACTGCAATCAATAATTAATTACTTAGTGCAATCAATGGGTAAGGTCTATCGCTTCAACTTTAATTACAACTGGCTTACATCTTACATTTAAAAGCACACAGTAGAAGAACATTATTCAAACACATTTCTATCAAACTACATGATTTTATTGAATTCTTGGATTCTTAAAGAAACACTGCATGATTCCCTAGAATACAATTAACATGAGAATTGCAGGAAGGAGTTGCAGGATGGATTTGGGTGCCCAATGACAGAAAGCACTTGGCGCTGCCTTTAGGGATTTAAGCTGCAGTTCACACACTTAGAAGATTCAGGACTGGCACTGAACAGATTCCTTGATACTTGCTTGGATTAGCAAACATTATTAGAAGGCTGTATGAATTGGAAGGCTGCAGTGTCGATTAAATTTAGTGCAGTCAAGTGTCCCAAGTGTACAGCTGACTGAGCAGATGGGGGTTTCCTGTAGCTACGTCGTGGTACATCCTCCTAATACGATCTTATTCCAATCCAGATTGGAAAGAGTCTAAAATTCCCTCACTGTTGTTACTGGTCGATACCTCACAAGCACAGAGAAATATGGGAGTGTTTATCTTCACAAGAACAAAACCAATTTCATTCTCTTGGCTCCAGGTCTTGTGCATTTTCCACAAGACTGGACTTAAACTGTTGTGCTTTCTTGGGTTATTTTATCAGAGTGTTCTCTGAGTGTTGCATCTTAAAGGAATCTTGGATGTCGTCCCTAGAACATATTTGAATTCACCCAAAAGTAGCCTTCAGTTTGTGTATCTTTCATGTACCTGTAATAATGGATTTATGCCCTTCCATGTTTAAAGTTTCCAGCATAGAACCAGGCTGTCAAACTTAGTGGAAGGATTGTAGCATTAGCAGAGGTAGCCACCTTGCCCAAGGTGAGATGGTGCTAAGAGTTCATTTTCTGAGGGTTTCTTGTGAACCAGTGCTCATTCTTAAAATGGCACGGCAAATTCTGAGGCACGTTCTTATTTGTGAGGCGCTTTGCTGTAGGGCTGCTCCTCTCCTTACACAAAGCAATGGAATATGCAGGCAAGCTGGATTTTGCCAAGCCAGATGATCACACAGAGTCTGCTACCACACAGATGTTTGCGTGCATGCAGTTAGGTACGTGTGCATGTGTGGCTTGGTAGTGTTCATAATAAATCTTCTGCAGTGTAGCTTTACATCTGTGCAGAGAAAGCCAAGCCAGTTGGATGTCCGTACCCTGGTGCGAGACGTTTTGGGCTTGGTGTCAGAATCCAGGTAGGCTGGGATCTTGCTGGTTTGTGTTTCTTCTAGATTGATGCTGGAAGCCTCACACACAAATATGTGCTTTCTCCCTACTATTCTATATCAACGTCAGATGGGGCAGTGGTACTGATCATGCAGAGAGACATCAAAGAGGCCAGGAGCTGGGTGCACTGCTGTGTGGTCACTATGTGGATTTTCAGGAGAACTTTATGCACCCCCTTTTCTCAGTCATTTGCAGCAGACCTTCTTAAATGTGACTGTCGCTTAGAGAAAAAATGACCTGTGAACAATGGCTGCATTGAAGAAGGGTGGGAGCTTTCCTGGCTTCTGTTTGTGTTTTGTGCTCTCTCCTCTGAGTGCTACTGAAGCACCTACCTTGGAAACAATTTGCATGAATACAAATAACATTTCTGACCTCCGAAATGCAGCAGATTGCACCAAAGAGCAGGTGTTATCAGAATATTTGCAAGAGCTATCTCCTGGATCCAAAGGTCTCTTGTTTTTCTGCTTTGCACATTACGCAGTGCAATGTAAGATTGCTCCCTGCTGTAGATGGGTGCAGATTCTGGAGCATTAGGATGTTCTAAGAGGCACGAGTCTCCATTACATTGCACTTTGCATAGTAATGCTGTACAGTAGCATTCGGTGCACAAGTTTCAACTTACTGAATACTCACCCTTAGCTCTTGTCTCCTTTGATTTTATACACATTAATTTCACCTTTGAGAGTGAGGAGCATCTGCAGGCATTTTACTACAGCTCCAGCCCTCATGGCTCCTGTCTAAGAACAGCTCAAGAGGCAAACTTTTGAGTTAAACACTGACCCAAATTAGTGGAGCTTGATTTGCTGTGAAATTACCTCTGTGTATCTCTTGTGACTTCATGGAGTTATTTTCCTTTGTGCTGTGTGAGAGGCATTGCAGTTTTAGAACAGAACGGAGGCTTTCATCATAGTCTCTTTAAATTATCATTTTAGCATCTAATGCAGCCAATTCCAATGGAAAATCTATGGCCCTCGAAGAGGAAAGCAAGTTAATATAGATTAAGGCTCTGTTGATTTCTGCTTTTAGTCCATTGTGAGGGGAAAAAACACCAAATGACCTTTATAAAAACCAGACTCGGTGTCCCTGAGTACTCATGACTAATGCAGTGGACTAGTTCTGGAAGCACTTAAAAGGTGTCTCCGCAATTGTGATGAAAACAAGAATAGTAGTTCCTATTCTGAGCTTTAGGTGGAAGTGCTAGTTACTATTTGCATCTGTGGTTGATCTCATATCAGTGCAGAGACAAAGTTTATTTCCTAGATCAAAATTGATCTGAGGCTCTGAGAGCTTTTTCAGTGGGTAGATAGAATTGTAATTTATTGCTTAGAGGAAGCATTGATCCAGCACAATTGGTTTAATAAAAAAATTCCAGACAAGCAAAGATCTATCTAGTCTGTAGTTGACTGAAACATATTGGTTGGAGCTACTATCCAGAACTGCTTGCAAAACAGTGCTGCTGTTAGGAAGGCCTGAGAACAGATACACTGCCTTAAGGACCAAAATAGTCCGTTCCAAACAGTGGATGTAAATAGAGCTACGTGTTATTCACTGCCCAGTAATCTATTAACTTCTTTGCAGGAAAAAGAAGCTTCTGCTTTCTTGAAAACAATGAAAAATATCCCACTCAATAATGGTCCCAGCTTCTTAGTTTGGAATTTTTCTTTCCACTGCTCTCCCTTACTTGCAATATTTGTCTGCAAACAGAGCCTTTTGTACGTTTGCTTCTTCTGACAGAGGAGGCTTTGGGAGTCTTGGGGGAGTTCTGTGGCACCAAAAGAAATGGATGTGGAGGTGCAATGTGGAAGGTAGGGGAATTTCTGAAGAACAAAATCATTCGCTCCTCTTTTTGCTATTCTAGATCTCTGAGCAGCGTCACTCAGACTGCCTTCCTTGGGGAGCCAGTGCGATTTATTAATTACAGTACTGAACGCTGACCGCAATAGCTCTGCTAGGATTGAGCAAAAAGGGAAGGGTGGCAGTTTCCCTCTCCTACCCTCCTGAACAGAAGTGATTTGCAGAGTGCTTCACAGAATGCTGCTCTGTCTGTGGAGACTGTTTTCATTCGTAACCCTTTGCTATTTTGTTCAGAGGGTAAACAATTGGTGAACACGCAGCGTGCTCCCTGACTGGGGCAGTTCACTTAGCTGGGTGTTGTGCTTCCCACACTCCAACAGTAATGCTCCTTTCTTTTCCTGCTGCCCACAGTGCTGCTCGTGTGCCTGCCTTCGTGCCTCCCCACAGTCAAATGCTGCCCACAATGGCAAACTCTGATCTTGTGACTTGCCCGCTGCTCTCAGCAAAGTAAAATGAAAGCTGGCTATTGTGTCACTCTTATGTACAGCACACTGAAAGTCTGACTTGCCGAAATCTTTGCTTTGAGGGGAAGGCATTAATAGCAGAACCTGTGCCAGTCGTTAAGAAAAAAAAACAAACAGTGCAAATGAGGCACAAGTTTATCGGTGGGCAGCTGGTATTTTTGCCTCTCTTCTTGCTTTACAATTCTGTGAGGAAAGCACTAGCTGGAGAAGGGAGATGCTTTCCTGAAGCCAGTTCTTGCTGTCTATCCTGCAGCTAGCTTTCTTGCCAATTCCCAGGGCATCGTTGCTGGACCAGAACAAGAGGATTCAAGCAGGAATCATATGAGGGATAATCCAAATCTCGCTGAACAGCGTGACTTAGACTTCTGTTGTCTTCAGTGGACTGTGAATCAGACTGCAGGAGAGGAAACATGGTTTTGTGACCGCGAACTAAGGAAACCGAGCTAGTGCAGCCGTACTTCCTGTGTCCTTGGGCAAGTCACCACTGACTTCATGCCCTGGTTCCCATGTTGTGAGGCAGAGGATAAAAAATCCTGAGCTAGAGGATCATTGTGAGGGCTGTATGTATCTGTATGAGACATGCTTAGGTGCTACAAAAGGCAGCACTTGTAAACAGGAAAGCCTCATCAGTAAATGGAGCAGCACCTCCGTGCATTACCAGAACGTGTTTCAAGATTGTAATTATATAACATTAGAGTATTTTCATATATGTTCATGTACGGAAAATGAGGTGAAAGAATACGAATAAATGCTAAAGCAAACACTGAGATTTAAGGAAATGCTGTGATTAAGATTTCCTGCACAAACTCAATTCAGGTCCTTTGTGCAAATCTGTGCCGAGCGATGAACACATTATCTCTTCCCCAGAAGCCCATGCCTCATTCAGTGCACTAGGGGATGGTTGTTCCTTTGTGAAAAGCCGTTTCACATTTTCCTCATCTCTTTTAGTAAGAGCCTCCCATATTTATTTCACCTTGTTCAGATCCCAGTCTGAAAAAACAAGCTTTTTTGGCACTTATAAGGTACTCAGCTCTAACAGCAATGAATGTTCATTTCGCTTCCTGACACCTCGGCTAGGGAACTGGTGTTGTCATCCCCAGTTTATCGTGAGGTGATGGAGACTCATGGACAGTAAGATTAAGAACATTAACATGGTAGAGGCAGTTTGAGGCCCCGTTTTGCAGAGTACATAGCGTTACACAGCGTATCTTATGCTCAGAGCTCGGCCTCTGCGGTGCCTAGTAAGGAATCAGACTTCACTGCAACCCAGAGGGCAAGGGCACCAAGGCAATGAAAACCTGTTTAAGAGTACCTGGTTCTTTAAGAGGAACGGGACAGTCAGATTTGCACTGGTACTTTAGACTTGGTTGGTGAGCAGCCAGTCTGAGAAAGAGGCATCCCGATTCCACCCACCTTCCTCCCAGGCCTCTGATGTTTGCCAGTTTGTGTGCTGTTATGCTAAACAACAAAAACACAAACACCAAATGTAGCCGTAAACAGTGTCATAGTGTTCTTTTTAATCATCTCCTAACAATATTATTCTAATTCCAGTTTTGGATTGAGCTGTTTCTCTTGCACCTCTGCGGGAACTTTTTGGCAGAGATAGAATCTCCAGGGCAGCACTCATCTGCCTCAGCCATCACATCTCATTCTGCAGTTCCTTATCTCTTTTACTGCAAGCTTTCCAGTCTGTGCAAGAAATGAGCTCCTATAGAAAGTCTCTTCCTCACACAGGTCTGCCTCAAGCCCTTCCTCTCATCTTGAATGAAGCATGAATTCTATAGGAAGAACTATTTTAAATCATGTAGTGATTGTAATGTAATCCATACGTGCAATTAGGCTCCGTTCTGTTTTTCATAACCTAAGCTTGCAGTCTAATTTTAATATGGTGTTTTTGTACAATTGTTAAGATTTTAAAAAGCAAATCAATTCCCATTCTAATCATAACAGTGCTTTGGGGTAGCTGTGGACCTTTAAGATGCTGCACTGCCCTCTGCTCTCAATTAAGCAATGGCTGTAGCTGGCGGTCACAGCAAAACAGTGATGATGCTCCAGATTATTGGGTAACTCTCCAGGCTTCGAGGGGAAGTGTTCTGTTTTCTCCCCAGTATTTCAGTACGGTATCTTCTGCCCCACTCCCTCCAACGTGTTGTTACCCCTCACTTTACCTCTGTGCCATCTCACCAGTGCTATCTGCATTTTCCAGGCTTCTTGCACCACCTTTCTTGTTTAGCCAATCCTAGGTCCTAAGACACATTTTTTCGTTTCATCATTCTTTTGCACCTCACGTTGGCTTTTAGTAATCCCTCTTCTCCCCTTGGCACCTTACTAAGTGCAGTGTCAATGGCATTTATCTCAGATCAGTTTGTTCTCTTACCAGTCTCAGACCTTATCCCTCGTGCCTTTCTCAAATGGATCTCTCTCACATTTATTTCCTCTCATTCTGTATATTTGTGGTTGCTGGCATCCCACGACTCTTCAAATAACCTGTTTTCTCAGACTGTGCTTTCTGTCCTAATTTAACAGGGTGTTATTTTGCCTAGTAATTTCAGACCCTTCCACTTTATCCCTTTTTCTGCCCTCCAACACTCTCAGCCTAGCAGTGTTTCAACAAACTCTACCCAGTTTTTGTTTTCCAAGCTTGAGATACATCCTCAAAGGCACGCATTTCAAATGATGAATTTGCATAGAGGCACAGACTTTGCTGTGTTCAGTGTGAAACAGATTTTATTTGAGGGAATAATGTGTTTTGCAAGTGTTCTTTGGTAGGCACATACAGAATCAGTGTAGGACATTTCAGTGCTATTATAAGCAGGTAAACTTGGGATTCCAGTACGATGTTCTGGTTAGATAACTGTGCTTTCTGTTGCACTCAGTTTTTTTCTGCTCTAACGTCACTGCTGCTGCACTGAAATCCATTTATTATACAGATAAAAGAGTGATCTCTGTCTGGAGATAACATAGTGTCATTTTAGCTTCAAACCATTGAAATTTGTCTTTGTTTCTGCTGCGTTATGAGCATCTCATTAGCAAGCCCATGAATCCCTCAGTTTGCTCTTGAAACCAACTATCTGAGCTCTCATCCTTTCTCTTACTTTTGAAAGCTCTGTTGGTGCCAAGGCAGTTATAGGTCAATTGAGTTATTGTGGGTTCTAATTGGCACTCTAACAACCTATTAAATCAATTTCCCTACAGATGAATGTCACTCAGAAAGAAGGTGCCAACTCCTCTGTGTTTGAGAGTGTAAAAAAATACGTTGGTGCTGATGAGTGTAAGGGAAAGGCCGTTCCTCAGGGAAGAGGCTTAGTAGAGCACAAGCTCTCACCCCACATCGATGTGCCACATGGTCTGCCCTGAGCAAGGTGCAGGCTGACCACGAACTCAGAAGATGAGGCCATTTCTAGAACTCAAGCCAAATGGAAGAATTGCAAAAATCCCCAACCCTGATGAATGTTCTTACATCCATTCTCTGTTTGCAACAGAGCATGGGTCTACTTCCGCGTGGCCTCTTCTCCTCCCTGTCTGGTTCTCGGTGTCCCTCATATGTTCCTGTGGCTGCCAAGGCAGGTGAGGTATCCCCAGCCATCTCTCAAACCAGGCAGCATCTGGCTGGTGACATCATTGCCTTGTTGGCGTGGAGTGGTGTACATCTGAGTGAGATTTACTTGCCCCGTGTTATAAAGGAGGCAGTTATTACGGTGAGTGCAGTTGATTTAAGTCCTGCTCAGAAATGTTTAGATAACCTCTTTGTCTAGCGGAAATACGGTGCTCATTCCCACATTATCTGAGTATTTCTTAGTGTGGTGGCTGTAAAACAAGTTGCTTTTCAGCCTGCAAATAGAGACAAGGTTCTTGGCCAGGCAGCACTGCAAGTTTGTTCCAGGGTCTCCAAACGAAAGCTGATTTATATATGACGAGCAGTAAGGACTGCTCAGGTATCCTTGCTTAAGTGGGCAGTTTTCTTGGTGATGAAGGCAGATGAGAACACAGCTTGGCTCTGTGCGGCTCTGCAGTGCTGACAGCACTAAAACCTGGGTTTTGTCAGCAGACAAAGCAGTTAGGACTCCAGAAATACAGAAAAGAGAGAAGATATGTGCTGGGCTAACAAGATGCTGTTATAGGGACCTTTTTCTGACCCTTTTCCTTGTTGAGTGGTTTGCTACCTAGGAAGTCCCTTTGCAAACTGAAATTATTCATTCCGTGCAGGATACTCACAGTGACTGACATCAAATATGGGCACACATACCTCATATCTGCACAAGGCTGTAGTAAACCAGGCTGCTGCTCTTTGAGAGGTGCTGCATGCAGCAGGAGAAGACAGTGCCAGTGAGAGCAAAGCAGATGAGCATCAGAGGGGAATTCCAAGGTCAGCTGGAGGGCCCACCACTGGGCATTATAGGGACACAGCCGCTTCCCCAGCGATGAGCAAAAGCTAATCTCGTTTGTGGTGACTCTCCAAATGTGCTAATGAAGGATTTAAATCTCTGCTTCTTTGAATGGCGAGGTTGTCTGTGTTTATGCATCTATTGTTAAAGAGCGCAGAGGCAGGAGATGTGCTGCAGGTTGCCAGCTTGATTCTAGCATAGGAACTGTAACTTTTTTTTTTTCTTTTCACATCTGTGCTTAGGGCTCTCGTGACTGCCAGGAAATCAGTAGCTGTGCACTGAGTAATTCCTCACCCTGCTCACAGCTCCAGTAAGGCTGCGTGCAGAGCGGCCCTGCTGGGGCTCTTCTTTCCTGGTAGGAGCTGCAGAGCACTGTTACAATCTGGGGGATGGAAAATCTGGTGAAGCGCAATTGGATTGGCCTGGGTGTGGGAAAGAAACATCTTGCAAAGTTATCAGCGCTTTGGAGCTTGTGAGGGAGATAACTGCTGCATTCCCAAGACTCAGGGACTCCACTTTAATAAGTCCCTTCCTGCCAGCCGGGGCTTCGCGTGTGATTGCAGGGCAAGGTGCTAACTTTCACCCTGCTAACATCAGTGCTACCCTGCACAAGGTCTCTTCTGCAGTGGGGCTGCTGTGCACGTGCATCCATGCCTAACGGTGCACAAGTGAGACTTTCATTAATAACATGAGGAATGGTTTTTTCCATCTCGAATTTTCTGTGAATTACTGGAAAGGGGAGGGGGAGGACCAGTCGAGATCACAGATCTTGATCTGTTCTCAGTGATACCAACACAAAGCCACTTGTGTCATTTTTCCACGCTCAGTCAGCAGCAGGCTCTCTTGGAATCATGAACAGTGTGTACCAGGTAAAAGGAGAGGCTGGAAGGCAGGTCAGGCATCTGGTTGACCCTCTGAGCAACATGAAGGGAACACTCTTTGTGCCTGAATTTCTCCAGGTTTGACAATTGTACTGCTAGGGCCCACGGAAGATGCTTCACGACTCTTAAAGCATTTTAACATAACAAAAGATGCCAGAGCAGAGGTCGGCAAGGGTTTGTTAATATTTACAAGGCAATTTCTTGTGTATTTCCTCCCGATTACACTTTTCTGTGTACTGTTACTTCTCTTGTCCATCTGTTGTTAGGAGCACAGAAATGAGGAGATCCAGGAACTGTAAGGTGATTTCAGAATGTTGCTTCCTTTGTCTTCTTTTAAAAAGGAAACTGATTGTGAGCACTTTTACAGTTCCATGTACAATGCTGTATTGTGTGGCATGTTTAGAAGCAGGCTGTAAAAGCGTAGGAGAAAAGCTTGGACAGCAAAGGGAAACAAGGTTAATTTTTCCTTTTTGTGCGTGTCTGTAAGGAGAGTTATGTAGCTGCTGCAGGGGGTTTGGAGATGCTGCTCCAACTCTCCTTCAGTGTTCATGTATACTGGAAGGCGTGTTGCCCTCTTTGATGGGATTCACAACTGGACTTTAGTAGGCACTTGCAAATGGACGGTCTGGCACAGGAGCTGGGAGGTGTCTGTCCTTTCCTCTGGTGTGGCAGCTTTAGAAAATAGCATCCGAGCAGCACTAAGTGCCAAATGTTTTGGATGTTCTGTTCTGGCCCTTGCTTTTTAGTGTGAAACCAGGTGTGCTTCAGGTCATGGCAGCCTTGGTTGACAACTGTGTATGCATGCTGTTTAGGGAGCAACTGAGGGGCTTGCACCATGCATTAAATAGCACCCCACATTTGTCAGGGACTGTTGGCTCAGCCCTGACTGCTTTGGAAAGTGCCTGGTTTTTGCTTTTGCTACATACGTTGATCTATGACTCTCTTTTTCCAAAGCTGGACTTTCAACAGACTTCCAGACAAGGGCAGCTTCACTGGCTGTGTGCTCCTTTTGCAGCATGAACAGGGTTTTAGGCAAACAGTGGCAGATGTGACTATGGCCTGTGGCTTGTGCTTTTGGACGAGGAATCTGGAAACCTCATCTGCAAGTAAACTCACATGGTAAAATCTGCACTGCAGACAAAAAAAGATTTGCCTTGACATCATCTGCCCTGCTCTGCGATCTGCAGTCAGTCAGGAGACCAGTGCACAGCTCCCAGCCTCTCTAGCTGAGTAGAATTAAGGCTAAGCTTCATCATGAGCTATTGCAAGCTGTTCCCACCCCAAATAATTGGCTGCTGGATGGTTTTGTGTCTGTCTAAGCATTACGGTGTGTGGGTGGATGTGTTATGTGTGTGTGAATGAGTCTGCTTTGAAAATTAATACATAGCATCGGGAACGCGTCTAATAATGCAGCACCTCATGATTCCCACATCCAGCCCACCACCATCTCTGCTCTTCCTCTTCCTAAAGCACCTGAGGTGTCTCTCCAGTTCTCGGTGTTCTGCTGTTGAAATTAAGTAAGGTAGAAAAGCTGTGAATTTTCCCAAAAGCTCATTCCCCTGTATCAGCACAACCCTCTCTGCAAGCAGGGCATCCCACGGTGGATGGCAAACAACAGAGGCGTTCCCTTGTCTGCAGAGAGGAAGGGCAGCGTCCATCCGGGAGCATCGCCGTTGGAGGCACTGATGTATGGAAGTCACGCACGACTCGGGGAGCTGGGAGCTGTAACCCCTCTGGGACTTAGGTTTTGGCAGCTGTTGTAGGGTATTATTTTCACAAGGCTGAGCTGTTCTTAAGCACTTCTTCTAGTGTAATCATCACACACATATTTTCTCAGTAATGGCAGGCCATCAGCGTTTCTTTCTAGTCTTTTTAGATAAGATGCAGAGAGACAGGCTGTGAAAGAGCCGAACAAGATGCCTTGACTGAGTCATTCACATTTCCTCAGCTTGTCCCACAAGTAGGCTGTAGGCCTGCTTTCCATACACATCCTGCTGGCTTCTGGGGAAAGAGACCCTTTTTCAGGTGAGTACTGGAAAATGGAAACTTGTACCTGCCCAAGCTTGGATACTTGAATACTGTAGGCCAGATAGGAGAAAAGAGACATGGTTGGTTACACCTCCAGGTGCAAAAATACTCCAAACAAGTTAGTTCTGTAGTAATGTGAACTGCCCTGGTCCTTCCAAATCCACAGCTATGAACGGAACAGTCTTGATAGAGAGCCAGGTGACACATTCCCATACAGTTCAAATGCCCTGAAGCTGTAGCTATGCTTTGTTCTGTGGGTACTGCTTAATTGCTGTATTTCACCCCAATTATAGCTTTTCTGTAATTCTGGATGGAATTATTTTCCCACACTTCGGAGCTCTTGTGGATACAGAAAGATATATCAACATTTCTTTGAAATTAGTTTTTATCAGAGGACATATGGAGCAAAATTCCTTGGTGAGAATCCATTGCAACGACTGGGGTGACACTGGGAATCACCTTCTTTCCTCAGAGCTACTTCTGGCCTCCTGTATACATATCACTAAGGCACATATGGGCAGTGTCTAGCACTGCCTGACCTGCTGATATCACACCACAGGGAGAGATAAGAGATTACATTCACATTTTGGTGTTTGTGGAGAGGATCTTGAAAGCAGGATTTAGTGAGGAAGTATTTTAGAGCACTGAATTTTCTGCTTGTCGCCCACAAAATAGCTATTTCTGATTCAGTGATGTCTTTCATAGAGGAGATCCCTAATTTACAATCTGAATGTCTAATGAGCTAAAATGTTTTTGGATGTACTTGAGAGCAGAACTAATCTGCAACTTACTTTTCCTGGACACAAGTGGAAGGACCTTCTGCCTCCTCTTCTGAGCACAGAGATGATCAAGTGAAGGCTCAGAAATCTGCTTTCAGATTTAACTTTTGAAGCTACTTCTCCTGGTTCCCTCTCCCCTGTGCCACACGGTCACACTGCTGTAGCATATGAGAGTTTTGCAGTTTTCAGGTAATTTTGCCCCCCTCATTTGTGAACTATATCATCTCTGCCTGACAGAGGAGGATCAAAGAGTGGAAAATCCAGATTCCTGCATGTTCTTGGGCACCTGTTAACAATGGGGCAAGGGAGTGCATGAAGTGACTTGCTGAGCATCCTTCCAGGTACCTTAATCACAGAACCATCTTCTCTCCTGCAGCCTTTTTGCAATCTCTGAGTGCCAGCCAGTTGGACTGAGTCACATCATATATATTGCTGGTGAGATGAATTTGAAAGAATGGTGAGGAAACCGCTAGATTTTGTATTACTATGTAAGATCACTCCAAAAGTAATGCCTCCTATTTATTTCCATTGAAACTACAAGGGATACGAAGAGCACAATAACACAGATAGAGCAAACTCTCAGCTACAGAGCACTGTTTTTCAACATAGTCACCATCATTAGCTTTGCCTTTTAGCCAGTGATGAACAAGAGCTGCGTGCCACGCTCGTAAAAGTCCGTTCCAGCAGAGGTGAACCACAGTAGCTACTGCCATGGTGAAACACCTCCCACTCCCCCACTGTGCTCATGTCCACTGTTTGATCTCAGCAAGTGTCAGTGAATGTCAATGGCTGCCTTTTTTTCCATGTGGAGGAATTCAATTCCACACCTTTGCTTCATCTACACTTCCTTGTCAGACACCGTTCTGTCAGAGTGCCCCTCTGCTGCAGTCACACGGCAACAAAATGTCATGAAACGCTGATGAGAAGGTTCAGCTTCTGCTGCTGTATCACCAACATCCACCGTGATGTCATGGGCCAGTATCATAAAGTAGGAGGTGTTACTTTTGGAGCAGGCCTCACACAAAGCTGTCTTAAACAGAAGAACCACATTCACTAAAAAATTGAAAGAAGAAAACAACAACGTAGAATTCACTTAATCAAGCGTTACTGAAATGCAGCCCAATACGTGAACACATCCCTGCTCCTTCTGAAAGCAAAGGTGAAGTCAGCACCTGCACCTGCTACACTGCTCATCTTGGAGTTGCACGTGCTCCTCTGCATTTTGGTTTGAATAGGCCCTGTCCTCACCAAGCACTGCTAATAGAGGTCTGTGATGAGCTCCTGCTATGCAGTATCAGTGTGTTGCTCATAAACAACTCTGCTGGAGAGAGACCTGCAGCCCTTGTCCATCTGGTTCTGCATGGGCAGCAACCGAGAGAAAGTGTTCTTTTTGCTCTTCTTTTGCACATTGCTGTGAGCTATCAGCTTATCTATAGGCAGGTTCAGGGTTTGTAATGACTGATGTAAAACCGAACCAGGCAGATTTAACAGACAGATTTACACTTCATCTGTCAGTGGGATCTGCACCTGAAATAGGCAGGACTGAGTTCTCAATTATCACTGACCCATCCCACTGTTCTTCTGGTAATCGATTGGTGTGTCAGCAAACAACTTGCATGTTTCACTTACACCTGGATTCTGTGCTGTCCAAAAAGCTACAGAGATTGTTACTTCACATTCATTTTGTTGACTCTGAGAGCCCTGTTACTTAAGTGCAAATGTAGATGGCATTTTTTTACTATTTGCTGGTTTTTCATCACTAGCATAACTACACTGTTCCAGCTGTTGGTAGAAATAACACTGTAATATTTTTGCAGCATAGGAAGAATAGTTATTCCCATTTTATGTATGGAAAACTAATATACATGGAAACTACTTTATTTTCTAGAGAGTTACTCACAGAATATGAACTGGAGTTGTGTAGATGGCACAACTGGCTCCTAAAGGACAGAACTGCTCTACCTTCTTCCTCAATGTTCCTCTGCCTTAGGAGGGGCAATGAAGCCTTGTTGTGCGTTGATGGAAAATGGGCTGCATCAATTAGAATATATTTCTGAAACAACTTGTTTCTGGCAAGTTGTTCAGTCTAAAAATATATTTATTTCTAATTGCTGAGCTGAATGCTTAATGAATTCTTCCTTCCCAAGAACAATTAATCAAAGAAATGATTTAGGGCTGGCACTAACTCCCCCAGGGCTCAGTGGCTGTGTTCCATTGACATAAATAGAACAGACCAAGCCCAGACCATACTGGAAAGATTTATCTAAGCATTTTTTAATGGTTCCCATCACTGTTTGTGTGGATGCCTCTGGCAGAAAAGTACTATACATATTGGAGGAACAGCCCTCAGTGTTATAGCAGAAGCACCACAAGTTGCTGTTGTTTACAACAGCGTTTGCCTGTTTTGTATTGTTTTTATGGAGAGGCATTTATGTGAGCTCCACTGATTGTTAGGGGCATTGTGAATGGTGAAAAAAGAAGGGACTGCAGCTCGCTCAGGAAGGTTTCTTAATATGAACGCAGGGGTAGAGAGGTCACTGAGACCCTGCAGTGTGAATCTCAGCTTTGATAAGGAGGATCCCCACCACACAACAAAGACCTTTCCGTGAAAGATCAGACGTCAGAAATTCGCAGGGTGTCCTGGAGAGTGCTGGACGGATCCATCGATGTCGTGATTCTTGACAAAAGCCAGGTATGTGCTCAGTGAAAATGCTGAGATATGCCAGCACATACAGCAGCATTACATACTGAGCTCTGTGCCTTGTAGGAAGATGGAAAGCTAAACGGGTTCCAACCAATGTGGCATGAGGAGAAAGGCCTGACATGCCCAAATCTGGCCACTGAATTTTTGATATGTAGTATAACTTGTGATTTAGAGCATCGTCTTTGGGTGAGGAAGGAATCTGACCACATCTTTTCTAGGGAGAGTGTATCTTGACTGTCCAAAGTTCATGAGTATTCTGTTCTCTGTTCTCAGAGCATACACCTGATCCTCCTCTTTGTTTTCCACAAGTCTCCTGCTTGAAATTCTGCTGAATCTCCTCATTTTAGTCTGTTCAATGCAGAAATGTTTGTAGGGACATCAAATAATAGTTTCTGGGAAACTGAAAAGGGCTTTGGAGCACAGCACAGAAGAATCTGCCTTTTTTGTGGACGATTTAAGCTGATGCCCTCCAGACACTGGGGTGGATGTTGGGATTCCTGGCCTTTTTTCTTTTATCCTGTATATCTGTGTGCAAGAGAGGCCCTAAAGAAGTGAGTGCTTCTCCATACCTCAGTTTCCTTGGCTAGCAGATGACAATGGTGAGACACAGCTACCTCCCATAGTGTGTTTTGAGATCAAGAGGCAGAAATCCCTTGTGAGCTTTGCACTGTTTCTGTGCATGCAGCAATTAATTCAGCACCCGGTGTCTGGAGGGGATGGTGGATTTATATGGATGCCTTAGATAAGCATAGCCTTAGCACTGTTTCTTCTGAGACCCAAAATAATCAGAGGCAATTGGACTTTTTTTTTTTCTTAAGTGTTGCATTTTTAGAAGGTGATTCATCTTTTTTCTGGGATTTTGGATACTTGAATAGCCCCAGGGTCCCAGCAGCTTTAGTCTTTTTGTGAGCTGATTGTGCTCCAGTCCAGCCTGACTAACTCAGTGCAAACAAGAGTCTGATCTTGGCAACCAGAAGGAGTTTGGATGGAGAAGTATTTTTTGCCTTTGAAACTGAGATACACCTAGTCATTATCACATTATCTTCTTGCATGTCTCACTCTCCCCCACCCCAACTTCTCTTACCCACAGAAAGGCTTAGGCTGACGCTTCATGCTGAAAAATTCCTTCTCTGAAAGTGTGGTCAGGTGCTGGAAAAGGACACGCAGGGCTGTGGTTGAGTCACTGTCCCTGGAGGTGTTCAAGAAACATGTAGAAGCAGTACTAAGCAGCAGCATTTAGTGATGGTAAGTGGTGGGCAGTTGAACTAGGCTGTCTTGGAGGTCTTCTCCAACTTGGTGGTTCTATGAACACTTAGGAGGAACATTTTAAGCATCTCAGATGGCTGCAAGTCTTTTTCTCAGTCTGACAGATTACTTAATTGATTGCTGCATGCAGTTGCCACCTCTTTGTGGACTACCACAGAGCTTGTAAGCACGAATTTGTCAATTCAATGCAAAATAACAGCTAGCAGAAAGCAGAATTGTGTCCTCCACTTTCTGAACTGTGATTCTGATAGATATGACTCATATAATCTTTCCGCCCTATTTTGGTTTTTGTAAGTTTGGGTTCCTAGCAGCGAGACTGACTTCTTTATCTTCATATTATGTCAAGAAAGCTGTGTTAGTACAAGATAGTTAACAATCCTGTCATCCCTGTATCTCAACAAGATGCTAAGTTGGGGGAAGATGCATGTTATGTCAGCTGGTGTCGTATGTTCTCTGTCACTTTTTCAGTAATGTTTACTCTGAACAGGTAAACATGTATTCATACGTCTGTGTCATCTCTGTGTATCCTGGGCTGCACCCGAAGAAGCACAGCCAGCAGGTTAAGGGAGGTGATCTTTCCCCTCTGCTCTGCACTGGTGAGACCTCACTGAATTGCTGTGTCCAGGTGTGGAGTCCTCAGCACAGGAGAGACACAGATTCAAACTGAAACAAGGGAGGTCTAGACTGGATGTAATGAAAAAGGGTGGTAAAGCACTGGAACCAGTCACCCAAAGATGTAGTGGATGCCCTGTCCCTGGGGACATTCATGGTCAAGCTGAACAGGGCTCTGAGCAGCTGACCTGACAGTAGACATCCCTGTTCACTGCAGGGCAGTTGAGCTAGATGATCTCTTCCAACTCAGATGTTTCTATGATTCTGTGTAAAATCTCTGCCTGCAGCACTGAATCTTGTGTGAGTTGCTGTTAATACTATGGCAGCTAGGGCTGAAATATAGGATTCATACAAGTAGTCTTTGAAATGTCTACCTGTCTCAAAGAAATTGCAGTCAGAACACTCAACAAAATTGTCCCTTTCCTTTGTATAGTTGGGCACAAATTAAAACTTAGGTCCAAAATGCTTGCTTTTTGAGGCAGTTCAGAGGTCACAGAATCGTAAGGGGTGGAAGAGACATCTGGAGATCATCAAGTCCAACCTCCTGCTAAAGCAGGTTTACACAGGCAAGCACCCAGGCAGGTTTTGAATATCCCCAGATGAGGAGATATGCCCTCTCCAGTGCTCTATAACTCTAAAAGTAAAGAAATTTTTCCTCATGCTCGTATGGAACTTCCTATATTCAAGTCTGTGCCCATTGCCCTTTGTCCTGTTGCTGGGAAGTGCTGAAAAGAGCCTGGCCCCATCCACTTGACTCTCGGCCATTAGATATTTGTAAGCATTGATCCTCCCTCTTCACTTCTCCAGCCTGAACAGTCCCTGGTCTCTGAGCCTTTCCTCATAAGGGAAACACTCCAGGCCCCCAGTCATCTTTGTGGCCCTCCTCTGGACTCTCAAGAAGTTCCCTGCCTTTCTTGAAGTGGGGAACCCAGAACTGGACACAGCACTCCAAATGAGGCATCACCAGGGCAGAGCAGATGAGGGGGATCACCTCTCTTGACCTGCTAGCCATGCTCCCTTTAATGCACTTCAGGGTACCATTGGCCTTCTTGGCTGCAGGAACAACTGCTGACTCATGGCCAACCATTTGTCCAACACTCAGGTCCTTCTCAGAGCTTCTTTCCAGCAGCCAGCTTTCTCTAGAGGGATGCAAGGTGATCCCTCATGGCTATGCACACCCTTGGGGTGGGTGGCCTTCTGGCTTGTGTCATGGGAGGCAGCTAAGGAACAGTTGTCATTGCTCTGGTTGACTTGGCTTATTCCCCTGTCTGTTGCTATGATGTAAGCAATGCCATTTTGGACTTCACCCCCCAAGTTCATCATTTTAAAGCCCACCTCACTGGGTTGGCCTGTTGCTGCAAATGATTGCCCTGCCCCTTCTAGATAGGTGAACTCCATCCTCCCCTAACAGGTTATAATCTTCATAAAAAGTCCCATTGTTATAAAAACCAAAACCCTTGCACTGGCACCAGCCATGTTGCCAGGAATTGATATGCATTAAACATGTATTTTTGGCTTTCTTCTTTCTTCTACCTGGCAAAATTGTAAAGCAGATGACTCGAGCACCCATATTTTTCACTTGTGCTCCCAGGGCTTTATAGAATTCTTTGATTCTGCCCATGTTCCAGCTCCCAGTGACATTCATGACTATATATTTGTTTTTGATAGTGAAGCTGGAGGATGGAGACTGAAATGGAGTCCTGTTGGGTTCTTTTTCAGTCAACAGGGACCAAGGTGCCTCCTCCTCATGCCTATTGCTGGAATATGATTACTGAACAACCTCTCTCTCTCTCTCTCTCTCAGCACTTCTGATGCTAAGGAGCCTTTGTTTCTTGCAGCTCAGCCACTTGTTGTAAAAGGTCCACCTGTGCACATCCTATACAGGTCCTTACCTTACACTAAGAGAAGGCTCAAGGTACTCAGTGCAACCAACCACCTGAATAAAAGTCTCTTTTCTTACCAGTTCTGTCTGGGCGAATGCATCAGAATCTATCTCCAGGAATTTTCCTGTTTTAGCCCTCTGGCAAGTGCCCACCACCGTACAGTCAGAGATCAAGAGTGCTTCCCCTGATTGTGAGCCTTCAAGCAAGGTACAGTACCCTGTCTGTGCAAACTGCTGTGACAGAATGTTGCTCCCAGATGAGAACATGGCCTGTCTTGAGCCCTCCCTTCACACCCTGCGTGAATCAACTCAGTCCCTAGTGCAGATCCATGTTTGAAACACACTGCCCAAACATTTGAATTTGAGTCATGCTAGACCTTGGATACAGGCCAGGGCCTGAACTTCATCACAGTTTCTGCGTGTCTTTCTGCTTTAGTCCTTTGCATTCCACAACAAATTCATGATGACTTGGAAGCTGCAGCCCTTATTGATCTGCCCGTTCCCTACAAGAACAACATATGGCGTGTTTCCATGGCAATAGGTCCCCCTAAAGGGGCTTCCTTCTTTCTCTCAGTAAGGTCTTTTTATTGGTCTTTTTCATTATTAAATCATCAGAGACAAATGCACACATAGAAGAGTCAATGTCTGGATCAATGGACAGCAAGCAAAAAGGAACTTCTCCATATTCATAGAAGCGAGAGATTCAGAAGATCAAACAATGCAGCATCACCAGGCCCTTAGCATGTCAGTCTCACATATAATGGATGCTATGAAATCAGTACACATCTAACTCCTTGAAAACCTTCGGGGTTCAGCATGGGGAGCAGAGGAGAGGGAACTGAGACTTTTTTTTCTAAGTGCAGTATGGTGGGATGTGAAGAGAAGGTTAAGCTCTCTGGCTTAGACTTTGTGCCATGAGCAAGAGGGTTCCTGCAGGCTTGTTTAAATGCTATAAATAGAAAATTGTACTTAATGAGAATGTGGTGTGGCAGGCTTCTTCTGATGAAGTCTGATGAGAAGAGCATGGAGAAGAGGGCTTGGAACTAGATAATCTTTAAGGCCGCCTCCAAGCCAAGGCAATGATTCAAAGTGCATGACTTGTGCACTGGCGTGGTGTAGGAAGCAATCCCAGACCACCAGCAGCTGCTGTGTAATCTGTCCACTCCTCCCGCTCAGCAGGGAGGTTGAAATGTTCCAATGTACCTGCAGGGGTGAGAGGAGGCCAGCCAGCCAGGCTACAGCCTGGTTTGTCAGCGGTTGCGCTGGGCTGGTTTCCATCTCCAGGAAACCTGTGCTTATAAATCTCCTGCTGAATCTGTACTGTATTATCTTCCCAGTGGTATCTCCAGCCACTCCTGGCAATGAACTCCCACTGCATAACAATTTATATCTTTGATCACCTCATCCTGGGCAACGGAGTTGTGAGAACAGTAAATTGTTTAGGCCCTCAAAGAAGAGAGGGAATAAGCCTTCCAAACAGTAAAACCCCCCAAATCTCACTGCTCTCGCAGCTCATACAAGGGAATTGTCTGTGTGCTAGTAACAGCAAGCGAGAAAATACTGCTAATGCTGTTTTTGGTCAGAAATGTGTTCTGCATAGGCCTCAGTACTCCAAGTTTAGAGCCGGCACAAACGAGGCCTCGTGTAGCAACCCCTGTTACTGCCTGTGTGTTTATTTTTACCTCTCAGGGAAGATCCCAAGTGTAGATTTAAAACACTGCTCAATTTGCTAGGCAGAAATCAGCAGGCAGGAAGGCAGCGTGCTTCAGGAAAGTGGTCGATTGACCAAAGTAGTGCAAAATCCAGTGTGATCTTTCTTGTTCTCGTTCCATGTTTGTGTTTCAGCACTGCTGGAGATGAAATTCAGGAGCATATTGTTTCTGTGTGATACAGCATGTCTGCGTGCCAAGCAGGAGGTGTAAGCATTTCAACACATTTATTGAATGGCAGATTGCACACAAACCCCTTGAAAATGCTGGTGCAATTTCTATTAAGCATGCTGTAGGATTAGACGATGGATGTTGACTTTGCAGATTAGATGTCCAGAAGTGTCATTATCCTAGGACACGTGCAGTCCAGGCAGCACCACTGCAGCCTCTGTCCTGCTGTGCCTCAGGCTGGGATGGAACAACACCCTGCAACGTTTGTTCAGGCTGTAACTGAGCTCAGTGATGCCTCTGCTGTACGGTTCACTGCTGCTCTGGGAGGAACTCGAGTGAAGGCTAGCACTATCTAGTGGTTAGCGTGCTGTTTGCCTAGCCAAGTCATTTAAACTCTATCATTTGCTTCCCTGAATGAAAGTTAAATACACTTAGAGAAGGGATATCAGCAGCTTTTTTGGATAAGGTTCTATTTGTTTCCCACATGCTCGAACAGTTCTCCTCTTAATGTGGCTTTGTTTCACGACTGGTTCACTTCAGTGCAAATATTATAGTGCTTGGGTTTTCTGAGATGGAAGTAGTTAAAGAGAATGAAGTTGTTCCGACAAAGTCAGGGAGTTTGGCTGACAAAGCCTGTTTTGAACTGACTGGTGCTGGATGGAGGCCGTGGAAGTGCCTCTGTCTGGTAAATGTGGTTGTTGTGAGGCAGCCTGCTTCGTGGTGGCAGCTCCTGCAGGCAGGGCTGAGTGTCCCAGCTATCCAGCAGAGCTTCGTGGAGTGACATGTTTTGGAGGTACCACCGTGCAATGTATCCTCCCCCTCTGCAGAGGCCAGCATCTGTGCAAGGCTTTGCCATTTTCTCTTAGCTAATACTTGAAGAAAAAGGCAACTCACCTGCTCATGAGCTCACCTTGCATTTTGCAGCTTGTCCAAAGCAGTGGGAAGTGCAAGGTCCAAGGCCTTCCCCATCACAGCAGGGTGAACGCTGCCCGTGTTCTGCTCTGACCGCTCTGGCAGCAGGCACTGTGCCAGCAGCTACCAAACACCCTCTCTGTTCAGAGCATTGCACTGTCCTGGTAGGTTGCCACTGACACAAGGTCTGCTCGTCCTCAGTTCTTTTGAGTCCTCCTGTAAAAATCTCTGTACTGCAACTGTTCATCACTTTGAGAAGCCTGTTAATAGTGTGAGTGTACTGGAGGTTCTGTCAGAGAACTAATAATTTCACTCGTATTAATATCATGCATTATGCTTTCTAAGCTAAAGAAAGGAAATAATTCGTAATGTGCTGTGTTACACCACGGTAAATGCATCAGTGCCTCAAATGCCTTGTTTGCAAATTGTCAGATGGTATAACTGGAATAAGAGTATCACTAAGTAATGTGTATATTTATATTTCAGCAATGAAAGAAAATGGAAATTTCCCCTTTGCTGTTACCACAAATTATAGGATAAGTCATGACTAGGAGCCTCTTTTGAAGCTAGGCACCCATATTTTCTAAATCATATTTCTGAATCAGTCACTTAAATCTTTAATATCTTATAGTCTATCTATTTGTAATGTAGGATGATTGCCTTCTTAGGTCTGTTGGTCTAATTCACGTGGGGCCATTACTTTGAAAAAATATAGGCTGTTGATTATAGTTTAATAGTGAAGTGTTAGATTTAAAAATTGATGATAGAGAAGCAGTAAAATGCTAATACCCTACTTTGCTCGGATTGCAAATGCCATCTGAAAACTATTGCATAAGCAGTGGCTTTCTTAATTTTCCACTCACCAAAATCCACGTAATTATATTTTAAGATAATAATATGAGCATGTATGGAATTCTGCAGCAGTCAGAGGAGATTAGGTGAGCAATTGTGTAGATTGGAGATAATCTAAGTGAGAGGCTAAATTGAGACCTTAGAAAATATCTTGCCTCAAGTAAAACTGACAGTTGAATTCGATGAAGATTTTATCAAACACAGCACGAGTTTTAAGAAATCCAGCTGAAATGAAAGTGCTGCAAGGCATACACCTCCTTTGCAGCGTATGCTGTACAGTGAGATGTCCCTAATCATACACCTGCTTATGTAAGCACTTAACATTCATGACAAGCTAATAGTCCTCTTGCTCCTGATGGGAAAGCTAATCACTTGCAGAATTGTATTAGCAACTCGTTGATACCCCTTACTCTTCAGTACTCAGCTGAGGCATCCTTATGACTGTGGCATCGAAGTTCCAAAGGAAGATGAACAGTTCAGACTGCCAGCAGTCTGTGCCACTCACTGTCAGCTGGAGGAGATAGCTGGAGCATCTCCGGCAGACCCAGAGGTAATCTGGCTGTAGCCCTTCGCTGCTGTATCAGCTCTGGCTGTATCTCCACTGTTTATTTTCTGTGCATCTGCATAGGGAACAATGGATAGGGAGGCTGAAGTATGCAGCCCGAGGAGACTGGGACACTGCACAGCTCTTGGCCTCGTGCTGCAGTGCATGGCTAATGTGCAGCGCTCGCAGGGATGGCGGGGGATGCATATTATTTGCATAGATTGCATAGAAGGAATTAAAGCTGTTTGTCTTACTCTTTAAACAGGTTCCCCTTATCATATCCCATTATATAGCACAGAATATTTCTGTAAATCGTTTGATTTTTTTTTTTTAATTTTTTAAAGTGCATTTTCATTTCAGAGAGGTTTTCAAGTGCACAGGTATTTGAATAAATCACTGTGAATAAATTCACTTCTAGCAAGTGAATCTGTGGACTCGGTAGCTATTGAAGTGTCCTTTGGTGTGTTCAGGAGCAGTGAATCACCACATTCCTCCTATTATCTCTGTGAATAATGCAAAGTTTGTAACTCTCCAGTAGCAATGCACCTGCTCGTATCTGGAAGCGGCAGTGCTTCCAAAGCCAGGGAAGGATCTCCCCCAGCTTTTCTCTCTCTCCTTGGTGATGTTACCTACGAGAATGGCTGACTTCTGGAGTAAACTCTCCTCCCACCATTGCTGCTCCAGCCACACTGACATCCACTAATGCTCTTTACAGAAGATGATTTCTATTTCTAGCCCCACTAGCAGTCCTGGGAATTAAAGTGCGACCTCGCTCCTGTCAGGGTAGTTGCTGGTGAGCGCAGCAGTGCATCATTCAGCATGCAGCTGGAGGGGGAAGGGAGCTGCCGCTCTGCAGAACAGGGCAGATTTTCATCAATTCTTTGAAGGAATCACACAGCAATCCCTCCCTGTGCGGAGCAGAGGATCAGGACGTGGCTGGTGACTCAGTAGGTGGCACTCTGTTTCCTGAGTGAGCTCTAAGTCAGTGTGCCTGGGCTTGTTGGGGCGATTGGATTTGTCTTTGCTTCTGGTACAAGTGTGCTACGTTCATCAAAGATGTGCTCTTGTAAGGTAGGGGAGGTTCGGCACAGAGTCTGAGCTAGATTCCATTGGTGAGGATATCCTGGCTCCCTGGCATTTTCAGTTAGATGCGTTGTTATTTTTGCCTCCTTTCCACGCACTGTCAGGCAGCTCCTCAGTTCAACCCCGAGTTGGCTGCCTTACAGCAGAAGCTGCAGACATCCAAAAAGCCTTGTTAATTTAGAGGCGAGGTTGCCCAAGTCTATTTTCTCTTGACAGCACAACCACTACTGAGCGAGAACAGAAGTTAAGGCCACAAATGTGCCCCACTCAGGGAAAGTCTCTGAACACCAGGGCGACGCAGCGGTGCTGACCAGGCTAACCTCTGCAATTCATTATTTTCAGTCCGGCGGTCACTATCCTTCCTGAGCTCATGCACTATAACTGGTTACACTGCATCGTAGAATAGATGTTAAAAATCAAGGTTTATTTAATAAGGGTTACATCCAAAAGCAATATTCCTTGTCTGCTGTTAAATTAGGCACTAGACAGAACAGAAAACTGATCCAACTCCCTCATCCACACCCACAAAGTAATACCTACAAATTCATACTTTCACATCAGCTATGTGTCACCAAACATGTTCAAAGAGCACATGGTCTGGAAGTGCCTTTGCCCACGTTAGTTCTTACACATATTTTGTTGCAGCTATTTAGGAATTAACCATTCAGAGGTTGTGGTACATGTTAAAATGGGACTTTCAGCTCTAAGAAGTGGCGTAGACTTGGATGTAGTATTAAAAACAAGTATGTGCAAGCAAAACATCTGGCTTATATCGTGCTGGCTGTTCCCCATGCTGCAAGCTACTCAGTCACACTGAGTCAGCTCTAATAAAACAATACATGATGTGAATCTATTATTTTTTTTTCTGTAAGCTTTTGAAAATGGGAAAAGAGAAGTCAGGTTATCAAAGGAAGATATTCGTAGTACAAATCTCATTTAGACCCTTTTCCAAGCTATGTAAACAGTTTCCACTCTGGTCATGCTCAAGAATCAAGTTCAGGACCAAGCCTTGAGCCTCAGACATCAATGGATGAATCCCATTCTCTCAGTTCTGCCATGTGGATTCTCTGCTTGCAGGACAAGACTAATTAACTCCATCTGCCTCTGATGGGTGTGATGGAGCCAATTTCATCACCGTCAGCTCTGTGGAATCCCTAGATGGAAGGAAGACCGTATGAGAAACATTAGATTATTAGTATCAGTGCTTGCCCTTATGTACATCACATGCTCTGCTATCTCGCCAATAATTTATAGGGAGTGAAAAGTGTTCCTTGGTGTAAATACAAAATTCTGCATGGGTGGGATTAGAACTCTGAGGTACCGCAGTCCCCGAGAGTCCCTTCAGTGTAAATCCAGTGATGCCACTCTGAGCAGGTCAGACCGTGTGTGCAGATTGGATGTTCAGGAGATCTGGAATCTTAGTTGAAATTTAACTTCCAGCAAGTTTACATTGTAAAGGCAGGTGAATTTACTGTGCTGGAGTAATGTGCACACCAAATCCTTGGTGGTTTACAACCTTTTCTACCTCCTTCCTAGAGCCCAAAGGTTATCTCCTCCCTGCCATTCTGGATACCCCATTGTTAGAAGGCAGTGCACTTGATATAAAAGTTTACCTTCTGTGTTTTGTAAGTGGTGGGTTTAATGGTCAGAATGGAAGGGAGCCTGGCAGTAATCTGTAGTCACCAGTACACCCTTGTGGAGAACGGTGGTTTAAGAAACACACAGCAGCAAATTTTAGCCCTTTATCTTTGCTTCTCCACATGGCAAATTGTGCTTCCCCGTGGCTAGCTGGGCACTGGTATGTCATCAACACCTGCAGGCTGGGACTGAGGAATGTGAGGATGCAAGAACTGAAATATCAAGAAGTGCTGTAGATCAGGATGCAGGGCTGCTGCCCGTGGTGTGACCACGCTCAGAAAGTGCTGCAGTCAGACAGAAAGCATTTTAGTGGAGCTGCGAGCATCCTGGCAGCTGTCCCCAGTTGCTTCTTAGTAACTGAAGTCACCAGCCATCGCAGGGAAAAGAGACAGAAGAATCCAGAGATCTCTGAGGAAGGCCACTTACCTTCGTGTCTGTGCGTGTCTGGCCATGTCTATTTCATGCCATTAATTTGAAACTTGGGAAAAATAATTTTCTTTGTGCTTATTTCCTCCTGTATTCCCTGCAGGCAAATTAAAGATGGCTGGGAGGTTATTTGTTTTCTGTAATAACATACACAGCTTCCAGACTTCCTGCTATTGTGCGATTAGCTAGATTAATTGACTAGGAAAGATCATCTCAGGGCCTTAATAAGGAAGATTCATAGATTCACACAGTATTGATGCTTATTGCCATATGACACAGCCTTGCTCTTAGGAGCATATGGACCTATCAGGGACCTATCTGCTGAGTTCTGCCAGCACCTTGCTTTCACACTGAGTGAAGCATTGCATGGCACCTCGGGAGCGAGAAGCGGAGAACATCTTAGGAAACCTCGTTAGTGAAGAGCTGCAAAAGGCAGTTGCCATCAGCCTCTGCTGGATGTTTCTGGGAACTGTGAGTGTGCTGCTTTGTGACCCTGTCTGTCCATTGCAATCACTGGCATCTTTAATACCCTTAGAGGTACCTCAGAGTGTTAAATTCTGATTAGGGAGAGAGGGCCTATGCAGGCAGGGCTTTTGAGGCATATTCTGCCCTTCCATTGCAGATGCTTCACTGCAGCAATGCTGTTCTGCAGTAGCTCAGCTGGGCCATGGCACAGGCTTGAGGGGGACCAATTCTTATTAAAACTAGATTTTGAGGATCTTTGAGACGCATCTGCTCTTCTGTAAAACATTTCAGTGATTTTGATTGTAGCTGGTCTGACAAATGAACAAGCAGCACATGCACACCTTTCTTCGACAAACCCAGCAGTTTCCTGCAGCACATCACTGTAAATCCAGATCACACACTGACTTCACTGGTGTTGAGATGGTCTGGCTTAAGGGAAGGCACAGTTTTCTCCCTTGTGCTTTAATCCTGTTCAGTTGCTGTTTCTTTTTTATGGTCTAGGGAGTTAGGCTTATTTGATGCTCAAGAAGTCAATAATATGAACATAAGCAACCATGCTAGTTTGTGTGACTGACTGGAAGAACTGCTGCAGCTTTCTGAATGTTGCATCTTCAGGTACAGGCAACCGAGGCTGAAAATCAGTTTGCTCTGTGCACGTTGCTCGTTCACTGTGACAGATGTGTCTTAATATAAATTATTGATGATTCCTCACAGTGTAACAGTAACAGCCCTGTAGCATACAATGTAGAGCTGGTGGAACCTTGGCAAGGTGAGAACACAGTGCATTGGCATCTCTACATGTGAAGCATCTGGGAGGGATTGGATCACCACCATGTTGGGCAGTGAGGGTCCTTTGTGAGACTCCTCAACAAAGTATGAGATCCAGAAATAATTTCACTCTGCACTCTGGGTGAGTTGCAGCAATGTACAGAAGGCTCCTGTGCTCTAGGAAACCTGCCTTGGCAGGGGGTTGGACTGGATGACCTCCAGAGGTCCCTTCCCATTCCTATGATTCAGTGATTGTGTAATATCATGTGATTGTGTGTCTTTTATGCTTATATGTGGGGAAAATCTTTTAAAACCCCAAACAAATAAACTAGGAACTATTTAAACTGTCTTCAAAAATGAAAATGAGTGTTGTTGTAAGGTCTGCTGGCTATTGTTAACTCGCCATTAAGATGAAGGTAAGTTTCTTGAAGACTGCTTCATGGTGCAGTCGTTCAATGTTGTTCTTGCTAGGTGTGTGATTCTGGGCTTTACTGACCATTTCTGTCCAGCACAGGAATCTACAGAGTGTGGGCTAAATTCAGAGTCCAAGCTCAGTGTAAGCCCTACAGAACACCAGAGATTCCAGCAGGTTCTAGTTCCATCCTGATGCCAATGCTGTCAGTGCCAGCTACTTCTAAAGAAGGATCAGATGGTAGCGAGCAGGCCTGATCAAATAAAGCCAAAAGGCTTTATTGACTTGCTGACTTTGAGCCCTCCCAAATACCTGTTTTCTCTCTCTCTTTTCATAGCAATCACTGCAGTAACTTCAAATATCTGCCTTCTTGGTGGCCCTGAAGGCCCACTGAAAGTTTTTCAGTGAGCGTTGTCCAGCCAGGTACCCAATTCATCTCTGAACATTTTCAGCCAGAAAATGGGTGTCCCGTTGATATTAAATGCTTAATTACACTGGCTGCTTGTGCACTGGGAAAACATCAGGCAGATGAGCAAAGATTAGGTAATGAGCAACAATAGAGATGTGTGAAGTACATCAGTTGTGTTGACGAGAGCTCCCTGTTCTCCCTCTCCCACAGCTAATTTCACGTGTCTCTGTCTCGCTGTCCAGGTTTTATTGGGATTTGACCATGCTGCTGCTGATGGTAGGGAACCTGATCATCATCCCTGTGGGCATCACTTTCTTCAAGGATGAAAACACCACCCCGTGGATTGTCTTCAACGTGGTTTCGGACACGTTCTTCCTCATCGACCTTGTCCTCAACTTCCGAACAGGCATTGTGGTGGAGGACAACACAGAGATCATCCTAGACCCACAGAGGATCAAGATGAAGTACCTGAAGAGCTGGTTTGTGGTGGATTTTATCTCCTCCATCCCCGTTGACTACATCTTCCTGATAGTTGAGACCCGCATTGACTCGGAGGTGTACAAGACAGCCCGGGCACTGCGCATTGTGCGCTTCACCAAGATCCTCAGCCTCCTGAGGCTCCTGCGGCTCTCCCGGCTCATCCGCTACATTCATCAGTGGGAGGAGGTGAGCAGAGGCTGTGGTGCACTTGCATCCTAAGTCTTTTGTCCACTTATGCTGATATATTCCACAAAGGTGCCTTCATTGAATGCCCATTCTCCTGCTTTGTTCTGGTGTGGATGCTGGAGAGTTGTGTCTGGAGTGTAACGCTTTGCTTTGAGCAGGTTCCCAAGAGGGCCTTCAGCACTGTTACTTAGTGACTTGAGACTGTGCTGTCTCCTTCAGGGTTGTAATATATGTATATATGTATGTAATATATGTAATAAATGTATATATGGCCTGAGAGGTGAGTTCTGCAGGCAGCATGAAGTTATGAGCTGCCTGTGAGGGGAGCAGTTAGCATGTTGTGGGCCCCTCAGAGACTCAAGGGTCCAGAGACAGCAGAATGGAAAGGTCTAGAGACAGCTGGTTTGCAGAACCTGTGGCATTTATTTGTCCAGGTAACTTCTTTAACATCCTTAGGTCTTAAATAAATGGCTCGGTTATGTATTTATAGCCTTCTCGCTTTCTAAATTCTCTGGCATGGTGTTAAGGGGAAGAGGAAAGAAGAACATTCTGCAGACAAATAGTGTCTATTTAAAAACATAATGGTCTGGTGAAAAGCAAGAGCCCCACTAGTCTGTGCTGTTCCCAGAGGAATTTCAACACAGAATCATAGAACCATAGAATCACAGAATGGCTTGGTTGGAAGGGACGTCAAAGAATGTGTAATTTGAACACCTCTGCCATGAGCAGGGTTGTCAACCACTAAATCGGGCACCAAATCAGGCTGCCCAGGGCCCCATCTGGCCTGACCTTAAGCAGCTTCAGGGATGGGGCATCCATGACTTCTCTGGACGGCCTGTTCCAACATGTCACTGCCCTCTCAGTGAAAATTTTCCCCTGACATTTAATCTGAATCTCCCTTTTTTTAGTTTAAAACCATTCCCTCCTGTCCTATCACTATCTATCCACGTAAAAAGTTGATTTCCCTCCTTCTTATAAGCTCTTTTTAAGTACTGGAAGTCTCCTACATCTTCTCTTAGAGATCATTCTCTTCTCCAGGCTGAACAAACCCAAACTGTCCCTCAAACTGTCTTTGTAGCAGAAATGCTCCAGCTCTCTGTGTGTTTGTGGTACTCCTCTGGACATGTTCCAAAAGCTCCACATTTTTCCTGAGCTGGGGACCCCAGAACTGAATGCATTACTTCAGATGGGGCCTCACAGTGGCAGAGGAGGACAATCTTCTCCTTCTCCCAGCTGGCCACCCTTCTTCCAGTGCAGCTGTTGGTATCCCGGGCTGCAAGAGCATGCTGCTGGTTCATGTTAAGTTTTTCATCCAGCAAGACCCCAGGTCCTTCTCTGCAGAGCCACTCTGAAGGAGTTCTCCCAGTCTGTACTCGTATCTGTGCTTGCTTCAACCCAAGTGTGACACTTTGGCCTTGTTAAATCTCATTAGGTTCACATGGGCCCACTTTTCAAGCTTGTCCAGATCTCTCTGGATGGCATCTCTTGCTTCTGTCGTATCAAATGCACCACTCAGCTCGGTGCCATCAGCCAACTTGCTGATGTCATTGAAAAGATGGTTAAGGATACTGGTCCCAAGACAGACCCCTGGGGGACACCACTTGTCCTTCACCTGAACACAGAACCATTGACTACAACCCTCTGGCTGTGACCATTCAACCAATTACTTATCCACCAAATTTTCCACCTTTCAAACCTCGATCTCCAATTTAAAGATAAGGATGTGGTATGGAACAAGTTGTCAGGTTTCATGTGAGAGAAGTCACCACCTTTCCAGTAGCTTGAAAATTAGTTATTTTTTTCCCATCTCTGTGCTCTCCAAAGCAGAGAGAAAGCTCCCTGCAGCTTTCTCCACATGCCAGTAGCATATTTTCAGGACAAGGAAAGCTGGTCAAGGCAATTTCATCTTCTTTTCCATTTTTTCTATGCTGCTTTGGAGCAGAGACTGACGCAGAGCATGATCTAATGCAGAGCGTGCTCCTGGGAATGTGAAGGGGAAGCAGCCATGCAAGTCATAGCTGGATCACACTGAGCTGTCAGAACACTAATTCATGACAGAGGCAAACCTTTTTCCTCCTTCCAGCATCACAGACTCAGAGAAAAAGTATTAGTGCATACTTCACAAATTTCACGCTTCGTCTTTGTAGCCTTATAATTTGTGAATGTTTCACTTGCAGCAGGCCACAGTGGCTCATTGAAGTTTGGGATGACTTTTGTGCAAGGTGCTGTACAGATGTAAGAGGGGAGGGGAGACAGCTCCAGCCCTTAAGAATTCACTACTAGGTTAATTTGATTCATAGCACAGACAGACGGGAAGTGCACTGAGAGATGGAGACAAATGAAGCAGAAATGTGTTCCGTGGAGTGACTCAGGAGCTCGGAGACTGAGCTGAGCAGTGAAATATCTCCAGCTCTATTGTCTCATCCCTTGGTTGCTTTGCTTCTCTGTCCTCTAATCTGAGAGCACTAGGGAAAGGTGAGTTGATGGCCTTTGAGTTGTCAAAGTGGGTCCTTCATACTGATTTACAGGTAGCTATGGCAGCACAAAGCTCAGCACTTGCTCAGTGCTGCTACTTGACTTCCTTTCCATAACATGGTTGAAGAGGAATTGAATACATTTGTGTTCATTGTACTGAATTTGTAAAAAAAACATAATGAAATGTAAGTAAATCAGCTCCCTTTCCCCATCTCACTTCTCACAGTTTCACTGAGCAGCCATGTGTAATTTCACTGTTGTAAAGCAGAAAGGTGGGGCATTCTGCCCATTTGCTGGCCATTCTGGGTAACAGGGCTCAGCAGTGCTGGGTGCACTCCGGGTCGCTCCTGAAAAGCAGACACCCTGGAGTGATGCAGTGCTGCAAGTGGAAGGGACAGATGGTGTTGGATTGCAGTTGGAGACTGCAATGCAGACTCTGTTATGCATTGCAGAGCCCAGCAGAGCAAACACGACCGTCTTTTTTCAAACAGGGCTCGACCCAAGCAGCAGTTTTCCAATGACAGTATGGAACTAGGAGGTTTTCCACCTTCTTGAAAAAGAGAGAGAGACAAAGAGAAGGGGCAGTCTTTTGCCACTGGCACGGTGCGTGCTACAGGATGACAAGGAGATGGGAAAGAAAAGTGCTTCTTCATCTTTGTGTGGGAGTAAGCTGTTGTGCTCCCTGGAGCCACGCTGACAGTTCTCAGAGCAATCACTGCTGCCATGGGAAACTCAGCTCCTTGCTTGTACCTACTGCTGAGACTGAGTCCTGCGTGCGGAGGAGAGGAGGATGCGCTGTACGCAGAGGTGTCAGTCTTTTTGCTCTGTCTCCTATGTGAATGTTGCATCTATGCATTAGTGTCAGTGTGAGTGAGTACAAGGATAAGTGGTCACTTCCTGAACAGCAAGCCTCTCTGTTTCTTCCCCTGCAACTGTCCATGCTCTGCATGAATTTATCACTCACCCTGCAGTGAGGAAGGAACAGCCTTCTGTAGGGCTGCAGTGCTGTAAAACAGCCAGCCGCTCATCAGTTCCAGATCAATGCTAGTCATGAGTCTGTGGGCTCAAGAGCCAGTGGTTAGAAGTGCCTGCACTGTTCTGTCTCAGCAGTAGATCACTGCAACGTCCTCCCCCAGATCTGAACCGAGCACTTTGGGGCCTGCAGCTTGGCAAACACGCTAAAGCAGAAAGACACACAAAAAAGAAAAGCAATCCATTGCGCTCATATTCACTCGAGTATGAAAAAAAGCTTAGTTCCAAATGTGGCAGTTTATTTGCATTATCCATTTTGCATGAGTTGTCCAAGGAATGAATTTACCAGTAGGGCAGAATATAAATAGAGTCTTTCTGAAGTGTCTGCCTGTATCTATCCTGCAGTCAGAGGCTTGACTGCAGTGTTGGAAGACTTGGGCCTGGTGTGCCTGTGTGTTATAAACTTCATGGTCTGGTGGTTACCAAGTGCATAAGCAGAGGTGCAGGATGCAGCCTGGATCTTTAGCTGTACTACTAAAATTAGAGCAAGCCTGGGTACTTGTGTCACACCTTGGTCCTAGCCATGGGAGCAATCCAAAAACGGCCTAAGAGAAGATTACAGGGTTACATGTGATCCCTGGAGCAGCTAGAGAACTGCTGTGCTGGAAGAGGGGCTACTGGACAGCCTGAGCTCTCAATACAGCAGCAAAAATACAGAACCCTGCAGAATGCAGTATGTGATAACTGTACACACCCAGCATAACCCTGCTTCACACTGGCTGGCTTGGTGGCAGCCCAGGGGAGCTCTTGTCATCTTGGCCTTTGAAGCACTCCAGCAGCTCTTCAGAGTGGCTGGGCAGGTTTGTGGCTCTTGGCATGTGAAGATGGGGGCAGGCTGTGGCTCACAGGCACAGAGAGCTGTTGTCTGTGAGAAACTGGTCCAAGAAAGCCAGCTCTGAATATCAGCATCTTACAAACCTCATCCCAAGGTCACCCAGCAGAAATAATGAAAGCGGAACAGTGCCATGTAACCCATACACCCAATCAAAATGCACTGCAGATTGTGAGTGTTAAACAAAATTCCCTTTAGGTTTTCATGGGCGGAATTGATTGAATTTTTTCTTTTTGTAAGAGCAGTTTGCTGAGCTTTCCCTCTTTGATGCACAACATCTACCCCAGTGTTTGGTGCCAGGAGGCTGTAACCTGTGTTTGAGATCGAGCTATTGTGACTCATGAGCAAGGGACGTTTATTGGGATACCAGTAAAGTCCTGCTCCTATAAATTGGTTTCCAAATAGCACAGAAGCAGCGCTAGCCAAAACATCTTGATCTCAGAATCTTTTCTGAGAAATTATGGTGGGAAGGAAAGGAAATAGATGGTTTTCAAATAAATCAGAATGATAAGAGATTATCATAAGCGATGGGAATTTCGAAGATTTGTGTCGGATAAAAAAGAAGATGCAGTTTTTGACTTCAGTGCCTGTGAAGAAAAGGACAATTTATTGATTTTTTAAACTCTTACTTCAAGGAAAACATGGAAACCTTCCTGATTGCTGTCATTTTCTTCACTTGAGTGTCCACATTACACAGAAGTTTCAGAATAGAGGAAATGCAACTTCTCAGGTCTGCTGTTGGCCACAGATTGCATCATCTGAAAGATGACATTGCTTTGAGGAAGATTCAGAGATATTCCAGAAACGGATCCAAAGTCTCGAGGGGTTATGTGGAAGAACAAGGAGAGAGCTTCCAAAGAGTGTGAGAATATGGCTCTCAATTGATTTTCATTTTCATTTGAACAACTAATTCCCCTCGGTTCTTCTGACCTATTTGTAGCCTTCCTTCAATTAAATTAAATTAACATGGCTAGTGGCCTGGGGGATGTAATGTTAGTCCAAATCCATAACCAGCTCCTGAGGGGGGAGGAGCTGGGCGAAATGGTTGCACTCAGGCAGCACAGCGGGGTCCCATTCCGTGAGCAGTTCAAAATAGCTGGGCAGATTTGTCATCGATGCGATTTGCAATTCTGTCACGTTAAATAGCAAGGCAGGCCCATGAGAGTAACTCATTAAAACCTCTGGCCACCCTTGAGTACAGTCAGACTCAGCAAACACAGGAATGAGGCAGGGAGAGGGAGAACGGGCTGGGTTTCTTCCTTAGTTTGCGTTACCTAATTTCTGAAGGCAGCATTATTAAGCATTTGTCTTAATGTCATTGCAAGAGCTTATTAGAATCATAATGCCTGTTGTGGCAATTTGCATTCTCTCTGCACAGTGACCCAAAACCGGAGCATCTTTTCCTTTTAGAAAAAATCCCGGCTGCACTGCAATCAATAGCAAAAAACTAATGCTGACATATTAGAAGGAGGCTGCTCAGGATTCTACCCCGGCCTTTTCCATCAAGCTATTTTCTCCTGTGCAGAATGTCGTTGTGAAGAGAGGACAGGTGACCCAAGTAGGCAGGTGTTCCTTATTTCCGTACAGACACTGCATCTACCAGGACCTCTGGGCAGGTAGTGACCCCTGCCCTGTGTCACCTCTCAGGAGAAAGACAGGTAAAAATTTTTTCTTGGCAGAGTTTGTCTTCAACAGGAGGCTCTGCTGCTGTAACACAAATTAAGCTTTCCACCTGTGCAATGGGAGTGCACAGTTACAAAGACAGTATCATAAAAAATCGCTTATAATGAATTACAAGGAGCAAGGCAAATATTTGAATAGCTGCACAGCTACAAAGGGTGCCATAAAAAGGAAAAAGCCTTTTCTATTTTTTGCAGTCACCTTCTGGCAGCGCTTAATGCGTCTCCTGTCAACAGGATGGGATGATACGGGGAATGGATGGCTTGAGGGGCTGGGAGTAGGGCGCAGAGCCATTTGTCTCTAGGTCAGTAGTTCAGATCCTGCTTGCAGCAAGTGAAAGCCATTTGCCATCTCCTGGCTGTGTTGTCTCTGATGTGTTCCTTGTAGACAGGTACCTGCACGACAGACTCAGCTGGGGCTGGCCCTGGTAAGCCTCAGGCTCCCCTTCGTAGCAGCAGTGGGCTTTCAGTTCCCCTGCACACCTGAAGTCCCCTTGGATCCTGGCATAGGGCATATAACAGAAGGGTCTCGCTGGCGCCCAGCCTCCTGTTCCATGTGTCACAGGGCTGTCAATCTGCTCTTTTACACTGCCCTGAAATTATAAAGGTTTACAAAAGAGAAAGGCTGAGCTCCTAATGATCCCTAATCACTGTGATAGCCGGTTTTCCTCCAGCCTTTCATTTTCCTCATCCCTCCGGCTCCTCCTGTCCTACTCCTTCACTGGACGCTGTGTAAGTTCCCTTTCTCAGAGCTCACGTCCCCACATCTCTCTGCCAGCACCAGCTGCCCGCAGCTCGACTCCCATATCTTGCAAGCTGCCTGCTGTTCTGCTTCAGGCCATTGTTTTTGGAGAGGACTTTCTGGCAGGCCTTGTTATTGCTGTTGTGTCACAGTGACAGAGGGTCCTCAAAGGAGTCTGGTGTGAGGAGGTTCCTCCTGCAAGCAGTGCCATTTTCTAAGACTTATTGTAGAGGCTCTGTGTTGATAGGACGTGTCCCTCAACGCAGGGATGCAGCACAGCGTAAATGTGATGTATCACTACATACTGCTGGCATTAGGAACAACCAGTGCAGCTTTTGGAGCCATTCAGAGGGAGATTCCTGTTATCATTCGGGTTCCTGATCCACTGCCAAATCTGTTTTTGCATTAGCTGTATGGGAATAACGTTCTGACAGACTCTTTAAGGCCAGCACGTCTGAGGCACGTTAGCCTTGGCGAGTGGGGGCAAATTAATTGCTCCTCTCCTTGCAGCTTCTTCCAGGAAGGCACTATTGATTGCTTTCATATCAAGTGAAAAACTATGATGAGGTAGCTAAAGAGAACAGCATTGCCTCACCTCACTTATTTAGGAAGACAGGGTTGGAAGGGACTGTGCCACATCCATGTGTCACGTGAATGAAGCAGGAGCTTAACTTAGTGGAGAAAAAAAGGGAAAGAAAAAGAGAAAAAGAAGAAAAAAGGGAAGAATAAAAGGGAAGCATAAGGAGGAACGTGGCTGCATGGTGTTGCTTTTTACCATAAGAGACAAATATCAGCACATCTAGTAGTCTGTAGGCATTTACTGCACCCTGTGGCAAGTGCTATTGCGGGGCTCCAGGAAGGCCAAGAAGGCTCAGTCTCTCTTGCAGACCAAGCTCACTTGGGCAGAGTGCAGTGTTTGGACCTGTGGCCCTAGAACCATCACTAGATAATGCTGTGAGCTGAGGAATCCATCTGCCTTGCTGAGCAAAGAAGGTAGCCAAAGGCAAACTCTTACTTTTAGAAGATGCTGTGCACGGAGGAAAGGGGATAGAGTGATGTCAGCTGTGCAGAAGAGGCAGGCCCCATCCTGCCTGAGTAAGGTCTGTCCTGAGCCTCCTCTTCTCCACACTGACCCATCCCAGCTCCCTCAGCAGCTCCCCATAACACTTGTGCTCCAGACCCCTCACAGCTCTGCTGCCCATCTCTGGACACGCTGCAGGGCCCCAGTGTCTTTCTGGCAGTGAGGGGCCCAGCTCTGAACACAGCCCTCCAGGTGCAGCCTCACCAGAGCTGAGCACAGAGGGATGATCGCTTCCCTGCTCCTGCTGGCTGCACCATTGCTGGCACAAGCCAGGATGCCACTGGCCTTCTTGGCCACCCGGGCACACTGCTGGCTCGTGTTCAGTCGAGCATGGACCAATATTCCCAGGTCCATTTCCTCTACAGTTTTCCAGACACTGCCCCAAGCCTGTAGCAATACACAGGATTAATGTGGCCAAAGTGCAGGACCCAGCACTTGGTCCTGTTGAACTTCATCCCATTGCCCTCAGCTCAGTGATCACAGCTGTCCAGATCCCTCCTCAGGGCCTTCCTGTCCCCACTTCCTCCCAATTTGGTGTCCCCTGGAAACTTACTGGGATGCACTTAATACCCTTGTCCAGCTCATCAGTAAAGATACTGAACAGGACAGGCCCCAGTACCGACCTCTGGGGAGCACTGTTCATGCTAATACAATGCAAAACAGCCTTAACTTTCTTTGCTAGTTTGAGGTGAAAGGAGGAAAAGGTCTTTCTGGGGAAGGACAAGCTTCACTCCTTCATACACAGAGAAGTACGAAGGTTTAATGGGCAAGAGCCTTATTGATGAAGTTATTTTCTGAGCACCGCTGTGAAAAGAGCTGTTTTGAAGACAGTTTCAGGACATGCAATTATCCAGTTTGCCAGCTTAATGCATTCAACTTAACCTCATTTTTATGAAACAGAAATCAATGTAGTAACTTTTTCAGAGCAGAGAGATGACATTTTATTCTTGCTTTTCCCACAAGGATGCATATTTTTAAGCTTCCTCTTCTTCTTTAACTCCTCCCTCTCCCAGTTTTGATTAAGCAGGAACACCCCAAGGGCTAGAGGAAAGGATGAGGCATTTTCCATGTTCCCAGTCAGAATGGAAAATGTTTATGCAATCTTTTTGCAATGCATGGCAAAATTCTCCTTCACTTTATAGAAAAGAACTCAGAACTGCATCTATGACCCCAGTACAAGAACCTTTTTTCATTCCAATGCCATGTCACCAAGCAAGAATTCCAATATGATGTTGATGATGCTGATCTTCACCCCCAAGGTTCATTCCAGGGAACAAATGTCCCCCATTCTCTGCCCTTCCTGCCTCGGTCACTCTCCTTCACACTTAGGGATGTTTTGCTAATGATCCCTCCCTTCGTTTCTTCTCCCCTTCCTAAGCAGGAATTCCTTCAGAACAGCAGCAGCTGGAGCTGTGCACTGGATAATGTCTCTCCAGAAGCTCTTCAACAAGAGTGCACATAGAATTGGAGAGAGCAGTGTTAATTGCCCTCCTTGTGATAAATATGCCACCTCTCAAGTACTTCTACCCCTAGCACTTCCTGAAGTGCCTTGCACCACACACAGGGTATTTTAGTCAAGGAACAAATGTAAAACTGTAAACTGGGCACTGTTCCTGCTCTTCTGTAGAAACAAAGCCCTAACCCATTGTGGTACATAGATATCTTTACATTTTGTGGCTTTTCATCATACTGTGCTATGCCTAATAGCATTTCTCTTGAATTGTTGACTTGAGATAAATGAGAAGAGGATGGTATCATGCTTACTTTGGATCTTTGGTCCCTGAGAGGCACGAGAGAAGGCGAAAATTCAGGAATGCATTTCTCAAGTTTGGATTTGAGTCAAGAAGAGAAGATGATGGTCTTCAGAGTGTGCAAATGGACTTGGAATCGGAGATGACAAGCCCAGGGGAAATATTGAGGCCAGGGCCAAGACCTGAAGGTGACTGAGGACAAATTGGAAAAGAAGTGCTTGGTGCAGCACTGTGTGCTGCAGGCTTAGGAAGGGGAAGAGTTGGGGTCCACAGAACACTGCCCAGTGCTGAGGTGGTGCACAGAGCCCTGCTCCAGGAGTCTGCCAACGTGGAGGGTAGCATGGGGAAACCTGCAGCAGGTGAACATGGAGAGAACCTCTGCGTGCTGGCAGTGACGAACAGTCAGACAAGCAGCAGCAGTGCCTCCTTGTAAACACTGGGAAGAAACTGTGAGGATAATGTCTCTTAAAGCAGCTGACAGGCCTGCTCTTCCTCAAGTCCCTGGAGGGGGTGGAAAACAGTTAAGACACAGCAGCTGTGTTTGTTGTGTTCTTTTTTTTTCTTCTCATTTATATATTTTTTTTCACCCAGCAAACTACCGGGTGCTAATTCCTCTTGATTTGCTGCATCTCAGTGCAGCCCAATTTGGAGAGGCTGTCCCTCAAATAGGGTTGATTAGACTCCTCTCCAATATGCATCATCCAAACATCCACTAATTCCACTTTATCCCATCAGTGTGTCTGGCTTTTCTGATGCTACAAAGAATTGAGCTGGAATTGTCTAGTTAATTATATAAATTGCATGCAGCCAAAGTCCAGAGGTGTCTGTCAGGGCCCAGCAGTGACCACCAATGAAAGACTTTATGCAGAGAAGCAATTGTTAGTCATTCTCTCACCACCACAATTGAAAGCAAGTGAGAGAGAGGGAAAGAAAAGTGTGATTCAGGTTAATTGTACTTTCCCCAGCAGGCTTTCCCCCTCCCCACAGGCTTGGCCTATGCATGAGCCTTGCTCCTCTGCATTCCAAACACTTCCACGAAGATCTGCTGCCTGCCAGTATGTGCAGGCATCTTACCAGCTGGCTTTTTCAGCTGATAAATCATCCCAACCTTGTAGGTACGACAGAAGATGAATAAGGACTTTCTCCTTTAGCTCTCTGCCCTCCAGATCTGAAGACACATTTGCGTTTTGTCTTGAGAGTGAGGCAGACCCAGTCTAACTTTGGAACGGGAAAGAAAAATGGAGGAAGGAAGAAAGCAGAATGAGGAAAAATGAACACTGGCGAAGGCCTGCTGCATCACCACGTCTGTCCTGGCACTCAGCTATCTGATCTTCAGAGGCTGTTGTAAGATAAGTTTTAAATGCCTCCAGTAGCAAGACACTGTCACTTCTCCTGGGAAGTTCATCTTGCAGCACTGCCTTATACACCGTGAAAGAGATTATTTCCAACTACAGGAGATTGCCTTGCTTAGCCAGGCGCTGACTGCTTTAGTCCACAGAGAGCATGTGTGCTGAAGAGCGGAGAGCTGGTCTGTGCTGTTTCCAGGTGGAGGAGATTGGTTTCTCCAGCACAGAAGGCAAAAGGAAAGGTCTCTCATATCCACTGTGAGGAAGGGGACTGAGTGTAGCAGGTTGTAGCTCCTTCCTGCCTTGCTGCCGCACACAGAGCTTCCCATGGCTGCATGCAGGTAGAAGCAGTGCAAGCTATGCGTCGGGAGAACTTGAAGAATCCTTTCTGGAGCTCCTCTCCTGACCCTTGGCAATGATGCTGCTGGAGGCAGGATACACATGACGCTGCTGCTTCTCTTATTCAGATTTTTGCCCCTCTCCTTACCCTCTTCAAGGTCATTTCAGCAGTTGGCAGGGAAGGAATAGTGCAGTCCATTTTAGGAAGATGGAAAAAACCCTTCAGTTTGCATCCTGGCTCACTGTGAGTGCTGGGAATGCAGACAGTGAGCGATGGAGCCAGGCTGGAACACGTTCCTCTCTGGCCTTTACCCTTTCCATCCTCCCTGCCTTCCCAAGGCAGAGCATGCTGTGAGCTTCTGCAGGAGATGCTTCCTTTAAAAGGAACTTTTATCGCAAAGCACTTGCCCCTTATCTGCAGACTTCAGATGGGGACGTGCTGCTCAAAGTGCTGATTGGAGACACACAGCAGCTGGCAGCAGCTTTCCTTCTGCTGCTGAAGGGAGGTAGCTCCCTGGATCTTGCTCCCAGCCTGGCTGCAGCAGCGCAGCCGCCACGCCAGCCATGCACGGTCACAGGAGAGGCAAGCCTCCCCCTACATTCACCAGCATTGCAGAAAAATAAGCACGCATCTGCTGGCTTTGCTCAGTAGCACTACAGAAGGGGAATTTTACATGTCAGAGCTGATCATACCCTCACCAAGTGTCTGTGTGCTTTGGTGAGGCTTGCACAGTCCCTTTGGAAGCTTGTAGTGTTTCATCACCCCTGCTCAAACTTGCCCCTGGGTGCTACAAGTGCCGTTCAGCAAGCTCCTGAGAGTGGAAGTGTAGGGCAGCTCTGCCATTTCCTTGCCTGGGAAATGATGCCCAGCCTGAGCTGCAGGATGTGCTGCTTCTTTCTGCCTCGTTCATTTTCCCTTCCTACCTCGACACCCTGCAGATGGAGGGCAAGTGGCCTCCGAGCCCAGCGTTTGAACCTGATGAACTAATGGGATGAGGGAAGGAGTTGTAGGCAGTGCTACAATCAGCCATTTGAGTGAAGCAGTGCCTACTTTGATTCGCTAGCAATTTTTGGAGTAATTTGGATGAAAAGTTTCCTGCTTTCCTCCTTCCTAAGAAGTGAGCTATAGGACACCATTCCAGATCTTGCTGCACTGACTTAGGTGGGCAGAAATTGTTGTTGGGAGAGACCTCTCAGGTGGGACAGGATGTTTGCATGTGATTGAAGTGGAAAGACGGGATGGAGGATATTTTAATTCCCAACAGGACTAGGCCCCACACAGAGGCTTCCTGTTCCCATCACTTATCTGTGGATGGTCAGTCTGACAGCTAACAACCAGCCTACTGCCTCTGGGACTGGCAGTTCAGCACACTGTGGGCTGCTTTCTGGAGCTGGAAGGTGGCAATGTTGTACCAATGAGCCAGCTTAATTGACAGCTGGCCCAGAAAAGGAGATATGCTGATGGATAGGAGGCAGCTGCTAACTCCAGATGCCAGTGCTGGCATCAGAAAAGAGGCAGGAGAATAGACCAGGAGCACGCCAGTGCTGGGGAAGTGAGTCTGGGACATAGCAATGTGAGGGGGCTGGTGCATGATGGCATTGACAGCTTCTCTGCTTCTTACTGGGAAGACTCAAAGCCCCCATTTAGGGTTTTCCCTAATATATTCTACCCCTCACCCTCAACATTCCTCCTCAGTTCTCTTTTCATGTCCAGCAGGTCTGAAGAACCCATTACCAAATGCTTTCTCATCAGTCTCATCAGATATGTTTACATCCTGCATGAGGTTCAGCCTGCAGATGAGAGAGGGGATCCCTAATGAAATTGTAATGTTCAGATCGTTTCTGCTTGGGAGAGCTAAGAAGCTCAGGCTCAAATACCAATCACTTGCTAAAAATTTGGATGCAAATATAATCCTTGTGGAGTATGAGGTGTGTGGGTTTTTAGGGAATTCTGAAATATGATGATGATGCTGCAAGCCCACCAGGTATTCTTTTAAGTTTAGAGAAAGAAGATAAAACCCCTTGTCTTATGAGATTTCAGCTATGTCAGGGACAGAACTGGGAAATCAGAGCCCATAGTTTTGACTTCATACTAAGCCCCAAACTAATGGAGCAGGCTCATATCTGGATTCTCCCATTCCAGCTTTGACTTCTGAGGAGGCCCAAGTTTGGTGCTCTGCCTTTGCTTCATGCCATGCTGTTTTACCTCATCTTTCTGAGGCTTCAAAACAGCCTTTCTTACCACACACTGCTCTAGCAGAACTCCTTGGCTGCAGCTTAGCTCTCTATTTGCTTTGTGGAGGAAGAGTACCATAGGCACAAAGAAAATAAGTAATAGTGTTTTTTAAAACAAAGAATAACTTAGTTGTAGTGCTGAAGCTTGCTGAGTTCAATACCTTTGAATTGTTTGGGAAGAACGTGCCTGCTGCCCTGATCCCATATGTTACAGCTGCTCCTGCTATCTACCCCCTCTTCCTGAGATGCTTGTGTCCTCACATTTTTGGCTTTGCCAGAGCTTTATGAGGTTGAAGATCCAGCTTCATTTATAATCACTGCTGACAATAATAATTCTGCCTTAGGTTAGAAGTGCTCGTGCAAAGACACTCGTTACATCGAATGCAAAGCACTGAAGCACAGCACTGGTCCCACCCCCATCCCTTACAGCAGCATGGCTCTCCAGGGCAGAAGTCCAGTCCTGTGCTGAAGTTTTACTGCTCTGTTACCACTCTTTCCAGTGGCAGAAATGGCAATGCCCAGCCTTTCTGCATTCCTGCAGTCACTTCAATGGGAATCTGAGCAACATTTTGAGTCCCAGCTTGCCTAGTGCCTGCACTGCCATGTGAGCATGCATCCAGACCGTAGTCTTCTTCCAAGGCAGATGGCCTGAGTATTTTCAGCCCTCATTCATTCATGGTCTGCAGGGATTGAGCAGGACAGAGGCTGAACACCATCCAGGAGCAGATCCCTGGAGATACTCAGCCCTCCTAAATTCACCACGGATGCTTTGAACCCATGCTACATCTGCAGCCCCCATACCTCTGCATACCTAGCGCTTGCTTGGAGCCCGTTCTCACTTTCCACTGCAGGTATAGGCTCTGTGTACCTAGCCTTAGCTGGTGTAGCACAGCCAGTGTAGACACAGCCCCTGTAAAGCCCAAAGAGCCACACAGGTAAAGCAGATTGTACCCCTGACTTAATTTGTCTGAATAAATATTCAGTGCTATTGACAAGGGAGGCTCGGGTGCGGCAGCATGCAGTGAGCTGCTAGGGGATTGTAAAGAATGATCAATGCTGTCATTTTTATGTACTTCATTTCCCCTGGTGATTTCTCAGTGCTGCCACCATCATCTCTTCTGCTCATTTCTTCTTACGCTGATGGGGGTGAATTTTCCTACTGCTGCACTGGGGGCTTTCACAGCAACGAGGTGTCATTAAATCAGACAAGGCAGCAGAAGATGAAGAACGATCCAGACTGTAGAGGGCAAGGCAGGAGAGGTCGAATTGAGCAAGTTGTGAAGTGAATTCCCAAAGGACTCACTTTTTTTCCAAACTAAGCAAGAAACCAAGCAGAGTGAGCAGGACAGCGTGAATGCTAAGGCAGCTCCATTCCTGTTTCATAGTATTGCTGCTTTATAGAAGATTCTTCTGTGTGATTTCTTACTGGCTGGTTTCCTGCTGGAGGTGACCAAAAAGCAGAACGGGGGTTGAAGGAGCACAGGGTGGAGATAAGCATTAAAAATGGATGTAAATCACCATCATAGGATAACTGGGGATAAGAATATCCCAATTTTAGACACCTGGGCTACCTCTGCACTGTAGGAGTAAAGGGAATTCAGAGAAGGCTGATGAGAATGATTGAGAACTACTTGGAATAAATCAGAAGTTTGAAATTCTTTCCTTTAAGGGGAAGAGATGAAAAGTAAAAGCCTGTAAAGCAGTCGGTGGGCTGAAAAAAGATGAGGGCCATATTTATGCCTGCTGTACACAACAAGGATACGGAGCAGCCAATGAAATTGAAAAGGCAGAAAGTCCTGAATGAATTCAAGGAAATACTCTTTCAGACAGCACGCATTCAGACATTGGAGCTTCTTCCAGAGACAACATAATTCAAGGGCAGCTTGGGTGTCTATGTGAGCTATATGAAGAACAGAGTTAAAAGGTAGGCAAGAGCTTCAGAAGGTTAAAAAACACTCCTGCTTCCAAGTTTAAATCAATCTCTCACTATTACACATTCAGGTGAAGCCTTCCAAGGAAATTGGTTATCTTCCCTCTGCCTGATGCTTCCTACGCCGTCTTCTGAACTGATTCTGGTTGCTGCCAAGGAGCGCTCGCTGGAGCACTTAGAATCAACATCAGTTGTGGTTTGACCTTGTTCTGCTCATGTGGTTTCATGTGAACCTAGTGGGATTATTCTTTGTGTGAAGGAAGCCAGGCCCACTGGCCAGGGAAGCAATGAATCAGGAAAGGGAGGTGGGGCATCTTCCCATCGGGGCGAGAAGAATTTGAGTAGATGCAGCAGCAGGGCCATTTCTGAAGGAAATTAGCAACACGTGGGCCAGAGCAGGTAGCTTTGTATCGGTAATCCTATCGTGGAGCGTGCCTTTTGGAGAGAAACACCAATGAAATCCTTTCTGCTCACATGATACAACATAAACAAGAGGTTAATTAGGACTTTGCTATTTGTGTGAGCCTCCTGCAGTGCCTTAGTGGTATCTGCTCCATTCCAGCAGTGACAGACAGGGACCTAGTACCAAATATCTCCTCAGGAAGAAGGGATAAAAACCTGCATATTGAAGGGTGCAGCCTTTTAAAAGCTGTTGTTGGTATTCAGGTGTCAAAGCTGGAAGGTTTACCTCTAGGACAGAAATGCCCTGTGCAGTGTGCTGTGTTGTGAGCTGGGAGGTGTAGCTCCAGACCCAGAACGCAGGGACAGCAGCACAGTCTTACAACACCATAGTATTGCACTTGAATGTACAACACCCCTGTCAAACTGTTATTATTACTAGTCTTAGTTTGATACTATTAGCATGATATTATTACGTGATACCCCAAAAAGAGCTGTGCAGATCTCCTCCTTGTCCCTGGCTGCAGCTCTGGGTATTTTTGCCTTGATACCTGTTATCAGGCACCATTTCCTGGTGCATTCCTAATTAAAATGGCAGCCTTTAGGGACTGAGTTCCTGCCCAGCATGTGTTAATGAAGGGTTAGGAACATTTTAGGTAGTGTTTAAACACTGCTTTTAAGCATCTTTATTCTGACTTAAAGAACTTTGTTCTATAATCATCCAAAGTATCTATATATAACCACAGCAGGATGCTGTCATATTTTCATGAATATAATCTACTGCTTGTTGGTTAAAGAAAAAAAACCATCAGCTATCTCTGCTCCAAATCCACCAAGCAAGTGACAAAATGCACTCAGCCACTTCCCCCTTTTCCCCCTCCTCCACGGGGCAGCACAGCCTGCTTGCACCTGGGATGCTGGCTGCACTGCTTCCTGCAGCTCCTCTTCCTCGAGCTTCCGACACCTCAGCCTCTGCTCTGGGAAGCTTGCAGAAGGGCACAGGTTTTCTTCAGCGTAGCACCCAGAGTTCTTTTCACTGCACTGTTCTTTTAAGAGATGTCTTCTCGAAGGTGCACGTTGCAGTACTGAAAAGGTTACACTGCTATTATTATTCTAACAGAGTGGGAGGGCATTTGTCTCTCCTGCTACTCGTCTTGGGCAGGATGCAACGTGTGGCACTGTGTGCAAATAAACTCCCATCAGTCTGTGCACTGAAGTCTCTTGGCTCTCAGCCTGCAAACTGCTGAGGTCCCCCAAAAGATGATTCAGATCCTTGTTGGAAATGTTCAGACCAGCCTTCATCAAAGCAATTTAGAAATAAAACCGATCCCAACAAAACAGTTTAAATATGTGTTACTGACAAGCAGACTCCAGCCTATCCAGCAGGCTGGCACCCCTCTGTTCTCCATTGGTACACTGCTGCAGTCAAAGTATTTTTTCACTGCTGTGTCAGCTGCACCTTTTTTCACCTGCTGCCTGTGAAACATTACTAGCAAGAAAAAGGAAGTGCCCACAGTGGCTCAATGGAGATTGCAGGCAAACTCTCAGCCCATCTGAAAACCAGACCATTGTGCTGAGCATCCTGAGCCTGTGAACTCTGCTCTCCTTCACATCTTGGGTCACTGCGTTTACAGCACGAGGAGCCTCCAGAGTCTGCTCACACTCTGTGCCCGTGGTGCAGGAAACTGTTTCAGGCTCCAGGGTCGCCAGGCTGCTGCCTTTCATGGGTGTCGCAGTCCCTAACAGCACAAAAAAGTCAGAGGTGGTGGAAGTTGGGTTTGGTTGCTGAGGCTGTAATCAAATTAAACAGGAGGATTGAGTTAGGTGGAAGGCGCTCCATCTCCCTGCAGGATGGGAGCGGGCCTGGCAGGCAGAGCTGGGCTATGAGCAGCAGTAGATTACATTTTTGTACATTAATATAATCAAACGGAACACAACAGCAGCCTCAGCGGGCAGATGCAGCAATTTGAAATTTACATTATCTGCTCTCTTAAAAAGTGGGAGGAGAAAAGCTTGCCATCATTCCATCGACAGAAAGCCTGATCCTCTAAACAAATGCCAGCTGCAGAGCTAGAAGAGATCAGGGTGACAGTACCTGGAGCTGCAGCCGAGCTGTGTGACTGCCGCCATCGGGTCCCACAGCGGGCCCTGCAGGGAGCTCTGGGCTGCATCGCCCAAGGAGAACCTGCAGGAGTTCTGCAGAGAGTTTGCACCTACTGCACAGGACCTGGTGGGGTTCTTTTATATCCCAGCTGCCAATTGTAGGAACCTACGTCAGTGTGTTCAATGGCAATTTTGTTGTCTTTTTTAAATTCCGTTCTGAATCTTACACTAAAACCTTCAAATGTGATGGAAAGGAATGTGAAAACGAAGGTCACTGCTAATACGTTTTGTGACAGCTTGCTCTAAGAATATGAACTGTGCTTGTTTTACAGGCAATCTGAATTTTGAGAAGGTGATTTTCTTTGTCATTTGAAGGATCTCTTGATCTGCTTTTCTTTCTTCCATGTTCTCCTGTGTGTTTATGGTTACAAATGCTGTTGGCAATCCTTAGTGCTCTGGGCTGGGCTCCTTCCTGTATGTAAATGGAGAAGGAGAGGCACTGTGACAGACCAGTTCATTTTTGCTCTGTGTTCTTAATAGCAATGAAATGCTTTGGAGGGAACGTGTGATGAATTCTAAAGCACCAGCTCTACAATAATCTGCTCACAGGTAGATTTATTCCTCACTTTTTTTTTTTTTTTTAAGCCTTGAAGAGTATAAACCATTTTTTTAAAGTTATTATTATTCAGCCATTTATTTATTTAGGCATGTATGTAATATCCTGCCAAGTTCCTGGCCTCAAGCATTCCTGCAGCAATGTATTCCACAGTGTTTGGGGAAAAAGGGGCATTTTCTCTCACCAGTTTCTTCAGTTTCATGCAGATTTTAGCTTCCTGGCTGAAAATAGCCCCGTGCTCTAAGGGAAGGAGTGTTGCTGACCTAGGTAATAGCAGAATGTGATCAATATTCCCATCATTATTTTGTCTCATTACTTGTCCACGTTAGCTGGTTTAATTGGCTTCGTGCCTGGTAGCTCGATGGACTCAGGGGGTGCCTTCCCACTTAGCTCAATGAATTTTTGATCAGGCCACAAATGAGGTCCTTCCGACAGAGCCTGCAGCCTGGGCTCACCTCTGTCATCTGAGTCACCCATCGATCCCCTCCTCTGCTGCTCAGCGGCCCTTTCCAGCGCTGGATACCTGCACTGCTGAGGGCTCGCGCTCCGAGCAGCCTCAGAACTCGCAGTGCTCATCCTTGATGCTGCTCTCAGGCCATGCCAGGCTTTGCCCCATTTTCAGGCCAGCCATGTGTCTTGTCTTCTTCTCGGGTATTTATGCTTCCCTTTCCCTCAGCCTTCCCAGATATTTCTTTCCCTTGGTGTGTCTATGTATAGCTACCAAGCGAGACAGACCTTTTGGATGATGACTGTGGTCATTTTTAACTTCAGAAAAGCCCGTGACCTATTTCCAAAAGTGATTCATTGCTAGCCTCTCAGAAGAATTACTATTCCCAAAGATGCAGATAAGAGCCATGAGAGATTTAAAAAAACGCCTAGGCAGGTAAGATATCTAATTCCCACAGAGAGCTAGACACCTAACCTACTTACAGCTCTGGGGCTTGATTTTTTTCTCCTTTTTTCCAAACACATTCAACTATATCAAGAGATACATGAATGCTGTTGAAAATATGAGCTGTAGGCGTCTGAGAACAGAGCCCTGCTGAAAAGCAAAGGGGCACATACCCCAAAGTCATGGAATCATAGAATCACTCAGGTTGGAAAAGACCTTAAAGATCATCCAGTCCAACAGTCATAGAGGTTCTGCTCCCAGTCCTCACACTGCAGCTCGGGAACATGTTCTGTGAGATCTGAATCACAGAATAGGTTGGGAAAGACCTCTAAGATCATCCAGTCCGACAGTCAGCCTCACCATGCCCGCTGACCACGTCCCTCAGTGCCACATCTCCACAGCTCCTGAACACCTCCAGGGATGGTGACTGCACCACTTCCCTGGGCAGCCCATGTCACCTCACTACCACTCTTCATGAGCAGAAATTTTTCCTCATATCCAACCAGAACTTCCCTAGGCACAACTTGAGGCCGTTACCTCTTGTCCCTTCGTGCTGCAGGCTCCATTCCTTCCATCCTTCCTTCATGCTGTCTGGCATCCATTGCAGGCTTACAACTCAGTTCGGTGCAGGCAGAATCCAACTGTTTTTATCCTAGATGTTTAAAGAAAGCCACACAGGAAAGACAGTCGTTTGAGTTGCGCTAGAAAATATTTTTAAAAGTCTGTGTCATGTTGCCGTGGTGACAAAAGTTCTTAAAAGGATGAAGATTAAAGTCGAGGCTGAGAATGGTGGCATGGGGAGGGAAGGGGGGCTGTTGTCACGACAACGTGCACTCTGAGAGTGCAAGAGGCAAAACCCACGGTGGTGGCAGGCTCTTTGGGGTTTATATATATCTGTAAACAGCTGCCATTTATGCCAGCTTTCTCAGTGCTAATTAGTCCTGCTATTTCACCTTTCTCTGCTGTCAATATTTTCCGGTAGACAAAAGTCTCTGAGGAGAAAAGGCTTGGATTTAATTTTGGCTTGGGCTTTCTGCTGCTCCTTGAATACGGCCCCGTATCTCACAACTGGAGAAGCACTTCCAGTAGCCAGAAGCAGGCTGCCTGGGAGGAGTTAAATTACCTGGGGAGCAGGTAGAGGCTTGCAGGTGTGCATCGTACTCTTGTAGAGCCTTAACAGCATCTTGTAGAGCCTTACCAGCTACTCAGAGGCCACTTGTCCCTTCTTCTGCTTTTGTGCTGCTGGGGCTGTTTCTGAGAGCACCTCCTTGGCTCTGCTTAGAGGCCACAATCCATGAGCAGTAGTTAGAACAACCGGCATCCCCAGATTTGGTCCAAAACTTCGTTTGAAGATTCTCATGCAAGTGGCTTTTCGCTTTTATGTGCCTAATTTTGCCCATCTAGAATAATGGAGATAACACATACACTAGAGACACTGAAGCATGCTAGGTTAATGTCAGCTGGGCGCCTTGAGACCTTCAAATGAAAACTACCTCAGCAGCACAAAGGATTATTATTTAAAGTGTAAAATCGACTTGGATATCTCTCCTAACACCTGGCACTCAGTGCACTCCCCTCAAACTCGCTGCTGTTCCAGGCAGCCCTGTGACAGGCACCCTTCTGAGCATTAAACCTAATGAATCATGGGCCCGGATCTCCTCTCACACTGACTCAAGGCAGCATCAGCATCTCCATTGACATTGCTTATGTCATTTGGTGCAGAGCAAGCATAAAAAGAGAATCAACCTCAAACTCTTGCCTTCATCTAAAACTTGATCTTCTGGCTATAGTTTTCCCTGCTGGCACAGCAAAAAGCAGGCAAAACCAAATCCTGCATCACCTCAAACTGTCAGGCTCATCCCTGAGTCTGCACGCTGCTTGCAGATGTAGCTGTGCACCACAGATGATTTCCCATCTCCAGTCCATCTGCTCTGTGCTGCCTGGTGCTTTCTGCCTCGTCCCAGTGCAGTCTGGATCCTGAAGCTCTCTCCTTCCCATGCTGTTGTGCTGTTATGCCAAACACAGTGTGATCTGCACAGCCCAAAGCAGTCTGACCCAAAGGTGATCCTTTGTATGGGACTTCTGCTTCTCACTATGCTCTGATGTTGTAAATAAGGCCAATTGCATTCCCTTACTTAATTTTCCCCTCTTCCCAGGGCTACTTTTAGCAGTCAGCAGTCCAGGCTGTGCAACAGTTGCCTCAGATATTCAAGGTTTGTCTTTATATAGCACAAACAGCATTTCTTTTATTCATCACTCAGAACAAAACGTATGGCCTGTCTTGTTACTCAAGACAACAAGCCTTTCGCATTAAAATTAGCTTATGTTCTGGCACAGCTTAAATGTGGCATCACTGGAAGAGCAAAATAGTTGGAGAGGGATAGGAAAGAGCAAGTAAAAGGGATGATGATGCATTTCTCCTCATCAGAAGCTGAGGTCTTTTGTGTTCCTTTGCTGAAACATGGTGTTTCCCAATGGTTGAATTTCTTGAGGAGCTGCTCCCTCTCTCAGCTCTGGTTTCTCACACATCTTTAGCAGTATCAGAACTCTCAGGGTTTTGGCCCTTCGTGTGCCCATGGCTTCTGTGCTTCAGTGCTCCAATGCGTGCAGTGCTTTGTGTGCACCCTGCAAGTTGTTTGGCTCTCTCCTTCCTCCAGCCCTCCAGGGTGGATCTGCATATCCAGCTCCCCAAAACCTCTTCAGAGCCTCTACGAGGAAAATACATCTTCACCTCTGTTACATACAAAAGTCAAGCACAGGAAAGAAGAATAAAAGACATCTCAACTTGCTTCTGTAGAGTCAAGGAGTCTTAGTGTGAGTGGAAATGCATATTTCCTCATAACAGAACAACCTTAACTCTGCCCCCTAGCGTACTCAGAATAGTAGATGATACTGTTTTAGTTCTCTTTTGAGATTTTTTAAGGTCTTTTGATTTTTAAGCCATAAATTAAAGTGTAGGTTCTCTGCTTTCCATGAAGCTGGAGCACTGTCACAGGTACTTGATTACCCACAGGGGATTTATCACAGTTTGCATTATCTGTGGTGTGGCTGCAGACACCAGAACTGGCTTGGGACCAGCAGGCTTTCTTAGTTTGGATGCAGTGCTACAGAAATCCTGCTATATTGCCTGTAGAGGTAGTGAAGGGTAACAAGCAGTTTCACTGCTCTCCTGTGGCGCAGAATCTGTTTGTAAGCCTGGTGGATGCAAGGCAGCTCTGTGCAGAGCCAGCATTCAGTTGAGTGACGGTGCCTGCTGCTAGCTGTGTCTGGCAGGGTGTCTAGCTCCAGCTCAGCCACGCTGGCTCTGAACAGAATCATTGCTACACCTCTGTATGGCAGTCCCCAGGCCCACAGGAAAACCCTTTTGTTTCACACACAGCATCTCCAGTACATGCAGAGCCAACAGGGACCTGCAGCTGCAGACCTGAAACAGGCAGGCACACTGATGCAATGTGGCTTTCAGGGAACTAAGAAATTCTATTGACTGTTGGTTTGGATAGCCACAGTGAATTATATGCCAACATGCAACAATCAAGTGTACAACTTTGACTTGACTCAAAGCCCTTGTGTCACTGCTAGAGCCAGATTCCCATCTCTCTGAGGTGTCTTTGATTTCTTCCAGCTCAAATGTTCAGGACGGAGGAATCGCATTGCATTACAGAGCCGAGTGAGGAATGCTGCGCAGTTATTCGGGGCTGACAGGATTTCAGATTCATACTCTTAGGATGCTGATAGGTTGCTTGTACAGTATAAGCTGGATTTTCATGATGGGGCCTAGAGATGATTTTGTTGAGGAAAGTTTAGGTCCTTCCACTTTCCCCAAGCTGTCCTTTTAGCCAGTGCTGCAAGGAGCCCTTGGGCCAGAGGCACAAAGCCACCTTTATAGCAGAGATTCTGTTTGTTTTGGATAACCAAGTAACAGAACTATTGGCTCTATCAGAAAAAGCCCTTGGAAGCAGGTGCTTCTAAGCTTGAATCCGTGCTTCCTCCTCCTCCTCCTCCTCCTCCTCACCCTCTTTTTCCAAATCACAAACAGCTGAAAGCTGGAAAGCACCAGCAGTTCCAGGGAAGAAGGTGTGATGCCCTGGGACCCAGCTGGGGTTATGATATGACAGGACAATAAAGCCATGAGTGTTAATGAGGAAAAGCAGAGAAGTACCAATTACCACTCAAGTTCCTTTGCTTCTGGTTCAACCATTCTAGAATGTTTCTCCCATCTCTCCCTGGTGAGCTGTAGATTGCTTATAGATTGCACTGCAGCCCTGGCTGAGACCCTCTGCAGCACATTCCTGGATTTAGTATTCCCTGCTGTATGGGGATCTATTTACAGCAGGAACTTCTCAGAGGAAAGGTGTTCATTCTACTCCTGCACAGTTATTCCTATACGATGCAGGACGAGTGCTTCCTATTTTTCTCTTGCAGGTGAATGCAAATCTGTTTCAAGGAGTAGGAATGAGCTGGTAGCTCCTGTGACTGACATTTGAAATGGGATTTGTGTCACCCGTGATTCAGACGTTTACAGCTGGAGTTCATTAGCAAGCTCACTTTACAGGTAGCAGAGAGAAGCAGGACTTCTGAGGTGTGCTGTTTCCCATTCTCAGGTCCACAAGTGCTGCAAGCCAGGTATCTTGCCTTCAGGAGGTGTGTTTCAATCTCCAGTCCCACAGCAGGTGAGCTGAGTTCACCCTTTAGTGTTTGAGAGGAGGCAGCAGGACCACATGGCAGAAGCAAAGCACCTTTGTTGATGCAGTAGAATAAAGGCTTGCTGCCCTAGCCTGACCAGAATACATCCCAAGCATAGAATAAGCTCCATTTCCATCTATGTTTCCTCTATAGCATCCATTTCACTACTTATAATATGTTAAAGGGAGAAAGGCACTTCCTAAACCTGATAGGGTCTCTCCTTGTCCCTGGCTGGAGTTCCCTGGGCTATGGGAGTGTTGGAAATCATTGAAAACTGTGCACAGATGGGAGAGGAGAAGTCGCTGGCACAGTAAAACCCTGATAATGCGTAAGATCTGCTGGGCAATCCATCTGCAAACTGCTGCTCTGGCTTCATTATAAGCCTAGCCCGTGGCTGTCACTCAAATAGGCTGCATTCACCTTGGGTTATCTAAGTGAGAATGATTGTTTCTGTGATTGGGGATAAAAAAAAAAAAGGTGAAACCAGTAGAAATTATTTTTTATGAATTATGTGTTCAGCTTTCATACTGACCTATTGAGTCAGCACTGAGAGTCGGATTTCTTAGAACAGCCTTTCATGCTGGATTTTGGATATTTTCTTCTTTTCAGCTCAGAAATATCATTAGAATGGCCTTTCTCATGCTAAGGGACACTGTGGACTCCAGCTGCACCTTGGATGCAGTGGAAATAATGGGGTTTAGAAGCTGTTATCCACAGCATTCATCATTCTGGTTGCCAGTATTCTTCTGTGACTGCCTCCTGGTCAGGATTGAGCATGTCAGCTTCTAATGCATACAACTTCATGGCATCTTGATTAGGTAGAGGAGTGTTAATGTCTGGTGTGGAAACAAGCATTGAAATCGAACAGCTAGCTCTGACAACAGGGCAATGAGCCAATTTAGGGAGCTAAACTGATAAGCATTCCTTCATAACACCAGCTTTTTGCCTTCTTAGCTGCTTGAACTGATTCACTGTGGGAGCAGAGGCCGGGCCCTGATATTGGCAAGAGTGGCAGGTACTGCTGGGAGTGACTGCAGAGACCACTGGGTTAAGAGCAGCAAGCAGTTACATGGTTACAGCTAGCCATGCAGGCACATGGCTGCCTGTGGCCAGATCACCCACTTCAGATACTTCGCTGATGCACAGGCAGCCTCTTGGTAATCACTTTCCCCTGCAGAGGTGATTCTCAGCAGCTGAGCCACCCACTGAATGTGGCCACCTTTCTGCACAGGGGCTCTGAAGTTGTTCAGCTCTTAGGAAGTGCTGGCACGCTTCTCCCTGCAGTTTTGGTCACTGGTTTAGGTAAGGATGGAGATGTGGCAATGGGGCTGGGCTGTGCAGCCTCATCTGATTTGCAGTAGTCGTGTTTATTCCCCACATTCCTCTGCTTTTTGTTTCCTTCTATTAAATCCAACTAAGACACTGTTACCAGATTGCAGGCTAAGATGCAAAGCAGCCAGGCTGTGTGTGCTTTCAAACCATGGGGAGGTCTCTGGAGATGACCCAGCTGACAGCCGTGAGCCTGTCTGCTTCACACACAGCTGTCCACATATTTCATTCCTCCAGCAGCAGCAGCAGCATTGCTGTGTGAGGGGAGCAGTGATTACCATTTCTCCAGGCAGAGCTCTAGGGCAGGAAGCCATGGAATGTGGCTGTCAGGCCTCCATCCTTCTTTGATTTGCCACATGGGAGAGAATGTCAGGTGTGTTGGGGTCTCCGTTTTCAGGGTGATGTTGAAGTGAGAGCATTTGCCTCGTGGTGGGTGATCGAGCTGTCTTCTTTGTGTGTCCCTGCAATCCATTTTCACTGGAGGGGATGCTCTCTCCTGTAGAGGCATGCATTAATCATCAGATTCTGCAGCTCGGAGCAGCTACATTGAGTCCATGGCTGTGTTGATCTGCTCTGGATGCTGCAGATGTGGCAAAGCCTGTCCTGCATTGAGTTTTTGACAGGAACCTCAAGGTTGCATCCAGATGCTCCCTTCATCAACTGTGTTAATGGGAAGAGAGACCAAAAGTGGCCTCTGTGCTGAGTCACATAGGGTGACCGTGCTCTCCAGAACCAAGCTCTCCTTCTCACTGTGACATATTGGAAGGTAAGAGAAGCCAAACCTGGGCAGATATGTAGCATAGAACAGAACTTGCTGGCATGCCCAGTGTGTCTAGCTGTCATCACAAAGCTGGGCATAAAGGAGCCAAGCACTTACAATGTCTCCACGGTACACATCCCCCAAAATAGTAATCCATCAAGTAATTCCTGACTGCAAATGTGATTTCAGTGATGGAACACCCAGTTTCCACAGTGTGTCCTGCTTCTGACTAGTACTATGGACAAGAGGGCTGTAAACAGCCTTGGCACTAGAGAGCTGGCTGCAGAGCTCTGGTTGCCATTCCCTTTTGCCAGGTTTCTGAGTGTCCTTGCTAAGAGCTGCCTAATAGCTCTGGCATTTTTTCTATTTCTTCAGCTTCATGTAAGCACCATTTCCTTCATGTCACACTGAAGTGATGCAGCAGCTGGTACAAAAAAAAGTTGCATTGCAACCTCTTCTAGAAGCCTCTGCCGAGTTGAGGGCCATTCTTTCTTACATTTGATGCTTCCAGAGACTGCATTGAACATCCAGTAAAAAGATAACTTCTGCCATTGGTCGGTGCATCACATGTATTCAGCAGGAGCAGAAATCAAAGAAGGTCACTGCGGTTAAAAAGATGTTATGATGGAGTTTATTTCTGAGGCGTGGCTGATGTTCTGGAAATATTTGCAACCAATATCTTCTGTAAGAGGAGTTATGGAGCCTTCAATGTAAATTGAAGGCAGAAATCAAAGGGCAAGAGGGGTGAGTGAATACAATTTTGTATTTTGGTTTTTAATCTGTTTTTCAGCTGGTTCTGCTCACATACAGTGACTGACCTGAGCTAGGCTGATGCAGCCTTTCCTGTTACGTTAGCAAGGCTCTTGACCCTGATACTGCATCTAATTTTGCTGGGTTGGTTGGGGAGCTGCCATCTAATCTGCTCCTGGTTGTCCCTGCAGATCTTCCACATGACCTACGATCTGGCCAGTGCAGTTGTGCGGATTGTGAACCTGATTGGGATGATGCTGCTGCTGTGTCACTGGGATGGCTGCCTCCAGTTCCTCGTGCCTATGCTGCAGGACTTCCCTGATGATTGCTGGGTATCCCTCAACCGCATGGTGGTAAGTGCTTGCCCCTTGTATCCCCAAACCACTGCTCACAGCATCACCTTTCAGTTCCCCATCTTCTGCCGCATCCTTTTAGGGCTTTTCTCCCCTATCCAGCAGGCACTGGTAAAGCCACTTTGGGCACGGGGACTCCCTGGGGACAATTTCAACAACAGGACTGCAGAGTAGAAACCAGGCAATAGAGCCCCTGCAGCAGAAGGCAAGAGCCAGGCTCCCCCTCCTGGCAGGAGACAGCAAAGAGCAAGAGTTAAGGTGTCTTTCCACTGAGATCTGGGCATATTGAGCCAAATGGGGGTCCTGGAGCCCTGGCTGGGTCTGATGCATAAGGTGCTAATTCCCATGGCTGGCCTCAAGGAAACTGCTCAGCCAGCTGCTCCATATCCACTTGAAGGATGAGTGTGATCAGTATTGCAATGAAGTGGGCTGAAGCAGACTGCCATGCCACGGTTCGGCCTCCCCTTGTAGGAACAATGGCCAGACTTCCCAGTGAGGTCCCAAGCTGTGCACTGTTGCTGTGAGGGAGATTTATACCATATGGTACGTGCGCAGGGATTTCATGGTACTTTTCAGCCATCTCACTGAGAATTCAGGATCTTTTATTCAAAGGGACAATGTCCAGTTGATTAAGCAGCAAAAACTGACAAAGCTTAAAAAATTGCCTCTTACTGCAGCTCTTAACCTCTAGATTCCCCCAGCCAATTTCTTCTTTAAAATAATAATAATAATAATATCAGGCACTTGGGCAGAACAGAACAAATGCAAAATGTAGAAAAGAACTGCCAGCTTCCATGGCTTCCACATGCAGAGCTGTGGGCCCATGCTGCCCCTGCCTGAGATGAGTGAGCAGCTGTCAGAAGTCCTCTGTTTGAGGGGTTGTTTGTGTATTTCTTCCCTCTGCAATAATCGTTCGTTTCCTGCTGTTGAAAGGTGTCAGACTGACAGTTCTGGAGACTACAGCCCTTTATTTATCTGCATCAGAAGAACAACCCATGCAGCAGCTGCCCTGTCTTCCCTGTGCTGCTTTTTTATTATTTATATGACAGGAGCAGTGAAAGATCAGGGCCCCATTGTGCTTGTGCTATTTGGGTTCAAAAGGACATACAGCTCCTTGTCCTGGAGAGCTCAGAGCTGCAGACAAATCATCCCCATCAGATGAAGTGACTTGGCCATGGAGTCCTTGCACAACAGTTTTGGAGCAGCAGATTTGAGCCATGTTTCCTTATTTCTTGTGTACTAGACCCTAATAATTCCTCTTTCCACTTACTTGGTCCAGTCTTCTGGCTGAAAAACTGCTCGCTAATGATCATTGAGCATATGTTTTGGTGCATTGAAAGCCTGGGTGACAACCACAACAAAGGATTACCACCTCATATTCTTACTGCTTAGCCTGTGCACCTTTCTTAGCTGCAAGTCTGAGGACAGAGGGGGAAGGATGCAGAGGGCTCAGCAGAATCTCCAGGAGACAGGGTAGAAACTTTCTATTCAGAGCAGGACTATGCCAGGCAAGTACTTGTGCTGCAGTACTTGTCTTCCCATCCTGTGAAGCTGGGAATTAAATTTGCTTTGTGTGATTTATTTTTTTTTTCCCGAGCTTCTCATCTGCAGCTAAGTCACCTTAATTTTTTTTCACTTCATAAAAGTGAAAAAGTGATGATCTCAGTGACTGTCTCAGAAACGGAATCTCAGGAAAATGGGATGAAGAACTGGAGAGATGGTTATGCGTTCCACCTATCATTTAGGTGGCTTCTATTCCAAAGTTGTTCTGAAAATGCCAGCCCCAAAATAACTTAAGAACATTTTAAAAAAGTATATATGGAATCAGAGAGTTTCTTCTCACAATAAGGTTCTGTTCTCTTATCTCCTGAGAAGACTTCCAAATGTGTCAATGATGGCCTCTTGACTTGAGATGGAAGTGAACGGCGTAATTAGTGCAACAATTTCCATATAGTCCATTGTGAAGTAATGGGAGAGTCAGGAAACAGCAATAAACAGCAATAAACCAGGGCTGTCCTCAGGCTTTGGTGCAGGGGTATTGGTTTGCAGAATGGCTTTGTGTGAGATGTGATGGGTGTGGGTGGGAAGTCAGCATGGCTTCTGTTGGTGCCAGTTGCTAAGTTGGATTTGGGGTCTTTTAGTTCTGACCTGGTCACAGCTGTGAGGGGAGAAGTATTCTTGGTGCACAACTGCCATGATCGCATGCAAGAACCAAACAGCTTACCACTGTAGGTTAAAAAACATGAGTTGTGAAGCTGCTGCATCCGAGGGGAGGTGAACAAGAGATGCCAAATGCTTTGTGGGCTTTCTCCTCCTAACTCCCTCGCCAGTTTCCCACCTAGCTGCTTGGCAGTCCATAAAACAGCTCTGACTCCGATGCAGTGGGAAAAGAAGATTCATCACCTCCCATCTGCTTTCTAAAGGTTTGATCCTCTTCCAGGGGATCTGTGAAGCATCTGATGTTGCCAAAAATCATATCAGGGGCTCGATAAATCCCTGGGTCCGGTTCATCTTGTTATTTTCTCTGCATTCCATCCTTCATCTTCAGCAATTGTAGGAATGACTATCTTTTTCTTCTTTCTGAACTGTCTCTGAAATGGCAGGGATGGATGTTTTTGGTATTAATTGCTCAGCCCCAATCTCAGGGGCTTTGGTGCTAGCTTCCCTACAGGGCACTTTATTAAAAAGGGAAACGCTTGTGAGTCAGCTCCAGGGAGGCATATGTGCAGGCAGCAGCATCTCCCCACGATGACCCTTGCCTGGCAGCTCCTCGTCGGAGAAATCTGAGCTCTGCTGAGACCTGAAAGCTGCTGGAAACACGTGGCTTGCTCTCTTGGGTGTTGTGCTGAACTGATAAACTCAGCAGGGAAGGCAAATATCCCCATGTCAAATGCAGCGACCTTGCATAGGAAATACTAATCATCTTCCCTTCTACCAGAAGGAAAGCAGCTCCCCCTTTGAGCATACCACCCCCAACCCATGACACATTTTTTGGTGTTGCTGATGGGAAGTAGGAAGAGAAGCTGGTGCAGCATGTAGGGCAGAAGACAGAACAGTCTGGCATGATCTTCTGGGTGATTCCCAACTTCCTCCAAGCCTCAGGTCCAGCAGCTCCCTCACACTCTCACTCAGTAGGCTTATGAAGCCGTGCAGTAGCTGTTCATGTTTTATAGAATCTGTCAGGGAGCAGCTGCAAGGGTAGGGCTGCTCCACGATAGTGTACGAGCCAGGAAGCAAGGGGGACTCCAGCACAGTGCCCTGAGCAGCTGGACCTAAAGAGGGTAGGCAGAGCAGAATTGGTGATTAAAGGGTCCATTGACTATTCCAGAGAAGGCAGGGTGATAACCATAACATCCAGCATCTATCCACAGAGTCCAGATAGGAGCAGCAAGATAAGGGACCAGAGGCTACAGCAAAATTCAAGGCCTGCTAGGGTTTGGGGCTGGGCAGGCGTACAGCCCTGACAAGGCTCAGACAAGGACTGGGTGGAGAACACTGGGGTCATGAAAGGGGATCCCACAGAGACCTGGGGCAATGAAGATTTTCTGGTGCACTCAGAGTCCTGAGAAAATCTTCTATAAGGTGAAGGCCATGCAAAAGCTCACCCTGGAAATAAGCCCAGAACAAGCAGGTGCTATCCAATATGAAGTTTGTCCCATCATCTTCATTTCTGGTCCCACTGCTGCTGTCCTCTAAACCCCATCTGAAGGTGTTTTCCCTGCCTAGCAGTTGTGGTGCTGTCCAGGGGAGGGCAGTGATGCTCAGAGGCCTTCATTCTGCAGCACAGCACAAATGGCGTGCAGCAGCAAACACGGAGTTTGCTCTGAGGGCACATAAGATCATTGCTGAGCCAAATGTGGGAGTTCACAAAGTGTACTCGAGCCCTGTTTGTCTGGGCTGATGGTCTCAGGTCTGAACTGCCTGTAAACTGCGGCTCATCTGACTAGGATTATATATGGAAGGGGGTTGGTTGCTGAGTAAAATACTCCTTCACTACAGACAGGCTCTTAAAACTTAGAAATGGTAGCGGTGTATATGGCAGGCATAATGGTGTGCCCATGGATTGTGCCTCCACACCAAGAATTTACCAGTACTTTCCAGGTTTTCTGCTGCTCTCTTTAGTCCTGTCTGGTGGGGGTTCAGCCAGATGCACTCACATGTTCCTCTGATCAAGCAAAATCCTGTGAGACCCTGTCCTGTTTCTTTAGGTGCTTCTCTAAGGTACTGCTGATTCCAACGCTGCCTTTGAAGAGTTTCAGCAGTGTGCTTCCAAGTATTCAAGAGTGGAGATACGAGCAGAGGCATTGAAGTCCAGACACTTAATCCCGAAGAAACCCTTATAGTCCTGCCAGTGTGGGTGTTAAAAACAAGCTAGTTTGAGAAACCACTTCAAAGCAATTTTAACTCCCATTTGCAAATGCTCACAGTGCCTGGCGTGCGCTGGAGATAACATCCCTCTTGACAATGTTCAAGCACAGATCTATAGCTCCATTTTAGCTTGCTTTGAGATTTGGTTAAGGAGGAGCCATGTTCTTTCTGCAGTTTGAGGGCCTCATTTATCTACCTTAATGGATCATTTTAGCCACTAGGGTGTATTTGTAGTATAGTCCTCCACTACAGGGGCTGGTTTGGTATAGGGGCAAGCTGTATCAGTACAGGGCACTGTGATGCTGATAAGCTTGTGACCACGTTTGGAACCAATGCTGCTTCTCTGTACTGCATTCTTGGCCTGCCTGTTTATTCTGTGGGAAACGAAAGGGTGTAGAGTAGGTTTGAAAACTAAAGATATACTCAGACTTCTGAGGAAAGAGTAATCTCAAAGACTGTGCTGTGAGGATCCAGTGCTCCTTACAGATGCTTAGAGGTTGTGTCCTAAAGGTAACTGCTTTGGAAGGTTCTTCTTTCATGGAATTGCCTGTTTTAGAAGTCCTTGATCTCTCCTCCCGGCAGGCCAAGCTGCTCAGGACCATTGTAAGCTCCCTGTGTTTTCTCCAGTTCTCGCCCCTCAGCCTGTCATTACTCAGCCTGGCACAAAGCAGGCTGTCCTCACAGGGAGCCATGATGCTGATGGAAACTGAGGTCATTGCTCATAACTACAGAGTTCTCATGGAGCTGGAAGTGTTTCTGCAGGATGCTGGGGCTTGTTGCTATTGGACATCATGGGTTTGGATGACTAATTTCTACATTGCAAGCCTCCTACACCCAAAAGTTTATTGGGAACTGTTGGCTCTTACTTACATAGGCGGGAACCAAATCCAGGGTGGTTTAGTGACTTGCCTGCTCCTGAACAGCAAGTTGCTAGAATGACTCTCAAAACTTGAACCTGACTGATGCCCAGACTCTGCCCTTTGATCATTCACAGTCATGAAAAACCCTGGCAGCCAGGTTCCTGATGTCTGAGCAACCAGCTCAGCTGATCTTTTTCTGTCTTCCCAGATTCCCTTTGGAATTTCAGCATTTCTTTTCTCCCTGCCCTCAATTCTGTTACAGAGATATGCTGCCCTGTTAAACTACTGCCACACTGAACTCAGAAGGCAGCAGCATTTCCACGGTACCATGGGAAAGGTATTTGTTTTGAGAACCTTCTGGCTAAGAAGTAGAACTGGCCTAAGAGGGCAAGAGGAGAAGAAATCACACTCCTCTCCATCAAGCCACGTACACACCTCTGTCTTTGCCAGACTTACCTATTGGCTCTGTAATAGAAAGGCAGGCTGGGGCATGCTTAACCACTGTGTCGTGGATTGCTGCTTTTCTCGGTTTGTGTTTGGTGCTGGGACTGACTCTTCTGCTTGCCTTGTCAGGCTTCTCTCAGGGAGCTGCATTCAGCCCTGTGTAGGCATCAGAGTACCGGTGTTCTTTGCCTTCTCCTGTAGCTGACTCCCCCTTTGGGCTGCAGCTCACACACAGGGGCAGGCCATCTGCAGTCCCAGGAATAGAGACCCAAAGGCCACGTTATCTTTCCTGTGGGCTCAGGGGAGATTTTTCCAGTGCAGGAGGTGAACTGGCTCCTGCTTTGTCAGGGAGGTGAGCCCAGACAGGCTGGCGCCAGTAGGGAGCCGTCCCCCCTGGGACCCTGGATGTGCTGCTGCTTCTGTGTCCGCTTTGCTGTCACTTCTGCTGCTTTGCCCTTCTTGTTGCAGTGTGAATCAGGCCCGCTTGCATAATGTAACTGGATATGGCTAAGGTAACACTGTCTCCTGTCTTTGTCCACGTGCTTATCTCCCACACAAGCATTAACACCGACCAGAGGTTCCAGCTCTTTGCCACAGCTCACAAACATTAACAGTGCTCTTTGGTTCTGTTTACTACTTGTCAGCTTACTGAAAAATTTCCATCAACATTAGTGACACCCAGAGAGCTGGTTTTTGTAGACAGGTCATCAGCCATCCACCGGATTGTGATAAGATCCCTCCAGGGAGGCATCCAGTAAACTCCAGGGCTTCCCGCATTGCAGGTCACCATGCTGAGCCTGCTGTGTCTCTCTGAATGGAGTTCACAGAAGTATTGCTCACCTATCTGATGAGCCCCAAACCAGGTCTTCTGCACAACGACCTTCTGAGTTGCTGTGCTGTATGTATCTGCACTGCTATATCCAAGTGTATATCCAGCACCTTACTAGGAACAGGAAGAAGACTGATGAACGTACAGATTATGTGCTGCAATGAATATCACTGTAGCAGTGGTATTTTTTCACACGTCTTGTAATAGCAGTGTGTGATGACAGTTGCATTTACTTTACAAGGTTTTGTGGCAAGGACTTGCTAGCATATAATGCCCACAAGATAGTGAATGTACCTTGTGCTGTTCCATGAGCTCAAACTAATCAGAGTAGTCCTGAAAGTTATGTTCTGTTTTTTTCCCTTTTGCATGATGTAATCACTGAGGTGCTTCTGCTGTTCATTGTGGTGGGAGAGCACAGCATGTCTGAAGGAAGCCATTGACTTCAGCTGGCTTCTCACTGTGGTTTATTTCATCTCTCAAATGAAGCCTTTTCTAGTTTGTTCAGCTCCCTGAAGAGGCCCAGTTTGACCCTGCAAAGAACTCTCTGCCATTATCATCTTAATTTTCTGCCCTCCCCTCTCTTCAGGTAATGACCAGAGATCCAGACATGGGGAGTAAATGATTTTTCTTGCTTTAAGACCTCACTGCTGGAAGGCTTGCTCAGGCTCTCTTCTAGCAGTCCTTTGAAAAATCCATTTCTCAGTGGAGTGACCATTTGCATCAGTCCCACACGTGGGTCATTTTGAACACATTGCAGTGCATCATCTCAGTGTATCCCAGGTTAGGAAAGCATCAGTCAGGATTTCTTTCTGAAAGCTGTGCTGGAAAGAATGCATGGAATCTGTAAAAACCCTGACCAAAGTCAGCTACTGTCAGATGACTAAATGTAGGGTTTGTATGTATATCCAGCGTGCCCAACACTTCTAAGCCATCACATCGTTTGTTTAAAACATAGAGGTGCTTTAAATATGGACTTTGAGTCTAACGTTAGGTATCGTTTTCTGAAATGTGTTCATCTCAGTGAATGTCTTGTCCCACTGCTAAAGCTTTGTCTGTCTATCTGTCTCTTCAGAATGACTCCTGGGGGAAGCAGTATTCCTATGCGCTGTTCAAGGCAATGAGTCACATGCTCTGCATTGGGTATGGGCAGCAGGCACCCGTTGGCATGTCTGATGTATGGCTCACTATGCTGAGCATGATTGTCGGTGCCACCTGCTATGCCATGTTCATCGGCCATGCCACAGCCCTAATCCAGTCTCTGGACTCCTCACGGCGTCAGTACCAGGAGAAGGTAAGGACTGGGCTTTGCAACCCTTATGTCACCTAGGGGTGGTTTACGCATCGTCTGGAGGAGATGAGGGCTATGAGTGACCCACGTGAGAGGCCGGGAGTGCAGTGCCTTTGTCACTACTGTAGTGTGTTGGTATCTCATAACTATTTGTTTACCCAACAGAACCTCAGAAGGAAGTGGATGCAAGATCACATGAATAACAGTAGGGCAAGTGGGGGATTCTTTTTGTCTCTGGCTGTTTTAGATTATCCATGTCAGTGGTATCTAAAATTGAGTCACTTTCTGAAATCCTGACTGAATGTTCAGAATGCCCAGCGTTTGTTTAGCAAGCACCTCCTTTAAAAGTATCCACATTAATCACATCAGTGCTCAGGAATGAAACTACGTAACAAACCCAAAGCAGGGCTCAAAGCTCAGAAGCGCCAGGTAGGTTCCCCAGGTAGCTGTGGAATTAATTGCAGTTGTTGAGTTGCATAATGTAGGACACAGACAGAAATGTCACCACTGATCAGATTGCCATTGCAGTTAGCAGGAGCTCCTGATGGTGGGTTTAAGGTGATACTGTGAGTTTGTAAGGTGTTACGGAGCAAACAGGGTCACTCACCATGATTCAGCAGGTGGTACAATGATACTTTTCCTTCTAGGACACAGGTGAGCAGGGCTTCTGCCTCAAGTTCTGGCTGAACCAGCACCTCCACAAAACAGGAGAACTTGTTGAAGAATGACTGTGTGTAACTAAGAGTAAGGGCTTGGAGGGCTCAAGGGTGTTGTGGTCAGGGTTACGCAGGTACATTTGGTCTGAAGACTTAAGAAGAGGAAGAATGAGGTGCTAGTCCTATTCTGACATTACTTCTTGTTGATTAAACTAGGTAGCTATTGTTCAATCATGTGAAGTATGGCTGGCATGCACTGGCTTAAGAAGGGTGAGTTTGAAGCTGTTGCTTGGAAGGAGGTGAGAGAAAGGATGGCAATATGGGCTAGAACAAGTTTGAGACACTGGGATTACAGTGCTGGGCTGCAGGAGGACCTTGCAGTAGAGCAGAGACTGAAAGCAAAGTCCAGAGGCTGAATCATGCTCTGAGGATAGGGAATATCTGAAACCACAGCTAGAGCTAAAACAGAAGGTCCATTTGAAGATGTGTGGAGGACTGGGTTACTTCTTGCTTCTGTGTTCCAGATTGGCTGGACTTAGGCTAATTGAGAGGAAGGCATGCCAAAGAGAAGGACACTGCAGCACTAGGAATGCAAGCTGATCAAAATCTGTGTGTGCAGAGTATTTATTCAAATTTGTTTGAAGTAGCATAGAAGTCAAGGACTGATTTGCAAATCCAGCCACCTGGTCAACCGAGCTGCAGCCAAGTTTACACCTGCAGGACAGCGCACTGCAATTTTTTCCCCAGCCAGGTCTGGAGACAAGGGCAGAACTCGTCTGTAGATGTTTGATTCTAGTCAGTGCTCAGGGAAACCAGTCACCAGAAAGCCAGCGGGGACTGCAGCTGGGGTGGCAGAAGTGTGAAATGTTAAATAAAGCCTGATTAGATTGTGGAGATGTGAATAAGAGGGTTAATAGGTTCGGGAGAGGAGCTTTTTGACAAAAGCAGTGGATAGAGGGTTTAACAAAGGATATATTTCATGTGTAGTGGTTTATAGCAGGTTCATTTCGCAAGGTATTCTCTTAAGAACAAAGCCTCGGGGACTGAGTACATTCAATTTCCTCTTGCAAATGGGACAAATGATGGTCTAAAAACAAATATGTATTTACTTTCTGCATTCCTTAGCACTTGAATAGCCATGATTAAAATGAGGCCGCTTCGTGATTTGCAGCCCTGCAACTCAATTTAGTTCAGTCCTCATGGGACAACGTGGCTGTTGAAGCATATTATAAGCAAAGAATCTCAACAAGTTGGCAGGGTCGACTGGGAGAAGCACAGAGCAGTTTGGAGGCTGCTGCTGAGTACACCTTCAGGCTGCAGACAGGGCTCTGCATCTCACCTCAGCAGCAGCTCTGGCTGCAGAGATTTTATCAGCTGTTCTAGCAGTAGCCAAAGAAGGAGGCAGCGGGGAGGGAGAGGAGTGGCAGAAATGAAGATAATAACAGGACAGAAGGGAATGGCTAGATGCTTTACTTTGTGTAACCTTCAAGACAAGGTTTGGGAGAGAGCTTGTAGTGACGTTTCAGGCTGATCTTTTTTTCTGCCAAGCCAACTTGTTCTTCTCTTGTACAAACAGGGTTTCTGAGAAGGGGAATAAGACAACATGTGCTGTCTGTTGGCTTCAACTGCAGGCTTGTCTCAGTAAATAGGACGTGATTTGGTCCCATCTTTCACTCTTGATTAGATTCATTCGGACAAATCCCATGCCCTCCTGTAGGAGATACCTGAACTTCATGCCACGCTGGTTCTGCGAGGCAAGGAGGCCATACAGGATTGATGGGTTGATAGGAACCATGAAGATACTGGAGACAGAAGTTGAACCCTCCAAATCAGTGTAGTGCCAAGGTTCCTGAGTACAAGTGGAGAGTCCCGTGCGGCACAGAGCACTCCTACCAGCTCAGGCACTGAAGTGGCACAGCCTTCATGGCTCTGTGCCATCCCTAAAAAGCTCTGAGTCAGAATAGCTCGTTAGTTCTGGCACTCTGAAATGGCTGTCTTATTTCCAGTCCCAGTGGCAAAGTTAGAAGTTCTGTCCTGCATTGCAGAGTATGTTTTGCCCTAAATGATTTGCCTGCAGTCAAACAGCAGAGACAAGAGCAAGCTCAGGAGATGACTCCTGTCTGTGAGCAAGTGTCTAGCTAAAAATACATTTGCACCCTTAACTGTTGTCATTTTTTTTTTACATTTATATGATAAGAAAATACTACCAGTCCGTCCCAAAGGCATCTGATAAAAAAAATTTCCCAACGTCTTGGTATAGAGTAGCATTTTGTAAGTGAACCTCACAGCTCTGAGCAGAGGGGAAGCCTCACACACCTGTTCTCACCAGTGCTCCCTGCCTCTACTCCCAGCTGTGCAGTTTCACTCTGGTGCACTGCTCCTCATGCTTCTCTGCTGAGCTGATTTCTCTCTTCTGGCTTAGTTTTGTTTTCTGCTAGATCAGTAGGCTGAATTGCTGCACATTCCAGCAAATGCCAGAGCTGGTGCAGGGTAATGGCAGAGGAGGTCCATGAGCAAGAGTAGAGGCTTGAGGCCCCTTTCAGATATTCTTGGATCAGTTCAAACCTTAGCATGTAAATTTGTCATTGACTGCAAATAATCTACATTGCCACACAATCTACATTAACTGTGGCTCACAAGAGAAGGAGAGTTTTTTGGGCCAGGAGATGAGCAAACTAGGCTGATGTGCAAGTTATTTTCCTTCTTGGTGCAGGTTGCCCTATTAATTTCCTTCTCTAATCCTGAAGCTCAATTGGATTAATATTTATGTCAAGTCTCCACAAACAAACACACACACTCATCCTCCCCAATTGGCTCTGTAACCTTGAGGCTTTTGGGAGTGGTGGTTGTGCTGCTTACTGCAGCCGTGCTCATTGGATCAAAGCAGGAAGAGGCTCTGGGCTTCACTCTCCCATCGCAGCAGGATGCAGGCAGTTACGGGCATCCTGCAGGGAGGCTTGGCTCTCCCGCGTTATCTTCTCAGGTACATGCAGAAGAATGACTGATGATAGGTAGAAATTGCTGCTGTCAGCATTGCAGAGCCCAGCAAAGCTGTAATCTCTCCTGCCAGAGCCTCATCTCTACTCAAGATCTGTCTTGGTATTCTCCCAAGCTCTCTGTTCTCCATATTCGTTCCCCTGCTCCCCTTCCCCTAATAGTCTATCCAGTTCTCGTTCTTAAAACACAGATTAAAACTGGGGAGATACTTACATATTCATATCGTTATTCTTAATAATCACCTGCTGCAGCACAATTGCAAGGGGCAGCATTAAAGAGAGAAGTGCTTCCTGAATCCTGCAGAAGCACTCATGATCTCTCAATGCCTGAAACAGCTGTGTAGTCACCATTATCACAGCCCTTCTTGCACAAATTCATCCATAGTCTGGCTGTCCAAGCCAGCTCTCAACATTTTTGGTCCTGATCTTGCTGTCATTGGCCTGAACTCACCAGAGAGGATTTTGATGCTGGCAACTGGGAAAAAAATAGTGATTGTACAGGCTGAAGCATAATACATGGAACATACAGTCTTTGTTGGAGGATAAAGCAAATGTTGGACCAGTATTTGTCAAGAAAGAAGTGAAAGACTCACATTAGGGGAGGGTTTGAACCCTTTGAACCTGTGATCTCACAAGGTCCTTTCCATAGCACTACTGTGCCTCAGTGCTATAGAGGGAGCTGGGGATCCATCTCCTGGGCATAGTCAGTCTTTGCCCTTCCCTGCGGACCAGCACTACAGGGTCTTAGTAGGCAGAAGGTTTAAGAAAGGATTATTTTCTTCTGGTAAGTAATTAAACTTTAGAGCTGCTGCCACAGGGCACTGAAAAGGCCCCAAGTTTAATGAACTTCAGAATATTTAAAGAAATTCACACAAGGAAAACCTTTGAAGTATTATTGAATGCCCACGTGCAGCTTTAAGTCGTGGCAGTGCATAACCCTCATCTGCTTCTGTCAGAAGCTGGGAGGGTATGGCCATGATCTAGGCTACTGTGTGCCTCTTTTGTTCTTTCTCCTTTTCCTCAAAGCATCTGAAACTGTTGAAGAAATCACCTTTCGTGTGTCTTTAGGCTGTTGTGCTTTGCAGTTTTCTGAACTGGCTCCAAGTGAACGTGTGCAAGGAGTTCAGTGCAGAGATCCTAGCTGGGGTCCTGGATAGAGTATAATCACATTAGCCTGGCAGCATGCCCTTGCTTATTAGCTCCCCTCCCTCCCCTTCTCTAAGCAGAGCTAATTAACCTAAGCACAGCACTGCACCGGTTACATTAATTCTTGTGGCTCCAAGGCTGGCTTAGCTAGTGCTACCTTGGGGATGACATGGCACAGACCTATGAAGATAACTTGTGTCAGCTGCTATGTTAGTGCTGAGGTGGGTAAAGACTGCCACTATTCCTACAAAGCTGTCAGATGGGAGATTTCCCATTCATTAGCAGCCTGGACAACATTTGAAGTGTTATTCCCTAGTTGTCTTTGATTCCTCAGGTGGCATTCCCCAAGTTCTGAAGGGACCAACGGGGTTATGTAGAATTCTCCCTTCCTGAGCTAGCATCTCAATTTTGGATGGTGGGAAGGCTGTGAAACTCCTTGACTCTTCTGTTGATATGAGAGAGGCTCAGAAGCGTGCAGCACTCAAGAAATTGGGGGTGTCTGGAAAATTTAATTAAATTTCCTAATGGGAAAAAAGTTTGGAGAGCCTTGCTTGATCCGGTTAGGACTGTATGAGTTGTGTATTACCTCAAGTCTGTTCAGAGATGTCCTGAGAGCTATTATGTCCCACGCTACTGTGAATCAGAGCATTTGGGTTAGATAACAAGGCTTAGAAATTATGTGATGTATTGATTGTTTCTAGCTGCAAGGGCTGCTGATGTGCAGAGTCTCAGGCAGTGCCTCCAGGTAGGTTCTTCTGTAATCAGGGCTGGTATTTCTGGCAGCTTTGTAGGCCAGTCAGCTCAGGATTGTGTGTCCAGCACAGCAAAGTAGCTGTCCAAAGGTACCACATCCATCTCCTTTTTCATAGAATCACAGAATGGCCTGGGCTAAAAAGGAGCACAGTGCTCATCCAGTTCCAACCCCCTGCTGTGTGCAGGTCACCAACCAGCAGCCCAGGGCTGCCCGGAGCCACATCCAGCCTGGCCCTGAATGCCTGCAGGGATGGGGCATCCACCTTGGACAATGCTTATAAGAAATCAGTAATAGGTGTTGCAAACAATGTTAAGTCAGTTGTTTTAAGGTTATTTAATTGTTTTCATTAGAGAATCTTGGGTTGATTATAGCATAAAAATGCTTTCTGAATGAAAACCCAATGGTTTCTTCTAAAAACATCTTGCAGTGGAATTTCCCCCCCTTTATGGCTGTAACTTAACTGGAGTCAAGTAGTTTGTTTTTACAGAAGAATATTTTGTGATGAACGTCCTATTCCTTGAGAGTGCTTACCCACATCTTACAGTGACACTGCAAAACATCCTCCAGATACCTGTGCAGTGATCAGTTGTCACGAAGCAGGCAGTTCAGCGCCCAGGATTGTGTCCATCTTCCAAGCAATAGCACACGTACAGACAGCATAGCTGGCTGAGTGGGCTGACATACAGAGTTCAGGCAGTGCCCTCCCTGTGCTCATGCAGAAGTTGGTGCCTTTTTTGTGCCTTTCTAGGACATCTTCACAAAAGGAGACACAAATCTGTAGTTTTGCCTTCTGTCACCAATCCTATGTTGAGGATTGGTCTTGGTCTGCTGTATCAAAGATAAAGTGATCGTAGCTAAGATTTTGACATCTTAATTCTTTCTGAGAGTGGAAGCCAGACAGATAGCTCTGTTCTTGAAGCAGTGTCAAGCACAGCCTGGCTGAGCAGTATGTTCGTGCACGCACGAGCGCTGCGTGTTGTCACGGAAAGGAAAGTGCTCTTGCCTCAGCAGTTCTTTGTATCCCAGTGTGGGATTTCAAACTTCATTATCAGTTTTGAAATTCACTTTGGCACTTGAACCAGAAATAAATAAATAAATAAATAAATACATCACAATGTGAAGAGCACAGGCTCCCTGCTGAGCCACCTCTCCTGGCAGAAAGCTGCTCCCGGCAATTCTGATTTCACATCAGACTCACTGTTCCCTTTCCTACATCTCTAGCCTTTGTCTCCTGGCAGACTTTACCTCATTTCTCTTGTCTTTCTCTTCTGATGAAAGTAAAATTGATCTCTTTTTCCCCACCATCTTTCCAAGTATGTGGATCCAGCAACGTGACCTGACATCTCTAGGATGTCCTGCAATAGGGAATTCACAGTGCTTGAAGAATAAAAGATCCATTGGTCATGTCCAAATGTCTGCTGTGCTGGACTACAGATGTATGCTAGGGTATGCTGGCCTTTCCCAGCTTGGTTGTGGAAAACAAGCTGTTTCTATGGCCATAGTGTAAGGTTTGTACATAGCACATTCATAATTGCAGAATCTTGCCATCAGGCAAAGGATTAAAGCTTAGGGCAGAGCACCTGTAATAGCAAACAGGCATTGCCACAGCATTTAAATGCAAACAGGTCTGTCTGAAAGTTCTGGGATTCCATCTCCCGAGACCCCTGAAACTCATGGACGTTTGCATCACTTGCAGCTCAGCAGGGCCACATCTCATGGCACTGTGACAGCCTGCTGATTGCAGTGTGCTGAACAGCACCCATGGTGGATTCCCTGCTTGTGCTGTGGCCACTGCAGTAATGCATCCAATGGGAGGAAGTAAACAACTGCTTCATCAAGCTTATAATTGACCCTGCTGACATCTCACCACCAAGAAATAGATTGTCTGAAGCTTAATCCTTGCCTGAATAGCTACTGATGAACAGCAAGGAGAGGCAGCAACAGAGGCTCCTCATTGTAATGAATGTTGTACAGAAAGTGGAAGACTCCAAAAATTCTTTGCTAGTGTCTGTGATATTCATAACAGAACAAGAGGTTGATTCTACATAAGATCATTTCTGAAGGTATCACTGCAGTGGAGTTAAAAGCATTCAGTGTATTTCAGCGTGTAACATGCAGCACTTGAAAATCATCCTCCTGTAGCAAATTGAGCTAGCGCTGCAGTGCAGAAATTAACGCTGTGTTTGGAAGAGCTCGGAACCAAGACGCATATAAAGCTTCTTGCAGACTGAAGAGTGGATCTGTAGGAAGCAGTCAATAGCACCCAAAGCTGAAGTGTTGGCAAGATAAACTGCTAGCTTGTATCCAGTACAGTCTTAGGGAAAATATCAGGGAGAAAGCAAAATGTTGTGTTCTAAAGCTGACACAAAGGAAGCTACAAGCAAAGGGAAATCAGCAGAGATTGCACCAGCATTCTTTATTTTATTTGTTACAAATGTTCAGTTTTCTTCCCTTAAACCACTCTCTCCTGGAGTCACTGGACTCCATGAGCATGTGCATTGATCACACTGAGATCTCATGGTCACAGAACAGATCCTGAGGGTGAGAGCATGAATGGCTTAAGAGACAAAAAGCAGAACTTAGCATTCATTAGTTTTTGATGACTACTAAGTGCTGGGGAGCTGACATGGCAGCACTGTTTTACTCCTAATCATATGTCAGAGAAAATAAAACAAAGATGCAACTGTGTCCTATCAAAACACTCCATCTGGTGAATCTTGTCACTTGATCTTTGCCCTTATGAAGCACAAATCCACTTAAGAGAGATGCAGTGCTGTACATCATGGCTGATTACGTGTATCTTAATCCAGTCTCAGGATGTATGCTGCCATTCCCACACAGCATTTGAAATGCTGTCAGAGCATCATAATATTTCACTTCATTGAAAATGCATTACTCTGCTTGGTTCCCCTTTTCCTTACACAAGTGCATCTCTTTTGACCTCCAGGAAGTTCAGATGTGGAGAATGGGAGCAGGATTAAAGTCCATCCCACAGCTGCTTCAGCCCATTCCTGGAAGTAATGCAACTCTGTATGGGAAATGTGCTTTTATCTTTGGGTGAAGGGCAGATAGCATCCCAAGTACCTTCATTGCAGTAGGCCCATGTTGGTGAGCATTCTGTGCAAGTGTGTGTGTTTGAGTTAACCCAGTTGCAAGAATAGCAAATGGCATTTCTCTGAAGCTCTGCAGAGTGAGGGCTGAGGACCAAAGAGGACTCAGAGAGGCATCTGTGCCAGGGTTGGGATAGGAGCAGCTCTTCTCAAAAGCAGCATCTTTTTCATATTCAGAAATAGGGTGAGGAAATAGTCTGGCTTTTCCAGACAGTGATTTATTACTGCCAAAGAAAGAAGGACTCATGACAGAGATTGAGGGCATGAAAGACGTTAAAAATATTTAGTTCTCCTTGGGCTGTGAGTGAAGTGTGGTATGAGGGAGGGGAGTGGTGAGACAGCTAGGGAAAGCTGCAGGTTCAAGAAGGAAAAATACTCATCTAAGTTTCTGGGCAGCCTGGTTTGGTGGTGTGGGCAGCCTGGTCTGTCTGGTAGTTGGCAGCCCTGCACGTGGCAGGGGGGTTGGAAATAGATGAGCATTGTGGTCTTTTTCGACCCAAGCCATTCTGTGATTCTAAGTGGTTCCCTTGTGGTATATTGCCTCCATCAGAGGCTTATTCAAGGAAAAACAGATTTAAAATAAGTTCGAAATTAAATGGACTTGATTGTCTTGAGAAAGATTTAAATAACTCCTAATGAGTCTTTCCCTTTGAACTCAGAGAGGCCACTGATGTCTGTGTGTCCCTCTGGCACGGGGTGAGGGGAGGTAGCACTGCCAAAGACAGGAGAGCAGAGTCCTTCTGCTTAACTGTGACAGAGAATTATGGATTCTTATCTCACAGTTTTCTTTCGTAGGCACATTTTTAATTCGTAAGAAGGAAGGAAGGAAAACCTTCTATTTTGGTGAAGTAAGTCTGTCCTGTCTTTGCACAGAGCCTTATCTGGGAACAGTTAGTGTGGGAGAATCTGACAAGCCCTAGAGGCTTTGCAGGGCGGTTATTTATTGTTCTTTGTTACAAAGCAATAAATCCATACGCAGCAGTGAGTAAGCAGAGAGTCCTGAGTGTTCCCATCCAACCTGTGCTTGTTGGGGCATTTTTCCCACAAAGCCAAGATCAGCTGGAGATTGATAGCAAGTGCTTAGAGTGGGGAGGAGAGGGCTAGTGGGCTGGTGGCTGGGATCTGTGCCACTGGCCACCCTCACAGGTATCCTGGTGCTCTGACAGCGGGGCTCTTGGATAAAACAACAAAAGCAGTGCTTTTGCAGTGTGGTAGATAGGGTCCAATTCAGGACACAGGGTTTCCACTCATTTCGCCTCCCCTGTTGATGAGCTGCAGGCTATGCAGCACCTAGCACAGCCCACTACAGCATCCTGCCTGCCTCTCCAGAACTTCAGCAATCCAAATAATAAAGTGCAGCGTTCATTGCCAATTCAGCTCCCTATGGGGAGGTGGTGACTCGCTTGACTTTGATCATGCTATAGCGATCATGAATATTTACAGCCAGCTCCTTTGCTGCAAGCTACAGACAAAGAGCTCTGGAAATGCCAGGAAACCCCGAGTGTCCCCTCTGCTACCTTGGCTTCTCTGAGTAATTCCTTCTCCTCTCTGGTGCAGATCAAGTTGTTAGCATGCAAGGCAGCGCCAGCACAGACTGTACTGAGTTCTAAGTGACACTGATGTGCAGGGAAGGTCTGTAATGAGCAGAAGTTTGGTAATTAGGCACTTCAGCACAAGCTGCAGTAAAGGGACATTCAGGGACAGATTTACTGGGGGAAAGAAGGAAGGCAAAAGGGGTGTGTGGTCCTCTTGTCAGCATTGTTAGTACGGGTGATATTCTGTACTGCACACCAGGAGGAAGGGGCACGAGCATTGCAGCACACACACCTTGTCCCTGCAGCACCTACAGGGCAAGTGGTCCCATTTACAATCCTGTGCCCATGAAGAGGTGTCAGTTACTGATAGAAAGCACCACTCATCCCCAAACATTGCTCTGGCATCAGACAGCGTGCCCTTGTATTCTCCTCTAAACGACAGGATGGAAATGCGATTCTTTAGGCAGAAACACGGGCAGGTTAGATAGCGTAAGTGCAGGAAGCAACAGGGATCCAGCAGTAAGTGAAGAAAATCTGGACCTGTGCAGCTCTAAGCGAGAAAGAAAAAATGTTTGTAGTGGGCAGGTGAGAACACAGAGGAGAGGAAAAGCAGGCCATGGGTGCAGCTTCATGCGACTAAATGTGATAGTTGTTTTTGCCAGCCCTTCAGGCATCTGCTCCCAGATCTTCCTCTGTGTGTGTTAGTGAGGACAGTATTCAGGGAATGAGGAGCTGTGTTCATGGTGTAACTGGTTGAGGATAAGGTTAAAACATCAGGCATCTATTTGGGAAATAAAACAAAGGTGTCTGCAAACTTGCCATGCGTTAAGGCAATTGTGCTGTCCTGCACCAGATTTACCTGCCTTGGCCAACCCAGAGTGGTGTGGAAGAGTCAGGTATGGGAATCCCGTGGTATGTATTTGTCCCCACGTGGGTGCCATTTGTTACACAGCCTGGTGACTCCCTTTCTTCTTCTTTCCTCTGTGCAGTACAAGCAAGTGGAGCAGTATATGTCCTTCCACAAGCTCCCTGCAGACATGAGGCAGCGCATCCATGATTACTATGAGCACCGCTACCAGGGGAAGATGTTTGATGAAGAGAGCATCCTGGGAGAGCTGAGCGAGCCCCTCCGAGAGGTGAGGATGGTGCCTGTTCCTGCCATCCTTGGCAGCTGCGCGCTGTTCTGTCCCGGTGGTTTGCAGAGGAGACTGTGGTATTCAGGCCCTGGCATGTGCTCATCACATGAATGGTTACATCTTGGCACCTCTTGAGCCCATGGCAATGCTGGAGAGGAGCAGCATGTTACAAGACAGGTCATGTTGGTGAGGATAAGACAGCCATGTGCTTTGAATCCTTTTAGGAAAGACTTTGCTTGCTTTCCTGAGCCTGGCTAACCTCTAGCTGGCTATATAGCACACAGAAGTACCCACTGCCCCTCTGTGTCCTTAAGGGTACTGTTAGATCTCTGCAGCAGATTCTGGTGGGGGTGTGGAGATGATTTTCACTCCCCTTCCTTCACTTTTTGACTCTCCAATCTTCTGCCCTTTTTGTTTGTACAACAGACATAAGAATCTTAATCCTGCTGAGCTCCCCCTCCTTCAGTTGCTCCTGTCCTTTATTCCTGGGCACTGTAAGGGTCTGTTACCTTGCATTGAAGAGTCAATAGTATGGATAAATACCCTGAGATTTTTGAGAATGGCATGATGTCTAAAAGGGCAACCCTGGAAGAGAAGTCTCAGTAAGGAGGAGACACATGCTTCCCCTGCCCTCCTTCTTCCTGCTCCAGTCATCCAGATCTTGCTCCTATGCTTGACTGGGGAGCACTGTGCTGGGTGATTTACTCAGTATCACTTTCTGCTGCCTTCTGAGTCTGAGCTGACATGGCACAGAGCAGCTCCTGTGCAATGGAAAACGCTGTCATACCCTCTGAGTGACACCAAGCCGCAGGAAGAGGCACAGTCCCCGTCTGCTCTGTGACAGCTGAACAGCTGAATTGGGTTTTCTTCAGCTGAGGTTGATGATCCAGCCCATGCCTCAGTGACTGGTGGGCACCTCTCCCTCCCTCCTCTTGACACTGTTCCCAGCTGACCAGGATAATTATTTCTCTGAGAGCTGTGGCACATTTGTGCTGTTTAATATCTCATTGTCAAGCAAGGGCAATGGAGTACATAGGGCTGCCAAGGTGAGTTATAACATTTTCCCAGAGTGGAGCTCTGGGCTTTTTCATGCACAGTTTTACCACCGCTATGCACCTCTCATACACTCCAAAGCTTTCTGCAGGAAGAGATATATTTTATGTGTTTGGGAGGATGAGGGGAATCACTCTTTTGTCCCTGCTCAAAGGGAAAGCATATGAATGAAAGCAGTGAAGCATGGCGTCAAACTATCAGCTTCAGTTAGCACTGCTACGTGCTGTGAGCATCCGGAGGCCCATTCTAGCCAACACTAGGGGAGCCAGACTAAGGGAACAGCATCTGTTTTGACTATTTAATGTACAGTGTGAATTTTTTAATATAAGTGGGAGAATGTCGTTATGTTATTAGATGTTGACTAAACATACCTTTTCTGCTTCCTCATCCCATCTTTTCTTCCTGCCCACCCTCTCTTTCTCTTTTTATTCACTGTGCCATCAGGAAATCATAAACTTCAACTGCCGGAAGCTGGTTGCCTCCATGCCACTCTTTGCCAACGCAGATCCCAACTTTGTGACATCCATGTTGACCAAGCTGCGGTTTGAGGTATTCCAGCCTGGGGATTACATCATTCGGGAGGGCACCATTGGCAAGAAGATGTACTTCATCCAGCACGGGGTGGTGAGTGTCCTCACCAAAGGCAACAAGGAGACCAAGCTGGCAGATGGCTCCTACTTTGGAGGTGCGTGTTTATGGGTCACCTTTTCACAGTGAGGCCCACTGCTGGTGTTCACATTGTCCTTAACTTGTCCTAGATGCACAGGTGGAGCAGCATGTGGTACTGATACCTCTGCAACTTCTTTGTCCACCCTCTGTTCATCTCAGCTGTCTTGCAGCTTCTCATATAGTAAATTGTACAGTGGGTTGTGGCTGGGATTTACGGGCATCGCAGGAGTCTGGACTATAAATAATAACAAAGTGGAGAAGGAAAACTAAGCTCTTGTAGTTTCATTTCCTTCTGCCCCAAGCAAACTGATGGATCTGTGAAGCTGAGAATGTAAAGAGAAAAAATGGAGCATTCTCTGTTTTCCAAGCACATTTATAGCATTGCCTATTCCTACTGTCTGGCATCTATCATATGAAGTGCTGTATAAACATGGAGGGAAAAACATAGTCCTTCATCTCCCCAGTTTGTGGCTCAGCAAAATGTCGTGAAGGTCAGCAGGCAGGTGTAATGTGTCAGCAGCAGTGAAACTAGTACAAGGTCAGAAAACACCACAAGCTTCAGGATACTGCTCACAGAGTAACAGAGACTATCCAGCTGTCAAAGCCCTGCAGAGACCACACTGACACTCCAGGACAGACAGTTCTCAGGGAGATGTGAGTTTCAGTACAAGTGCTGAATGTGCACCACTGTCTACTGAGAGGAGGTAGAATGAAACCTGCCCTTCTATAAGGACTATTCTGTATTAAATACTCATCTTACAATCATAGCTCCTGCAAAGAAAACCTGTTTGCACCCGCCTGCTGGCTCTTTGGTACAGAGATTTTGCGCATCATAGCAAGTTGGGTTTGCTTGCTGGGATTTGGAGTTAGAATGCTGGAGTAAGGATGATACGCACACAGTTCCACACACATCCAAAAATAGCACTGTCTTATAAGCACCTTTTCCTTAGGAAAGCAGCCTAAAAACTCACCACTTTGCAGTGCTGCTATATGAGTGCCCTGGGGTGGACCCAGAGTGAATCCTCAGTACGATGCTGATAGATCAACACTCAGCAGCACAGAGAAGTATGCTGTCAGTGACAAGACCTTCTGTCCTTAGGTCATACCATCTGTGCCTGTCTTAGGTGCCCAGACTCTGTGTTCAGTCAGTGGAAAAGCAAGCCTCAGGAGCTCTGTGCTGAAAGTTCAAGGAGCATGCCCAAATGGGGTTTTTATGCTGGAGTCAAGGACTTATTGTTCTCTAACCAGCTGAACACCCTCCTAGGAGTACCTGACTACAGTGTAAATACACCTAGAGTTGGTAGTGAGTGAATGCCACTAACTTGGTTCATCCTGACGATCCAGACTCTTGTGACAGATCTGCAAGTAACTTCCAAGCATCTTTGAAAAGACAAATGTTTTGAGTATGAGGATCAAAGTTATTAACAGGCAGTAGGGCCACGGGGTCAGCACAGAGCCTCTACTGCAAATCTAGGGAGAGAATTAGCTTCAATGAGGGCACGACATGACCTTCTGCTCCCAGTGCCCAAGAGGAGCTGGTGAAAGACAGCTTCTCCATTCTGAATGCACAAGTGATATCTTTGATAATCCACCATAACAAAACTTGACTGGCTAATTAGATCAGCGGAGTCCCTTTGGTGCGGGTGTTTGTAGCAGCTGCCACGACTGAGCCCCCTGGTATTTTATTGCTGAAATGTTACTGCGTATGGAGAACATTCCTACTGTTCCTGCTTTCAGCAAAGGGAAAGCTGGTAGAGTCCAGCTCGAGAGGGGACTGGGTGGCAGACGGGACTGCTGAGCAACTGTGCCAGGTTTTGTCCCGTGGGGTTGATGGTCTCTGTCCCCGTGTTCTCAGGCTGGCTCTTTCATTCCAGAAATCTGTCTGCTGACTCGCGGCCGGCGCACAGCCAGCGTGCGAGCGGACACCTACTGCCGGCTCTACTCCCTCTCAGTGGACAACTTCAATGAGGTGCTGGAAGAGTATCCCATGATGCGGCGAGCTTTTGAAACGGTGGCTCTCGACAGGCTGGACAGAATTGGTAAGTAGCTTGAAGGTCTCTTTTCCTCAACTTGCTGCCCTGGCATCCTGACCCCACAGATGGTCCTTCGTTCCTTTGCTGGAGCTGTAAACTGAAGGAGATTCTGCTCTGTCTCTCCTTGCCTGACTTCAGCTCCTACAAGGAGACCCATTCAGTTAGGAAGATCAGTGAAAACCTCATTCTGCTCTTTCTCTCTCACATACACATTTCTGCCTGCTCCAAGATCAGTCTGACCCCACTAAGGGCCATCTTAGTGAATTCACTACGTTTTGAATTTTAGCTCAGAATGTGGAAATACCCACAGCCTCCCAGGTTCAAGAGAAAGCAGGCCACGCTGTGACCTCCATCAAGTACTGCAAGCAAATCTCAGTATTTCATTGAAATGTTCTGCTGCAGAAATCATCTCCCAGCATGAGGACTTTGTTAGAGTGTGACCTGTTTTTACACAGATGCTGGCTGGGGTATGACTGCATGGGTTAAAGGTATTAATTTTTTAAACTTAAGACAAAAACTGGCAGCTACATTGATGAGGAAGGATCTTCTCTGGTCTGTCAATGCATAATGAAATGCAGACCATAATGCATCTTCATGGAACAGTTGCTTTTCTGGTCATAGCTTACAAGCTGCTAGAGAAGCAAGAAGTGCTGTTTGGGAAGGGAAAGCTTGGTGTGCTTTCTGATCTCTTGTGCAAAACCATCAGCAGAACACAAGCACAAAGCACCTGTCCAGCTGTCCATTAGAGTCCAACTATAAATACCTTCAGTAGAAACAGGCAGCCAAACAAAGACATGGAACAGTTGCAAAAAAGCCTCCCACACCTACAGTTAACCAAAGAGTGTCATTGGATTGCAGTAGTTCACAGTGGCCCATGTCAGGATGCTGTCCTGCCCTGGGGAAGGCATAACTTGTGCTGCAAACATCCTTGTCTAGCCAGGGACCAGGGCACCAGTTGGTCATGACCAGAAAAATTTAACATGAAGACATTAAGTGATTTAAAGAAGGTCATGCACAAAATATCTGCAGAGCTGTGGACCGAGCATTTCAGAATCCAAGTCTAACTTCTTAAGTTTCTTATTACACATCGCTTAAAGCTGCATGCACTTCCGTTGCTTTTCAGAATCAAAAAGGTCAGCACGAGTCTGAGTACAACGCAGAAAGCGAGGAGGATAATGGGGTGAGGGGGGCAGGGAGGAAGCTGGCAGCCCAGCAAGGGGTGCAGTGCCTCTGGGGCTTTTTATGTGGGTAACATTGTATTCTGTGCATCTCATTACCTGCTTCAAACCAGAAAGTGTGACCCTTGAGGAAAAGGTTGTGAGCTAAACATGTAGAGTCTGGCCACTAATGAGGCCCTAGTGTATGTGGCAACAGCCTTATCACATGGTTATTTAAATGAGACTGAACTAGCTCCTAGAAAATGTAATGTCAGACACAACCAAGGGTGGGACAGCTTGACTTCATCTCAAATTCTTCAGCTTTAGATGGTCAGCACTGCTCAGCTTCCTGGCCTGAAGCTTTTTGTGACTGCGTATGCAGGTGAGCAGGGTGTGTGCTGTGTGCTTCTTGTCCTTTGCTCTCAGGATAGCTGCATTCATAACTAAAATTCATGGAAAATGTAGCAGAAACTGTTGGCCAGCAGTGATGCAGAAGTTACAGGAAGTTCCCAAAACCACTGTGAAATTATGTAAATCCATGGGTGTTTAACTGGTGGTAAGACTGACAGCTAGGATGGTACCAGCTCCCAAGTGAGCAAGTTTGAAGCTAGCTGGGTATGTCTTCCCCGCCTGCAGTCCTTGAGCTGCTGTGTAGACCCAACCTTGCCAGTGTGAGTCTTTCACAATGTGGATCAAAGTGAGTTGCCAGAAATCATAATAAAAGTCGTCATTAGTGCAGGGAATTATACGGTAGAGAAACCGAGACATGGGGAGGTAAAGCCAACCTGCTCCAGATTGCAATGAGTCAGGGATATTACAAAGAATAAACCTTGCTGGTTCAACTTCTAACTCTCTAAGCACAAGGCAGCACTCCCTTTCCACAACTTCATCAGAACTCTGTTCGAATTGTTTTTGTGATGTTGCTTGCCCATGAATCAGACCTCTCATCTGAGGCATTTCCTTGCAGGCAGTCTTTTGGTATGTAGCCTTTTTGCATTTTCAGCATGGAAGAAAGCAGGAAAGGTTAGCCAGATGGAAACCTCCATACCTGTGCTGCTGTGGGACAGCTTCCTTGAAGTGATGGTCAAGGGCAGAGCTGCTTCTCACAACTCTGCTTTCCAAACCAGCAAAAAGAACCTCATTTTCTTCTCCGTCAGGAGAAATTCCCTTCCACATGCAGCTGCAAAATATCAACATAACGTCAGAAGGTGACACAGAGCTACTGAAATAACATGCCTTTTGGAGCAGAGCTCTGGCACTGTCCTCCCCTCCTTTTGCCATTCGGCTGACGTGAGAAAGTATTAGTCCCTACACTACATGAAAGGCACGTACCTTCAGAGGAAAATCCTAGTGCTATCCCTGTTAAATCGAGAGCTGCCTGCTACTAGCTTCACATCCTCTACTATTGCAAAATAGTGTACTCGTAGCACTTTCCCACCCTGCTGTGCTCAATGTTCCTTGTCTGGAATTTCCCTAAAGAGCCAATTCCCTACTGAAATTGGCAGATTCCATGGAAATCCCTGCCTTTTATAAATAAAGTGTTTTCTTCACCTTCCATTGAAACGTGTGCCATCCAGCAGCAGCAGCGCAGCAGCTGTGTAACAGCATGTGACTGTTTAGTGAAGTCAGGAACGCTACACTAAACTGAGGCTCTCTCTGAAAGTAAGGGGACTGTTGTAGGGATCTGAGGGAGAGTGACAGAGGCGCAGAAAAGCTGAGTATGAACTAAAGTAGAACAGTACTTTTGGTTCTTGTTCAGCTTAGGATCTATATTCAAGATGGAAGCAAGTGGGAGCCTCCTTCCAAGTTAGTAGTGCATTCACTGACTTCCTTCTGCCCAGATGACAACATGTCTTTGAGAAGTTCCAGCCTGAGGACATGAAATGATTCAGAGGGCTCTGTCACTGCCAGCAGAGGTCCATCCAGTATTCTCCCTTTGCAGTGAGGAACCAAAAGAGCAGAGAGAAGGAAGCCCATCCAGGAGAGATGTCCAGAGAAGGGCAACAGAACTGGTGAGGGGTCTGGAGCACAAGTCCAATGAGGAGCGGCTGAGGGAGGTGGGATTGTTCAGTCTGGAGAAGAGGAGGCTTGGGAGAGACCTCACTGCACTCCACAACTTCCTGAAGGGAGGTTGTGGTGGAGGGGTTTGGCCTCTTCTCCCAGGCAACGAACAGGACCTGGGGAAATGGCTGCAAGTTGTAGCAGAGGAGGTTTAGGTTAGGCATGAGGAAGAACTTTTTCTCTCTGAGGGTGGTCAGGCACTGCAATGGCTGCACAGGGAGGTGGTGGAGTTGCTGTCCCTGGCAGTGTTCAAGAGGCGTCTGGATGAGGAGCTGCAAGATCTGGTTTAGTGCTTGTGGTAGCAGTGGTGATGAGAAGACAGTTGGACTGGATGATCTTATAGATCATTTCCAACCTCGTGATTCTATGATTCTATGATGTTTACAGGATTAGCAGCTCTACTGGGGATTTGGAAGTGTGATCTAAGTTTGCTAAGTAGCAGAGAGACGGGATGAGGATGTGAGCCCCCATCCCTTGAAGCAACAGGAGCAGTGCTGCTTGACTGGAAGTGCAGTGAGGCATTCACTTTGCAGAGCAAATGCAGTCTGAAATTCCATGGCTAGGCAGAGGGGAAGGAGAGGGGCAGGCACATGCTGATCTGCGTGCCCCCACTGCTTCCTGCTGGTACACGGGTACTGCAGCAGCAGGAAGGGCACAGCCCCCAGAGAGCCCTCAGCTCCATTGATTGCTCTGCCGAAGAGCATGTTGGTGTATCCTCCTAACCTCTGTTGTTAATGGGAATTGATATTGGCATCCTGCCTGGGCCGCGTGTGGCTGGGGAAGAGGTTTCCCAGGTGTTTTGCACTTGCAGAGCTCTTTAAAGACTGGAAAGGATTAATCCCCAGGAATTGAGTAGGGCCTGATTCTGCAGTGATTTGTGTCCCTGCTGAACTCTCTCTCTGAGTAACTTCAGACTTTAAAGTACTCCTCAGGCTGCAGAAAATCACATGCATAGCTCTCCATAGGCTCAGAGCCTGAAGATGGAGACCTGAGGAAATCAAGCCGATCACTGACGAATGATGATTTTAGCCCTGGCTTAAATCTCCTCTTGTTCTTGACCAATCTGTAAAATTCTCTGTAGTGTTTGTGCGTTTAGCTGATTTGTTCCTTTCTCCAGTGAGTGATTCTTTGTAGGACAGGCATTTGTGAGCAGGCCCTGTTTGTGACGTGTCAGTGACGTAAACTGCCTGGTTCTGTTCCTGCCTGGCTGTGAATCTGGCTTGGGGTGATCATCGAAGCTTAAAATTAGATTTTCACAAGTGTTTGCACTTGTAAAACACGACCACTCCGATGTTCACTGAAAGTAAATACTAAATACAACATGGGTTGTGAATATTGTCAGATCAGAATTCCCTCATCCGTTCAAAAAATAGTGGGAGACAATTATTTTCTGACTTTTAAATCTAGATGTCTGCCATGAGGTTCCCTACCATCCATACAAAAGTCGCTGCTGGGAGCTGAAAGAGCATTCTGAAGCCAGAGGAAGTCGTTTTTTTTCAATTTCTTTGGGAATATTTCACTTCAAGTGGTTCAAAATGCCTATGTTTTGAATGCCAGTTGCATGGATTTTGGTCCAGGGATCTCAGTTAATGGATTAAAAATGCCTTGCATTTCCTCCAGGCATTGCAGATGCTAAAAAACAAATCTAAGGCAACACAATACCAGTCTAAATATTATTACATAATGTTATTACAGCACAAGGGTGCCTGTTTAAAATATTATAGTGGCAGAAGTTTTAAAAGCGTTGTCATAGGAGCCACAAAATAGCTGTTCTCAAACTTTTTCACTGGGCACCCTGTTTGTCAGCTCGTGATCACTCTTCTGCAGTTGAAATTGAAATCCTGTTGGGTTTGCAACGCCGCTTGTCTGAATGATGGCTGATACTGTGGGATCTGCTGCCACAGAGCTGGGACTGGCCTGTGTTAGGCTGGGTGAACTGAGAATGAGAAGTCTGGGACCTGTGCCAAGCTCTGCCACAGATTCCCTGTTTGTCCTTGTCATGCCTTTGCAACATGCCTCAGTTCCTCATCTCTTCTACAGGGAAAATAATATTAGCAAAGGTGGAGCCCAGTCTGAACACGTCTTAGCTACCTATTCCCTTGTGGCAGGTGCCATGCAAAATCACATGAAATGGGATGAAATGTGTATAAATAAAGCAGTCTGTGCTCAGCACAAAGCGTACTCTGCATCCACACTGAGGTCCCAGTTTTGTTTATGCAGGTGATTAACCCCCAAAGATCTGCACGTGTGAGATGAGCAAGCAGATTTGCTCACAGGGCTATATATATATATGTCTCTTAGCTGCAGTTGCTGATAAAGGCACAGGTGATGAAAACTTATTATCCAAGTACTGAGCTGCTATGATATCGATGCTTGACAAGTGAAAACACAGGTTTTTCTGTGTTGTGTCCTCTTTGGTCACCTGAAAAACCCATAAACACGACTGTTTATAGGGAACTGGGGTTCAAATACTGCTACGTGTGTTTCTCTGACCTGAAATCCTCTCTTCTGTACAATGTGCAGACCCAAATCTGACTTTTACAGTCAGCAAAGAAAAAAAGGCATTGATAAAAGGATATGATTCGTCTCCTTTGAGCTGGCTGTCTGAAATGGCCTCGGTGAGCCACACAGTGCAGTCTGGCCCTGCTGTAGGTATCTTCAAGGTGGGAGTTCAAACTTAGGCAGGAATTCAATTTCTGAATTACTTTTTCTTTGGAATTGAAGGCCCAGACTCAGTGTACATCAGCCTAAGGAAAGCTATCGATTGGCAGCTCACCATGAGTGAGTGCACATGACTTCAGCTTAATTAAGGTGAGCTGGCAACCCAGTCTGAATGTGGAAGCACTGTTTCTCATGCAAGTCTGGAAGGAAAATAAAGCCTGACATATCTCGACAGAAGGAGGGTAGTGATGAGATCTCAGGAGACCTGCCTTTGACTTTGTAAATAACCTTGATCACATCAGTTGATCCCAACTCCTGTCTACCTTGCAGAGTGTGAGTTCGCTGGGCCGGGTCACTAATACCACAGACAGTTAGTTGGTGAGCTAGGAGACTTTCAGCAGAAGCAAGAGGAGAGTGATAGGAAATGCAGTATATTTGTGCCCCATATCTATGGGTCCCCTAAGTTACCAGCTTGCTTTTGGATTTAGAGAGCCATGCTCACAGCTGTTTGCTATCAGCATGAAAATAAAACACCAGCTCAGATAGTATTTTCCCATTCAAGCACCTTTTTAAATACTCTCAACCCTCTGTTGACTACGTGAAGAGCAACCTACTTACCAACCATACCTCTAAACTTAGGGGACTTCTCCTGCCTCGAGGGCAATCTGGTAGCTATCTGCCACCAGACCATGCTGCTGACAGAAAACAGTTCCAGAATGTCATCAGTCCAGAGTCTTCCAGAATCTGTCCCTGTCACAGCTGTCAGCTCCAGCAGGGCACTGAGAATTGAATGCAGAAGCTTTGGCTCCAGATGCAAGCACTCCTGCCACTTGAGGAGAAGGCGGCTCTGGCTTCAGTCTGCAGCAATAAGTAACAACCATTGTGCTTCAGAATTGCACAGTTTTACACCCTTTCATGGCAATTTGTAATGTTTGACTTTTTTTTTTTTTTTCTTTTTTTTTCTGCAGAGCTCTGTAGAGTCACATAAATGTGAGAAGTGAGAGAGGAGCATCATAAACTTAGTTTATTTCAAGTTTTGCTTAACGATCATAAGATTAATCAGATAACATTACTCACTGTGTGCCATTTGACCCAGTTAGGGGTTTGTTAGATGGTAATAAGATGGGAATAAGACAACAGACCCAGCTAACCACCCCATACAAAGAGCTCTGTGCTGATAAAATTAATATCCCTTTCCACATGGCACCTTCCTTTAATGAGCCCCTATGTACAGGTTTAACTCCAAATAGGCTTGTGGGGAACAAAGGGAGAAGGGAGTATTGTTGTACATTAACTGTATTTCAGGTGATAGAGCTTTCACAAGACAGACACAGACTTCATTATGCAGGTGGGTGCTGCCTTATCACGGTGTAAGAGCACACGTATGGCAACTTCTGCGGCGCAGTTCATCAGGAACCACACATCCACTTTGTAAGTGTTTACACAGGCAGGCTCTCAGGAGGGTTAACGTGAATTACCTTCTAGAGCAGATTTGTTAAGTGCCCTGAACTCCTCTGTGGATGCTCTTACACAGAGTCAAGCTGCTGAGATCCAGCTGGCTTTGCCTTGCTTCTGGGAGCTGCTCAGTTCTGAGCAGAACTTCATGTGGCGGTTTGTGCAGTTCAGCGTGGGGTGACCTACATTTGGGAGGAAGCTGGGCTCAAACGGGGGAACAGCACATACATGGGGAGTCGAGAATTATTTTGAAACCTCTCTTCCAGCTGATTTCCCTGTTTATGCAGACCCAAAGACAGTGGTGCAGTGAGACCTTGCAGCCAGTGCAGCGCCAGTGCAGCACTCCCCAGGGCACAGAAACAGCTGGGGCAAGGGAGGGCAGAGACCACCTCCATCCCTGCACTGTGCCATGGGCTGTGCTGCTGGCTGCGACCCGAGCAGAGTGCTCTGAACCCAGCTGTGTGAGTAACAAGAGGAGAAGAAGTAACCAGAGTAGCAGGGGGCAGCCACTTTGACAGCAGGCCGGGGCATAAGCCAGCCTAATAAAGTGAGATTATTTCAAATGCATGCAAATTCAAAAAGCGATTCAGTGACCTGAATTCTTAAACTGCAGCCAGCAGACTTAGAACTGAAAAGAGAAATGAACAGAAAGCTACAGCTAATTTCCCCTGTGCCTGTGCAGAATTTCAACAACAGAAAGCTAATTTTGATTATTTGATAGAAGAATTATTGTTGAGTGCTGGCTCTTTTAATGAAATTGCATGAGCCTTTCTCCCCGTTCTTTTGTATGCTATCTACAGCCAAGGAAAATCTGACTTTGCAATTCTTTATTAAGGGAGCAACATCTATTAGCTTAGTTTCCACAATTTCACATGCCCTCCTCCACAAAGCACCAGTAGCTTTGTTACAAACACGTCTTAGGCTCCGAAGATCTTTTTTTCTCCTGCATTTTGTCCATTGTTGCAGTGAGGAATTTATTTTTGTCTGACCACTGGATAAAACATACTGTGCTAAGAGCTGTAACAAGAGAACAAAAAAGTCAGTTCTGGGGGTCCTTTAGTGCTTTAACTGTGCTCCTGAAGTTGTCCCCACCACGGGTTGTCACCCAACACATGCCCTGCAGGAGGGGAGCAGAGTCTTGCCCCATGACACAAGTAAGGCAGCTTCTCTCACCTCAGTAGAAAGGTAAGGGGCCAGAGTAAAGGATAGCCAGGAGTGAAGAAATAAGGAGACAGAGGACTGGAAACAGCAGGTTGGCTCAGCCATGGAAGAGGCTGCTGGAAGACAAGACAAGTGCCTTTACTCTTTAAGAGATAACTTGGCCTCTGCTTCCAAGTCTTGCCTGGAGTCCTGCACTGGACAAAGCTGTTCCTGTGTGCATCCCTAGGTCTGCTGAGGTTAGGGAACTTCTTTCCAAGAGCTCGTGTTAGCGCAGGTTATGACTTTGGGTGAAGAGAATCTGAGCTTCTAGAATGTCCATGGGCGTATTAAACAGATTAAATGCTCTGAGGCAGAATCTGCTTAGAGAAATGTAACTGCCTGCTCCATGAGAAGCACAAAGCAGCATATGGCAGGGAAAGGTAAAAGCAGTGCTTTTCTCCTGTAAAAGCAGATGAGACTTCCGGAGACAGATGTGTGACAGTGTTCATGCAGCAGCCCTTCACCTCAGAAGACCTGGGTTCAGATCTGAGCGGGGCTTTGCAACCAGAGTGCAAAGATGTGATCCAACCAGGAAAAGAAAAAGAGTCTCTTCAAAAAAGGCACATTTTCCTGTAAGGGAAACCTGAAAACTTCAAGTCTCAGGTTGGCCTGGGTATGCCAATGGTCTCCAGAGGAAACATTCCTTACATTTTGACATATCCAAAACAAAATTTTTACTGAATTTCCAGTTCATGGAATATGTCAACAACATGCCACAAATTCAAATCGCAACTTTCTTCACAATCTCATTAAATTCATCTTGGAAGCTGAGGAGAGATGCATGGGTGGGCTGTTTGTTTTGTTACCTTAGACTCTACTCAGCACTTAATTCCTGTGGGATAAACTGTGCGGAAGGAGAAACTCCTGTAACATAATGGCTCTGTGCTCCTATGATGAGGGAAGCAGGAGTCCCTTGCTCCCTCCCAGTGAAGCCTCTCACTGGTTTAGCAAGAACACAGGGCTGTCTTGTGGTTCACTAAGCGTAGCAGTGAGTTGCAGGACACCACTTTAATCAGGGTGACACAGAGCCAAACTAATCAGCACTTCAGTTCTTTGATTGCTGACTTTTCTGCTCTCCTTTTGAGGCAGGTGCAGTGACAATAAATCCGGAGGGGGAAAAACAAATTTGGAATTGAAGCAAATTGGTAAATAAGATGGGGAGCAGAAATAATCTCAGAACCATCATTTGGAGCAAATTCACTTCGACTGCCTCATTCTGCTGCTGGTGTGTATTTTGTGCAGGACTTGAGTCAGGCCTGCCAGGAAAATGCTTTATCCCAGCAGGGCGCTGCTGTGTGCATGTTGTAATCTGGTGCTGGCTGAAAGGAGGGCTTTTCTCAGTAGCAACTGATCAGGCTTGTATCGGGGGGTGGAAGCTACATGTGAGTGATGCAATTAATTAGAACGGTGGAAGCAATTAATTTTTCAATCCGCTAACCAGTTTTTGGAAAATGATTTTGAAAACTTCCTTTTTCCCTTCAGTAATTGAAGGAACATTTTCAGTAATTTTCTGCAGCAGAAATTTGAGTCTCTTGGCAAAACAGAAAAGGAAAAATTAATGTAATGAAACAGTTAATAAATTCAAGTTGCGCTCAGGAAAACGGTAAAATGCGATTTCAATGGAAAACCGAGACATCCTGTTTAAAAATTAACCAAAATAAACATTCCAAGGTTTTTGCTGGAGTTGTTTTACCAATTTGACACAAATTGAGCTTTGATCAACTCATTTTCCAGTAAGAAGCGTGTGCGTTTGGAAAATGTGAACATACTCTGCATTGAGTGCCCTGCCAAGGAAACCAGCCTCTGCTGCTGGAGCTCCAGTTATGAAAACATCGGTCCTCTCAATTCATCCGTGCTGCTCTGATTAACATCACTATGGGTCTCGTTTGAATTGAGGGCAGCGCTGGAAATTGCAGGCTATTGAAGCACAGACAAGCAAATCAGAAGCCAAAGACAGGTGACATGGAATTAAAAGCGCGAGACGAGGTGCGAGGATGGAAGCAGAGCAGTTGCTGGTGTTGAGCTTTTCAGAAAGCTGCGCTGCTGTTCCTCCTCTTCAGCCCGGTTCTTCTTCGGTCTGTTATCAAGAGAGCCGGGGCAGTTTTTTGCCTGTCTGGTTTGAACTCAGCATGCCGTCTCCCATCCACATCCTGACCTTGCAGTTGTGCAAGCTAGCTGCAGATTGCCCATGCTGCGATTTGTACCTTCAGATCCAGAAAGCAAATGATTACAAACCTGCAGTCTGAATGGTTCTTTATCTCAAGTGCCAGCCAGACTTTCTCTGGCCTTGGCATTTTATTTAAATGGGTTGCTCTTTTTCCCCAGAGTTGGAACAGTGAGCGTTTCTGTTTCTGTTTAAGCAGCTCTTTGTGATCTAATTTGTTTGGGAGCAGGTTTGTGATTCTAGAAGCTGCTGCCTGGAAAGCACCGTGTGTGTATGGTGTGACCTTCCACTTCATTCACTGCAAAGCTGCTCTGAATTTTAAAGGTGACATTCATACTCCTCTGGGGTGACAGGCTACCTGAATGGCAAGTGGAATCGGGCTCTGTTAGGGGATATCTGCTGCTGGCTGTTCGAGCATGCTGCACAGTGAACCCCATTTGCACACATGTCCTACACAAGCGCTTCCAGTGCAGTCTCTCGAGCCCCTGTAATGACATTAGGAGCTCTGATTGCTGTTTACCTTGAGGATTGTGTCTTTGCAAGGCTGCTGTCTTTCTCTAGGATGTGTGCCTGTCCGTATGCCTTACTGTTTTTTTGGAGGGAGTCATCAGCAGGAGGGAACACACTAAAACGTCAGGCATCCCATAGCGCTACACGCAGCAGGCAGGTCCCAAACACACGGGTTGAAGCCCAGAAAGAAAATCCCGTCAGCATTTCAATGTGGTTTTATGCTGCAGTTCAGCCCACTGGAAGGGCTGACCAGGAACCTGTAGCTTTCAGGCTTCACCCGCTCTGAACAATTGCAGAGCACTTTTGCATAGCATATGTAGAGGGATAAACTCTTCATTTTAAAAAGTACAGTGAAGGGAAAACCTGTGACATGTTCTGCCAATGCTTAACTACAATTCCTATTAGATTGTTCCTTATCTATTTTTTTTTCTGGGCTTGTCTAAGATCACAGTATCTGTTAGGTGTTTCTGTAGCTGAAGGGAACAGTTCTTATCAGCTTCCATTATCTGTGAAGCTCCTTATATATCAGCATCAATTCGCCTCTTCTCTGAGAAAAGAACTTACCCACAGTTGTTTTACAAGCCTTGTTTGTGGATATTTTCTGCATCTCTTCAAGCTTTGTAGCTAGACTCTAGAACTAAAACACTGCAGTATACACTTTAATGCTTTCCTAGCATTAAACCTGGTAGTGGCAAGTATCTTCCTTGTACTTTATAATTATCTCCTTACTTCTCCAATTGCTCCACCTTTTCCCCCTGATAGGTTTGGAACTCAGCTAGTTACGTTCAAGCTTCCCTCATTTCAGAGTTGCTTTCTAGGACGCCAGAATTCAGTTGCACTCTTCTGAATGTTGCTCAAGTCCTTTGCTGCCAGATGTTTTATTTTGACCACAGTAAGAGGTGCATCTTCCAGCTGTAAGTCTTTTACCTGATACAGATAGAAAATTTGCATCAGAGAGTGAAAAAAATCTAACAGTCTGGGTGTCATCAATACACAGCTTTTAAACAGGGATTAAAGTAGGCCCTTCTAGATCCTAGCATCTGGCAAGGTGCTGTCTGCTTGTCCTGGTCCTGTGCAGGATGTAGAGGAGATCAGAACCAGCAGAAATGACATCTGAATCCAAGCAGTTTTACAAATGGGCGCGGGGCCTGAGGATAAGAGGAGTTAATTCAGCTTTTGATCTGATCCCGGTTGGCTAGTGCCTCATCTGGGGTCACCCTTCTCTATGCACCCCCAAGCTTCAGCTGCAGAAATGAGCTGCATGCATGCAAACAGTCAGACCAGGAGGCATATTTGCATGCGTGCACGCAACTTGCTAGGCTGGGCCCTTTATTAAGGGTATTTTCAAACAGCTTCAGTTAACAAAGGTGAAAAGGAAGCCCATAGGAAGGTGCTATCAAACTGGCACATGCTGTTAGGAGAGAGGACTCCTGAAAAGGCGAGAGGATCTAACCCACACCAGTTTTGTAAGTAAATCATTCAAACCAGCGTATACCAACACCTTGTAAATCAATGCTGGCACAGTTAACAGTGCACAGACTGTTATGAGAACACAGATACAAAAGCTGTTAAACAGAGTGCATAACCATGTCAGAAATCCTGTCCTTTGAGAAGGCATTTGCACTCTGGTGAAAGGGCATTGCTGGCAGCATCTCATCCCTTGCTGCAGTCCAGGGGAGTTCATCCCTGCAGTGCCAGGTGCACACTCAGGCCAGGCAAACTCATTACGCCACATTTTCCAGCCCATTGAAAAGGCAAAGTGCTGAGCTAATATTTTGCTGCAGGCTACAAAGTCCAGCTGGAACATGAAATTTGCTAGCCTGCAGTTTCCAGAAAGTTGGGGCTAGAAGGGCATGGCCAAATAAGATGGTAGCTGTGTGTCTGAGGGCTTTCACTTGGGCCAGCATGTAAAGTTCTCCTGTCCCTTCTTCATAAAGAGATTTCATTTCAGCTAGAACAAAATGATTGACTTCAGAGCAAACAAGATGCATAAGATATAGGAGAAAAAGATATCTCTAGGGAGTAGCTGAAGACTTAGGAGACTTCAGTGAACTTGCATTTTTGAGGTGTAGCTTTTCAAACACAAGAATTACAGTCTTGTTTTTCTGCTCTTTTTCTATAAATGGACATTTAGATGCCAGGTAAGTAACTTGTGGGTTCATAAGCTTTGCTGCCAGTCTGCCCCACTTCTAAAAACTGACTCTACTGTCTAAGACTGTGTTCTCTGGATCTCAGAGTCTGCTGATCATACCACAAAAGCAGAAGATATAATGTTTATCATCTTGTTGCTGGAGCACAGAGACTGTACCCAGATCCCATAATGACAGCGGAGACGGTGCCAACAATTTGAGGAAGCTCTGGCAGGAAGCCTCCCCTGCTTTGACATACGAGAATGACTCTTTCTCTCTCCACTTTCTCCACAGGTAAGAAAAATTCCATTCTGCTGCATAAAGTCCAGCATGACCTCAATTCGGGGGTTTTCAACTACCAAGAGAATGAGATCATCCAGCAGATCGTGCAGCACGACAGGGAGATGGCACACTGTGCTCACAACGTCCAGGCTGCCGCCGCTGCTGCTGCCGCCGCATCCACCCCCACCCCCGTCATTTGGACCCCGCTCATCCAGGCCCCCCTGCAAGCCGCAGCCGCCACCACTTCCGTTGCTATCGCCCTGACCCACCACCCGCGCCTCCCGACAGCCATCTTCCGTCCCCCCGTGTCCGTCTTGGGTTCCTTGGGACAGCAGTCCAGCCAGACCCCGAGACAGCTGAAAAGGCTTCAGTCCCTGATCCCGTCGACCGGGCCTTCCGCCGTTGGCTCTCCCTCGAGTACCCCATCCCAGCTGCACACCCCGGGAGCAGAAACCCCTTCGTCCTCTTCCTACCACATCCAGCAGCTCGCTGGGTATTCGGCCGCTGCCGGCTTGGGGCAGTTCCAGGTGGGATCCCCTCCCGCGGGCTCTGGGCAGCAGGGACTGAGCGGTGCGTCCTCAGCGGGGCTGAGCCAGCTGCAGCGGGCGCCTTCTGGCTCACCCCTGGGGACGGCTCAGCCCCTACAGCAGCAGCAGCTGCAGCGGCAGCCCTCCCTTTCCAGCGGCGGATTTGGGCACTTCCAGCAGGCCGCAGCCAGCTCTCCATCCACGTCGCTCACCCAGCTCTCATCCAATTCCCCCCCCAGCCTCCTCAACCAATTCCAGCCCGCCACAAGACCGCTGCAGGGGGGACAGTTGCAGCAGCTCTCAGGCAGTGGAACTCCGGGGGGAATTAATCACTTCCAGCCCCCTCCTTCTTCCAACTCTCCATCCTCCAGCCTAAGCCAGCTGGCACAGGCCTCTGGCGGGCCGTCCTCGGGCCTTTGCCAAACACAGCCAAGTGCATTAGGATCTTTAACTGGAACGATAGCCCAGCTCCACCAAGAACGATCCCCCTTTGCCTCCGCGTCTCCTCTACAGCAGCCTGGCGTCGCCTCTCCCTGTTACACCCCTTCTGGCCTTAGTCCTCCTACTCAGAGCCCAGTGGCAACGAGAACTTTTCAGTGCGGCCCGCTCGGGGCCTCGGGCTCTCACGGCTCTCTGCTCCTGCCTCAGACCGCCAGCCCACCTCCGCAGATCCTGCAGTCCAAGAGCACGCCGCCCGTGCCGCCGGGACGCTTGAACCAGGACATCAAGTTGATTTCTGCTTCCCAGCCATCCTTGCCCCAAGAGCTGGCTCAGACACTGAGCCAAAGTTCTCATTCCTCTAGAGAATCTGTTTCCAGCTTCTCTCCTTTTCCCGGAGGAGGGACTGGACTTCTCGGGAAGCCTTGTAGCTCAATTCCTGGCCGTGTGACTTTACCACGTCAGATGTCCTCAGGTTCTTTACCGCACCCGCTGGTGTTTGGGGCCGGCGCTGCAGGCACCGCTTCTCTGACTGCTGGTGGGCGGAAAGAGTCCATAGTGCTCACAGGGGATCTGGAGCCTGTCAGATCCAAACTGCCCTCCAATTTGTGAGGACTCCTTCCGAGAGCTGGTCATGTCAGCCGTGCAGTTCGGTTCCTGATTAGACTTTCATGAATCATTTTTTGCCTTTTTTATTTTTCCCTCTTCCCCCCCCCCCTCCCCCCCCTCCATTTCTTTTGTTTAGGTTTAACTGTGATTAGAAACAAACAAGCAAACAAACAAACAAAAAAAACACATGGAAAAATGACAAAAAAAAAGAAGATAACCAGGTATTCTTAGAGCTATAGATTTTTGGTCACTTGATTTTATAGAATATTTTAATACATGGAACAAAAGGATACGAGCAAATTTAATCCAACGAGGTAACGCACAGACAGGGCGTGTGCCTGAGCTGGAACACGTGAATGATCAGCCATAGAAGCCACCAAAAAAGGTTTTCCTGTTGAGACAGTGATCCAAGGTTGACGTGGGCCGTAGAAAGGAACATGAGGCCGGCCCGTAGCTGGTGTTTTTGGAACAGCTGTTGTTGGCCACCAGCTGTGGGGGGGGAACTCGATGGCTCAGTGTGTGCATCGGGAAGTGTCACCTCCTCAGGTCTCTCCTGCGATCTGCAGGTTGCAGAGGAAGCAAGAAGAGAGGTGAGTTTCGTTCATGCAGTCCCCTCTAGCAATATCAGATGGGCTGAGTTTCTGTGTGGACTCCATCTGAAGAAGATAACCAGGAGATGGACGGACTTGACTTCAGATGCTTGTCTCATTCCGCTGATGCTCTAATGTGGGTTGTGGGAGAAGTCCTGTCTCTGCCACCACACCAGGCAGCTGTTCTCAGCAGAACAGCCCCAGCCTCACTCCACGGCTGGAAGCCTGCATGCTGCCTTCCAGGTTGGGGCATGCAAAGCAAGGGGAGGGGTGAAGAAAGAGACAGCACTTTAACCTTCCCTCTCTCCGTTTTAATGTCTCAGTGTCCATGGGCTGACTGCTTTGAAGAGAACTGGTTAGGGTAAGATTGCAAGGTGGGCTGCAGCCACCCCAGCCCTCTTCTTCCTTAGCCCAGGGGAGTTTGAGCTTGGAGGCACTGAGGGCAATACCAGTGCCCAGCCAAGAATCCTCCAGATTTGCAAATACGTTTGTACCATTAAAACAAATTAAACCAGAAATCTGGCCAGCCATGGTCCGTGCTTCTCCTCTGATGGGGGAATTGAAATCTTTTGCTTGATTTCACCAGCAATAACAGCCTGCACCTGATTGGCGTTGGTCTCGCCCTGCAGTTGCAGCATCACTGGACACATCTGGGGGCTGGCAGGCACCTTGAGCTGGAATTTTTGGGCTCTCCTGATTTAAGACAGTCAAAACGGGTTGAAGACAGGAAGGTGCCTTTGGGTGCACTCAGCAGTGAGAAGCTACAGCCTTTACCTCTAGAGCAAATGTCTCCTTTTCGCTCTTTTTGTTTTCCTTTCAATTCTTTCTTTCTCTTTTGTTCTTCCCAAGGCCAAGAGGTGTCTCCAGCCGCCTCAGTGTAAACAGTCAGGTGCTCAACTTTTCTAACTCCTGTTAGAAACACTTGTCCAGCTCCCCTCTGTTCTCAGCTATCTTGGAGTCCCTCCAGCCCACAGAGGGAAAGCAGACCTTCCTGCAGCAGTGCCAAAAAATATATCACAGTAACGATACAGGCCCACACAACCCCTCATCTTACCTCCTCTCCCCAAAAACACTGGCTGACAGTTGATTTTTATACCGAATTGTTTGCAAAACTCTTGACACGTGCCTGTATCTTGAATGTTGCTGCAGGCATTACTGGGCACTCCTGCTTCAACGTGCTTTGGTGGCTCAGAATTCAGATGTAATCAGCTTTGGTCTTCCTTAAAGGGTCAGGGGAACTCTAGAAATGTTTTTTTCTACTAGCTACATACGATTATGTATGTGTGAGTGTGTGTGGCGGGAGGGGAGTGTGAGTGTTTGTGTGTGTGTATAGATTTTTATATATATATCTATATATACACACATGCTTTTATATATATGTAGTGTACAGTCATACACATACGTAGCCTATTTATGCACATGTGTAAGCAGCACACACACACACACACATATTTATATATATATATATATATATCCTAGTTTTAAAATACATGTCTGTTTTGACCCTCCTGTAGGACTGATTGGCAGGAGATAATTATAACACGTAGATCCTGCTTTTCCAAAATATGTACACGCTCATCTTGAAAGAGAATCAGATTGATGGAATTGAAGCAGACTCACAGATCCTCTCATAGTTTCAGAGGTATGAGTTCCTAGAGGAAGACTCACAATATCCTTTTAAGTATTCTGTTTGTTTTAACAACCTTTTTCCCCATATACTAGAGGGCCCCCTAGAACAAACATCTCGAGAGGTTGGGAGCTAAGCTGTTTGGGTCTGGGGAATCTAGTACAAGCAAGTGGGAAAGGTCTTCAGCCCAGCGATGCCAAGCCCTCATGGATGACTGTCCTGTGACTGCTGCATAGGTACTTGAATCTCAACAACCCCTGTGGACACTCAGACAAATGGAGGGGCACAGAAACACCCTGAGGGCTGTCTCTGGTAGCCGTGCGTTCCATCCACCAGTCCGGTGAACATCCTTTGTTCAGTTGGGTTCCTTTGCTTGAATTTTCACGGGGGTCTTGTTTGATTTTCCAGTTCTTAGTGGTGCAGTAGCCAATATTGAGTTACTCCGACTGGACCCCAGTCAACACTAGGCTTGTCTCAGTAGGTGGAACTATATTAATTATTATTGTTATTTTTTGTTTTATTTTGGGGGTTGGGGAGGGAGGGAGGGAAGAGTTCAAAGGGTGGGGTTTGCAATATAAAACACAATAAAAACCTTAGTAAATAAAAAAGTAAAAAATCCATCTCTCTGACTTGCTGTCTGCTTTAAGTGTGAAAATTCAGGCAACATGAAATTTAAAGAAGAAAAAAGCCTCGTGTGGAATTGCAGCCCTCTCTGTCCTATTGGAGAGAGACCAAGGAATTTTCTCACTTCCTGTCTGTGTTTTCGTGCTGTTTTCACAACTTCAGTGGTGTTTACCAGCTGCCACCTCTCCACCTCAAACGTTCCTGTGCAAAGTAAGCCATTGACTGTAACGTTTCTAAGCTTTTCAACAGTGTGAAGGAGCAACCTGGCAGTTGTTTTGCTAAACATGTATGAAATTCATTCATGTTACTGACAGGTCTGGAATCTCTGGCTGATTTTGTGATCCCTAGAGAAGAGCTTAAGGAGCTTTACTGCAGGATGCAGAAGTTAACAGCTTGGAATAGGGACTATCACAAGGAGCAGACAAAAAAACTGGATAAAGAAAGCACCACTTCCAGGTCTCAAGCAATGCTGGATGATGATGCCAGGGTCAGGACCTGAGGTATTTTTGGAAGGTAAAAGTAGCCTCAACCCTTAGCTTTCATTGAGATCCTTTTTGAGTCTTTGTCCAAACCCAGTCTAGAAAATGTGCTCAAAATCGGTTATGTGGGTCAATAACTCACACAAGGCCTCATGCTCTTTCTTCAGTGCCAAGAAAACATACAGCAGAGCAGCCCAGCTGCTGGAGTCTGCCCTACTGCCCATGGCACTGAAATGCAGCTGGACATCAGGCTCCCTGCACCCTCCCAATAGGCTCACATTCATTTTACCTTCCCTAAAATCTCGTTTCCTTGGTACCTTCTCATCCAGTGGTTGTGTTTAGCCCAAAGGCTGTAAATGAAGTCAATGTTTTGCAGAGAAGGATGCTCAGACACTCACACTTCCACTCATGTGGTGCAGCAAAGGCACAGTCAAAGCAGGATGCTCCTCTTCTCTCCTGCATCTGGTACAGGAAAATTGGAGACCCTTTTGATCTCCCTCTATCAATTCCCTGACCTTGTCTGCATGTAATTGAGCAGCACTGGTGAAGAAAGAGCAAACCAAACATTTTCATCAAAAAATGCCCTTATGCCATTCCCTTGAAACCAGATGGCTCTACCCCAGAAGGTCAGTTGTCCTGGAGCTGCCCTGAATGAAGTGGAGCAAGTAAAACACTTTGTTTTGCCTTTCTGAGGGCAGAGCAGGTTACAGTAACACAACAGCATCATGGTCCTCACAGAAAGTCAGGCGCTGGAGGTGTCAGTGGCATGGCTTGGCTAATGAGGCTGATGTTTGCCTCAAGCAAACACAGGCAGTAGCCGTGTCACTGCTCCTGGCCAGTGTGGGTGATGATGGGTGATGTGGATGGATCAGACAGCTTTTCCCTGAACAAAGTCTGGTTCCACTGTCTGTAGTGATTTAAGAATCCTAAGTTGTTCAGCAGCGCACTTGGAAGGGCTTGACTGGTTTAGCATTTGCACTGATGCTTCCTTATCTTACTGACGGGTCTCAAGACTGTGCTGGGATTTCATGATATGCACTGGCTGTCAGGAACAAACTGTTCAGGTACCAGAGCCAAGTCACCCTTCCACCAACAGGGCAGTCTTTTCACCTCCTCTTTACTGCTGCCTCCATTGCAGTGCCTTGTGAACACCCAGCCCGATGGCATGGGGGTTTAGTGCAGGAGAAGACGGGATCTTCATTTCTTGAGGTTTCTCCTTTTTCCCAGTAGCAGTTTGTCCAGGGCTGTGGCTGGGAATTTCAGCCTTGTCCCACAAACTCTCCCAAGCAAGTGCCTGCCCCACTCACCTTTCTTTCTGGGGAGCAGCAGGCAGTCACTGGTTATGGGACAGAGGTGAGGGATCCCAAATTTACACTTCCTTCATCCCAGGAGAGATCATAGGGACAATGAGAAGATTAGAGCAGCCCTTTTCTCAACAGTGCTTTCCTTCCTTTGCACCTTCCTGTGCCTTTGCACCAGCCAGCCTTGGCCAGGGAGAACAGTGATGACAAAGTCGCATTGAGAAGCAGGCTGAGGCTCAGCACGTGGAAATGAGGTTTCTCTTCCTCTTTGCAAGCCCTTTGCTGGTTGTTCCCACCAATGAGATGATGAGGTTTGTTGGGCACAAAAAGGTGGACCAACCTAACAGGACCTCAGCAGACCTCTTTGCTCAACATTGTCCTCCAGCCATAACCATTGCAGGAGAACCCCTCTCCCAAGCAATGTGCCTCCAGAAAGCCTGGAGATGGGGTTGTGCAGCAAACAGCTGAGTACTTTTTTCACTCTCTCTCTGGTGCTGCAGTTCTGAGGACCTTCCTTGGCCCAAAAAGCTGACCAGGAGCTTCTGCTTCCCATAGGTGAGGGCAGTGCTGTAGCTTCACCACTGCTGAGCTGGAGACAGCAGCTGCTGGCATCAGTGTGGGCCCAGGTCCTGATGAGACAGGAGCTTTCCTCTTGGAGGTAATTCTCCCTGCCCAGCACTGCTGGATAGCAGCCACCTCTGCAAGCCCTTGATAGGTTCACCCAGAAGAGGGAAGAAAAGAGGCTAAGCCTTGGCAGGACACTCCATGCCAGGCCGTAGGGCACTGCTGCAGAAGGTGGGATGGCTGTTCTTTGGCTGCATCTCCCATGGATATTGAAGCCAAACAAAGCCTTGCCAAGTTGGACCAAAGTGGAGAAGCTGGCATACACTGAAGTCCTGGCCTTGAGGCTCAGCTGAGCACCACTTCTTTTTGCTGGGGATCTGCTTGTTGATGCACCTTCAGACAGACCCCCGGTGCTTAGTGAGGCACCTTCCCACAGATCCCCTCCCATCTGTTGCCTTTTTCCCTGCCGGTGAAAAAGAGGAGGTGAATTTTCACCCACGTATAATATTGTAGTAGAAATGCTAAGTCACGGCCTGAAGGAGTGATTGAGCACCTGGTGGGAAGGCAGGGCCAACCCAGGCGAACACAGGTGCACGCAATCCACCTGAGTGACTGGAAAGGGTGGATCCACCCCTTCCCAGGCCTCATTTAAGGGTTGGCAGTAGTAGTAAGAATATCTCTTGTTGGGGATTCCTGCCTACTTGTAACCTTCTGAAGGTAAGCAGCTCTTTTCCTTCATTTCTCCATCTGTGGCTGCTGCATTTGGGCTTGTTCTCATTTGCTGCAGTCGTGAACTTTGCCACCCTGCCATTATAGCATTACAAATATATGCGTTGGGTTTTGGCCTTTGAAGTAATTCCTTTTGTTTTTGCTTACAATTTCCAGCATGCTGAACGTCTGTCTGAGCTCTATTGTGTCTTAGGTCTTGGGTGTCCAACCTTGGTTTGCTAGGGCTGTGTGTATGTAGTAATGCCTCCTATTTACTTCCATGGAAATGGCAGCAGATACAAGTAACTCAATAATGCTGTTTGAGCAAATTCTCAGCAACAAGGCACTGCTTTTGACACAGTTACCACCACTAGCTGTGCCTTTTTGCCAACAGCGAACAGAAGCTGCGTGCTGCACTCATAAACACTTGTGCCAGTGGAGGTGACCCACTGCCTCTGGTGTCACTGCTAAAACTCACCACCTGCAGCCTCAGTGTGGGATGTCCATGTTTGGTCTCTACAAATGTTCAGTAAGCATTGATGAGTGTCAATGGGTGCCATTTTCTTTCTGCATAGAGGAATTCAATTGACACACTCCTGCTCTATCTGCACTTCCGTGTCAGATGCCAGTCTGTCAGTGCCCCTCTGCTGCCACCTGTCACACAGCAACAACATGGAATGGGACATGAGTGCAAAGTTCAACCTGCACTGCCATACCCCCAGCATCCACCTCTGACTTCATGAGCCAATGTTGTTAAACAGAAGGCACTACTTTTGGAGCAGCCCTCTTTAAATATATACTATATATTTAAAGTAACAAAACTTTTATTTTAATTTTAATAGTTCCTTAATTAAAATATATTTTAAAAGAGTAACAAAAGCATAAAGCTAGTGGGAAATTTGACTTTGTTTTTGTGAAAGTAATGCATCAGTTTGTTTTGGTGGCATTGCTGCAATTCTTATGAGTTCTCAAAGTGCTCAGTAGATATACATATTTTTAATGAAATCTTACACTTCTTGTGCTTCATCCTTCAAAATAGCTGTTTGCACACATACATAATGCCACAAAGTGATGCCAGGAGTAAGGAGTGCTGGGCTGCATGTGGGCTGTGTTGGCCATGTCTGCACTAAGTGGTGATACTCATGGGGCTGAGTATGGTACAATCTATCTGTGACAAAGGAAAAATCCTAACTAGGTTCTGCTGCTTACATTTGCAGGAAGGTAGATTGATTTAGTCTTTTTTAAACTCTCTTTAAGGAGGCATTGCAAACCAGCTGCCTTTCAGCCTCCAGCTACCAGCTGACCCTAATCACTGGTGATGACTGTTCTGCTCAGGTCCACCTGTAAGCAGGAACTTGATTAGAAAAGACACAGGCTGAAATCTTCCAGAAGAGGTGGCTGCTCTTTTGTATCAGGGGAGGAGAAGCAACAGCTTGATGGGTTGGAGTTGGGAGCCCAGTAAATGGCAGGCTCCCATAGAACTTCCCCTAGTGCCCTCTTGTGCCTGACTGGCCAACTGTCCACCCAATAATCCCCCCAGCACTGGCAATCTGGCTATGTGTACCCTAGAGGGAATGCCTGAAGCTGCTGGGCTGTGCTGGGCAGGAAGATGTTAACAGCATCTCAACACCTTCTCGTTTCTGGGAAGCTGCTCTCTATGGCTGTGCTGCAAATTAGACAGCTCTTCTGGGTCATTCCTTCCCTCCTCCTCCCCCTTTTGTTTTTTATACACCTGCTTCCTTCAGCTGTGATGGGAATGGCTGGGGCTCGCCCACACTCAGCTCTTCCCCTCCAGCTCCATGGCATGCAGAGCCAGCGTGGGTGGCTCACAGCAGGTCGCAGTCAGGGTCCTCCCCAGGCCTGCTGCTGGCTCCCTGCTGCCCCATCCACCCACACCATTCTCCTGCTGTGGCCAAGGGATGCTGTCAGCTCTGGCCCTGTGCACACCCATCACTGTCAGCTCCTCTCTGCAGAGGCTGGGCATGCATGCTGCTGGTCTGAGCCATGCCTGCAGCTCCTGGCTGTGCTGCCAGGCAGGACGGTGTCCCTGATAGGTTATTAACCTTTTCCATGCTGCTACAGGCCCCTCTTGCAACTCATTCAGGTCAGTATAAGATTTGTTCTCCAAAAGAGGCTGTGGTGGCAAAGAGATGATTTGGAAAGATGCTTAACCTGCAGCTTTTAATTTTTCTCTATGAAAAATGCTTGAGTGTGAGCATAACCCAGAGAAACATGTAGTGGGGCACATATGGAGATGCAGATGGCCCAGAGGCCAACAGAGAGGCTTGATACTGGTGTGTGGACACATGGTACGCGTGCACACACATGGTTTTCCTCCTCCAGTAAAACCACCTTACGGGGTTTGGTTCAATTAGTGTGAATCAGTCCTGGGAAATCAAGCTCCCTGAAAGCCCAGGAGGTACAAGCACTGAGAACACAGCATCCACCTCTATTTTGGTGTCGTTCTGTTGTTTGCTTGCTGGGTTTTTCTCTGTCTCAGTGCCTAAACCAAATCTGCCTGGAAAGGGCTGCTTCTGCCCCAACCTTCATTGCACTGGAGCTCCTTGCTAGCTTACATGATAATGCTTTGCAGCTGGGGAGGTGAGGATGATGGGGAAACAACTGGGGAGCCTGGAGGAAGGGCTGGAGCTTACTTCTCACAGACCTGGCAAGGTAAGGGCAGTGGGGAGATCTGGGGGGGTGGTTACCAGGTGAAGCCCACCTTTTGGGGGGTGCTAATTTTTGTTACAAGCAGCTGTGGGGTAGAGAGTGGGTCCTGGCTGTGCTCTGGAGGTGGTCCTGAGGATGTGGTTGGACTTGAGAGTCTGGGATGTGCCACAGTACTCTGGTAGCTGCATGGCTGTCTTTGGGGTCCCTCTATTCTAGCAGGCCTGGGGCTCGGGTTGTATGGCAGGTGCTGGTTGTACTCCAGGGTTTTCCTTTCCATGCTGATAGCAGTCTTGGGGAGAGCTAAGGTGGTCTCAGTTCAGCAAGCCCTGTGCTACTGAGCACACTGCAGCATTTACAGCATGAGAGATGGGTGGAAATGCTACAGGCTCTGTATCAGCCAGGCTGGGAAGAAGCACGCTGAGTGTCTGGGCAAGGAAGGCTTGCAAATGCTGTAGGGAACTGGGGGGATTCAGCCTTGGGATCACCTGTGGCTGGGTCACTGTGAAATGGGGATACTGGAAGGGATGCAGGGCCAGGCATACCTTAACTGGAGCAGGCAGCAAGGAGGGCAGGAGCCCAGGTGAGATGGTCCTACTGCCCAGGCTGGGAAGGGCTGAGAGCCTTCTGGAGAGTGGGGGACAGCAGTGACATTTCCCCCCCCCCCCCCCCCCCCCCACTGGGTAACATGGGGCAGCCCTAGAGGCGCTGGCAGACAGATGGCATCTGGGTGAGGTGCAGAGCTCCCAGAGAAGGTTTCTCTGGCAGCTCCTCAGTACAGATTTACTTATTTTGATCACGAGGCTCCAAGCCCTGACTGCAAGACAGGAGATGGATGGGAGCAGAGCGTGACCGGGGCTCTGCCTTGCAGCAGCTGCGGGAAAAGCCCAGTGTGAGAGACAGGCAGGGAAGCCGCCTCCGCAGCAGCAGCACAGAGGTTGGCCAAATGAAGTGGATGCTGTTCCCATGGAGACAGTGCCCACAAAAAGAAATGGGGCCTGGTGTGCTCCTCAGGCACAAGGAGGTGGGATGTGGGGTCTGGCAGGATGCTGGGTGGGATGGAGCTGTCAGGCATGCAGCCACCCCCTGGGGAATCCTCTCACCCTCTCTCTGGGTGAGGGGGGCTCCAAGTCAGATAAGGGCTTTCCAGAACATCCCAGCTCTGCCAGCCAGGAACTATGAACCTCGGGGGCTCATAGTGGGGTTGCTGTTTCTTCCCTCTCGGGTTGGAAGCCCAGAACAGCCTGCCCCATTGTCATGGCATGGTGGAAGTACAGAATCTGTTAGCCTAGAATGAACCAAAGGAAATGGGGATGCATGAAAACCGTCAGTGGGTGCTTCTTCCTCTTCTGGAACCTGGCTAAGGGTGAGTAGTGCCTGTTTGGATTAAGTCAATGCGATGAAGCTGTTGCTATGCTTGCAGCACATATCATGTAATTCTCCCAGCCTTTGGTGGGGGTGCTGCAGAATGTTTTAACCAAGGCTGCCTCAGGTTGGAGGGTCTCCAGGGACTCAGTCCCCTGGGATTTGGTAGCTGGCTGAGACAGCTGGGCTGGGGAACAGCATTTCCTTATACCAAGGAAAACTAGTGTTTGCTCTGCATTCAAGCCTTGTGACAACCAGCTGTCCTGGCTACATCCTCGTGGAGAGGAAGGTGTGGAGGAGAATCAGTATGTGGTAGAAAAGTGCTTTGTGAGGGGGGTATCCCAGGAAAGAAGGTGGGACAATGGGAGCTGAAATTCAGTTCAGGGTAGAATTAATCCTTTGCTCTGCCTCAGTGGCTATGAGTTCATCTCCCCAGCAAGCTATTGATAGCTTTCAGGTTCTTCTTGCCTGAAGAAAGCAAGCATACAGCCTGGATCTGTGGGTGTTTCCTTCTGCCATCTCTTTAACCTCTTGTTCTCATTTTCTACCTTCATGCCTGCCAAGGGGCTTTGCCCTCTGTTCCTGTCTGCTCCCTCTGGCCCTGTCAGCCCTGCACCTTTTCCTGTGTGCTTTGGGGGATCGCCCCCCTTGGCTCCCAGGGCACCCATCACACTGCGGAGCTGGCAGGCCTCTTGGAGGCAGCTGTGCATTGTGCCTCTGTAACCTTCCATAAGCAAACACCTCAGAGCACCAGCTGGCTTTTTTTTTTCCTCCCACAGTTGCACTTCCCATGTGTAGTAAGGGCAGCCATAACCTGGCTGAAGCCTGGACTAGAGGAGAAGCTGTATTGGTTTGACATTTTTGGCAAAGACAAATGGCACAATTTGAGCTCATGTTTTCATAGGGATGTCTTTCTTGAGATGAGCAGTTATTTGCTGTTTAAACTCGATTCTGTCTTGAGATAGGAAGCCGCTCTTAATGGGAAAAGCCTGCAAGTGTTGTATCAATTTATCTAAGGTGCTGGAGCTGCTGTAAGTCAAACCTTTATGCCTATGCTGGGAGCATAAATGCTATTAAGGAAGGACACAGTGAGGCATGAATAAAAATTAGTTTGCTGCATGAGTTCATTGCTACGCTGCTGCTAACAAAAGAGTCACTAATGTCAGTCTCCCTAACTGAGGCTGAAAAGAAACAAATTAATCTTTTCCAGGTAGATGCAAAAATGGTGCGGGTTGGGCTTTGCCTTGCAGCTCTGCTTACCAGCGAGGCGTCGCTGCCATCTAGTGTCCCTGCCTTGCACTGCCGGCGCTGCACGAGGGTGCAAGTTACAGCTGCTCGTCCTTCTTTCTGCCTGGCCTAACATGGGCTTCCCGTCCCTCACCAGCACCGTTTCGTCTGGTTTGACCTCCAAAGCACGTACTGTATGTGCTGCCGGAGCAGGAATTGCTTTCACTTGAGGTTAGTAAGCAGAGATCACATCTCTGCAGTACTGCCTGTCCATGCCTGCAGCTCTGCTGTGTCTTGGTGCTCCCAACCCAATCTCTTACATCTTTCTTCCCAATTTCTTCACTCCTTTATATGTACCCCATCACTTCTGGGGTAGCAGGGGAGCGAAGCAGTGCAGCAGATTGTATTCCTGTTTGCAGAGGTTGGGGGGAAGGAAGGGTCTGATGCCCCCAGGAAAATGGGACACAAGGAAATGGGGAAGCTGGCTGACTTGCCAGCAGTCTGGATTGGGCATGAAGGTAACAAAGAGGATATGGCAGCATTTTGAGTGTTATGTTTAAAGAATTACAGTGTCACTTCTCTGGGGCTTACTGTCTTAAGGCTATTTGTTCTCTGAAATGAACTTCCAGACTTGAAATCCTTTCTTCTGCTGCTTGCTTGTTACAAATGGCACTGTTGCTGTCGAGCTTTTGAGCTTAGTCAGGGAGACAGTGCTTTCTCAGGGTTTGTGTGTGTGCAGGGGAGGAATGGTGTCCTTGTGTTCCTCAGGAGGAGGCAGCTTGACCAACCACAGCAAGCAGCGCAAGCACTGCTCACCGAGTCGATTAAGGGAGGTAGAGGAGTAGCAGAGAAGAGAAACTCTCCAAGCAGACCAGAATTTGATTGGATTAAAAAAAGTGTATTGGATGTCCAATACAAAATAATAAACATGAAGTTATAAAAAAAAAAAAAAAAAAAAAAAAAAAAAAAGCCATAGAGTATACAGCAAATACTACAGAAAGGCCAAAAAAAAAAAAAAAAAAAATTGTACAGGAAGGTAAATGTCTACAGCAGTCCTTAAAATTATTCTACATGAGAGTCATAAAACAATATACAGGTTTGCTTTTTCCCCAAATCTCTCTGAGGGAAGCTGCCACTCAACAGCTTGACTATGACACTACAAGGATACACAATGTCCAAATTTAAAATCACAGGATATGTAAGAAAACGTAGCATTAAAATGTGAAAAAGTGCAATACAGATTGTACACTGAATTGAATAAATGTTTTCTTTTAGTTTAACCTTAAAAAACCAACTTTGAACAGTTGTTTTATCATTAAAAATATTCCCCCTCCCCGAATTCAATGACAATATTAACATTCATGGTGTTATACATAAGTAATATTCACAAAGACCCACCAGCTAAGAATACTGTATGTGTAAGATGGTATTTCTTTGGGTATAGGTAAAAAATAGGCAAAGGAAAACATCCATCCAGGAAAACGTTCAGGACAAAGTATGCGGTTGTAGGACTGAAATACATGTTCTGTAGCTTATTTTGCCCTGAATTGTTTTGATTAAAAGTCCAAACATCAGTTTTCCAGGTAGCCCACAGTGCTCCAATTCATTGATTTCCTCCCTCCCCTTAATAATAAATAAACCCAGCAACTGTGCTAAAAATGACAGTACAAAGAGTCCAGGCAAAGAAAGGAAGTAAAACCACAGCCCAAGGCCTTCTGCACTCTGGACCATCTGTTGGCTCTCCTTTCCCCAGCAGTGGGCACCAAGAATGCAGGCCCAGAGCTTTAGTTAGAAGCATACAAAGGGTGGGAAGCAATGGGGGTTTTGTTTGTCCTGTTAAATCTCAAACAGCTCGTTCTGCTGCAGCAGGGCAGCAGTGGGCTCTGCAAGTGCCTCTGGTACCTGCACTCCCTCTATTGGTGATGCTGAGCTTCCAGGAGAAATCAAATGGCTTCTCCCTGTCAGTCAGTTTTGGGTTTCCTTTCATCTTAACAGTGAAAATGCAGAGGAATCTCCTGGGCAGATGAGTTTTGTTTCTTTTTTTAATTGTTTTTTTTCTTAGTAAGATACAGTCCCTCCTTTCATGCCATTCTTCCTCAGACTGTGGCAGAGCCAAGCAATCATCTGCATAAGGAGAAAACAGATTAAGATTTTGCTTCCCCTCACAATGGATTTCCCTTTTGATTTTCCTTCCTTTCTAGACAGATACATGAACAGCACCTGAGTCACTAATACTGTTTTCCTTTTCACTTGGTTCAAAAAGAATAGGAAAAAAAAAAACCAATTTTCCTTGCTTACATCTCTCAAGAATCCTTAAGAGAAGGCTTCTTGTTTAAAGGGCCTGGGTTGGAGAAACTGCACTGGGGTTGGACTTGCTGCTGAAGGGTCCTGTGGACACAGTGTAAGGTAAGATGGGAAAATACCCTTTGATTGAGGAGAGGCCCAGGCAGCTCCTAGCACCCACAGAGCTGCCTTCAACCTAACAACACCAAAACAGCACTGTTGCCAAAACAAGCAGTAGTGGCATCTAAACTTAAGGTAACCTACTTCACAGGAGGAAATTTTTTTAATGTTTCTAAATGAGGCTCACTGCAATTCAGTAACCAGAGACACAGTATGCTGGAGTTACAAGGAAGGACGGTACAGAAGATGCTTTCATTTTCTTCAGTCTTTCGAGTCAATGTAGAAAGACAGCAAAACAACAATAATGAAACCTCCCCCTGGATTCCCTCCCCATCTACTTTTCCCCACTCAAAATATTGAAACTGCACAAAAAAGCAACAAACAAGCCTTTCAAATTACATTTCAATTCAAACAGACTGGTAATCTCACAGTGATGAGAGGAGAAAGTCAGGCTTTTAATAATTATAATATAAAAATAATAATAAAAAAAAAGCTTACAAATAACAGTGCAGCATCCCAAAAGGCCATGGATTAACTGCCAGAAGGGGACGTAATTATATGCAGAATAAAAAAACAAAATAGAACAACCCACACTGGCAATGAATTTTCATACACAATAGAACAAGCAGTCAAATGTCAGCCTAGGCTGTGAAAAACAATAGTTTCTCCTTTTTTTTTTTTTTTTCCTTGATTACATTATTTTTTTCCTTTTTATATATATATAAAAAAAAAGATAAAATAAAAACACAAAATTGTACATAAATGCAAATGTCCAACACTGAAAAGGCAGGGCAATCACACCACTGAGACAAAACCTGACCAGGAAAAAATAAAACTTATGAAGTCCACTCTCTTTCCTTTTGTCTGGATGCTAGATTTCAGTCCCATCCTGCATGGACTCAGCAGGTAAATGGAACTCAGCTTGGTGTGACTTTGTTACAGGATGATGGCCGGGAAGGTCGTTCCTCTGTGACCAGCTGTAGCACAAATGCACCAATTGGTTCCTCTGCCTCCTGGGGATGCTCTCGATGTGCTGTCCCTCTTCTGTATTTATTTTTTTTTTACTGTACAATTCCTTGTGTTCCAAGGCTGAGTCCCAAGACGTGTGAAACAATCTGGAGTCATGTCCTGGTGAAGGTGGTCATGCTGTAGTGATGGCATTAAGGTCCTTCATGAGTCCTTCCAGGTGGGCCATCTCTTTGGTCAGCTCATCTGGTTCATAGCTCTGTGAGAGAGGGAAAGGGTTACTGCCAGGGCTTTGCTTCCTTTGGCATAAGGAACAGAAAGAAGTGCTCAGTGATGCTGGTGGAGATTGTGGCTCTGACTCACAGCTAAGCAGATTTATTGCATTACAGAAATTAATACCTTGGAACAACACTCAAATATTAAACACAGCTTTCTGCAGTAGTGATTCATAGTTTCACTGATTTTGAGACTGTGATCATCTTGTCTGTTTTCCAGGTATCAATTCCTCCTTCAAGGCAATGGCTGCATGGGTACCCAAGCAGGTCATTTGAAAACATCACCACAGAATTATTTTAAAGATCACTTGTGATTGTTAACAGATGGTACTCCATGTCGAGCCTCAACTGTTTAGCTTCAGCTATACTGAGCAGCTCTCCTAATTTTATTATTAAGGACACTCTCACCAAGTGCACCCCAAAGCCTTTTCATAGCAAGTCTTTCCCAGTATGGTGTAGCTTTCAACTCCTTCTATTTTTTTTTTTTTTGCTTTTGGAGCATTTCTCTAAATCCTCCTCCTTCTCTCACCACTGTTTTCAGAGTAGAAAGATAAGCCATGCTGCGTTCCAATACCAGCTGTGCTTTTGCCAAACCCAGAGCAGCACATCTCATATGTACCATTTCTGCTCTGGTACATTGGAGGCACATTATGAGAGCCTCTGGATGGAGTCTAATATGAAAGCTACTGCTCAGCTGCCTGCACACTACAATGCTGAGTCCTTCCAGGGACATCTGACACCCCTTCCTTTGCTTCCAGCTGCAAACCTTTTCTTTCACTGACACAGATAAACACTGCAGGCATGTTCAGTTTCCCAAGAAATCCAGATTCCTTCGTACCACAGAAGTCCGTTCTGCCCTGTGTCAAAACTGTTATCTGCCAACTGCTGGCCAACAATAAATATCAGTGAGCTGGAATTAATAAATATGGAATTGGACTCAGTCCTTCAGGATCTCATAAAAGATCCTCAGGAGGAAGTTTTCCTCCCAGGGGGTGGTGAGGCACTGGCACAGGCTGCCCAAGGAGGCTGTGGATGCCCCATCCCTGCAGGCATTCAAGGCCAGGCTGGATGTGGCTCTGGGCAGCCTGGGCTGCTGGTTGGTGACCCTGCAGACAGCAGGGGTTGGAACTGGATGGTCACTGGGGTCCTTTTCAACCCAGCCATTCTGTGATTCTAAAAGCTCAATCCTTTTGGATCACTTTCTAATCCTAACTACCTTCTATAATTCCTACTTTAGTGGGCATAAAGTATGCACAATGACTTTATATTGTACAAATTTATCAGTGGCTATATTTATGCATGAGTATATTTAAAATATAAATCTTATTTATGAATTATAAGTATTTTGGTATCAATCCTAAATAAATCAGCAAGGAGTGACAACAGAAGGGCAAAATGCACCAAATCAAGCACGTATACAATCTCTAGCCCAGCACTTACAGAATACAATCAAAAGGGTGAATTAAAGACACCAGAATGATAAAAGGAGAGGAGAAAAAGGAAATAAGAAAATCATTCAAACAGTTACACAACAGCTAATACAAGAACTTCTTGGCTTGCACTTTCAAAAGAAAATAGCTCTTGCCTGATGCATCAAACGTCCTCCCTTCTTAAAAGCAGCCTATTTTTAATGAAGCTCAACTGTTGCATTTTTCCCCAGATTCCTCTCATAAAAACATATCTGTGATGTTGAAGCATTTTGGCATCAATACTTAGTTCTTCATCTGCAATGACACTCCTATGCTTGGCAGCGACGCAGCAGCATAAGCAGCAGCTGCATGGCTTTAAGAGAATCCACGCACAGCACGCTTGCAAAATGAAAGCAGGCAAAAATCAGACGTGCAAGGAACTTCTATAGCTCCTGCAAATAGAAGCCAAAGGCACAGGCTGCAACTCCATTAGGTGCTGAAAAGAATCAAGGGTACTGCTACAGACAGATCCGGGCTTCACTCTTCTCTTCTTGTAATTGCAATAGGCTAGCAAGAAACCTGCAGCACTGAGCACAAGAAGAGAAATTAGAAAGGAAATGCTAGAGAACATTACTCTATTTTCAGCTAATAGCCTCGGGACAACCAAAATATTGCTGAAGATTTATCAGCTTTGACTTGGTGGGCTCTGTGGACCAGAATAGATGGAAGAACAGCATCTGTTTTGTGCAAACAGGAATAGAGGTATGGTCACAGGTAATCTTCTGATTTGAAAAGTACTACTCGTGCTTACATTTAGGTGCTTATTCTCTGAATTTACAGCCTTGCATAGAAGGTTTTTGCACTATGATGTTTTTATGTGGGTTTACGTACAAACAGCAGTCAGTGCAAGCCAGAAGTCTCACTGTCCTCTGCCTTTGGAAGTCTCAATGCAGTCACTACTGAAGTTCACAGCTATCACACAGACAAAGGCTGCCCCAGAAAGCTGCTGGCAGTGCCAGGGTACTTACGCTTTCCGAGTCCTCGAGCATCCTGGTGGTCTCCTGCACGTCAGGGGCACTGGGAACCACCACAGGCATGGGAGGCCGTGTTCTTCCTAAAGTCCCAATCGATGCAGTCTTCACCGAGTGAACTGGATGGGAGGGAGCTTAAAAGAAATCGTGACACAATTAGGCCCCAGTTCTCTGCCCATTCAGAAAGCTGTTAGGAGAACAAAAAGGATTTACTTCGTTGCCCAACTCTACCTTACCTCACACCCCCCACCCCACACCCTTTTCTCCTTCCAATCCCCTCCCATCTGCACACATCCCTGCCCATCCCCACTCACCTTGCTGGGTCAGCAGTGGGGTGCTGGGCAGCGCAGGGTCGTAGGCAGAGCCGGCTGCTGGCACTGCTGGTACTGCAAAGCTCTTCAGCGGGTGGGATGGACGGACGTGAGCTGTGGGCAGGCTCTGGGCCGCATCCTCCTCCTGTGCACTGCCCAGGTAAGCACCCGAGCTGCTGTCGGGGTCCTGGTGGTCTGCACAAGGCTGGGACGAGGAGGCCGGCATGGTGTCAGAGCTCGGTGTGTTCCGAACGGATTCTACGACAGACCAAAACATGTGGTTTGTTTCCTGGAACACAAACGGTCTCTGTGGTCAAATGGAAACATAGCAGCAGTGTTGACAAGCGCTTTTTCCAAGATTGCTGTGTTAAGCTAAGAAGTGGATTCACAAGTTGACCAAATACTCTGTGCAACTCTCCTGTTTGAAGGTGAACTGCAACAGCTGCCCACCAACAAAAGCTTGAGAACGGAAGGAGGCCACAGGTACAACACCAACCAGCAGTTTTGCACTGGAACAACTGTGTGTCACAAGACACAGTTGGCACTTTGGACCACAGTGTGGGACTCAAATCTTCCCTCTCATTTTACACTTCAGTATTTCACAGTATAGGAATTGTTACATAGGTACAAGTATGCATATATCACTGCAGCACGTACAGAAGAGCCAGTTCTCTTTCCAAGATGATTGACAGACTCCAAATCCCTTTACTTGCTGAAAGCTAAAATGAAATGCCAGGCAGCAGGCTCCACCCTGAGCTGAAAGGACAAATGGGATGGCATCATGAATTCAGGACACCGTGAGCCCACTCAGAGCACATGCAGGACAAGAACTGGACAGCAAGAGCTGCCACTTCACAGGTACAAACAGAGCAAGAGACCTCTGCCTCTAAGACACTGTCTGCTGGCATACTGCAGCCTTATAGCATGCCTTCATAAGGAAACAGAAAACAACTCTCTTGGCTCTGGCATCTTAATTAAAATTTAGACCTTGAACTAGAGAAGCTCCTGATTCACTTCAACTGTTCAATGTTACCTACTTGTTTTCTATTGACACTGTTGCTTCAGAATTTTTCACAGCACTGGAGGTGTTACAAAAACCACAGTGATGGGCTGCACTTCAAGCCTGAAAAGCACTGCACAGGAAACGGCACAATTTTCATTGTGCTTCAGGCAGATTAACCAGAGAGCCCCAGGAACAAAGCCTGGACCTTAGTCCTCTCTTGCGTTTAAACACAACCAATTAGGAAAGTTATTATCAAATTAACTTGCTCAAACTGGATGTAAATGGCTGTTTCAGACACCAGGGCTGAAGGTTTTAGAATAAGGAGTCCTCCTGTTTGAAGTGTGTACAAAACATTAAACTTCCTTTCCAAAGGGCATTATCTCCTATCAAAATGATCCATACCTGACCTACACAAGAAGCTGGTTACAGAAAGCTCAATCTAACACAAGGATATCCTCTGTGCTTAAACCCATCCCTCTGCCTCTACAGGAAATAACTTCTCCTCCATTCCTTCTCCCTGTCTTTTTTTGGCAATGAAGCAGAAAACATACTGTGGGTCACCTACTGAAGCAAACACAGTGCTAGGTGAAACTGCAGCTGCCATCTAAAAACCTCACAACTGTATTTTCATTCAGCACAAAGAGATACAGCAAAAGAAAGAAATGTACCAGCTGGGTCGGTCCTGCTACAAGGCCCCAGCAGAGGCTGACCAAACTCCATTCCAGCTCTCGATTTCCACATTTCACTCATTGTTCCATAACAATCAAAATCTGCCTGGACGTTTGTATCTCACCTGTGGAATTGGCCCTGTCTGAATGGGACATGGATGTGCCCATCGGCCACGGGCTGACCTGGTGATGGAGATAGCTGCGAGTTGGAGAAGCGAGGCTGCCGGAGTGGAAATGATGGTGAGGGTTATCGAGTGAATGGATGGGATGGGCACTAATCACAGCTGTGAATGAACACAAGACAGAAAAATGCTTAACATACAGACAGACGTGCGCGTGTACTGAAATGCACCACATCCCTCCCTTCTCCCACAGCACTGCTGAACAACAGAGCCAACTGCTCAGCAGATTCGTGATACCAAAACAACATTTCAGTGCCAGTTTTCCAGTTCAGCTCCCACCAGGACAAGAACAACCCCCCAAAGGCAGCACCTCCATTTTGTTGCACAGAAAAATCTCTCTTGGCTGCATCTTCCAAGAGCTTTCTGTCGCACTTGAGAAGAACAAAGTTCAGCTCCCTTTAGCACTTCCACATATTTCACATGATGCTATAAATGTTAGACTTACTAGAAGAGACACACAAACTCAAATTCCAAAATCATTTTTGGCTGTCATTGAATTTCTCAGCTAAATGCAGCATCTTTGGTTAATTAATTAATGTAAGACAAATAAGTGTAGGAGAAGACACCCAAGGCTCTATTCACTCCCTCTGTATAGAATTAGTAAAACTCTGCTCCAATGCACTTAAACAAAAACCTCTTCTTTTTTTTTCCCCTCTGCCATCTTCCTGTTTTATTGTTTCTGTTTGAGTCAGATGAATTTTATACTTACTGTAAGTCATCCTTTGCCCTCACCCTCCTGCTGTAACAGCAAAGTCCCACCACTCCCCACATGGGAGAAAAGAGTGCACACAGTTTAATTCTTACAATGCATAAAACACTAAACTGCTTCACATCATTGAAAGGAAAGAGTCTTAGCACAGAAAACAGAAGGGAAGGGCTGAACTTCAGCGCTACCACCAACACCATAGAGAAACGGCTGTGCTGGGTCATTTGTTCTGAACTTTTCCTGGAAATTCCCCACACATGCTGGCTTTGAAATGCACTTTTTAGAACAGACACAAACAATTCTGTCACTGTTATGGTGAGCCTGGTTAAGACTCCTTGCACTGATGAATAGTTTGAACTCAAAGACCAACTAAACAAACCTGAACTCTCTGACTCCTTCATTTCCTAGAAAGCAGCCTGTCACAATGTGTGACTGGATCAGAGGAGGCAATGTGCACAGAGATCACCTATTGGTAACAACAGATTTCCCTCTCCCATTATGTCAGCCCAACAGAAAGCCATCTCTATTATCAGCCCCCTGTAATTGCAGGTGACTACACGAATACTGAGCGCCCGGTGCTAGATTTCAATCCTGGTGAAAGAGCTGCAAGGGGATACGGCCACAGTAAAATATGAGGTGCTGTCACCAACAGCTTCAAGGAAGACAGAAATGCTGCGTCGTCTCCCAGGGAGCTGGCAAATGGAGGAACACTACGTAAGAGCTGTGTAGTCAGAAGCCACGGCAGAGATGACAGCCATCAGAGACACCAGGAGTCCTCCTGTGTGTTGGTGAGGTAGGAGGCACGTCCGTTGTAAGGCATACAATTAAGTGTAAACAAGATTGTAATAGCTCTGAAACACTATCCACAGCAGTATCCAGTGAGCAAGGGGGAGAAGAATGACCCACAGGAAGGTAAGTGCACCATCCCACTTTGCCATCCAGCTTAAGCTGAGGGCAACTTTGCAATGAATATTACGGGTTATCAGATCTGAATCACGTAGCCATCCAGCTCAAAAATCAGTGCATTGTGCCACCAGGCCTTCACGAGGACTATGATGTGCCATTTAATTTCAAAGAAGTAAAAAATTCCTATCAAAAAACAAAGAAATGTGGCGAGTTAAAAAATGAATAGGCCTCTGCTTCCTAACATCCTGCCAGAAGTTTTGTCTTCCTGCTGTAGAAGGCAGGGACCCACCAGGCACACGCCATTCCTGTTGCACTATTGTACATGAAAATATAACTGAACATTAAATTATCCTAATTTAGCATAAGAGGTAAATTTGAACACAGTAGTGGGGGAGAAGAAAAAGCAGTGGGAAGTTATCTGCAGCCACAGATTTAAGCACAGGGAATGGTCCTGCTATGCTGCTTGCTGAGAAGGGCCTCATGTACCAGAATGTCAGTTTTCTGCACAGCTTCTGCCAAAAGTATCTAAAAGACACTCAATTCCTTAATGCTTTCACTGACCAGAAACCTACTGCAAGTCTTTGCAAACAGGAGACAATGTTGAAGTCACAAGAACAACTTCAAGCCCTGAGCACCAGAAGGCCTTACTTCTCCCTCGTGCTGACCTGCTGCACTGAGCCAGCTGTGTCTGTGAATCACTCCTCCTCTCTGTGAAAGCAGCACTCTATAAGGCAGGAATAGCAGGTACGCTTCTCAAGCGAACACAGCAGAGCTGGTATCAAAATAAGATGTCAAAACTAGGTTTGGTGCTGCAAGGAAAAACCATATCCACAACTGTATCTGTCAGCTTCATCAGATCAGCTTGAATGCCAGCAAGCAGTGCACTTGGAATATGCTGCCTTCATAAGACGTGTGCCACCACTGCCCCTATCAAGCCTGTCAGCTGCACATCTTCCATCCTATGTGGGGCTGATCAGGTAAGCTGCTGAGTGCCTTTCTCACAGAATTAACGTAGCGTGAGGCACAACACTGCTATGCTATTTCTGTGCAGCATGCTTCAGCACTGGCTGCTGTGTGTACTCTGATGTGTTTGTCCAATGCTGTATCTCATCTGGAGAAAAACACACTCGTCAGTATCAGAGTGCAAAGGAAGACTCCGTGCAGTCTGCATTTCTATGGGGTCTGAATGCAATGTGGAAATCATCAGCTGCATGCACCTTGTTGGACACCCAGCTTTGACAGCAGACAAACTTTGAAGAAACAAACCAGAATAAAGGTGATTAGCATCAATCTATCCTCTGCTCTTCTCCGATACATGTAAAACTTGGAGAAAACAGGAAGCATCAGACTACTTACTTTAAAGCAAGAAAAGTAGATATTACTCCTGAAATACAGGAGTTCAGGAGTTCAGCTCCTGAGTTCCAGTCTAGCTGTTGGGAGGTTTAGCAAAGACCCTTTTCATCTCAGAGTTTTATTATTTGTAGAACAGAGGTATGCTCTAATGCTTAAAATATTTCATAGTAAGAATAAGAATTTTTGTTGAAGCAATAGAAACACAAGTTAGCACTTCTGCTCAACAGATCATTAACTGATAGGGAAGCACATAAATAAGAAGTAACACCAGGCAGCCTTCTCATTTAGAAGTCTGCTCTGCCAGACCAAAAGCCTCAGCCCCCATCAGTGATAGAAACACGTTCTACTACATTAGTGTAACAGACACGCTGTGGAACAGTACTGCTGTACCTACTGCAGAGGCTTCTGGTATCCTTTAAAAAGGAAAAAAAGAACAGCATTACAACTCAAAGCTGTTTCTTCTGCTCAGTATATTATGGAACTATCTCACCAACAGGGATGCCTTACATTGAGCCAGCCATGGTGACACACTGCTGAGTTCTCATCTTCCCTCACCGGGCGACTGAGTTGTGTCTGAAGCTGCTCCTGAGCCACTGCTGTGCTCTGCTGTACATTCATACTGATGTCTGTTTGCCTCTTGAGGGTGGGCTCTAAATTATAGACTAGTCAAGACTTCACAAGGAACTGAGCACCGGGGAGAAAAGTTCTGTTTGATGTTTCGGTCAATGCAGGTACAGGTAAACATGGCCATCGAGGAAAAAGTGAACATGATTCCTGTGAAAGTTTCAAGATGATGCCAGTTACTGATCATCCATACATTTTCAAGATGGAGAAGAGTCAGCAGAGATTCCCCACATACTGGTGCTGGTGGGACTAGCTTTAATCAGTAACCTGTGTTGCTGACTCAGGCCCAGAAGCAATCAGAGAAGTATTTAAGATTAGGATCAAGGGGATGGAGTAGCTGCCTCATGAAGAGAGGCTCAAAAGGCTGTACTACATGGCTGGGAAGATGACTAATGGTGGAGATGAATCCAGTGGAGACTGACCAGCCCTGATACTAGAACGACAGATCACTTGTTGAAGCCAGCAAGAGATTGGTTAAAAAAAATACAGTACAAATAACTATATGAGACATCACGTTTTGAATGTCTGGAACTTGCTACCATGGGAGACTAGAAGCAGACAGCAAATTCAGAAAGGGGTTAGACCTGTTCAGCAGGTCAGTAACTAGACCACAGAACTCTTGGTGGCAACGTATCATCTACAGCTCCTGTGTTGCAGCTGGCAGAACACAAAGAGGATGGACCACAAAAAGCAGCCAGGCTCACATCTCCCTAAAAAGCACCTGCAATTGCCACTGCTGAAGTCTGAGACAGACTGCTGGACACGTTCCTAATTCACCCCCCTTTTGCAGTACACCACCTGCTCACTCAAACACTGCCTTCACAACAGGGGATTTGGGATGCTTTCTTTGAACCGTTTCCATTGCAGATATGGGAGAATTACTTAGGAGATTCTAAGTCAGAGATGAAGTCAGTGTGGGTGTGTGTGCATACATATCAACACGGCTTGTTTGAGTGCTCCCGGTTCCAAGGCAGCGAGGTGGGCTGTAGACTTACGCTGAGGCGGCTGAGAATCAAAAGGCATCATCATCTTGGGCCTCATCCCCCTTCTTCCTGCCAGCGTGGACATGCTGTCCTCCGACTCATGCCCTGGAGGAAGAATAATGAAGGTTATTTTGCACGGCAGCGAGACTTCTGTGATACCATACCAAAATGATTTCAATCCTCCTCTCATTATTTCTGGGTGTGTAGGAGGGCTCTCCTGTTGGGAAGCATTTTTGTGACTCGCAATGGACAAAACCAGCTTTTCTATCCTTCACCAGGAGGAGGACAGTTAATGTAAAGCTTACTGGGCACTGGAAGGGCTCTCAAGGCCATCAGGCTAGCACAGACAGACTGCATGCTTGACTGCACGCACTTGTTACACAAACTACTGAAAACTGATCAGTTTTTACGGAAGGAAAAATCATCCAACACTCGTGCTTCCGTTTTCTCACTAAAACATGTGATTCTTCCTTGCACAGAGCCTTATAAACTAAGCATGAGGCAAATTAACTACTTGGAAATTAAGAACAAAGAAATACGATGGCCTAGAAAACTTGAATAAAGAGATTTTGCCAGATATAGTAAAATATATTTTAACACTCAGGATCAAAGTACTTGCTGATGGCTCACCTCTGTAGGAGTTCCGCCTTTGGTGAATATTGCTGTCCATGGAATTATCAACTGGGGTGATGTCCTGGGAGTTGCGAGGGATTGGGGTATCTGTCATGATGGGATTGGGATCTGGAGATTTATCAATGGGTTTTAGCTCCAGTCTTTCATGATGGATCCAAAGGTCAGGAGGCTTGACATCTTTGGAATTCCCTTTGTACTTGTGGGACCCGTTCACTGATTTGCAGGCAGCCCGTTTCCTTGGGAGGGAAAACAAATAACATGTTCTTAGATGTATGCTTCCCTTCACTTGGTGGAAAAAGGCAAATTTTCATTGAGATTTCTTTCTGATCTTGCATCCAGCTGAGCGAAAGCCACCCACTGGGCAGGAAGCTTTGAATTTTACATATAAGCACATCTGGCATCTCAGAGCATAGCCCTGCATATTCCGCATACTCTGATGCAGAATTCTCTCTCAAATGGTACACATACTGCAGAACTGTGCCATACACACAATGGAAGTCTAAGCTTCCATTAACAAAAATTAAGTTTCCAGTGCTTATAGCTATTGAGGGAATATTCTAAGCATGGAGTGCACATACACCATGCTGTGCTGTGCTCCAGGGCTTACAAACAACCTCAAACAATAGCTACAAGAGCGTGGAAATAGCTCACTGCCCCAATAGCATGGTTAACCTGAAGACTAATGACAAGAACGTTCATTTTACTGCTGTTCAGACTAGACACAACTAACCACAGCACGTGTGAGGCTCCTTGTTCCACATTTGACAAGAAGGGTTTTTGGGAAATTGAAATTTAGAGCTCTTGCACTGTACTGCCCACATACTCACTTCAGACCTTGGCAATGACAGAGAAAGGTGTCCCTTCCAGGCAGGGCAGTTGCCAGACATGGCTGGGAGATGTGGCTCAGATACCTGACCACATTCCATTCTGAAAGGATTTGCATTTTTGCAGAATGGTTCAGATTGAGCAAAACAAGTGGAGATTATCTTACAAGTTTGACTTTCATCGCTTTCTTAAAACTTTGTTTTGCATAAAAGAACCTCTTCATATTCTAAAACAATTGAGTTCTCTTCAGTTCTTTGAAAGAACGTGCAGAAACAACATTCAGGAGCCCATGAGTGGAAGCATCATTTCTGTCACCAAAATGAGAGCAGAAGTCAGATACACACCTATATTTAGGATTCTGGAGCACTGCTCTACAGAATCCCACACCAGATTCTACTCCAGTCATCTATCTAAAAATTAGATATTATCATTCACAGCTTGGAAACCTGCTCCACACAGTGAAATATACGCTACGAACAGAAGTGAGAATGTGCCTGAGCCGCTGATCTCACACAGATGCTCAGGACTAGAAACACAGGAGCTAGGCCAGCATGCTGCCCTGTCTGAATTGGTTCTGCCTCTGATCCTGGTGCAAGCAGCAATGGAAGCTGCGTAACAAGAGATGCCAGCTCTCAAATGACCATCTGAGCTTGCAGTAGGACACCCATCAAAGGTTGGTGTCATTACTTGCAAACATACAGAGTTGATTTTCAAAAAGGAATGCAAGATAATCCCAGTACAGTATTTTAAACAATAATTTATCTTCAGAAAGGAAGAGGTGCAGGTCTATATGAAAGCATTGTTCAATTCTGTAAACCACTGATGGCTGCAAATTCTGAAATGCTGATTAGGAAAAGCAGAAGAACATCATCATCATCTCCACCATAACATCCACCAATACAGCTAGGTTATCTTCTGAACACCGGAACTCAAACTCATGTTCCAGCACTGCATTATTATTTGGATCTCAGCACATGGTTTCTACAGCCCTCTAGACTTCAAAGTAAAAAATTCTGAACCATTATAAAGGATGGATTGCCTGGAATTAAAGGAGAAAGATAGGAGGGGGCCGAGTGCCACCCAGACAGCTTACTTTTTTTGGTGAGAAGTGGTACGACGCGTGCAGAAAACGGCGACGATGACCACTATCACAATGGTGATGACCCCAACAGACACTATGATGACAAGAAGCATGTTGCTATCCAAGGGAGAGGTCGGACTTCCATGGGGACTGTTACTGCCTGTGGAGCAGGGAGAGAAGGGTTATTTATCTTAAAGGCTTGGAGAAGATCCCCATCAGAAGCAAGGGGCACTGATCCGGGCTGGGAAATAAAGATGAGTGGAGTGAGCCAGATGGAATTCTCTTGAAACGCTTACTAATTATTTCGTTATTCACAAACTGTGTTTCTGTACTACTGTTACATGCAGAAGGCACTTAATTGATTCACTTCCAACTAACAGTCTATAAAATTTCAAGTTCACCCTACTCAAACAGCTGCCATAAGGAAATCCAACAGTTTAGAGTCTGAGGAGTTAACACGGGACCTTGCTAGAACCAAAACAATGCGGGCATTCCTTCGGACCCAGTAATCACACAAATCCTATCAGTATTCAACTGCAGGCACTCTCCTCCAAAGGAAAACACATTTTATGTAATGCTAATGAGTGCTACCGCAGGGCAGGGCTGCCACAATGCACAGCGCTAATAAGGAGAAGGGGTTAAGATGGTTTTTCTCCTTCCTGATATGTTCTTACTGAATTAATTTTACACTTGTGCTCTACAGCAGCCATTTAAAACTAAGCAGAGAACAAGATCCGCTATCAGACTGAAACGCAAACGCCCGTGAAGGTATTTCTTCCAAATACCATATGCAGTAGGCAAGAGTGCTTTGAAAGAAGTGTGATACGATTTCTTGAGTGGGAACAGCTCATGTCATAAAGAGCACAAAGTTACGGGAAGAGATCTGCTGAGGGCTGGGAGCAGTGTGCTGTCACTCCGGAACAGCACGGCACACCTACCGCTGAGCGGGGGTTTGTAGTCCGGCCCCACGTCCACCGGGCGGCTTCCTTTCCCTGCAGATCCCGAAGCTGGAAAAGTCACACAGGTGGTAATTCCATCTGCACCACCACATCCACGCACACCCACACCTCCCACACGCTGCAGCATTCTAAGGCAGCTCTTTCAGAACTTCTTTCCCAAGTGCTGTGAGCACTTTCCCCCCCTGCACAAAAGGTGTTCCTCCAAGGAGGGAACCACTTCAGAAGAGCTGTTTAATAATTGGTTTCCTGCGCAGCCCGTTGTTCCATCTTAAAAAATATAATAACAATTATTTGCAGTAATACACAGGTATATATTGAGACAAATGGCTTTACCACACTGTACAGTTAATCATATTGAAGCGGTAATTATACAGGTTTCTCTTCCTAATCCCTAATTACATTAAGCGAGGAAGCAAAGTGCTGTAAGTGTTAAGTCCCTGCCTAGGCACTCAGGCCTGCTTTGAACTTCTCCCCATTCTCTTCCCCTTGTTCCACATTTCCACAACTGACAATGAAGCATCACTAAAATGCTTCTGGAGAAAAAAATTCCGGCTTCTTTTGTTGTTTTGTGTTTTCAGTAGAATGCACTAATGCAAAATTACCACACATATAAGATAACCACACCGTGCCAGGAACAACCTTCCCTTACAGCAATTCAGGATACACAACAATACACACAAAAGTCCCAAACCACATAAAACAAAAGTCCTCAAATGCAGCACTTTCATAACTGGAAGAAGGGTTTTCCTAGGTAAAAAATCCACTCTAAACAACAAATACTAAATGTAAAAGGATGTATGTGAAATGGAAATTATGAGCCTCGTGTCAAAGTCTGTAACTTAGACAACTGATAAGAACATGGTGAGAACAGCAGAAGGTACCAGCAGGAAAACTAGATGAACCCCAATGAGGCCACTAAGAAGAAATGATACCTGTTTACAGTGAGAAGTTAGGTGCTGTCTCAAATATGGAAAAGATGTATTGCAGGACAACTGTGTAATGGCAATGACCATTAGGAGCTGTCAGTCCAGCAAGGACACAGCACTGAGCTGAAGCACGTTCTCACTTTGAAGCACTGGACAGATGAAATGAATTAAACAGAACTGTAAGCAGTTTGTATTTAATGTATTTAGATCTATATGGCCAGGTCACTTACACTGAAAGGATGTGGAAAAAACAGTGAGGTGATTTCTCTGTCCCAGCCCAGCCCTGAAGACATGCAGAGCTCCAGAGGAGCTCGGAGGCAATACAGCTAACTTGGTTAGGTTTGAAAAAGACTAATAGACAGTCCTGTGCAGTTGTAATGCAGCAGGTGGGGCCTTGGTGTGGGCAAGGTCACGGAGCAGCCGACAGCCAGAGATGGTGGCATGCTTCATGTCCATCTTTCTGTTGGATGGAAGCAGGTATTTCCAACGAACATCTGACTGTAAACATCATTAGTAACTATGCAGACATGCTATCTTTAGACTTCTATAAAACATTTTGCCAAGCGCTGTGCAATGCTTTGTTAAAAATAGCCTAATAAAAAAGCAATGTGGCACCTATTAACAAGATTAACAACTAATTAGCTGATAAGAATAAGAATTATAATTGCAGAATCATTGTTCACGAGGGATATTTCTAATGAGGTTCTGTAAAGACCTGAGCTCACCAAGTATAATTCAATATCCTTAATAACACTGGGAAGGAAAATTAAAATAATTGCTACTCAAGTTAACAGATGACACAGGATGATGGAGTAGATAATGAGATATGCACAGTCACCTGCCCAGACCAGCAGGGACCACGTGGCAGCTGCAGTCAGTTCAGCTCATCAGGGCTCTGTGCTCACTGCCACGCCACCCCCACATGGGTGCATCAGTGACAAAGGATGCAAATCCTAGTTAGGTGCTGAAAATGTTGGGATATGCCCAAGCCAAGAACACGTACACTGCACTGCCTCTATGGCCACCAACCAGCCTTCATTCAGCAGCTCACTTTGATGCTGAGGTTCTCCATTCCCTTCCGTATCAAGTTCAAGTTCACCTGAACTTGATACAGTTGTCTGCACCCAGGCAAACTTGCTTTCATTTTGTGCTACTTTAGGATAGTTTTACTAGGACAAGATGCCTTAACTGTTGCTCTTCTACTAGACAAAGGCCCTGCAGCCCAACAGCAACAGCCAGCAACTCCTCCTAATACAAGCTCTGTGTTACTTGAGTGTGTGGAAGAACAATTCAGGGTGCTTAGTGCAAAAGAACAACCCTGAAAGAGGGGAGTAGCAAGACAGAACCATCGAGCTCAGAGCCTCAGTCCCACTGCAGCTTGTTCCTCCCAGTCTTGAGCAACCTGTCTGGTATTTCCTGAAGGACACAGCTCTGTAGGTACAGATCTTGTCACCAAGCATGTGTTCTGCTTATGTTCTTCTTTTCTACATTTAACCTATTGCCATGATTTATCATCTCTACCCTCTTTTACAGGAATCCTGAAACAAAACTCCCTTGGCATTCATGATGTATTAAATCATATACGTTTATAAACATTCATCCAATTGTTAGTAGAAGAAAATGTCACTTCAGGATGATAACGTTGGTGAGAACTCAGTTGTCTGCTGAAATGAAGTTAGAAGATGAGTGCAGAAGAGGAAACGGCAACTTTTGGGTAAACCCTCTTACTCTTTCCCTGTTCCATTCCTGCTGCAGTGGAGAACAGGGAGCATTTGCTTCCCCCAGACAAGCCTGCACCTCAGCCAGCATCTACGTTATGAATCTGGGTAAGAAATTGCTCCATAACTGCCTACTATCAACATCAGTTAGTACAGAGAAGGTAAAAGCGTATTTAAGAAATTACTTCTAAACAGATTGAAAGCGAGTTAAGAAAAGCTCATTCTCAAACCCTGTCAGGATCTGTTTAATTGCATGTCTAAGCTGCTTGCCGAAGTCCTTTTAGCCTCATCCCTTTAGACTAATTCTTCCCCTTTTCATTAGGCTTGCAGCTTTTTTGGAAGAAAGCAAAAATAGCCCTGGGACATTTGCTGTATAATGCAAGGCAGGAAACTCAAAGCTACCATTTTTTCAAGGGAGCACTAAGGCTGTTAGTAGCTAACTGTGCTCTTCAGGAGACTGGAGTCTAAATGAGCTGCCAAGCAGAATCTCACAGAAAAAAGGGTTTCTAGAGCAGACACACTTTCCTTTATTACAAAAATAATTATAGATGTAGAGCTCACAAAACAGCACTTGTGCTAATTAGATAGCTGTCTGATCTTCCTCCTCTATACACTGAGATCTCGCATCCATGGGCAGAAGCTAGTTGGAACATCACTTCATCCAAATTCATTTTGACAGAATGATTCACCTCTGGCATTACCCACTTGTCCATTCATGTGACATCTGACTACAGAGGCCACTTTATATTCCCAACACTCGAACCACAAATAGAGTTTCCAGTTATTCCACTATTAAAAGCACAACAGGAACTTGAATTATATATATATTTAGAGCAGCAGATTCTTGCTTCATTTAGGAGATGCAACAGCACATGGAAAGGAAAACAACACGTGGAAAGGATGGAGTAAGAGAGAGAGCACGGCTGTTCATTTACCTTGATCATTAGGCATTTTATCTGAGGATTCAGCTAGTGGGAAAAGCACAGGGAAGGAAAAAACAAGAGAAACATCACAAGGCTTGAAGCAGCGAGAGACGGAATTTCAACTTTCACACAGCATAAATGGACTTGTTGGCACTAAGCTCTAAATTTTTAACCACAGTTACACAGAGAAAGCACTGTTACCATTTCTATCTTTTACCTCTTCTTGCTTTTTTTTTCCCCCAGGGATGTGAGATGCTTATGCCAGCTCACCAGTTAGCAAGCACTCCTCGATTAGAAAGCCTGCTGTGTCACTGCAGCTCCACCACATCCCCATGAGCTGGTTGGTGCTCCCCAGCTCTGGCTGCTTTGGACTGCTGCATCACAAGCATGTGACACGCAGGACCTCAAGCCTGAAAGCAACTAGAAACTTGTTTTTTAAAATGCACACGTGGGACTTGGGCCCTCTGATAATTAGATGCCCTACGGGCCAGCTTCTCACTGGGAATAACACAAATAAGCAAATAGTTGAGCAAAATTTGCATATGTATTAACTACACGCAAGAGCAATCAGAGAGAAAATTCTATTCTAATCAAACTTCATCACCTTCTTTTCAGCTTAAGTATAAAATTTGTGCTGCTTGGTGTCCTACCCTCTGAGATGTGGCATTCAGACCATGTGAAGCTATTTGGATGCAGGTGATACTTACCTTTAGGGGTCCTGAACTGGACGGCCTCAGACATGGGCCCCATGCCCTTCGAGTTGCGGGCCTGAATTTTGAAGTAATACGGCGTGTCGAGGGTCAGCTCCTGTATCTGGTGGGTCAGCCTGTTCCCCACAACGGGCTCAATCACCCAGTCATGTATCTCAGCATTCACATCCGTACTGTAGTAAATGATGTACCCTATTCAAAAGAAGGAAACAAAAGGATTTTACACATAAAAGAACACGATAGTCATAAGATCTAACAGCAAGAGTTCTATTGACTATTAATGATATTTACACAACCAAACGATTATGGGTTTTTGAAAGTGTGTTCTTACATTTTCAAAGACTAGGGGTGCATTCATGTATCAGACAGCCTTCCCTCTTAAATGTTGAGCTGTTCAGAAGTACGTTGAGAGGAAAAAATCCACTTAGAATATCAATATTATTTTTGACCACTGCTCATAAAGTATGGATGAATTCCTCATTTCCATCTCTATCTGTTCCTGGACTAAATAATGTAAAATAACATAAAGCTACTCTTCTCAATACATCCTCCAAGTATTAATACTTAGAGAAAATCGCTAACCTTGAAACATCAGAACATTCCCATGCACAGCTCAAGAAAGTGTGTTTATGAGTTGGTACTAGACACAACTAATGCGATTAGCACTACTTTTCAGTTTCTTAACAAAGAAAACAATCTGAAGAGAACTGAAGCTATCTTGCAGGTCCTCGAAAAAAAAAGTATGGGAAGAGTGAGTGATGTGTTATTATATTGCAAATACAAACCACTGCAAAGTAAAAGCTTGGCAAGTTCTGCCACACAGAGCACGCAGCCCTTGGTGTTGATTTGCAAAAATACAGGGCTAGCTCAGAAGCCTCATGCACAAATTGCCCAAGGAGGCTGTGATGCCCCATCCCTGCAGGCATTCAGGGCCAGGCTGGATGTGGCTCTGGGCAGCCTGGTCTGATGGGTGGCGACCTGCACACAGCAGGGGGTTGGAACCAGATGAGCATTGTGCTCCTTTTCAACCCAGGCCATTCTATATGATTCTATAATAAATTGCTGCTTCCCCTGTGCAACAGGCCTTCTGTCCATGGGGGTTACAGAAGGAAAGGGAAGTCAGGCTCTGTGTAACACCCTCCAGTTCACGGAAGCAATGGGAAGCCTTGCTGATAGCCTAAATTCACGTACATCCCAGCAATCACTATGGCATGGGTGACGCCTGAAACACCAGCTGTAGGTCTGGCATGCTTAATTTCTTCCCTTGGCAGCACAGTCAACCACTGGGGGTAGATTTAATAACTTGCTACATGTAGTGGACACAAAGGAACAAATCTGCAACTTGTCTCCAAAGGGACAACACACACACACGGCGACAGCTGAAAGCATTATTTATAGCACAGTGGCACAAGACTACTGAGTTTACTCATGACTGTACTAATTAGTCAGCAATTATAATGATGTAAGAGCATCTGGAATCCAGACTAGCACATTTCAGTATTTTCCATCCATCCCATCCTCATCAAACAAAAACAAGTGTTGAAAAGACAAGTTCCCACAGACGTGCTATGGAGTGCATGGAATTCCATCACTGCACAGCATTTCTGGTACCAGTGCTCAGAACCAACTGAGTTGGGTTAATCAGTAATTAATTACTCAAGACCCTGTTTCTCTCACTGGCAGTGGCTTTCTCCAGCAGAGGGCACTCAGCTCCCACGTCCCCAAAATCCCACCCTTGGCAATCTGAATCTTATCCTTGGTGGGCTCACCACTCACCTATGGACGTGCATGTTTTAGAAAACAGATCTCTAATACATGCTACATATTGAATGGAAACACGTAGGAATAACTGCAAGGTTCTGCTTCACAGTACAGACATCTTCTTACTGGGAAGGAAGACGTGTGAGATCATCTCACTAATCACACTGTGTAAGGAAATGCTGATCTCTTTGTACACTGCCTTCCCTTCTCCACGTACACACAGGCTGTAAGGTGACAGGCTTATCTTTTTAAGAGCATACAGATATAACCGAGGGTTCTTTGAGCCTTATGTTTCACACCTGCCTCAATGACCTCACTGGTTGCTAGTGAGCATGTCCTTTAACCTGCACTTAAGATTAAGGCCCTTGTTGCTCCGCTCAAATCCTCCTTCCCATACAGAGGAAACACCTTGCTGATAATAAAGTAACCCAGAATCGGCTTCATACAGAGAAAAGAGAAAATCTGAACAGCTGCCAGTGCACACAGACAGCAATGGCTCAGGCAAGGCACACAGAGCAAGGGCTGCTCTGCTCGAGCTGTATCCGTGCTACAGCTCTTACCTGCAGCCTCTGTGCTACGAGCTCAGTGCCACTTTGCTCTCCTGGGGTCTTTTCTTTACATAATACTTAAATTATTGTAATTAAATACTTGATGATGCTGTCTTACAACAACGCTCATGATTTTACTGTTTGTACTGAGTGCAGCATCTCCAGCATCCTGCCTTTCAGAGGACTCAGATTCATTGTGTCTCCTGTCTAGAACGTGGGCTACAGCACCGTGTGATCAGACTCTCCCCTTGCTGACAGGTTTCAAGGGTTTGGTTCTGCACTGAATTCTGATGACAAAAGCAAAATCACACACTGCAAACTATATGCCAATAAAATCTGCTTTAAGCAGGGGGGGAAAAAAAGGAAAATTGAAGTGAATTATTTCAGAAAGCCCTTAGAAACAGAATCCAAACAGAACGCTTCCTGAAAGGTAACAGTAATTAGTGTTCTCCATAAATGATTTATCCGACACGAAAGTGATGCAGTTACCAAGTCAAATAACAGTTTACTCCTAATGATTATGTCAGGGGAGTAATAAGCAGGCTCCAAGTCTGTTCTGCACCACAGCTATGGCAGAAAGATGACAAAGTGCCCTGGGACAGAGTCTCCCAAATAAGATCCTGACAGGCCAGGTGCATTACAGACAAATTTCTGGAGGCACATGGTTAGAACAGTGCAGGCCGATGAAGGCAAAGGTTATTGAGACATTTAAACCTTCAATTATATTTCTGGTTCAACTCCCATTGTACACTGCAGTTACAGTTTATATCTTATTATATTTTTACTAGGTACAAAAGTAAATAATTAATCTGAGCCACTAAAGAGATCGGCAAAGATGATATTGAACCCTTGGATAGCTCCGGGCTAAATGAAGTATGGAACATGTTCACATAGTTATGCAGATTACATTCTGCTCTTAACAAGCTATCCTCTATCTGCCTTTAGAGCTCACGCAAACTGCACCTGTAATTTTGCCGTTGGCTTCGGATGGAGGCTGCCAGTTCACAATGATGGTCCGAGGCTTTCCCTCTTTGCTCACCACAGTCACATCCTTGGGAGGTGAAGTAGGAACTGCAAACAAATGGAAAACGAGCCATCAGAAACAGCGTGCCCCATTTCACTGGATGGAAGGAACCTCAGCACCTTCCCTTTTTACTGGAGAAAGGCACACACAAGAATAAAACCCCTTTAAACCAATCTGCCATCCTGGTGCAGTGGCAAAGGCCAGCTGGAGCACAGCACTGCCTTACCATGGGAGGCCCCCATGTTCCTAAAGCCTTTCTATTGACAGGTGCTGTGATTCATGACCCAATGAGCACAGGTGTCTTCAACATAACGCTGTCTTTGCAGCAGCTGGGATCTGTGACTTCTAACACGAGTTTGTTCAGACATCAGGAGAATTACATCAACTTGTGGAATAATAAATACATGTATATGCAGAGATGTAAGAAATATCTCCACATTTTCAGGTTTATGGTGAGACCAACACCTGGTAACATCAAATCTGAATCAGTAAAGCAAATCCACCAGTGGTTTCGAATCACCACCTGCAAGTCCCACCTTACTGTACCTAAGGTTTGTGATTTGCAAGGAAACGTGCACCACAGAAGCATCTGCAATCCAGAAATATTTGGAGAATGATCATCCAACATTTCCTCTTGTGTTTCCAGAGAGCAAAGCAGAGAAAGAGCAGGAGAGAGGAGGAACTTTCTGCTCCCACCAGCCCCCTCCTGCTGGAAACTCAGGAAATGGCACAAACCACTGCAGTGCAAGACTGAAACCTGAGCCCTTTTTTGCTCAGAACAAACATCCAGCTGGGGCTTGGATTAATGGCTTTCAAATGCATGGAGCCGGCCTCCAAAGGTGCATTAACCAGCTACATTTGGAACGCCACGCTATAAAAAAACATGAGACTTTTAATTAGGTTACTTTTAGCAAAGTAAATCTGCCTCGGATATTTAATACCAGCATAGGAACATTTAGTGCTTACGCAGTGTTTTTCGCATTGGAAGAGCTTTATGTGTAGTACCTATTAGAAATTAATCCACACATCCTCTGAGCTGGCTGCCTGTTAGCTCCATGCAGAATAATAGTTGGAAACCAGGGCTGGTAAAAGCAAAACTTGAAAATTCCTGTAATTATTGTCCTAAGGACTTAAAAGCACGCTCCTCAGAAAGGATGTAAAGCTTGAGCTGAGGCCCTGCAGCGAGCTGCAACACACACACAAAGCAGGGCTGCAGCACCAGCCCTCCCTCCAGAGATCCATACAGCACACACCAACTCTGACAGCAGTTATCCCAGACCTCTCTTCAGCATCAGTCGGGGTGAGAGTCCCACACAGCACTGCGAGTCGTGAGTATTCAAAAATAATGAGTCACACACTCAGGAATTTGGCAAGTAATATAAATCACAAGATCTGTAATGAGAAAACATACTTAGCCTATTTTTTTTTCTTTTTTTTTTTCTCCTTTGCCTTCTAGTTCCCAAGCTTTCAAGTCATGTTTGCAGTGCTCTTTACAACCTCCCCAGTTAGAAATGGACTTTTTATTTCAACAGAAAAAATGAAACTGTATCACTGTATCTCTCCTCCACTCCTGCACTTTCTGAGTTTCAAATTCCTTTTAAGATCTTTTTGTGTGCTGTTGCTGCTCTGAGCAAAGGGCTCTAGATGAGAGCTGTGTGTGTTGCCAGCACAAGTACAGGTACAGCACCGTAATGCAAAGTAACTGGGGGGGAAGCAAGCCTCTATGCTGGCTCCATGGCTCCAAGCTTTTCTATTTCTGGGGAGTGCATTCTTGTTTCAGAGCACTGGATGACCTGACCAATTCTTCACATGCTTGATTTTTTTGCTAGATTTTAATCAGGTAGCAGAATTGCTGCGTAATTTGAATATACTCTTTCTTGTCCTTCCAGTTCAAATACACAGACCCAACAGCACAGCAAGCAGTGGGTTTAACAGCACAAAAGCCATTTCACCCTGTGGGATGGCAGGGGCTAACGAGGGGCAGGGCCCTGCAGCTGCACTGCCAGAGCATCACTGCCACAGCAGGGGAAGTACAAAGCATTGGTGGAGAAAAAGGCTTTCGGCCTCATTTGGATGTCTGAATTTCTGGTTTTTGATTCATTTGCCTCGTGCACTTCTTCACTGTAATGATTATCATCATATGTATACCAAGTATTAATTATTATTTGCTAAATCATTTTCTTTGTATTTGCTATTAGCACAGTGTTTGTGAGATGTTCCAAACGTATGCTGCTTCACTCTCCCGTCTGTGAACTGTGGTGCATTATTCATTACCTCGCTGTAATTTGATGTAAATTTTTTTGCACGCAATCATCCCTTTGAATTCTGGAGTACGCTGTTTTTTAATCAGAATTTCTGACCAAATCCCAGCAAGTATTCATCAGTATAATCATCCTAAAGGCACGCTGCTCCTCTGGCAGGATTGTGGCAGACAAGAGTTGGTGCGTCTCATCAGGAACGCCAGCCCTTCCCAACACACAGATGAGTACCTAGTTCAAAAGTTGTCCCATGGGCTGTCATACTCCACGTGCTCGACCTTCGCCCCTTAGTCACCATCACGGAGAATTCATACAAGGTGTTTGGTTTTAAGCCAGTCACTAAATAGCTCAGAGTGGTCGCGTTGGCCGTCTGGAAGAAAAACAAAGCATCAGTAACTCCTGAACTGAGAGCCATCCACCACCAGCTCCAGGCTGCCCTCTCTCAGGAGCGTGTTTAAAGCACCTCGGCATCGCTGCATTTCTTAACCACCGTTATTAATTCACTAACATTTCTGCTCTGTCATGCAATTCATTAATCAACTGTTAATCTGCTGTTGTTTCAGCCTGAACTAGAAATTCCTTCTGCAATCAGCAAGAGCGTCTAACAGCAGCCAATTCTAAATTAAAAAAAATAATAATCATATAAGAAATGCAAAGCAATACGAGGTCCTGGGCACACTTGTTATGCAGCAGGCTGAACCACTGCCTGCTGGGGGGCGGTAATTTACAGCATTTCATTAACTGATGGAGCTAGGGAAAACAATGAAGCACGGCCAACAATAGAGGCCCTTCCTGAAGCCTGCATCTTCCTCACTAAATCCTGTCAACATTTTCATTACATTTCTAACACACGTTACAAATATATACATCAACTGGAGGTACAGGTGCTGAGAGACATGAAGATAATGAAGCTTTAGGGGTGGGTTTTTTTCCAGAAAGAACTGTTGTTTGGGATCAAACACTGAAAGGTGCATACAGCTCAGCGTGATCTGTAACTGCCATTAAAGGAGTAAATTCTCAACCTTTACTGTCTGACAGGTGTTATACAGGACTTGAACACAAGCAGAATGTACTTGGGGCCTACAAAAAAAAGAGTTCTGCATCTATCTGCATTCCTTACCTTGACCTGCAGTAATCTAAACGCAGAATTACAGTTGCTCCAAAGTTTGACAGGGTCATACAACAACAGTTTTCAGATAATTCTTTTTATCGAGGAAGAGACCACCTATAAATGCACATTCCTGGAAGTCTTGTAGAATAATACAGCCCAAACTTGGCAGAGAAAACCCTTATTTCTCAAGTGCACAATGACAGCTTTTTCGTTCCACCACGGAAGCTCAGAAGGCTGTCAGCCGGGCGGTACCTGAACGTGTGCCGAGCGCTCTGCCTGGTCACAGGGGTGCATTTTGCCAGTTAAGACATCACAGGGGTTGACAGACCATAAAGATATCATAAAACTACTCAAAACCAAATCCTCCATTATCTTTAAACCTTTACTTTTACAAAATTCAGTGTCATTTCAAAGCAGAAGTGATTACGGCTGGATGGTTTGAATGCTTAAGCGCAGAGCAGGACAGTTCTATTTGCTAGTGACAAAGCCTCCCTGTGCAAGCAGGAGCCACGTGGTCAGAGCAGCTCTTCCCCATCTGCCCAGCAGCCCCCCCTGGCTCTATGCAGCGCCAAGGGGAAATAAGGGATGCTTCAGTGGAAGCTACAAAAACCTTTGGCCTGGACAGTGAAGTAGTGACATGTCCTAAAGAGAAATTTTCTCCTCAAGGCTGGTTTGATGAGCCTGCAAAGCACCCCTGTGAAGCACACTGCTTCCTCCTCTCTGGGGTCTGCAGAGATCCCTAACACCATCTCAGCTTTCCATCCTGTTCTTAAGATCACAGTATAACCCTAGCACCAAACCCTGCTCACGTGCTAGAAATAAATACCATCAATACTGCTCTGTAAAATAGATTTTCTTTCATACAGTCCTCTAAGATCCACACGAAGATTTCATATTTTAGCAACACAAATCACAGGTAGCCCTGCTGCACCACAAAGGCTCTTTGCGAAACGCTCTGATCCACATTAGTGCAGCTACGTGGCTCAAAGCACAAAGTCTCTCAGCTTCTGCTTCCATGCTGATGTGCCCCGCACTGACACAACTCCTGCACAGACTGCAGGCAGCACGGCTGGTGGAGCTACGAACGTGTGCTTGGTGCAAGCTGCACCTTCCTTGGGAAATACCTGGGGGATGTCAGTACAGAGGGTAGGAGCAAACATACACAGCTCTGAATGCACTCCATCAACGTGCAAATCACTGAGGAGAGAGGCAGCTGAAAACACCACATGGGAGAGACAGAGCTGTGGCTACTTGAGAATGTCCTGAAGAGATCTGTGTATGAAGCAAAGTTGCCAAGGAGCAGCTACAGGCTTGCCCTGAGTTAAGACAGTTACCAAAGAGCTGACTGAAACACAGCAGCACATCTGTGACATGGGTTCTGCCTGCATCAATGTTACCACTTGTTATTGCTCAACCGAGCAGCACAGATCGTGCCTTTAAACAAAAGCAAAAGGCAGAAGTGAGTTCTGCAGACATCATGCTGCAGGAACAACAATGTAGGGCAAATGCTGTCATACTTCTGCCCTTTGAGGCCAACGCCTTTTAAAACGAGGAATTCTGAACCATATTCTATCGTTATGTATTTATTTTGGGTCAGAGTAAAACTTTTCGGCCCCTGGCTGCCATCACTGGGAACAGTGGGAGTACTGCATTTACCAGCTCTTAACTAATGAAACTGCAGCATTGTATAAATCACTCCTGAGACATCCTCTGCACATGCCTTGGGAATGCAGGCTCATAAATAACTCGCCTTTAGAGGAGGAACACACATACATACATCTTCTCATTTCAATCAAAAAAAATATCTGGTTTGTAACAAGATTGCTTTCTAAGAGCATAAAGGGATCTCCACACGCCGCAGATTTTAACAACCCTTTCCTCTGAGTCTCATTTCCAGTGTGAAACTTGCAGTCAGCACTTTCTGAGGCCTCCAAATAGCTCTGGAAATTAAAAAAGGCAACCAACCGACTAAGATGACCCAAACCAGAACACCCAACCCCAAATCTACTCTCCAAATCAAGGCAGGCAGCAACATGATATCGTTATTATTAGGTATTTTGCACCCACTCTGTTCCCAGAAGGATGTTTCACTAACAACGTGGCATGAACAGAAATGATTGTAAAAAGGAAAAAAAAAAAAAAAGACTTTAAACCATAAGAACAAATATTTGCCAGTCGGAGGGGGTGCATGAGTCACCACACACCGCCAGCCAGCCTCCTCTGCTAACTGGAGGAAAGCCATCAGCAGCACGTACCTCATCGACGTGTTATTGGCTCCTCTACAGGTAAGCCACACAAAGCCATCAAGTCGAAGTAAGGCAGAAAGGAGGAAATGGTCGCCATGTCTGCAGCTCCACAGCAGAACGTTGTTCTGAAAGTGCCTTCCTTCTTTCTATTTCTTTTCTTCCTTCCCTGACTCCATTCTTGCACTCATACCCAACGCCCTACCACAACCCCAGGAGCACCTCTGTTGATTTAACAGAGCACCACTGCTGTGAGCACATTCCAGCCACCTCAGACAAAACCAGGTTCGCACCTACACTAAGCACTACTCTCAGCTTTAGCTCAGCCCTAAGTAGAACACGAAACTTCTCATCACAGCATCCCAGCCCTGATAGTGCTGTTGAAACGCCGGTACCTTGTACTTTGTATTAGCAGGAATATTGGTTTTCCAGCGAACTGTGTAGTAGCGAGCATCCGTGATCTTCTGGTTCTTTGGCAGAGAGTTGTCTGCCCAAGTGATCCGTATGGTGTCATGGCTCAGAATGGAAGCCTGAACTCCCACCGGTGGCATCATGGGAGATGGATCTGGCACTGGAGTGTATGGAGCATTAATAACAAACAAATCAACTTCGGAAGTGTCTAGGGAATTGATGGGTAAAAAGTTGTGTATTATAATTAAAAAGGGAGAAGGTGGCATTATAACGTAAACAAAAACAAAAAAAAAAGGGGGAAATGCGGGGTAATATAATGAAATGAGAGGTGAGGAATGGAGAAAAAGAGAGAAAAGCCAGAGTTAATAGGTGACATAAGGCTGGTATTACAATAACTGTTGCATAGTGTTCCCTCAAGACAGTGATGACATATCTGTGCTATAAAGTTTGCCACCCAATCACTAGCGCTGAGCGCATTCAATCACAGCACTAAGAATCCCAAGCATGCAGTAATTTTAATTTTGAATCGATTTCCCTCAGAACGTCCACTTGCAGAAAACAGTGTGGAGGAAGTAGAGCTGGACTTCTGGTGGGTAAATGTCACTCCGAAAGAGTTACTGCCATCAGCTTTCAAAGAATGTTCATGGCAGGCATTTTCTATGTGCCATGCAAATTTGCAATAAGTGAAGAAACTGCAATTCCAATGCCCTCTATAAAATCTATCAGAATTATTGCTTTTCAGCAAATTAAAGCAAACAGAAGCGTTAACATCTGTCCCACAGGACTAAATAATGCCAGCAGTCTAGCAGGGAGCACAGCGAGCCACACAGTAATAGAAGCTCACTTGCAAACAAATTTATCTTTGTATTAATGTGTTACAAGATGAAAAACAACTAAGCCAAGAACTTGTTTAATCTAAGTTATGCCAAACTGAGACTCAGACAAAGGAAATGCATGCACCACATTCAAAATCTCAAAGTAAAGACACACGCTAAAAATCTACACTTGCCCCCAAGAACAAAACAAGAGCAACACCCATTTGTGCTAACTGAATGGTTAACTTTTCAAATAAAAACATCTGTAAGCTGTTCAAAGATGCATTTTGTAACCGAAAAATGAAATCATTTTTAGTTGGTTTAATAAGCAGAAGAACCATGCAGAGCAATCACTGAAACAGTAAGGCCAATCAGTTATAGAAATGGAGAGCACTTGATGACACCAAAACCCAACACTCCTGCATTAGAAATAATGGCGTTTTCAGCCGCTGTGCAGGAGGCACGCTGGCAGCTCTCAGCAGGGCAGAACACAGAGGCAGCCCCTGGTCCTTACCTGAATGAGGCCTGGTCACTGCGCTCTCGTAGAGAGGAATGCCTTCCCCAACATTGTTGAATGCTTTCAGAGTTATGACGTAGTGTGAGCTCGGGTCTAAAGGAAAAAAAAATAGTATGGCTTTAGTACAGACTGTTAGTGCATCCTCTTTTTTGCCTCTATGCTTTCCCTGCTTTGTTCAATTTTTTATTTCATGTATTTTTGTTAAAAAATAAGAAGTTTGAAGTGAGAAAGTCTCCATGCAGACCTTCTTTTACTGTGCAATAGCTCTCCCATAGCAGATGTCTAGAGTCACAGCACTTCCACCTTAGGTACAGCCAAGATAACAAAAAAAAAAAAAACCCTTTAAAAATTTCAGGTTGCTCTACTGCAGCATTATCCAATGCCCTTATTTTAGGGAACTTCCCAATCCTAATATTTGTTTTGCTTTCAGGCTATCTTGCCTACCACAGAGAATTCTGTGGCAGGGTTACCCTGTATTTCTCTTTCAAAGCAGATGCCACCATATCCTGGTGACATGTTAGTTTCTTTTTTTGCCTGAAGCCACCTGTTCACAGCTCCAGAAGGAAAACAAGGAAAAGCTGCTCTGTGTCAAAGTTTATGTTTGTCATTGATGAAGGCAACACACTTTGCTTCCAGCTCAGCAAGTTCAGGATTCTGGGTTGTTTTTTTTTGCTCTGCCATTTCCTCCATCAACAGAGAACTGAGTTCATTTAAACTTATCAACTGTTTGGTTTCCCAACTTATTGCCTTCATAATGATAAAGATCCTCTTAGAAGACATGCTTGCAGTTTTATATCTTCATATCATGACTGAAAAACAGCAACATGCACTGGAGGTGAAATCAGGGTGCTGATGTTAATCTGCTTTCCTTACCTAAGTTTTCAATGGTGTAGTATCTCTGCTTGTAGTCCACCTTGATGGTCTGTGCATGAGGACTGCCGATGCCATACCCTATGGCATAACCTCTCACCACAATGTTCTGGTTCTCAGGTGGAGTCCAGCTTACCACAATACTGGTGACCAGAGGACGGACGTGTAAGGAGCTCGGAACTTCAGGAACACGGCTTTCTGTTGAAGGAAAACAGTGGATTTAGAGGATTTCTCCTCAATAAAGGTAATTACGTGAAGAACCGTAAACTAATAAGGTCAAATGCAGCACTTGTACTCTGCGCATGTATTAAAATGGGTGTGCTCCAAAGGAAAGCTTTACTGTACAAGAGAGAGCAAAGAGCTCTCTAATAAGCAGATGAAAATTAACTAATACATTTTAACAGACACCCTTTTAAAAGCACCTGACTGTCATACTGAAGAAAAGCATCAGGTCTACTTCCAGGCAGACTTTTCTGATGCTTCTGCATGTTCTTCCCAATTTTAATTTTTCCAAAATATGCATTCAGTTTATCACATCCTGTCCACAAAGCAATCTGCTTTTAGCTCCGTCGTATTACTTACTGTGGGCACTAAATAATTATCTTGAGAACACAGTCACGTCCAAAGGAAGGTGCCTGAGCTCACTGTAGGACTAAATAGAACATTCCAAAGCTCAAACCACTGTCACTAAACTGCCTGCAGCATTTTTGGCAAAGGTCTTCTGTCGTTTGTCCTGTGCCACCACTATCCTTGTCACTGTGTGGGTCCTGAAGTCTCTTCTACATAACTCATAAAACATAGGCAGGGACTTCACATTCATCCCACAAGCATGAAACAATAGATGCTTGAACCCTACCCCTGTGAGCACACAGATCTAATTGCAATCCAACAGCGAGGTGGAATTGGGGCCCTTATAAACAGAAAGACTGATGTTTGTGAGATGTGACTGCAGTCCCCCAGCATTCTTACTAGAAAACTTTGCCCCAGTGTTGAACATAGGCAAAAGCAAAGCAAAAGCACAACTGCACACACTGACATCCATGCCTTGCTCTTAGCTTCTCAGAAATGGGGTAACTGCTTCTGTCAGGCTGCTGGAGCCCACTGTATGCTAACAGACAGTTTGTATTTTGTGCACTAGTAAGTTGAGTTCCCCGCTCTAAAATAAACTGTTCAGAGTGTTCTGCTTCCTGCAGAGATTTCCTTTTAATGAAACATGCAGCATTTATCTACAGGCATTTAATAAAACACCACAGCAGTATTACTTGGATCATAATATGCCCATGGCCTGCTTGCCAAGGGAGTTTATGGTCTCCAGCTGACACAGCCGATCAATTAAAGTTCACCACTCTTAAATACAGAAAAGCTACAGAATTGCAACAGAAGAGAAGCTGTTTCTAACTGCACAGAAGCCACTGCACTGGGGATAAACTTTATACAATTCTTTAACAGTCCCTGTGTTTGAGCTCCTGGTGGGACCTGCGCCAGCCCTGCAGAATGCCCCACCAGCACAGACCTGTAATGGGCTGCTCCTGTTGGCACTGATGGCACTATGAAGTTCATTATACTCTACTTAAATTCAAAAGCAGACAGAGTGGAGAGGAATGAAATGTATGCACATATATTGAACCTGAGAAATTAAACATGAGCTGTAAATATGCTCTGTGTTATTAAATATACCCACATGAGCTTGTTAGGGAAAGGAAAGCAAAACATCCACATCTCCTTCAGTCTGGGGAACAAGTGGTTTCTCGAGCTGCAAGGCTGTGTCACATCCAGTTAGAGGACGACAGCCACATACACGAGTCATTTCATCTCTAAGAAGCAAATTCTAAATAGCTACAAAACCAAATTCCACAGTTAGCATTAGTTTCTCTGCTGCTCCTGATTAAGCAACAGAGAGGGGAAAAAAGAGGACAAATATTGAGTTGAGCATCAACTTTGCATAACACAAAGATTGAAAAATGGGCTCTCTGAGGGGCAGACCAGCTGACTGCTGAAGCAATCTTCCAACAGCACAGAACAAACATTGGATTTCTTCTACAATTCCATCTTCCAGCTGCTGCCACAACTGAATCTCCAGTCACACAGAGGTGACAGACATCACTGGCATTTTGCACCATTAATTCAGAAAGAATGACCTCAAGCTCCTTCCTAACACTGCAAAGAGGGAGTCTGGCCTGCAAGAAGCAGAAGGTAACTTTTGTTCAACAAAACCAATCAAATGCTTGTTCAGAATGAGAACGGGCTACCCAGCATCACCAGGAACACGTAGGTGCTTCCTTAGAGATCTGCTGCATTCTTTAGAACCAGCACTTCTCTGCTGCAATTCCAGTTGCTCGTAGCCAACTTCTACAAGATGCTCACAGATTTACTCATTTGAATTCTGTGACAATCAGGTTTTCACTTGCTGTTTATTCTTGTGTTGTTAAATACCAAACCCAATACCAAACCTGGGCCAACCAACAGAGGTCAACGCTTTTCACAGAAGTTGTTCTACCTTTATTGGTAAGCTCTGCATGGTTCTGTACACTGCATATGAATCTATGGCTCTGACGGAGAAGTCTTCATTTCTGATAGAAGATCAGGTCTATACTAGCTGACCAGCACTGAAAATCAATCTTTTTTTTTTTTATAATCATAGGATCATAGACTCTCTAGAGTTGGAAGGGACCTCAAAAGGCCACCTAGTCCAACTCCCCTGCAATGAACAGAGACATCCACAGCTTATAACGGTATGAGTTAATGGGGATCAAAAGCTCTCTTTAGAAATTATAAGGAAGTCATAAAGAGAGGAAGAATATTTCAACAAAGCAGTACCAATAAAACACAGTGGTCATGTTGCAAAGCCCTGGAGGTAAAAGCGATGCTTTCCATCATTCCTTTCCTACCATGGCATCTCTCTTGTGTTCAGCAAAGTTTACATTTGGACCCCAGCTCTGCTGCCCTCATGCAGACACCATGCAGGCTCCATGCTGCAGTCAGCAGGCCCACAAGTCAGCCACTGCGTTGCTGAATACCAAATCACCACCTTCAGAACTCTGAGGCGTGCGCCGATGGTTTCATTAGCATAATTCAGGTGCTCCAGTAATGCATAATCATTATTTTGCTTCCCTTCAGGAAAACAGTCCTCCTACCTCCACCTCGTAGCGTGTGAACATCTTCATGATTAACGAGATGAATTTTATTACAATATAAAATTCAAGGCATTATTATTAGATAAATCTTATCTTGTATTATTATTTAAATATCGAACCACTGGCACTGGCATTCAAAATTGGGTTTTTCTTGATAGCAAAAATATACAGTTCTCAAAAGTGTAGAAGCAGAATTTGTGCATAAGCTCTTCTATTGACTTGGTAAGAATTTCATGATAGAAAAAGAAATTAATTCCACTTAATTGTAAATAAAACACGTCACAACACTAGAAAATATTAAAGCAACTCAATAAAACCACCTTTTCCTTTTAAAAAAGCAGTCAGGCTCTACTGTGCCCTGGCCTTGGTGTCACAAATACCTCCACACTTAATATCTTACCATCTAGATCGCTCTCAAACGTTTCTGCTGACACCCAGTCAGTAGCTGGCCCAGTGCCATTCACAGTCATGGCAGCTATCCTGAAGTTGTACTCCGTGCCTCGTTCAAGACCTAGGAGATAAAGAGCAGCCCAGGTGTCACAACAGCAAATCCCAACCACAAGCACAGGAATCACAATTAAAGTACAGCTATAACCTGGTAGTTAGAAAACTTTTCACCTCAGCAGTGCCACTCAAGCACAGCCTGAGGTCAGGATGGAAACACCGCTGCCAACTCTAGTAAGGAAGCTGACACTGCTTACAGTGCAGAGCTAAACCATGAGCATGGGCACCAGAGCTGGGACTCTCCAAGGATCGTCCCCATAGGCCACAGGCAGGCACTGCAGGGTCCCATCTACAGCAAGCTTTAATTTCTGGATGCTAATAGAGGAGAAGCACCCACAGCCATAACTAAGCACAGATGTACAGACAGCAATTGACCAAAACATACGAGTTTGTTTGCAGTATATAAGAGCGCATAATCAATAATCAAAACAATAAGAAAATGCACTCAAATTTTATACACAGACTGTCTTAAACAGGCCCTTGTTGCTGCTAAAAATGTGCTCTGCTAATGGGCACCAATCAGCTCTGACTCTAGGAGGAAACAAACATTACTGAGTCACAGGTGGAGCTTCTGAGAATACAGCGTGAAGCACTTTCTGAGCTGCCTAATTGCTTTGTAAGAGGCACAGCTTGATCAGCTGTTCATGGCCAAAACCTAGGTTTGCTCCTCTCCTTATGCCCCATTACCACTACACCAAATTGTTGTTCTAGCAATAATTTATCATTTATGCTAAGTACTGTAGTAGGCTGAATTTCTGAAACATACAAAAATAAAGAGGGGACAAATTATTACATCATAGCCAGAAAGAAGGACAAACGCTGACATATAAGAAACTATGTGGCATGATTTGTACAGATGTCTGAAAGAAGTTCACATGACTGAATCAGGCTTGTTGGTGAGCACTGCAAGAGACAGAGCACACCTACATTCTGTCCACAAAAAAACAGGTGAGCTTGAAAACATCCAGCCTGAGAGCATTTCTTTGGCATTGTTATCCATACTTTCATTTCTGCCACTCACACAGTGAGCTCAGGACCATCCACTCCATGCAATCTCTATACCTTTATAGAATGCTTTATATACCTATATAGGAAGGTTTGAAAGGAGTTTATTTGCTCCACATAGAAAACCAAAGGCAGCATTAGGGCTGGAAAACAGGTTGCTAGACCTGTTGGGCTGTCAATGGCTTGCAAATAATCTCTCACCTTCAATTAGCTGGAAAAGCTGCGTCCCCCCGACGCTCTCACTCACATCACTCTTACGGGACACTTTGCGGTAGCGGATTTTGTAGCCGGTGATTTGGCCGCTGTGCGTCCCCGCAGGAGGAGGCTGCCAGTGCAGCATGATGCTCTGCGGGAGGCAGGAGGCGTGATTACAAACTTGTTGTCTGCTGTGCAGCCAGAAAAACTACGCAAGTGCTAATACTTGGTGAAACACAAGACAGATAAACTGGCACACAGATACATGGCGTTTTCATGGATGAGAGACGTGCTATCAATAAAAAGGACAACAAAACAACAATCGCAATTCAGCAGCAGCACAGGTCATAAAGGCGCCTATGGAAGTTCAAGCCAAAGCGCTTCAATTCCTGTTGGACTTTCTGATTCCAATTTCACAAAGTCCTCTTGGGCTTCCCTTTCATTTTCTTTGAGTTACAGGAAGATATGGTTTCCTTAGGAGCTATCCTTAGGAACCCACATTTTCTTCAAAGGGTGTAAGATACCTGAACAGTGCTTTGTGTGCATGACACTGCTGGTTTTTGATCATACAGCTAGCAACGAAAGTATTGGGAAAGGAGTTTAGAAAGAAAAGAGTTTTTTTTCAAATCTTCAATCATAATCACCAAAGTCATAGAGGATAAGTATGTAATTTTCTCTTCTAAGGGGCCCAGGACACTGTAAGCATGCATATGTGTGCACAAACCATAAATAACAGTTAATCACTAGGAACACACTCAGGTGCTGGTGCTTCAGGCTTTTGTGCCCAATTATACCCCTTTCACAACTGAGCTCCATGCTTTGCCTTATTTTCACTGCCTCTGCTGCATCTCATTATGCACAATCCACAATTGGACAGGAGTTTCTAATGCTTCACATCCCACATTCAGATACCCTCCTGCTGGGCCTCTCATACACACACAGCTGAAAGGCAGCACGGCAGGGAAAAGGCCCAAAGCAGCTCTACGTTCTGGCTGATCAGACACCCAGCCTTTCTTTTACCCATTACCAGCAGCAAGTTCTCCCCAGCTTACCTTGGAATTCCGCACCTCCAGCGTTAGATTCTGTGGTGCAGCACTGGGAACTAGAAACATTAAAGGAATTACAACTGAAAAAATGCCATATAATATACCCCATACTGTATTTCCATATACAACTACTGTCTGCTATCATTCATTACAAAATCACGATCCATTCTGGTTTAAGGCACTATATAAAATAATTTAGAATTTCGACCAGGTGTACTTTTGGACACAGTGACTGTTTGGCTTGGGAGAGTGACTTATTTTCATTGCAGAAGACAAACACACTTTTTATTCAGGTCTTTACTTATCATAGGAACCCAAATAAAAAAGCTTTATAGGTAAAGGTACTTCCCCCCAACTCTAACAAGACAGATCACGTTCAGCACTTTTCCAAACCAAGACTTTCATTTGGATATTTGATTCTGGGAATCCACATTTAAAATTCCAGCCATGCTTTCTGTGTCGTGACTTTCTGTAACAGGAAGACCTCAGAGCCAAGATGTGCCGGTGCTGCTGAGAAGCACGGAGGTGAAGTGCAGCACAGAGATGGTTTTGCTTCTCCATCTCCATTCTTTGCTAGCTCTCTCCTGGCTGTAGCAGCAGCTTTCTGGTCAGCACAGTTCAAATCCACTGTGCAAAAAGGCTACACAAGAGAGAAACTGAGACCAAGGAGATCCTTGCTGCAGCTCTCCAGAGGTGAAAGACTCACAAATGTTATCTCAAAGGCATAGGTAAGTGTTCCCTAACAGGAAGCCAAGACTCCAGCAAAGCACAAGGACAGGGAAGTAGTACAACAGGGCTTGAGGCCACAACAATGCATTTTCCAGATAACCCATGCCAGTCCAAACAATACCAGAGAAAACAAACCTGAGTGCATAAAGTGTGTTAAGGGAAAGGAGCAGCAGGGGTGCTTTAATACCCCACTGCCACTGCAAAAATGCAGACAAGAACAGCTCATTTTTCCTGAGAACACCAGACCTAGGGAGGAGGTGCTATACCTTTAAAAAGCAAGAACACCAGGTTAAGAGAGGAAATGAAATAAAGCCAAGCCAGTTTTTGCCGTTCTTGTTTTATTCGGCTTTTGCCTGCTTTCAAGACAATTAAAAAAAAAAATAAAAAATCTGGGTTTCACAAAGTGTGATTAATGCATGTACTGCAAACTTGGCAAGAGAAAGACAATCAGCAGGACACGGGAAAGGCTACACGACATGAATACACACAAATACATGCATGTCACAGGTGCACAGTTCGTCTTCTGTCAAAGTAAGCCTAAACTCTATTAGTGTGTAATGCTGAGGTGGTATTTCTAGTTGTGATAAAGCCTGTTTCCTACAGACCAGGAACACTATGAGAAGAGAAGCACACCTTACGAGCAGCACACAAATCCCAGTTCAATTGTTGTACCCAAAGAGCTGGTCGTTCTGCAACAAACCATCGTAACACACTTAGATTAGGAGCAGGAACCTACATAAAAATGAGGAAGGTTGCTAAAAAAGAAGCTAAAGGTTGCTAAGAATGGAACATTTACAGGAGATACATACAGAGAGTATGGTAAGAAGTGAATGTACATTGTTCATCTAGAAAGATTTGAGAGAGTGAGAGAACAGCATGGATAAGCAGCAGGGCTATACAGCTGTTAGAAGCAAGATGACATCCTTTAGGAAGCTGTAGAAACTACATTTTATCAGGTTCAGCGTGGAAGCATAAGAATGGAATGATCACATAAGTTACAAGCTGTAACTTGGATGCTGAGAGATAGCAATCGTGATGCTAACATGTAAAGGAGGTTCTGGTGGAGAGAATGCTGGAGACTTCAAGTAATAAGCCAGAAATCTGTGTGAGGCAAATCAAAACTCAAACTATAATGAAGTGTGCAATTCAAAAATGCATGGACAAATATGGCATTTGTCACTTCTTTAAGGGGGGTCCTGCATTGCAAAGCTGGTAGAGAGCTCTTCGGTGAGGTGACAGTGGGATAGGAGGGAAGCCCTTGTCTGAAGTGGCTAAAAGGGAGGAAAGAAAAGGTAGGAATGGGCACAGTGGGCTGTGGCCAGTGGAGCCCACAGTATGTGCCAACACCACATTGCTAAACCCATCTGTAGGTGATGAAAGTGGGATGAACAGCAACATGAGAAGCATTAGTACAGACAGGATCTGCTGGTAAGATCTGCAGAAAGACATCAGGCTTGTTCCTGGATATTGAAGTGACATGAAACAGTTACACATGTGGGAAAAATGATCCCAACTTCACAAAGTGATGGCCCCAAGCATAGCAGTTCCACTAAAGAGCAAGATCTCTACCCCAAAAATGTCACCTCAGTGCTCAGAACAGGTCAAAAACAGCAGTCAGATGCTAGTAATTACACACTTGCATCTTCAATACAGTTCTGGTACCTCCACCTCCATTCCTAGAAGCACATAGGAGAAAAGAAACCTAGAAAGAAGTTCAGAAAAGAGCACTGAAGCACACAACAGCTTCCACAAAAGACAGGGTTGACCATTTCTAAGACTTAAATGTGGAGAAGAAATGAGTGAGGGAGAATGCAGCAAAAGTGTATGAAAGGAAGAGTGGGACAGAGAAGGCTGATGGAAACTGATTATTCACTACTTCACACAGCTCTACGCAATGAGTAATGCTAACGGAGCAGGTCCAGAACAGGCTGAAAGGGAAGGATCTTTCACAGAAAGTTGAGCATCTCCACTTGATGCTGCGGATGGTAAGAGTTGACACTGGCTTAACAAGGATGCTGAGAGGCTTCACAGGAGGGAAGACAAATTTCTTCTTCAAGAGTGGTAAGGCATTGGCACAGACTGCCAGGGAAGTCCTGGAGTCACCGTCCTTGGACATTTTCAAGGACTGTAGAGATGTGGCACTGAGGGACATGGCTCAGTGGGCACGGTGGAGATGGGCTGACAGGTTGACTACATGATCTTAGTGGCTCTTTCCTGATTCTACACAGAGTAACTACACAAAAACCACTGCAGAGCCAAGGAGTCCCACAGAAACAAACTGCACTCACAATTTGGATACTAATACCCTATTCTGCTTTTGATCAGTTCTGGAGAGAAGATTCCAGGCTAGGCTTGGTTTTGGTCTGATTGTTCTTATGAATAATTAAACTTCTGTCTAAAAAAAAAGAAAAGCTAATTAAGCCTGATCATTCTACAATTGTTCACATATCTGTATTTGCTCACACTGCCTCCTTATTTGGCTTACAGAAAATGCTGTTACCACTTCCTGCTTTCAGGACTATATACAAAAGATTTAATAATATCTGTGCTGGAGTCCAAACAAAGACATGCAACATTTTTCCAGATGACCACAATTAAAATAAAAACACTCCAAAGGCACGTATCTGCTCATACGTAACAAATATTATAGAAGCTAAAAGACAATTTGGAGTTGTAGGGTTCAAAATAATTGTGTTCCTGTCCACTCTTAAGACTTTGTAGGCCCAATAACCCATGAAATAAAATTCTGATGTTGAAATTAAGGACAGCATTGTTTTGCAATTAGAACACCAGATGCATTTGCAGGTATATTAATTTTCCTTCGCCCCATTTGGACAGCCTCAGGGGGAGCTTTTAGCATGCGTGGCCATATGCAGCAATCACATTATTAAGAAAACAGGGCAGCGCTGAACAAAACCCTAAGAAGTTTTTCTGGTTAAAAATCCGCTTAAATGAAATTACCACGTAATTCCTGCAGAAAGGCTTGGAATAAAGCAGCTTACCATCTGACAGCGTTCGCACAACAACATCTTGGGTAGAGACGCCAGGGCCGTGTTTATTGTAAGCCACCACTCGGAAACTATACTCAGTGTACTTCTTTAATCCAGTAATGGTGTAGGAGAGTCCTGCTACATCAACATCCTGTCCAGAAGCAAACATGCATACGAGTCAAGGTCAGAATCAGGTCTGCAATTGTCATAAACGTCTCAGGCTCAGAACAGTAATACTCAAAGTCAGAAGCCGGGAGGACAGCGCTCTGCAGAACAGCAGATGTAACCCACAGCCACGTGCAGCCAGGGCTTGCATAGATGCCAGCAGGGTGCTTGCAAGAGGAAGTTCTACATATTTGATTTAAATCACAACATGGGCACAGGTTCTACAGATGACACGGGATGTGGTGAATTTGCCTACTAGTAGAAATGACTGCTGCATTTTTAACAGTGGGAAGAAAAGGAGAGAGTTTTATCTGAAGAATGCACATTTTTACTTAAAATCTGATTGAGAAAGTTATTTTAAATGCTAAGAAACTAAGGGGGGGGGGGGGGGCTATTTGAAGCTGGAAACACATTTACAAGTCTATCATGTGAGAAATTAAATGACTGGGTTTAGCTCTCCCAAAGCTGTGATTATTTCTTAGGCAGCTCCTTGCACCAAGCATGCTGGATTCTCCCAGCAGAATCCTAAGAAAGTGTAATTAATTAGACACTCACCAGTATCAAAACACCAATCACTGGATCAATGAATTCAAGAAGCGAGAATAGTTTAGATTCAGGAACAGACTAAAATCAGCAGTTATCCTACTTTACTAAAATAAAAGCAGCCAGCCTATAAAAATGATGCTGCAGGTATTATTTGACTCTTCAGAGCTTATTCCTTGCGATGTGATGGACATCCCCAAATGCCACTTGATGCTGAGTATGTAAGTAAGCCATCACCAAAAAGCTGCTTCAATTTTTATGCAAATACTGCAGAAAACATTCATGCTGGATGACAAAGCAGTTATTTAACAGACTGGATGTTTAATTTTAAATGTTTCTGCATTCTGGGCTAAAGGCTTCAGCTTGTCAGAAAAATAAGCACTTGGCAAGGTGCTTCTAGAAACGTAAGGTAAAAGCACAATAAAGGAAAGAATGCTGGCACTGTACATCACGCAGAAGAGCCCCACTCCATACCTGCTCGCTGTCCTGCCCCTTCTCCATGTAGTAGAGCTTGTAGTTCTGGATTTCCCCATTGCCAGACAGCGGCGTTTCCCACGTGACGGTGACAGAGGTGGGGGAGCCGGCGTATGCTCGGATATTGGGTGCTGGACCAGGCAGCTGAACTGCAATGGAAGCAGGAAACTCTGCTCATCAGCAAGTCCAGCCATTGCATTTCAGCAGCTAAATATTTCAGCATCAACTTTTACAAGTAATGACAACTGAAAGCGTTCTTCTATAACAAAATTTAGAGAAGTTAACAAGGCATGACTTACGGGTGAGCATAAAGCACACCAACAAGGCAGCCCACAATGTTATTTTAACAATCAGGTCTGCAAGAGTATCACCTTATTCTGGGAAAGGCCGTGAATGGAAAAAAGTCAATTCCAAAGCAGAGAGGACTTGGAATATTTGCAGCTTACCCTCGGGCTGCGTGGCCACCTTCAGTGGTGCTGAGCTCTCTCCATGGCCATGCTTGTTCTGAGCCACAACTCTGAAGACATAAACCGTTTCTGGCATCAGGTTTTGGATCATCACTTGTGTCTCTCCAGGACGACTGGTGTTTTCAACACGTTCCCTTTGGGAAACAACAAGATGGGGCACGGAAGCAGCCATTGGTTAGTGAGAGGGTTTTTGAGCAGATACAGAAAGGAATCGGGTGCTACTGGGAACAAAGCTGACACGTATCCTGTCTGAATGCATCTGATGCATTAATGACATTATTTACACCACGCTGACTACACAAAACTGGTAATATGCCAAAATTGCTGGTGACAAACAGCTTCCAGTTTTGTAACTTGTCTTTAGAGAAAATACTCACTGAAGTAAAAGAGTAATTTATGCTCAGCATCACCAAATTCGAAGCAGTTTCATTGTTATTCTCCTAACAGCGTGCCATTACTCATCATGACAGTCTATCCTACTGTTCTGAAGCCACAAGAAAAAATATTTAAGAATCGTACACAGACTGGTGAGATTTAAGGCATTTCTGTTAACATTGTGGGGTTGCTTTTTGTATATTTTCTCAAGAGGCTGTTTTACGATTTTCTTCTCCCTCCAAACTTTACTTAGTTCCTCCCTAATATTTAGATTCTTTAAAAACATCCCAAGGCCCCGACTCGCATCCAGCCCCACACACAGCTGGGGCACTGCTGCTGTTACCACCCAAGTCGTGGAGTCAACACAAGGCAACTCCTGCCCATGGCCCCAGCATGAGTGGGGATCACTGAGAGCAACTTCAGGAAACCCCATCGCTCCGTACCAAGCCCAGGCCTGAGGTGAAGACTAAAAGATTAATTATCAACTAACTACAACCTTTATTTCCACCACCTTGCTGCTGTCACGTGAACCTTCCCACAGCTACTGCTGGGTAGGGCTGTGTGTGGATTGTTCTGGCTGGGAACGAAGCTATCTACTCCTGCAAAATGGAAATAACAGCAGTATTGGGGGGGAAAAAAACCCCAAAACTGAGAACTTCACCACAGGGAAATAAAAGAAAAACGTGAATGGTTTGAATACAAACATTCCCCTTTTGTCTGACAGACTTCAGTTAGCTCTACAGCAGAGGGCAGACGATTCTCGTCCCAACGATTAACTGCTATTAAATCATTTTTAATGCAGAAGTCTGGGCAAAATTATTCCACAGTTTCCCCTTTCCTACCTTCCAGCCATTATGGTTTAGATTACAGCACGGAAATACAATGCCCAATTCCTCATTCTTAATTTATTTCTTTTAAAATCAACTACTAAGGTTGATTTAACACAACTGGGTTTAAAACACTTGGAAAACACTGCTCATTTCTGCACTATTATACTGCTTATTGTACAGAGGGAAACAATATTCCAACTGTAACTAAAAAGCTGTTCAAACACATTTTCTAGAATATTCTTCTTCATGAAAGTTGAGCTAAAATGGCATTGTATAAACAGCTTAATTTATGTCAGATTTACTTAATTGTCAGCTTTGAATGAGCAGCATCCCTACGTTAGAATTAAAACGGTCTGCAACCCTGTTAACATTATAGGGTATTTTTGCATAAAAGAAGTTGGTAGAGAAGCTAAAGAAATATAATTCCCACTACAAAATGAAGGGGAGGCAGGGAAAAAAGATAAATATTTTCCCTCGCTAACTTTTCCAGTTATAGCTGGAGCAAAATGTTTGCTTCAAAATGCGTTTTCAAATGGTTAGTTTCCTTTAAGACGTGCCTTAGATATAATGAAGGTATTTGAAAACCCAGAATAAGTGCTAACTGATTCACAGCTGTGGAACAGCATTCATCTCCCATTGACATGCAAAATACATTGCATTTTCTGCCTCGAGTGTAAATGCACTCACTGATTTTATCAGAAAAATGTCAGCAATCCAAGGTTATTATTTAAAATTACAAAAAAAAAACCCACCCAAATTATTTTTAATGGAAACACAACATTTATCAAAAAATAAATAGACATGCCAAAGTATTGCAATTTTCAGTAATAAGTAGGGACCATGCCTTCCCTCACAACAGTTAAAAATATGGTGAGATTAATCTAATTAAGTGCTTCATGAATCTCTCCTTTATGCCCTTTCCTAGGAAGCCTTGAGCACCTTTTATGAGCTCTGATGCATTTTGGTTGGCAGAACAGGTAACAAAACAGATGGTCTATAGGAATATCTATATTACCAGACAGAATCTTATGACTGTTCTAACTCATGCCAGTTTAATCTCCAATTAAAGAGCTTTGTAAACTAGAATTAAGGTTTACAGTAGCTGTCACGCACTTAGGGGAAAAAAGCTACAGCTCAAATCCAGAAATAAGGGATCATCTGGAAATGTAAAGCCCGAAGTTATGCTTACAGAACTAAAACCTTGGGGAAAGGACAGAGGTGAGCAGCAAGACTGCACACAAGCCAACTCCATTATCTGTAGCTCGCCAGGCCAAACCAGAGTTACCATCTTGTACCTTCTCACTCCTCAACAGACACCAAAAACTGCCCAGACCAGCTGGAATCACTTCAAAAGCAATAAAAGCAAGCGCCAAAATCTAGAAGAACTGGCATTTCTGCTTCAGTTCCTCCTCTTCTAGTGCTGATACTCCTCTGCAGCGCTCAACTTGAAGGGCAAATTTGCTTTGCAAGCAGATGCTGAGTGGAAAATGGAAAATATCTCAGTGCTGTGGGCTGAAGGCAGGATGGCTCCTGAAGGCACTGGTGAAGGAAAGCTGACATGTGGCAAAGGAGGGAGGACCCTAAGGATTACGTGGGGAAAACCACATTCTGCATGGGAATATTCTGCAGCACCCCAAGGAAGTCCAAAATGCAAAGTTAAGGAACGCCTTCTTGAGCTGTCATGCATCTCTCATTTCACTGGGCGGGCAAAAAACAAGAGGGATGTAACTGAGCAGAGGCCGAGGCCTGATCTCTCCAAGAGCCAACAGGTACCCGAGGCTGCTGTGCCTTCCCGTGCCAAGCTGAATCTACAGCCCCTCGGAGATGAATTAGGGATGTCAGAATATCTAACTGAGTTGTTCCACATCCTGTGTACTTCTTAAATGTTTTAAAAGCCCAATGTTTTTACATTGGGAAATCAATCCAATGACCCAGAGTTTGATCACTGCTCAAACTCAAGCGAGGAAGAGATAATGCTTAGGTTACTAAAGGGATCTGGTAATGAAAATGGCACAAGTAGGCACAAACACACGACTTTTAGAAATAGGATACATGCACTACAGCAGAGATGTATGATCATGTATAATTCAAGGGCCACCCAGCAAACCAAACCAAAAAGCAGTATTTTATGATGCTGAGAAAGTACAGAAGGTCATACATCCAGATTTGACATGAAAGCTTTCTGGTTTTGCAATGCCTACTTATGTGGGACATTCTCACCTATTTTTTGAGTCAGTAACAAAGCAATACTTACACAGGGCCCAAAGAACTCAGCAAAACTTACCAGGTAAGAAGAAAACAGAGCATTTGTGAAAAATTAAATCACGTTTCTGCATTTTTCAACTGTTACAATACTTACCTCTGCCTTTAAATTCCAACTAAAAATTCCACATGCTTTTAAAATTATAATCTCTACGCAGCTGGTTTCTGTTGGTTTTGTGCCTATCCTTAAAGCAATATATAAAAATGTAAACCTAGCTGTACATCAAACAGCACTGCCCCCCACACATGCGCACAAAACACTGCTAAGAAGCTAATAATGGAAAATATGTAAAAAATACAGATTTTTAGAATGCTGAGTGCAAAGTATAGGCAATTTACTGGTTGCACAGAGCCCAGTTCAGGGCTGGGAGTGGACATCGCCATCTCAGCTATAGGATATCCTCACTCTTCTATCCTAGGTGCCAAAGTACGGAAGCTGACAGAACCAGCAAGCCAAAAACCTCAGCACAGCTCTGGTCCGTTCTTTGCACTTCAAGAGGGGTTAATACCACTTCAAATGCATTTAACATTTGAATTACTCTGAGCCATAACTTTAAACATGCCCAAAAATGCAATGAAGAGTTATTTCTAACCTTCCAGCTGAAGGAAGCACTCAGCTCAAGTGTGAGCTGTGCTCTTTTCATGTGCAATGTATCACGCTCAATTATTTGCTTAATTCAGCTTAATAACTCCCAAATTCGTGCCCTAATGAACTGACACCAGCAAGCTGTCAGCACCATCAGGTCACATCTAATCTGATGGAGATGAGGCAAATAGCACCCATGCCAGGTGTAGCACAGAAGGAGGCCAAGTAGTACAAGCTTCTCATTCTCAAGCATTATTATTTTTAATTTTGTCATTCTCATTGTCTAAACACAAGTTTCGTGTCCTAATTTCACAGCACTTTTGTGCCAGTGTGTGAAATGTGTGATATTAGCACAGCACAAAACTTACGTGAAGCAGCTAGAAAGTAATGAATACGTGCCAATGAATGGCTTCCTGAGCCTGCTTTGAACCTTGACCCAGAAAGGCACTTGAGCAAACAAAGCTTTCACTGCAGTCAGTGAAACCACCTGCTTACATATAAGCACCAGCTTAGGCACTTTGCTGTGCAAACTTTCAGCGGGGCACCTTACCTGAACCCAGAGGGCTGTTTTCCTACTTCTGGCAACTGCAGTTCCTGCAGCCTGTCCTGTAATTTCCTGGTTTACTCACCACAAACCATGGAAAACCTTTGTTCTGCACACTGCTTCTGACCCAACTGGGATATATTGTAGATTTCTGTAGCCTTGCATGGAGTAGCAAGCCACGCACTTTGTCTTCTCCAAAAGCAACACCCAGTGCAGGGAGAGGCAGGAAGCCGACTCCAGCACATTACTTTCTTAACAGTCCAGTGGGGAGAGCAGTCAAAACCAGAAATGTGAAGGAAGAAAGGCAGGCAGGTCGGCCACTGCCACTTTTCATGTCCTCAGTAGGATTGAATATTACCAAAATCAGCAAGTAGCAGAAAACCACCATTTGTGAGGCACTGAAAATGTTACTAATTGCCTCAGTCCTGAGCCTCGACAAGAAGACTATCCACAGAATTAAAACAAGTATTTGAGAAAAAAAAATTCTCCGAATGGGAGCACATTTTGTATTCTCTCCACATCACTTTGCTATCTTTGAGCCTCACCCTGTAGTCAGTAAGCAGATAATTTTCTTTTGACTAATAAATCTGATAATCAAGCTAATTTGAAATTAATTAAGCACCACTTAAAATGATTGTTAGCTCCAACTTCTTCAGTCTTATCACAATTTGAAGCTATTCTGAGCCCATCAAGGTCTGATCCCATCAGTAAGAGAAAGGGCAGACTGGCCTAAACCTTTTACAGGGATTCCTGGATGGGAATCATCTAACTGACAGCCACTTGACTCCACAATCAGGCTATGTTTGAAGGTTTTAAAGCAGAAGCTGGCAGTGTCAGTGATGCTAAAGAGGTGCTGCAGTCTACTCTTGCTCTTAGCTTCACAGCCTGCTGAAAGCAGGTAGCAACTGCTGGCGGCCAACTGCAAATAGGCACATAGGTGACTTGTAAGAGCATGTCTTTACCTGTTGATACCTTCCTTGGTGTAGAAGATTGAATAGGTGAGGTTGTCTCCCTGCGGGTCTGACACCGGTGTCCGCCACGTCAGCCTGATGAAGCGAGTGGAGACGAGGGTGGCCACGACGTCCCGAGGGGCTGTAGGCAGTGGTCCTGTTGTAGCTGGTGCTAGATGGTCATTAGTGGCACTGGTCAGTGAAGTGGGAGGTAATGTTGGGATGGCAACATCTTGTCATGTGCAAACATTGGGGAATATGAAGGGCAAACATCACCACGGTTTAAAAAAAAAAAAAAAGAAAAAGAAAACAGGGAAAAAAAAAACAAAAGAAATAAACAAAACCACGATGGGAAACAAAACAAAATGAACACACACAAAAAAGGCCATTAAACTGAAGGCTGACATGCAGGCAAAGGTAACTACTGGAAACTAATGGGAAGTATTAAAGGACACGTCACTGTCGAGCAGGCAGACCAAATCTCCATCGTAATGGAAGTGGCAAGGGAGAGGGAAGGGTGAAGGCTGAGGATAAAATATGGCCTCACACAATATTTTCATGCCTTTGTAAACCAGATGTAATACCAAGCATTTTCAAACAGAAAGCCAACCAGTGTCATTTATTCAAGAACACATCCAGACCCCATTTTCTACTTTATTTCATTAACACACAGAATTAATTTCTACTGTTTCAGCAACAAAAAAGGCAGATGGAACACACCAAACCCCTTGGAGGGGTACAAACTCCAGGCTGTGCAATTAAAGGTTGGAGTCAGCTCACATAACTGCATCTCACTGCCTGGGTCCCACCTCTGCACAGGGCATGGTGACAGCCCTGGCACTGCAGTGGACATAGAGCCATGTTCCCAAACCTCCCCCAGGACCACGGCTGCCTTCCATCACAGCTCTCACATTTAGCACGGCCTTTTAGAAAGATGCTAAGAGGCACAAACAACTCGGTTCACATTATGTGGAGGCTTTATGAACTTTTTTGTGCTAAGTCATGCATGTTTTCCTACGTTACTGCTTTAAGGCTAGCCTAAATCTCCAGGATTATTGCATTAAAAGGTTGACAAGTTAAGAGCAAAAGTTGTAACGTACAAATAGCTGTTCTCCAAATCCTATTAAAGCAATCCATCCGGTAAATCTAACAGTAATATTCTGAGCAGCTGGACCCCAATTACCACAGGGTATTACAGGAAACACAAATGGTAACAGAAATCTAAAGTTCACGATACCTTGAATTTTCCTGGATTCTTAATTATTTACCAAGCTTAAGCCACTCACTGACATTTTCCACACCACAGTCTCTGCTGCCAAATACATTTATTCACTTGCTAATGATGGAAACTAAAATGGCTCTGATCTTGCCAACAGAGGAGTTCAGAATGAGCACAGCTTTTGGGGAGAGAGCTGCAGCATCTCCACCTGAAGAGCCACCATAATGCATGGACGTGTGTCGTAAGCAAGGAGACACAGAAATGAACTACAAGTAACACACCACGTGAGGTCTTGAATTCACAGAACTCATTTTTGCATTTCTATTCCACCACTGACAACGGTGGAAGAATAAAACAGCTGCTTTTATCACAATGTTATGCCTTTCTTCTTGCTTTGATACCGAACTCAGAACTTTTCTCTTCAGTACCTGCATCTTTCGAGGACTCCACAAGGCTCCCAGAGCCAGGAACATGCATATCTTGAATTGAAAGCACACCTCACAGGTAGGTAAGTGCACAAGGATATCTCGTTAAGCTCCCTCCAACACCAGAACAGCAACGGACCACAAATTACCATTCTCCAACGCCCTACTTCCAACCAATGGATGACACTCTTACTTCATGTTCATTGCTAAATCTAAACTACTTTTTGTCCCCATCATAAGATTTCCTACAGGAGTGCACCTTTATTAACTACTTGCATTGGCAGTGTTATTTAAAACCATGAAACAGTTTGAAGGAAGCTGCTATAAATACATATCAGTGTTGTACAACTGCATCAGACAAATGCAGCATCCTCTCAGACGTTCCCTGAACTCTGATTTACGCTTCCCACAGTTAGCAAAACTATTTAGCATGTGAAACACCTCCCTTTTAAAACACAGAAAGTAAAGATAATTCAGAAACATCACAAAGAAATATCACAAGAGGCACTTGCTATAGCAAGGAAGTTTTTATAGCCACTGTTTCAGTTGTTGCTTTAACTCTCTGAAGACTGGCAGAAATTAATTTCTACTGTATTACCTTATAGAACTGTAAAGAGCTGCATTAGATGAGCCACTCCTCAGAACAGCAGCTTTGCTCGTGGAGCTGGGATACCTCTTCACACTCAGAATGTGTCAAACCACATACCTTTCATTACCTTACATTAGCACTTTGGTTTCCCCCACACATCTTGGTCCTAACAGGAGGATCTGCTTCAAATCACATGCTCCTGACCCAAAGGATGCATCCTACCTATCTCTGTAGGTAATGGTGATGTCTCTACCATCACTGTAGTTGGTTAAAACACAGCACAAATATCTTTAAAATAATTACATTGAGACAAAAAGCTGAAGGTGGTTGGATGGATGTCCCATCTCTGGATGCATTCAAGGCCAGGCTGGATGTGGCTCTGGGCAGCCTGGTCTGGTGGTTGGTGACCCTGCACAAGCAGGGAGGTTGAAACCAGATGATCACTGTGGTTCTTCTCAGCCCAGGCCATTCTATGATCTATGATCTAAGTTCTAAGACACACCTCCCATACTTCCGCACTGGCCTGCCTACTTAATGAAAAGATCCATAAGGGACCCGCGTGCCTGGAGGCCCTGCAGGCATCAAACCAAGGAGCCTGGCAGAGCTGCCAGCAATTCCAGGTTCAGAGAACCTTGGTTTTCTCCTCATGCAAGATTCCAGCCTAGGAACACTTCTCCTGACAGCATTAGGGTAGATGGGTCATGCACAACAAGAGATTGGTGCCATCTGAAAAACAAACCGTGAAGCAAAGGAAAGCACAAAGGATGTGTAACTCCTACGAGCGAGCTAAGCTGTGAAAAGACAATTCAATTCACCTCTGGAAAGCCACAATAAACAGCACTTGGGAGCAGTGCAGCACTGCTGGCAGCCTTGGGATGCACTCAGAGGAATGGGTTCCTTCCTTTCCTTCTCTCCCCATTCTTCCTCAAAGCACCCTGAGCACCACTGCAAACTGATTTGTATACAGCCATGTGAGCAGACTGCTCAGCAGTGCAGAGCTGTGTTAATGAGTAATTACACTGAAATTAGCTTTAATGCCAATAAGGGAGCAGCTTTATTACTTCAAGCTTTTAAGCACGGTGTAACAAGTCACATGCAAACAAGTCTTCTCTTTCTAATATTCCACCAATTTTAAAAAGCAGCCCCATACTAGAAGACTCTTTCCAGGGCTATGCTTGCACAGTTACACATTAATCTTTTTTTTAAATATAAAATATGCATATTCAGCAAGTGATACACTAAAAACAGGGAAAACAAATGAAAAATGCTGCATGCCAGACATACGTATACAACAGATTCATCTCTTCAACCACTGCTGGTAATTCAATTCTTCTGGGCTCGTGTTTCTCTAAGGGCTCAGCACCAAACCTTTGCTCGATTCAGCATCCCACAGAGAAGCAGCACATTGCCTTCAGCATTTGAACAAAATCCTTCGGCAAAACGGCTGACACAAAATGAAGTGCTGTCCTTAAGCCCTGGCTGCAGAGCAGCTGGGCCATGATGGAGGCCTGAGCTTGAAGAACTGCACGTTCTACAAGGAGACACTGAAAGTGCCACAGTGCAACTTCAATCAGTAGATAAGGGAAGCTGGTTGATTCATCTGTCTGCATCTAACAAAATTAAAAGCTAACGAGAAGTTAAAGCAAAATATTTCAGTCAATTTTCCACTTGGTAATGTATTTTCTAAGGTTTGCACAGTAACCTGGGTAACAAAACTATGTCCAAACTCCTAAACAAATACAATGCAAACAAATACTGAAACACAAGAAGAGGCAGCAGAGAAATGAGCACTTTTTGAATTTTCTGTTTAGGAGAAATGCGGATTTTCCTATCTGGCCACTGTGGTCCTTTGCTGCCTGCAGCGCCCTGGGTCCTAAGGGACACCATCAGGTAGCATTTGTGCATCAGTCCCACGCACCTCTGTGGCAGCAGCTCTTCCTCGTGCAGTGTAAATTAGCACAGCAGTGAGAGAACAAAGAGCTCCAGCACGTGCCTGCAGTGCTGTTCAGTCATACCCACTTCAGGATACTGATGTGATCTTTTAAAAACAACTGTCAAACATACCACACCTGAAAGGCAGTAATTGAAATGCTTTATTTGTTAGATAATTATCAGGAATATTTTCCATGTTGTCCAGCCCCTCCGGTTTAGATTTCCCTTTTCCTCCTTGTTCCCCCCAGTGGGACATTATTGGCACATTGGTGGCTTCCTGGAGCTCTGGGCAATAACATCCAATTATAACACTGGACACACAGCACAAAGAGCCAGCAGTGGTATCTGCCTTCAGCTTTGCTGCTGCCACCTGAACGGCCCCATCCTCAGCTACCTTGTGCATAACAAGATGGCAATCCTACAACCTGAAGACTGTACAGATATTTATGAAATCAAGGTGCACAAAACTTGAAGATCAGGTGGTGGCCACCTTAGGCTACTCTTGGCCATAGCAGAGTGCTTACAAAGCCACAGCTTCCATGGCTGCCAAACGAGAGCAGCAGGCATCTTCCTCTCGGTGAGGAGCAAGGACAGCTGGGAATTTCCTAAGCATCCTCCCAGTGCAGAAGGAAGCCTTCCTGAAACCTTCCTGTAGCCTCACCCTCAGAGGACACAGAGCACGAGGCAAGGGGAGAGCAGAACAGCCCTGGCCAGCAGCAAATTCAGGGCACTGAAGAGCAGTGAATGTAACAGCACTGCAGAAGGAGAGAAAACCCTCTTTATAAGGACTTCAGAGTAGCTTTATAGCTTTTGAGTGTAAATAAGGCCTTGGCTTCAGTAACAGAGACTTGATGCTGCAACTAAAAATAGCAAATTACTATTTTGCCAGAAAATCTGCAAGAAAAACATGACCTCAGTCACTCAGATCTCTAAATGCCCTGGAAAGTCTAACTGTAAGAAGGAGATACTCAGAAGTACCAGTATGTTCAAACATTGATTTGCTGTACTCTAATTAAACTGTTTACTAAGTAAACTATATTTTGTTCATACACTGCTATTTAGCTGATTCCAGAAGGGCAATCCACACTTCCACAGGTTTTTATTGGCTTAATCTAGTGCTCTGTTTCCCTCAGTCAGAGCTCAGTATATGATATCACAGCTAGTGCCTGGCAGCAGAAGGATTTACTTTGATTAGGATTAAGAAGCTGTGATACCTCAAAAAGTCACATTGAAAAAAAAAAACAGATTTTTAAAAATTATTTTCAGATCATTTGCCTTCATGGTATTCAAGAAATACAACAGCAGCACACTGCAAAGCAGCAAGTATGGAATAATAAAATGAGAGAGCCCCAGGACTGCTGCTGTCCCTTAAAACTTTGCCTTCTGCCATCCCAGGGTTTTCACCTGCACCAAAGCGCTGCTCCTCTCCAATCAGTTTCCTTGCACATGTAAGACAGAAGGGACATCATCTCATTGTTCCTAACAGTCCCCTGCTTACCATAAGCAAAGAAAACATGTATTAACTGGTGCAAATAAGTTCTTACAGGACAAACGGTTGAAGCTGGTACTTCGTCTCAATGGATCAGCTACAATGACTTAATTACTTCCTTTCCTTGGAAAAACTAATTAAAAGAAACACATCAGGCTCCTGTTCTTTTACTAAGAGGTGCTTTCATGGAAACCGAAAAGAATCAGAAATGACTGAGGGTGAATTAAAATAATTTCTGCTGTATCCAGTGAACACATTCTGAACCCCCAGGGTGTCACAATGACAGTCACCAGCAGCTCCATTTAACTGCTGTGAGACAAAGACTTGTGTCTGCATGGCACAGCCATGGAAAGACAGCAGAACTTAATTGCTCAGAGCAAATTCAAGGTTATGCCAACAGTTGTATGCAAAACTGTGGGTCGTGAAGAAACCTTATGTGTGATTTTACTATACAGGGGAATTTGCCAAAAAAGAAAAAAAACGTATTAGAACAATTTGGGCAACACTTACAAGAAAGCTCAACTGTGGCCAGCTGGACAGAAAGCCCACTGACTTTGAGACTGCACAACTCATTTGGAAATGCATAGCACAACTGAGCCTATAAGGGCTGCCACATGTCTGCAGGACTATGTACCAGTGGTGTACCAGGGACAACAGACCCCAGAAATAAAATGTATGGAGCTTTTATGTTTCATATTGCTGGGTTTTATACATTACTTGCTGTGATTAACTGAAAACCCCTCACTATTGCTCACCGTTGGATGTGTAAGGCATTTGGTAACAAAAAGATGGGAAAAAAGTTGAATCTTTGTGTTGTTTTTTGTTTTCCAGTAACGTTTTTCTTCATGACACACTCAGATGGCAGCATTACCCTTGTGTCTTGTTTCACCACTCCATCTGGCCAAGGAAAGGTCCAAATTGCCAACAGCTCTCCACCCTGGGCATCTCTTCTGTGCACTTATGCATTGGTCTCATTCAACAACACTCAAATTCTGTAGCACTGCCAGGAGTACTGCAACGTTTTCTGCTGCCTTATGATCCTGAATCAGATGCCTACTTCTTCCTGCAAGCAGCCCCCTAGGGACGAGCCAGACCAAGGCCCATGGCACAGAGAGCACAGCAAGGAGGGCCCTCACTTCCACACATCATCCTAAAGAGAGAAGAGGGCTGCATCGAGGATCCAGCACAGCCCTCTCAGTCTACTTTGTGTCCAGCAGCCATCAAAAGAAAGAAACAAACAAGGAAACGTCACCTCCCACTCTCCCCCAAATACCAAGCACTCGTTTTCTTTACAAAATGCAATGGAAATATCTACTTGTTTCTCTATTCTGGCATTTTCTACCCAAAGCAGACATTTTTTTATTTAGTTTGTTGTAGTTGCCTTAGATTAATTTACATTTCCACTGGGAATGAGCACTATTATTTATTCTTCACTCAATACATCCTACTCGCAAAAAGCTCACCAAGAAGACATACAAGCAAATTCCTATCTAACAGAAAGCAACTATAATTTCTGTGTTCATTTGGTCCTATCTCCTAATGTAAAATGGACACTCAATAAATTGCGGATGCATAAACAAACCGACAAACGCATTTTCTGACAATGAGCCTGTTTTTCAAAGGAAGTCATAAAATCCATGACGATGCAGTGCACTCCTCCCTTTTTCATCTCATGATGAAGTGCCGCGGTGCAGAGGAAACAACCTGATGTTTTCCTGTCTCACAACGCAGCCATTAGCGAGGTGGGACGGCCTGGTGACGCACTGAAAACAGCAGAGGAAGGCAGAACCCATCAGACAGCAGTGGGCCAGGGGAGGAGGTAAAGACAAAAAGTCTCCATTTGGATCACGAGACTCACACTAGGAAAGAAAGAGGGAAAGAAGCCAACCAGATCTCAATCTATCCCCAAGGAGTTTAAAACTAACTACCTTTAAACAGATTTTATTACTGGAAAGGAATTCAAACCATAACTACATATTGCAAAATGACAGACCACAGAGTCAAAAATCCTAAACACAACACACATGTAGGACCCAAGGCAGTACAAACACACCTGAACGCACCCAGTGACCCTGCTCAGGTTAATGCAAATACTCATCAGCTGAGCTTCTATGCAGAATTAAAGTCTCTATAGAACAGCGGAGTCTGCAACAACAAGCCATAATTTCTTAACATCTCCTAACAGAATATCAATTATTTTACTCCAACAGCAAACGTGCTACATTCGAGTGAAGCTCCTTCTGGAATAGCAACAAATAAAACCACCATATATATTTTGGAAAGCGTTCATTCACACATCACGTGGAGCCTTCTGCCTGTGTCAGGAGTGAGGCAAGGTTGCTCCCTTGGCCAGAAGTTTAGCTGGGGCTCTGCCAATTGCTCCTTCTATTGCAATGAGAGAAACACTCCACCACGCCTTCCCTGCCATGCTCATCTCTTTATTGGTTGTGTTCTCCAGTTTTCTCTCACTGTTTGCACACTCAGGGTTGCTGTTGATGCGGTGAACACTACAAATAGTCAAATGTAACTATTCTGACAAAGCAGAGCAGTACCAAAATATGAAAATCACAATCCCACTATATTACCTGCCTATGTGAGGATGCTTTTTCCATTAAGAGGTTCATCACTCACTTCCTCTCATTTCTCGCTAGCAGCCCAAATTAAAAGACAGCCATCCATCCTGAAGTTGCAGTCACTAATCCTCCAGGTTGAATTCTTGCTCCTGCCCTACTTCCTTTGGGCAACTTTGTTTTAAAATCAAGCATTACCAGAGCATTTTATTCAAATGACCACAACATTGCTCCAAGTTACCTCAGGATATAATGCTCATCTCCCTACCTAGGATACAAGTGGGTACTCGCCTCCCACTGACACGTGTTGATCCAGAGGTGGCAATGGTGCACACAGGTTTACCCGAAGGCCAGCCTACATGGCATGCTCTGAAGCTTGGATGTGAAATGCCATTTCCCTCAGCTGTGGGCCTGCTGATGCTCCAAGGAGCTCTGCAGCAACAACTCCGGCAAGCTGAAGTTTCAACAGATGAGACTGAACTCCCACGTCAAACTTGTAATTGTTTCTGTTAGTTTCTTCCTCAAAGACCCACATATTTAACTACTTGTTTGTTCTGCTAACAACTGCATGTACCTACAGCTTGCTTATCACAGGTTATATCAGATATGCTGTTTTTACAGCAACTAGATGAGGTATCAGGATGTTTGAGAATTCAGCATACTGACTTGAATCCAAAGGTGAAGCATCTACCACTGAAATACAGGAGCACCTATTCGCTCTGTGACTTATGACTAAGAAAAGTGAGCCCAGGTATGACTTGCCTCCTTCTCATTATTTTCCTTTAGCATCTTCTGTAATAATGTGACAACAGGAAAGCCATGCAGAATCCATCTGTCTTTTCTTGAAGACTGTCCTCCTACAGTTATCAGGCTCCCTTCTTTGGTGGGGTAGGAGAAGGGAAAGGAAGGGAAACAATCACTGCAGTGAAACGCTCCATCAGGATATTTCTAATGCAGTGAGAACACTGACAATTGGTAGTTAGTTTCAATACAGAAAGTAGGCAAATTTCAATGCATATTATTAAAAAATGAAAGCCATCTTTAATTGTTAGGTTTATTTCATTCCCATATGGTATGAAAAACTAAGACTCTTTGGGATATATCGTCAACACAGCTGGGAAAATATGAGAGATCAGAAGCAAGTCTTCTCCTAGGTTCAGCTATTCACGAATCCTATTACACGTGCAACCAAACTGAAAGCCAATCCTTTTTTCTTTTTCTCCAAATGACATTCAGCTGTTTCTGATATTACCGTATAATTTAGCAACTCTGAAATATTAGCAACCAATTAAGATCATATCCATACATTTGCTCCCTCCCTCTGGTGAGAGACACAATCCGATATTTTCCTGTACAACATGAAACTAGGATCACTTACAAATTAAGGCTACTTCTGTCAATCTTCACAGCCCTGTTTGTGAATAATAATGGAACTGCCCTCAGAGGTCATAACAAATATCAAGCTAGAGCTCATTCTTCCTATTATCCCGTTCACCTTAAAAGAAATCATCAAAAAATCCTAAAAAATCCATTTTCAACACAGAGAAAGCATCCTCCATCTCCAGTTGATGTTTTTCACCCCGGTAACTTCTGCTTTCACCAATGCCTACAGCCCATCCACTGGCAGGGAAACAGCCACCACCACTCCACACCTGGAGATGAGGCACATCGAATGCACTCTCCCTTGCTGAACATCAATTCAGAGCGGCACACGGTTCTGGTTTCAGGCAATATGGATTGCTGACAGTATGTTAGCTGGTAAGGCAGAAGACAAGCTGATAAAAACAACAGTTGTATACAATGAAGGCGGATAAACAGGAAAGGAAATCGGTGGATGTGGTAAGTGATATTACAGGAAGAGTATTTGTGTCTATTCGACATTCAGGCATCAAAAAAACCAAACCTTTAGCTATTGAACTGAGAAGCTCAGTATGTTCCAGCTAACCTGGAAGAGGTGATTTAAGGCAGGAGATCAAATCCTCTCGTCCTCTTCCACTGTTGTCCAAGCTCAACTACTGCCTGACCAGCAACGCTCAGGTGTTGTACAGCACCTTTCTATTTCTCTCTCCTTATTCTGGGATATAATAAATACAGGATAGGTAAAGGGTAAGAAGCATCTATCAATATCTGTTGAGTGTTCCTCAAAATACAGCAGAGCTTTTTGCTATTACAAGCTCTGTTCTGCCTGCACCTAATATTTCCTGTCAATTGCCCCTCTTTGCAATATAATTTACACAGAATTTCTTTGAACACAAGTACCTTTTAACCATTACCTTTACTCATCATAAAACTAAAGAGTTGATACATCACCCAACTGCAATCACCACAGCCTGTATTTCATGGAGTTACAGAACACTCTGAGTTGGAAGGGTGAGCCCACAAGGCTCACTGAGTTCAACTCCTCTGCTTGTGCTGAGCACACTCAAAAGTCACGGAGCAGCCCAGCTGATCTGCATCTCCTCATGAGCTTTAGAATTTCTTTGCCAAGTCAACTGTAAATACGGTCATAAAATAAGAAATGAAAACGAATAAGCACAATCAAAGCATCCTATAAACTCTGCAATGCCTTCCTGCTTTCACCATGCACCGACAAATATTAATCTATTACTAATTTAAGCTAAATTAGGGCAATTCATTTCCAGTACATGCCAGCTTTAAACATGAATAGTCACTGAATGCGAGAACTATTTTGGTCTCTATTTTAAATTAAAATGTGAGAAGTTTGGGGTGTGCACCAATGAGTTGGCCTTCCCAAAAGAACCACACCTAAGTGGGGACTTTGAAAAGGATCATTTCTTAAACAGGGATGGAAGCAAGAAAGGAATCTAACTGAATTAAAACTTCTTTCCGCAACGCTGGACATACATGCAGCCATGAGAAACAATAATGGTGATTTTCATGGAGGAAGACTAGCTGAGCAGTGTAAATTAAAATCAAAATTAACATGAAGAAAAGGCTTCCAGCATTAAAGAGGAGAACATACTGCTATGTTTACAGAAAAATAGCAGTAAAGTGTACACAGCCAGTAGCAAAATATTCCCATGCTTTGGCTTTGGTTTTACAAAACACCGTCTGAAGTCAGTTTGAGCTTTCAGATGCTGTTTACGTTCCTCAAGCAAAATTTCAAAATGAGCCTTACAAGCTGTTCAGCTATCATTCAGACAGAGCCATTTTGATATTTTCAGACAGGGACTGAGACAGCAAGTTTGGAAATCACTCCCCTACTTTTAACATGAGCGCTGTCATCGCTTTTAAGAACTTCATTATGCACGCAGTAGTGGGGTCAGATCTGCTGCATTCATTGCAGTTGGGGTTTTCATCTACAGGACCCTGGGGTTTTTTTCCATTTAAAAAAAACGATGATTTATGCATGCACATGTTTTTATATATGTAGATATGTGTGCATACAGAAGAACAGAGCTCACGTGCAGTGCTGTATGAGGAAATGCCTTGGATTTTATAACACAATAACTGCCCTAGAGCAGCCCAATTATGCTAAATGGCATATATCACAGAAAAGCTATCTAGCTCAAATATCATAACCCTGTAACACTCTGTCCTGCCTTCTACATCTGAAAAACAATTTTTGACAAAGTGTGACAAACTCTGTTTGAATGGGGTGCTCTCATTAAACAGCCTTAAGGTCTGTTGAGTGAAAACCCACACAGCTACGTGTTGATACGGGACAGGCAAACGTGGGATCTCTCCAGGGGCCAGGCAATCCCCCTGCTGGCCCTGTCCCTAGGGATCTCCACCTCCGTGGAGTTTCTCTCCTCCTGCTTTTTGCAATCTCTCCCCATGCAGACCCCAGCGGTCTCCCAAACCCCCTCAGGTTCTGAGCTAGCAGCAGTGGGTGCACGAGGCACGGAGCAGCTGTCAGGGCTCATTACTTTGCTCTCGTCCCCTGAGATCTGCAATCCAATTTTTGAGTATTTTTTCTTCTTTGCAGAAAATCTGAATTCCTGGCTGCCAGGGCTTGCAGCCTTACCGCTGTTTCAATCCACAAATCATTTCTTCTCTGCTAGACTTCTGAATGCCACTCACGGAACCTCAGGGACCCCTTCTGATTTTCCTTGCATTAAGACACATAAAATTGTACCAGACAGAAAGAACACAAAGACACTTTTTTTTATGAGTGAAAAAGTAGAACAAGTTTCAGGAAGAATACCCGACGGAGCCCTTCCCTTTGATTCAGATGGCTTTTTTTCCATCTTGCTCTGACATTTCATCCGCAATAACCTGCGTGTTTTCCAAGTTCCTCCATAGTCTCAGCTCTATAACTACAAGGATTGACAAAATATTTACAGTATCACCTTGAAAACAATACTAAACACTCTTGATTCACAGCACGTGGCTGCATACAAAATACTTTTCAAATTCTCTTTTTAAGATGTGAAAGAGCCTGAGAGGTTGCATTTGTTATCTGTGAAATCACCCCAAAAAGGTCCTGAACACAAGAGCTGCCTTGGGGCTGGAACCAGGCAAAGGGCAGACATCAAATTTATGTTACTGCTTACATATGGAAAATACCCCAAAGTACAACTTTTTCGAGTCAGAGCACAAACAAGCCTGTTGGTGCCAACTTCTGTATTTCTTTCAGCAGAAGCCAACATTTATCAAAAAGAAATGGCATTTACCTCCTGCGACAGAATAATGGAACCCACAGACACGGAAAATGTGGAGTACTTCATATATCTTGATTTACATAAGGCTTTTGACTTTGCCTCTCAGGACACTTCCAAACACAAGCAAATACGTTCCAGATGAGGCTGCTACAAAAGTGGATTCATAACCGGCTGGAAAAAAATCACCCTCAGAACAGTTCTCAATGCTTCAGTGTCAAAACAAGAAGTGATACCGAGTTTGGATGCACACTTCCATATGATTCAACACATATACTTTTAGTTTTATTATTTTTTTTCTTTAACCAGCCCAGATGACAGCTTAGAGAAATACTTGTAATATTTATATGAATGCAAAGCTGGGAGGGCTGCAAGCACACTGAAGGGCATGTTTAGAATTTCAAAGCATGTTGTCAAAGTGGAGAAACAGCCTGAAAACAGCGAAGATTCGTCACTCGACAAGTTAAGCAAAAAGGGATATTATGTCTGTGATAACAGATCACAAGCTGAGATGAGCCCAAAGCACAGAGAGAAAAAAAAAGAAGAAGCAGCAGCAGCAGCAATCATCCTCTGAAGGAGAGCTACAAGCTGGAAGACAGAAGAGCAAGTTGAAGAGTTGAAGCAAGAGAGGTTAAGGTTAGAAATTAAAACATATTCAGACTCTCCTTTCTGTGATAATTTAAAGACTTTGAGAAGCCTGCCCCAGAATTCAGGCTTATTTTCCCCATCCTTAGCATGAGTCAAATGCACAGAGAGCAGTGGTGTCTCCTGGCATGCAGTTCTACATGGCTGTGCTTTCAATCACTGCAGCGGCCAGCCGTAATGAAAATTACTTCCCGTAGTGTTAAATATGGTGCTATGAATCACAAACGTTCCCTCCCAAGCTCAGAACATTTGCCATGAGAAGCACTAACAGACTTACTTCTCTGTGTTCTTCTGTCTTAGCAAGCACACGGAAATCCTGTCTTTCAGCAATAAAACACAGTGCCTTGAGCAATGCACTGACAGCTTTTTATTTTAAGTAGTAGACCTCCTTGATGTATTGCTTCCTCTTTTGGGGAACATTTGTTGCAGAGACTGCAAGCTGCTTTGGCTGCTTCTATGTCACCTGTTTTTCTGTACCTGAATCATTACTTGCACATTCGAAAACTCAGAGAGCCTTAACAAATAACATTCTGAATTGTGCTATTTATATTTCATGGTTGAAGAGTAAGCACACTCCATCTGTATAAAGGACCCTCCTTCACAGAGAAGTTACATCCAGTTTTGACTACCAAGAATGTGAAAATCCGGCCACAGGTAGAACTCTTCTCAACCAGCATTGAGCTGCTGGAGCTGAAATAGTTTGTGAGCACAGAATCTGGGGGCTGGGAGATCTCGAGTCTGGGTCAGCCTGAAGGAACCTCCATCAAAAACACCACTGCAGCATAGAAATGTACTTCTGGCACAGCCCCAGCTGAAATGTGCCGACTCCAGAAAACGCAGGCTGTGTTTCTGATGCTCTCCACCATGCTGCAGGTCAGGAAAGCCCCAACTCCTACCAGGAGTGCTGTAACCTCACCTGCATTGCTATGAGACTTCAGAGAGCTCACGGCCAAAAGCTGGCAGACAAGTACCAGCGCGAAATGAAATTATTCATGCAGCAGTAGTCCTGCACAGAATTCAATTACACAAAGAGAATGCGAATTTTAAGTCAATAAATGATGTCTTCAAAACTCTCTGAGAATTAAGATTCACATAAGGCAATTCAGCAGAGGAATTAATATCACACAGTGCAACCCAAGTGGCGGTACACTTTCATCAGATTTGGTTTCCAGTGTCAAACTGTGCCTCCAATAGCACACATTCAAATTTCTCATAAGGAGATCAGCAGAAAAATACATACTACTAAATAGTCCTAATTTGACTTAAGACTATAAACAAAGATAAACGGGGCTGTTCACACCTCTCAGGCTGACACTTTCTGAATAATAGAATACTACCAGCAAGGAGACATCACAAGAGATGACCCCTGCTTGAACCAGAGACACCCTGGATGAGGTTGTTCAGGATCTCGTTTAGGTATTGCCAACAACAGCTCCAGGAATGGAAGTTTCACAGCTTTCAAGGCTCCTGGCAGCCACTTAGGCAGCCTGTGAGGCCCTCTTTCTACTCCTCCCAGTTGGGTGCACAACCTGCAAACTGCCTGAGGCTGTTCTCTGCCCATCTTCCCACCCCCAACGATGACATAAAACCCTCTCCACCCCAGTATTAAGACCCAAAAATGTCTTCAGACCACTGGCTATGATGCTGAGAGTCTGCTGGGGCAGGCAGCCCACCATGCAGCACTGCCTGCCCCTCCAGGCCAGATTTCCCATTTAGCTGCAGACGTACTATGAGGGATTGTGTATAGGATATATCCACTTCTCTCCTTTCGACTGCATGGTCAACCATTTCACCTGTCAAAACAGTCAGGAGCAATCTGCCCTTGGAAATCCATGCTGGATTTTCCCAGTCATCAGTATCTCCTTCATTTACCCTCAGAGAGATTTGTCCCCAAAGTTTCTTCAAAACAGCTCTACTTCCAGCTGAGGTCTTAGCTCCATCCGTGCACACATCCAGGCAACATTGCTCAGTTTTCTGTGTTAGCTTCCAACTTCTAAGTACTTCCTGTTTTTGTTTCTGCTCAATTTGGAGCTCCTTCTTCATCCCTTGTTGGTCTCCTGGACAGGTAAATCTCCTGGCAGAATGTCTTGCCCTCAAGTCCAAGGCTGTAATTCTGCTACTTGTTTTGCCCGCTTCTCCTACAAGCCTAAATTCAAGCATCTCGTGATGGCTGCCACCAAGTCTGCTCTGAGCTCTGTAACCGCACTTATCCTTTTCTGTCCCAGAAGGGCAGGCTCAACACATCACTGCTGCTCATCTAGTCAGAGACAGATACATTTGCATCAAGAAATCTCCCAACATGCCCCAGAACCCCCCTGCATGTCCTGCCACATCACCAAGCTGCCACTCCAGCATACACCACATGGTGCAGGATAACTTCATGGACCCTAAGGGCTGCAATCATGAGACTTTCTCCAGATGTGTAAAGGCTTCATCTATCACTTTCTCATGATTATGTGGTCAGTATTGACATTCGCTTTTTCAGACGTGTGAAAATGTTGCCCTTCCATGCTCTGATCCTTACACAGAAGCTCCTGACTGGCTCACCATCCTCTCCAAAACAAGACTGTAAGTGTTTATGTCAGTCAGCACACAAGCACAAGTACCGTGCTTGCTTCCTCACCCTCCATCCTGTGAAGCTATCCCGATGCATCCTTGCAATCCCAATGGCCTCACAGCTCTGCATCTCCATGCAGACTCCTCAATTTCTCCTCCATGCTAGTAATATTCATTCACGTGCAGAACATCCTTCCTTGGCTACGGACTGTTTTTGAAGAAAATCTGAAGTTTAAAGAGATGGAAAGTTCCAGTATAAACAACTGTGATGTGGCACACCATGGATACTGGCACCATTCAACTTATTCGCCTCAAGACCTCAGACCTAACTGCCAAAGATGGCACAGAATGGCAGACACCAACTTTCGCAATACAGAAGTACAGATTCACCCAGTGTACTACGCTTACTTTGGAATTTTGAAGACGACGAATTGCATCTCAACTCATGTTTTGAAACCGTTCTCTCAATAACACAGCATATTTGTTTACAGTCAATGATTTTTCTTTATACAGCACTCAATAATCACTCCTTTTTTTTGGTGCCTGAGTACTTGTCAAACGCCCATCACACGGGGGTGACAGGGAACCATCTGCCTCCCTCCCCAGAGGCACCTCCTTTTACTTATTGCCACCTGTTCTTTTTTCAATTCCCAAACGGCAACTCTCAGCAACGCCAGATCCACTGGAAAAGGCCAGGCTACAGGTCCTGCCTGAATTTTTCAGTCTTGTCACCAGCATTTAACCTCCACAACGAAAACCCAAATGTATCCGTTACTGAGGTTCTCACAGCCACCAAGTTCACACAAAATAATGCTGTAAAAAGGACAACAGGAAATAGCCTCGTTATGATTCAGCGAGCATATTAGCATCCATACATTGGAAAACTGATGAGGTCAGATGGTGACCCGCCAGAGAATAATCATTAGTTTCAAAACAGAAATCAGGCAGAAATTCCCTTTCTTTAGGTAGTTCTCTTCTAAACTTATTGGCAGAATTACAGAATTTGAAAATGAAGCAGCCACTCCAGTGGTGGCCCTGGTGTCTATTGCCAGTCAGTTCTGTTCCAATTTTCCATTAATCCCTTCTGCACACACTGCAAGCTTTTCAGAATTCCACGCAAATACAAAACAAACCAACCCAAAAAGAAACCTTGTGCCTGACCAACAATTGTGTGCTGCAAGACTGCATGCACACAGCTCTGGGCCACTACGTTATATGAAGAATCAAAACAGTGTTTCTTCTGAAGCCAGTGTCTAAATACTGAAAGCCTCTTGTTGCAGCAGATAAGCATATTGTGTACTTTATGCCTGCTATATTTAAAAATGATGCAACCACCTAAGACTGAAGACAATATAATGTGATATTCCACTTCCAGACACTCAGCAGCCCTTCCAGCAGTCAACAGCAAAACCCCAGGCAGCTCAAACCAACACGAGTCGATTTCTAAATGAAGGGTTTAGGATGAAACACAGAAAAGACAATTAAGACCTGATCCAATATGCAAAGTGCAAATGGAGAACACTTTCATTGGTTTAATTCTATTTAACCTTTTTCAGACCATCTCCCTCAGAGCCTGAGTGCCTTTTCCAACGGCTCACATTCACCCCCCACAGCAGCCAAACGTCGTCTTCCTCACTGGCAATTATATCATAATCAATGCTGTACTCCATTTATAGATGCCCACAAAGAGTCTCAGCCCATTTCTTCAACATAAAGAATTCATGTGGCCTGGCTGTGAGACAAACTGTAAGGCTTCTACTTTCTAATACAAATTTACTTTGTTAAAGATCAACTTGACAAGGCAACTGAAAGTGCTGTTACCTGCACGTAAATAGTCCAGATGTTTCCCAGTTCCATTTAGGAAGGAGAAAACAGAACAGAAAGGGAAGGGACAGCCTGCTAACTGGGAAGAATAACTTCAGTGAATACATAATCAACGTTTCTTCACTGAAATTACTTTTCAAATCACCAAGGTAGCAAATTCTCATTGTCAAATGTGGAATTTAAGACAAATAGATTTCTGAATTAATGACCGAAGTATTCAGAATCTTTTTTGTTCAACTTAGTGGGTTTTATTTCCATACCAAGCTAGATGTTGTGAAAGAACTGAAGTATATATCCTGCTTTCACTCTCCCTGAGTTATCTTTCCATCTTCACTGTTCATATATTGTGACAAGGTGCTAAAATAAGATCTCAAATATCCATTTTTTCTTTGACTGAGTATATCGTACCACTTTTCATACATCAGGACTGAATAAGACACAGCATATTCATGCCTAATTATATGACTTGTTATGTCACTACTCAATAGCAAAAGAAATAAATGTACTTTCAGTGATGTACCATGTGATCATCTCTACTGCTGGAGAGCAACAACTAATATGCATCAGCGTTAGACTGGGAGTGCATTGTTAAAAACACTGCAGGCCATGTAACAGAATAATTTGACTTCTTGGGTGCATTTTTACACCTAATACGAGACTCCATCAACACTGCATCCATAATCCTTTGGCAGCATGCAAAAGAAAAAGGACAGCATTATAAGGCACAGTCCTTTAATATAACAGGACAGGTTGCCAGAGTAGAACAGGAAGGAGAAACCATTGGGCATAAAACAGGGGGAGGGAAAGGAAGAAGAGTGAGACCACAGGAACTAAAATAACAACAGTAACAATCATTTATAAACCACTACTGGGAACTGGGTGAAAGTAGAAACTTTGGCAGGGCTTCAAAACCCAGGTTCATTAATTATTCAATATTTTTCAAACTCAAAAAATACGGACTAATGCTTCCGCCTGAATGATTTGGAAACCACTCAGGCGATTCATACATATAGCAGAAATAAAATCACTTTTAATAATTTTTCTGGCAACGTGGTGATAGTAGGCCATTGCTGGATCCAGCCACCTAGCACCAGTGGGAGGTCAGAATCCCAGGGCTGTGAGTATTCAAGCTGCTGGATCCAGTTTCGCTCCCCACGTTATTGCTGAAATACATGCATGTCCTCAGCCATCAATGAAACATACCCGTGTCCAAAGCTGAATTCAGAAGTTAGAAGTGCACAACTACTCTACAGAACAACCAGAAAAGAAATGAAAAATTTCTCCTTATGGCACACTCGTAACAGTTTACTCTCTGTACATTGAATGCCAATACTGGGTCTAGCAGTTTCACATCTGTTAAAATTTTAAGAGTGAAGTTTTATCATGCCTCTGATCAGACCTGGGTGTTCCTGCTAAATCTTTCCATCCAAAAGCCTTGTGGTAAATGGAGAAACACACAAGAAACTGTAATTTTGAAACAGCATCCAAAAAAACCAAGCAGCACTGAGTAAAAAATGTACACCGTTAGTATTTTCTTGCCTGACTACTGATTTTTCACCTTATGTTCTTACAAATTATTTTCAAGAACAGTGTGACCTGAAAGATCAAAGTAAGCTGATGCCTCAGTACTGATGTTTGTACTACCAGTTTTTGTGGAAGGCAGTACCTCTTTTACCATAACAATAATTATCCTCTTTTAACATTTGAAATATGTAATGCAGGAAATTGTGTGTTTCAGTAACAAAAAGGTGAGCACTGTTAGTAATTCCACTTACTGGAGCACAGTAACAAATATTCATCTTCAGTTGCAGCTACACCTCAGTTACACCTGCAGTCACAGCTTGCCAAAACGACAGAGCTCACTCCTACTTTATTTTGTTTTCAACTGATAGCAGAAAAAAGCTCCTAACATTGGAATGGCTTCGGTGTAGAATACTTCATTTGTTGTGTGCTCCATAAGAACTTTCTTCAGTTTTATAATTGCAGTGATAGTTTTCCATTTGGATATTTTTCAAAATCTCAGCATACAATTAATTTTTCAGATTTATGGCTGTGGTTTCTTAATGCACCAAGTATTTCCGAGACAAATTTCAAAATGCAAGGTGAGCCCTGCAGAACCTCTCAGCTCTCCTAAGTAACTATAAGAGTGTGGTGAGATGACACTGAATCCCTCAGATGGTTCAAAAAATCCCCCTAGTGGAGCTGAGTTACAGATAACGTGTTATGCAGAAAAGGCCCCCTGCAATTGTTCCCTCCTCCATCCTTTGGCATTAAAACATCACTGTTTATCTTACCGAGGTCAAGTATTATCAGCTGGGCTCCAGCCTGTGCATTTCCAACATCATTTTCGGCAATGCACTGATAGAATCCTTCATCCGATTTCACCAGACCCAAAACTTGTAGATTATGTTCTTTCTGAGGAGCAAAGGATAAACGCAACATTTAAAAATGGGCTGCAATTGCAAAAACAATGGTGTTTTATGACACATTTCTATGATAGAAGAAACTCCCGAACAGTAAAATACAGAAGCATATTTTGAGTTCCCGTCAGATTTCATCTCTTTTACACTGAATCCTCACATTATACAGCATCAAAAAGCAGCAGAAGCTCCTACTAATGGCTATCATTTTCTAGCATCACATATCACTGGCAAGTCATAACATTCCCACAGCCATCTTTATGATATTTTAAGCACTGCACATAACCACATAACTCACTGTTACAATTCTACAACCTCAGGTATACATAATTATACAGCCATTAAGTTCTAAGCTATGCCTCAGTAATGACTTTCACTACATCTAAAATTTCCCACCTGAAGCACCGGTGCGTCAAAACTCACGATCCACAACTCAGTTCTATTTATATTTAAATCCCTGTTTGAAATTGTAATTTTCATCAATCATAGCTGACTGTAGCAAACCCAGTCGGTGTTCACAGTGAGCTCACATTCCAACAGGTGCAACCAACAATTTGTCTTTTGTCATCATGCACGTCCCTGTCTCTCATGGAAAGCCTAAGCTATCAAGAAACAGACAATTTCAGCTGCATATTTCAGCGTTTCAGCAAAATGACTGAATTACAGAGCACTGCAGAATTTGAGAAACTAATTAATTCTTCCAGGCCTCAAACATCGATAGTATGAAAATAGGAAGCTGGTACCGTGAAAGGACTTGGCTTCCATGCATATGTATCACGGAATCATAGGACCACCGAGCTTGCAAAAGGCTTCCAAGATCATCCAGTCATCACCTAGCACCAATATTTCCCACTAAACCACATCCCTCCCTCAGCATGATGCCTAAATCAAAGGACTAAGAGTCAAGTCAGTAGCTTACAGCGCCCAAAACTGACTGCACACTTACAACGATTTTGAAGTAGTCACTTGGAATCACCACGTCTCCGTTCTTGACCCACTTCACCGTTGGAGTAGGTTTTCCAGTCACTTCGCACTCAAAGACAATGTCCATAGATTCATGAGCATAAATGTTTGCAGGTCGCTTCAGAAACTCAGGAGGAACTGAAAATAAAAAGGAAGAAAGATGAGAAATGGTGTTACTATATAACAAAGGTAAAACTACGTAATATAGACTTTTTAAAACCAATGGACATAAAACCAAGATGAAACTTTCCTTGGATACCGACTGCTTTGAGTAACGTCTTACAGGCAGGTGTGACCAGTGCTATGTATTCAGTAAATCAGAAAGGTTCTTCCTGTAAGAACACAACACAGCCCAAAGCTGCCACCTTTTATATTCAGAATGAGAAGAACTGAACTCAAGAACTTTCAAAGCCATAAAATCTCAACAAAGTCTTTGGTAACACAATCCCCAAAGCACTCAATGCACAGGTATGGCAAAAACCTTTGGCGAAAAGCGTGCCAACCAAGGAGCATCCAGCTGTGTGCGAGGACTCGAAGCTTCTGCAGCTCGGTGGGAGGAAGAATTGCTGTCTGCAGGCACATAGAATTTGAATACCATCTACTTTGAAGAACATACACAAATTTATTTGCTTTTATTAAACTCAGTGACATGAGGGCAATTTGCTGACTTACGTTGGTGGATCTGATTGTTCAGGTACCAGAAGAGTGAAAAGCAGCCTCTGCCCTTTAATATTTATCAAACAAAATCAATACAGAAGGGCTGCGAAGTTCAGGCAAATACTCTGCACATTTCACTTATCAGTGGTGTTTATCTCATACTAGGGAATAAGAAATCCTACTCTGTGCTAGATTCTGCCTATTGAATGATCCGTTTTCCTTCTGGTAAAAGTTTGTAGGTGGATTTAATTTCTTTTAAATCAGAAAGCTGGAGACAAGCTGCTCTCCCAGAACCTCACATTCAGGTTACAAATTATATAGGAGAACATTTAAATACGAAAATATTTACCTATGGAGTAGGAAGATGACTTAGCTGTCAGACACACGTAAACCTACACCAGGAACTACAGGAGGATGGTACACATTTACTGCTTCAACTCTTTCACATAGGAGCCCTTCTGCCTATGGCTCCCAACACCCACCCAGCAACCCATTTCCAGAAATTTACCAATGCTGCCATTAACTGCTTGGAACGATTCAGGTACTTTTGTACCCACCATCCACGTCAGATGGCTGCCACGACCACAACCTTCGTCCTCTTGGAAGCTGCCTTCTGAGTTTAGTGGTGACAAAACTGGGGCTAATTATTCTTTTATTTCAAATTTCTGTTCTTCCCTGACATTTTTATTATCCGTGATCTGTGCTTCCTCTCTGCTCCTGTCCCACCGCCCAGCCTTTATGTGGCCGGCCCATCGAGCCCTGTGCACACAGGCCGTTCTGCTACCCATCACCCACACCACCCTCAGTCATCTCCCATGTTTGCTCAAGTCTGTGCTAATCCTTGCATGCAGCTGGCAGATGATTTGCACATTGTCTCAGACACGTCTCACCACTGACTTGAAAAACCAGCACGAACAGTGCTATTGCTACAGCAAACATCTTCCCAACTCATCTCACCACTGTAGTTGCTCTTTCCTGGATGCACCATGATGAGTTCTGAGCCAGCCTATGGCAGATCACTGCCCTCTCATCTTCAGCATTTCTAACTAATGAATAATCTTGTCCCAGTCTGCTTTATCAGTGCTCTCACTTCCTTTCCCTCTCTCCCCACACAGAGACATACACACACACTCCAACTTCTGAAGAGCCTCCATGACTGCAAAGTAGGAACATAACAGTTGGAAGCATTTCCCCATGAAGGACTTGCATTCCTATTATCTTAACAGTCTTCTCAAAGTGACACTAATTCTTTAGTTAATGCATTAAATTTACAGGAATCCTAACAGACCCAAGCTAGCAACATTCACCATCAACTTGTATACAACTTGTGTAAAAAGAAAATCCATCTAATGATGTCAGAAGACACAAACTGCTGTACCTAGCAGCTCCTGCCATGAAACTCAATGATGACAAGGGGCATACATAACAGAAGTCCTACAAAATCAGGAGTGGTGCTTACTACAAAATACAGCCGCTCAAGGTGGCCTTTGCTAGTGTTACTTTATCAAATGTACCATGATATAAATTACTTTTAACTAAATGATGTAATGAAGACATCTGGAAATCCCTCGTGTTCCTTCAGCATCTGGCAGTGCTTCCACTTGGGGCATCATGCACAAGTGGGCCCCGTACTGAATCATAAGATCTGCCACAAAAGCACAAGTTGATCCAGACATCCTATCATCCACTCTCAAATATTTTTTACATAGGAGTTGAATTTTAAATATTATTTTTTCAAAATGACTTTGCTTTTCTGGCTTATGGAGGAAATGCCAAGCTATTTAGAGAGGGAAAATAATACCAGAAGCGCTCCCTTCCTTTATTATTATCCTTTATTTTCCCATTAATGAATTATATAAGTGCATTTTAAAGGCATTTTTTAGTTTAACTATGTCAGTGTTTAGTATTCATACCAATTTACACAATGCAAGTGCAGATGATGTTTGTGGTAGAGAAGTTCAATTGATAACCAGAGAGCAAATGAGCCAATTACCATATAAAATAAGATTTGTAATGGAAGATTATGTGTCCCGGTACCAAACAGACAATTAAACTTCAAAGAAGGCTTGGCAGCTCAGCCTACTCCTCTATCCCTCTCAATGGCAACAGACAAACAGCGACTGGCTTGCACGATGCTCGCAGCATTCCATGTGCAGCACAGCACCCTAGGAGCCTCAGCACAAGGCATCTGCCTCCCTTTGTAGACAGAAGGATGTAGGAGAAGCAAAAGGCAGCGCAGGACTGCAGCTCTGCTTTGGTGCTTGTGCACCAGCACGACCCAACACAAAGGAAAATGCTGTTATGTGAGGGTTCATTTTTAAATGGTCAAGTGTTAGACACCTCCGGGTAAAAGTGAGGAATATTAAAGAAGCATCAGCTATGCTGAGCCTTACGGAAAGGCTGCTTCCTCAAATGTCTTTTCAGTGGTCAGTGGCTCTCTCTCATTAAGGCAGAAAGAGAACAATTTGGTGGCCTTCGGGGCTGCAGTCGAAAGAATCTATTTTCAATTGAGCCATCTGTACTGCTGCAAATGAGAGGGAAATTAATTACACCCATTCCTCCTCTCCAGCCCTCAAAAAGCTCTGCTTTCAGTCTTACAAGCGTGGATGGAAGAACAAAGGTTCCTAGCTTCACAACCTTACTTCAAACGTGAAGCCAGAAATGTGAAAGAAGCAAGAAAAGGCAATGCTCAAGTTCTGCACCATTAGAAAACTCAGTGCTTTCCGCTTGCTTAGTTACAGTGCAGTGAAATCTCTCTCCCAATACATTGCAGTGCTGCTGTTTCACGCAGTCGCTCATTTTCATGCTCCTTACCTCCTCCCCACAGCCAAACCTTCCCATTCTGCCCCAGCAGGAGGAAAACATCAATGGTGGCAAAGTCGTATTTGCTGATAGTGGGAGAGCTGAGAAAGCCACACAGAGGCAGAGCGGTGGTGTGAAGCATGGAGGTCAGTTAGGCCTTCATGGCAAGAAAATAATACAAAAATACTCTAATACCTCCTTTAAAAGGAATCCCCAAACGAACCAGGCATTCTGCGCCTGTGTCCCTCAGACAGGAGGCCAAACTGCTGTCTCACTTCCTCACAGGCACAGAACACGAGCAGTACAAGAGCAGACTCCTCCGGGTGCAGCAGAAACCAAGATTGCAAACTGCTTCTCAAGGACTTACTCTGTTTTTAAACAAGCACTAATACTGCTGTTTGGCACAAGCGTAGCATCACACACAGAAAACACACACACACAATCAACTGCAAGAAATAGAGGTCTCTATTGCATCGTGTGCTGTCCTCCATCACAGGCTGCAGCACCAGAGGACTGAAGTGCAGCATCACACTTCCAAATAGCAGTGGCTTAGGACAGGAATGAAGCAGTCACTGCTGCCTCCTCAGCCACCTCCAGCTGCCCCAGTGCACAAAAATTAGGAGAGTGTTCTCTGAAATCACACTATCAAATCTTAATTCTTATTGTCTCTTTGCTCTTACATATACACCTGTGCAAACAATTTAAGCGTTCCTCTATCCATCAATGCTCGCCATTCAAACACAAAAGCAATTTCAGAATCCAGCTATTCCTGCACCTCCACATCTTGATACACAAACAAAGCAGAATAGATCCTTCTTTACAATGTATCTCTGATGAATCACTCCTTAAGCACTGGTGCTCAAATGCCTTCAATTTTGTAACCATGCTTGGATGGATGCAGTGGGTACATCCCAACCTTCCTGCTGTTCTGTTCTGAATAAGCAGCATTTCAATTGTGGATGCCCCATCCCTGGAGGCATTCGAGACCAGGCTGGATGTGGCTCTGGGCAGCCTGGCCTGCTGGTTGGTGACCCTGCACACAGCACAGGGTTGGAACTAGATGAGTCCTTTTCAACCCAGGCCATTCTATGATTCTGTGAATCAGCATTTCAAATGATAAGACCAGAGGAGTTTTAACCTCCTCTCCTGGGAAGACAAGATATTGTTAGGCAAATCCTATTTCAGAATCCTTACAAAGTTAACATTAATTTTAACAACAGAACGTTTGTTTATGAGCAGGATGTAACCGGAGCATGATGATGACAATGTTAATCCATTCAGCAGCACCTGGAATCAATATTAACATGCTCAGTGGCACCACTGCAGTACACAGACTTCCTCCAGAGCAAGCAGTCCAGTGGCCAATTACAGCTCACACTTTTGCAGACAGCACCCTTCCATTTTGGTCAGACGTTTGCTGTCATTTGAAAAACTTTATTTTGCTGCAAATTCACTAAACCAGCAGCTGCTTTAGCAGGTAGCTCCCTCTCAGAGTCAAACCACACAGCATCGCTTTGGTGCTCGGGTTAAGTTTGGTTTTAAAGTTAACCAGAGAGAAAACTGCATCACAGTCACAGTGCATTTTACTTAGCTAACAGCGAGTTCCTTGGCCTGTTAGCTGAAACCAACTAATTTCTGCCAGCCAATTGCCACGACACAGCAGGCAGACTTTGATGGAAACGTTTTAAATTATTTGCATTAGCATATTGCTTAGGAGCACCCAGGGAGCAGACCCATTACATTAAAAACAAAGGCAAATGGTTTAAGTATCACACGCAATGCAAACAATTAAATAAGAGAAATTAAAGATAAATTGTAATGTTAAATTATTAAGGAGAGAGCAAACCACTCTGTTATGTTTTACATTCACCTAAGTCTACAAGTAAGTCTCCTGATTGTGGTATTAAAGAGTAATTACTGCTTAGGAAGCCTAATGGCCTTCTGAAGACGTTTGTTTCCAAAATGATGTCTCTGCTCCAAAATGACATCCTCCACCTCCTGCCACTTCCTGCCCAGCACAAAGACCACGCACAGACTGCAGCCTGACAGTAGAAGTTTCAGCTCTCAGTTCATTCTATTTATTGCAAATCACAGAATGGTTTGGGTTGGAAAGGACCTCAAGGACCACGAAGCTCCAAACCCCTGCTGCATGCAGGGCTGCCAGCCTCTACATCCAATACCAGACCAGGCTGCCAGGGCCCATCCAACCTGGCCTTGAACACTTCCAGGGATGGGCCATCCACAACCTCTCTGGACAGCTGTTCCAAATGAGCTGGTTTCCTTGGATCACACCACAGAACAAGAGGAAGCTGCATTTAAAACAGAACTGGGAAATTATTAATTTTCTTTCTTGCAAAAGGCAAAGGTATATGGATAAGTACTTGATAGAAAAAAAGAAAAAAAAAAGATTTGAAGCCTTGTAAGGCAGAAGTCTTCCCAAGCTCTGCACAGGGCTGTCATGTCCTTAAAACACACTTAACATGCGGCTGGAGAATTTGCACAGCAAACAAAAGCTGACAAAATGGAACTTTTGAGAGAAATAGTCACAGAAGAGAAAACCATCAAATGAATTAAAGAAAACTCAGCGTACCAAGACTCAGAGATTATAAAAATGTAAACTAGTACATGCACAGCATGTGCTATTGTATGAAAGCCAAAGTTTATGAACAGAAACTGCAGTCAGAAGACAGCTTCCGTGGCAGTGACATAAGTAGGTTGCTCCAAAAGTAATGCTTCCTATTTATTTCCATAAAAACAACAATGGATACAAAGAGCACAATATCTCTATCTGACAGAGCAAATTCTCAGCTACAAAACACTCTTTTTCAGCACAGTCATCATCATTAGCCAATTCATGTGGATGAGCTATCGAGATGCTAGTCAACTCACGGTGTGACAGGTGAGCGTGGCCATCTGGAATGTGGCTTGTCCTCCATGTCACCACTGCTGAAATGCACCACTCACCCCTCACTGTGCTCACATCCACTGCTTGGTCTTCAGAAACACTCAGCGAGCACCAGTGAATGTCAATAGGTGCCATTTTTTTCACATAGAGGAATTTAGTTTCACACCTTTGCTCCATCCACACTTCCATGCCAGACCCCATTCTGTCAGTGTGTCCCCCTGGTGCCATCTGTCACACAGCAATGACACGGAAGGGACGTTGGTTGGAAGGTTCAACCTGCACTGCCATACCACCAACATCCACCCCTGGCCAACATAATAAAATAGGAGGTGTAACTTTCAGAGCAGCCCTCTTCTTACCTTGTAAGACACTGAATGCAAGTATCTGTTTTTAAGAAGCAAATGACTGATGGTGTTTTTGTCTTAGGCAATCAAAGCAAACGTACCATGATAACAACACTTTGCTACACATGGGATGCTCACCAGCCTGCATGCTCTACTCCTTTAAAGGAGAAGGCAGGGAAGAGGGACCAACTATTTTTACATTCTAGAAGTGCCATCTCTGGTGGGCTATCTTAAACCAGTCAGATCCTGCTCATCAGCTGGAAAGGCACAAATGAGCACTCAATATTCCTCCTCGCGTGGCTGGGCTGGAGCTTTGCAACTTCCTTTTGGAAACTGCTAAAGCATGAAATATTCTTCAGAGGCCAGCCCCTAAATGAACGTTTTGGAAGAGGAAGAAACTATAAAAAAACAACACAAAACCGATTAAATGATATTATAACCACTGAGAAATCAGATGAGGGTGAATAGTACAGAACAATTACAGTGCAAAATTATCTTGATCAATTGGAAAAGAAGAATAAAAATGTCAGGATAAAATTCAATAAATGTGTATTTCTTCTTCAGAGAGAAATGATAAACTGTACATTTATGGAATGGGAAATTATAGCAATAACCTTTGCAGATAAAGGCCTCAGAAACAAGGATTTTACCAGAGATCATAAATATGACCATAACCTGAGCACGACTTCAAAATCCCACCGTCATGAGAAGAAGTGAGCACACAGGGAGCAGTTCCTGAGATTCCTCTTCCATCCAACACCCAGCAACCCTCAGCTGGCCCCGCTCTTTGAGTGCCATATTTCAAGGCAAACATGGACTCTGATTTACAAGCAAGCTTTGTGAATGATCAATGACTCAGAAAATTGGCTCTAAAAGGAAAATGGAAGCCCTGGTTTTGGTTATTGGAGCAAAGGCAAGACTAAGCAATAATATAATTGGAGACCTCAAATAGCTGGAGACCTTAACACTTGCTGTAACAGAAAAATACTCAATACTTGCTGTAAACAGAAAAATCAGATGTGTATATAAATGTCATTTCTTGCACAGGGATAGCTCTCACACAGGATACATCTAGATCCCTGCCCTATTCTGAAAATGATAACACTCAAAACAATGCATTGCAAGGCTGTGAGATGTGAGCTTGGCACCTCGATTTGGATAACTACGGAGATACATATCCACAAGCAGAATGGTCTGGGAATATTTCCAGGTGCAGAAACACACAGCAATTGCTGAGTGTGCCCTATACGCTAGCAATACTTTTCTTCATATTTCTCACTTGTGGGGTGCCTTTGCAGTTGCAGACCAATTCAGGACAGTAACTGTATGCTGGCAGTAAGGCTTTGCCAAGATTGCAATATCACCCACACCACCCTTAATCCCATCCCTATAAAGGGAAGTGCAAGAATTGGCCATGGCTGTCAGCTGATCTGTTTGGCAATAGCAGGATGCGTTTAGAAATTAAACCACCATATCTAACCGGCATCTGCAGATGCAGCATCTGCTTTGCAGGGCTTTCAAAGTCACTGTGCTCTGATAGCTTGCGAACAAAGGTTGCTTATCAGTAGGACGCATCCAGCAACAAAGAAACCCAGCAAAGGTTGCACAGTGCCACACAGCAGCCAGCCGCAGGTATCAAGGAAACAATTGTGAGAAGAGCGAAAGCATAAGCACAATGCAGCTCCAGACATTCTCTTTGCTGATAGGAATCCCTGCAGGAGGGATTTCTTGAGAAAGAAGAGCCGCCTTTGGGTTTGTTAGTCCTTGGCTGCCCTCACTGCCGTCTGCTCCCGGGGAAGCCATCAGCAGCCCCAACACGCACCACATTAAGTTCCAAACTTCAATGTCACTCCCTGAGAAAATTCATGAGATGCTACGTTTTCTGAAGACTTGCATGTTATAACCTCAGTATTTTACGCTTGTGCAAGGCCAGGCAGTTTAGAGCCCACTGCCACACAAGCAGAGTTAGAAGTACCTTTAACTGCACACGTTGCTTTGCACTATGCTAAATGGCACTTGTACTTCAGCTGCTTCACTCCTTGCACAAGGCAGTTCTGCAGCATTCACTCTTACAACCCCACTCCACTCCAAACCAACAGCAGTGTTTGCCACAGCACAGCCCTCCTTTCCCAAGGACTCACAAAAATGCTGAACAGCGTCCACAGTTTCCCAGACTTCCCCTGAAAGCCTTAAAAACCCGATGTCACATTGACCAAATATCTTCTGTCTGGTTTCTTCCAGACTGATTAGCCAACTTAAGTGATAGGTTACACACGACACGCAGGATTTCACACTTAAACTCCTTGAGAAATGTTGAGTGAATGCCATCTGGTCGGGATGATTTGTTACTGTTCACTTTGTGGATTTGCTCTGAGATGCATCTCACTAGCTCTGCAGCTGCAGGTAGCTTCTGCGACACGCCTGCTTGCTTTCAGAAAGAAAATAAAACAGAAGCTTCCAGCTCTGCAAAGCACATGGATATCCAGACTTCACTTTTCTGCTTCAGGCCATCTTCTCACTCAGTCATCTGCTGACCCAATGCCTTCTTTAACAGGCTTCCCATCTCTGACAGGCTTGAAATTAATGTATTAGATTTCTAAGTTATTAGCAGATATTTCCTCAAAAGATCTGTGCTATTTTACTTGCATATAGATGCTTTTTGCTTACCCTACTGTTAACAGATTTATGGCTGGTAGGGGTTTTTCCGGAATTGTTTCAGACAGACATTAAGCATTCACAACCCTCATGCAGTTCCTTGAACAACTGCCATGCCACCTGCCGACCTTCCTAACACATCCACTGACAACAAGGTATTACACCTCCTCTCATCTCTGAACTTGTGCCATTTGGACAGAGGTTGGTTGGGTCACAGGGGAAGAACGAACATCCAGAAAACAAAGACTGCTGGGCTCAACTCACTAAGCAGACCAAGGAAGAAAGGGGTTTGGCCAGGAAACTGCTACCTGACCACCAAACCAGCCTGCCTCGGGTTCTGCAGCAGCAGCTCAGCTCCAACACACAACCGCTCCTTTTGGGGAATGCTGCTTCTGTGCAGCTCCTGCCCAACCTCAGATTGCACCAACTCAGTGTGTGCCTCAGCTGATCTTCTCCACTCCCCTCAACAACACAAATAGCTGAATAACATCCAAACCTCAGAGCACTGGGTCAGCCATCAGGCAAGCATTTGAGTAAGCATGCTGTGTTATCTTAAAAGCAGTGTAACATTCTTTGTTTCATGCAGATCAAAACCAACCAGGAGGAGCTCCAGGCCACCTCACAGAGATCCACAGCTGGACAATGAGCACAACCCAGTACTACAGCTGGCCAATGTGCATAAGAACAATGTGAAGCAGTGCAACTGGGAAAGCAACACAGCTGGTAGAAGTTTCCTTTCAGACAGCAGAACAGCAGCACATAGGCACACTGTGTACCTGGCATCCTGCTTGCAAGATGGTCCAGATATAAACAAAAATAATTGAATGTAACCCCTGCAAATATCAGCCACAAGGATAAATAATGATAGAGGCATTTTTTGTTCTACAAGAATTCTCTGTATTTTGTAAATTTCCCTGAAAAAACTGTTCAGCTGCCAATTAAACTGGCAAGCCATTGACTATGAAAACTCTAAAAACCACAATGGTGGTCCTATGGCATGTATAATGGCCATGGGTCAGTTACTGGTCAGTTATCCTCAGGATACCCAGCCCCTTGAGCTGTAAAACAGGAATAGGGAGCAGAGTAACTCCCACACAACTCAGGAGGAAACAGCAGCCTGCTGCTCCACCTGGGCTGCCACAAGGGACCCACCTGAGGATGCTAAGGGAGCTGTTGGAAGCGCTCACCAAGCCGCTCTTCATCATATATCAGCAGTCCTGGTCGGTGGGGGAGGACCCAGGAGACAGTCAATGTGATTGCCATCTACAAGAAGGGCCAGAAGGATCTGGGGAACTTCAGGCCTGTCAGCCTGACCTCGTTATGGGGAAGGTCATGGTACAGATCATCTTGAATGTGATCGCTCAGTATGTGTGGGACAACCACGGGTTCATGAAATCAGCTCCTGCTTGGCCAACTTCATCTCCTTCTGTGACCAGGTGATCTATTTGGTGGGGGAATATACTCTTTGCTGGGTAACGACTAGCTGCGGGGGGCTGAAACAGAGTGGTGGTGAATGGAGTTAAATCCAGACCGTCATGAGCAGTGCTTCTCAGGGGTCAGTATTAGGGCTGATCTTTGCTCGTGATCTGCATAAGGGGATAGAGTACACCCTCAAGTTTGCAGATGACATCAAGTTGGCAGGAAGTGTCAACCTGTCTGGGGGTAGGATGGTCTGCAGAGGGATCTGGATAGGCTGCGTTGATGGGCTGAGGCCAATGGGATGAGCTTCAACAAGACCAGGTGCTGGGTTCTGCACTTTGGTCATAACAACCCCACGTATTGCTACAGGTTGGGGCAGAGGAGTGGCTGGCAAGCTGTGCAGAGGAAAAGGACCTGGGGGCGTTGGTTGACAGCCTGCAGAATAGCAGCCAGCAGTGTGCCACACCTCAACTGTTGTGCTCTGTTTTGGGCTCCCTCAGTGCCAGAAAGACATCCAGGTCCTGGAGTGTGTCCAGAGAAGGGCAATGGAACTGTTAAGATTCTGGAACACAAGTCTCAAGGGAAGCAGATGAGGGAACTGTGATTGCTCAGTCTGGAGAAAAGGAGGCTCATAGGAAACCTTACTGCTCTCTACAACTTCCTGATAGAGGCTGGAGGGAAGTTAAGGCCAATGTCTTCTCCCACATATCAGGAATATGATGAGAGGGGCTGGACTCAATGAACTCTGAAGGAACCTTCCAGACCCTACAATTCTGTGATTCTGTGAGAGGTAATGACCTTACCTTGTGCCGGGGAGGTTCAGGTTGGATATTAGGAAAATTTATTCTCAGAAGGAGTAGTGATGCATTGAAAAAGGCTGCCCAGAGAGGTGGTGGGGTCACCATCCCTGAAGGTGTTAAAGGAATACGGAGATGTGGCACTGAGGGACATGGTTTACTGGCTGTGGTGGAGAAGAGATGGCAGTTGGACTGGACGATCTTAGTGGTCTTTTCCAACCTTAATGATTCTATGAAAGGTAAGAGTTCAACTGGCCTGTTGTTTTATACTTACTGGATCATGGGGTGGAATGGGACAACAACCTCCACCATCAGAGCTTGGGAGCTGGGTGGGGTCATTTGTATTATACAGCATTAGTCTACTAAAAGAAACTGTGATTGTGGGTATGTGCAAAAGCTGTATTTGAAGGTGATGCCTAGAGCAGAGAGAGCAATGTCACAGCACTATCACAGCTTTGATGTGCGCAAGAGGTGAGGAGAGGGCAGAGCCTGAGAGCGATGTACCACAGCCAGGAGGATGTGGTCAACAAGAACCGAGCCTTGGCACAGGCCACAGGTCAGCAACGACAGGAAAACAGCTTGAGAAACTGCAGCAGAGGCCAGAAGTGGTTGTGCCATTCTGTGACAGCTGAAGGCCAGCCTTGCTACCAGATGTGAGATAAGCATCCAGCTGTTTTCTGAGTTATTGCTACTGGTACAGCCACTGCCTCCACCTACACCGAGTGCCTTCATAATGACAAATTTACAACTTGCCAAAATGTGAGTGCAACCAAAGTTCCAAAGGCATTTTCTTCTTTGAACTTCATTTTTCAGAACCTCAAATCGTTAAGTCTACAGGTGTTCAGATCTTTTTGAGAAGAGAAGGAAAAAGAGATGCCAGGAGAGGAGAGAGGAGACTGCTGAAAAGCAATGATGGACATGGTACACAAGAAACATCAGGACAGGTTGGGTGTTTTAGCTGTGACAGAACAGTTGTCTTCAAAGTATGGTGCTATGTATTGGTTTCAGGGAAAAACCATGTTGAAAATACACTGATGCTTACAGTTGCTACTAAGCAGTGTTGTTCAAAGCCAAGGCCCAAGGAGCTGGGGGGGAACAGAATTAGGACAGCTGACTGTCCCAAGGGATACCCCATACCATACAGCATTGTGCAGGAGGAATTCTGAACAGGGTTCATCTGGCTCTCTTTTTCTTCTGCTGCTTGGGAACTAGCTGGGCAGTGGTCAGTGGGTGGTGAGTAACTGTTTGTGCTTCACTTGTTACATAAACGTATATTAAAAATGTATATATGTCATAATTACTCTCTTTTTCTCACTAAATAGTTTTATCTCAATCCATGAGTACTAGTCTGTTTTTTTTCTCTCTGATTCTCTCCCCCATCCTGCTGGGAAGGGAGTGAGAAAATGTTTGTGTGGTGCTGAGCCACCTGCCAGGTTAAACCACAACACTGAGACATCAGAACAAGAGGAGGGCAACAACGGAAGAAATTCAATGAGAGGTGCCCAGCACTGCCAGCTTTCATCCCACATTCTCAGCAAATTGATGTAAATCTCCCATTTTCATCTGTCCCTGCAACACAGCAAAGAACCTCAGACTGCTCAGGGCACAGAAGACAGGTAGCTGTTATCCTCCTGGTTGGAGTGGCAGAGATGAAGCCAATCCAGCTTTGGACAAGTGACAGTGCTGTGACCTGGGTCACAGCCAGACAGAGCAGAGCTGCTGGATCACAGCTCTAAAGGGACATATTACAAGATGCATATTCTGAAAAATCAATGTTTAAGTGTCTCAAAATGGGCGCTAAAACAGCTGGATGCATTTCATCTTGATTTTTCCATGTCTGAGACAATTTCTAAAGTGGATTCCATACCACTTCATTTCAAAGCGTAAAAATAGATTCATCAGTGGTTATTAATGTTTCAGATTCCATGGTGCCAAATAAAAAAACTGAAATAAATATGGATTGGAACTGAGAACTACCATGATACTATCCCCTGAGTAAGAAGAAAAATCAAATAGTGACTATTTTTACCTGTACTGATGTACAGTTTATGAAGTTTGTGTGCTGCACAAAGCAGTAAGATGCTGGGGAGAAACAGGCCCAGAACACTTCATATAGCATTTTCATAATTTCCCCTTGACAAGGGGGAAGGAGGAGATGATGAATTAAAGACAGCCAGCTATCTTAGCCTTGACATTTCCCATTTTTTGAGTATCTACCTGTGCAGCCTTCACAGTGGGGCAGTACATTTGTCTGCAGGAGGCTGAGAAGCCGGCAGAGGCCAAAAAGAGCACAATTTTAAGATAACTTCAAATATTAAGCTGTTTACTTACTGAATACAGATTGGCACAGATCACTTGGGAGAACAACAAACTAGGTCTGCAAACAGTAATAGTAATTGATTGGATTCACTGCTCCACCACGTTCCTCTCATCTCTGCTGTAGTGCAATGTGAGCTTCCGAGAGCACGCTACTTTGGGAACTGGGCATATCCCCACAGCAACCACTCATTAGGAACAGGAATTTTTTTCTGCTTGAGTCAGAAAAAGAGATGGCAAGTTTATGTTTTTCCATTTTTTGGGTTGCAAAGACAAATCCAGCACGCTTGCTTTACACATCAATTAAGAGTTACCCAATTGCTTTCATTTCCAGATCAATGTATGCAAGCCTATCCACACATCAAAGTCTCTTCTAATTTACAAACCCTCAAAATAACCTTAATTACAATCCACTTCAATAATAGCTTCTATATAAAGGAACAAGCAAACATCTAGGACTCTGCAGACCAAAAAGAAACAAACGAAAGGGATACAATAAAGGCCTACAAAAATTGTGCATCCTCTGGTGGGGGAGTAAGAGCCAATTGCTCCATGCAGTAGAATCTCCCATGCAATCTCCCATGCAGTAGAAAACATAAAAAAAAGAAATTGAAGTTAACAGTGACTGGATTTGAAACTAAAAGATCTTGTTGGTCTTGGCAGTGCAATGGGATGCTGTGGGTACCAGACGTTTACATTTGGGTGCTATGGACAGACCAACAGAAAAGAAATCTACTGGAAATTGCTAAAGAATGTAGAAGCCTCACGTAGCTCAGAAAATCCCAGTGCTGAAATGAGATTGTGCTCAAGAGAAGCACGTATATTCTTTCAGCTTCCTTAAACTCTCTCTGCCATCTGCTTTTGGGCAACGTGGGGAACAAGATAACAAAGAGAAGAGCTTGCCAATTGGTCTAGTGTGGTCACTTAAGTATTTCTGGGCTCGTGTCTTTCACAAAAATGTGTGCATAATAAAACTGATCTGTCCACAGTTTTATCACTGAGATGACTTTAAACAGATTGTCATCATGGCCATGGGAGGAGTTAGAAGGGGACTGATGCAGAACATCTTCCTATTTGTCTATGACTGAACAGGAACATCCCCCCACGCTGTACCGCAATGTTATGTTCCAATTTGCTCTTGTTGTAAAACATCAGTTCCTAACAATTTAACCACGTCCAGATACAAGAAGAGAACTAATGAGGCAATCTAGCTTTGAACTGTATCATCAGTTGCACAATAGCAACTCTAAATTATCTTTCAGATTTCCAGTGTTGTTAATGTCGGAATTTACAGACTTAACTGTCATCACACTGCAAGAATCAGTTCTCAAGTGGCAGCTCTATGTGAACCCAGGGAAGCCAAGCTGCATGCCACAGTGCATTCCTCCCTTAGCAGAAGGTTAGCCAAGAGGGCTGTGGCTTGCAGGAAGTCCCCCAGTAAGCTCAGCCTGCTCAGTGTAAACCTAAGCCAAAATAACCAAGTCCTTGGATTAATTTCTGCAATCTGAAAGGAAGAAACTGACAGAAGCAGAAAAAAATCTGCATGATTTCAAAGCACAATTAGGAATTTGCCAAAAGCCTGCATTTGCAGTTTGCTTATCTTGAAACTGTACCCAGTACAAAAGCCATTGCTGTTTCAGTTACAGCATCTCACAGGAAGCAAAAGGAACTGGGGCAAAGCACATACCTCAGAGTCAAGTTCTTTAACAAAATAAAGTCCACTAAGTGTTGGATTCCTCAAGAAATCACAGAATCTGAGATGCAATTCTTACTCAAACAGATTTTGTAAATTGCGTGTTTCAGAAAACAATCCCTCCTAGCAATCAGGAACAGAAGACTGCAGAGCAATCATAATACTGATACACAGCAGTTATTGTTCATAAATTAGGAAGAAGTGATGTAAAATCTGGATTATTCTCATTTCAATGTATTAAACAGAAACCACTTTATCACAGATAAAGCAGCTGAGTGAGACCAGGCAAATAGCAAAGACACCAATCAACTTCATAACCATCATTCTTCTGCACTTCTACTTGGAAAACAATAACCAACAATTAAAATCCACTATGAAACTAAAGAAACCAAGGCTGAGAGCTGCAAAGAGATCAGAAGAGATCAGAAGTCACAATATTTTTTCAAGTGCTCAAACTCCCGATTTAACATTACCGTATCATTACGAGGTTGATGGCAGAGCTTTATGAACAGTATTACAATATAGAAGAGCTAATGGAATCCACCTAAGCAGCATTACAAAATCTGTATTTCTTCAATTCCATCGCGCTTGCTTACAATCCAGCTAAATTTCACAAAAGTTAATTGGCAAATTATTTAAATCCTCAGTTCTCTTGCTTATAGTGCTCCGAGTTGATGCCTAACTATTGCAATTACAATCAAAAGAGGGAGATTAGCAACTCTGACAATCAATCCTATAACAGTTAAGTACACTAATGATAATTTAAGCAAATTAGTACAGCAATAACCATGCAACATTCAGATTAAGCTTATGTCTGGAAGGAAATCTACAGTTAATGCCAAGGACAGATGTGCTGCATTTCAGGAAACCTCAGTAGCCTGATCTTGTACAGCAAAACCTCTCTCTCTTCATCTCCACAAAGCTTCCAGTGATTTTGTGTTCGTTGTATTTTTCCTCCTTCCCACTCCATACTTACTACTCTGGAAGAGCTCTCCAGCCTTCAACCAGTGAGTGACTCAATGTGCAATGATTTGGGCCTTCTGGATTTTCTACACCAAAGAGAATGCAGCAGGATAGTACCCACGTGTTCTAGTTTTCTGCTACTTTCTCACTTAGGAAAGTGAGAAATGGTTTATGTGCCATTTCAAATTGTACTCAAGGAAGCAAAATGGCAACAGGTAAATGCCATAATTGAGAGCTACATTGTTGTTGACACTGTCAGCAAACAAAGTTATTAATTTTACACGTACTGAAAAGGCAAAGAAAATTGATTTCCCAAAAGGAGAGTGAAATGGCAAAATGCTATTTTAAACATTCTCCCCAAAGCCGCACACACAACTTCTGGTAAAACATCTGATTTTACTGAAAATGTATGCTTAGCAGCATTACTGAACTCTCAGAAGCTGTGAACTGCTGAACCCACCTCAAAAGAGAAGGCTGACATTTTAAACTGCACTTCTAGTCTTTTTGCTTTGTTGCTGCCCTCAGGTTCTCGAAAGACAGCATGCAGGCTTGCAAATACAACTGCATCGTTCACTCCTTACAGGAGAGTCCAGTCTGGTTAGAAAAAACAGCCAATATAAAAATCTTCCCCTGCCATTAGGTAACCATTAATGAGGTTGCTGCACTCCCAGTTTCCTTTACATGCCATTTTGCATCCTGTTCACACCACCTGACAGCCTCCCTTCCAACATCCTTCCAAAGACAGAGCCTCCCAAGTGTCACCAAAGGGCAGAAATCACACCTGCCTCAAAGCTCCTTGCACCTTGTGCAACACACCGTGCTTACCTTCGTTTCTTTAGTTCCATTATCAAGTTCTGTTTATAGGATAAACTAAAACTCCACGGTGTTTTTGTTCTAAATTATTCTCATCATGAAGAGAAACTCATTAACTACAAGACTGTTAAGGGAATAAGTTAACACTGATAACACACGTCCTTCACAAATTTGTGAATTGTTTCATCTTTGTAACTTTGGCATATACTTCCCTAGCAAGGGCTTCCAAGGGCTCTGGTTTTTATAATAAGGCATCTAAGTAAGTGTAGCATCTAGCTCCCATTAGAGAAATAAATTATCCTGTGGTATGAGAGCCAGCTTAACTATCATGAAAATTTAACTTAAAAGAAAGCATGCATCTACTTAACGTTATGGTCTCTCCCTAGAGATTTGCTCAGTTATGCAGCATTTCTATTTCAGAATAACCCGCAGATTTCATCACAAATTTTGGGGGTGCAAAAACATTGCAGAAATGTCTTTTGGAATGGCAAAAAAAAAACCCACAATTGCAACCTACAAATTCAAGAATCAAGCTTAAAGCTTGATTCAAGCAATTAAATGTGGAAGGATGACCCTGATACACAGACAAAAAATACTTGCCATTTAGGGCATGATTTCTATAAAAAGAGTTCTCACTTAGAGGAAGAAGGCATTTTAATGAGCTTCTTAGTTCACACATTTAAACTCTTTGGAAATCTTTCACACTTGTGATTTAAAAATTACTACTGAATCTTTCATCTTTCACTTTTAATTGAAATTTTAAACGTCACGTCTTTTTCATAGGGAATAAAAACAAAACAAAGCCTATACTGTATTTCATACCTCCTGCAACCTTCAGTCTTTAGCATGTATTCAAAAGCACTAGGAACAAAAGCTGGGCTACACAGTGCCTTACCTTTCTCACATCACCATAGCAGACTTACATCTGTTATAGTATTGAGTCAGTTGTGCATTCAATATTCATTAATCCTCTTGTCTAAGTCACAAGGAACACAGTGGCATGCTTCATGCAGTGTGAATATGTGTTTGTGCATGTCATGCATGGCAAGGCCACGCGTGGAACTAAATCCTGCTGTTCCAAGCAATATAAAGGACAGCACTTTATCCAGAAACAAGATGAAACTGGTAGGAGAAAATACAGATAGCAGGCTTAACTGCATGTCTTCTCAGAATTACAAGAAAAATGCTCAAGAATATTATTTCAGAGAGATATTTTAATGCAAAAAGGCAGTCATTGCATAGTTGCTGAAAACTAGGGAGCAGAATATTGGCTAATGCAGGACTGCCTGCATCCCCATTTTTAAATAGTGCTCCATTCCTCATCACTGTGCAACTGACACCAAGGTCAAGTTGGTAGGTCTTACAGCAGGTAAATCCCACTTTTATTGAAGGTAAGACCAACACGAGAGATTGTGTCAGCATTCATGCTGCCTCAGAGGTGCCATCTGTGGGGTAGGAGCCCTGGCTGTAGGTTTTTGATGCAACCACACCTTTCTTAGCTTCTTTTTTTCCTTCTGGAGTCTGAAGAAAGCATCTTTGCTAGCATAGCAGACACATGTAAGGCACACATGGCTTCTTTAGTATAAGCAGCACTCCTTAAGTACTGCTCATGCAGACATAGCATTTCTTAAACCAGAACCAAATGTAATGGTATTTTGTTGCATTTATGCAACAAGCCAGGGCTGATTCAAGAAAGAGAGAAAAGGATTATAGAATCATAGAATCATAGAATCTCCAAGGTTGGAAAAGACCTCAAAACTCATCCAGTCCAACCGTTCACCTATTCCCAATAGCTCCCACTAAACCATGTCCCTCAACACAACATCCAGCCTTTCCTTGAACACCCCCAGGCTCGGTGACTCCACCACCTCCCTGGGCATCCATTCCAGTGCCTGACCACCCTTTCTGAAAAGTAATACTTCCTCATGTCCAGCCTGAATCTCCCCTGCCGTAGCTTGAAGCCATTCCCTCTGGTCCTAAAGCCATTCCCTCTGGTCCTAAGTTCTTTCCAAACAACTGCCACTATGAGGTATTTCCACCATTAACATAAAAAATCTCATTTATGTTAAAGCGAACCTGGGAAAAGGATGGACAGAGCAGTGAATGTGTCACTGTGCACTAAACGTGGACAGGATCCCATGCTTCCTCAGCCTCACACCTGGGGTTTCCAAGTGCGGATCCCCACGGAGCTGACAGACAGACAGCATCTCAATTCATACTTATAACCCTGGTAACCAGGCATGTGCCTACGTCTTCACCCAATAACAGACAAGGAATAAGGATACCTGCTCTATGCACAAACAGTTAATTAATGATAAGGTTAACAGTGTCTTTGAGAGAGAAATGCCTTAAGAAGATCATGCATTCATGTCTAAGAACATCTGTACTGCTCTACCTTTAGTCACCCCTCTATGCATGTTTCTCTTACCTCAGTAGTGCTCTGTTGCCCTGAAAAAGCACTGCAGTACACCCAAGGGCTGTACCAAAAGCATATGACCAGTTTAAAGCTGGATGAATGTGTGTCACATTTTGGGTGTTGGTTTTTTTTTTTGTTTTACCCTCTGTCCTGCAGCCTGGTCTTGAAGATTGCCTGAAGAGAGGTCTTCAGATAAACAGGTGACTAATTTTGCAGTTCTTCACTGAAATACATCTCGAGTTGGAAGAAGAGAAAACAAATATAAAACTTGGACAAAAATGTACATCTTTGTAACTGGCAGCCTAGGCCAAGAAAAGTAATGAGAACAACCTTATTTACTTTTTAAAAACCATTCTGTAGGGAAGGTATTTCTTTCCATAAAGCAGCAGCTGGTTCAGACCCCCATTAATATCATCTTAATTTATTAGAAATTCTAGCTGAAAGAGAGAACAGCTTTTACAATTCCCTTAGTTCAATATCAGTTTCTACACTGTAGATATTCAAGCCACTGCTGCTTAATTTAGTAACATTTTCATTATCCCCAAGGATTACTCAAGAACATTTAGAACAAGGAAAGCCATTTGTGCAAATTGTATGGGTTATTGATAATTTGGTTTTGGCTTTCTTAATGCTATTTTCTCTCTCCCTCCATATATATATATAAATAAGATGAATCACAAAGCTTTTCTTCTTTTAAAGTTCACGGCATACCTCATGTTCACTGCATGGGCAGTTCTAAGGCATTACCTCCCACCTCCCCTGACAGTCTGTTTGATAACTGTAATGCACCTACATAACACAAAGAAATTTTTTCTACATGCAATCAAGTTGTTTAATGAGTTACAGATGTTTCTTGCAGAAAAGCCTCATAATTAATGGTTGTCAGTTACTCAGAGAAGACACTCTTGAATAAAAAAAGCCTACCTTGCTACATTATTATTATTAACATTACCTAGAGATCGTTCTGGCTTCACTTGCATCACCACGTTACCACCATTGGGCTGCTCCTGAGAGCTCATTCCCAAAAACAGAACTGCCACATCCATGGTCTTTCCTGCCTGGTAGCAGGAAATCAGCACTGCTGGGAAGAGCACGTGCTGCAAGCTGACGTTTCTGGCTGCAACGGGGGCATGACATTCCCAGTCAAGCATGATCAAAGAGTGGGATTCATTTCAGGTTTACGAGCACTGTCTCTTACATCCTGTGCCAGCAGCTCACAGGGATGGTACGCCCATTTCCAGTTCCTGGCCCTCGCTGTCAGCAGGTGGGTGTTGTGCTCTGCCAGCTGAACACACCACATTGGCAGCTCTGCTGCACAACATCTTAAACAAAAGAATGATGTGGCTTGTCTGAGTGGCTTGTCTGTGAAGCCTCCACAGCAGCTCCTCAGCCTGTGGGTGCTTCATGGGAGAATGGTGTACCTCTTTGTGAAGCACATTTGCAACCTTTGTCGGGTTTCAGAGATCATCCTGTTAGGCTCTGTTCAAAGGCACACCATGGGGCAGCTGCCCCAACCCCAGCTTTTCCCTGTTCTGCAGCAACATCCCCAAACCTTAAGCACTTGGGCTGCTGCAAGGTGATCACCTTGTACCTCCCTCCTTCAAAGTCCAAGCAAAGTTCACTCGTCATTTTTGGAAACAGGATTAAAGAAATAAAATTGTTATGTCCCTATTAAGAATTGTGGCAAGCTTTCTCTAACAAGCCTCAGCATCATATGCCTCCAACAAGTGGTGAGAACTGGACAGATGAGTAGGGGTGCTCTGGGCCATCTCCATAACATTTTGTCTATATCTGGGCACCTCGCAAAGTCAATATCACTGCATCAGTAATGTTAAAGTAGTTGTTTCTGTTGTATAAAATAAAAATACAACAGCTCACTGAATGCAGAGTATGATTTAGAAAATGAGCAGCTCTAAGCTGAGACAGAGGTCCTGCTGAGCCCAGGAGTCCTGCCAAACTGTGGTAGGCAACAGAAGTTAGAGCACAATATAGAGCACCACAGTATGATCTGTTGCAGGAGGGAAGGAACATTTTATTTTTGTGAAAGTTTAATGGGCACATCTGATCTCCTAGTAAAACCTGAGCAAATTCTTACAATATGCATACAATCTTTTGTCTCCCCATCCCACGCACATTTCTGAGTACGTGTGAACAAGTCTTTCTAACACTATCCTTGAATGAATGTAAGTGACATGCAGAGATGACTGAAGAAAACTATCCACACTCATATTATTTCCATCAAATCAACAAGTAGATTAGGCAGCTCCATAAACGTGAAACAATACTTAAAATGAGCAGCAAGGACTGTCAAAGGCTTCACTTACTACACTGAAGTGCAATAGTGAGTTCAGCTCGGACACCTTCCCCTCATTAGACTGCACTCACTGCATTTCTTTGTAGCACTTGAGCAAAGATCAGTAATGGAAGTTGTGTTACAGTTTGAGATGGAAGAAATAACATCTACAAAGCTGAAGTACTCTCTTTACTGTTAATAGCTGCATCTCAACTACTACAGTTTTAAGATAACCAGCACAGATGGAATAGTTAGTCCCAGATAGGAGTCTCTGAGAGCAGGAGGGTTAACACAGCATCTTCTGAACCTCTAATTGAAGTGTGGCCTATGATCAAGATACAGCACAGGGCTTAATTAGAAACAGAAATCAATAAAGGTAATCTAGAAGGTATGAGAAAGGTTTTAGCAATTTTCAGTGCTGGTTTGAATTTCTCCCCTAGAACTGTTTCCAGTAATAATGGAAGCTTAATACTAAAGTAAGAGTCACCCCAACGTATCATTCTGTTGTTACACGATTTAATGCACTTCTCAAACATCTACAGTTTCCCAAGGAGGATGGCATTAACTCTTATCAAAGCGCCTGCAGCAGAGGAGATCTCAGATGTACTCTGGGAAGACAAGGCTAATGTCGTCTAAGATATTGCAACTTTTCCTTCCATACTTGTTCTGCTTTGTTTTTAAAGAGAGTCTTAACATGCCCAGCCTGAACCCAATTAGCTCAGGTTGGTTAGCAAGGTGCAGGCACTGGATCAAGCTGCTCTTTGTGCAAAATATGGAAAGTGCAGGGCCAGGACTGAATGCTCTCTCTGAAACCTCAGCAGTAGATAAGACAATGCAATTTGGTACAGATGACAGTGATGCAGCAGTTGAGCTCAGTCTTTTTTTTTTTTAAACATTTTGTGAGATGATATAAAAAAAGATGCAAGGATATGGTGACCTGATAAAGGGAAAGCTGTTATACTGAGTGGTCTAGATTTAAATCACCTGATTTCACAGAATCACAGGGGCTGGGAGGGATCTCAAGAGATCATTGAGTCCAAGCCCCTGCTAAAGCAGCTCCTACAAGAGGTCACACAGGTCGGTGCCCAGATGGATCTTGAATATCTCCACGGAAGGAAACTGCACCACCTCTCTGGGCAGCCCGTTCCAGCGCTCCAGCACCCTGACCATAAAGCAGTTCTTCTGCATGGCACTGCACAGCTCCCTGCGTTCAAGCTCTAGGCTGCTGCTCCTTGTCCTGTCACTGCACACAGCCAAGAAGAGCCTGCCCTCACCCATTTGCCTCCCACCTCCCTTCACATATTCACAAATATTTATCAGATCTCCCCCCAACCTTTTTCTCCCCTGGCTGAACAGACCCAGGTTACTCAGCTTTTCCTCATTAAGAAAATGCTCCAGGCCCTTTATCATCTTTGTGGCTCTACAGTGGACTCTTTCTAGGAGCTCTCTGTCTTCTTGGAACTGGGGAGCCCAGAACTGGGCACAGTATTCTAAACATGGCCTCACAAGGACAGAGTAGAGGGCAGGATCACCTCTCTCGACCTGCTGGCCATGCTTTTTTTAATGCACCTCAGAACACCATTGGCCTTCATTTGTCACAAACAGACTTGAAAACAGCACAAAAGGTATTTTGGCCAAAGCACAATCATCTACAGATCTCACGTGTGATTACTGGGCTCAGGATGCGATTGGTGCTCTTGGACACACAGACTCTACCAGAACACTATAAAGGCTCTCCATAGGAGGCAAAGAAAAGCTGCAAACACAAGATCTCCAACTTTAACTTTACCCATCACAATTACAACTTTAATCCATCTTTTGGGTGCACCAAGCCTTGCTCCAAATGTAGAAACTGATTTTCCCCACCTCGGGTGTTGTTTAAGTGACAGAGCAATAAGGTATGCCACACCACCAGCAACGTTCTCCTGGTACAGTCCCAACCACCAACCAGTGTAGCTGAAATAACAACCTGTTCAAATGCGTGTCACTGCTTAATAATTTAAAGCCTACTGGCTAGACAAAATACAGACTTTATTTGGATCTCTTTCATTATCTAAATTGCTACCCGGCACTTGCACTGCAAGCACAAAAAAGGCCATTTGTACACCGCAAGAAAAGCACCGTCACATATGAGGGTTTTTTGGCTAGAATAAGGATCCTTCATTAGCATAAAGCTTTGAAGCTGCACTGAAAATATTGCAAGCATTTCCTTTCAAAGCACAAAATTTATCAAAATCCTTCTGTATTTGCTATTTTCCCCCATTTAGTTGCTCCGGGAGAACATCTGAGGTGGTGATCAGAACGCTGCCATGTGCAACTTCCAATGTACCACTAAAAACACCTAAAATAACTACTCACTATGATCTTTAATTTGGGTACATCGACACAGTGAGGCGTTTAATTTACGGTAATTAAGATGCGTTATCAGACACTGCATGCTGCCCTAGAGGACCCAAGAGCCAGCTTTCTGCAACTGCAAACATCACCGAAAGGTAACAATACAGATAAAAAAAAGAGCAATTCTAAACCTCAGACAAGTGGGAAGTACAAAGCTATTTATTCTGAAGACCTCATCCCCGCTGTATCAATTTTCTAAGGAAAAAAAATGAAAATGGAATCTTTTTTTGTTTGTTTGCTTTATTATTTTGTGGTTCAGTATTAGCAGCAGTAAATATTTCAGCACAGAGAGAGAACTCCCTCTGAGCTCATTACCTACAACACAAGCACCAAGACGGGCGGCAGGAAGCTCGCACAGTGATCTAACCCGCGCCACGCTATGTGCAGAAATCCCAGGGGCTCTGGACACTGTAATAAACGTGAAATATTTCTCAGATGAAGAATGAACTTCTAACCTCCTCAGTATTTACAGCCACGGCTCTGCAGGCCGCAGGTTTCAGGCAGAACAGAAGCCAGCCGACTGCATTTCAATACATTTACCGCTTGTTTCCCCAGCTTCCCTTTCAACACTTCCCACCCTTATCTGAGGGAAATGCTACAGATTCTTTCATTACCGGTGAGCACAAAACACATTTTTCCAGCTCTCTCAACTCACGTGTCATCAATAAATCGGGTCCCAGTACCACTCCTCCTGCTGACAGGAAGGGGAAGAGCGCTGTCAACAACTGAAACAGGAGTTGGTACCAAAGCCTTTCAGACACTGAGTTACTGCCTCCTGAATGGGAAACAACCTCACCTGGCAATGGGATCTGCAAGGTACTGGGCCCAAGACATTTTGCACCAAAGATTAAGTAAAATGAGCAAGAACGGAGCGCCACACACATCTTACCTGTTGCACGTTTTGCCCTAACGACGTCTCAAACACGGATGGGATTCAGCAATGCTAAACTTGAGGAGTTAGGATCATCTCGACCACAGACATCACCTCAACCTCAGGACATTTAATGTGTTCTTCCAGCTTCAAAGCACCCCCTGAACATGAAGTCTACAGCGTGGTGCACGACGTGAAATCTCGATTTGCATACGTGTAACCACAACCCTATTTGCTGCAGCTATTTGGAGCAGAGCAGCATTGTGAGTCTGCTTTGAGGCACATCTTCCTCCTTTCAAGTAAAACTCCTGAAAATCACCTATCTGATCCACCACTGAGCTCCACAGCCAAGTGCTCCCTAACCCGCTTCAGTCAAAATGAACTGATCAACTCAAATCGCTCAGAAACGTCTGTTTAAGTTAACAGAGGTGCCCTAGGGCACACGAAAGGCAGCTGAGCCTGCAGATGACTGAAGGGTCTTGGGGAGGAGGGAAGTAGAGATGGAGCCCACCTTCATTGGGGAACAGCTTGTGTCACACAGCAGTACGGACTGAATTCATTCCATGCAGTTAGTAGAAATTAGACTAAAACCCATCATCTTCCAGGACATACTTTGGGTTTTAGTGTTCTGAACTCCTAACTCCAGCTCCCAGATACATTTTGTAGATAAGAGGACAGAGAAAACAAATTCTTAGAACACTCCTCAACCCTTAAAACCCTTCCAATTAATTGGTGTAATCCTTTCCAGTCAAAGCCAGACTTTTCCAGATTCAGTCCACAATATACATTAAGAACCTAAACCACATATTTTTTTAATACCAAGTATCTGGGCAATATGAGACTCCCTCTAACACCTTTTTTTTCCCCCTCTAAATTACACAGAATAGCCTGTTCAAAAGACTGCCTCCAAGGATGTGAAACAGATGGCATCCTTCAGTGTCAGCAACGTGAACTGACTAAGTTTTGCCACACGAAGGTAACATTTAGCTGAATTCAAAACAGTTCCAAATTTAACAGAAAGACATTACCTTGGAGGGCTGCGCACTTGATATATTTTTATGCAGTTATAAATAAGCTGCCTTCAGTTATCTCTCATCTACCTTGGGAAGAACAGCTGAATTTACCTATTCCTTTCTAGCTGAGCGCACCACACACTCACATGTGAGATGCATCAAGGTACCCTACCCAAAAACAACAAAGGGCAGTGACTGTGTCCTTACAGCCCTGGAAGAGCGAGGATGCACAGCAGCAGTTTACAGCAGAGATGCAGGGCAGCTTGCTGCTGCTGGGGTTGCATGGTGGAATTAAGCATGTGACCTTTCAGGCCTTTGTATCCTTATTAAGGGATGGAGAAAAGTTGGTCTTGGAACAAAGCAATAATTAGTGAGTGCTCTTTACTGCACGCACCATTTAGGCTTCCTTCTAGATAAAATGGGTTGTTTCTAACCTCAGTTGAGAGTCACCAAAGCAAATGCCAGTTCACTCCAGCCGTCCTAATGCTGTCAAATAATGCCACACTTACGTAGAGATTTACAAATGACTCACTGAATTGCCACTGTGAAATATTAAGAGGAAAAAAAAGAAAAGATTGACTGCAGTAGCAAAGTAATACTAGTATGCTTCTGAAATCTCCCCCAAAAACAAGCCACATGCTTCAAAAGATGCAGAAAAATAGATGAGAAAAGGATCAAATACCAAAAGCCTGGATTTTTTGTATGAATTCCTGTCAGCCTTATCCCTAAGAGTGACAGAATAAGCCTAAATGAAGCAAAATCATGTCATTAGTAGGTGGTAGAAGACGATTTTTCCATTCTAGAAGAAAATGATACAACGATCAGGTAACAGTTACTCAAATCCTTCAGCAAATTATAGTAAGGGAGAAATACAATTACACTCTAGTGACCTCTCCAAGGAAAGTGGAATTAAGTGAGATTAGAACTAAGAAATAAAACCAGAAATCCAACTTCCAAAATGCATCTGTATAATCTTCAATATATTTTAATTCTGAGGCATTAAAAGATTTTTTTTGTGTGCCAGATGTACAAAAAAAAAAAAAAAGAAAAAAAAAAAACAGCATAAAAGAATTGGCAGAACATATTCTAAATTGTTGCAGTGGAAAAAAGAAATCACATTAGTTTAGCTAAGTAGCTAAGAGTGATCTCAAGACCACTCTCATCCCCAAGTGACCTGGCTGTATAGTCTACATTAAGACTATAATCTCAGCGTTATCTTTGATTTTCTTTGCTTAATTGTATCATACCATTAATAATATTAATTTCTGCCACTGCCCATAAAACTGAAAGCCAATGCCATAAAATAGATAATTTGGAACTGAATTAAACAGCACACTACGAGTTGCATTAAACTATCATAAAGTGCAATGAATCATCAAGCCCTTAAGTATTTAAGACAGTGCCTATCTGCATTCTTCCAGCCCAAAAACTGAGATAAGAAAAATGGTGTTTGCTGCATGACCTGAATTTGCTGGCTTTCAAAACTCTTCAAGTCAAATTAGGGCAATGCTGCACTTTGACAGCCCTCACCAAATAGACTTCCCCAAGCTTTAGCAAAGGGCAGAGCTAAATAAAATGCCTCTGCACCAGCAGCCTATGTGAGGCTGAAGAGATGCTCAGGAAGCCAGTCCCCAAAGCAGTCGGCAGAAAAACACAAGGTGAAGCCAAAGTTAAGGGGAACAGGGGTTAAGAATGCAGAGAGAGCACAATGTGTGCTCAGGAGAGTGCTCCCTCATCAGCAAGTGCAGCACCTTGGTCACGTTTTGATTTGCACAGAACTGGACAGCATGAAATACAGCTACAGGATAATGAAAGAGAGTGGTGAGGTGCTGGAACAGCTGCCCAGAGAGGTTGTGGATGCCCCATCCTTGGAGGTGTTCAGGGCCAGGTTGGATGGGGCCCTGGGCAGCCTGGTTTAGCATTAAACGTGGAGGTTGGTGGCCCTGCATGTGGCAGGGGGTTGGAGATTCATGATCCTTGAGGTCCCTTCCAACCCTGGCCATTCTGTGATTCTGAGATAAGCATGCTACAGATACCAATGAAAGCCTTATGTTATACTCTGCCCCCCTAAGAGGGACTTCAGCTGCTCAGCTTCAGCTGCTCAGTAATGGCCAACTTCTTCTAAAAGCTCGCTGCTTCTTCATTTACATGCTTTTTGTCTCCCAGTCTAACCTTCCTCAGTTCTACACCAGAAACACAGCCCTCTTCCTGGACACCAGGTAAAACATGCAAAAAATTCAGTAAATATACCACAAATGGTAACATTTCTTAAGCTTTGATGCACTGTTGAGAGCAGAGTAGGAACTCTACTAAGAGCATGCCTTTGCATTACATTTCACACTATTAGAATATGAAATACATCTTATTTCTGCCACAAAAGGTTTTATCTATAGATAAGCCTTCCTTAGACGTTGTTCCATGATTATTTTTATATCTTTAATCCCTTCAAGACTTGTTTTTAAGACAAACTTGCTTGGGCCATAATCCCCTGTAAAACAAGTCGACTGAGCTCTTACAAGGATACTGCACGTTGTCACCAAGGTGACAATTAAATGGTAGCTGAAATACCTTAAATCAAGATAAAGCTCCAATTAAGGAAAAAACCTTATTTGCACATGTGACATGAAAGGTTTTTAAATCAGCATTATCAACAATTCACTGCTACTTCTATTTAAAACAGCTTCCATCAGTAAGCAAGACAATTACACACACAAAATAAAACCAGGACTTACAAAATAATTATCTCTGCCTTGAAAGCAGCAGGATATTTAGAATTTAAAAAAATACTTTCTGTAATGTCCTTTTGTAGAAGACCCCAAATAGTTTTACAGGTAGACTTTCAGACATGATTAGCTGCACGCTGTGACGTTTTCCCTCTTTATTGGAGCATATCGCATCGAGCACATTTCATATTGCATGAAGATACACAGCAGCTTTTAACCGTACAAGATGCATGTGACATAAGCAAATCCCTCATTTGAATTTCTATGAAATGATAAAACATGAAAATAAGAAATAAAGCCCTTAGGAACAGTAGTCGGGAGATCCACTCCCTGAAAATTAACCATTCTTCCTACCTTGTACTGCAAGCTCTGCCTGAGCTTCAATCGTCTCGTTCTCGTTCTCTGCTATGCAGCTGTAGGTCCCAACATCCTCCTCTGTAACATCAGTGATGAGCAGGCTGCCCCCCGCACGCAGCGCAAACCTCTCGGAGCTGTGCAGAACAAGACAAGAGTGGGAAAGTGATGGGCAAAAGGATTTACACAGAGCATCCACAGAGAAGCACGTACAAGTCCTCTGTCTGAAATGGCTGAGTAGATACAATGTTTCTGGGTGCCATTTACACACAGCATTTTCAGAGAGATGAGATTTAACTGCACGGTTGCACTCCGTGCTATGGCATCAGATTTTAAACCAAGTTCAACTATATCCATTCCACAATCACAGGGGAGCAACTAGAATTTAAGAGAAAAGAAAGTAACAATCACATCATAAAAAATGCTTTGCAGACTTACTGCTTGGAAAGAGTTGCCAGACTTACTGCTTGCCAGAGTTACACCTGCACGACTCAAGGAACAGAAATGCACACTGTACAGCGTACAGCAACTGAGGTTTTGTACAGCAATACCCACCTTGGGGATTGAGAAGAATTCAGAATAAAATACAAGTTTTAAAAAAAAATTATGACAAATCCAACAAGCTGACTAAGTTCCAATACAGAATCTATCCCTGTGTGACTCCTAAGGGATGCAGGACAAAGCATGCAGCCCAGCTCTCACAAACCACATGCTTCTCATGCAGCCTTCAGCCACGTTGTTCTCCCACTGCAACCAACGCATTCCTTTCTGCGATCTGAATTTGCCCAAGACCATTCCCAAAATCTTTCATCACTCTTCAATAAAACACCGTTAGAAAGCAGAGACGAGACAACACATCGTGACTGAATCCTGATCCAAAATCGTTCTTATTTGCAGCTGAAAACAGAGAAAATCTATTTAATGGTTTCCTCTCCAGCATTGGAAAACAATTTTTTTTGCAATGTGAGGGAATGGAGTTAAATGGAGTTATCTGAGGATATTCATTGCATAGCACATGGCCACAGTTGACATTTTTGGTCTCTGCAGAGCAGCCAATGCCCAAATATCAACTCAACTGCTTCCTTGACTCCAAATGTTATGCTACAGTTATCTTACTAGAACCAACGCTCTCATCCATTCAGTAAGCTAAAGCATCAGGACACAAAAGCTTTCGAGTCACTCTAATACTGATTTACGACACTACTTTAATTTGTTGATCCAAGTTCTGATACGCTAAATTTTAAAACCAAAGAAAAAAAATCCTTATTGGAATTAAGTGTTCCTTCACTCTTCCTTAAGAGCCTCCAAAGTGCCCATGAAGATTTCCTATTTGGGCACACCAAAAGGCAAGGGATGTCACTTCCATCACCTAAGAACAGGAGGAGAAGGGCCAAGTGTTTGAAAGGACTTCAGAAAGTTTGTTCTTCAAGAATTTTAGGGAATTCGAGTTCAAAAAAAAACAAATCAGGAGCTTAGAAGAGGAATGTCTGAAGAACACGTGGATGGCACTGCCAGCAGGTCCTAGCTATGAGGAAAACAGCAGGAACACCGCCATGAAACTAGTTTTGGAGCCGCTCAAGGACAGAAAGTAAGGAGATGGTATCTATTTAGATCCATTTGTTTTTGTTGCTGCAGCCAGAAAGAGGCAGAAGCTGCTTATCATGGGCCAGAGGAGGGATTCGTACGTAGGAAAAATAAGTGCTTTAGAGGTAATTGAAGACAGCGAAAAATCCTCCTTAACTACCTTGAGCAAGAAAAATCTGTACAAAGGAGCTGTGCAGAGAAGCTGTCAGGCTGGTAGCACCTTCCCTCTCTCCCTTCTATCACTGCCTTTGTTTATTGAATCTGCCCAGGTACATTCACTAGAATCAAACCACACTGACCTCCTGCAATTAGCACATGCAATGAAAGCGAACCCAAGAGCCTCAGCCTGCAATGACTGCAAGGCAAATCTGTTCACCTGCAGTTTCAGAAAATGATGTTCTCCCCAATTCTTGAAGCTCTGTCTGCACCTGGACATTGAGAGACCAGAAACGCAGCCGGGCTTTGCAATTGTCATTAAGATGAACAGAAAATACCACTACAGCTTAATTTTGGAAACAGTGCTAGACAGGCCAAGGCTGCGCTAAAAGCAACCTAACGACAGCAGCTGGGTCACACAGTGCCTCTGCAGTGCCGACTCTCCTCACAGCCAACCTCCAACAAGTGCAGTGACATGTATAGTGAGACAACAGACTAATGAGCCATTATAGATCAACCAGCAATTAAGATGTTACTAAAATAATTAAAAATTGCTAGAAGTTGTCACGTTAGGCAACAAAATACTTTCTCAAGGATCTCAATCAGCACTGCTTGCTTCAAGTGGTGTTTGCACGACCCACTAAGTGTTGCACTTGACCAAAACAAAAAGTTTCTACTTCAGAGAACCAGTTTTCCAAGATTCTGCACCATAACGAAGCTGAGCAGTACAATACCTAAATTAGCATCCCTGCACATCTACTGGAAAAGCTTCTAAGCTTTCCTCAACATGTGCTCTCCTCTGGCAAGAAATAAGGCTATAGAGCTCCCAGCCACCTTCAGACAAGCTTTTAAAAGAAAATATTCCACTTGATTATTTTCATCAAGAAAACCTAAGAGACTGTTCAGTCTACCAATATGGGATCCAGGTTCACTGCTGTTAAAAACACGGAAGAAAAAATTGTCAGACTACTTGATGACTCCATTTGCATGCATTAGCATGCATTATGAGGTGGCATATTTCCAGGCTTAAAGCAAAACTGCTCTTGTAATAAAGTAAAAACAATACTCAAGTCTTAATTTTGCAGGATGGTGAGGCACTTCCACAAAAGGCTGAAGCAATCAGATTTCTGATGCCAGAGACAAAGAGTCGGCTCCATACAGAAGCATAACGTAACTTGAAGTGACATTAAAAACAACGAGAGATCATTCAAATATCAAGGAAGAGCAAAATGAAATCCAAGCCTGCTGTATGTACTCCATACAGCCTTCAGTCACGACGTTACACACTTCTGTAATACACAATTCCTTGAGCTACTCTGGATACGAGAACAGTGCGTGAATTCGGCATTTCATTATCACGCAATATGGAAAGGCTTTATTAAAACACTGCAGTCAGTTATAGCCTGAGGTTTGGGCTTTTTTCTCCTTTATAAAATACCGTGCCCAAAACATCTCACAATCTCTTTGCAATCACGGTGAAGTACAGCTGATAAAATTAGACAGGGAATTAGATTATTTTGTGGGATCTACCACCGGAAAAATCTCCATAATTACTCTGCTGTGTTTAACCTTCGCCGAGTTGAGCAAATGTAATTCGCTCAGAACAAATCACTCGGAGCTCCTGGCAAACAATTATTAAAAAAATAAATAAGAAAAATCACACATTCATGTAGAGTCTTGAGGAAGAAATGTGTTCACACCACTGAAGACTGTAACACATAGAACAACAGCCTGGAATTAATGCTGCACGTGCAACCCTTGCTTTGCCACTTCCTTACTTTAGGAATGATTAACTATACAACAAGGTTACAGCTTTCTGCAGGCACTTCGTTTGCTTAGAACATTTAGCTAAGCTGAGCAGCCCTAACATTTGCTGTATTTCAACAGCCTTAATAAAATATAACGTTGCCCTGGGTCCTTCCAATTGTTTGTTTTCAGATCTGCCACCTCATTTATGGTAGCTTTTTCTTTTAATAAACATTTCTTGTGATCTGTATTTCGTGCCATATATACGTCCAGATATAAACTGAGTTGAGTAAGATGTGCTGTTCAAGCACACACTTGCAGAAAGCAAATCCACACACTGTGCAAAGGCTTCCAAGCAGAAAAGCACTGGAATATTTGAAAGTCAGCAGTCATATCCCAGAACGTGAAAATCACCTCAGTAACCACTGCAGAAAAACCTCACTTCCCAACCTCAGCATTATGAAAGCACAGAATCCCTCCTGCACTTACTAAGCAACAGACTGACACAGCAGGACCCTTAGACAAAAAGGTCAGAGAGTTGGCAAAATCCAAGACTTCATCCAACACCTCCTCTACAGCCTTTGGTATCAGATTAAGATGGCAATGTAGAGGATTGCACCTATTTAAAAATAAACAAATAAATGAAGAGCTTCCTGTAAAGACAGCCTCCTTCTGGCAGAGACACTACTTGTTCTGAGTTTACAGGGGAAATACAGCTGAAAAAGTAGAATCCACGTTGAAATGGCTGCATATGTATGACAGAGCAGGTGTGCATTATATATGCCAATCCTAAACTAAACACCCTCTGTATAATAAGTTTATAGCCATGCAAATTCACAGCAGGGTTGATTTCATCTGCTTTGGTCTGAGTCCAGGGGGTTGCTCCATGTTTTGAATCTCCACTTTGGAGCTGTAAGGACCAGCACCATACATTTACATTGAATGGGGTTCAACCTTTTCTTCCTCTTTCTCACCATGCAGTTTTGCAAAAAAGTCTTCCATCTCAAGTTTATTGACACGGCTAGTAAATCAATTCAGTGGAAAGCTCTCACAGGGTCTCCGAATTGTGGGGGATGGAAGGGCCCTCAAGAGATCACTGAGTCCAACCCCCTGCTAAAGCAGCTCCCTACAACAGGTCACACAGATGGGTGCCCAGATGGATCTTGAGTATCTCCACAGAAGGACCTGATCCAGTGCTCCACCACCCTTACCATAAAGAAGTTCTTCTGCACGATGGTATGGAACTTTCTGTGTTCAAGTTTGCTTTCCCAATGACAGGTCATTAGGAATTTTCAATGTGATATCTAGCAATTTTTATGTCTAAAATTCTGAATGCACAGACCTTGAAGGAACAGACCAAGGCTCTGTATGGTGACGTATCCTCCTTCTCCAAAGCATCAAACAGCAACGACACAATGGTGTAAAGCACTTAGAGTCCCTTCAGCTTCTAAAGACAGCCTTCCCCACCTCTTGGCCAGTTCAGTCTCTCATGGACTTCTCTGGGTTAAGCAATGAGTTACCAGAAAGTCAGCAGCCCAACCATCACTCATTTCCTTAAAATCTTTCCATTAACACATTCTGGGAGGACTCCTCATAGTTTTACGACAATACAAACTGTTGGCATTGCATTAAATATATCTACTTTTCATCCAACACTCAATGCTTCCTTCCTTCTCACTCAACTTACTTTGGAAAATATTTTATCACAGTGAACTGGTTTCACAATACATCACATTATAGGCTGCCTGTCTGAGTGAGTGTCAACACTGCCATCATTAAAGTTTATTCATATTTGTCCATTAACATAAATCTTGCTGCAGTCTTTGGCAGATACTCCATCAAAATTAAACACCTTCCTTTTTTCTGGTCTTGGATATTTACTTCCAAAAGTCAAAAGCATTGTGAATCCTTTATGACAATCTGTTTTCCTTAGAACACAAGTTTCTGCACAGATTCTCGTTACAACTACAGCTTTGTGATAAAATGCTTAGTTTTATATTACCTGAATTGCCACAGCTGAAAGACTAAAGTACCAAACACAGTGTTGTTCCTAACCTATTTACCAAGGAATAAAAAAGAAAAAAAATATAGGAAGCTACCTAACCATGCTGAGTTTTGTTTCTTGATTTCACAGGCATGTGTACAAACGTAAATGTACACATGTACATTTATGTCTCTATTGTGTGTGTATAGACAAAAGATTATTTAAGAGCTTCTGGAAGGCAGAAGGTGCTTTGAAGCCTGTTCACATGAGAAAGGTCTTTTTTTTTTTTCCTCCTTAGGATAAAGAAGATACATGTTTATAAGAAAAACTTTGTTTACATAAAAGGGGCTTTAACGCAAATTAAATATGATTTGTTACTAAATTAACAGAATATGCTAACAAGTTAAGGCACCCAGTCTAACTACAGGCTTCACTCCAACAAAAATAAATCTTTATTGGTACTTCAAAAGCTTTTTCAGTTCCTCTATTCAAACTATTAACAGGACAGCCATCAAGGAAAATGCAGTTCAAGAACTCTTGCTGGCCGCCATTTGAATCACTCCTGTGATGAGCCAGAAGCACAAGTAGCAGGCTCTGTGATCAGGCTGTGCAGAAACTCCTAATGAACTTGGAAGCATGCTTCTTCCTATAGCTCTCTAACACCAGCAAAGCAAGGCAGCTTCACTCACTCATGTTCGGGCAGACCAGAAAGGCTCTGCAGCACAGATCAGCTAAATCCACTGTAGTTTTCAGTGTTCAGAACTCTTCCTTACTCCTTTCTGTACCAATCTTGAACAGAAGAGAAACACCTGCTTCAAATTAAAGAGGAATCTTTCCTTGTCTTTTCATGCCTAATGAACACAGATCCAGAGGATGCGGCACCCAACAGGTTCTGAAAACACACAGGCACCTGCATCTTCTCAGCTGAGTGAGAGGCTTTCCCTGTGAGACACATTAACTCGCTGATGGAGCATGCTGCAGGTCTGTGACTGGGGCTTGTCAGGGAGTTTGTGCAGCTCAGTTGTTACAGGAGCAGACAAGTGTTTAGTAAAACTGTGTTTGAGGAATTGCTGCTCTTGTTGCTCCTGCTTCTGCCTTATCAGACAGCATCCGTGTGGGGATGGGAGGATGCTGTGAAAGATCTTGACCACCCATACCAAGAACTTGGTGCATGGCTTATAGAGGGATTTTTACCAGCAGCGAATGTCAACTGGAAACCATGCTTACAACAAGAGACGCAATGCTAAAAGCTAATGCTAAATATTCTGAAAAGCCACGTCATGCTTGACTCAAATTGGGCATAATTTAGCTTCAAATGCATTTACCAATGTTGCACCTCTGCTCATAAGTTGTAACATTCCTCACTAAGTTTCGAAAGGAAATTAAGCACTTGGGAAAGCCTCTGAGGTTACCACAACCATCCACAGAGAAAAACTCCTCAGGGAATTACAGCTGTATCCACAGTGGGATTTGAAAGTTTTGGTTCTAAGTCAAAGAACTGAGAAGAAAATAAAAGGAGAGCTCTTCAGTTTGTGAGTTTCAGCTTCCTTGTGCATTGAATGTGCCACAACCTACAGAAGGACGGGCAGCGGAGGGGGAAGGCAGCAAGCATTTCTAAGGATATATATAAAATGATGTTATGTCACGAGAAAAACAAATTAAGATCTTACCAGGCATACTTACTCTGACATTTCATCACATTCAATTGTGCAATTCTAATGAGTGGGAACCATCCTTTCTATGGAAATGATTTCTTATATTTACAAAAATGAATCAAATAAAATCATGTGCCACCAGATTGACATCGATTCAATTTCTCAGAAATATTAGAACCATTCGCCATTACTCACAGCAGCTTGCATTTTCCAGATAAACACTGCTCAAATTACAAGCCTCTACATTTTCTAATTTAAGAGTTGACAAAAAAAAGATGTATATTGCTGCCTCTGGTGCTATGTAACGACCTGTACATTCCTTGAGCTTCTTCCTGGCGTAGCCATGCCACATCCTCATGGCTCACTTGCTTTTACATCAATCTCACCACCATCTTCAGATGACAGAGAGCATCCAACTACCTGCTTGTCATTTTCTCCCTCTTGGTAGGATTTACTCTGCTTTTTAAATGTGTATATTTTTTTGCCCATGTAGTTTTGAATGAATACACAAAGCAGTGATCATACGTAGTAGTTTTCACTTAATGCAATCTTGCAAGCCTACACTCTTCTTGTAAATAGCAACTAACTGTAATAGTCTGTTTTAATGTGAAATTATGAGATTCTGCTTTCAACACTTAAGAGTAAGTTCTTAAGAAAAAAGGAAGATGCACAGTGGACATCTCATCACAGAAAGAGTAATGTGAGTACGTGTATCTCCACGGAAATAATATGCCATGATGAAGACACCTTGGATTTTCTGCCGTGTCCTCATCCCCTGTAATTGCTTCTCTGACTCCAATGGCAATCTAAAAGTAATTTATTCTTAATAACCTTCCTGCTTCAAATAAGATTCCTTGCTTTCAGATATCTGTAAAGTAAGTACCGTGACACTGTTCTACAAGTCTCACAAAATACTTTGTCATAGCACTCAGCCCAAAAACTCCTCAGCACTTGAAAACTTGCATCTGTTTTGCTGGTTTAAAATTAAGTAGAAAGCAAATTATGCACTAAAACAAAATCACGATTCTGGCTCAGTTTCTACATTCCTGCTATGGCATACATGTGTATATATTAGCCATTACTCACTCTTCTGTGATTAGCTCTTCTCCATTTTTTGTCCATCTGACATACGGAGTTGGAAATCCTCCAGCAACACATGGAAACACCACGTTTTGCCCAGTAACTTTCGTAAGTGAAGACGGCTGCCTCACGAAGACCAAGCTCTGGGGCTCTTCTGGATCTGCAAAAGGTTTTGTAAATGGCAACAAAGTTATAAGACACAGAATCAGAAAATGATCACAATTTAAGAAAACAAAAACAACAAATGAAACGTTTGACCTCTTCCCTGCCTCTTCGCAAGACTGAAGCCTCTTACCTACAGAAACTTCGCTGCCCTCCCAAGCCTCCCACACGAAAAGCTCTTTGTCTTTCCCTCCAGACAATGGACTGACCACTGTTGGGATTCTGACTCCTCAGGCTCTCCTTGGGACACAATTTTAGCTAAATACTGAATGCCTGAAACCAAAAATCTCACCAGCTAGTCAACATTTAGTAATGAGAGAGGTCTGACTTTGCCCAGCCAAGCTCTGGCAATCACCCACGCTGCAAGGCCCGTTGGTAAGGCTCTACGTGCAACAAAAACTTCCTGCTCTGGGGATGAAGGCTGTGAGTCCTTAAAATGGATACAAACTCACTATAATCGGCATGGACTACCTTCATCTTGCTTTCAACCCAGGAAGATGCTCTACAGAAAGCACCTGGACTAGACCATGCGCAGCCTGACTTTCCAGGTGGCTGTCTGAAGATCTCCTGATAGGCACTGGAAAATAGAATTACTGAAGTAGAAAGAGAATCCCAAGCTAAAGCACCAACAAACTAGCCAATTTTCATGCTGAAGTACTATAAACTTTATCCTAAAACAAAATATACCACCATTTTCCATCCTTGTAATGGTGAAAGAGTTTTGAATTGGCTTTGATTTGGGCAAGTTTTGTTTCTTTTCTTATTCTCTTCTCACATCCATTAAAAGCAAGCAAAAGCAAAATGCTTATTTACTCAGTCTTTTACTACAGGAATAAGCCATTGTGACTGTAAGAAATGAAACTTATTCACCAATAAAGACCAACCAGCAAATATACTCTGAGCTATACTACCAAAAGAAAAAAATACTCCAAACAAAAGGCTTTTTCCTGCACATATCCATGACTCAAAAGGGAATCTTGGGAAATAAAACCTACTAAAATCAGCCTTAAATAGATGTGAAACCAATTCATCAAGGGGTTCAGTAACACCCGGGCAGAAGAAAAATGCTGTTTACATCACTGGCTTCTGCAGTAACTTCAGCATGTGTCTCGCACCATAATTAGAAGTAAATGAATTCCTAAATACCACATAGAACATTTCTGCAGTTAATTACCCTATCTCCTACTTACCGCTCAAAAAATCCCTGGTGTTTATGCTGCATTAATTGCTGTATTCTCAGTACTTAGATGTACGCTCATCAGCTTGGTCCTAGATAAGCTCCAAAACCAAAAAAACCCTCGACCTTTAACCAAAAAGTTAGCTTTGACCACTTAAATGTGAGCAGACCATTCTGTACCCACGCTGAGTGATCCTGCATTGAGCCATCTGTCCTCAGGCCCACGCACCAACCATCGTAGTGGTTTTGCCTGCATTCCCCATGAGAGGCATCTAGTCTGCCTGCTCCAAAAATAAAACCATGTGTGAACAAGCGTGCATGCAGGGTAAAAAGAAGAAAAAAAAAAGCACATCACAGCTTGCCAGTGAGCCATCATTACTCTGAAGATAAGCTGCTATGATTCATTGGAGACAGAGAGCTCACTTATCCTCCCAGCTGACAAAAAAGACTTCAGATAGAGGAAGTAGAATTCCAGAATTACAAGAATATTTTCCTCGGAATCACAGAGTTGGAAGGAACAACTAAAGGTCATCTAGTCCAACTCTCCTGCAATCAACAGGGACATACGCGGGCAGATCAGGTTGCACAGGGCCTGGTTCCGCCTGAATGTCTCCAGGGATGGGGCATCCACCACACCTCTGGGCAACTTGTGCCAGTGCCTCACCATCCTCACTGTACAACTTCTTCCTTATTTCCAACCTAAATCTTCCCTCCTCTTTAAGCTTGAAGCCATCTCCTCTTGTCCTACCCCAACAGACACTGCTAAAAAGTTTGTCCCCTTCTTTCCTGTTGCTTCCCTTTAGATGCTGAGAGGCTCAGCTCTCCCCACAGCCTTCTCTTCTCCATGCTGCACAGCCCCAGCTCTCAGCCTGTCCTCATACAGAGGTGTTCCATCCCTTAGAGCATTTTTGTGGCCCTCCTCTGGACACACTCCAACAGCTCAGTGATTGCACAGTGCTGGCTCATGTCCAGCAGCCACCCACCAGTATCTCCAGGACCTTTTTGGCAGGGCTGCTCTCAATCCTTTCATCCCCCAGTCTGTATTGGTAATGAGGGTTGCCTCGACCCAGGTGCACACCTTGCACTTGGCTTTGTTGAATCCCATGAGGTTCTCCTGGGCCCACTGCTCAGCCTGTCTGGGTCCCTCTGGATGGCATCCCATCCCTTGGGCCTGTCACCACACCCCACAGCTTGGCATCATTCTTGCACTCCCCACCCTTGAAAGTGCCTGCTATTAAGCATCAGAGCTCAGAAATGTGTCCTCCCGCTTGGTGGAAGATGAAAGGCAAACGGAATGCTTGCTACAAGAAAAAGGAGAACACTGCCCATGGGTGCAAAACCATATGATGCAGGTGTGTTGGGCACATTTCAGAGATTCAGCAGAGAGGCTTTGAGGCACGTAACAGATAACTTCAAAACGGAATAAAGCAAATGAAGAGCAGATTAATTCAAATCCTTCATTCAGATGCATCTCCAACATAACAATCAATTACGGGGCTACTCAAGATTAAGAGAGCTTTCTGTGCAGCCGTTTAATCCTACTTTAAACAAACAAACAAACCAAAAAAAATCAAACAAACTAAAAGGAAAGCTCCACAAACTTCATTATCAACACTTTCAGACTCATGACAAAGTAAGGAATCAGCATTATTTGTATCCCCTAGATTCAGCCTCCTTTAATAACACATTACGAAACTATACCTAGAGCCACAACAATTCAAAGATCAACACAATATGGAAACTCATTAGAAAATCTTTAATTGCCAAAAGTCAGAAAAATCTGAAGAGTTGAAAGATAAACCCTTTTCCCCCAGGAAGTGAAGAACTTTATGAAACTAGTTCCTCCTTGAAACATAATTTATTGCCTAAGCCCAGCAGATGCCTATACTTTGAAATGGAAACAGTTGCAATTGTATAATTGGGGTATTTTTAAGTACCTTTTAGCACTCTAAATTAAAAAAAAAAAAAATTACACTGTTGTAAGAAACAGAAATATTAATTGCAAGGGACCTCTGAAGATGCTTAGTACAACACCTGCTTCCAAGTTCTCTGCTGCCAACGCTATGTCAGGTGAATCACACTGTTGCCAAGGCTAGCCCTGAAAATCTCCAAAGATGGAAAATTTAGCAACTCTCTCTTGAAGTCCTCAACCAGTAAAAATTGCATCAGAATCCCAACAGGAAGACTAAATCAGCAGAGACAACACAAAGCTCTGGAAATTATTAAGGAAACCCATGCAAAATACAACCCACGTTTCCCTAGTTTGGGCAAATGCGATTCCCATTCACATCTTATTCTTGGTCAAGTTTCCAAACTCTGCATTAGAGCATCTGGTAATACGCAGCCCTACACAATAGTGCAATGCTGTCACTAGGAAAAGAATGCACTGAGTGTTGAAGTTCTAGAAATGCACTTTTGTTCTTATTAAAACAAAACAATAAATAAAACAACAATCATTTCAAAGCAACAGGCAAGTAACAATAGCTAAATGTAAAAAAATACTGGCATTCATGGTCCTCCCTTTTTTGGGATCTGGAAACTTCCCAAACGGGTCTAAAATTTTAAGAATCAGAATTTCCCAAATATTGCAATCATTAAAAGTGCTCCAGCTAAGCACCCATAGAGCAAGGGACTAAACAACAATTTCTTCTGGAAAATTCAACAGTATTTTAAAGAAGGGATCGAAGCCTCAGAAACCTGTAAATCCTCATCACTTACATGCTAAGGCTGAAATCCTGCTTTGGAACCTGTCAACAGTGGAACTGCAGCTATGAAATGCAGCAGAAATATCTGCATGTCTGACCCATTCCGAACCACTGCAATGAGCTTAGACACTGATTACTGATTTTGCTTTTCTATTTTCCAGCAGCATTATATAGGTTAGTCTTCTTTTACTGTGAGATGATGAGGTGCTGGAACAGGTTGCCCAGAGAGGCTTTGGATGGCCCATCCCTGCAGGTGTTCAAGGGAGCCTGAAGGGGGCCCTGGGCAGCCTGGTATTATATGGAAAGTTTGGTGGCCCTACCTGCAGCAGGGGGTTGGAGCTTCATGATCCTTGGGGTCCTTTCCAACCCAAGCCATTCTATGATTCTACCTTTCTATGATTCTCGAGGGCCAAAAAGCTGCACTTTAAGTGCCTGCAAACATTTTAAGCTATTTGAAACAAAAGCTTCCATATTGCACCTTATGGCAATTCTGACTTTAAACACATGAAAAGGTAACACAAAAGATTCTCACTTGCTCCTTTCTGTAAGTATTCTTTTGTAATGCAAGTTTGTTTGTTTTTCCTACTGTAAAACTAATTTTTACTTATTTAAAAACAAACAAAAAAACTCAACAAGCACAGAACAGATGAATACCCGGAAGAATTTTGAGCTCTGCCTCCTCGCTGTATTTGGGGGTGCCTCCACTTTCAATGACGCAGCGGTAGAATCCTCCGTCTGTCTCAGTCGTGTTACCAACAAGCAGCGCCCCGCTCGGCAGCTTGAAGACGCGCTCATCCAGGACGAGGGGCTGCCGCTCCTGCTCCCACCTCACAAACGGCGCGAGGTCAACGTTCACCTCGCAGTTCAGGATTGCACTGTTTCCTTTATAGACAGACGACAGCTCCGGCTGGCTGGTGAACCTGGGAAGACCTGCCAATAGGAAAGACAGAAGTTAGAGAAGTGAGAAAAATTACTGTAGGTGACGTCCAAGCTTTGAAGCCCAAGTGAAGATTCATCAATATCATTTCTCTTAAAGAAAAAAAATAAGCTGCTTTCCAACTCTAACAATCTTAAACGCACTGCGATGTGGCAACAAAGAACAAACGATGCTGTGGAAAAGGTGACTTCGTGTATGACTTCCACTGAAGCTCACAAGCAACATCTTCATTTACCACCTACTGGAGTACTTATGAGCTGGTTTTTTCCCTTCTATATTTTTAGGCTTCTTCTATCAAAATTAGCGCTTAGTTAAGAATCTAAGCTGAAAAAATATTTTGTACAACTTCACCAATTGTGAACAAGTCACCACTACTTCTAATTAACCAGGCCATGGAACGAAGCCTAAGGGCACTAGAGGCCCAAATCTCACTGAATTTCAACGGAAAAAAATGATAACTCTTTGAAGATCTGAGCTCCCAGAAGCCTTAATTACAGCACCATGAGGTAAAATTGCATTTATTTGTAAGAAAATCTTGACCTTATACAGGTGAGTATGGTTGAGGGCCAGTTCTCTTCCCAAGACAAAGCTACACAGCAGCAGCTCTGTGCACAGAACACCTCCACCCCCATGCCAATCTCCCATATAGGATATCCAGCAGAACCTCCAAAAGGAAGACCTGAGGTCTCCAAAAGGCTCAGCCTTCACTTCAGGTGCCCATGTGCTGGTAAAGACAGTGGCCAGCATGAGGAGAAGCTGCCATCACAACCAGCTGCAGCCCCTCAGCAGCCTGATTGCAGCAACAGTCCCTAGATAGGTTTTTTGGTTAACTGTACCTCACACTTAAGATTAATATTGCCAAAGAAACAGCCTGTCAAAAATACTGACGTTTTACCTTTCCTTCTCCCTCCCTGCTTCAAGCAGATTTTATGCCTTTTCCTTTCAAGCCACCGCACTGCGCGCCCTGAGTGCAGGGGATGGAAAGTGGGACCGAGATGCGTGAATTACAGCATCCAAGCACAACCACATGGACCAGGGAAGCTGGTATTAAAACATCTACGTGTAGAAAAAATTTATGGCCTGGTTCCTCAATGTGAAGGTGAAGAAAAGGGACAGGCAAGAAACCCCTCTCTGTTCCCTTCAATCCCTAGAGAAGTACTTTACAATCTATGGCCTATCAGTTACACTCTGCTCAAACCTTGTGCTTTCTCCCCTACACTTGTCCACATTCACTAACCTCCGCTGTGGGAGAAACATCTCATGTCAATATTCATGATTTTCCCACCTGAATGAATAGTATTTTTTGCTTGGACAGTAAAACTCTTCATTATTACCACCCACTTGAGTACAAATTTCAATACATAATTTTCATGCAACTTTAGTATCTATATTTCCCATAGAAAAAATGAATCTGAACCGGACCAAAGGCACTAACTGCAGTGCTCTGCAATCAAAGCCAGCCACACAAGAGATTTATCTGAGATTAATTTTGGAGCAACCTACATCAAATGTACACAGCTGGCGGGATGTGAGGAGAGGACACAATAAAACAGATTTGAGAATATCTGCACAGAGTGCTAATACACTGCATTTCCAACATCTGGATCACTTCTACTTCGGCATGTAACTGCTCTCTCACACAGGTTCACCTCCAAACGTGACACACTTTCCCCCTCTTGGAGAACTCTTTGGAGCCTCCTCCCACAGCTTCACTTCTCAGAGAAGAAAGTTTCTCATTTCTACTCCTCATGTATTTATAACCAACTTCAAGTCCTTTGATCCTGACCTTCTTTTAATATTAATTATTTTGCATCTTTGATATTTGATATTTACCCATCACTCCCTCCCTCTACAGATGAACAAAAACCTTGGCTTCTTTCAGCCTTCCCTCTGCTCAGTAACGAAGCTACGATCTTTGGTTTCTTCTCATTCCCACAGCCATGCTAACTCTGCTCCCATTAAAGACTCACAGTCGCTGCAGTAGGCAGGAATCCCATCAGAGCAGGGTCAGCTACAAGGACAGAGAGGCTTATTCAGGGATTTTTCCACTCATATTCCACTAATCCTCACGGACAGACACTGCACAACCTCTTGGGCAACTCGTTGTGGAATTGCTCATCTTCACAGTGAAATACTTTCTCCCCAAACTCAGTGCGAAGCTCCTTTGCTTCGAGTGGTATCCACCACCACACCACCCTCAGAACAACAGAGACAACAAATCACAACTTCTGTTGTCACTGAGTATTTGATCACAGATATCCAAGCTAATACCACAGAATTCCTTCTGAGTCTCCTGCAAATAGCTTCCCAATGCATTTAGTTCTCTCTTCCCAATCACTTTAGTTCTCTGCACTTCAGCAGACTGTCATCTCATAATTAACCCATATCAGACTTGTTTTCTCTGTAAAATGACCAATTGCTGTCTCAATACCAAGGATATGTATTGTATTGTATTGTATGTATGTGTACCATGCACCTGCATGACTACACACACTGTGCTTGAGAGCTTCACCGCTGTTCATTCTGTAGCATCCTTTCATTCTTCCTATGAGACCATGGAGGCTTCAGCAAGAGTTGCAAGGTTTTCCAAACTTGTCACGCTTGCAAACATCATAGACGTGTTCTTCATTTTTACACCAAAACATGTGATGGGGATGTTAACCATTACCTTCCCTCTGCCTTGTCTCTGAGGCATCTCTCCATTCTGCAATTTCCCTCTGAATACGAACCATTACATTTTCATAATTATCTCAGATTCTTATCAAATTCAACAGTCACATTTGAATTTCCATTCTTTTGACCTTTTATAATCTAACAGGCTAGCATATCAAAAGTCTGTCCTCCAGCACGCCCATCATATTATGCAGCTCTAAGCCATCAATTGCTTCATCAAGAGACCTAGATGTAAACCACTGTCAAAAGTCACTGTACAGTTTAGCCTTCTTTCCATTTTCCTCCATCTTAATTAGCCTAGCCTTCAAAATCTCCCTAGAAAGGGCACAGTGTTGGAATCAGACTAATTGGTCTAAGGATCACCTCTTCCCTTTTGGGACACATGTTCTACATCAGTTACTCTTCAAGAAGAACGTACAGGCCCTGAATTCACGCCTCATTAGAAATCTTTACCAACAGACCTGCAATTTAAGCCAATTCTTTCTTACAGACTGGAAGAGAGATGTGAACCTTCTCATTTTGTCAGAGCCGCTGCCATTTCCTCACCCAGCACAACCAGCACTTGTACAGTCGGTACATCAGCAACCCATGGAACACATGAGAACGTGAATGGAAGACAAAAGCCCTGCAATTTCTAACATGAAGTTCAATTCCACATTCTTTTAAATCCCTCATTAGTACTGCTTACTTTTTGGGCAACTGTCTGTTCTGTTGTGGGCAGGTCCTTTATTAAGGTTAAATAAGCTTTACTTCAGATGGTTTCGTTACTCAGCAGCAATGAACTCACAGTTCATTTTCCAGGTCGCTTTAAACAGTGCTAAAATCCTCATTTGATCATACGTGGTATGGTTTTATGATATACAAATTTAACCTAGGTCGTAATTTTGTCTGAAGAGTAATTTTCTCATTCCATCATTATTTGCAATTCGTACCGCCTAGAAGTCTCTGCCGTGTAGGAGGACCCTTCTGCTTTACCCAAAGACAACCACAAAACATTAATGACGTATTATAAAATGTTCTAAATATAAGCCTTAATTAAATTAACTCTGAGAGCTGGTTACAAGTGCAGTAAGAGGAACGGAGTGCTGGCATACCTTCTCGTAGCACCACACTCCCAGAAATACTCTGCTGAAGAGCTTTTCTTTTCCACTCTCACATAGCAGCCCAGTTCCTCCCTGCGTTTCTCCAGCATTTATCATAGTTTTCAAATGCATTGCACCACAAAAGCTAATTCAGTCTATTTAAATTAGAAACACCTTTAAAACTACTTTTCAAAGTTAAATTAAAAAAAAAAAAGATACATTTTTCTCATAATGATTTCTAATTCCCAGTCACTTCAATCAACATGACAAAGCAGGATGATCTATTATAATGAAAATTAGTTAGAATTCTGATGAGAAAAGAGCACCCATTCTTCACACACATGTTGCAAGGCATTCATTCAGATGGAGATATTACTCCATCACTTAGCGAATGAATGTAATGATAAATGATACTTTGGGGTTCTGATATTAAAGATAATTTTTACATGTTTGTATGTACATTAATCATTTGAAGGCAGCACAAATATATTATGATCGATTTTAGGACGCTGAAGGAGAATATTTCTGACCAAACAGGAATGTGGGTTCATAAATTCAATCTGGGAGGATGATTTTCCACTTGGAATGTTCTCTAAAAACAGGCAGGAGAACACGTGAGCAATCGTGTGATTCCTCACACGCATACAATAGAAATCATAGGTGGTACCACCAGATTTGGTGCTAGGACAATGCCAATGGGGGCATGGAGGGGGGAGCAACTCCGGCCCTATTTTCTCCTTCCCTTTTGTCTCTCCCTCACCAAAAGACTAAAGCAACGGTAGGAATGTGAATGAAAAATCTACTTAATGCAAATTCGTTCCATTCAGACTATTCCCAGCTTAAGCATTGCTGAGATTTGTGGCCCATTGTCTTCCTCTCTGAAAAAGCAGCGCAGTGCCTGGAAGAGCAATAACTCCCCTGCTCCTGGAAAACACAGATGGCGAAAATTCTGGCTGTAGTCTGCTGCCTTCAGTAGAGCCAGTATTTCATCCCCTGTATTTTCCAGAAGAGGAATTCATTACACTGAGCCAGATGCTAATCTGGGTTCAGCAGTCCCTCTGCAACCGCAGACAGTGCCAATCATTTTCAAGAAGACTGAAAGGAAAAAAAGGTCCATAATCAACAGTTACTCAACTACTTGCTCAAACAACACGCTCCCTAACTTGAGAGTAAATGCTCCCTTTCTTTCTGAACACTGTCAGCAGTCAGTAAATGTCCAGTTTTATTTAATGTAGATGCTATTGCCACGGGCACATTTAAAACTCTTCAGAAGCCTACTAACCTTTTGGCCTACTAACCAACCTTGCCAAGAAGAAAAAAAGAAACCTTCTCAAGAGCAACTGAAGGCTGCAGAGGAATTCACTTCTGCCCTTCCTGTGGCAGGTTTGTATACCTTTACCACATGGCTGCAAGCCCAGCAGATCAAATCCACAAAAGCATTTTCATCCTGTGCTCGAGCTCCTCTATTGCTACTCCGCAGCCTGGAATTGAACACAGTACTTTGGGTAAGAATCCAACAGTTTTAAACAAAACACCCAACTTTACACCTTTATGCAGTTACACGTCTCACAAAGCCAGTGCCAAATTTTTTAATGGCATCCCCAATTGCTCTCAGCAAGTTTCCCCTGAGTATTTCTACTGCAGTATGGAAAAAGCAAAACAAGGGGCAGCCACAAGTTCTTCCAAAATGCTGCACCTCAAATACCAGGAAAACCTCTGCTGTTCAAAACTCACTCCATTTTCTCTCACCAAGCCTTGCCCAGCTTTAGCTGTACCGCCCACAAATCTCACTGCTAACAGCTTGCAAATCACAATTCTCACGTTTTCCACTGCTCTGTTCAGACACAAAGAGACAGAATTAATAAACAAATGACGATTTAAGAAAGTTTCATTTCTTCTCCCGTTCTCTTTTTCCCTATTCAAATTTGAACTCATGGCAAATTGATAACTCTGCTACTGTTTTGCTTATTAAAAAAGCCTCTTGGGAAACACAAAGATTTTAGCAACAGCAGTAGGTGGAGGAGGACAGCAACATGAGACCCTATTGTTAAAATCGCCACAACATCTGTTATCCTCCAGCAAAGCCGCTGATCTTTAAGATGCCGCATATTTTGTTCGAGCATCAGCTTCACACCCAAACCCTGTTAAAAAATTAATAAGTCCGGCCATCTGTGGACACTTCATTAAATTATCACAGCTCTTTTCTTCCCCTTTGCTTACAGATTATTCAGCATCATTTGTCTGAGTGGCAGAGGTGTGAAACGTTTTAAAATACACTTTTGTTAACAGGAGGCACTCCCTCAATGTCTCTAGCAAATGCATCAGACTTCATATGTACAAAACATTTGTGGAGAGCACAAGTCCAGCATTACCTGAATTAAGATAAGACTTGATGTTTTTATATGGAATATTCTTAGAAACAAAAGAAAAAAATCTACTGGCTAACCTAAAGCAAGAAGCACGTGGAATAGAGAATGAGAAATGTCAGCTCATACTCAGAATACTGTCTGTCAGAGGCAGCCTTGGTGGCATGCTTAATTTGGCTGCTTTTTAAAAAGTATGGCTTGACCAGAATTGAATAAGGAGGAGAAAAGGGAGAGAACATCACTATAGACAACAACATAACCACAGATGTACCTACACACACATAATGTGCATATGTGCAGTGCTGTGGTATATTAGGCATGTTTTGAAGAGGCAACTGAACTAGATGTCTCCTTAGGTCCCTTCCAGGCTCAGTTATCCTATGATTATACAGCTCCAGAAAACTAGACAGAGAAGGATGTGAAGATGCTTACAACAGCCTGGAAAGCATTTTGCCACGCTGTGCAAGGAAGAACAGAACTGTACATGTCAAAGCAAACTTCTAGCTTGGAAAGTCAGAGCAAAATGGATCACGTCTGGAGCAGAAGGTCTGCTTACATGAATTGCTTCAGGTTGCCACTAAGCCTCTCAGATTTGGATTTGAGCTTTGCCACAAATTAATAAAAATACATACGCCAAGTTTTCAGATAGTGCTTTGACTAGCAAAATGCACCTAAATACTCCAAAAGTGTTTATACAATTGTCCTTTATGTGGTAAGTAATATCATTTTGCTAAGTCTGACATAACGGAAGACCAAACAAGAGCATAAGAAGATAGCCATGTGGACTGTAGAGAAAACTGTCACTTCACATCACTTCAACGCATGATGGTACTACAGATCAATTCTGATTTCAAAGCAGAACACAGAGAGTACCTTCTGACCTCAGCCCACCACTGGAAACAAGGAAATAAGATCTAACTCCTTAAGACAGTAGAGCAGCTCTCTGCATTCAAACCAGGAGACAATCTCATGTGTCAGCCGACTCCTGCTGCAAGAAAAGCTTGATGAGCAGAAGCGATACAACATGCAAGAAGATAATCCTAGTGAAATTATTCGGCTTGTGACTGACAGCACAATATTGAGCAAGAGACAGGTGAGGTGCCTAGGAGTCACTTTATGGTGCTACTTTGCCAAACACGTCCTTTGTCAGAAGTCCTGGGGATAATGAAATATTAAAATGGATCAAGAAACGAAGAGCAGACATGATGTACATCCTGAGAGCATTTCCACTGGAGCATCAGCTCCCAACAGAACTGGGAGCATATATCCACTGGGCTCTGCACCTGATGCGATGCTCCAGACTGCAGCTCCAGCACAAGCAGGAGGGGCATTCTAAGAGCAGGTAAGGCTGGCTCTGAGCAGGGATGCTCCCCTGGTGCCTGCATGTTCACAGTGAAAGGCCACGAGAAAGAAGAGGTTTTGAGCTAGAAGGAAAAAGTCAGGCAGGCTGCCAGCATCAAGAATCTTGTACTGAAAATGTATTTATTGCTGCTCAAACACAGCTGTCTTTTCTGAGTAGCAGAAGTGTGTTCAGCAGCAGGACACAAACCAGAATGAAGATCAGCCAGCCTCACAGTGCTTGTAAGACTGCTCTGCAACTTCCAACGCGGGGAAACATGGAAGTAGACAGTGCTAAGGCAGAAAAATGAAAGAGAGTGTACAACCAATGAAATAATTCATTTGATACCATCCTAACAGCAAGGACAATAAAAGCACTGCAGGATTTTAAGGGACCCTAAGACAGTGTATGTAGATTACCACCTCATTTAAGAAACCTCAGGTCCTGAGCAACTGAAGATCTTAAATAAAAACACCACATGCTTGCAATTCTTCTTAAAATAAAATCAATAGTTATAACAAAAGAAGAAGAAGATCTGAGTATCGTGGTGAAAGAGAAGAGCTTGACAGGTTAAATAATTTCAGATCCAAGCAAGGCTATCAATTACGAAAGCTTATGTGAACAAGCTATTCGAAGAAGATTAACACACAGATCTGGAGGGAAGATCAGTAAAACTTTTGCAGGCAACTCTGCAGACTGTCAGAGACAGCAGGTGCCTGAAGAAAGACATTTAGAGACAGGAAAGAATCTAAAAAATTCACAGAAAAATACACTGAGTTAACAAATAGCAAAGAAACCCCTCAAAAAGACTGAGACACGAAGAGACAAGCACAGCAGGAGAAAGAACTTGAATGTAAGCCTTCAGCTGAACAAGAGGATGTCTAGAGACGTGCGTGGCAGCAAGGAGAAGGAACACTACAAATATATATTCATAACTAGCAGATTATGTACCAGAACTGTTGATCAGTCACAGGGATCAGGATAAAAACCACAAAGATGTGGATTATCGCACCACTGAGCCCTGAATCGTGGACAGCTGCTAGCAATTAAGCTCATCATATCAGAGAGAATTCTGTAAAGGTCTCTACCTAACAAAGCCTTTCTTGGCTCCATTTTTAATGTGCTCAATTTCAGAAAAGTTGCAGAAGAGCAGAATGACGGTGTTTCTAATCCAGGAACCAGCAGGAATCAAAGAGGGCTGGGCAGCACCCACATAGAGACCTACACATTGACCTACACAATGACCTACACATAGAGACCTACACATTGACCTACACATAGAGACATATTTCCCCTCGCTGCCTCCGAAGAAAAGGGGAACAATAATGTATGCAAAGAGGGAAGGTGGGTTTCTTTTCCTTTATTCCTAGTGTGATCAGGTGAATAATGAGACATGCCCTACACTTTAGGAGTGCCACCAGCATCTCGGCATCGCTGAAATCAGCCAGATACACATTTAATAAGAAATAACTCATGGAACTATCTATTCCTCTATTTTCTTTCATTTTCACTGTCACTAAGCTTTCTTCTGAATTTCTACCATGAAAAAACATGCAATTTATCATATACATGCCTGTCCCATGCTCCTTCCTAGCCGTAACTGCCTTTGTCAGCTTTCATTTGGGTAGGTGTGACAGTACAAGCTCTTAACATTTTCCAAAGGCGATGCTCAGTTGATCTAAAGTCTGAACAATGCCACTGTAGAAATCCATCACCTTCAGCCTGTCAGAGTAAAGCTGAAATATCTTTTTGAATCCCCTACTTTAAGATACAGTTAGGAAAGAATACAGTCTGCATATGTAACTATCGCTTGCCTGACACTTTGGGATTTGGAATGAGCAATCTCTGCAGAACTTGTCAAATAGAATTACAAAAGGGATTGCTGGTGCTGACATGCAGAACATAAATAAGGAGAAATATACATTCGAGTGAAAATATTAACAAATGAGAAGGCCAATGTAAACAACATCCATCCAACCTTCTCATTCGGGGTGCTGATGAATCATCAATACGCTCTCCATTTCCATTTTGTACAAGCATTTGAATTCCATTTGGAATCCAAAATTCCATTTTGTACAAGCAACAGAATCATTTATCAACAGCTCATCTACTATAAGCCCAAGTGACTTTAGAAAAAGAAGATCTGGGAGCAGAGCTCCCTTCCACAGCACTCATGCTTCCCTAGAGATGAGTTACATTGCCTTCTATATTTTCAAAAGCATAGATCAAGATTTGAATGGGTACTGCAACTCATTATAAATCATAGAATCTCAGAATCACAGAATGGCCAGGGTTGGAAGGGACCTCAAGGATCATGAATATCCAACCTCCCTGCCACATGCAGGGCCACCAACTTCCACGTTTAAATCCAACCTCTCTGCATCAAGATATGTATTATTTTACAAAGTACAGTAATATAAAGCCAACTTTGTCCACTAACCAGTACTAAAGGATACTTTCTAATTACAAGGCTAATCCTTAACAGCCTGAATTGTCAACTGGTAAACTGACAAAAACGAATCTTCCGGGTTTAAAAGAAATGCTGCGTTTAAGATAGTGCCTAATTAAGAAAATAATCCTAATAGTCGTAACAAATGACCAGAGGCTTTAAAGGTTTTGGCACTGTGTGTTCGAGACTGACTGGTGCCAGCAGGACAGCCCGAAAGCAAGGATGCCCAAGGATACCTCCCTTCACGTGTGGGCTGGACAGCTGGCAGCAGGAGTTGATGTTTCCCCATCTGGCCTTTCTCCTCCATCTTCTCATCTAAGGAAAGAATCCGCAATCCCTCCCCTTTTCTGAGCAGGTTCCGTTTCATTGCATTCACCATTTCTAGAAAATAAATGCCAGCTTGGCTTTTTTGTCCTGAGTCGTACTGTTTAATTGTTGTTAAAGAAGAACTCAGAATGAAATAGAAGGTACAACAACAATCCTGTTTTCACACCCAGCTGGCAGGATCTGTCCATAAGATGCAGCTTTGTAAGAACTACCCATCTCGTTTACTCATCCTTGAAAAGAAATGCATTTTTAACTAAGATCGTTTATAGAATGAAATGGAAAAAAAAAAAAAAGCAGATTTTTTTTCCACATGAAACACAGTTTTGCAAGGAAAATTTATCACCTGTGTCATTTACTTTTATTTGTTAAGTGCTCTTAAGTACTCTCCACTGAAGCGTCTATGCTCTTAGGTTATTTCCAATTCAAAGGGACAGAAAGCTCTTTATGCATGAAGATAAAGGCTCTCCTTCCCCTCCTCTTTTGAGGGAAATATGCAATAATACTGAGGGGAAAAAACCAAGAAAGTGGAATCATTGCTAACCACACCCCCACGGAGCTGGAAGGAGCACACGGCCCGTTCTGCCCAGCTCTGCCTATGCTTCTCTTGCCCTTCAGGAACCTCACGTGTGGAACCCAGCAAAACCAAACCCTTGTGATACAACCTTCGCAGCACCAGGCCCAGCCGCCTGCACACTGCAGCTGCTCCCAGAGATGCTTGCTGGCCACAGCTGCACCTCCTGCACCCCATCCGAATGTGGAACGGGTGCAAGAATTCTTTTCCTTCTACACAATCTTCCTCTTTCCATCTTATGTTACAAAAAAAGTTATCTGGATTTCTTGAAGAGAAATTCCTTTTTAACCCATTGAGGAAAGGGCCAAGCATGGAGGTCTTCCTGAAGTCAAATGGTGCAACCAGCAACAGAAGCACGTTCGTGTACCAGCATCTCCTGGCTCAGAATTCAAGATTCCTCCAAACCACCTTACACTGAGAGCTGCAGCAGTGCCCCATCCCGGCCTCCCTTCGTTTCAGTAGCAGTTCCATTTGGAAGGTCAGAACTTGAAAAATTCAAGGTGCAATAAAACTTTAAAAGGCAAGAAGGAGACAAAAAATGGGAACAATCTCTCAAGTGAACTTCTTCCCATTATCTGATATATTGATAAGAAGCAAGTCACGTTACTCAAAGGCAACTCCACAGTTTGTTGTCTCAATTTTTGACAGGTCTGTGTAACATTACAGACAAGTCAGAGAACAGCTAACAGCCTTCTGCTCTTGAGGTCTTCTGCTCACTAACCAGCCTGTGCTTCTTCTAAAAATAATAGTAAAATGGAGGTTTGAAAGCATAATTTCTATGAGTATCCAAATAAAAATAATGCATCTAATATAAGGGATACTTAAGTGAGGAGCAGGGAAGTCAGAGCCACGTGGCGTTCGTCTCAAGGCAGCACCAGCACCTTTTACACAAGCAACTCACTACAACCAAGCAAACTACACACAAAGCTCAAAGCCAAGTACAATCAAGTGCAAAGCTAAACGGAAGAAGGGGAATCAAAAAACAAATGGATTCACTTGGGAAAAAAGACAGTAGATGAAATAAATATTTCAGTGAACAGTCTCTGAATGGCCACACAAAACCAATAAATCCTTACGATGAAACTCTGTCACTGTCACTTCACACCTTTCAGTTCTCTGCATTTCCATTCTCTCAATAAAAGATTTATGAAAGCTTTAACAAAGGAGTAATAAAGAGTGACTGGGGAAGAGAAGATTGCCACAGGAACATTTTTAAGTTAGTACCTCCGTATTTTTCACTAAAATACACAGGAATTTATTTTTCCAAGACAAATACCAGATGCAGTTCTGAAAAAAAAGATTGGCATTAAAAAAACCCAAACAATTGTTTCGTAAAAGCTATTGCAACCCCTCACCCTTCCTAAGCCATAACTGACACTTCAGTATCAAAGCCAGATTTGCATTTCAAAAACCAATTAAAAAAGCATACTGTAGTAAGGTACTGATTAAAAAGATCTCGTGGCTTTACATATATTAGCCACTTGCTTTGACTTGCCCTACTTCAAACCCATCGTAGTCACAGCCACCCCCATAAATGAGGTAGGTTATACAACTGCCACCCTGCTCAATCACACTGCAGTTCGAAAGGAGCAACAAAATAAAACCAAAAGAAAACAAGGACTTTTAAAAATAAATCCAGAGTTTCACAAATCCAGTTCAGAGCACGATACTGGCTCTGTTTGCACAGCAAGAGGACGAGAAACAACAAAGGAAAGAAACACAGGCAATGACAATCTCAACCTGCAGTTGCTGGAAAGAACCAACTAGAGGAACACAGACATCATTGGGAAAAGGGCAAACATATCCTGAAACTGCTGATCGTTGAAGAAAACGAACAAGTTTCCTGCTGTCTGCAGGTTTAACAACCAGAGGTTTCCTACCAGAAGTATGGTAGAACGGTAAATAACGTCCTATCCATTTGCAATAGCATAAAATTTCAGATTACAGACAAACCATATTGATCAGAGTATTTGTCATGCTGTAACCCTTAGGAAATGATCAACTTGTTTAGAAATCCCAGCGCTGCCACACAAAAGTGTTGGTGGTGCACTTGCAAAAGCCTGCAGAGCAAAGGCTTCTCATCTGCTCACACGTATGGAAAAGGTTCCTTAAAAACACATTGTCAAACGCCCTGCAAACTTGCCAATCCATGCCACCATCAATTTCCCCACGCCGTGACAAGTTTATAGCATTGTGTCACAAACATAAATCGAAGAGAGAAGCCCAGAAAGCAGCCCTCTAACAAAAAGCATTCAGTCACTGTCTAATCACTCCACGCAGGGATTCAGTGCGTGTGTTTGGTTGGGTTTCTTCATGCAGCGGTTGACTAAGCGCCTCTGTCACCTTGCAGCACCTTGCATCATCAATTCCTGTCGTCATATTGGCAAGAGCGTTGCTTTCCAATGTTCAGTGGTTTTAGGCTCATCAAATTATAATGAGAGTCCTTTTAATCATTCAAAAAGTTATGAAAATTTATCAGCCTGTTTGCAGCAGATGCACTACAGGTAGATTGCTCAGTACTGTCTCTCAGACGTAAGAGAAAATGCAATTATTTAAGACTAAAAGCTCAAAACACCATTTATGTGATGCAATATCACCTGGTTTTACTGATTCTTCTGTGCCCTGGCCTCTCTCACTCATCAGAATTTGTCATTTCCAGGCAATGAAGTTATTTAATGATTAAGTAGTAGCTAAAATGTGCATAATATTCTCTGTTGAAGAAATTAAGTGCATCACAGCACAACACCAGCACGTACTATCGAAATTCAACACAACACCACTCAATTAAGGAGAAAATGAGCTGCCTCCCACTGTTACCTGAGAGCAAGGAGAGACCTCACCACGCTAACCATCCCCACAGCTAATGCATCTCAAAAGCTTCTAATTACAGCAAAGGTGGGAAATTACAGCAAAGATGGGGAAAATGTTTAAAGCACACCTGACAAAACTGCAGAATTCCAATGAGCTCACTGAAAGCAACACAGTCCAGGTAAAGCTAAGTATTCCACCTCTCACTACAGACCTTCAGCAGCCCCTTCCCCTTGCCCTAAGAGGACCTAAGCTGGCCCAGCTCTTGGCACTGATCAGGTCTCCAGCTGAGTGGAAGGGCACAAAGCAGCACAGAAGGAACATCAACAGCAACATGCTAGTACAGAACAAAAACACCCTTTTTTGTCCCAGGAAGTTGATCACTCTGCTTGTACCCGTGTTCAGATCAATGTCAGGGAAGACAAAACTATTCACAGAATAAACATCTGTATTGACTTGGACTAGACAACTTTTTATGCCTTTCCAGTATAGATTTTTTTTAAAAAACAAAACTCAGAAGGGTTTATTTTTAATTAGGACAAGGCTTTTGAAGATTTCACCCTTTTAGAAACCACCACTCACAGTAGCATTTTCTACAATGACATGGGAACCACGAACTGGAAGTTTCTATGTCCTTTGGACTACCTTCCTTTTTAATGACAGTAAGCCAACCCAATGATCATGTGGGCCAGAAGCATGACACTGAGCTTCCTCCTGTGGAAAGCAGCAGAACTGAACACAAAAACAGCAGTGTAAGAAGGTGGTAATTGCCTGAGACAAGTGTTAGAACTGCTTTTATTGTCCTCATTGCAGGGAACTCAGATATGTATTTCTCATTCAGAGAGACTCTGAAAGTCACTCCTTTAAAGTATAAAAAAAAAGCACAGTTTTTTATTTGCAACATTCCCCATGTTTCACAAGGCTGCAAGCTAGCTTAATAGAAACAACATCTGAATATAAATGACAATGAGCAGCAGCTCTGGGAGATGCTGCAGCACTAGTCAGGAAGAATTCATTACCTGGAGACATTTATTAAGCAAAGGAAAAAAACTGTTTGAAAGGCTGGCAAACATCATTAGAGAAACAAAAGAATATTGCTTCATGGGCTTTGCTTCCTCGTTACGTTGCCTTAGCTTATCTTTCCTGTTAGTTTTTGAACTCTTACTCTTACAGGTGATTCTAAGCCTCCTCCAGTTATCATTTACAAAACATTGCTACAATCTGACCCTCCTGAGCCCTGATATAAGCAACAAGAAGCAAATGCCCTTCTGGAAGCACACCACTTTCCCAGTCAAATTCTTAACACCTACCTGCAAAAGACCAAATGCTTGTCAAATCTATTCACACCTGGTACTCAGGAAACAGAATAATACAGTCCCCCAGCATCCATGCCTTCTCCTTCAGTCCTCCAGTTCTCTGGAGCTTCCACACCCAGCTTTTAGAAGTTTTCCTAATGTTTTATGGTGCAGAGTGCAGATCAGTAGGAAAGCCCACAGAGAAACTAATCTTTAAGGGTATTTATACATTCAGAAAGTAGAAGCCCACTCTTTCAAAAACAAACAGCACAAACCTCATTCTAAGGTGTGGCAAATCTCTATCATAATTACACATTCCTGACACTACTCTTAATCCATTCACTTTAATTGTTCTCATCTTCAGTATTTCCTCAGAAAGCAACTTTTACTAATTACATTTAGTTTAAAAAATAAAAAGGGGGAGATACATACAGTCCTAATTTCAGTGATAAGAGATGATCACAGAATCACAGAATGGCCAGGGTTGGAAGGGACCTCAAGGATCGTGAATCTCCAACCCCCCTGGCTACATGCAGGGCCACCAACCTCCACGTTTAATGCTAAACAAGGCTGCCCAGGGCCCCATCCAACCTGGCCCTGAACACCTCCAAGGATGGGGCATCCACAGCCTCTCTGGGCAGCTGTTTCAGCACCTCACCACTCTCATAGTAAAGAACTTCCCCCTGATGTCTGACCTAAATCTCCCCTCCCTCAACTTCAAACCATTTCCCCTCGTCCTACACATACCAGCCCTTCCAAAGAGTTGATTCCCCTCCTGTTTGTAGGCTCCCTTTAGGTACTGAAGGCTGCACTGAGGTCACCCTGCAGCCTTCTTTTCTCCAGGCTGAACGAGCCCAGCTCCCTCAGCCTGTCCTCATAGGGGAGGTGCTCCAGTCCCCCGATCATCCTAGTGGCCCTCCTCTGTACCATCTCCAACAGCTCCCTGTCTTTTCTGTACTGCGGGCTCCACACTTGGACGTCCAAGTTATGATACCAACTTCTTTCCTTTGAACATGCTTTCTCCTTATTGTAATACTATACATTTACACGATCACGCCCTTTGCTGTACTGTAAGAAAAAAACAAATCCTTACCTGCTACCGTGAGCTTTGCTGTTCTGCTTACAATGGTCCCCAGGCTTTCCACAGTTGCCACGCACTGATAATATCCTTCATCAGGTTTATTATGCTTGGAATGCACCACACTGTTTATTAATAAAGACCCATCTGGCAGCAACTGGCGACGGTCATCGGAGACCAAGTTTAGAAGAGTCCCATCTTTCTTCCATTCGATCTTCGGAGGAGTTTCACAATAAGCTGAACAGTTCATTATAACAGAGGCCCCACGAACTGACAGAATGTCCATCGGCTCCACCAGGAAGTAAAAAGGAGTGAAGGTTCTCACAACAGACCCTGTGAAAGACATGCAAAACAATTTCAGGAGTTTGCCTTCCACTTTTTTTTTTTTGTTTTTTTTTAAACATGAAGTGCATTTTCTTTTAAAAGTACTTTAAAGGAGCAGGAGCCATCACTGCTCACAGTGTGGTCTCCTCAGGAACAGGCTGGTCTGCATGACGTTATTGTCTGCCTTGATAACTCACACCCATGAACTCTTGGAAATGAAGTGAAACTTTTTGTGCCGAAGCCATACTGGTTTGCTCACACTGGAATCCACGCTTTGCAGTCCCAAGCAACCCATTACACAGGAACCTGCTCCATCAAAACACACAAACCTCATGCACATGCCTGAATAACATAATATACAAACAGCATGTAGTTTTACGACTTCTTTCTTGCCTTCCATGGCAGGGATGCCAGGAACAGCAGTGCGGTCATTTCCCTTGTGTAACAAACATTAGGAAACAAGAAGAGTAATTCAGCCCTTGAGAGAAAAAGTCTCCAATTCTGAGCTTAACACATCACGCAAACGCCATAAAACATTTTTTTTACTTCTATTCTGGCTCAGGATAAACTTGATTACTTTTCCATTTTAAGTATTCCCAAACAGACATCTATAATTAACATCTACTTTCCATTAAAAAGTGAATTTTAATTACTGTATTTGTAGCATGTTTGGTCCAGCAGAAAGCCTGCATGTCACTATCACTTGGACTTGCCTTAATTTAATCACTCATCGAAAACAGAAAGAAGAAAGTTTCTTCCAAGGAAGAACAGTTTCACGAATCACCAAAGGTTGATTTGGGAGAAAACGTGGTCATTTCACTGTGCTTTAAATGTACTGATAATAATCTAAAGCCAAACTAACATCAAGGCTCCTCTGTTGTACTCCAGCACTCGTCCTCCACCTGGGGTTGGGGCACACACCTACAAGGGGTAACACGAACAGCACTGTTGCTACCTGTCCTCCAGCAAACCAGAGATGAGCTAACAAAAACCTGCCTGCTTTACAGTTATTTACTGGCCATCTACAGGACACTGGGCAGTTAAAAGACCACAAAGGCAGGGCTATCCTTTACCTTCTTCCTTGTTTCTTTCTTTTAAAAACAGCCCAAGTCACTGTTAAGCTATTTGTCAGCACGTGCTCCAAAGGAAACATGGGGAAATACATCTGCCCTTTCAAATCCGTGTATAGTTCTCATATGACAAAATAAGAGTCTTGAATTTGTGCTGGGGACACAGCTTCTCAATTCTACACCAATTTCAAGCTGCACATTCAGGCTCTATAGTAAACAAGTGACCAAAAACCTGTCCTCTGCTGTAGCACATAGGTAGCTACAGCGTGGTTTGCACCAGGTGTTTGTATACGGAGGCTTCCCATGAACCAGGTTGCTCAGCCTGGCAGTAAGCAGCACACAGTACCTCAAGGATGTGGCTTTCCTTTTAGACAAGCCCAAGAATTTAAAGGTGATCTGTAAGGCATCGTTAAAAAAACACTTCAAATGCAATCACAGGCACAAACTGAAGCATGGAAAACCTTTACTTGCAAAGAAAGGCTGTCCTGTAAGCATCTTAGCTTCCTCAGTCCCTTGGGTTTTTGGTTTTAAGAGATTTACCTTCTCAAATGGCCCTAATTAACAAATTGACAAGGTTCCCTCTATCACTGAGCCGCACAGAATGCCTCCTTGCCTCCAAAGAGACTCCAGCTGCTCTCGGGAGAGGGGCTCAGCTCCTGCACTGACAGATTGTCTTCTTCCTCGTGAGCCATGGAGATGTGGGATGAGGCAGGAGGAGCCGCGCGAAAGGAACGGCAGATAGATTACACTTCTGTAGGGTCTGTCATCCCTGTGTTCTTCTACCTTCAAGAATTCAAAGATGAATTCAGAACAGAAAGACTGAGGTTTCCCTAGTGACAGCTGCAGTCTCAGACAAGATTAGATCTGTTATGTCAGTATCCAAATCCTTGAGATTTGGTCCTTCCTGAGGATAAAAAGCAAAGACGGAACAAAAGCCAGAGCAAATTACAAAATTCCTGCGTGCTTCATTTGAACACACGCACACCTGTGAGCACCGACTTTGTGTGAGGAGTCCTCAGCTCCAGTGCTCAAATGATAAGAAAAACAATAGCCATGAGCAGCACAAAAACAGCTTTAGACCAGCACAATCTCAACCATCAATCCAGAAACTTAAAGCTGTTGTTTTAATTTAAAAATTCAGCCTTACTGTCCCTGGGTCTCCCACCAGGAAGCCTTCTGCCCAAGCCAAGCCGTCAACCCTCTTCCTCCCTTACAAACTTGGTTGTTTTTTTTCCAAAGGACGCTCAGATCTCTACCAGAACAAACACAATGCACTCAGTTTTGCTTTTCCAAGCTTTGAGTTTTCAAATAAAACCTAAGAAAACAAGAGGAAAAAAGAAAATAAAAGAAAAATCACCAGGAAGTAGCAAAAGCCAGTTTGAGCCGAAGTTCACTTGGGAAGAGCTTGCTGAGTATCTGTACAACCACTTTTCCCCAGCCTGTTTACTAGCACAGATCTAGCATTTTTCATTTACAATCTTCCTGTGGTTGAGATTCTTGACTTTTCTCACCTTCTGTAAGAGTCAGTTCTGCACAAATGCCCAGCAATTGCAATTGCAACCTTATTTCTTCCTTCTGCAGGTCGGCACAAGTGCAGCAAGCAGGCTGAAACTCAACTCTGCTTCTACTTCCAGATTTTTTAATCAAGATGAAAAAAAGAGGTCTTGCACCTCATTGCCAGTTCATATGCTTGAGAGGCAGCCGACAGAGTAAGCTATACTTGCTAGCTGCATGCATGTTATCCTATGCCACTTCCCCTTGAAAACATGAGGCTGGCTTCCAGTTTGCCTTCTCTAGGCCTCACTGCAGGCTGGAGCAGATCAAGTCCACTGATGGGCTCCAGTTATCCTGGAGGTGCCCACAGAAATAACACTGCAGAGTCTAGAGCAGAGAGAACATGCCAAAACAGCACAGAAGGGATGAGAGACTTTCAAGAAAGCAGATGCTCAGCCAGGTTTCAGAGGTAACATTAAAAAGGTTTGCCAAAAAAAAAAGCTTGTGAAGACTGCACTGTCTGCATTAAGTCTGCACAGAAAGCAGTGGATGAAAAAGCAGTAGGGTTGGTAAGTACATATGCCCATGGTAAAGGAGAGGAAATTAGACAGCGTGGAGAATTTTCCAGCCCACACTCTAAGAGAAGTTCTGCAGTGTGGAGTTTGGGCACTCCAAGAAGCGCTGGTAGAGCTGCATCTACACTCCAGCCAAGCAAGTTCACACCTCATTTAACCCTTGGTTCAGCACAAGGATGCTCTGTACATACAAGAGCTTAATAAGCATGCCCTTCTGTCAACCAGCCACTTCTCCCACCCCATCAGCCTACCAATCACTCAGTTAAATGGCACCAAGTTATTAAGGACTGGACTGGCAGGTCCTGTGGAGAGTGGCCTTCCTTCAAGTAAGCAGCTTGATTTGTGTTAACGTTGGCCCAAGAAACCTAAACAAAAATAACTGTGGTCTTTTCCTTAGGCTTTGCATATCTAGCTCCTTCAGTCACCTCAAAGACTGCATCACAGGGCTCTGACAATTCTCCAAATATGCTACAGCTGGCCAGTGCTTCTCTCCTAAGGCCTGTGCCCAAAACACAGCTGAGTGCTTCAGCAGAGACAAGCTCAGTGGTAAGCAAAGACCTGATGCCATTTCACATCTTTTGGAAGCTCTACAAGGCCCTTTCATCATCCCTCCCAAGATACACACAGCAGGGTTTACAGCAGAAGCACGGCACCGCTGACTGCATGGGTCTGTGATCCCACCACTCCCCAAATCCCTCAATCCTTTTCTAGGAAACTGCCATGGAGCTGGTTCTTTGCCATTTAATGTTTGACTAGCTGATTACTCCTGCCTAACTGTATTAACTTGCTTTTGGCTCCTCCAGATTTTCCTCATTCCAAAAAAAGTGTACTGCTCTTGAACCTTGTCCTCCTCCTCTCAGCTTTATGTGGTGTGAAAATTTAACAAATATAGCTTACTCTGTCACGTGGGCTGTGAATGAAAGACATCTAATAGAAATTACTCAGAACACACAAGAACAAAATCCCCCCACAAAGCAGCTTTCATCACCATCAGTTCTCCTGGGACTTATCCAGCCCTTTTCACGACCATCCTATGGCAGTGAAGTTCAGCTCTCCCTTCCCCCTTCATTAGGAAAGTATTCTTAAATGGTTGGTGGTAGAGGAAAGAATAACATCATCTTTCTTCCATGAAACTTTTTAAATGCTAACTAGAAGGTCTGAAATATTTCCAGCTAAGCTGACTGCTTTTCTATGCCCTGGCTCATTCTCTTTCCCCATTCAATGGCTTTACATTGGAAGAAGGTAGATTTAGAGTAGATATTAGGAAGAAATTCTTTGCTGTGAGGGCAGTGAGACACTGGCACAGGTTGCCTGGAGGGGCTGTGGATGCTCCTCCCTGGAAGCATTCAGTGCCAGGCTGGATGGGGCTGTGAGCAGCCTGGTCTAGAGAGGGGTGTCCCTACCTACAGCAGGGGATGGAACGAGGTGATCTTTAAGGTCTGTTCCAACCCAAAGCATTGTATGATTCTGTGACCTGAAATATTTGGGATTTTCACAGTCCTGCTCACCTCTTCACAAATAACCAGAGTTAAACAGCAATTCAGAAACTGCCTAGCCAGTTCTCTCAGGGTTAGGACTGCTCTTCTCACTGAAAAAGGCCCAAAGAAAGCACATTTGAGACATCGCACTGACTTAACAAGATTAAGATCAATCTGCCCAATCTCTCCTCACAGTGCACGTCCCTCAAGACCATGAAATGGCTTTTAAACCCAAAAAGGGAAGTTTTAATGTACCACCTCCCTGCTACAGGATCTGAAAGCAGCAAGGTAAGACATGCAGAGCTCAGTCACTCTTTCCAAACGCTGCATTTTCAAAGGCTGGTGCAAAAAAGAAATCCCAAACTTCCTTCAGCCTTTTCTTCTCCTGCTAACATACCTACAGAGGGATCATCATGATTTTTCACACGTTCTGCTCGATGCATCGCACTGTGTGCAGTGGTACATCTGCAAGTGAGGAACTGCCCAGCATAGCAAACATTCAAGTGGGAAGAAGCATCTCTCCATTACGCAGCTCGCTGCTAGAAGATGTGAACGGCCTGGCACAGCAAAGTAAATCACACAACTGCCTGATGCAAGGGTCACAGAAGTGGCAGCATTCTGGAAAATAACTTCAGACAAACACCCTGAGCTCACACTTCTCCTCAGTTCATTTGAACTGCCTCCTACCAGCACACGTGGTAGCAATATGAGGTAGGAGGCTTCCCTGCTACTGGTGCTGTGGGTTCAACTCAAATCCATTGCTGCCACCAGAATTATTTGGGACCGATGTGTTCCTGGCAATGCCATCAACCACCTTCAAACAGAGGACTTGAATCTCAAACTGGAATCTCATTCCAGTTCACACGGATCGAGGGATCGAGGCAGGACAATCCAAAAAGAAAAAGTGGAACACAGGTGTAATTTCAGAATTAATTTCCAACCAGAGTAAGTTAGGGAAACCAAAACTCTGTCATCGATTAACACCCAAAGATTCAGTTGTTGGCAGGAGAAATACAGGGCTCTGATGAAGGAAGATTACTTACATTTACAATGTTTCAGTTGGAAGGCATGATACTTATCCTTCTGAATCAAAGCAACTGACAAGTAAATATGTAATATCCTTGAAAACTGGTGCTGAAAGTACAAGGATTAGACAAAGTCCTCACCAGACTGGCAGGAATTACTGCAAAGTGCTTTTCTGTGCGTTCCAAGTCAATGACAGAAGATCCAAGCTCTCTTGCTGCAGGACAGAACTTTTAACTCTTTTCACCAGCCCTCAGCATCCCTAAAACATTACATTTGTCCCTCACCTAGACCACAGGAAAAGCTGTCTTCAGGAGTTATACAAATGGATTTTAACTCAAGGTGCTACAAACATTGTTCTTTACAAACTGCCACCATGCACTTGCTTTGTGGTTTTGTTGAAATATTCTCTGCTAAGAAGCACATTACCTGTATGGATAAATTGCTAATCTGCATTAATCTCTCCACAAAAGTATGTATTATTAGCAGGTTGGTAATTTTTCCCCCCTGACAACAGCAGAAACATTCTGTGCTGGCCAACAAGCGATGTTTGCATATGATAATATGCCATAGCAGAACTAAGGTACGGACAGAGATTCTTCTTAATACCATCTTTTTTCCCTTTGTAGTAGAATACAGACCACCTGACCAAGTCAAACTGCACTCCATGACTTCATACCCCAATCCAACAGAGACTTCCTACGATTATTTTTAAAGCGCTCCCAAAGCCCAATAACACACACAGAGGCTCTGAAGTTCACTCTCAGTGTAAAACCAAGAACAATGTCTCCAAATTGCATGCTCTAAACTCCATTTCATTTCTCTCTTTGCAAAGGCTCTGCAATACATGAATTATGAGGCAAAAATGGTATTGCACTTAAGCATCAAGAAAAAAACTAAAAAGCGTAAGAGCTCTCCATGACTGCAGATAGATGGCATAAATCCTGCGGGTGCTTTAATAACTCCAAAGGAATGCTGACAGTGGAACCTACCAGAGCAAATGATGTAACATTATAAAATAAGTAATGCCATGTATAAATCTAGATTTCCCCAGACTTACTAGATTCCTTTCTCCTTCAGTACAAGCAGATTTCCTCTTTTAATGATTTAATACACCATAACAAAGATATCCATCAAAAAGAGTAACTCATCTTTGTCCCTATGTCATGAAGCAGTGTGGGCTAGCCATGATGACTGAAGAATGATGCGGGGGCTCCAATCCACTCCAGCCCACATGGGACAGGGCGATGCCTTCAGGTCTGCAAGGGAGGGGCCTCTACATTTGCCAAGTGCAGAAACCTGTAGAGAACACCTCTCCACCCTTACTGAAAAGGGTTCCATGCTGCAGAAAGGCAGCAAGGTAACTGATTGCTGAAGCAAATCCCCTGAAGGAGAAGCACAAAGCTGGGTGCTTCAGCCCTCCTCTTTAGTGGGCCATCTTGTTTGCACATGCCACCTTCTCACACCGACCAAGGAGACTGCTGAGGGAACACTGCCTGGGATACCACAAAGAAAGGGTGTTCCCAACCATTCTGCTCAATAAAACCTGACATTTCATGAAATTATGATCTATGGTGAAGAGCCCCTACCCTCATACCAAACAGCCTATAGCCTGCTGCCACTTCCAGCTCCTGTGGTTTTCAGAAGGCATTCAGATAGAAGTTGTGAAAAAGCATTTCCACACACCACGCTGCAATGGCTCAAGCTACAGAGCTGAACAGTTTTCAACACTGTGTTGAATACAAAAGTCAAGGTACTCATCACCACAATGCAAATTCATACATCAGACAAAGAGATAAATTATTTCAAGGTTCAGTCCTCAGTACAGCTAGGAGTGTACTTGCCCTTCAGGCGGCTCTGTCAATAAACAAAGAATTAATTCAAGCAAAGCACACTGCACTCTGCAGAGATGCTTTTCCAGTTTTGCCTATTACTTGCAGTCACCTTTCTCTTATTAGTGACAAATTATCGACTTCATCTTAATTGACCTTCCTTAAAGATCTCAAGCAGGAAATTATAAAACAGCAAAAAATAAATTTGGCCCATTAAAAAAAAAAAAACTGCATGCGGAAATAGGACTGAGAACAAAGCACCCAACCAGCATGCAGAGTGCCTGCAGTAAAACAGGGAGAAGTAAGCGGCCATGCATTCAGCCTAACTGCTCCTTCTGTAAGTGATACCATCTCCTCATAAATTATTAAATAATGGGAAGGAAAACAAGATAATGATCAACAGCAAAATCTAAACACAGATTGTAATTTCAAATAGCAAACGTCTTAGGAGATGCATTTATGGCTGCTGCTTGGCTGCACGGCCCTTCCGCCGCCTCGAGGGAGCTGATTTCAGCCGGATCCTGAACACATGGAAGCAGCTTTCCTATTTACAGCACTGCTGGTTTCAGTTGACTGAAGTTCTGTGACCACGGGCCCCTAAACCAGCCAGGAACAAACGCTGCCATGCCAAGCCCCAAACCTTTGGCTGCTCTGCAGGGGGGCTGCAGCTCTCCCAGGCTTGGAAAGAGAGACGCTGCGCTGACCGCTCCTGCTGCAGCTCCGCACAGCTGATGTTCCCAGCAGTACGCCTGTGCTGCTGGCCCAGAGTGAAGCAAGATGCTGAACCCTGAGCAGCGTCAGCAGGCCATGCTTTAGAAACCACTTGTGTGCACTTTTGGATTCCCGGCATGCAAGGAAGAAGAAGAATCCTTTGTAACTGTGCAGAAAAATATCAATTTAGGTTTCTTCCAGGCTGCTTAAGTGCAATCCCTGTGTTATCCAGAAGTCAAATGTAGAAGCTGTGTCCAACAAACCTTGCACACAACAAAAGGAAAATCCTTTCAAGGTAATTCTGCTGTTGTGATCACCACAGGATGCAGGTTGGACCACATAATGCCAAACATTTGGTTTTTTCGACCGGTGAAGGAACTACTCTGAATATTCACTGGAAAATTTCACAAAAAGAGCTTAAAGGATTTTACAAATTTTTCTTTTCTTTTCTTTTTTCAAACAGAATCTGCTACAATCTGCCCATCTGACACATCACCTCTAGGACTGCATGGGGTTTTAAAACGGTGCCGCGTTTCACCTGATACAAAAGACAAAATATTCTTTCTTGCCTAAGAAATTCTCTTTCTATTGCTATTAATGACACAAAGAAGCTCAAATGATAATAAGGTAAAGATCTTTTTGACTGAAACTCCAGGGAGAGCCGCGACGTTGCTCACCATCTCCTGGGACAAGCTGTTCAGTGTGGCTCTAACAGCACAGCTCAATGCTTTCAGGGAGATGGCTGCCATCCGCGAGGCACACTCTACCTCAGCAAGACCTTCTCCAACGTCAAATTTCTCTTCATTCTCATCTGTCAAAATAAGCTGCAGTCATTACCTTTCACATGAAATTAACAGTATGTCTGAGATTCCTCTCCCTCCTATTCCAGCCCATCTTTAGTGCTTTGTGTGGCTTTTATTCCCCTGCAATTTTCTTCCTTGTGCTTCGAGCAAGAAGCTGAGTGTCTTTGCTTGTGACTTCACAGCCCTGACTGAAACCGCATCACCACAGCTCCCAGTTTACAGCTGCTGGCTCCCACAGCTTCTGCAGCAGCCTGCCTTCAGAGAGATGCTGCGTGTTGTTTTCGTATGCCTGCCAGTTGAGCACAAAAACAACGATAGCAAGAATTGTTCTTAATTCACTTTTGATATTACTATGGTTTCCTTAGGAAAGCACATCAGTGGTGTGGACCAAAGTTCCTTTCTTTTTCCTGTAATTCTGCCAGCAATCATTTTCTTTGCCAAACTGGTCTGAGAAAAGATTTTTCTACAAAGAATTACTAGAGGTCTCTGTAAAGGCACCTACAAAGCAAAATTTATTTCTGTTCATCATTGCGAACAATGGTTCTTTAAAATAGCTCCCATATGCTAGCTAGTGGCAATGCTACGCTGTTAGAGCAATATTGCCATTTTTCCTGCTGGAGAAACGGATTTCCCTCTGTAGAGTTCCAGTCCTCTGGGCACTCAGGTACCAAATTTGTTACTTCAGATAGGTGCAATACCGCAAGCAAACAATGGCTTTCAAGGGGGTAAAAACAGAAAATAAGGTCCTGAAAGCCACCTCCTGAAAGCTGAGGTGATCAGGCAGCAGAATGCTCATCCCAGTTGTGTTTTCAAGCAGGCTGATACTTAAAGATGGTTTAGGACATAAGTACTGAAACAAATCTCCTCCCAAGAGGATCTTGCTGAAACCCATTACTTCGATATTTTCCCACAAGTAAAGGCACTGAGCAGCCAAGGGCTCTACGCGAAGGGTAAAGCAACAGCAGTATTTCTCAGAAGCCAATGAGGTTATGGGTCACACAACGGATGCCTTCCATGCAGCAAACTCAATTCAGGAGGCATTTTAAGTCAGACAACATTGTGCTTCAGCAAATGATCTTTCTGTGTGTCAGGATTTCCTTGTCTCTACCCATTCAATTCAGCACTTCAGAGTCATTATGGGGATTGCAAAGCATGCTTGCAGAAGAGCGGGGGGGGCAGAGGGGAACCCTGCTACAAAGCCAGGAGTGCTCCTGTCACTGAGGTGCAGCGAGGCAAAGAGAGGAACCAAGTATCTATGGGAAGTTCAAAGCACAAAACAGGTTGAGCAATAAAAATGCAAGCAAGAACCAAACTGAAAGCTGCTGAACATCATTTCCAGCATCTCTTTAGAGAAAGACCTCTGGCACACTTCATGAGAGAAAAGAAATCTTAACAAACACCTTTAATGTTAGATCAAGCAAGGATTATCTAAGGGGACCAGGAAACAGTAGAACAGTCACATCTGATATCAGAGCCAAAAATCCCTTTAACTCAGGATCTTGTCACAGTACAGACAAGAGCAGATACCAGGGAGTGCCCAGGAACAGCACACACACAGCAGTGCTTCCCTGGGTTAGCCCAGAGCCGTGCTCAGCAAGGGACGCCCGGCAGGAGAGGGCCCTGCTTGTCAGCTCTGCTGCCCCTGGGGAAGAGGAGATCTCTGCTGGGACCTCACAGCCAGTCTGCAAAGTGAGAGCAAAGAAGTGAGAAGGATGTGCCAGGAAGGGGCCTAGCAACCAAGCAGGGTGAGAAACAGCCAGCACAGTACAAGCAAGGTGCCAGTAAGGACATCCAGCAGACCAGCGGTACGCTCCGACCTTCAGCCTGGATGCACGTGCTTACAGAACAATTCATGCTCCACACGCACTCTGGAAAGCTTACTGATGTTTTAAAGATGTTTTAGCCAAAGAAGAATATCAATGCTGAGGAAAAAATCCCAGAATCATCAGTCACACGGCCAGGATCAGCGCAGCCACATGACTCCAGCACGAGGCAAAGCACCCATCAGGTGCCAGGTACTCACGAGTTCTCCACGTTTTTACCTCCTCTGCCATCTCTATGCTGGTTTTCACATCGAGGGCTGACTGCTTGTATTTGAAAACCCCACCAGGAATTTAGTACCTGAGACAGATAAATGCCTTGGGATAGAGCATCTGATGGTCACCGACAGAAAGAAATAGCAGACAGAACTCAAGTTACTTCCCTAGCTAGGGGGAGAAACCATGGATTCAACACCAACTGAGTGACAGAAAAATACACAGTATGCTCTGAACTCACCAACAGCCACACCACAGCTCAGCTGTATGACTGCAGGGCAGTGCTGCAGCACCACTGAACACAGATCTGTCTCCCAGCAGGATCTTTGGCAACAGCCTTTTGAAGCTGAACATCTACAGCCAGAAAAAGGCAGCAACCACTGAGGTCTGCATGAATGCTGCAGGGTCAGGATCAATGCTGGAGAACTGCACTGCACAAGGACCAGCAGCAGGCTCTGGCTGTGCTAGCACTGCCCAGCCAGCAGGGAGGATTTCTCTCTGACTGAAGTGCTTCACAGTGACACAAGGCACACCTTTCAGCAGCAACTCCAGACTGCATCCATGCACCAAAAGCTGTCCCAGAACGGCTCAGCACAGCTTCAGCATTATAAATTAACCTCACGTTGTACCCCAACCCTAAACATGACAGCAGCATTTGCAAATCTTACTTATCTTTTACCGTGCAATGCACAAACACGATCTGGAATCATAAAAAAATCCACAAGTCTTATTTATTGCAACTTAATTACTTCAAGTGCACCGAACATACAGGGAGCAGAGAAAAATCATTGGATTCTCATTTATTGCTTTTTTATACACAAAATCAAACAGCCACGCTTCAGGAAGGCGACTGCAGACTATCACCAAGATATCTGTATTCAGAACAGAGCTACAGAGAAATCTAATGGTGCCAATCCTTTACTATAACTTTGCAGTTGTGTTATTTCACCCAGCCGCCACTTTTCCACAGCAGATCCCTCCTAAGCTGACAGTGAGCACTTTAAGCCAAGGAACGCTGCAGGACAAATAGCCAAATGTTTCATTTTCACTGCCACTTCCTGACTTCTTCCCCTGGAGAAGAGCAGCTGTGCTATGGTTCTCCCACTGTCTGGTAGGAAAGAGGAGCAGCACGGCACAGGGCGGGCGCTGCCATGCTGCACCTTCACAGCACAGAGGTACACATAACTCACATTGAGAACAGAAACCATGTGACGGTAATGGGGCATGTCTAACTGCCATCATTTTCCTCATCTGATCTCAGCTGAAAGTGCAGCAAACTGAACAGGAAGGCCAGTTTTAAAAGCTTGCTGCAGATTCTTGTCTCTTCTGGAAGCGTATTAATGAAATGGTTTCCTCTTTCATTTGTTAAAGACAAACAAAAGCTTTCATCTCGCTTGTTTATTCACTTAACCTTCTAAATTCCCATGAAGCGCCGTAGCTTTGATTGGCACCGTTTTTTCCAAAGCAAAGTAACTGCAGCTTTGCAAATATATTAGCAAAAATATCTGCAAGTATTAGCTTTGCAAATGTTAAATAGATACAGAAGAAGAAAATAGACTCCTTTATTCATTTATAACACAGATTATGCCATCAGAGTGGGAACGCAAATATATTTAAAAACTTACACAGAAATAAATGACAATTTATTATGTTGCTAAATGAACAGACCCGATACATTATTAATTTCACCAATTATGGCAACAAAACCCCAGAAGGAACTAACAACTCCACAGAAACAGAGCAATCCCCACTTCCAGCACTGACAACTGCACACGTTTCCAGTCTGGAACAGATGGCTCAGAAAAACCTGTGCAGACTGTGTTGATGTGTTGATATCGCCCCTTGGCTTGGCTCTGCCGTCTGAGTTTCGGGATGCAAAAGCTCACCTGGATAGGACAACTCGTGGACGAGCTACACTACAGAACTTGTGAGGGAAGGCACATACACAAAGTATCGGCTCTTAGTATTTCTTCCCCTTCACAACCAAGCTCAAAGCGCTGGTGCGAGAGAAACATTTGTGCTCATAAAACAAGCTCTTCAACTGCCTGCACAGTGCAATCAAACTAGGGGACCACTTTCTGCCTGAAATAAAGCTTTTCTTGATACAGTATTTCTCTAAGACACGATCTGGATACAGTTCCAAACCTTTCTTCGCATTTAGCAGCTGAAGGAGTTGCATACCCCAGAGGGACAGCACGACTTTGGCTGGAAGGGATCTCTGCAGATCACATGGCAGCCACCTGCTCCCAGCAGCCCCGTGCTGATCAGGTTGCTTGCTGCTCTGGCCAGCCAAGTTTTAAGCATCTCCAAGGATATACATCAATAGCAAGCAAACAAGCAAGAAGCATACATGTATCCAAAGCAGGAAAGCACAGTGAGAGATAGGCCCCCAAAATGCTTTCCATTACTTCATTCCTGGCATACAGCAAGGTCATTAAATATGTTCATAACAAAACCACCAAAACCCCACGCAGCAGCACACAAATACAGACACAGTAACAGGCAGCATTGGGAAAGAGGTTTTCTGAGGAACCCAGCAATAAGAGGACACAAGTTCCATGCTGACTGAAGATTTCAGCCTAAACACAGAGGTGCTGAGTACCATAATGCCCTTCAGCATCCCCCAGCACCTCTTCACATCAGTTCTCAACTTCAGCCAAGCCCCACATTGCAGAAGCTGATCCATCAACGTGCTGTGCACACTGGTTTGGATGTTTGTGACTGCTCATCCAGCAGCTGTGCTGCATTTGGCATGAGCAAAGAGCAGAGCCCTCAGCACCCAACAGCTGCACATCCATGGGACAATGTGCCACAGCTCCCTGGATGGGACTGCAGGGACACCAGTGATCACTGCCAGCAAGGAGCACTAAGCACCCTATGTGTTAGCAGGCCCAGGTTTCTCCTCTACTTGGCATCTCCAGCTAGCATCAAAATGAGGTTTTTAGCATACCTATAATGTTTGCATCATGGTCGATACTTGCTGCAACAAGCCTTCTATTTTAAATAATGCATGCTGATAGATCTGCATTAGAATACAAAGCAACTTCACAATTAAGTTAGATCAAGCACCGCAGCACAAAACAAAGACTGAAAAGATGCTACAAGCAAAGCTTTCCCCAGACTCCTTAAGAACTTCTGCTGTAATTACGCCCAGCCACCAAAGCACTACTGCTGAGATGAAACCACAGCCGTTTCCAGCAGCAGATGTACCACAGCCCAGACCCACCAGTGACCACTGCCAGACAGTGATAGAGAGCTAAAAATTCCTTGGGGCTCATTATAAGGAACTTCCTAACTCAAACGCTGGTGACCCTGCACACAGCAGGGGTGTTGAAACTACACCATCACTGTGGTCCTTTTCAACCCAGGCCACTCTACGATTCTGTGATTCTATTATTCATTGCAGTACAATCAAATAATTACATCACAGTCCCTGAGAAGCCTACTATCAATGCTCAAAAGTTATGTTTAAGTTGAAAGGAAGCTTTTTTCCCTGTTTCAATCACTTCACAGTACATTATGGCTATTACAAACCGGAATTGATGTTTTCTAGCAGAGTAATTTCCACTTTTCAAAGAGACTTCCATAAAAATCTGCCTACTAAAGCACGTAGTGCTTTGGTTCGTCTTTGAGATCAGACAGAAAACAAAGGTACTGAACACCTCCTTCCAGTTATACAAGAGATGAAGCACAGCTTCCCAAGGATGCCCAGCACTCCCGGCACCCTTAAAGCCGAGGCATTAAGCAGCTGGGATGACAGTCTGTAAAGTCGTGAGGCAGCTCCTCCAGCAGTTGCACGCCATACATTTCTGCGATACCAAAACCCGTGAGCCTGCCCAGCACAACTCAGCTGCTGGGAGGGATGGCAGCCAGGACGGCCAGATGGGCCACAGCTCAAAACGTGTCAGGGACCTTCGGAAATAAGGTATTACATAACGGCATCTGTTCCAGGCACCCAAAGCCAGGTCACCTCTGAGCTCCCGTTTGCACGCACTACAGACGTCCCGAATGCACACGCGCTGGTGCCAAGGGCACCTCTTGCATAAAGGATTATTTCCTGCATGTTTGCAGTCCCGTGCCAATCGGGGAAGTCACCTTGGGCTCCTCACCAGTTTTACTGCATTCAAGCACATAAAGAAGGTGGCAATTCTTGGTACCAAGGCTATCTCTCACTAACTGATGATTTAGATGAACTATTTTATTATTAATTGAAAACAGAATGTATTTCATCAAATGACAAGAAAAGAAAATCCCATTAGGAGCTACAGTTTGCTGGAGATTTTAGAGAATCTGGGGCTGCACAGAGAGACTTTGATGGAAAAAGACCACAGAACAAAGGGACACTGTCTAACAACAGCTCTGTCTGGAGCAGGCAAAGGACAGGAGCAAGGCAAAGCACAGCACAGACACAACTGGAAGGAGAGCACCTGTGGGTGCCCTTCTTTTCTTGTATTTTGATGAAATACATTCTGTTTTCAAGTCTGAGAAGCACCGCCTCCCAGGCCTGCAGGCAAACACTGCTGTGGGCTATGAGTACCGAACGGCTGGGGACAGAAGATATCCCAAAAACCAGGTGTGCATCAGGTGCAAAATTCACATCTAAACAGCAACCCGATGAGAACGTTTCAGGAGAGTTCATTACATTTCCTTAACTTGCTTTTAGCTCACGGTGGACAAAATTAGGATTAAAATGGTCAAAGCTTACTATTAGATTAAGGTGCCTGAACATCTCATCGATTAAATTAAATTGCATTAATTTTGAATGCAACGCGTACATCATTCTCTAAATGCTATGCCAAAATTATAATCGAGTCTTCATTAAGCAATCAGATGGGAAATGGGAGCTCCAACCCAAGGCTGAGCAGCAGCACACAGAGGGCCGTGAGGAGTGCTGCAGAGAGGGGCCGTGTTCGTGTCCTTCCTCCTTCCAGCCTCCCGGTAACCTTGAGAGAATGAGATGGGAGGAGCTGTTAAATGAAGATAGATTTTTCAATAGAGTCAAAAGGGCTTAAGGAAAAGGAAATTATCCCAAGCTACAATTAAAGTGTATTACCACCGTTCACTACGCTATTTTAAAGTTTAATTTAAATCCAGAACAAAGCAAGCTGTACTTCCAGCCACATGACTGTCAGCTCATCTTTGCTTTATCGGTGTCTGGACAAAACTAAATCCTGGTCTCACTTTAGCAACTCAGTAAGGCAATGCTGCTTGGTCTTTCGGTCTTCTGTAGTGGTGCACAAATTGAAACAGAATGGGTTGTTTAAGACAAATGAAAACACTGGTAAGGCATTTGGAGGAAGAGGTTTAGACATCTGTTGTAGCTTTTTGGACAATACTAAATTTTCACTCTTGTGTTACTCTGCAGGAAAAGGAGAATTAACTAAAACTTGTTACACCAGAAGCACTTGTTACACTCATCACTCCAAAAGTGATCCTGCCCTGCAGCTACACCCCTCTACATCACAAGTTTCCTATTAGATCACTTATAATTGGTTCTAAAGTCACATCCACAGCTTTTCCAGGAGATACATTTTGCAGAGATTGTGTTGTGAATCCCCTCCCCTTGAGGACATTGACCCATTGCTGATCTAAGATGAAAACACACCACCAATTTTACACTGAACTATTGATTGAAAAAGGATGAATTTTAGCAAGATACTCGAAGTACCAAAGCATGTGAGTAACCAGCTGGAACAAGCTCTGCTCTTTCCCACCACATTAGCAGTTCCTTCCCTTCTAAAGCCACCTCTGAGCAGCTCGGCAGGCAGCGGGCAGCTCACACATTGATTAGAGAGGAAGACTGACTCCCGTGCACAGAAAATAACAAACGCTTTCCTCAAACCTCTTGCTGGAGGAGCAAGCAGCTTTCCCCAGCCTTCTGCAAAGAAGCAACCTGTTTAGCACGGGCACACCTCTCCGCTGGTGCTTTCAGACTCAACACAGCCCCAAAAAGCACAGCCTGCGTGGCCCTGCGCGCACAGCCGGCAGCAGGGGGGGATGGGGCGCCCTGGGAATCCCATCTGCCGTCTCCATGGCTACGTGGGCTGCAGCAGCACTTACGGAGCCGGCTGCAGCAGCACTTATGCAGCAGGCCCCTCTCTGGCGCAGCTCTCAGCCCTTCGGCAGCAGGCTGTGCTGGGAGCACGCGCTGGGAGCCCTGCCTGAACGGAGCGCTGCGCCCAGCCGTCGTTTCCCCGCGTGTGAACACAACAGGAAAATGGGGGCGGGCTGTCTCAATGAAGGTGAGCTGCTGAGCGGGGTAAGAACTGCTGGAAGCCAGAGGAATTTCAATAACGTGGCTGAGTGTCGGATGTCAGCTTTGGCGTGCTAGGGAGCTGCTTCCATTCGCTGTGGCCGAGTGGAAAAAGGACCATTTCACATAAACTGGGGCATCCCCAGGCACTGGCACTGAAGTTAGAACCAAGTTTTAACGAGGAACATACGTGCATGCAGGCTGAGAGCTCTCTGCCACGTGAGGAACGTTCTAGGGCTCTGATCTGGGCTGCTTTATGCTCAAATTATCCAGCCACTCCTGAGAAAGCTCTTTTCTTCTTCTTCTCTCATTTCCCCACAGTCTTCTTGAAGTAAAAATCAAAACAGGAATAATTTATCCTAGCAAAATCCTGGAGATGTGCCTTTTGCTATTAGTCTCCATTGGAAATGTCAGCATCTAGTTTTCCGCTACGCTTCTTTAAAGCAGCCTATTATGAGATCTGTATTGAAAATCAATTGCGGAGAGCTGCAGGAAGCCCCGGCTCCCTTTGTGCCGCAGGGCCCAGGCAGGGCGAAGCACACAGTGCTGCAGGGTGCCAGGCCCAGCAGCAGGAACCCTTCCCCCACACAGCTCTACTGCAGGTACAGCACGATTCCTCTTGACCACTCTTAGAGAAAAGGCTGCTCAGATGGGGATGCCATCCTCAAGGCAATCAAGAAAGAAAAAGACCGTTTGTGAGATGAGGTGTAATTTCAGCCGTGCAACTCCAGCAGTAATGTTTCTCCAGTTTTCAGCAGTCAAAACTGAGACAGAGTGCATAGACAGAGCCTGCAATTCGGTTTGGAAGACCTCTGTTAACAGCTGCAATGAAGAGGAGAAGAAAAGCCCACAAAATTCCCCTACTTAAAGCAGAATCTCAAAACATACGCTTATAATCTGGGAAATCTTAGAGAAACTCAGTGTGTTAAAGAGCTGCAGCTGAGCTTAGAACGAACACTGCAAATAAATGCTAATGAGATGCTTGTAGATCCTGAACAAATTGATTTACTGAGATCTTGTTGAGTGTCTCCTATCAAGGGTTTGTCAGAGTAAACAACCGCATCCTTATAAACAGAAGTGATTCATTCATTACAGCTAAGAAAAAATACTTGCAATAAAAATCCAAGTATTGGTTGGGGGAGACGATGGGGCCATCACAGATACACGCACACACACTGGATTGGGTTTTTGTTCTAAGTCGTACAGGGAAACCACAGTTATGTTCTACCTCTGCAGAAATCTGTCAGCAACAAAAGCAATGAAGGGCATTGGTAAGAACGAACGTACAGCTCAGCTCACCAGAAGGCTGCACATCAGTTTGCAATGCCAGGGCTGCAGTAATCAATGTGAGAATTACCCAAAGTGAAAAGGAAACACACCAAGCTTTAGAACAGACCCGTGCAAACCAGATGCACAATAAGCTTATGTTCACAGACTTCATTGCAGGCGTTTTAGAAGCAGCTTTGTGTGTAACCAATGCCTTGAAAATCTAGTAGCAGCTCTCCCCTTTAAAAGACTCTCATTGTTCATAATGCTACATAATATTGTGTAATTATGAGCATTAAGTCACACGGAAAAGAAAAATGAGAGAAACGTAGCAGTTCTGTATATATGGGAATAAGAAAAGATGTTTCCAGTTCAATAAACTTAGATGATTGCACGGAATTATAACTGTTTCAGTACAGAAAAAAGCGGCAATTTCTTTTTGTCCATTTACCAATAAGTGTTCTGTAATTTCACAATGGCAGACGGGGAAGGCAAGAACGTGTATCCTCTGATCTTATACAGCTAGAGAGCTTCTCTTCCAAAATGAGACGTGGAGACTACAGTACTCCAAAGAACTGGGATGAAAAGCAACGGTTGGTTAATTAATGCCAGTAGGAGGGGGCTGTGCAAGAAACATTCAGCAGGGAAAACAAAACCCAAGAAGAGGAATGCCTTCACCAGGTCATCCTCCACAGCTCAGGTGCTTCCTGACCACCACGGCAGCTCTCAGGCTCAGCAGTTGGAGCCTTCCCTCCAGCAGCAGCACAGCAGCCCCAGCCCCACTGCCTGCACCCGGCAGCTGCCCACAGAAGATCCTCAGAAGGGCTGACAGGCTCTGCTTCACTGGGTGCTCCTGCAGAGACACAGACTTTGGATGACAGTCAGAGCCCTGCTGGCCACCTGCAGCCCTGCAGTTACAGATGGAACAGGCGCTCCTGGGGAAGCATCCCTTTCCTGCTGCAGGAGCAACGGGAGCTTTATTGTTTTGGTGGGTTTTTTTTTGCAATGATGCTACAAAACTCCATGGCTGACACCTCTGTGCTTTGTGCAAAGCTGAATAAAGTTGGTAGTTCATCAACAGTGCATTTGAAAAGGTAAGCCTTGCTCTTGCAAGAAAAGAATTGACAAAATCCTGATAACTTGCTGCTCCCGAGCAACATACAGCACAGAAATCATTCAAAGCCTTGGCGTGTTGTTTTTTTGTTTCAATTAGTGCTTTAAAGAAAATTTAAATCAAAGCAACAAATGAAGCCCATTAGCAGCAATAGCAAGACTGGCACCTGAGCAGGAAGATCTGGTCAGGCACTGGCGCAGGCTGCCCAGGAGCTGCTGGAGTCATCATCCCTGGAGGTGCTCAACAACCATGGAGAAGTTGTACTCAGCAACATGGTGTAACAGGGCAACATTGGTGGTAGGTGGATGGTCAGAGTAAATGATCTCAGAGCTCTTTTCCAGCCCTGGTGATTCTATGATTCTGTGACTGAATATCCAGATGTTTACTTATCCCAGAGAAATATCAGCGTTTTTCCAGGTAAGTGGATGAGTGTTTTGAGTACAGCTATGAAAAACCTGAAAAAGGAAGGACAAGCTCATGCTAAAACTCTACTGTACAGATTCAGTGCCTTTCACATACCCAACTCCTTTTCACACGTAGCTCTGCCAAAGAACTTACAGTTCACTTAGATAAACAGAGATGTGTCTTTACACAGGATCCTCTTCAACGCAACCCAGGCCTCCAATTGCAATCCCCATGCATCACTTCAGTACTAACATTACTCAGTTTAACTGAAGACGCCATAAAGGACACCTCACAAAGATTTAAGCTGAGGTATTTCACTCAGGTTAGACAATGGGCAATTCTGACATTTGGTCTGACATTTTCTCTCTCATAAAATAGCATGGCCTGAGCATCAGATTTATAGCTGAAATGTGCACAGGTGGTAATGCACTGCCCATCAATCAGGTAATTTGTAAGGCATTTGTGTATGGAGCACAATAAGCACAAGACTCTTCCAGTAAACAGGTTTCTTTTCACCTTTGTCCAGATTTAAAAGCTCTATTTCAAATCCACCATGTTATTACTACCCATCATTTGATATTTATCTCAAGCTTTTAAAGATGCTGCATACCAAGGGGAGCTTAGAGTCTGAAAGGTGCAAATAAAATAGCATCACTTCAGACCTACCAACATCAATCCCTCCATTTCAGCCTAACGAAGCACACATCCAACTGGCAGCCAAGGTGATCACACAGTCTAACACCAGATCTTCCACTAACTGATAGTCCTGTTCATTTTATAGCTTTTATTAATCAAGTTCTCATTTCTTATAGATGGAATCATTGCCGATCCATTCTGCAGTGACAGACCTGGGTGACTGGAGACTCAAGAAGAGCAGAAAGTCCATTCAATTTGCAAATAAGACAAATAGAGGTTTCAAGAAATTTAATGGAAAATATGACAAACACGTTTCCAAGTCTCCCCTGTAAGACTAACATCCATAACATTGGAGTTACTCTGCTTACGCTTAGAAAATTCACATCCTCTGTAACACACCAGTACTGCCAAGATAAATTTAAAAGTACGTGCCATATCTCCCTCTACAGTCAGAACATAGCACAGATTCAACAGGAACTATGAATTCTGCCAACGATACTCAATACAAGTCTATATTGAGAACTCACCATCTACAGCACAGGTCAAACTTAAAAGTCAAAGGCTTGAGCAGAAAGCCCAAAAAATGAGCAATGTAGAAGATCTCTCCAGAAGACCTCACAGGACCAGAATTTATTGAAGAAATTAAAAGGCAGCTCAAACCGCAGTAATTGTTCACACAGAATGATACTGTAAGACATTGTAGCGTACTTCCATTCCTTGCACTGCCTTTGTGCACAAACCTGAATTGGAGATGCCACGTTCCTGAGACGAGCAACTAACCACTCGACTGAATGACCATCCAGTGTGGTCTGCTGATCAAACCTGGAGACTGCCCAGGCTGGAATTCACCATCACAGAACACCCTGCATTGTACAACACAGCTGTTTCAGGTCATCTAGGAAAGCAATCAGATGTAAATCCTTGCTGGTCAGCAGCTACCAAACATAAGAGCAGATCTGGTAGCATATCTACAGCTAGCATTTCTAGCTGTGACACCAAAGGAGTGATGCTCCTGTTCTCCTACTGATAGGACACAGCAGTACACTCAAATAAAAAGAAAACAACCACACACTGCTCACAGCACAGATCCTACACTTTGTGCCACAACAGCTCCACATTTGCAAAATACAAAGCTCCACAAATTGAGAGCTGTAGGAGCCATAGCATAAAAGAAGGCAGAGAAATGCATACAAGAATGCATTTGCAATCTGACTTCTGCTACAGCAGGATCCTCTTCCTAGAGTAGCCCTCACCTTGCTTAAGAAAACATAGTGTGACACTAGATGAGATTTACTGTCCAGATTTGCATGGCAATAGCAGTATTTTTTAGTGAACACATGCAAGCTTGGCATCTTTCTACACTCCTCCTCCTTATACTTCTCCAGTACGTACAGCTGCTATATGGGAAATGCATGGAGGTGAATCACTGCTTAGGCTTTTGCTGTCCCTTTATCACTGCTCGTCGATGGGTCTAAGCTTTCCTAAATTTGCTGTTTTTCTGGCATCTTGCGGCAGTGGGTTCCCCAAGTGCAATCTGCACTGCGTTATGTGGTTCTTATAATCCCTTCTCAACAAACCTGCCAGTGACTCACAGCTGTAACACCTCAGGGTTTGGGCAAGACTGTTGTGCCCTCACTCGGTGTCTGCCTGAGCTGGTGAACATCAGATTCTTCTCCAGCCTCAGCCTTCTACCCAGACCAAGTGCACACAGCTTTTCTCTTCTCCAACTTCACTTCCTGAGATGTAGAGGGGAGAACAAAGCTGCACACACTGCCAACGCAGCAAACAATGCTCTCAAAATCCTCTCTGTACTGAATGAGGCACTACACTTGACTGACTTTTTTGGCTGCCACTGCACACAGAGCTAAAGAAAGAACTGCCAACCGTGGCTCTGTGAGAGCACCAAGCAGCATCAGTCTGAGTTTCTGCTCCCCTTCACACTACATGTGCACCGATGCCCACTGCTGCCTCTTGCTTGTGTGCTTGAGGCTGTGAGGTCCTTCTGGAGCTCCTTGCTGTCAGCACCAGCCTGTGATCAGCCTGCTCTGCAACAAGGCGCGTTTTGCCACACAGGAACACAGCAGAAGAAAACACTTAATTGCATTTTCCCGTACTATGAGGGCTGCTTCAAAAGCGTATCTCCTATTTGATGATGGTGGCTCACGACGTCAGGGGCAGATGCTGGTGATACGGCAGTGCAGGGTGAACCTTCCCACCAGTATTCCATTACATGCTGCTGCTCTGTGACAGACGGCAGCAGAGGGGCACTCTGACACGATGGCATCTGATGCAGAAGTGCAAAGGTGTGTCACTGAATTCCCCCAGGCAGCACCGCTGGCACCAACTGACATGCACTGACACTTGTGAGCACAGTGAGGGGTGGATGGAACGTTCCAGCAGCAGTGATAGCAACAGTGGGTCACCTCTGCTGGTACAGAAAAAACACTGATGCCCACTTTGACTGCGTTTTCTACCACTCCGTGACTAAGGAAAGGGTTCTTATAAAGCTACACTGAATTACATGCTGTTCCCAAGGCAAAATACCTCAAGGCAAACTAACAGGGAAAATACTTTAGAGTGATAGCAACTGCATTTTAGGACCCTCACAGCAATTAAATATTGATGCTGTTTTCTTTTGTGTTATTCAAAGCAAACTACAATGACAAGTCGTGGTAACACTGAAAAACAGAAGCGATATTGAGATGATTGAGACGTTGCAAAGTGCTCATTTAGCAACTACACAGGAAACCTCAAAGCTTTGCTATTCCATCTCACAAGCAGGACTAATGCTCCTTTTCCTCACCGGAGTCCTTGCAGAAGGGCGGGTGCTTCTGAACATCTTTTGTCTTTCTGAAGGCACCAATTGTCCATCTGCTCTCACCGTGTTCTTTTCAGCATCTCAGTGCTTGAAATAAAGCACTGGGGGAACAAAGTGGGTATTTTCACAAACCAAATCTATGTGACCTAAAGCAGCACTTATTTCCCATAACAACTCCAAGATAAAAAGGCAACGTAAAGAGCAACATCTACAGTACTAGCCTATTAAATACATACATGCATACACACCTTTACACACAGCTTTGCCTCTCAGATAATTGCTAAAATGAGAGCTGGAACATAATTTCACACTTCTTTCTTTTTTCAAATTACAAAGAAAGACATTGTTGAAAACAACGTGATATAAGTGTGATCGAAGCAATCAACACCCCCAGGCCTGGGGATCTACAGATGTTTCTGTGCACACGTCGTGGGTTTTTTCCTCTAATGAAGCAGACATCTCGTAGCTTTAGAATTACCTGGCTTGTAGCTGCTATTTCACACGTGTATTGAAGTATCACAAATCCAACCTCACGTATGGTACACAGCCACACTTTGCAGAAGTGATTTTCTAAAATACAGCCCACGCTAAGTACACACCATGAAACCTTTCAAATGGGACCTACGTACAGTCTTCAACATTAGAGGGAGTTTTTATGCAACTTTTAATTGCTTTTCAAACCACTAGTTCCAAAACATAAAATAATTTAGAGAAAATTAAAATGTTACTTAGCACGCAGCTCTAATTCTAGCAATTTTCCTTCATTTTCAGCCATGGAAGGGAATTTTTAAGTGAAGCTGCATTAATTCCTAAACATAGAAAATGAACAGCATGTGAATAATTTATTGATGGCTTTTGCTTCATGTCAGCAGCTTTGCTGGAGGAAGTGATATTTATGAAGTCCCTCAGGACACCAAGAAGTTAAAGATGGGCAAAGAAACTGTAGGATAACCTTACTACCTGTGCAGAATGATACATGAGGAGTGCAGGTGTCCACACAAGGCCAAAATCCAGACATCTTAGGGTGGGAGGAGGACGAAGACCAACAGGCTGACACCATGAAAGCACTGATAAGAAGAGCCACAATCTGACACACAGCAGATATTACAAGACAACATTCTATTTTGGAGTTGTTTCCAACACCATGTTTAAGCACACCCCTGCAAGACACACCTTGTATCCTACAAAACGCATCAGCAGCTCTTACACAAGATGGTGGAACAGCACACGACACACAGCACAAGGATGAAGAGAGGCAGCCGCAGCTCCCAGCTTTCCTCCGTCTTGTCTCACATCCCCCTGGCAGAAGCTCCCTCTGTCCCATCACAACATCACCCCGACGTTTTAACCCCTCCAGCAGCCTCCCCATCTGCACAGGGTGAAGTTCCCTGCCCTGTGAGAAGGAGGGCTGAGCATCTACAACCTACCCGGCTACCTGCAACTCATCACCCACAGCTCTCTTCCCACTTTCATATTACATGTTTAATTTTACAAAGAACTTTATGGAAACATTGTTGAGACTGAAAAATCAGCTTCTTGTAATTAACGGCTTCCCAAATCCTCCCAATTAAAAGCATGCAGTGTGCTACCATGACAGTGTTTCTAAAAAAAACTACTTTCCAGATAGGGGTTAGACACTCAGCAATATTTTAACTCGAACACAAGAAATCTGAAATCCATATATAATGCAGAAACACCCCTCTGCTAGTCAAGAAATAACAAGAGAGGCAGTTCTACAGCAACAACTCGGGAAGATAAGGAACTACTGACCGGTTCTTTTTGGCTCCTGCACCAGCAGCTCAGCTGTCCCCAAAAAATCAAGGTCCACAAGAGCAGTGAGCCTGAAGTTCTGCCCAGGGATGGAAAGGAATGTAAAATTCAGTGAGAGAACCGACTGGGAAATGGCAATGAAATGTTTTACAGTGATTGAGTTTGTGGGACACAGATGATGCCATTAAAAAGGGCCAGGTGATGCTACCTGCAACATTAGAAATGATAAAAATCAGTTCTAGGTGCAGAGCTTTTATTCTGACTTCCAGAATAAGCGGTGATTCACCTCAGACTCGGCCAATTGCTCTGACCTATTTAATATAAAACACCACATCAGGCCATGTTTTTGCCTTCTAAAAATATTATTCACATTTATACTAAGAACCGAGTTATTTTTTTCTCTCCATACCAGGCTGTAGGGTAAATTAATGTCTCAGACTGCAGTGACTTTGGATTACAGTGGTCTTGTCAATAATTAATACAGCTCTACAGAGCAGAAGCATAGCAACAAGCTCAATTAACCAAAATCCCTTGTGCTGTGACACCAGCTCCTCTTTGAATATGCACACACAACACTGCTAAAAAAGGACAAGAACCTTCAGGACCCTGATGTAAGAGCTCTAAATGCCACAGGGTGTTTTTCTCCCATTTAAAGAAATGCTCTATAAAATAAACATTTTTATTGGAACAATTCAATAAATTAAAATCTGAACAAATATTGCTGTCTTTTGGCCGGCCTCAAGAAACAAACCCAACTCCATCAGGCGAGCTCTTGTCAAGCCTCAGGGATTTCAGAACCCCAAGACAAGAAACGAAAAGCAACGAGCTCAGACAGCAGCACCACAATTCCAGCACTGCAGGCACGGTGATCCATCGTCCTCGGAAATGGCAGACGAAGCAAGCACACCCCTCCATGCATGTTTCAGCAGTTATTCCTCCATGGTTAGGCTTCACGCTCCATGGCAATGGTTCTGAGTTACAAGGCTTGCATTGAAGTTGAACAGTGACTCAGGAGGGGTCAATGACATCCGTGACTTGCATATCTGCGTATAGCACACGGCCCTCTGCATCTTTGTACTGCTCCAACAACAGGAGTACTGACGTTATTCAATCTGCAAATGGCTTCAAAGTGAAAAGATCCGTTTGCAAATTAGTAGATCATAAATATATATATATATTGACACTGCCAAGTATCAGACTCCCTGAATACAGAAATCTAATCAGCTGCAGTCTAAATTAGATTCTCCTCAAGAAGTTTTTTGTCTAAAAAAAGTTGCCCCCCAAGACGATCCGAATTTCAGCTGTATTGTGCATCACACAATCTTAATGAGGCCGCTGTTATTTAAGGACACGACCTGATTTTCCCCAGGGTATCAATACAGTTTGAACACTTCTACTCTGGGATTCAAGAAAGGCACCAGACCCAGAGGACTACTTGTGAGCTTTCAAACTGTGACTTCATTTTGCCATCAACTTCCTTTGACATCGCAGCCCCTTTTGCAGTACAGAAGATAGATGCACATGGTCAGCATCTTTGAGTTGAGTTTGAGAAAGGCAGCTGCATCCTACTAACTGTTGCAAAAGCAAACATAAAAGTTGTGGGTTGTTTTTTTTTTCCTGAAACCGGTGTTCACAGTGACTGTTTTTATTCTCCTAGGCAAATTAGGCCTTTCCATGAAGAGCAGAACTGGCTGTTCTTGCTGCATTATCCCTTGCTTCACTCAGTGACTGCCCATCACCCCTCTCCACTGGGGGTTCCTCCTCCATGCAGCACCAAAGGACGAAGCGTTTCATCCCAACTGGTCTCAGGTGAACAAGGAGGAGGATGGTGAATCGTTCAAGCATCGCAGGGAAATAATTCACAGTCTGCATGTAAGTAACTATGAGCACTTCCATTGCGAATAAAGGTGATTACAGCAATTAGTGCCTCCACAGAACTAATATTTATGTATGACCTGACAGAAAGCCAGCATTTCAAGGAGAACTGCAGGACAGAGCCTTTTGAGATGTCCTTAAGCCATGTTCCTTCTTTCTGTCAGTGAATCACACTGGGAGCAGCCCCAGGTAACTGCACATCCCTGCCCCGTACAGCTCAGTGGAAGCCACCAACACTGGTGCAAGTATCCCATCTTTAAAGGGGAGAGGGTCTCCTGGCCACTCTGATGCATGCATTCAAAGAGGTATTGTTTGAAAAGACATTTTCTTGGACATTCCTGACACAGATTTAAAAATAAAAATAAAATAAAATAAAATAAAAGCATGAGCTCCTAATGACAGCCCTTTTCAGAAGTACAAAACAATGAGTGGCCTCCAGAGTAACAGAATAAAGCTTGGAGGGAGGAATAATAATAATCAGAAAGCTTATGTTCTTATATAGAAATAGACAGAAAGTCCCGAATTCTTGCCCAAAATAGCTTCTTGAAACTTTCTGAGGTTCACTTCAAGCTCCTGGAAAGCCTGGCACAGAAGCCACCAATGCTGGCACTGCTGGGGATTCCACACACGGCAAACCTGATGCACACAGTGATGCAGAAATCCTGCCCAGCACACAGCCCTGCCATGCTGTTGGATGCTCCCAGTTAGATTCTACATTTCTCAATTTCCTTTACACTGAAATTTGTCTTCTTATCCCAAAGCCTCATCCTTGTCGCAGACTACGTTTAGTTAGCATCTACTGGACTACCATGCAATTTAATAACCCAGGATATTTTCTTGTGCATTTGCTTACACATGCAGACATTTCTCAACAAAAATCTGCTACAGCATTCATCCATGCAGACTTTAAGCTCAAGGAACCAGCTGCAGCAGAAAAAAAATTAAATAAATCAAAGACTCCATACCTAACCACAAGGGCCACATCAAAGTAATTTAGCATAACCAGAAAACACACCACGTCAAGTTAAACCCCAATCCTTTCATTAGCAGATGGGAAAGTCTATTTATGCACAAGCATTCTCTACTTAAGAATTACCAAAAATAGTCCTTCGAAAGTTTGCTGCCCATTTCCTCAGAGCTCAGCTAGCCTCAGCTCTGCTGCACTACCCTATGCTTTGTAACACTGCCAAGGCAGAAGTCACGCAGGGACACCTTTATGGACCAGCAGCTTGCACTGCAAGGCCTGAGAGCAGCAGAGTCATCACAGATCGTAGCAAAGTGCTCTTAGCTAGAAGCTCACCTCTGTTCTAACACCGCATCTCTGAGAATGAACAGCCAAGCTCTGTAGAAGATGAGCATGCCCAGCAATCATAGAAATGAGGATAAACGTACACTACAGGAGCACACAGCATTCTTCCTAATGAAATTACTGTCAAAGCTCTCCACGAGGCCTTCACGATTCCTTCAGCTTTAAGAGAAATATTACAAATGTGAATTCTAAGCAGTCCTCACGTGGCTGTTGTAACTGGCGCAGCACAAATCTATAAATATTGGATCAAATTCTAGCACTGCTTTTTACATTATTAATTCTGGAATAAAATAGCTTTCAAAGTTCCTCAACTTTATCAAATTATTTTCTAAGCCCAGGAGAGGGGCCAGGAGGCACGAGACAAACCCTGCGTGCAGATTTATGCTGAAGTTCTGCTTACACTGCACTCTGCCTGAAGGTCTTCAGTGCCTGGGTACGACAGAGCTAGGTGCTGCCCAAACACACTTCACTGCAAGCCCTGCAAAGTTTCCACTTTCAACAGGAACATGTGCAGGAGGGGAAAGAAACAAGTTAAATGACCTTGTTTACCATGTACTTGGGTCCCTGTTCTCTCCGTAAGTAAATCAGTTTAATCACACTCCAATTAGTTTGGTTCAAGCATGGCCAACTATTATGACACTGCGCATAAAAACAGATTGAGCTCGCTAACTCATTCTGCAATTTGCTAAAACATCCAAACCCGCTGAGAAGCCAAAGCTAAAAAAGTACCTAAAAAACTATGCACAGACCATAATTTAGCTGAGCAGCAAAAACACTCTGTGTGTCAGAGATGGAAATAGCAAGCAAGTCCAAAACCCTTCTGTCAGACATCAGCCACTCGTATCAGTGCTTCTCACCGATGCTGTTAGCATGGATAGTGCACACATGTGCACACACATGTACAACCTGCAAGGGCTCTTCAACACCTACTTGGGAATTTTAAGCACGTTTGACAGATTTCAAAGAGTTCCTGTGAAATTAATAAGGGAGGCAAATCAAGGAAGAAGATTCAGTGCTCTCGGGGGGAAAAAAGACACATCAAATCTGGACTTTTCAAACCATGGAAAAAAAAATATATCCATGTGGTAATTCAATGCCAGCAAGTGTATTGACAGAATTATTCACTGCATCACTCACAGAACTATTACTAGCCTCCTTCTTCTGAGATCTGTTACAGAAACAAAACAAATCAGCAGAAACGCTGAATACTCCTTTCTGAAGCTGTGAAAACATACTTGTTTACACTGCAGCGCTGACGACAAGTGTGCAGTGCATGGGACAGATTCCCAGTGCAGATGTAAGCGCATCACCTCATTTCCTGATGAGCTGCACACCAACCCTGCCGCCTCCACAAGAACTGACAACTTCTTCCCCCTCCTTCAGACAAGGGATTAACCACTGCACCCTCCCATACCCCTCCCTAAGCTGCAGCCTTCAGCTTGCTGCATTTACAGCTCAACTTGCAGAAAGTGTTTAATAAACACCCAAAAGACAGCTGTCCACTCCCACCCAAGGCTGAAGCTGGCAGTGGAATAGCAAGCAAGCACAACTCCTTTGCTCTGCTCGGTCAACAGCAGACTATGTGCTCATCTCAGAGTGATGGCTGACAAAGCCCCAGCGGCACCAGAGACAGGACTCTGCCATTTGGGAAGCACCATTACAGCCACATTCCTCAGCAAGACCATCTCCCAGCAGTAGTGCTCCAAAGGCACCGTATTCTCTCTGAGCAGTTACAGATCTCCAGGAGGAGAATCTGCAAGCTCTGAGGCTATGTAAAAGCACTTGGTCTCTCTTACTTCATGTAGCTGCCATAACCAAAGCCTTGAAAACTCACCATCGCTGGATGGAAGGCTTCAAAATCTTGCCTCAAGAAGAAACAGAAGCACAGGTTTTCCTTTCTGTATGCCAGTATCTCATGGAGTCTGGCTAGCTGGCGGGTAGAGATGGAGCAGCTGGTCAGAGCTCATGTAGCATGGGCAGCAGCAAACCACTCCAGAGCAGACTGCAAAATTAACACATGGCACCGTGTAGCCTCCAATTTTCTGAGAGTGATGACCAGAGGGCTGGAGCACCTCTGCTATGAGAGCTGAGAGAGCTGGGGGTCTTCAGCCTGGAGAAGAGAAGGCTGCAGGGGAGCCTTACAGCAGCCTTCCAGGACCTGAAGGGACCTACAGGAAAGCTGGGGAGGGATTTCTTTATAAGGGCAGGTAGCAACACAATGAGGGGAAATGGCTTTAAACTGGAAGAAGGTAGATTTAGAGTAAATATCAGAAATAAATCCTTTATTGTGATGGCAGTGAGACACTGGAACAGGCTGCCCAGAGAGGCTGTGGATGCTCCTCCCTGGAAGCACTCAAGGCCAGGCTGGACGGGGCTGTGAGCAACCTGGGCTAGAGAGGGGTGTCCCTGCCTACAGCAGGGGGTGGAACGGGGGGATCTTACAGGACCCTTCCAACCCAAACCATTCTGTGGTTCTATTGTTTGCAGAAAGGAAAAAGGGGAGACAGAACTGAGCTGGTACACAGTACTGTCTACGTTAGTTTTTTCTTTACACTTTCAACTCCAGAGAAACGTCCTGCATTTGTCAGCTCTCCTCACAAGCACTCCCAGAATTCAAGAAGCACTCCAGTATTTGTATGTTATCAGATTAAGAAAAATCTGAACTCAAACTTCAGGTTTCCAAATGGCCATGTGCAAACATACAAAAGCTATTCCTTGTCAACATCAGCATAAAGGAGGAGAGATGGATTTCATGCTTTTTCAACACTCAGTTAATAACCAGCTCCACCTGACGCTGTGTTCTCCCACGATGACAGCTCTGATTTACACAAGTAAGATGAAAACAAGAAATGGCTTCTGTAATAGCAGCCAAAAAACACAATCATCTGAAATTTTATTTTTAATCAGACTTCAGTTCTCCACAAAATGAAAAAAAAAGTAGTACGTTACATCAGATGGAAGAGAGACTCCTGCCTTTTAAACTGAATCAAAACTAACGGGTAGAACGCTCCTGGGGACAGCAGTGCCCCACATCAGTTACCTGGGCTGTCTGCCTGGCAGGTGAGAGCTGGGGCAGGGAAAAAACAAAACAACAGAAAACAAAGCACCACTGCCACTAAGCGAGTGAGTGTTCCTAGCAAGCACAGCGCAGGCACCATAAGCCTGTTTTCAGACACGGTAACATTTCAGTGAGAGAAACCAGGGCACCCAATGTAGTTTGACAGCAGCACGCAAATCCAAGTTGACCTTCACTTACATCTCCATCTCCAGCCTGCCTCTCCTCACACTGTTCCCTTATCGTTTCTATCCTCGCCCAATCTGCCCAGACAGGAGCACAGTGAAACTGACAAGCCAGTGTTCCAAACCCAAATGGGATCAACATGAAAAGCAGTGGCCACCAGCTCCATTTCCAGCAGCAGTGCACAGCAGTGCTCACGGCCACAAGCTGCCAGGCCTCGTTCTTCTCACCGTGGTACAGACCTTCCTAAAAGCCCAAGCTCCAACAGCACTTGACACAGCAGTTCTTACACACGGACTCTAAAAGAGGTTTCCTATTACTAAAAACCAAGCCTGATTTCTGAGCTGTGCTATGGAAGCAGCCGGAGCACTTTGTACAGCCAGCGGACAGGAGCGCGAGTTCACATTTCCTAACAACTTCCTGGATATTCTACAATTGCTTCCTGTCGGGAAGTTTGCTCTGCAAACTCTGCAGCTCCAACACCAACAATTCTGGAGTAGAGATGAATGGTCCACGAACATCAAAAGCACATTCCCACTGCTCAGAGCCCTGCCTCGCTAACAACAGGTTCTTCTTTTGGCCCGATCAGCCCCTCTGCAGGACAGAGGGCCCTGATCAGCTCATCCTATTTCTTTTTAATTTCATCTCTAAGCCCAGGGAGACAAATCAGAAAGAACAGAATCACAAAATGGCCAGGGTTGGAAGGGACCTCAAGGATCACGAATCTCCAACCCCCTGCCACACGCAGGGCCACCAACCTCCACATTTCACAGCAGCCCAGGCTGCCCAGGGCCCCATCCAACCTGGCCTTGAACACCTCCAGGGATGGACGGGGCATCACAGCCTCTCTGGGCAGCTGTTCCAGCATCTCCCCCTCTCATAGCAAAGAACTTCCCCCTGACATCCAACCTCAATCTCCCCTCCCTCAACTTAAAACCATTTCCCCTTGTCCTGCTGTTATCTGCCCTTCCAAAGAGTTGACTTCCCTCCTGTTTGTAGGCCCCCTTCAGGTACTGAAGGCTGCACTGAGGTCACCCCGCAGCCTTCTTTTCTCCAGGCTGAACAAGCCCAGCTCCCTCAGCCTGTCTTTGTAGGGAAGGTGCTCCAGTCCCCAGCAGTAATACACAACAGGTCACCACAAACATAGCAGGCGAGTAGGACTTCTCCACATTATGTTAAACTTCATACTGCTTTCTGCTCCAAACTCCTATCCCCCCTTACTTATGAGGTAACACAACTCTTTCCAGAACAGCAGTATGTGTATACATAGAGATATCTGAACAAGCAATGACTCTCTTCCATCACATTTCTTCCATTTTCACATAATACAATTTTATCTGCAACTGACCTCAGTGTGTAACATACACTAGCTACTTACCAAAAACCACCCACTATTGTTTGCCATTAAAATGCTGTACTTTAATATAAAGAAAAATCAGGTTGTGAGACCTTTAAATGAGGATTTGGTCTGGGGGTGGCCTTGCAGGGCTTAATCAGACAACATGAGAAAGCATAAATACGATCTATTAGCTCTGAAGACCCAAAGAGCCAAGTTTTGTTGTGCCACCTCCTTCCTGGCTTTTTGTTCTTCTTAAGCATCCCCTCAAAGCAGGGCAGATCATTTTTAACGTGATCCTGCAATCGTGGTGCCAAAGCTTTATTTTTAGAGCAAGGAAGATATTTTGTGAATAGCACCAGGCAATCATACTGCTTAAATTAAAAAAAAAAAAAGCAACTGTAATGCAGATGGGTTTTAATGTTATTACATGTTATTACATCAGAAAGAGATTAATAATACTGTGAAATTTATGTGAAGTTGCTATTCCAGAGAATTAGCTTGAATGCTGTACATAAACAAGGAAAAGTTGTTTGTCTTGTTAAACTGTAACAAGTTTACCCCTTTCTGCACACTTTAGATCTATCTGTTGAACAAAGCACTCCATACAACAGAAGAGCTTTGATCACAGGGTCCTATGATCTCTGCCTCTCACACATACTTCTTAATGCACAGACTGGAACAGAAGACACTGCTGTCCCGATTCTTCTGTTCCTTATTAATATTTTAAGGTTGTGCAAAGTACCTACTGAATTTTCATTGAGGCTTTCCTTGTGCTTGCAGAAATCCAATCTGCCAGCAGCCGCCTCATCGCTTCCAGCTCCGCTTCCAGCACTTAGCTGCTGACACCCCACTCCCACTCACTAATTTCTTTTAAATATCAGGCTTGAGCTGCCAGAATATTTAGCTGTGCTCTAATATAAAGCTTGATGTTAAATAGGCAAAACTTGAAATACAGAAGGTTTTGGCTGACCCAGCTGGCTCACAGAACGCATCAAGTCTACTTGAAAACAGAACTGGAGAAAACCAGAGAATGTACACACAGAAGTTCTGTGCTCAAAGATCTCTATGATAAATAAATAAATGGCAACTACCTGGGTTGTGTGAGGAGACAGACAGCAGCTGAGGAGGAGCAGGGGGAACATTAGTGCCACGTTTCAGTAATTCATGGGGTATGCTCCTGTTTTTTCCCCTCAAAACTGCATTTCAACTGCATCTGGTTTCTCTCTTCTCCACTTTCCAAGTGACGTATTCTCTTCTGAATGGGAATTAGGCCTTATTTTGATCAAATATTTAGGGCCTTTTAGACATTAAAAGCCATAGATTACAATGAAGAGAGGTCAAAAACAGCGAAGTAAGATTAAAATGAAGATAAGCCACAAATCCTGAAGAAAGCAATGGAAAAAGAGCTAGCAAAACAAAATGCAAAGAGCCAAGAGGTTTATCCACCCTCCTTGTCCTCCTGCCTGGCTCCCCACTGCTAAACAATACTAGGAAGGTCTTAGCCGCACAGGAGCAGACGAAAGGGCTCCAAATATAGGTCAGCAGAGGGTTTGGATCCAGCCACGGACACTAATTAGATCACTGCAGTTATTAAAAACAAGAGAAATGAAAGAAAAATAACAAAGGGTTCATGCTCCAACCGTTCTGACTCCCTGATTGTGAGCGCAGCCCAGTGACCGACCCAGCAAGGACCTGCAGCACCAAGAGACACCCATGGCAGCACACCGTGGTGGGGGTCATTCAAATGTGCTTGCAAGATATAGAAGAACTCCTTCATTTTTCTGGAGAACATTGACTGTTTTGTTTGACGCTGCCAAAACCTACAAAGCAAAAAAATATTTTTTTTCCCCCTGAAGTATATGGTATAGCTCAGTTCACACAGGATTCCTTGTACCAGCTTGTTTATGCCTTCTCTTCTGTGAAACAAGCCTCTCTGTCTCCACAGTGGAAAAACCCACTGGTTTATATCCTTTTTGAGATGTATGCAGCCAATTAAATTGTAAAGCAATACCTGTTTCAAAGTCTAACTGAAAGAAGCGATACATTCCTGCACTGGGATCAGAGCCAAAGAGGTCACCTTACACCCTGTGCTCACGTGGGAATATTCAGGTTTGGGAATCTGGTGTTTTGATTTCCACATAAAGCAAAAGCGGAGCTTGAAAGGCTGAAATATTGGGTATTCTGTGGGCGCCAATCGTGTGCATTGCAAACTGATACAGTTAATATTCTAAAGAACAAGACATGACAGTTTGCGAGCTCACAGTGATTTCAAGCCATTCAGGAAAGTGACAACTGCTTGCAGCTCCAAGTGGCTTCTCCAAACTACTGCCAAGTTTAGTCATACCAATGAACTATTGTGCGACCACCAGACAATATGCATAAGAATGGCATGATCTGCACAGAACAGCAATGAAGTGAGACATTACAGTCAAATCCACCCATCAAAGTAGCAAGTCGAGCTGATTTATTTCCATGCAAAAACCGTCGTGAATCGACTTAGAAGTTCTATTTTCATTTTGAGATTTCTTCCAGATAAGCAGCGTGCAGGCCAAGTGCCTGCTGCACTGCAAGCAGCCCTGGGGGTTGCTGAGCACCCCGCTGACCAGCTCGTGCCTACAGAGCTCTGCTAAGCAGCCAAAGTATGGGAAGATCTACGACAAGAAATGCTATAAAAGGTAGCAAAAGCTGCTAAAGAAAGCAAGAAGCACGCAAAACTGCAAGTCAGTTACAATTTGGTGATGTAACAAAGCATGCCTTAGCCCCATCGTCAGGGGCTTGGTTCCCTGATGGAAAGCAGTACCAAAACCCCAGTATGCACAGCACTCCAGTACATCCCACTTCCTTCAGAAGAAACGCCTTGGTGATAAAGGGGCATCCACTCAGTGCTACGTGTTATTCTTTGTCTAAATTTAGCAGCATAAATCCATCTGCACACACACCTCCCTCCTATCTCTGGCAGATGCAAATTAAAAGTTGTACCCTGAAGTTCTCTGAATGGATCCTACAAGTCAAGTAAATCCACCAAAACAAGTACTTACGTTTTCATGACTTGTCTGATAAGAGCTGTCAAGTCAAATTCACAGGCTGCATTCCTCCGGATCAGTGAAGTGAGCATAATTGCACTGCTTGCTTTGGAGCTTTCACGACATAAGGCAGCTAGCTGTGGGGTACTCTCAGACCGATCTGTTTTGATGTATTAAAACCCATATTGTTTAGAACTCCCTGCAACAGCTATATGTGTTTAGTTGGTTCAACCCTTCAGTCAGACCCCTACCATGCCACAAGACAAAAAAGTATCTCCCACACAGGAGATATTTCTCTACCTGTATGCTAAAATACCATTTGAAGAACCTAGAAAAGCTAAGTATAGACCAGAAGTATCAAAATCAATTGAGGTCACTAAAAAAAAATGGAATCTGTATATTGATTAGCTACTTAGTTTTCACAGAAGATACTGATTTAATATTGGCACTGTTAACATCTAACGGCGAGATTCATCCCACCTCTCAAGCCCAGGGCACGTCAAAGGGCCACAGCAGTGCTGCACTTCAGGAGAGCAGAGCTGCAACCCACGTCATTTGCCCACACCCCAGGACTTCCCCAGTGTTCCACAACGTTTTAATGGTTCAACCCCAGGCATCAGAAAAGTAAATTTTCACGTCTAAGTCGTGTGTGAAATCAATTGCGTTGACAGAAATACCATCTGAACACATTTACTTTCTTGAGGCTTTTCTGCAATTGTCTTTGGGTAATGAAATTCATTTCATTTTCATAGCATGTGTATTTTTCTCGCCAAGAAATAGAAGTCAGGATTTATTTCCACCTCTGTATAAATCTACAAAGAAGCTCTTCACCGTGAAGATATTTGCAGAGCAAATGCGAATTGAAATCAATGGAGCACCTAGACACACTGCCACAACAGACTGCAGAAAGCTTTGCCTTTGAGACCCACAATAGAAATAACAGCTCCATTTCTTACTCCTTCCTAGAGTTTGTCACTGCTAAAAGTTTACATGATCTTAAAGCAACTGCTAGCCAAAAACTGCTATCAGGGCAGCACGGCACAGCAAGGCGTAAAGCAATTAGTTGTAACCCTGGTCCTCAGCATTTATGGAAAGGAAATTAATTTCCCAAGCAAACCAAAGCGCATAAATTCAGCCTGCAGCTCGCCCAGCACCACAAGCCAAGCATGCCATGCCGCGTGGGAATTACTTCTTGTCCTGGGAGGAAAAACCTGCTCGCCCCAGCAGCTCCCAGCAGATGCAGGGAGCGCTGCAGCCCTCCGTCCCGCCTGGCTCCTGCTCACAGCTCACTCCAGCCCCCACCGCGGCCTCCGACATTCCTCTGCTCTGTCAAGCAATGAAAATATCAGCAACAGGATTAGAGCGAGCCTCTGAAAGAAAGGCCAGCTCAATAACATCCAAAGCCTTGGGAAGAACACGGCTGTCTTCTGGGGCTCACAATGCTGGTAGTCGCTCCAAGTGATGACCGTTAATGGCATTTTTTTGAGCTTCAGACAAATTAAGACTTTAAATTTGGGGATATTCTCTCATCGCTAAAAGGCCTCACTTTCTTCCAACTTTGAGTGTTCGCAGGGCATGGTGGGCTTCTGCTCTTGCATTAATATGTGCTAAAAAAGTAGAGACCAAGCTAAAATAGAAGCAAGACTTCCCTTACCGTTTGAAACCTCAGTGCAGGCACAGCCAGCAACTCCATTCCTCTATTCAGCTCCATATCAGAGTGGCCTAGGGTTAAAGCATTTAAGAAAAGCCTAAAGAAAAGAAAACATTTTTTCTGCAGAGGAACGAGAGGAGCATCTGAGAAAGGCTCTGAGCACTACACGGATGGAAATTCCTGAGGAAGGAGATCCTCACTGCGGTATTCAGGCTTGCTTGTTACCTTCCTTTCTTTATCCAAGGAATTGTATCTGAACAAAAATTCTTCCCTCATGCCTCCAGGCCACGCTCAGATTGCCACAATTACAGACTGCAAAAATCCTTCCAATGTTCACTGGAAAAGCACTCCTGACAGCTACAAGCAGGAAAATGCTCTCCTGCTCAGTTCTGGGGTAGGAAGAGAACGTTCCCCCCTGCCCACTCCACCCCTCTGTATCTCCCCTCGCCTCCCAGCTTCAGAGCAGGTCACAAATTAAATGCAACCACCTCCCTAGAAAAAACAGTTATATTTCTGTAACTTGGCAAGTTAAATCCTCCTCCCACACAGCACACACACATCTATGCATTCCATTAGCACTGAAAGATGCACAATCTTCCAATTTTTAAAAACTCTGATAACTGCAGGAGTTTGCAAATCCAGCGAAGGCGTAAAGGGACACGTGCACAAACACGTTACTCATCCACACAAAACTGGAGCTCAGCGTGACACGTTGCTCATTCTCACTCCAAGGTGGATTTGCACAGAAGAGAGGAAGACACAAAAAGATCCGTCAGGCTCCTTCACTGCCATCATCTGCTGCATTATGCAAGGCAGCACAAGTGCCTGCAGCCGTCAGAGCTCAGCTCACCTCCTCCCTGCCTCCCCTTACACTCCACACCCAGACCGCATGCAATCCCATCCATTTTTCCTGCACTCTGCATTTCCTCCTTAGTTCCATCTATTGTCCCTCTCATGAAGCTTCTCGCAGATGCTGCGCAGCAGACAGGGATGCTGAGGGGTTTGTTGTCCTTCCAGCCGTGAAAAGGACATCAGCAGATTTAGACAGAGAATTTGTATTTAACAGAGTTGTTAAATACAATGCTAACATTCAGTTTCCTACTTTTTACTTAAATTCTGCCTCCATCCACATTCCAGCAACGTAATATCATATCCATATTTCCTACTCTGAAATCACTGAAAGACTTTATGCTCTATTAGAAGCATACACTCAAAAAAAACTCCATGTATCAGAATCTCCTGCAAACTTGCAAGCTTAATTTAAAATGCCTGTCCCCTTAACCAGGGCTGTTTAGACTTTGTGATATTTCTGTTCACCAGATTTCCTTCTTACTCAAGCACAGTAAGGTAAAGAATGTTGCCAGATGTTGCAGTTTTGAACAGATTTTCACTATAAACGATTTTATTGATCCTCTTCTGAAAAAAAAAAAAAAAATTGTGCAAATGCAAAAACACATGTAAAGGAGAAGTAAATCAGGCCCAGACCAAGCTTCATGCCCAAAGTAATAAGGCATAAGGATGGCAAAGCCACAGCAATTAAGCACTTATCACAGAGCTACACTCCTGCTTTTATCACAAGGTTGTGAAATCCAGGATAGCAGTCACCTCGGAGAGAAATGCTGGGAAAGGCACTACAGAGTTTACACAAAGGGGAGGGGATGGGAGGAGCCAGTCTGAAAAGCCAGCCGCCAGCTCCCCCCAACAGTTTATTAAAGCAAGAGCTCACACATCGGAGCGCAGCCACGCACGGCACCCCAGCAGCATAACCCCAGTTTAAATGGCACTTTTTGGTAAGTTAAAGGGTTTGTCAAAGCACAGCTGCGCAATAGAAGGTTAAGTTTAAATTAAACGGTACCTTCTGGTAGGCTGACTTGAAAAAGCAAAGCTGTCTAGGTGCAGTTGGTCTGCATCGCAAGGCTGGTAAGCAAAGGATCGTCACAGAATGGCCTGGGTTGGAAGGGACCTCAGGGATCATCTGGTTCCAATCCCCGTGCCACAGGTGGGGCTGCCAGCTGCTAGAGCAAGTGCTGCATCACACTGCCCAGGGCTACAGCCAACCTGGCCTTCAACACCTCCAGGAATGGGGCATCCACAGACCCTGCAGGCAGCTTGTGCCAGCCTACCTAAATCTCCCTTCCTTTAGTTTAAAACCATTCCCCTTTGTCCTATCATTGTCTACCCATATAAAAAGTTGATTTCCCTCCTGTTTATAAACTCCCTTGAAATACTGGAAGGCCAGAACAAGGTCTGCCCCCAGCCTTCTCTTTTCCAGACTGAACAAGACCAGTCTCTTCAGCCTATTTTCATGAGAGAAACCCTCAGGCCCTCAGATTATCTTCATGGCCCTCCTCTGGACACTCTCTGACAGTTATACCTCCTTGCCGTGCTGGGGGCCCCAGGCCTGGATGCAGTACTCCAGATGGGGCCTCACGAGGACAGAGCAGATGGGGACAATCTCCTCCTTCACCATGCTGGCTGTCACTCACTCTTCTGATGGAACCCAGGATACCACTGGCCTTCCAAGTTCCTAGCACACACTGCTGGCTCACATTAAATTTTTCATCAGCCAGAGCCCCTAAGTCCTTCTTGGCAGGGCTACTCTCAAGGAGTTCTTCTGTACACATATCTGGGAATGCCCCGACACACGTGCAAAACCTTGCACTTTGCTCTGTTGAACCTATTAGGTTCACAAAGGCCCACCTTCCAAGTTTATCAGGGTCCCTCTCAATGATGCCCTTCTGCTGTATCAACTGCATTACGGAAAACCCAGAGACCACACTTAGAAGCTCCTGCAGCTTCTCAGTGACACCTTTATTTCTACCAAGCACCAAAAGCATCGTAATCTGGTTTTGAGTCACACCTGCTGATATACCAAACCACAGTAACAACAAAAACAACACAGTTGATTTTTGCCCAACTCACCTCCTGAAGGGATTCCGCTCACACCTGCACTGCGGCCGCAGGGACAGCAGGCAGTAAGGACCTGCACAGCACACTGTGGCTGCCTTCAAGGAATTCCACCCCCACGTGCAAATGGAGAGACCTAAAGCCAAGCATGAATATCCTAAGTTGTATTCCAGCTTGATTAACTGCTCCTACAGGGACACCACCAAAGGCTGCATTATGGCCCTGACAAGTATAGAAACAATTAAGGAACAAGTATGGGTGCTCCGGATTCAAACTGCCCTGCTTGCATAAATCTCAAGAGTTATCAGAAAAGGTAGAAGCCTTTCTATTGTTCTCACTTCAAACCATTTGTTGATTTTGTTCAGTGGCAGGGGTCACACATTTCTGAAGAAAACAGTTTTTCAATCTTGCAGTTGCTGTCAGAAGCTCTCAACTCAAGCTACATTTCACTTTCCTTTTTTAAAACAGTGAGACACAGATGCTGGTGCCACTGGTGGTTCACTTGAATGCAGTGTGCTTTGAGGCTCAGCTCTCCACCACAATCACAGCTGGGCTGGTGAACCTCGCTCTGCAATTGGCAATATCCAAACGAGGCACTCAGTCTCACCAATAGCTGTGAGGCAGAACAGATGAAAATTATTCCTTGTTTCTCAAAGAAATATCACCACCAGCCCCATCATGCTCTCTCCTCCTCTCTGTGCACTCACCTACCATAACCAACAGCCCGTCAGCATGGAAATGGAGTGGAAAAATAACTGGCATCACAGGAACTACATGAAATTTGAACAACCAATAGGCTCCATACATTAATATATATAATTATAATGGAAACAATCAGCCAACAACCCTTCACATGGCTGCACAGACAGGGCTGACCCGAATATGGTTAAAATTGGAAAGAAAGAAAAAAAAGATCACAAAAGGTAAAAATAAGGCAAAAATCTATTTCTTGCAGATCCTTTTAATTTTAATAAATTATCAAAGGACATGGCTGAAAATGCTGAAGGAGGAGAGGTGGTACCTGACAAGCAGGAGTGCAGAAGATGAGCTGCACAGCACAGCCTCACGCTGCTATGAAGCCACAACCTGCGGTGCTGCAGCAAGGACCAGAGAGCAACAACTGGACGGAGAAAATGGAGACAGCCTGGATCTAGCATGGCCAGGCAGGAACAACTACTGTGAGAGCTTTCTTCCTTCTTTCAGACCATTGATTTCCTCAGCAAAGAGAAAAGCTTGGCAGAAATAGTAAATAAAGAAAACTGGAAAAAATAGCACTGCACGTTTCAGCTGATAGCACCATTCCCACGACTGTGCTGTACCAGAACAAGCCTTTACCTGGCACCACTCAGAAGCCAGGATGCAACAGATCCTGCTGCCATCCACCGACCCTCCAAAAGCCTCAAACTTCAAATATGAAAACCTCTATCCACATGCTGTGGCGCTGCCTTCAAGATTCTGCCTTCTTACCTTCTGTTATGTCAGACTGGACTCCCAGCACCTGAGGGCTAGAACTTGTTTGCCCTGCCAGCACCACTCACTCACACACAACAGCACAGCTGATGCTGAGCAGTAGTTCCAGCCCAGCCCCATCCCTCCTGTCGCTATGCTTTGTGACTTCCTGAATCTGCATCTTCAGGTTGCACGAAAACCACAGTAGTGGAAGGGATTACCAGAGCACTGCAGATATGTAGGCTGTTTCCACCTCTTTTCTTAGCATCCAGACATTTTCAAAAATGATCTTAACTTCAAATGAAGGGGATAATGAGGTAAAAATCCATAACAACAAAAGAAAAACTACAGAGCCGAAAATTAAGGCTCCAAAGACCTGCAGTGGGTACAAACAACTGCATGGGAAGATTTGGGTAAATAAGCTGTTTTACACTTCAAACAGAAGACAAGCCATTTCAGATTCTAGAAAAGGAAGCGACCTGGGAAAATTACGAAACAGGGCTGTCACACCCCAAATTTGCAGTACACACTGTAATGACTCCTAAAGCTAATGAAGAAAATGGGACATGCTGTTTTTAAGCAAACTCACCCTTGCAAATGGACCAGCAAAAATATTCTCCTGGGATTTCAGACAGAACCCCTACAACTGTCCTGTTACCAGAGTCAAGATGCACTGCAAAGTTGCTTCGGTTAGCGGAGCATGGCATGGCAGCGTAAGAACAATCTTTATCTGTGTTACTATCAAGACCACCAGCAAGAAGGATTAAGGCGTATCAAAAGCAATACATACAGCACAGCATCACACTTATCAGCACATATATAACTGGATTAATGGAGAAAAAGCTCCCTTAATGTGCACTAGAAAGCACACCAAGGCAGCTCCACGGCAGCCCACGCCTTCCCCAGCACAGCCACAGCACCTCAGCTCCACGCCGCCTCCCCGCAGTGTGCGTCCATCACCATTCGTTCACCTCAACATCAATTCTTCCCTGAGAAAAAGGGAGCGATGCCACCGTTAGCCACTAAATTGGCCGGAAGTCTCCACACATCAGGAGTCGGTGCAGCTGCCAAGCTTGCCTTCCACGCACCCTGTCATCACACGCTGAGCGCTCCTCCTACACAGCAGAGCTCAATACAGGTTTCTCCAGGAAGGATGTAACTAACTGTTGGTATGGGGATGATTTGGACAGCCCTGACCTCACAGAACCGCAGCACAGCCACAGGCACATGGCAGAGTCAGACCGACACCTGGAACAGGACACAACGTGAGGTAATCATCAGTGGGTCCAAGATCTGCCAGGCCTCCATGCCTCCCTGGAAATGGAAGCACCCTCCTGTACTTTTACGTTTCTTTTCCTGAAGGTAATATGTTGTAAGATGAGACTTAGAGGTTTATTCTCCCCTGGGAGCTAAGCAAATGGGATTTCAACAGGAGGGTGAAAAAAAACAAAAACAAAAACACACCATGAAAACTAAAGGTAAGCTGAAAATTCATGATCAATTTAGGGGTGAACTTTTAAGAAATATTTTTTTAGAAAATTCAATTAAAACTAAACTACATTTTCCAACAAGATCACAGTCTATAGATCAGCAGTGGATGCGATACAGCACAGAGCTCTTCAGAGCAGCGTGCAACAGAAGACACGTCAGGTTTTGTTCCCAGTGCTCTCCACAGCCAACCTCTAAGCCCAGCTGAGCCCAGGCACCCTGTGTCCCCTCCTTCTGACACCAGCGTTCAGCAGCCATGTGGTGCAGCAGTGGAACCAATCCCATTCCCTACGTCCTCCACAAAGGCTCGTGAAAGCAAACAGAAGGGCAGAAAGGCAGCAAGAAAGGCTGAACCTAAACACATGAAAATAGGATTAACATTTGGCAATGACTTCCCATGTGCTGTGCTTTTCATCTGCCCTGGCAGATCTCTAATAAAGGGTTCACAAACTGATAACAAAGCCCTTGAGCTTTCTGCACTGTGAGTCCTGACAGTCCAAGCCCAAAAATGCCAGCTCCAGCAGCACAGGAGCACGCAGCCACCTGCACAGGTGTCCCACCTCATCACTAACAGCATCCCTGGATGCAGCTCTGCTTTATCAACAGTTCTCTTATACTTCCTTCTTCGCCTGTTTTCAAACAGGAACATTTGGCTTTATAAATTGCTTTTGGAAATACTTCATTTTCTCATTAAAACCCATGCTTCTTTCCACATCTGCTACGTACAACACTGCAACAACCATCAGTTCCCAACAATTATTTTATTTTTAATCCACCTGACTGCAACCCCTTAGCACATACGAAGCAGATTACGCTTCTCAATACACACCCGAGAGATTTTAAAACTCATGACAGGTCTAATGACTTAAATGACTTTCGGCAGCCTGTGCTACTTTTAGAACCCGTGTCCCAGTGCCTCTATTTGTGGCTCTCTCTCTCGCTACAGTTACATTATAAGGTTTCAATGCCTAAACCCCAGAGCAGCTTTAAGAGGAGCCGTTCAGGTTCATTAACTACAGAAGAAAACTGAGTAAGACGAAGTTCACACGGCAGGGCCTGAGTGCACCCCAGTCCGGGGGGAATCATGCTGCTGGAACATTTAACGAGAGCTATGAGCTGAGAAGGAGCTGGAAGCTGCCAGCAGCCCTGAAGCAGGCGGCAGTGGTGTCAGTAACAGGGAGGTGCCTCTGTCAAAAGGCAGATTAAAGAAAAATCAGTGGGGCCAAAACAATGAGATGCAGCTCCTACACCCAAGACGCTGCAGTGGAAGTGCTCTGAAATCAAGATAACAATAGAGCACGTACTCATGGAGTCAAATAAAAGTCAAGACAAACGTGGGATATCTTAGCAAAGAAAATCCTAAATAAGTTCCACAGCAATGCACTCACTGTTTCCTGGTCGTCAACTGTAGGCAGAACATGAGATGCACCAAAGGTGTAGCAAAGGAGATTATCTCTTCAAAACAACACAAAGTCTACGTTAAATATTTTAATTGGCACAAAACCCCACTTAAAACTACACTGGTACGTACTATTGCACACAGCACGCATTCTAGCAGCGTCCCATTCTTCACCTCCAGGTCAACATCAACATTAGACACATGTCAAAAAATGTTAAAAGCGCATCAAACAGGATAAATTTATCTAAGTGTAGCAATAATGGAAGACAACCAAGCTGGCTGCTGACATGCACTTCGACCAACTGTCAGCGAACGTGACAGCTTCAAGACATGCACAGAAGACAAGAAGTAAAAACAAAGGTGAAATACTGAGCTCCCACGTATCTGTAGAGCCAGAAAGCCTGAATCAAAACTGAGAACACATTTGTATTTCTAAACAAAAGATAGAAATACAGGAGTATGCGGCTGAGAAAGCTCAACAGAGAGATATCCAGTGAATGGAAACCCTAGCCTTCTGGAACCCAAAAGGATATGAAGTGTACAGACAGAAGGCTAGGAGAGATGAGGTGAAAATTTAAGGGAGTAGGAGGCAGAAGTACAGAAATCCATGCATCGCTCCCCCATCAGACCAAAGAGCAAAAGAAATCCAAGAAAGCACAGCTAAGGCACTCCTTAGTATCACTCATCCATCACCACAAAATAAAACCACAACTTCTTCAAGCAGGTGAAGCAGTGGGTAACTGAGTCACAGAGCGGCTCTTCCGCATTTAGAAGACCTCTGGTCAAAGCTATATGACAAGAGGATGTTTATTAGTTGAGATTATAAAGTTGCTATGCCTGAATCATTCAGACTCGAGGTGATTAGAAAGAAGTCTCTCATCTGAGCTAACACGTACCCCAGTGCGCTCCAGTCCACAGGTCAGAACCTGCCAATGAAGAATCCCAGCCAAAGCAGAGCAAGTGGATTTCTTCAGTGGTATCTGCTGTCAGTCAGCTGCACAAACTCCTTCGTGGCAAAGAAAACTCACCGCCAGTGCATGCAGAGTGGTGCATTCTGAAGGGAAAAGCTCTCTCTACCATGAAATTCACCATCTCTAGATCAACTTCACAACTGGAGAGAAAATCTTACTTAGAATACCAGAATGCCCAAGGAACAGGAGGAATAAGTATGGTCACATCATAAATAACACCATGCTGTTGCCTCAAAACACTGCACTCAGTCTTGCTCGCCTCCTAGCAAGAAACTGAAGTCGAACCAGGAAAGCTCAAAGCCTGGCAGTGAGAAGTGGAAGATGCTGTAAGAACAGGTGTGTTTAGATGGGGAGGCTGTGTGGACATGGGAATGAGTGGCATAAAACCCAAGAAACTTCCAGCCACCTCCTCCTGACACGAGTTCCCATCCCACACAGCACTTAGAGAAACCAGAGAGCAAACACAGGCTGTTCCCATGATAATGGAACTCCTTTTTACGACAGGAGCTTTCTCTATCAGTATTAAAAGCAAATAAGATTTGTATCAGGCCTGACCCAAAGGAACGGTGATGGGGAAGAGCCCAGAGATGTGACCCTGGCCTGCAGGGCCCACGGTGCCCCTGAGCTGGAGGGCCCTCCTTCCCTCCCCCCGGTCAGGGCAGGTTTACCAATGATAAAAAAGGCTTACCACAGACTGATGGTCTGTTTGTCTCGTAAAATTAAGATGCTGTCTTTAGCATGAATACTAAATGGTGAAAAGCACTCAGAATTAAATACAGCATATAAAGCTGGGGTTTCAGATTTCCAACAGCAGCCTGCAACAATACACTTACAAATTGGGCTCACTTATTTATACGGAATTAATCAGGATTACCACTTTCATCTTTGCAATTTAACTGAAGAACTAAATCAATAGCACCCAATCAGTAAAATATTACTGTTGTTTCCACAGTGCTGAGGCGTTTTTTCTATTAAGAACTCTTTAAAAAAAAAAAATTATTTAATTATTATTTTTTAAAAGATCAATATCCTCAGAGCATCAATGCAACCACTCAAGGAGCAGAGACCTGCATCAGCACCACAACCTGAGTGAGGCATCTCCCCCAGCAAACACACCACTACCTGCATCCACTGCCTGCATCCCCAAATACAGCAGGAGGATTTGTTCTTTTTCAGGGGTTGAACTCCCACTTCTTAATATTCATAGGAAAGCAAATAAATCCACTCTGTAACCAGCATTTAAGTTCAACACACAAGGAGCTGCAATCTTGGCCCTGCAGCTGGCTGAATTCTAATCCTGCAAGCCCGACACCAGTAACAACAGCCTCACGGGGTGAATGGAAGCAGAGTGCCTCCCTCCCACTCATTGGCACCTGGAAGCTGTGGCAGATCCTGCACAGGGAAGGAGCACTGCCAGCCATCAGCAGGAACCTCAGGTGTACCTCCTCCTTGCTGATGCAAAGTGAGCTCAAACACACTGGCTGTATTCTATGCAGGAGCTACAGATGGTGCAAAAATGTGCTTTTACTCTTCCACAGTTCCTCCAGCTGATGCTGCACAAGTTACATGCTTCTAGGGCTTTTCATCACGACAAACACAACGCACACTGCAAAAGGCATCTCCAGCCCGGGCACTCACAGCTGCAGACCAGGCACCAACACACTACAAAGCCCTCAGCAAGGCGGCTGGAGTCACACAGCAGTTCTCACTCACAAGGCACAGGCTGCAGGGTCAGCAGCCCTTTCTCATTTGCCTATTTATACACACATGTAATCAGCAGTGTTGGGGCACTCGTATCTCAGCAGTACTAGCAACCAAACTGCTCATATCAGATGGCACGCAACAGCCAGCACACACCAGCCTGGTATACACATGATGGGGACATCAGCTGGAGATCTGTGCTGCAGGGACGTAACTGAAACCTGCCTATCTGTGCTCAGTTTTTAGCTCATTTAGAAATCATCAAATGCATGAAGAACAAAAAGAAATCCCAACTTTACATTCCTCAGGCACCCAGCAAACCTCTGCTTCTGTGTCATTCAGCTCCCACACACCGTGGCAGCCCTCACAGCAGTACACGTGGCACAAGGAGCTGCAGCCAACATGTTGCTGAGCACCTGTTATGCTCCAGGAGTCCAGCACACCTCTGGTTCCCACTGCTTCCAGCTGGGCACTTCCCAAACCACCAGTTTATCCCTAACAACAAGGCATGCTCCGGTGCCAAGGACTTCACCAACCCCAGCGAGAGACGGAACAAATTTCCTGCTTCTGAACAATCTCACCTGCGATCTTAATGCTGTACCCGGTTTATCACAGCTTTTCTATTAATAATTAAAATCGACACCAATTTCGGTTTTATTCTGAATGTAATCCTGTTTAGATCAAAGTTTCCACATTTATCTCAAGTATGTTTCAAAGTAACACGAGGCAGGCACCGAAGCTCACTCCTTGCTTCTACTCTGGTTGGGCTTTATCCCCTCAGCTAAGTGAAATGCTGTCCTACCTCTGAAACAAGCAGCTCACTTCACCTCACACACAAAGCAACCAGATCGATTGTGACACAGGCTCATGTTTCCAGATACTCGAAAAAAATGCTTTAAGTTACACATTTTTCTTCCTAAAATAATTCTGCTACACTCCTTTCTTCTTCAGAGAGCAATTACTGCCTATTTATAGATGGAATCAAATGTCACTGAAACATTCACTGCTATGAAGAACGTGGCCTTCCAGACCTCCAACTTCTGCTCTTTTGTATCTTTTTATCAACCCCAGAAGGCTCAGAAACAGAACACTATTCCTTCTGGACACAAAACACTTCAGTCTTGTGATGCAGAGGCACACATCTACCTTTCATCAAGGCCAAACCACGCGGTCCTCTGTCTCGTCATGTGCACTGATGGGCCACAACCAACAACGGGACCACCACCCCCACACCCAGAACACACTGATGGGGTGCACAGCACTGCCACCCCACATCTACCACACAAAAACAAGGGCACAGCACTGTCATGCCTAGAACACAACAATGGGAAGCGTGGGAGCAGCATTCCTGCACCCAGAACACAGCAACAGGGAGCAGAAGACCACCATGCCTAGAACACATCAACAGGAGCACAGCATCGTCATCCCCACGCCTAGAACACATCAACAGGAGGGCAGCACTGCCACCCCAGTGTCTAAATGACAACAGAGAGGACCTCTGTGCACGATGTGGAGCATTTGTATCTGATTCCCTCTACCACCAGCACGGAGGGATTTGAATGCGCTTCTCCCGCTTGCCAAATATGAATGTATGTGGAACATCTCTTATTTAAGAAAAAAACCTACTACAGATCAGATGGGAGCAAGCATGATGAAGTTCTGCTGTGCAAGAAGCATCTCACCTCCTCATGGAGACAAAGAACCAAGGCTGTCCTTCACGGACTCCCCTCTCAGGGAGCAATGGACTTCCCCCTCAGAGGAAACCCTGACTCCTATCCTTGTGTGGGTGGGATGGGGCAGCACATGGCTGCAGTGCAGGAACATGCTCCACAAGATGAAGAGAGGAGGCAATGAGGTGCACTGAACTTCCAGTGCCGTCACACTGCTGCTTCCAAACTCTCGCTCTGACACACGTAGCCTCAATGAATATTTTGCGTATTTCTGTGCACTGCTGGCTTAACTCATCCCTTTGGTGTTATGGCTATGTCTTCACCTGCCCTTTTGATGGCTTCAAACCATAAAGGATGTTATTTCATGCAGCTGAGAGCACTCAATATGACTACATCGCTACAGCAAGCTGCCAGCAGAGCAGCAAACACCCAAACAGAACTGCACATGAAAACAGTAACTATTACAGAGATACAAAGATGTTTGTATCTAATCCTTGATTTCTCAAAAGGGAAAAGAAAAAAAACCAGCAATCTTCAGAGGTGGAATCCACAGAGCTCGTGCAACGGCACAGGTTAAGGCAACGCGTTCCCCGCCACAGGATGACATCAGGAGGACCGGCTCTGCCCAGCGCGATGCCAACAGGACAGCGGCACCACTACCTGCCGGCTCCCGGCTCCCCCCGGAAACGCCAGGACCCAACGGGGGGCCGCTTCGAAATAAAATCCAGAACTCCACACGCGAGATCCTTTTTAAGCTCCGCCGACGAGGAACGCCAAAGTTTTTTCCAAGCCGTCATTTGATTATAACGCTGCCGCAAAACTACGGCGCGGCTCCGACCCAACTCCCTTCACCAAGGCCCATCGGAGGGCCGCCCGCTACGCGCCATCCGGACGGGATGACGGCCGCCAAAGCCCGGAGAGCCGCGGCACGGCGCAGAGAGGCGCGCAGTGCGGCCGGCCCCGATCAGCGCTCAGCGCCCCTCTCAGCGCCCAGCGCCCCCCGCCGCAGGTGGCCCCGACCCCCGCCCGGTCCCAGGTGCGCCCCGCGGAGCTGCGCAGTGGCCTCCACCAGCCCCGTCCGGCTCGGACAAGTGCGGCGGGAGAACAGAGGGAAAAAAAATAATAATAGTTAAAAAAAAAAAATAATAACCACAAACACGCACGAAAAAAATAGATTCCAAATCACAGAATGGGAAATAAAAGCAGCCCGGGGCGGGGCGCTCTGCCCCCGCCGCCCCCCACCGCCGCCCCCCGCTCCCTCCGCCGCTCCCCGTACCTGTCAGGGGGTTCCGGGGGCCGCTCCGCGCGGCGGCGGCCGAGGGCTGCGGCTGCCCGAGGAGCAGCGCCAGCCAGAGGGAGCCGAGCAGCCGCCGCGCTCGCCCCGCCGCCATCGCTCCGCGCCCCGCGCCCCGCAGCCGCGCTCCCAGCGCCGGCCCCTCCTCCCCGGGGGGCTCCTCCTGCCGCCGGCCCGCTCCTCGCTCCCCGCTCTCAGGCCCCGCGCCTCTCCGAGCGGACGGCAGGAAGACAGGCTGCAGTAGGCTCACTCCATCGCGGGCCGGTCCGCGGTCCCAATCCCGGCGCCGCGCTCCGCGGCTCCCTCACACGGAGCCGAGGGGCCGCCCGCCCCGCCCCTCCCTTACTCCCGCCCCCGGCCCGCCCCGCCCCGCCCTCCCCCTCCCGTCCGCGCATGCGCCCCCGCTGAGGCGTCACCGCCCCCCGGCCCCGCAGCCCCCCCTCAGCGCCAGGTGTGCGCGCGCCCGCCCGCCCACCACAGCGCCTGCGCGGGACGCCGTGCCGCCCCGCCCTCAATCCCGCCCCGATCCCCACCTAAAACCGGCACGGTCGCGCTCTCTTTCTTAGAGGGTAGCCCTGCGATAGGCAGCGCTACTGGGGCGCTGTGATAGTGCAACGCTGCTCGCGGGGTGCATCTTTCCATAAAGCGGCCGTCCCGCACTAAAAACCCACATCTTTTTGTCCAGCGTTCTGTCAGGATGTGGGTTTGTCCTCCGCTGGCAGCATCCTGGAGCGTTCCAGCCGCGGGTTGTCTCCTCCTGAGGAGGTTTGGTTGTGGCTCAGACTGAAGAACGGGTGGGGCTGGAGGCGTCGCCGTGATGGTTAGCGGTTCCCATCGTGAAATCCCATCTTCAGTCACCATTATTAGCACCAGACAGTTGTTGTGCTGAGAGCACCCAAAGTTCATACCTTGGGTTATGCTTCAGAACTGCCGTCATCCCTTCTGTCAAGCCAGAGGAAAAGGTTATTTGGGCCTACAAAGCACAAGGGTCACCTTGTGAGAGACGTTTCCTCACAGCTCTGTAGAAAAACCTACTGAGCACGCTGCTGTTGCTTGTGGGGTTCACCAGTGCCATCCTGCAGCGGTTTCACGCTTGCAGAGTAGTCACAGCCCCAGGGAGCAGAGCCAGACCTGCCGTTCCAGTTCCCTGCTGCCCGGCTCCATGCCAAGTCTGAGTGCACCCAGGCTGAGCAGGGAACCCGTCCTTCTGGTCCTCTCCCTGCTTCCAGCAATGCGAGTGGGGATCTCCTGCTGTGATCCCTGCTCCTGCCGGACGTGCGGTGGGACGAGAAGTGGGTCGGGGAAGTTGGCAGGCACAAAGGGCCTGGAGAAAGACAGGATCTCCAGGGCAATGGGAAGGAGTTGGGCTGGAGAGGGGCTCTGTCTGCAGGGAGGGATGAAGCACGTGCACAAGCCTGGAACCAGCCTGCTGGGAGAAGAGTCAGAAACAGAAGAGGAGCAGGAGAAAAATGGGAATGAAGACCATCTGGAAAACTGTCACATCTACTGGCAGCAAGAGTCTGAGATGCACTGGGAGCATTCATCACCCTCTTACAGTGCTGGACTGTGTGCAGGAGAGCCAAGCTATTTTTTTCCACTTTCAGAGCAAATTTCCACATTGCTGATGGCCTACATAGATACCAGTTTAACATGGATTACATTGCTGTGGTTTTGTTTTGTTTTTAAGGTTGCCTCTATACGAGAGAGAAACAGACATGGCAAACTACATTAAAGCAACATTAGTTAGGCTACAAAACACTCCCAAGTTATGAAATACCAGAATAAATGTTGCCAGCGCAAACAGATAGGCCTGGCTCTGATGCTGAATCAAGGTGAAGGAACAAAAGTAAAAGCCCAAATAACTTAATTTCCTATAAAAATTAGATGTAGGTATTTTATGTACCTTGCAGGGGACTGCAGGAAAAGCAAGCACCGTGCTGTGGCTCCGGTGGGTGCTGCTCCAGGAAAGCGCTGCAGCCTCAGGATGGTGCCCCAGACAGAGGTTTGCTATGCAATAGTTGTGCAGCCTGCAAGGCCTAGGGCCTGGTTTGGCATTCTTATTGAAGTCTTATCTGCAGAAGTGAAGAACTCTAACAGATAGAACTGGTGGTAAATGAGAATTTATTCAACTTTGTCTAAGTTTTATTCAGCTTTGCCACGTTGTATTTTCTGACAGAATCAGGCCATGAGTATTTCTAATTGGATAGCTAAAATTAAAAGATATTTTTTACTGTTCCATCTGTATGCCTAGATTCTTCATCTGTAAAACATGGGTGATACCAGTTCTTGCAACAGCGTTGAGAAAATGAATTAGAATTTGTGAAGCACTTGGATACCATAGTGATGAGCACCACACAGAAACCCAGGAGGAAATGAATAAATCTGTCTTCAGAACAATATTTGAATAGCGTGCAGTAAATAAAGCATGGGCCACATAGTGAACAGCAAGGAGAAAATAAAATTATTACTTAGTGAGCACAGTCTATTCTGCACAATGAGCAAGGCTGGGAACCTGTCGAAAGAACAGCGTGTGATCTAATTACAATTAAATAGTGCATCATAATGCAAATACACAAAAGGCAACAAATCACAGTTGCATAGGCCACCATAACATTGGCACTTCTTAACTTTGAAACTCTTGGATTTAAGGAGCAAAAAACATCTCTAGGCTGCAGATGTGTAATATCTACGCATAAACAACTCCCTTCTTTGGTAACAGTGGAAGAAAGTTTTTTTTACCTCACCTGCCTCAGCTAGTTCTAAACTGTAGAGTGGAAAATGTATTTCTCCTCTTGGAGATATCTAAGCCTTATAACCAAGATTTAATGCTGTCACTCAAACGTTGACACTGCGCTCGTGTGTGATCAACAGAGACAGAGAGTACTCTCCAGAGGGAGATCTGGAGGAAGACCTTAATTTCAGTGATTAAATTTCTTTCTTTTGCTTGAGGTTTTTCCTCGTTTAAAGCCAAGCTACTGTTTTTTGGTGCAGAAATAAGGTTACAGAACAAAGACAGTTTCTCTGACCTTTTGTGACTCCCTGAGGCTAGCACTGAACCTTTCTGACTCCCGGTGAGATCTGGAAGCACTCTCAAGCTGCTGTGAGTTGCACTGTGCTGGCTGTTACCAACAAGAAGAGCAATAAAATTAAAATTCAGTGGTTCAGCTGCACTCTACATTACGTCCGCCTCTCTGGACATAATCTCTCTATTGCTACGCAGGACTTGAGTTAGCACAGAATTGTAATCCTGATTAAGAGAATTTCCCATTACTGGACATCCTCAAGCAGCTGGAAGAGGTAATTTTGGGGTAAGAAGGAACTGCAGCGTAAATAAGGACCTGGCTCATTAAGTTTAAGACTTACATCTGTGAGATACTCACCCTAAGATTAATCTGCTGTGCTGCATCCCTTGGGTAGGAGTTACAACCACAGACTTTTGGCAAACAGTTTGATTGTGCCTGCATAGCTTGCCGTACTGATCACTGCAGAGTCTAGCACGATGGGCTCTCTTTCATTGTTCAACAGGGACTAGATATTTTTTTTCTGTTTTTCATATTTATTGTTCACAGATGTGGTTTTGCAAGCTGCTCCAAGGTTAGAAGTCATACTCCTGACACTGCAGAGCAAATTCTAGGTTAGTAGGCTGTTTGCCAGAAGGCCTCTAACTCTAGCACATATTAACGTCGTTCCTGATGTCAACGGCCAGATAATTCCAGCTCCTCACTGGAGGGGGTCACAAATGGAGGCAAACATTCCATAGTCACCACGATCAGTTGTTTCCCAGAAGTCTGGAAGGAAGAGTGAACTCCTTTGCTTGACTTGGTGTTTAATAGAGTCCGAAATGGGAGCGGAGCAGCTGGTGTGAAATGCTTTTAATGGCTTGGTCTGCTAAGGAGCTGTTGAGATCTAATCCTATGTTTGTTTACTCAGGGATTTCAGGTGCAGATAGAGGAAACCAAGAATCCAAAATGCAAGGCTTACTGAATCCAATCCACACTGTAGAGCACAATTTCTTGGTTATCAGAATTGCATAATGATGTGGGATGCGGCTGTCTGGGCGCTCAGAGGCAGAGAAATGCAGGTAACACCAGAGGCAAAGCCAAGCATTAAGTGCAATCAAGGGGAGTTCTGCCATCTGCTTAACCAGAGCAAGATTCATCTCTGGAAGCCTGCCATGGGATGACCCTGCACCACAGGCATTCACTGTGTCATCAGTTGCACACAGTTCAGTACTGTTCTCTCTGTTTTGGTGACTGTCATAGGATTTTTTTCTTTAAGTGAGACCTTTAATGGGGCCACGCTGCTAACCGATCCCCATTTTTCTTCCCTGTTGGCAACACCCTCACTTTTCCAGGCCTCCCCCTTCTCACTGAGGTTCTGTATTGCATTTTTGGACTGAAAGACTCTTTCTGTGCCCAAAAAGAGGAGAGACAGAGGGTCCATGCCCCCTCATGTGAACAGGATCAGCCTCCTCTGCAGCTTAAAAACCACATAAGCCAGGCAAGGATTCCAGGTGGTGTTTATCCCAAAGCATTTCCAACAATCCCACAAGAATGTTAATTACTGACACCAACAATCTTGTTCTCATTCATATAATGGGAGTGCCTAAAGGTCTTACCTGAGGTTGGTCCTATTGTATTAGGCACTGTACAACCACTCAGTAAAAGCAAGCCCTTTCCTCAGAGAAGGCAGAAGGAAAAACGAACCAAGGAAAGGTACAATTGATAACTTCAGCCCCTGTACGTCTCTAGTGCTGTTGGAGGTCACTCACAGATGGCTTCTATCTCACTTTCCTACTCTAGATATTTAAAACTGGAGAGATATATGTATACATAATGATTCCAGGAGCCCCTGTTGTGAATACTGACTGAAGTATTTCTATTTGAAATTGCAAAAACTGAAGTCAGAGAAGTCACGGAAACTTGTGGCAGCACTGTAAAGATGAACAAAATTACTTCAGTCGGGTAATTTAAGAGTTCAGAAACAATGGCACACGTCATTAGTAAGATGTAGTGAAGGCTGGGATGATGATCTGCAGAAACAGGGAAGAATACTGACATTAGATTATAGATGTGGACCGGGACAGAGTTCAGCTGTAGTGCGACTGATTTGTCCATAGCTTCTCAGGTATCCCTTTCAAGCCAGAGTTTTAGGTCTGCTTCCTGCAACTGGAATGCTACTCCGAATCTCATCACCCTTGCAAACACTGTGAAGGAATTTCTATAAAACGTAATGGATTCTTCATGGAAGAGATACTGGATTTGTTTATTTTTCCTGGAGGAATGGAGGCCAAGAAAGGCAGGGAGCCGTGCTGCTGCTGCAAAAGTCCAGAGGAGTGCATGGTTATGGAGCTCGGAGAGGATAGTGAGGAAGTCTCCTTGCAGAGGGTAGCAGCAGTGATTCAGCCCTGTTTTGCTAAGGAGAGAAACAAGCTTCTGTTCCCAGCAGCTTCTAGTTTGAAAGCAGAGCTACGCCTTGAATCATTCGGCATAAATTTTATTGTAAAATCATTTCTAACCTCTTGCAAATTTTGTGCATCTCCAAAATCAGCACAAGTTTGCTAGCGTTTCTTCCTGGTTCACAGAAGTTCAGCTCCTCACCCCCATCAGTGCTCTCTGACTCTCTTGGACGCAGGACTGAGCAACCTGGAGAAAGAAGGGGCAGTTTTAAAAACAAGAATGCATTTCACACAGAGGAGTGGTAGCACACTGACAGCTCTAGCAGATAAAACGTGGGCAGCCTTCAAATAGGTAAAGTGTTCGACTCGCTAAGGCTGTCAATCTGGCACTTTTCACACACATTAATTTTACTTTCTTTTTTTGCTTAAACATCCCTTCGGGGCAACAGCTCTGGAAAAACACCACCATCCTGCCACCTCTCCATGCTCCTCCCAGGAGACCGGTGATGAAAGCCAGGAGAGCAAAACATGCAACTCTGATGGGATATGAAATGTGGGTGATCCTGCCACAAACTGCTGCATCTTCCTGACAGTCATGCTGCACATTAAGCACATCAGGATCTATATGTCTGCTGTCACAATGTGGTTTTATCACATATTTTTATTTCCTTAGCACCTGAATGGCAGCTTTAGAAATCAAATTACAGTCTGAGTGCTACAGGCTGCAGCCCCCTGACTGAGCCAGTAAATCAGACTAATTGAAACAACAAATAAGCCCAAATAGCAGTTCCTTAGGAAAACGTTGCCCTTACAACACGCTGCTTTTACTCCTAACTTAACTTGACTGGACTTATTGACTAGCTGGTATTTCTGCTACTGCATTTGAAGTCTATCGATTCTTAGAAATATGAAATGAGTTTCAAAGAGGTCAGAATGTGACTTTGTGTCCAAGAGAGACACAAAGACATTCAGAAACACTAAAGGGAGCAGTGGGAACTACAGAGACCTAAATGAGGTTTCTGGTTCGCACCAACAGAGATCAGTGGCTTTGGAAGGTCGCTGCCCATTGGCAGCCACGTGCCTCACCCAAAAAGAGGACAGGGGCTGAACCACTTCCCAGCAAACCGGTGCCACACTGCAAGAAAATGCTGCCCAGGCTGTCGTTCCAACTACCACCCCTCCACTAACACACATTTTTGGGAAGATGCTCTGAGGACCCAAGGTTGAAACAGCGTGTTCTCCTCCAGTGCAGGGCGAGGTACGTGCTGGCAGGGAAATCTGGAGGGAAAATGCTCAAAACAGGATAGAATTTGCAGAAAAGCAGGATGCCTACACACTCCCAAAGGCACTGAGCTAAAACGGATCGTTACCAAAGACTGGAGAGAATTTAAAAGTTTGGAATAAACTTACATTGCCAAAAAAGGAGAATTAGTAGAGAAAGAGGCTGAGGATATCAGAAGTAGCCTTCATTTCTGAAAGTACAGAAGTGGATGTATTCAGTGAGAAGCGATTTCTCAAAATGATTTGCATTCCATGTTGAAAAATCTTCGTTGAGGGCTGAAAAGAATTTGAGGTTTATGTCTGTATCGTCTGGAATGAACATTTACATTCTATGAAGAAGAGAAACTGTATTTTTCAGATGTGAGCCCTCTGAGGCAGGTAACAAATAAGATATATTTGACAAAGGAAGAAAAGCTTTCCCACAAATCTGCTGTTTTTCTAGCCCCCAAATGGCTGCAATCTGCCTTCAAAGCCCTCTTTCAGGCTGATGCTTGCTTCATGATCTGTTAGCTTTGTCTAAACCACTCTTTCTAATGGTAGTCCAGCTTTTTCCTTCTGACCTCTGCTGCACTCACCAGGTATCAGGCAACAGTCATCTGGTCCTTCTGGCATTGTTGTCACCATATCTGCGTGAGCCACTACCTCTCCTGCTGCCAGGTCATTCTAGGAAGTACTTGGAGAAAAGACAGCATAGGGAAGACAACGTCTAGGATTACTGACATGTTTCTGATGTTTACTGCTACTACTGCTGTTAATGTGTGTTCTTACTGAAGAGCAGAACTCACGTACTGTGCTCAGCTTACAAAATCTTGCATCTCACCTAAAAATAACAGTAATTACGTCCATACTAGAAGGACTAAGCACAGAAAGCTCTATGATTCTTTAACCTGAATAATGTATTTGCAAAGTTGAAAAGCAAATTGAACTCAGGTAAGCGATCAGATCTGACTGGGTTTGAGAACAAACCGCTCAGTAGCAGATTTCTGACTCACAACGTGGGCATCAGTAAGTCCCACAATGGGTCTGTTGAACCACAGCAGCTGACTTGAAGGCCACTTTTTAAGGGGTCTGAGGTCAGCAAACCAACCTTTTAAAAACATACTGGAAAGTCACCAGCTCCCTACTATTGCTGACCGGGAGAAGGCAAAAGTCTGCAATGGAAGGGAGTAGGGCAGAGGTCTGCAGTGCTCAGAAGCAAAGAACGCACGCGGCGGAATAGAACAGCGGAGTGAGCAACAAAAAGCAGTTCCACCTTTGGAAAAAGAGGTGGGATGACACCAAGGTGATGACAGGTGACGACACCAGCAATATGCAAACGCCAACACAGCGCAGACCAAATCCCCACTCACAGTACTTCAAGGTCCCGAAGCGGGCAGGGTGACGCTGTAGCAGAACGTGAACAAACCACAGCCTGAAAGATGAAGGGAAATTCAGTAACTGGAAGTTGTGCACCAACGAGGAGCAGCGCTAATTAGCTCCAAAGGCTACGAGCAGTCTCTTGAAAATGGGCAGAAGTGAGTGCAGTGCTTCAAGTCAGTGCTCACAGTGACCTTCTTTCCAACCAAAGGATTTTGCTGTTAAATGCGTGGGGAACCAACAGACAGCAAAAGAGATGGCCTGAAATATTAGCAGCCTCTACAGCTGTGCTGAAAAGCCTTTTCACATTAGAAAAATACCTTCACCGGAGCACCTGAACAATAGTGAGGATTTAAAAAAAATGGGGAAGTCTGCACAGGGTGCTGAGTAAAGCTGAACAGAGCTCTCCTATCGTAAAGCTCATCTCCTACATAAAATTCTTGTGTGAAATACAGCAGACATTAGAGGAAGGGGTGAAAAGGCTCACAGCTCTGTGAAAGATAAGAGGAAATGCAGAACTGACAGCTAGTGGACACTCATGGGTCACCAGAGAAAGGGGAAAAATATAACCCTTTGTGATTACAGTCGAGCACAAATAAATACATAGGAAAAAGAAAAACATTTTCTGTTTCCTGTAAAGAGTAAAGTTGGGGGGAAGTGGACTATGCCAAATATTTCTCTCTGCTGGAGGCATCAGCGGGGTTCTGACAGACACGTTAGGAAAACAGAGCACACGTTTGTGCATATTCAATAGCCCCTATGGGAGACATAATTTTCTCAGGCAGCCATTTGGGTTGTGTTTGGCACTTGAACTGTTTCATGGGCTTTGATAGCTTAGGATCTGCGTAGGTGATGTTTTGTTCTGCGGGAGGAGAGCAGAAGCACATGACCAAAGGCTCAGATCAGCTTCTGAAAGACCCAGACCAGTAGAGCTCAACCAACAAAACTCCTTTGTAATGGAAATGCCATACCTAGGCATGAAATTAGAAAAGCAGTGTGTACAAGGAGATTACAATGAGATTGAAGTCATCCCCAGTATTCCTGCCCTAGCAGAAAAGAATGCAAAGTTGAGATACCTTCGAGTAGTGAACTGTCTACCCAATTTAGCTGCCCAAGCAATCAATGACAGATCTTTATGTGCAGGAGCATTTTGCAGAACTAACGTACAGATCTTCACAGGGAAGCTGAAAGGAGCTAATTAATAGCCCCAGATAAACAGAGCTAAGTGCAAAACTGGACATAGATCTTTACAGACCAGTGCTGACCGAGCTGAATTCTCTCCTTGCACTCTCACTAGCACTTATGACCCCAGTGAGGCATAAAGATTAATGCTTATACAAAAAGCATTTGTGTTCCACTTTTCATGAAGCGCTCGTAGGCTGACTGCTCGAATGTTTTGTCTGGTTTCAATTAGAGATAGTACTGGTCTTTACATTCAGCCTTAGCTGGGAGTAGTTTTGCTCCGGACAGTTCAAGCTACTAACACCTCCACCCATTCACGAGGAGCCTGAAGTGACACTTTTCTATCATTATCTTTACCATCATGAGCAAGTTAACTCAATAATAAGTCAGCCTCTGTTTACATTCCCAAATGACCAGCTCCATTCCTGTCAGCAGGGCTGCCCTGCCTGCACGCAGTCTGAAGCCCTCTGGTGCCCTGAACCCCAGACTGTATTTGTAGTTAACCCACAAATCACTGGGCAGGCAGGGGATGTCGAAGTCATGTAAATTCTCTTTGTACCCAGGAGGTGCGATGCAAGAGGCTTCAGGAGGAATTTTGAGGCTTTCCTGGACCACTGGATGCTTCCCAGGGCATCACACATACCAAACAAACTTTCTTAAACTCTTCTGCTATGTGCAGAGGGGACACCACGGGCCTCTGTCATCACACCAAACACTCTGGTGAGCTGAATGCACTCACCAAAAGCTGCACAGGCCAGCTCACTGTGTGAGCAACAAGCTTCTGAAGATGTGTGTGCTGAGACAGCACCTAGAGGGAAGCATCTTCCTGTTTGACTCCACTCGCTCTCTTAATTAGGTTTCTGTGATTGTACAGCAGTAGGGAAAAGCTGGCTTCCTTTGGAGAGACACTGCAGAAGTGGCTAATGTACATCTTCCAACATCAAGGCCTATCTAACAGTAGGAAGAGTTCCCCAGCCACCACTACATACCCACAGAAGCTTAGGGCTGTGTGCTAGGGTTCATCTGCCTTTCCTAGGAAAGGTAAAGAGACACAGATTTGAGGACTGGACTCCACACGGAGTCCATGCAATCGTACACCTGGGATAAAGCTGTCCTACAAAATGACCTACAGCAAGCTCTCAAAGGAGAGGAAGGGCAGAGGGAGAAGCCTCCACAGCCTGTGCCTCTCCTCCTCTGCAGAAGGCAGGCACAAGGACCTGGTATCCTCCTCCCTGACTGGGCACGGAGAACAAGTGCTGCATTATCGCTCATACAGCACAGATTTCACGTCACATGTCTGGACATAACCTTAAACCTCCCTTCATTTCCGTGGAGCACAGCAACACCTTCACAGTGCTTCAGTGTCATTGCTGGACTCAGCAGACCTCCTTCAAGACCTAGGGGTGGAAGGTTCAGCACAAAAAAGTATTTTACAACTAAAGTAAGGTAAAAGAGGACATCAAATAACAGAAACAGCCTGAAGGTGCGGATAGGATTTAGAGAGATGTAATATGCTTGAGAAAGGTGAATCTCAGGCTTAAGGGCTGCAACTGATGTCACCCCCTCACCCCGGCTGACACCGTGGCACTGCAGAGCAGGCCATGCCATTCCCCTAGACAGCTCCCTCAGCAACAGCTTCTCAGAGGTGCCTTTCTGCGTGGAAACTAAAGATCATTAAAATCTTCCAGAGGACAACCACGAGACCCAGCCAACATTCCTTCCTTCAATAAATAAAACAGTTTCTAGCATAGGCGGCTCTGTGAATTATTGCAGAGCACATAATAGTCCCTGTATTTCCCTACACAATCACTACGCTCCCCAGATCTAACTCATTACTGTGCTTAGCGAAGCGCTTTGAACTGCCTCAAGCATGAAAAGCACCATATAAGAACAAATTTTATTCTCATAAAAAGGTATTAAGGCAAGTTAGAGGCACTATTGACACACATGATATGTTATAATTGGCAAACGTTCACAAAGGCAAAATCCAGATTTGTGCATCAAGCTGGAGGGTACCTGTATGCACGTGGATTTTGGCGTGAGTGCATCCCCTCCTCTGCCCTACAGCAGCCCCAGCCCACACAGATAAGCTCTCAAGCTGCTTGAGAGCCACAGCAAAACAGCCCTCTTGTTTAGGAGGAGAAATCAGCACTCTGCCTGACCTGATTTTAAAAGGGCACATGAACATTGCTGCCTGATGTCTGGCATTATCCATCTGCCCGTCAGTCCTTCCTGACCCATCATTCCCCCACAACCATCAAGCTCGCATCACACCACCACCAAGGATCAGAACTGCACCCTTGCACCTTAGCTGAGGCATGTTCCTGTCTCACCCTGTCCACGCAGCAGCTCTGCTCAGCTGTGACCTGCAGCACCCTCTGTTGTTCCCATTCTGGGCTTCACCCAGCCCTTGCTCCCTGCCAGGACTTCTTTCCTGTTTCACTTTCTGTCTTCCAAAAGGCTCTGTCTGTCCTGGCCTGGACTCTCATTCCCTGCTTGCTAGTCTTGCCAAATACACTTTGAAAAAAAAAAACAAAGAAATGGAGAGACGCTGTAGATAAAGACTGAGACAGCTGAAGTCCTTCTTGTTAGGCACAGCTTGAACCCTAGTAAGTTCTAGTGACCCAGAACTCCTTTGGAAGTGTGAGGTCACGTATCTACCTGAAATTCTTCATGTCAGTACTGTGGTTAAGGATGTTACTGGAGAAGCCAGGAATGTTCTCGGGGCTGGTGGTGGTGGGCAGAACTTTTGCGTGGGCCTACAGGAAAATGCTGGGCTGCCCCAAGCTGATGTCATGTCCCAGGGGAACATCAGAGTCAGCACTCTCACTGCCTTCATTGCTGGCGACCAAGACAAATACATTAAATATTCAAGGGAATATTGAGAAATAACAAAAACTAATACAGAAACCACAGTGCTATGTGCTTCAGGCACATGTGTATGCACGTGTCTGCAGCCTGCCCAATGGACTCATGCGGTCATGCAAGCTCCTGGCCCAGAAGCTATGCTCAATCCCTCACACTTTCCACAGCCTTGAATTCCTTCTTTAAGAAGGAAGCCCCATGGCCCATTTTAAAGCACTAGCAGCTGCTTTTGGGCTAGACAGCACAGAGTTTTTCAACAGGTTTCAGCAGTTTCTCTTTTGCTATGAGGTATTCGGGAAGCTGCAGAGGTCACTCACTCATCCCAGAGGAGAAAGCTGTGCCCCATATCATGGGTTCATCTGTGCACAGTGGTGCTGATGCAGCTCCAGGCCTGCCTTCCAGCTTCGTGGTCCATCACACAGCCTTGTGAGCAGGTGAAGCAAAGGCTAAGGGAAACCTCCGAACACCTGAAGTGCTTCAGACTTCCTATTCCATGGGAGTGAGGAATGGGGAAAGCATACATGCGTTGTCACCTTCTCCAAAGTCTGCACACCGACATCCTCGTTCACTTCTTATTCTGGCACTTCCACAGGCTTCAAGAAGAACTGAGCTCAAGCCTCAGGATTTAACCCATGATGCACCTCCACATAAAAGATCTGCATGTAAGGAGAGGTCACAGGACAGAAATGCCATTCTGCAAGGACCTGTCTATGAGATGGAACACTGGGCCCATGGCAACAGTTGTGTTGGGAACAAATATTTCTAAAGAAAAGGTTTGGTGCATGCAGTATTTCTGTTTCAAGCACACAGGAAACACTACTTGAGAGCCTTAAATTCAAGTGTGCACTAAAAGGTTTTTTATACCTCTCAATCTAGTTACATTTTCTTGGCTGCCCTCCACTCTGCCCACAAAGTGCTACAGGAAAAGGAGGAAACTCCTATCAGCACGCACAAAAGTAGGGACTTTTCTTCCTTCACATAATGAAGAACTATTCAATGGCAGTACAGTCCCACTGGTCCCTTTCCCATGTGCCCAGCGGCCTGCCTGTCCTCACCGCTGTTTCAGCTGAGAATGAATTCAGAGGAGTGACCTTGGTGTTGACCAGCAGGACGAGACCTGGACAAGTGATGTGCTCGCACAGCTTCATTTTTAGATCTTTCTCTGTGGGAGAAATTGAGAACCGCAGATGTTCCACCAAACCTACTCATCCAATTACTGGAGCACTTTGAAAAGGTGATATGGATCAGCCTCACACCCCAAGCTTCTTCCTGAGCGTACCGTGAGCGTGCAGACGCTGCACTTCTGAGAAGCACCAAGAACCAGACAGATTAGCTTTGTGGCTTTTGTTCATTGGTTCTGACTTGCTTTTGACTTCTTGCCTGCTCCCTATTAACACCCCACGATGCAGTTGTGTTTGACCTCACTATAACAAACCCTGATTTATATGGCCTCACACAATTCCTCCTCCTTTGTGTGGCCTTGAGAACGGCCTAACAGGCATACTAAAATGGAACCCATTTAAATCAGTCACTACTGAAGTAGCAGACAGCTTCAAAGAGTGTTATCTCTGTGAATCAAACTTCACTCTTTCTGAATAATCTGTTGGTTTTGGTTTTTTAATGAAATGTAGCTTATTGGGGTTTGGCAGATGCTGACACATCCTCCAGTGAGTAGACTTAACAAAAAAAACAGGTGAAAGCATGACTAAGGTTCACAGAGCTGCACAATGGAAGGGAGAATAGATCCCCAGGAAAATCAAATGTGCTCCATTCACCATTCAGTCACTCAATTACAAGTATCTGAGCAGCTGTCCAGTGAGAGGAATTCAAGTTCCCTATTCTGTGGAGCATCTCTGAACACCTCTGATGCTATTCCACGGGCACTGTACTCCTTCCTGTACCCGTTATCTATGGATAATGTGCCCACTGCTTACCACGCTGCTTGTTTAGGAATGTGGCTTTTCTTTGGTACAACGTGAACACTACAACCATGTGCTGCACGTGCCAAACAGGCAGGGTGGGGTGGGCTGGGAAGGAGGAGAGAGGCTTCGGCTCAGAATGACAGTACCTATTTTTAGGCTCCCAAAGCTGTGCTGCTCCCACTCTGATCTGACGATCCAACACGTGTCACTCGAGATGTCACCAATCCCAGGCAGCCGTGACAGTTTGCTGGGCGTCAGCATCCTGGGGGAGGGAAGCAATTTTTCTGAAGTCTGTAGCAGGAACAAACTGTCTTGTGGTAAATGTAATTTGATTCATGTTAATTAATAGTTAGATCAAGTTGGGTTTGGGTTGGGGTGTTTTTGTTTTGTTTTGTTTTTTGTTGTTGATTTTTTTTTTTCAGTCTGAACAAATCATTGTAATACAGGAGATATGTACCTGGCTTATCCCAGTCTGACAGCCCCCCACCTGAGACACGTAAAATAAGGCATGACTGGGGAAAATCCATGTCCCGGGTCAGTTCTGTGTAATGGCCATGTTTACTGGGGGCTGTGCAGGGTCACCCACTGCCACTTCTGCCAACTTCAGCCCAAATTCACCTGGATTCTTTTCCAGCAGATGTTGACTGGGGGCACGGCACCATTTTATTTAATCGAGGTGGAGTTTTGGTTCCCACAGAAAAAAAACCTGGAACCAGAGTATATTTTCACCATCAGTGACTGCAGACTGGTAGAAAATGTCCGCGCTGCTTCTTTCTGCTCCACTCTGTGCCTTTGAAGTCATGGTAACAGCTTTTGGATTCAATCCTCTGATGAGACTCCTTGATTTATTAGGTAAAACATCTGGAAAAAATGAAGACTTGTGGCAGTGTAAATCCTCCAGAAGGAGCAGAGAGGTTTCCTCTGAGCTGCACTCCTGTCAAAACTCGAGGAAACCTGAGCCCTGGCGACTGTCTCAGGGCTGCCTGGCGGTTGCAGAGCTGCAGCCCAGAATGGGCCCGTTCATGTTTCACCCACTGGCCCAGAAAGCAGCAGGCAGGCTGGGCTGAGGCCACCAACACATCAGCCAACAGCCCTCAGTGCTGGGATCGTGCCGCAGCTCACTAAATGCTTTTCATACGCTCTTGCAGCTTGAATGTCGGTAGCAATTCTGCCCTTGACATTAATAAGGTAGCTCCTGTTATAAATCACTGCATACTGTGGAAGCAGTATGAAATGTAAAATACCTCTCTCTCTCAAAGAAAAAGGCAGCTGAGAAACACAGATTGGCCAGAAAGGCACAGTTCAGGTCACCTGTGCTTCTGTACTGACGAGGGGTGACTTTTCCATTCCCCAAATACAAATGGAGCAACACTGGCTTCAGCAGGAGACAAACATTTCTACCCTTGGATAATGCTGATTTGGATGGATAAAGCCTGTACAGGTAACAAACAAGGAGATCTGCACTTTGTAAAGTGGATTTGGGAGAAGCTCTGAATGAAAGCAAATAAGAAGAGAGGAGGAATGGAGCGGCAGGAGCAGCGTGCTTTGCTTTGGAGTTGCTGCTGCGGGCTTCTCCAATGGATGAGTGTGCAGGGGCACACGTGTGTAAAATATCAGTTAGATGATGGTGAAGCTAGAAAGCACAGAGGTACTTGACTCAGAATTATTTACTCTCTGCCTCCTCCATACACCAGCCACGTTCCAAATTCCAGCATTCATGCTTTTCCCCCAGAGAACCATCTTTTGACAGTTATTTTCCCATCTAAATCCCCCTTCCAGCCATTTGAACACCACAGTTCAAACACCAGCCTGAGTGCCAACGTTCCTTTTGCAGGGGGTGTGGCACTGGCAGAGGGGGAGGGGGGAGACTGGGGAGTATTTTTTTAATCAGATAAATAATCACTGGGAAACCAGCCACTTCTCTCCATTCAATTTATACTCTATGGGGAATCCACCTAATACCCCTTCTCCGAGTGTGAAGCAGGACGAGATGCTGTATCAAAGCAGGGAGGAATGCAAAAGATGGGATGGAGTGCTGGGAAAAAACAACCTGAGGAAGGAGCTACGCAGAAGCAGGGAGGCAAGAAGCAAAGCTGGAGGCATGCATGCATCTCTTCGGATGAAGGAGGAAAGGAGAAAATGGCAAAATGGAGCGAGCTCAGCTCTGAGCAGGGTGAGATGAGCAGCAGGGCTGGTGTCAGGAGCCTCACACCTGCAGGGAGGCAGAAATACTTGATGCGGGTCCAGGGCTGTGCGGGACACAGGTTCCTATGGAGCGCTGCCCGAGTCTACAGAACCAGCAGAGTGATTTCAGCCCAGCTCCCAGCAGAACTGGGAGCACGCCAGTTCACCCCACCAGTGTAATTGGAACTGATTAATGCTTTGTTGGCCGAGGACTGGGAATGGAGACAGCTCCCAGCACATCAGGTTTCAGACATGCTTGCAGGGCAGCACGTCTGGGCAGCCTGCCCTGCCGTCTGGGCATACCTTTTGTTTTGTACTGCTCCAACACCTCAGGCCCCAACCAAGACAAGGCTGCATTGTGCCGGGCGCTGCATGTGCACGCAGCAAGACGGGCTGTGTCCTGAAGAGCTCGCAGCTAACCAGACAGACAATTAGAGGTGGGGAGTGGAAACAGGTGCACAGAAAAGGAAATGATTTCCCTAAGCTCACAGGTGAGTCAGTGTCCAAACCAAAACCAGAACGTGGTGCCTGATACCAGGCCGCGGCACTCGCTGCTCTCCCATGTGCTAAAACCAATTCTGCCGTTACGCTTCTCACTGACTGCACATTACAGAGTGTGTGAGGAACTGCAGGGCAGAGGCACCTGAGCGGCGTCACAGCATGCGTTCCTGGCCTTTTCTTCTGCTGCTGAACAAAGAATGAAAAGCTTCAGCAGGAGAGTTGGCAGTGAGCTCAGGAGACAAGAAGGCTTCTGAGCAAGGTTGCCCAGGTTTTGGGAGCGACTGCAGTACAGAATGGTAGCAAATAAAGGAATTGACTCAGCAGGAGGCAAAGGGGAGCAAGTGGAAGAGTAACTGGAAAGCTGCAAGAATATGGAATGGCGAGCAGAAATGAGGCAGAAGGCAAGAAAAAATACAGATGTGTATAGTCTGCATTTTGGATTGCTTCCTCAAAGATCTGCTGAGCACCCCTCCTCAGGAAAGCAGGCCTTACACATAGTGCAGTTATTTGGGGCCCAAAACAAACAGAAGGGATTCTTTCAATTCAGAGCTCGCTTCTATTGTTGGTCCCCTGATTTTCTGTCTCCAAGTCCAAACTGCTTGAAGGTGTTGTTTCCAATACCACCATTTCCATTTCCTTTCCCAGTAAAGTTTATGGTTAAAACAACAGAGATCCAAACATGTAATTAAAACCTGTCCAGCATATCTACCAAATCAACTTACTTTCAGACTTCAATTAACCTCTGAGGTTGTTGCTTGGAATTACAAGTCTCCCTAGAAATGCTGTGACCGCTTGTGACAGGACAAAAGGACAAAGGCAGCCCATGGGGTGAGTTATGGGGATCATCTTAGGTGGGTCTCATCCAGCTCAGACATCCTCAGGAAAGAAGGAAAAAAAGAGGGAGAGAGAGCAACTTCTTGGTATTTTCTCTTTCTAGGAAACCAAGAAGAAAATGTAAATCTCTTCCTCCTCAGATATTGGGTTGTTTTGGTTTTTTTTTGTGTGTGTTTAGAGTCCCCAAACATATGTGCTTTATTAAAGCACTGCCCATTTCATAGGCTTTATCTTGCACTGGGTGATCTCTGGTGGTAGAGATATTCAAGCTGCTTTGTACATTTAGTTGTCCCTAAGTGTCTTTTTGGCAGACTGTTCCAGATTATAATGATTTTACATTAAGATTCAGGGACTCAGTAATCTCTCCCCTCCCAGTCCCCAGCAACAATAGAAATATCAACTCTTCAGCCCTAAATCAAACACAAATCTCTTTGAAATCCTCACCTGGAGCCATCTTTCATAGGTCTCTTTTCCCTGGGACTGTTGCAATCCATGGGATCTGCAGTAGTCTCCCTGCTGGAGGACATAAAAACAGATGACATGAATCAGGACCTCTTCTTGACAGGAACGAGGTGGAAGGGCTGCTCTCGGACAGCAGGTACACCATAAATTGCTGGTTAAGCCTCGCCAACATTTCTGGAGACGCATTGGGCTGTGGGAGGTTTGGGCTGCTCCATTCTTCCACGTTGGTTATCATCTTTCATTTCTTTTACACCTGATACCATGTGGTTTACAGAAATCTCTCTGGACCCAATAAACCATGGAAGTGAGCCGCCTTATTCTGTTTTCTTTCTTCTCCTGCCCTTCTTCATTCATTTCCTGGCTCTAAAGCTAAGCAACCAAATCCCCCAGGGTTCACTGGTAAGCAAAGGGCAGGCAGAAATGGCAGGAAAAAGGGTCCTGCCCAAGAAGGCAAGGAAAGGGAAGGGGAGGGGAAGGGAAGGAAAGAGAGAAGGAGTCCCCAGACCTCTTAGAGTGGAACAGGTCTGCCTGTCTGCAGCACTCCCAGGCTCTTTTACACACAAGGCAAGTAAAGGACAGGGAAAAGAGAATGTATATAGCCATGGACCTGCATCCCTTCAGGAAACGGTTCATGCACTGCTTCTTAGGGCCAGCTAGCAGCACTGGGAGGCTTGTTGTTACCCGGCCTGCAGGCCCTGACAGGCTCTGTCAGCGCTGGGCTCCTCGCTTCCCTCATGCCAGTCCCCTGGGTGCACCTGCAGGAGGGGCACGGCTGGGTGCACGGAGCAGCTGCCCGCACCCCTGAGCAGGCTGATGAGCCCCGATTCGCCTCAGCGGCACCGCGCTGCTGGAACATGTGTGGCAACGAGCAGCTCCTGAGAAGGAGAAATCCCCAGGCCTGGTTATTAGGGATCCCACAGATCGTATTCCCCTGCCCTTCCAGCTCATGCGCAGGTCCCAAACAAATGGCAGCCCATGCTGATTCGGCGTGGCAGGCGTGCTGCTGGCCAGCTGGCTGCTGCTGCTTCTCCCAGGGGATGGGAGGCTTTTTGTTCAGTAGTGGGGGTGACAATTGGGGTTTCTTTTGCCTCCATCTGGCCACAAGCCTTCGGGTAATTTGGGGGAATTTCCTATCAATGAAGCTCTCATCGACTGACAGTTTTAAAAGCAATTCAAGGGGAGATAGGAATGACACCAAGATAAAGATGCAATCACAGAAAGGTTGGGGAAAATCTTCTTTCCTTCACTCACAAATTTGTTTATGCTGGAAAACATCCCCCTTTCCCATATCCTCCAATTTGCTACAGGTTCTAACATGAACAGCTTCTGCTGGGAATAGCCAACTGTGCCAAAATACAATAGCTGCTGCTCCTCCTCTGTTCTCTCCCCAGATTATCACACGTTTCAGCTATTGACATCGCCCAGAAAATGGAAGTTGCTCAGTGTTTACTAACCGTTCTGCTCCTCTCTGCTCTGCACGGCCCTCTGTGGGGCAGCCAGCTCTGCTGTTTACCAGCCCATCTGCTTCTGTTGCTTTTCTCCACCTGAAGTTGCAGCGCTCCGTTCAGGGTATTGCTCACAGTTGTGTTGGGAACTGCAAAGAGCAGAATAGGATTTCAGGTAGTAAGGAAGCAGTATGGAGAGAAGAATACAAATCTGTTCTTATCTAAATAGACCTAAAAATAATGAAAACAAGAATGAGATGGCAGAGGAAATTCCAAACCAAGGGTGGCTTTGGCAGCACAGTCATTCCAACGAGAGTTTTCCTTCTATTTTTATTAGAACTTTAACATTTAGAATCAAACCAGAAAGGAAAATAACACGTGCTCCAGTGACCATTTCCCTGAAATTACACTGAGTTCCCCACATTTTCAAGTCTCTAGAGGCAGAGCTACAAGACTTTTTTGCCCAAACCTGTACTGCTGCTGCGAGCTGTTTAGTTGAGAGTTCTCTATGCAGTTTAATTCAAGGCCACGTTTCCAGGGATAAGAGGGGATCTTGGGAGTCAGAAAGATATTGGAAACCTGTCTGCCTACACTGTGAGCACCTGGAGGCAACCCTCAGAACCAGAGCTGCTGTCCCAGCAGCTTGAGCCTGCAAGCATGGCTGCAGGAGGGAGCAGAGGGGGCTCTTCAGAGTTTCAGGCATTTGAACGCTCTCTGTAGCCCAGCTAGCCAGCCAAGCATGCCATGCTGCAAGCCTGGGCAGGCTGCTGCAGACATCCACAGGCTGTGTGTGAGGCAGCTGCGTGGATGTGAGGGAGATGGCTGAGGAGCACGCTGTGCTCACAAATGCTGGTGCAGATCAAGGGAATAGCTCTGAGAGCCGTGTTCTGCGTGCCATAGCCTCTGTGCCTGGCTCAGGATGGGGAAAGGGACTGCACTGCGATGTCTGGGCACTGCCTTGGCCACTGGGGATCAGCAGAAGGCGGCAGTGACTTTGCTCCCAGTTCACAGCATTGGTGCTTAGCTTGGAAGAGAAAACAGAAACATTTTGCAGAACATACACACACTGAAGTTCATTCTCTGCATGGGCAAAGCCTGAGAAGGACAAGGAAATGCTTGGAGGTGAGGAAAATGTAAGATCTCAGGAAGAACACGCTGCGGGTCCCTTCTGTCCCATGCTGCACGGGTCCCTTCTGTGCTGTCGGATCACTGATCTCCGCCAGCTCAGGGTCAGAAACGTGCCTGGCATAGAGAGGAATGTGATGTCCCAGTTGGCAGCTTCCTGGCTCTGCCTCACCAGCTCAGCACGGCGTGCACAGATCATGTCCCAAGTCTTGGGGCTATTGAGAAAAGATGCTGTGAGCTCCCGGGAAGGGAGGAGCCTGCCAAGGCAGTCCCTCTGAGCAGCTAGGTGCAACACGCCAGCAGAAAGCAGTGCCTGTTGCAATGCTGCAGCTCTCGGGGCCTGCGTCAGGACCTCTCCACACACATGCTCTTCATTAGCGTTAACCCGGGAGCAGAAATGAGCTGAGAGCAAAAACTCCAAGAGGATTAAGCACACGGATGCGAGCTCTGATGTGAGGAGGGATCCAACCTGAACTTTCTCCAAAACACGCAGTCAGATCTGGTTGCTCTGGTTTGGATCTGAATCTGGCAAGATGGAAAGCAGTGCAGCGAGATGCTGAAAGAGGGGAGCAGAAAGAAAGGAAAACAGTTCCCTCCCTCTCACCCCCAAAAACGCAGTGGGCCCAGAAGCGTGCACAACGAACTTGTCTCCTTTCCCTCACTCCGCGTTACATTGTTCGCTTTCCTGCAAATTGTTTCCACATTCTGTATAAATAACCCCAGTGCCAGCGAGGGGGAGGGAGCAGAGGGGCATGGGGAGAAGGGGGGGAGGAAATCAGACGTCTTTGTTAGTTTTCAAAAAGAAGGTGGAGGATGGCGAGCAGCAGTTGGGAGCCGGGGCCTTGGCAGGCCGAGCAGAGAGCTGCCATGGAGCTGTGTTCAGACCTGGAGGAAGAAGAGTAAACACGGGAGAGATTATATATAATTACAGACAATCATGTTGCTGGGGATAAACAGGAATCAAAAGCAGGGAGGCACTGAAGTCTGGCACATCCCCAAGCCCAGAACAGAAGCCAGCCAGCGAGAGGCAACGCGGCTGGAAAGTGCTTCCCCTTGGGCCTGTTTTCAGTTAGCTCAGGGGCTGGGGTTTTTTTCCCTCTTTTTGGCTTGAGGCGTTCCCCCATAAAGAGACGCGCCTGCTCAATGGGGAACAGGAGCCAAAGTGAAGTCAGCAGAATCCTTGTCTGCAACATTAATAGATTACTCTGTGAGAAACATCAGGAACGTTTGGAAAAGATACAGCCTGCTGAGGTCAGCAAAACCACCAACAGGAATTTTGGAACAAAAATGGCTTCGGAAGCACTCCATAAGCTGTGCCTGCATGTCCTGTGGGCAGTCTCCTTGTTTGGGGAAGTGACCCTGCAGCAGGACGCAAAGGGTGGGCTGCACCTGATGCTCCGAGCTCCCCTGGCTCCGAGGTTTGTGACAAAGCATCCAGGTCAGAACTGTGCTACACTGGCAGCAGCAGCAGCTTTGTATTTGCACAGCCTGGCAGAGGGAAGGAAAAAGATTCTGCACGTACTGGAGATGCTCTGGTCAGAAAAGCAGGCGCTGATGCTCCAAGCATTGCAGCCTGAGGTGGGTGATGCTGAGCACTCAACAGCGTCCTGCAAAGGAGGAGGGGGAAGCGATGAAGGAACAAAGCCGAGAAGCAAACTCAAAGGCTTATGGCCCACGAGGTTGTTCTGTTATTTTTGTTGGGTTTTTTTTCAGAGGGACCTTGAAGGATTTGAAAAAGGAAAGCAGCCTGGCTCAGCCTTCTTTTCCTTGAAGGCTCACTGGAGAGTCAGAGGGAAGGCGACATCGCGCCAAACAAAGGACGGCAACCTCAGCCGCTGACAGGAGGAGGGTGGTTCGGCGAGGCAGTGTGAAAAGCTCTCTCCCAGGCACTATTTTAAATCCAAATAGCTTACAGCCTGCTGAATTCTTAAGCCATTTTCCTCATCTCTCAGCTGTTCTTCATTGAGAATTCAGGCACATATTTCAAAGCAGGAACGCGGAGAGAAAAAAATATATAAATCTATATACAGATATATACAAGAAATAACCAAACCAGTGGTTAATATCAGTATAAGAACACAGGCAGCAGGGCATGCACAAAGGCTCTTCTACCTTCTCTCTTTCACTGAAGGTGCTCTGAACATCCTTTTCCTAAGGAAAGAAAATTGATTTTTTTTTCAGGGAAATGACATTTGCTCTATGAGAACTGCGTCACAGTTTGGTGGATGACACCATTATCTGGCTACCTGCGTGTAATATTTTAAGCATTTTCTGTGAATTCATCATCGTGAGCATTTTTCCACCAGAATTTCTTATATTGACAAATCCTTCACCAGTGGTGGGTATGTGTGGGACATGTCTGCATGTGCAAAAGTGCAAAATCTCTGCTGGCCATCTCAAAATGTAGCGGTGACACAGACGAGGTCAGTTTAAGCACAAAGCAGGAGCCACATTCAACTCAAAGCTGCTGGAAATAGATTAGAGAGGGCAGAGGAAATGGAACTGGAAGGGGTTAAAAAAGGCTTTTGAGGTCCAAGCCTTTTCTGCTATAAATTTACATCGACTCTGTGAGGCTTAAAGCAATCTGCACCCACACAGAGTTGTAACAGTTGCTTCCAAATATCAGATGTGAGCGTACAGAACCATGAGTAAAACCAAGGTAACAGAGGGGTCCCAGCAACAAGCTGGTGGTGTCCACGTGCCATGCTGGGCAGAAACAGCGCCTGGAGTTTGGCAACATGGTGAGAAACAGGACAGGGAGCTCCCAGAGCTGGCCCTGACTCCTGTCCAAGGAGAAGTGAGGTTACTGATATCCTGCAGTCACAGGTGAACATCAACCACAAGTCCCTCACATAGGCAGGCCCCCAAAGAGCCACGCAGTGTTATCAGAAAGCAGGAATTAGAACTTTGTCAAGATGGAAAGAGCAGATCCTCAAGAGAAATCACGGATTTCAGAAGCAATCACCAAATCATTCCGCAGGCACCTCGTTGTGACTCACAGGGCAGGCAGGAAATCAGAAGAGCTCCACCTAAAGAGAAACACACAGCGAGCGCTCCCAGAAAGAGCCCTTGGTGGGGTAAAGCGTCCGTCCTTCCTTGTCTCTTTTCCTACCTTCCTCTTTTCCTAAGGCAACAAGCAAAAAAGATGAGTGTGATGTTTGCATCACTACTTATTTTTGCCTCGCAAAACGTATTTGCATGTGCTGGAGGAAAGGTTTCTTTTGGCTTGTCACAGAATCCCATGGCTGGTACGTTAGCTGGCAGTCCGCTTTGGATGGGCTCAGGCAAATCCAGCAATCCAACCTCTGCCTTTGCTGTCATCCCCTACACATCCACTTTTGAAATAATTATTTCCATGGCTTATGAAATAACTCATGTCACCAGCAGAGTGATGAGAGCAGCCCTCCAGGCCTGAGCTGCCAGGCACAGGCACCTTTCAATATGCTGCCTGCAAGAAGTGCAAGGTTTTGTTCAATGAAAAACCCACCCTATTTTGAGCTTGTGAAGATATGTGGCTTGAAGACATAAGCTTCTCTATACTTAATAATTCACATTACTGATTTCTCTCTCAGAAAACCTTCAGTGAACAGCCATTTTTTGTTGAAATCTTCTGTTACAAATATTGGTCATTCACTGAAAACATAAAGCCCAAAAGATGCAAGCAAGCGATTTTATAAAAAGTTTGTACTTCTGCAGCAAAGCAGGCATCTCCAAAAAGGCACAACAATTTGCTGTACACTGATTGTCAGCAGAAAAGCAACTGCAATGGTGATTTTGTAATTAGCCCATATAAATATGCATGCAAATGGGCATTTCAAAGGGAAAAGTTATCCCTCAAACAAAAACCCATCAACAACATAAGCTACAGGAAAACAGCAAGCAGGAATGTCCTCATCCTGACATGTACAGCAGCAGATAAATAAGGCCAAGTTATCCTCTCCTGCCCCACCAGGGCTCCCAAATGTCCAGCAACAAGCTGTCTATGATACAGCCCAGGGGCTGCAGTGCCCAAGCTGCATTGCTGCTGAAGTCACTGTTCATTTGCTTTCTCCAGAAGATATACTGGATAATCTGCCTCACACACCTGTATAACGGATGTGACACAGAGGTCTCATCATTTAAAGGATGTATTTGTACACGGCATCCTTTGAAATATCAGATTGGGAAACCAGCTGGATGCTGCTGCTGCTGCACATCTGCATGGCTTGTTCTGCAAAGCAGCAGGGAGGGAGGAGAGACGGCCAGCAGGAGAAGGGGACTGAGGTGCACACAAGACAGAAGGAAGACAAAGGGAAGGAGGAAGATCAATTAATGATCCGACAGCAGTGAGAAAACAAGTACAAATGGGGTCCCCAAAGTTAGCACACGGGCTGCACGAGGAGCCGGATCAATAGGCGCTGTGCGGAGGGAGCCCAGCGCGGGGTTACGGCGGCCACGGTGAAAGTCCCCAGATTACAATAAAGCAGCTTGAAGGTGACAGATTTCATTGTTGAAGGTGATAAAATTCCATGTGGCGCGCTGCAAAACAAGGGCTGGAGCTCAGCCTGCAGAAAAGGAGGCGGCACCTACACAGCGCATGTGGGGCTTCTCTCCCTCTCCTCTCCATGGAAATTAGGACAGAAGTGCCCAAGCTGTGCGCCACGTTTCCTCACCTTTGTGTCTCTGTTCTCACAGTGGAAGCACATGAGGCAAAGCAGACAAAAAGTGGGGCTGTCCTCCATAGAGCCCTGCAGCAGGCAGTCTGCTGCAGGCGGTGTCAGCATGAACCAGTTGGCCATGGCCCTTCTGCTGCTTGTGCTTCATTGAAGTGGTCTCCCATGATGCTGATGGGAGCCACCCCAACACGAACAAGGTGTCCTGAAAGCTTCAGGTTTTGTTCTTCCAAATAAGCCCTGAATGTCACTGCATAGGTAGACGATACATTTAGCAGAAGTCCAACCTTCACTCCCTTTTCCTCGTCCCACACTTTGCTGCAAATGCTTTGCAGAGGGATGCTTTGCAAAGGACAGAAATTTCAGTCCAACAAGAGGTTGGTTTGGTCTGGATGCACTACGACTGCTTGAAATCCAGGGAAGACTCAGCAGCAGAGATGTGCAAGGAACAGGAGAATCAAAGCCTGAGACTAAACTAGCAATTAGATGAGCCCCGGAATACATTCAAGCCGAATCAATCCATACAAGAATTTCAGTCACGGTCTGCTCGTGCCCACACTGCTTTCCTCCCTCCCTTTCTCTCCCACAACCCAGGGCTGAGATCCAGCACTGCTGTCTGCTTCATCAGAATATGCAAGAAGTGCAGTGACAACGTGCCTCCGAAGATGCTTTATCAGTTTTGCAAAGTCCCAGCTCATCCTCCTCTTGTGGATCTATTTACATATTGATGTATTTATTCCACTCTCTCCACCAGGCGTGCCCTGTGAGATTAAACCATTTTATTTACAAAGACATTGGGGTTGCAGCTCCTAACAATTAAGTCAGCCAAGACAGAACTTTGTGTGTGCTTTCAGATTGATGTCTGAACAGACCAGAGAGTCCTCGTCAGCGATTCGGGGGCAGCCGGGGGGAGGACCAGTTAAACCCCATCTGTATAAACCCGTCAATAGCTGCTGCCACTGGGAGAAATGGATTGGGATGGTGGGAGGTGCAAACAGGCAGAAGGGAAAGGTGATGGGCCAGCAGGAGCAGTGATGGATAAAACATGAAGAAAAGTAGCCAGCGTGGCTGACCTTAAAGAGCAGTTTTTGGAGGAGCTTCAAGGAAACACATGGGCTCCTAGGTTTTGCTCCTGCTCTTCTTCAGCCGTTGAAGGAGAAAAACTGTTCCTCTCAGTGGGAACAGCTGGAAGGGACAGGGAGAAGAGAGAAATGCCTTGTGAGAAGAAAGCCAGCGAAAGGTCCTTCAGGAGAGACCACCTGCGGCTGCCTTCACACTCCAGGCCCTTCTACAAGAGCTTGTCCCTGAGCTGAGCCTTGTGGAACATTCCTCCTCTTTCCATCAGTGCCTGATGGGCTCTATTTGTCAGCCATCTCTTCTCCACACCCTTTTGGGTAGGAGGGCTCTCCCTGAAAGGTGCAGTCCAGGCCAGCGTTTGCTGGGCGATGCCACTGAGCACCAGCAAGTCCTGCAATCAGAACAGCTTTCAGCAAAGCACACGACTGCAGGGAACAGCACCTACAGGTGTACAAACCTGCAGCACGTGCTCCTGTTGGAAGGATGTCTCTCAGAGCACTGCAGGCTCCTGGAACAGAGCAGCTGAAAAGTCACCTGCGTATTTAGATGGGTGTAAATGCAGCCTGCTCCTGACAGCAATCCCATCGGCTGCCAGCATTCCTCTTCGCATCTCTGACGTTTCAGAATTATATTTAGAGAAGTGCACAGGAATTAAATTTTGATGTTTGCTACAGAACACTGTTATATAAATACTCTGCACCACCTGCCCAAGGGTCTATTGGTAAGGCTGCATCGTTGCCTTTAATTAAACAGGCACAGGCAGCCCAAGGAAGGAGCACTAAACAGCATCCTAACCATCTTAGAAGTCCTCACTTGTCTCCCTATTAATTCTCACCCTGATCTTTTGCATAGCACTATCGCCAGGCTAATTAATCACAGGTGCGAGCACAAGCATTAATTGCAACAGTGACTCATTTTTTCTTGCCCGTGCCCAGCCATTTCTAGCCTATAGGAATGCAGCTACTCCCGTTACTTTTATAATTATTACAAATATAGAGCCAGCAACACGCACTACATTTTGTAGGCATTAAAAAAGACACGGAATTTGGCCCGAAGCATTAACAATCTGGTGCACATTCATGGGACTGATGAATGCATTTCACTGACAGTCAGAAAATGCATCTCCTGAATCATTTTAATTCAGGGAACCGTATGAGGATGAACGGTGAAACACAGGCTTTAGGAATCCAGCATCTGCAGTTCCTCTGGTCAACAAGTCCTGGCTGCTCGTGGCTTGTTGGGATTTACTCCCACAGGGCATGGCATCTCCAGATCAGGCTGTCCCTGGAAAATCATACAAGATGGCTCTCAAGTGTGTATCACTGGGGTAAGAAGTGCTTCATCCTCTGAGTCTCAGGCTTGGGTTCTGTGAACTCTACTCACAGCCTTGCTGTCAGGATGAAAAGAAGGGAGGTGAACCTTTGGAGCATGGTGTGTGTTGGAGACTCCCAGCACGGCCAGAGCTGTTGGCAGACACTGAGAACAGGACGGCCACAATTCCAGACACAGGTCCTGCCTGGCCAGGCAGGCAGAGGGAGCACAGAGGAGCTGACGTCGCTGTAGCTTTTGCCACAGGGAGTTTGGAGCCGTTCAGCTTGGTGCTGGGTGAGACAGTGCCTTCCCCTGGCACAGGATAATGCAGGGATGGAAACCAATGTGCTGCACAAGGGGTAGGAAAAACTGCTGACTGTGTCATGCTGAGAGATTAGATTATAAATGTATTAAATGACTAACGTGCATTATACATTCTTCCCAGGCCAAACCACCTGCATACACAATGTGTGGCTGTGATGTGGGGTTGACAGGTTCAGGCAAATGGTTCAGGACTAATTTTCAGTGTCAGACTGGCAGAATGTGTTCCAGACAGAGGGAGAGATGAAGCCAAAGCTGTGAAACATTGCTTTTTAGGGAGAAAACAAAGCTAAAATTTGAACAGCCATAAAAACACACAACCACAGTAAATATTTCTTTTCCTTGCCAGCACAGGGACTGGGGAGATAAAGAAGTGGCTGAAGGAGAACTGAAGGTGAGCGCCCATTATTTACTGCTGCTGCTGCTGAAGGAGTAAACCCCCACGTCATGTTTTCCTCCAGGACAACAAGAGCACCGGCCTGCTTCCCAGCCTGGCTAGCTGTTATGTTCCCCTCCTGGGGTGCGTTTTACGTGCTGCTTCAGTGCAGTGCCGCTCTGCTTTTAATTGTTCACAAGCACACAAAGCACGTGGTGTTCTCCTGCACCACTGCTGCACTCCCAGCAGATCAGATGGAGAAGTTGCCTACCAAGACAGAGGTTTGGAGAATAATATAAAAAAGATCTACAAGGGCTTGTGTTGCTGTTGTTGTTTTTAATATAATATACTTCCCTCTGCCTGCTTAAAAGCACAGGCTTGTTTGAACTTCCTAGGGAAGTCGGGAGCACTGAAGAGGAATTGGCAGGCTCCAATCTGGCTGCTTTTCCTTATTATGAGAAAATACACTCTTGTCTCATTGTCTAAGGGTATGAATTCCTCATCTCATATTGTGTTTGCACAGAAGCGTGAAATGTATCCTGAACACTGGTCTTCATCCACACTTCACAACGTGAGAACAACGAGGGCAGTGAGAATGGGAGCACGGCAGAAGTGGGGGAGCTGTGTGTGCACCGAGGCTGCAGCTCTCGCGCTGCATTCACCATAGCCATGGCATTGAAAGGGAAGCAGTGGCACAATTCTTCTCCAGGATGCTGAGGAGCCCCATTCTGTGAGCTGTTGCCCCTGTGGGAAGCTCCCTCCTCCTTTTCCGTAAATGTTCCCCCTGCTGCCACTGAATCACCAAATAATCTGGAGACCCGTGGGAAGGGAATTAAATGGTGGTTATCACACTGCCACGTTCTGCTCATTTTATTTGTTTTAAATGACCATGAAAGCAAAGTGGGGAGAAAGAAAACACCCAAGTGGAAAGTTAATTGAGCTACTGAAATGTCTTTAAAGGAGCACTGTGATGCCTCAGCTCCCGCTGGTGGCATTTGCTCACATGAGTTGGCACCTGATGACGCAGTACGGATGGGACCCTCTCTCTACACAGCCCTTGCTGCAGGCTTGGAGCTGAGGACAAACTTCCTGTAAAGGTGAAAGAAATGGAAAAAGACCTAAAGAAAGACCTAAAAGACCTATATATGGAGACAGACTCAAGCAGAGATGAGGGAGGAGCTGCCCTGACCAACTGGCTGGAGATAGGAGCACAGAAAACCAACATGTAGAAGGGCCAGTACCAGGGTTTGGCACACAGCAAGACACCCACACCTGCAGGAGAAGGCAGGGTGGGCCCATGTGGGAAGAGGGGGCTCAAGGGAAGTGCTGTGGGAGCCCAGGATCTGACAGGGAACCTGTCGGACCTGCTGGATCAGCTGCACACGGGCTAATCTCCAAACAGAAGACAACTTGCTCCTGACTTGTTATACCTGACAGCATTGCTTCCAGAGCTCCCAGGACCCAAAAACACCAGCAAGCAGCATGGGCGAGGCAGGGACACACATCCTACATCAGCTTGGATGATTAAAAGGGCAGCCAGGGATGGGAGGATGGTGCAGACTTTCCCTTAGCACCTCCTGCACCACTGATCTAGTGCACTAGATCAGCACTTTCTGGTAACTGCTGTATTGCCAGATGATGATTGGGCATCTGACAGGAGATGAATAAAGTCGTTAAAGTTCTTATTTCTGGCTATAAAAAATAGTAATAATGAAAAGCAGACAGAGATAGGGGAAGGGCTGCCCACAGCTTTCCCATGTTGCATTGAACTGAATAGAGAGAGAGCTATATTCAGTTGTTTTCCCTTCTCATTTTCTCCTGTCTCCATGCCAAGAGCAATCAGTGTGAGATCAAGCATTTGGAAGATACCATGCTTAGTCAGAAGCGTTCCTCAGTACCTGTCAGAGGGACTATCTGTTGTTTATTTCGCATGACCTTTTCCCACTGGCAGTGCCAGAGCTCCCCTGCCATAGTCCTCCATCAGAGCCTGCTGTGCTGAGCCAACCCCACCGTGAGTTCAGGACCCAGGGGTCTGCAAACCAGAGCAGCGCATGAAGGCCATGTCACCTTCTTTTAATGATGACTGTTCTGCCTCTAGCTCTGCAAGTGAGAGCTCCTGTTTCTGTGTCAAAGGCTGTCCCCCTTCTTCGTACTTCTTTCCCCAAAGGTACAAATGTGCCTGTGCTTTCAGGTCCTGTGTAGCTCAAGATCGAGATCTGAATATCAACTATTTCCTTTGTGCTCTGCTGTACCAGCCTGGGGATATTTGGCTGGGGCACTCTGAGCAGTTCGGAGACTTTGAGATACCACTTCTGTAGAGATTTGCTACACAGCTGCTGTCAGAAGAGCTGCCTCTGTCCTCACCTGTAGCAGTGACACCTCTCTGGTAAGTGCAGCCTCCTGCCAAGCAACACGTCCCAAAGTCAGGTATAGCTGCATTGAATCTGCCTTAAAAGATTGAAAGGGATCTTTGGAAATGAATTGCAGCCCTCATCAACTGGGATCTAAATGAACACTGGGCTAGAGGTCCTGAACAACCCAAAGCACTTGAGGCCAGGATATCTTTCTGCCACATTGGCACCTGAAACTCCCTTAGTTTCAGATCCAGTGTTGACTGACATCCTGAGCAGTGCAGAACAGGTCCTGCACCGCTGGGAGCACTGACACCAACCTGCATGCAACTCATGCTCAGAAGCCTGCAGATTCAGCCCACTCTGGCAATCAGAGTAACCCTGCTCTCTACTGAGTTGTAAGCTCCCAAGTGGCCTCTCTGCAAGAAAAGAAGCATTCAAAATGTGTATTCACATTGATGAAGTGGGCACAACCACTGGGAGGACACGTGGAATGGATGTCACTTCCTCTCCCCAGCAACTGCAGGAACAAAGTTGTGTTATCGTAGTGGGTCTCAGCAGCTAGCTTCCGGACATGCCATGCAACCAGGACCAAAAGGTCTTCTGAAATAACAGTGCCTCCAGCCCAGAAAACACTGCAGTCCACATGGGGAGACCTTCTACCGGACCTCTGAAGGCCAAAGAAGAGTTAACTGCAGATCTAAAACCCAGCAAGTTGCCGGGATACCTTGGGGCACGATCTGGTTACACTTGTGCAAACAATCTGGCACCAGGCAGTGAGGCACACGCCTTTGCATTTAACATTTCTGTTTTCCCAAGCCTTACCATCAGCTGTCGGCATAAAGGACTGGGAATATATGTTCAAGATAGAAAGCATTTCTAGAAACTGGCTATTCTTCAAAGGCATATTTACTGGATGTTCCACTAGCCACAATCCAATAAACGCGCAGCAATATTACATTGGGCAAAAATATTTGGGATAAAAGAAGAATGAAAATCCTATTACCATTTTTCATTCTATATTTTTTATCAGCAATCTACATGACACTATAAAAATCCTTGTTGTGGCCAAGTCTGCAGATGCCAGCAAGACTGGCAGTAGGGAAACAACAAGCCCGACTGGACTATCAATACACAGCAATCTGAAGTGGCTGAGAGTTGGCCGCAGTCCAGGAAAACTTGATTTAAGATTTAAAAAGTCAAATGCAAGGTAAGGCACCTGAGACCAGACATGCAGGTTACACTTACAGGATGCAGCCTCGGAAAGCAGTTGCCTTGAAGAGAATTTAGAGGACAAGCACAGATTGCATAGAAGGACTCCTCTGATCCCTCCACAGAAAGGGCAGGCACCAACAGCGAGCATTCCTTCTTGTTCATGGCACCAGTGACTTCTGGAAAGCTGCGTCCAGTCTCTGTACCATCCTGTAAGGAGAAAGAGATAATAAAGAAGTCAGGCAAAGAGAAAAGAATGACCCAGGAGCTGTGTGCTGCGTGCTTCTGCAGGAGCCCAGTCCTGCTGGCTCACCAAAGATGTAGCTGAGAAGGGATCTGATTTCTGCTATGGGCACTCTTATGGGGAAAGGCAACTGTGGGGCTACTGTGGGAGAGGGATACCGTGGTGCCTTTTCTAAGACAACTGCAAAAAGCTGGAAATGAGAAATTTCACCTTGAAAGAACACCCAACAGAAACAAGTGAAGGCCATTTAGTAATGGAAGCACTTGCTAGAGAACGAGGTGAAATTATGGGATTAACTGTTTTCCAGAAGCCACTCTTTCATTTGCCTTTTGGGAGAAATTTTATAGGCAGCTAGACAAAACAGGGTTGTTTTAAGCCCAGCTGGTCCCAGCGCCGTGCTCTTGCACAACACATTTGGGGTGACTGTTTCTCTGTATTTGAGGGAGTGAAGGAAGCATTGCAAGAAGACTTGGGCAGCCTGAAAGATTTTGCTAGCTGCCTCCAACCCTGCACTACACTCTGGGGGATGCTTGCACTGCTTAAGCTTTTTGTCCTGTAAGTTATACGACCGTCTCTTCACAAATTAAGCAAACAGAGATTCCCTCCTGCAGAGCTGAAAATCTCAGTATCAATTTCTCCAGTTCTCACAAAATCCTCACCATTTTGGCTCTGGAGAAAATGCATAAAGAACCCCTGTCTGCTCTTAGTTACAGCTGGGGAGCTCTACAGACATCAGTGAGGTTTCATGGTGTAACAGAGCAGAAATCAGCTCAGCATGCTCATCTTCTCAAGCTAAGTCTGTCCTTCTGTTTCGATAGATTAGCACTTTGCCTGCATTTCTCCCTGCACAGTGATGCCAGCCTGGCCACAGCAACAGTGAGCAGTGAGCAGCAGGAGGCCCCGCTCCATCCAGCACCAGCTCCCAGATCTCTAACAGGGGCGGCTTTTGTTCTCCTGGTGCCTGTCTGATCTCTCCAGCCCTGACTAACAGCACTCTGCATTCCTCCTCCAGGGCCCCCTCCCCACGTAACTCCATGAAACAGTCTATTACTTTTCTATTTCAAATCCAGATCTGGCATCGGAGCAAAAATAAAAAGTGATCAATCATCACACTGATGCAGAAGGGTCTTTCTTCTCTCTCTCTCTCTCTCAGTTTTGTAAGCTGAACTGTCAAAAATGAGAATTCATCTTCTGTTTGAATACGCAGGGAACACGCAGAGTTGGGCAGTGTGATACAAGGAGTGTATTTTCCAATTAAAGTGAAAAAGAATGCATTGAAGAGAATAAACTGGTAATGCTAAACCTACCTGAACATCTTCCTGCTACGGGAGGCTGGAAACTTGTCACAGCTGCAGGGTGAACTACACCGCCACTACACCTGAACTACACTACCAGTCTGACATGCCCCACATGCACATCACCTCCTGGCTCCTAAATCTAAGTCTACAGTGGGAACCAGGCAACTTTTCCAGTTGTAGACTGGATCTTGGGTGGGGTACCAAAAGCAAGTTCGTTCAGTAGATCTGAAGTCCGTCCAGACACTGCCATCCCCTCCCTCTGGGGCAGCAGCAGTGCTCATCACAGAACAAGCAACTTCCTGATTGCAAAGCAGAACTTCCCTGGAACAAAATGCATTTCAGAGCAAACACGTTAGGAAAAAAAAAAAACAAAACAGGCTGTGCATGTTCAGGTTAACTTTCCTTAGCCATTTCCAGCAATGAGATGCAGGTCTGATGGGCTTCCTCCAGACTCCTCTCCATTTGTATGGGCTTGTGTTTTACTTAAGGCTAGGACAGCCCTTCTGACCTTACTGCATGTAGGTCCACGCTGCAGAACTAGATTCCTTTCAGACAAAACTAAATGACAAGATGTGCTCCAAAAATTCACCTAGCTGTCCCAGTTGCTACTGAATGTTCCAATCATAGCTAGTGGATCCCCCCAAAATGCACATAGCAGATCGGCACCAAATGCTGCATTCCCCAGATCTGCTGCACCTTGCTGCTTGCTAATGTGAGCACAACCACTACAAAGCCTCTCAAACTTCCCAGCAAGCACTGTAGCTCTCAGAACAAAGAATAGCTGGGCTGAGGCTCAGGTAGAACCTCAGGTGTGTTCTCATGCCGGAGGCACTAAAGGAAACAAAAGGGCAGATGAATTTCTGTAAAGAAATAATCAGAAAGATTAAGGATTAGTCATTATTTTTGCATTTGATAAGTTATTGTAGCATTAATTTCCTACAACCGTTTTTTCTTAGGTGCTGTGTGTACAACCAAATTCTTTACAGGATCATATCAGGTACGATACTGACATGCTCAGATGACAGCTTCTGTAAGGTGTACTCATTCACTAGTTATTTTCCAATTATCCTGTAGCTGTGGTGTGATGAGTAATCTCGTACAGGGAGAGGAAACCTTAATTTGACTGCCCTGAAAGCAGGTTACTGTGATTTCTAATGAGTGTCAAACAACAACAAATCCTAACTGACCAAAATGGAAGGTAACTGGCTAGTGTCATGTCTAATTTCTCTAAACAATGGTATCATTAAATTCTCCTGCTATGGCTGATTTTGAATTGGCAATGAGAATGAGTTACGCCTGCTACAGAAGGATCTCATATTTCTCCTCTGGTTGTATCTTTGATGTATTTAACTTTATGGTTTCCATTTTAATATTTGTGCCCTTCTGTTAGTGATGACAGATGTCTGGAGATTTGTGGTTCAGCTTCTTGATGGCAGAGAAATCAGTAAATGCAGCACCTGGGTGTACTATCAGATGAACGGGTCACCTTAAATGTGTACTCTAAACCCAAATATAGGAGGTGGATATCCCTAAAAGATTGCAGAAAGATCGCATTACTTTCAAAAGCTGGTAGCAAAGCTGCAGGAAAGCACCGAGTTGTCTGTTGGACAGTTCAGCTGTCTCCTGCTCAGTGGAAGAAGAAGAAACACACTTCTTGCCCAGTGTGGCACAGTGTTGCCGAGACGTAATGAGGAGCACCTAGAAGCAGAGAGCCAGATGCATGTGAAGCTCAGACAATGGCTACGATAGGAATACAATTTATACAGCCAAACACAGATACAGCTACGCTTCCACGCTGTTACTATAGGCGAGGAAGAAAACGTGCACTCTCTTCCCAGTTAGCTCATCTAGCGTTGTCAGCAGGCTTGCACCAGAACAAGTAGTTTTTGTTCCTACCCAGTTCCTCCTCCTTTATCTGCAGGTAATCAGGAACAGCTGCATGCTTAGGTAAGCCCTTACTCAGACACATAAATATAAATTCTCTGAGATGTAATTGCTACATCAGCTACAAAGAGAATACATATTTTATGTCCTATAATAAAACACGACCAAACAGAATATGTATTTTATATACTACAATAAAGCATGGCTACCACAAGAACTTTCCAGCAAATGCTGCTGTGCAAACATTCACTGTGAGAACGCAAATAATCCCAAAGGGAAAGGAAGATTCTCGCTCCTCCTGCTGGTCACTGCTCACCCCCATTCCTCCAACGCACCTTGTGATAAAAGCTCCATCTCCACCAACAGTGCTGCCATTCCAGCTCTTACCTCCAGTTCTCAGTTAAAGCCACAGTGACTGCCACGGAAAGATCCCAGCTCAGTCAAAATCATACTGAGGTTTTAGAGTCTACTTACAACACTGAGTAAGATTATACTGTCAAAAAGCAACTTCTTTGCAAAGAAAGACCACTAAGCCTTGCGTGATCCCCTTGGCTTTGTATCATGTGCAAAATTAAAGATCCTGCATGCTGTGGTGTTGCATTCATCTTTAATATCACTATTAAAACACGTCAGCAGAAGAATTTGCAGGACAAGTGCCTCGTCCCTGCCGACTCCCATTGCTCACCCCAAGCCATAACTCTGTCCCCTGCCTGTATTTCAGCCTTTTTGATCATGGTTTCTTTTAACCTACGTTCAGAAGGGAGTTGCACTATAATCCGTCATGCAAAATTTTGTTCAAACAGTCTGGAAGACCAAATGGATTTACGCTACCTAGACTGATAGTTATTTCATTAGCATAAGGGATCAAATCAGCCTGACATGATTTACCTGCAATGTATCCACGCTGACTCACACCTATTACAGTAAATTTGTTCTTTCTAAAAAAATCAGCTGCAAACTGGCTGCAAATGAAGGCATCTCAAAGATCTCCCTGAGAACAATGTTTATCTTGGATCTTTGCCTCCCGTTATGATTTCTGTTGTGACGCAGCGTACCCATTTTTGCATCGTTTTAGGAATGAACCAGAGGGTGTGGTACAACTGGGGAAAGAATTCTCTCTCCAAAGAGGGTTGCTACAGTCAAGGACACTTGATTTATTTCAGAGGCTTCAGCAGAAAGAATTAAACCTCGTATGAGACGCTCAAAATAAGCTTTTGTCTGATCTGGTTTTCTGTGGGCCCTGACGAAGCACTTTGTGTAAGGACAGCATGGCGTAGGAACATCAGTAAGGTCTTCCTTCACAGTGCCCAACCACAACACCAACTTCTACATCAAACAAAACTATTTAAAAAAAAAGGCCTTTCCATACACTATTCTCACTGTGGGAAGAAATTCCTGACATGTAACCTAAATCTTTTCCCACCCAATTCAAATGCATCATTTCTTGTCCTACCCCTGTCTGACAGGAGACTCAGGTACAATTAATATGTTTTCATACGCCAGGCAGAAAGACCTGTTGTTCCTTCCTCTAGGCCACAGAGAATTTTCTCTCAAATTAAACCTCCACTTCGCCTGCTCCACTCCTCGTTGGGGCCTACAGATTAGACAGGCTTTAAAATCACATTGAGGGATCTTGCTCTAGCAGGGCTTTCAGTGCAATTGCTTCTTGGGTTTTTTTGGAGGAAAGACTTCCTCGCAGGCACTGAGCTGAAGTCCAGAGAAATGAAGTCCTCTGACACACTCAGTCAGAACAGGCTTTCTCTTTCTTTTCTGTCTCTCCCAGGCATCTCTTCTCCTGACCCAAGCAGCAGCTCAGGAGGCCTTTTCACTTTCTCTAGGTATACAAGATTGTTTTTTAAAGGCTCTTTACTCCTCACAATGTCTTGTAGATAATAATGAGCTTCCTTCCATGTGGTGTTGGCTCACATCTGAATGCTGTTCAGACACCAAGCAAAGCCCACAAGGACTCGTACTGATGCAGCAGCCTGGGGTGTCATTCCAGCTGTGTGTTGACTTCTTCTCACAGCCATCCTTCTCTTTCTGCTCCTGTCTGCCTTTGGTTTAAATCCTGAACTCTTCCAAGAGAAGACAGACTCCTCTCTGAAGAAGAGGATCCTCTGTGCACAGATACCTAAATCTGCTTCCTAAGTAAGAGTATGAACCCCTCTTTACATTAAAATAATTTTCTTTCATAGAATCATACAATAATGATTTGGGTTGGAAGGGTCCTGTAAGATCCCCCCCTTCCACCCCCTGCTGTAGGTAGGGACACCCCTCTCTAGCCCAGGTTGCTCACAGCCCCATCCAGCCTGGCCTTGAGTGCTTCCAGGGAGGAGCATCCACAGCCTCTCTGGGCAGCCTGTGCCAGTGTTTCACTGCCCTCACAGTAAAGGATTTATTCCTAATACCTAGTCTAAATTTACCCTTTTCCAGTTTAAAGCCATTTCCCCTCATCCTGTTGCTACATGCCCTTTTAAAAAATCCCTCTCTAGCTTTCCTTTAGTCCCTTCAGGTCCTGGAAGGCCACTATAAAGTCCCCCTGCAGCCTTCTCTTCTCCAGCCCTCTGATCATCTTAGTGGCCCTCCTCTGGACCCACTCTAACAGCTCCATGTCCTTCCTGAGTCGGGGGGTCCAGAACTGAACACAGTACTCCAGGTGGAGTCTCATGAGAGCAGAGCAGATGGGCAGAATCGCCTCTCTCACCCTGCGGGTCACACTTCTCTTGGTGCAACCCAGGATACGGTTGGCCTTCTGGGCTACAAGTGCACATTTTCATTTAGCTGTTGGCTAAATACTCAGTAGAGATTCTACACAAAGCACTTAAGGACTGCAGAAAGATGACTTGGGAGCTGAGCGCATACAGCAGCAAGTTAATTTTTGTCTAAGGAAGAATTCTTGGATAGAACGATGCTTACGAAGGTCCACTCCACAGGCAGGCTATTGGGTAATCTGTCTGTTACCAGCTGAATCATTAAATTACATTTTTAATTTCAACTGTTCCTCAGCACTGGCAAGCTACATGCAACATCCTGCTGAGGGCAAAGTGAGTCAAGTGGTTATTAAATGGTCACAGTTAAGAGGTAGAACAAAGGTTCATTAAAGCAAGCACAGAAAACCAAGTCTCTTCCACTGCACAGTAATGCTCTGTGAGGCCTCCCCACTGCTTGGCACGGTAAAATAATATAGCCAGAGATGATATTTTTTTCCTCCTATATGTACTCTCATTTAGTTTCCAAGGGGGGAAGAAACTTTCGAAACTCTTAAAGATTCGCCTACTGTGTGTTAAATGAAATAAAGTTAACCATGACAGTCACCGAGGCGCTCCGAGCCTGCTGCGTTGGGTGAGTTAATGGAGTGGGTAAGAGGTGTCCTGGGGGAGGAAGAGGAGACAGCTAGGCTTATCCCTAACTACCCAGCAGCCTCCATTCAGCACAAGTCTCAAGGGTGTGACTAAAGCTGAAGCACATACTTAAGCATCATTGACTTCAAACAGTTTTAAACACATATTTAACATCAGGCAGAAGCTTTGATAATTTGGGACCTTAGTCAAATCTAAAGATCCCTAGGAAATGAGGAGATGCTGTGGATGTTTAGGTCTGGCTCCAAGCACAGGATACGCATGGCACTCCAGGTTTAACTAACTCCCTTAGTTAGCAATAACCTGCAGACTACCAGGGAATCTTCAGTCTCTTCTCAGTCAGCATCATCAAAGTCATGACAATGCTGCAGGAGGCATTCACTTTTCATTACATGTGATCACTGAAGCTAGCCACGTACTGTATAATTAGTGAAAAATGAATTATTTAAGTAACTTGCATTTAACAAATAGCACTGGCATTCTGATTGCAATTCAGTATTCATTTACCATCAAAAGACCTTCTTCTGATACAGGAAATGGATTTTTCTGCTTCTAAGCCCTCGCCAAATTGAGAATTTTTCCTGGCTTTTTGCACAAAAAGTCCTACGTTCTGATACAGGTTTGAGGGTCAGTAGCCATAAGGTAGCTTATCAGACAGTCTGACCCCTGAGCAGGTTCCTAGCTGGATTAAACCCAGCTGTGTACTGCTGTGAATGGAGGGGGAAAAAAGATTGGGAAAATGATAGGTTTTCTCTCATTTGACAGAGATCTTGCTTTTCTGTCTTTTTTCCTCTTCTACATTTTCATGGTTTTGTAGACAGGTAATTACATGTCTGATGCAAAGACCAACCCTCATAGTTCCTGTTTCAGAGCTGACAGGATTTGGTAGCAATTTTATCACAGCAGTCACTCACAGCCAGTATGAATGTAGCCAGGGTGCAGCTCGGGTGGAAGAGGGAAGACCACCTCACCAAGGCTTCTGAATGGGAGACCCACTGGAATCAGACATTGACTTACAGCTCTTTCCTTTAGCGTCACCTTCTAAACTTGGGAGCGGAGGAGCTGAAGCCATACAGACCTGAGCTATGTTCTCTCCACATAGGACAGGGTTGCAATACCAACCCAGCTTGCTTTCAGTTAGCACACCTGAGCAGAACTGCACCCCAAGCAGTAAGCCTGCTCTCTCAGGAAGGCAGTGAAGTGGGGTGAACATAAACAGCCCTCAGCTTGCACCATGTTCTAACAGCCAGCTGAGCCCTGCAGCTCCTGGCACTTCCATGCTGGCATCAGCAATGGCAGAGGCACTCACTCTGCCTGTCCTCCTGCCCAGACACGCTCTGCATTTCTCACAGAGCCCCACAGCTACATCAGCTGTGAGCTAGTGAGCACAAGTCATTTGTGGAGGACGTGAAGGGAAATACCTCTGAACTCAAAGCATCACAGCCCACATGGGGGCTATCTTGCAGCTTTCTGCACAGCATCTGAGTGGGCTCTGCTAGGGAAGAGAGGAAAGCAGTGCAGAAGGACTACGCTGACACTTGCACCAGGATGCTGGCTTTGCTGCACTGTCATTAGCTGGTCGGAGAAGGTCAGAGAGAGAGCTACACTGTTAAAGACTGCCAAAACCAGGTGTCAATGAAGAAATGAAACAATGACAGAAATAAGCAAAGTGTACAAATGCTTGGATTAACAGCAGCTTCCACTCACCTGGTGTCGAATCTCATCAAAACCCCTCTAGCTCATCGCCAGCACTGCTCAGAAACAGCAGCATGCCATCCCTGGGCCTGCAGCACAAACAGGACAAATAGGCCTTTTTGATAGACATGAAGGAAAGAGTGAAAACAGCTTTGCAGGTTTGCTAGTGGTAGAACAGCCAGTAGAGAAACTGATATCCCCCATACAGAATCCAGTGTCATGGATGGGATAGGTCCTGAAATTACCACCAAACATTGTCCCTCTGGAAACCTGCTCACAGCATTACCAGCTGCTCCCCCAGCGCCCACTCTGTATTTCAGATCACTTTGGTCTGCTTTTCAGCTCTCTTCGATACAGATGCCTCCTGTGTTCCCATCTGAGGCTTTGTGCACCCCAAGCAAAACGCTGTTTTATCTATCTCACACGTGTAATTTCCATTTTGTAGGAGGGAGAAATCGAAAAAGACACGAGCCCTGCCTCTGCTCCAGCCACGAGCTTATACCCACTCAAAGAGCGACAATCTAAAATCTGCTTTGGGCGAGAAGACAAAATCAGGAGCATCACAACTAAATTGGGATGTCTGGCCACTTCAGCCACGCCACAGCTACGCTCTGCTGGCGCTGCTGAACCCTCTCAGGCTGCCCTTTAGCACTGTGTCCCTTTCTAAAACTGCCAGCGCCTTTGTTCCCCTCAAGAATAGCTGCTGGCTTGTGCACACAGAGGCAGGGAAGGTTGGACACCGCGTGTTGCATTGTACTGTCAGGCTAAATAGAAGCTGATGGGATAATAATTAATTGCAGTCTCCCTGTAATAAAAGACAAGACAAAGCAAGAGATATAAATAAAATCATCAAAGGAACTCACAGAATAGGAGCTGTGTCTGCATCTCGTGGGCAATTTACAAGCCAAAAGAAGGTTGGGAACCCGAGGACTGAAAAGCAATAAAAATCTATGGAGCCCTCACAAAACCGTGACAGCATCTCACTGATCTGCCTCGTTACCAGGCAGAGGTATAAATTCCCTCAACACCTTTGTTGTTTAAGGAGCTGGAAAGGGAATGGAAAAGGCCTGAAGTGGGAGTGACCCCGAGCTCACTCGGACCGAACAGCAGGGAGGTGCCCTCGGAGAGAATAGAGGAGACAGCAGGCACAGAGCCCGGCTCCATGGGCAACAGGCTGCCAGCAAGTGCCGCCAGCCTGAAAACACGGGCTGGAGAGCCCTGTGCAGCTTTAATGGAGAAATCTCTTTGTGGCAGGAGGGCTCCCGTCCTTATGGCCTGCACAAAGGAAGCCCTGCCCTGCCCTGTCACTTGCCAAAGCCCAGCTGCCTGTTCTGCTCCCCGGCTGTTGTGACTGTCACCTTGCAGCTCCAAGGGTGAGAGGGGGCTGAACAAGGCAAGGACAGCTGCAGCCTGGACACACGGCTGGGACAACAAGGAAGGCTTCCCTTGCCAGGAGACTGCAAAAAAATAAAGATAGAGGTAAGAGGATGGATACAAAGGAAGAGGAGGGAAAGATCCTCTGCCCTAGGCTCAGCTCCTGTTTAATGCCTAATTCTAACTGAAGTCAGATAAACAGTGCCGAAATGCCCTCACAATTACCAATTATATGACTCATCCCAGCTTGCCCAGCTCCCATCTGATCCAATTCAATCTCATGGGCAGAAGTTAGAGGAGAAAATTCTTTGGGTGTTTTCAGAAGGGAGAAAACAATAAAGCACTCATAGGCATAGGGCTACACTGATGCTGCTACAATCTCCTTCCTCCAGGAATTATACATTCAGCTCATCTCCATACTGCCATTAATCCCACCAGGGAGATGCTTCCCTCATTCATTCCCTGAACATGGGCTCAAGGAAGAGAAAGCAATGAGGCACTTCCTCTGCCTCTGTGGGAAATGCTTTTCCTGGTAAGTGGAAGCACAGATCCCAATCCCAGCCCATATCTAGGCTTTGTTTTGTTGTTTATCTCATTCTCTTTTCAAAATTCTCCTTCTGCAAATTTCTTCTCCGGTTAAACGGAGCCGAGGTAAAGAAACAACAACTAATTAAAATGAACTGCCAGTACACAATAACTCCTCCGTGCCAAAGGCAAACATAATCTTCCCCAAAAGGACATCCAAGCCCTCAACTAAACAATAACTTCCTTTCTTCCCCCTGTTACCTAAATAACGATCAAAGCAACCGAGAGGAAAAGTCACCTCCCTTTCCCCATGCCTGCCTTGCCCGGACTTGGCACCTCCACGCCAGCAGCAGGGCTCTGTGCTCCTGGGGACTTACTCAGGGAGCTGGAGCTGCAAGCAGAGAGAAGGGATGGCTGCAGATCACCCCTGCCTCAGGTCTCCTCTCAGAAGAGCTGGCATGCTCCTGGCTGGCTCTGTGCAGAGCAGAGCATTTGCCAGTTTTGGACCTTTGCTCTGCAGGGGGTCTACAATTTTTGCATTTGCTCCTGAGCTGCAGGAAGGATCTGGGGATCTGAAGGCGCAATGCTCAGAGCCAGCTCAACAGATTAAAGCCACATGAATCTTTCCATCACCACAAAGGCCAGAGAAGGCTCTGGCAACCTGCAGGTAACCTTCACTTCCAAAGTAGAGCATGTCCCTGTACACGCTGTGTGGGGGAGAGAAAGACAGGCAGTGAGTTATGCTTGTCCTTGACTCCAAGCAAGCTGAGAGTTGCAGCAGAGAGTGGGAGAGAGCTGGAAAACTCCCAACTGCTTGTGGGGGCTGCCACTAGCTTCTCCCTCCAGCTTGCAGTCCTTCACTTTTATCATCCCGCTCCTGGAGATCAGCCTGGCTTAGTCCTGCTGCTGGGAAGACAGGGCTGTGGTCAGATCAGTGCTGACATCAAGCCACGTCTGGAAGGCACTCGGCTGTAAGAGAGCCAAACCAGCACGAGGTCCAGAAGCCTTTTCCATCCTGGTTGAGCTGAAAATCAAAGCTCTTCCCATGGTTTATGCACAAACCCATGGGCTCATCTGCTCCATAGAAAACCACCTTCATGCCTTCACATCTGCTATAGACAGAACTGTATAGGCAGAAGTGCCCACTGAGGCTGCATTGTCACAGGGCTGACCATCACGACCTCGGGACACACTGAAGCTGACTCCTGTGAAAGGTCAGGTCCCCAACCTCAGCATGCTCAAAGCAAGAAGAGCGTGCCAGCAGGGTTTTCACACAGCTCTCTTTTACTTTGTGGTGTACAGAACTAAGCATGAAGAGTTACTTGCACTGCAGGAAAGGAAGTGACAGCAGAGGGCCAGTAACCTTTTGCTGAAATATAGTAACTTAAAAAAAAAAAAAGGTTCTAAAGATGGATCAGATGCTGGTCTGATCGTATCTTCAGCTGTAAGATTTCCCCTTAGCAGCTTTTTTACCTGCATCCAGGCAATGGGAACTAAGTTCACTGATACAGTCATTACTGCACACACGGCTACAACCTGCTCAAGGTAATTCCACCCCAAGGGCAGGGGAGAGGGAAAGTGACCGTATTTGGAGTGGCTCCTGTTCAATTGTCTGGAAAGTGATTGAATGCTGTAGCACTTAGATACATACCAGCAGCAAGACAGGAACAGGTCAGAGGTGACAGAGAGGAGCTTGCCATGTGAATACAGAGTTTAAAGAGAAATATTTAACTGTGATCCCATTTAAAACCCTTTGTATATTGTGATCACTAGGAACGTGTTCAAAGAGAAGTTGGCTGTGCTGTGATGCCACCCACAGTAGCATCCAGATAGGAGGTGATGTGGCTCCCAGATTAGAAACTGCTCCAGCCTTTGCACAAGAGGGGAAGAAGGGTGCAGGCATCAACTCTACCTGCCCCAATCACACATCCCAGGTCTGCTTCTGCTCCTCTGATCTCTGCTGCTGGCTCACCACCTCAGATCAGCCAGATGCCAGTTATGGCCAGGACCTTGATCCTGCTGCCTTTGTTCTGTTTGCACCATCTTGCCCATCAATAGTTTAGGAAACAAGACGGATTCTACACGTGTGTGAGCACGTGCACACACAGAACCAAAGGCAGTTCTGAACCTTTATATCAGTAAGTAATAACACCTGAACTTTGTGCATATATTCAGTTATTTTGCAATTAGTAGTTAATACTCTCAATGGGTTTGTTTTTGTTCTTTTAATACCCTCTCTTGGATCCTAGAATCCTTGGCACGAGCAACCAAATGGCTACAGCCAGCACTCCCTGGGAGCCCCCAGCTGCACAGCAGACAGCTAAATACATGGGCATAGCCCCCTGTTTGGGTGTGCCTTAATGAGACTCTCCATCAAGGCCAACAACCAGAAGACCTATAGCTCTATAGGCCAGTTGGCCTGGTTACTCAGCAGGTGGTTTTCATGGTGTGTGAGTATGCACCTGCAGACCCATAAGAGACAAAGCATACCAAAGGATGACCATGGCTACCTAACCAAGCTGCACTGCTAATGCTACTGCGAAAGAAGCACTGTACTGTGTAGTTTATTTATGCTTTGCTTTACTGCATGTGCCCTAAGAAGAAAATCCAGACAGCAGCAACTCACTGCTGTAGGATTCTCAGAAGAGAAAAAGCATCCAGCAGAGCTCCCAAGCATGCTGAGCTCTTGCAGACAAGTGAGGACTGATCAGAACTAAAACTGCACTAAAATTTTCCCTCTAACACACTTTTTACAGCACCTGTGGGGCCTTTATGTAAATGTTCCACGTGACTTTCCAAGCTCTTTCTTTCACTCACGGCCTCTCGTGAGACAGAGCTGAGCCCCCTGTTCCTATAGCAGCAAGCAGAGGGCACAGACAAAGCCATTCTCCTGAATTCCCCCTTTCATGTTGCAGCAACAAAGCAGCTCACAGGGAGCAGCAGCATCCTAAGGGGCTGTTCAAGGGCAGGACTGCTAAGTCCTGAGGGGACCTGTCGACTTAAACTGCTTGAGACCTGCAAGTCCCAAGCTAGTTCTTGCACAGCCTTATGATTGCAGAACAGCTACTGCACTTTTGCAGTAGCTTTTCTGTCCTGTATGAGAGCTTTCTTCCTTCACACAGGTTTTTAAGCCTCTGCCATGCTGCCAGGCGTGGAGGACTCTGCTGCAGTGTGTCTGTAGAGCTATTGTATGAACTTGACATCACCTCCTGGCCATAGTCCTAGTCAATGAGAACAGCCCATGCTTGGAGCACAGGGAGCTCCCATCCTCACGGTCCACGGCTGCAGGGATGCACAAACCTCACAATTCCAAGGCCCAGATGCTCCATAAACCCAGCACACAGTGGTGCAGTCATGAAGCCATGAGGATCAGAGCTGTGCAGAAGGCACAACATTGCCACCAAGGACTGTGGGGGCAGAAGTACTCAATAAAGGATGAAAGTTGCACTGACTCCAGGGACCCTACTTCAGGGCCTAGGACAAACCTCTTTTCAGCACTGAATGTGGGGAGGACAGCCAGGAGCTGGCTTGAAGGCTGCTTGCACACCGGGGGGTCACAGCTTCAGCTCAGCAGGCCTGTTTGTTCTCTGCCTTGATCTTCATCCCTCAGCTGCACTGAAAGGAAGTTTGTCCGAGACAAGCGTGTATGGCACACAATGTCAGCTCCAAAGCAAGCTGCGAGGAAACAGATTGAGTTCTCTGTGCAAACCAACTGCAAATCCATTCCTTGGTGGCTTCACTTGTGGGACACTTCAAAGGCACCAAGCATCCATGACACAGCTGCTGCCCTGGGGAAGAAGTCGTTGAATAGCATCCGTGAATGAGAAGTAAAAATTAAGCAGTTAGATTTGGCACGTGCATCACAATAAAGATCCCTGAATGCTTAGCTTCTTACTGAACCTGAGGCAGGCTGTTAATTCGTTATTCACTTCCCAGCCTGGAAGGAAAAGCATGTTATACCCGAGGGCCAGAACTGATGAACAGAGCCATAAATCAAGCAGTTTACAAGACCAGCAATTAGGAAACAAGCCGACAGAAGGGAGAACTCTGTCAGTAATAAAGCAGACACACCACAGGATCTGCTGAGTGCTCAAAGCAACTGGGGACATACAGTCCTTTCTATACTCCATGTCTAATTCTTCCAGCCATTTGCTGTCTTTTCCTTTGTCTTCTATTTCCTTTTATTTCCTCTCTTTTTCCCTCCAGTTTTTTCTCTGTTCTCTTCTCCCTCTCTTCTGAAAAGCCAACTCTTCCTGAGAAAGCAAGAACGTACCTGCTGAGCAAAAGGATGCAACAGCTGCCATCCAAGAGCAGATCTGGCTCCCATGACTCTGCCCACTGCCCTTCCAAAATTTCCTGCTCTATTTCTGGCCCCTTCAAGTCCTGCCCTTGCTTTCCCTCCCAGTGCTGCAGTGCTGCATGCAGCATGGAACACCAGCCAGGCCCCAGCAGCTGCTCTCTGCAGGCAGCTTAGGTGCACATGCATTAAATCTGAGTGCAGACTGTTTAATCAAGCCTCTTGCTTTCTCACACACCCCCTTCTGCCCAGCATACTACCTCGTCTCTAGGACATCACATATTTGAGAAATCATTGCCAGTGGGGATATGTTTCTCCTGTGTTAGCCTTTGGCACTCAGTACGTGCATAAAGAGGAGAAATATGGTGATTTAGGAGCCTTGTTTTGTCAAGACAGGAGGGAGACCAAATAATCCCAAAACCAATCCCAATCACCATCCCAAGACCAAATGGATCCAGTTATGCCAAGTATGTGATATTCCAGAACAGCCTCTCAAGGGTCTGGAGGAACCTCAGCTTTGTGAAGTCTGCTCTATGGAAACACTTGCTGCTATCACCCATCAGAAACCTTTCTAGCAGGAGACACAGGGCAGAAGCAAGAGAGACAAGGTAGTCATTAGCATGCCACTGTGTGTGTTCAGCCTTGGCTGTTCCATAGCAGCTCCCAGACAAGCTGCTCCCCTCTGCGGGGCAAATCAGTCCGATTTCAGCACATCACGGGCTCAGCTGATAGCTGATAGTCACTTACAGGAAACAAAGTGCTGCCTTTGAGTGCACATTACTCTAACGCGCTCCCAGCTGCTTCTGGTTTTGATCTTGAATGGCAAGGCTAAAGATGTGTCTGGAAGAGTCACTAGTCCATGAGAGAAGGGAACATCTCTAACCTTGAACACAGAGAGACTAACAATCCACCCATCCTCCCCCAGTGCTAGGGCAGAGAGGCTTTGATGAGCACTTTGGCAATGCTGTAGGAAGAGGCTGCAATATAATGTTAAGTAATTAGGTGGCTGCACAGCAAAAGGAAAATAAAGTCAAAATCATTTCCATACAAAGCAGATTCCAGTGAAGGAGTAAACAGCTCTGTGACCTGAGCCAGGCTGCAGTGAACTCTGTGAGGAATCGGAGAGGGCAATGAGCTTCAAGGACTTGAGAAATAGAAATCCTAGCCACGAGGCTGGGGCAACAAAAAAAAGCTCAGCAGCGAGGGAGTCCTTGGGAGAAGATGGGAAATCCTCTTCAAAGGAAGGCTTTTCCCACCCAGATCTTGGCAAGCCATGAGCAGTTACGCTTTGCTTATCTAAGGTCTCTTCCTGGCCAGCCAGCTGCAGATTTCACACTTAGAATGGCTGGAGAGTTTCCAAACTCATCCCAAACGTGCTTTTTCCTCCGATGATGACTAAGATCTCAACAGATTGCATGTGTGGCTTGTAGAAGTGTGCCCTCAGGCTTCCCAATCTGCTATCCAATGGGCCCCTGACTTCACAGAGCCACACAAGGGGCACCCATGGCCAGCAAGTCCCTACCTGAGAGCTTCCATGCGGCTGTGCTGCTGTTTACCACCAGGTCTGGAAAAGGAAAAAAAGTCTCCTTCTCCTGCTGTGCTACCATAGCTGTTCATTTTGCCTAGTAGGTAATAATACAAGAGAAGAGCAACTGGCACTTTACCCATGGCTTTCTTTTCCCAGAAATGGCACAGAGGCTTTCCACAGCATCATGCAGGCTTCTGAATGGCACTCGATGGAAATTCCAGGCGCTTGGCTTTGCCCCAGTTCACTGGGAAGGTCAGAGCTTGCAACAAACCATATGCTCAGTCTTGGCTTTCCCTCACACTGCCAAGAAGTGTCTGCAAGGAATAAAGCCAGAAGGAACGTTAACTGATCGCCACTGAAACAGAGCCTTTCCTTGGCTTTCACCTAATTAACTATCAAGAGGCAGTGACGGAAGGCCCCGCATTGCCAATAAAGAATGTGGGGTTGGTAATTAATTAGCAGCCCATTGGGATCCTAGCACCTCTCGCCCACAGTGAGCTCTATAGATTGATACAAAGGGAATTTAATGGAAACACAGCAGTTTTCCCTTTATGGCCTTAAGCAAAACAGAACTAGTTTTTGAAGGAACCTCATTTACAGTCCTCTCACATAACTGATGCTTAGCACCTAACCCTGCAGGTAAGGGATTGTATTGGAAAGGAACCTGCCTGCAGAATACTGGAATAAGAGAGAAAACCCCTCAAGTAATTTGGTGAGCTATGTTCAGCACTCTCCAAGAATAAGAAAACAGCAAGAGCAGAAGTCGCATCAAGGCAGTCCAGGGCATCCTTAAAGGATGCTCAGAAGATATGATGAGAAGCAGCTGACAAAAGTCAAAAGAGGATCCTGGAATGAGACTGCCCCAAGGTTATGGAGGGTCTGACCCACACGTGGTAACCACATAACTTGCGTTTAACCTGCACGTCCTTCAGGCATGCATCCCATGTCATCCTCACACACAAACTCAAATCAGAGTCAGATCTGCGATGTGCATCCGCCTGTGCAGCCCATTTTATTGCCAGCTCTGAATGTAGTCCTCTTTAAAGATATTGCTGCAAGTCCCCTGCCCAAGCTTGCAGCTGCTCTCTTCCTAACAAGCTCTCTGGCTCATTAACCTTTCATTTTGCTACTCTTGTTCAAAGATGAGGTGTTCTATGCTTGCTCTCATGTCTATCAGCAAGTTCCACTATCTTCCTGACACCACCAACTGCCTGTTGGTCTCTCTCACAAGCGGGCTCCATGCTGGGAGGCTCCATACAGCCTTCAGACTCCTGTGATATTCCCAAAAAACCTTGTCTTTTCCTGTCCTGCAGACATCACTCCTCTTTGTGGGCTCTCATTTTTCCACATACATATAGCTGTCAGTTCCATGAAAACGTCAGCTTAATGCTCAGTTAGCATCAAGAAACAGATCAAGTGGTATGAATCATTTGGAATGAGAAAAAAGAACAGAAGAACCTATGATTCATCCACACCTTGGATACTTTGTGCACTTGTGGTCCCTTCATCTCAAAAGGGATATCAGAACTGAAACAGATTCTGAAAAGAGCGCAACAGATGGTCAAAAACACAGAGCATAATTAAAACCACAATTACTGCATGCACCATGAAGTAGGCTCAGACTCGTTAGCGTGTACGAGGAAAGGCTTTGGGGGAAAAAGTAGGGCTGTGAAGTCATTACTGGTCTGAAGGGGCATCAGCTCTTCATCTTCTCTTGCAAAACAAGAGCAAAAAGGAAGTGGGACCAGCCCCAAGCGTCCTGCCTTCCTTAATACCAGGGAGACCATCCTATCTCAGTGCTTTGAAGCTGGTTTTTGCTTTGGATGAGACAGAGGACCAACTGTACTTACCTCTAATATCTCTCATTACCCTCAGGCAAATAGCCTCCCTCTTCTCTTTTGTATCAAGGAAAAACCAAAAAAACAACCAAAGCCACCATCCCAGCAGTCTCAGAAGTCGATTTACTACATTAATGCTGAAGGTCTTTCCTTGTCTCTCCCCATCTGCCATCTCTCATTCATTATGAAGGAATCAGCCCCCATGTTCTATCAGCTCATAGCACCAGTCCACCCACCAGATTTTCAAGGAAGTCATGCTTTTCTTTATTCATACTTTTAGATGGGAAGAACACCCACAGAGCTGCTTACTTGTCTTCTTCAAAATCTTCTTTGGCTGTGATTTCTGCAGGAAGCTTGGCAGCCATTAGCACAGCACCAAGATCACAGTCAGAATCACTTCACAGCTCCTTGCTCACCTCCACCAGTCTCACACTTCAGTGGGGAGCCCTCTGGGATAGGCCTCCTCCTTTCATCTTGTGATTGTACAGTTCCTGAGCACCTGAGGCTTTGTTCTACACCTCCCATGCTACATAAAGTCCAGAGGTTCTGCCCCACAGCTCCAGAACCTCCTCACTGCAGCCAGCAGCAGCCTTCAGCCCCGGGATCCAAGTGCTCACCCCACAGCAGCCAGACTGTGGCCCCAGCCTAGAGACATCTTGCCCCAAAATCTGGTTCAGAACATGATTCTGTTTCTACTCACCAATGCGAAACAGAAGCAAACACACTGTCAATGAAATGCCTCTGCCTAGGCAGGCTCACTAGTTTCTGGGCTTTTCCTTCACCACCCTGCTCCGGGTTCTACAGCTCCCATAAAAGCCCTGGTTGACTCCCATCATCTCATCTTCCTTTCACTAGCTGGTCCAGGAATTCAGTGGTCTAGGATTACTCCAGACCTGAAGGGCCTTAAAAGAACAAGTCCTCTTAGGCCAAAATCAGGAAAGACTCTTCTCATTTGGGCATAAGTAAGAGAAAGGTTTGGTTAAGATGGAACCCAGACCTAGAAATATATGCATTGCTTGCTCTACCCTCCCAAAAGCTAATCTGTTTGGATGGATACTGTCAGATTAAGTGAGATGGATTCTGGCCTCCTATCTCCTGGGCACAGAAAAGGGCAAAGATTTTGGAAAAGATTTCCCACTCAGCTACTGAGCACCCAGCTCCAGGATAGGCGCTGTGCAGTCATTTTTCACAGTGAATGTGGTTAAGAGCTGGACAGGAGCCTAGAGAGGCAGAGGAATACACAAACAGAGATATATTTGTAAATCTGGATGAGGTCCAGACCAACTGGACCTAGCATTGAAGTTGTCTGTGCTTTGAGCAAGGGCCTAGACTGAAAACCCCATGGGGTTCCTTTCACACAGCATTGTCCTGTGCCTGTAGGACCCTATGGCCTTCAAACAGCAGGCATAATACCATTGCTTAGTAAAAGCAGGACTCTCCTCCAGACACAGAGCACACCACAGAGCTCAGGTCTCCTCAGCAGAAGTACCTGGCTCTGGCCCTCAGACAGGTGTCCTTTCGATGCAGGTGAACAGTGCCTGCCTTGACAGCATTGCCAGAGTCTTCTAGATAAGCCAGAAGGAGAGAGCACCCATGGAAAAGTAATCTGAAGGAAAAAAACTGAAGTGTGGGAGTGAAATGCTGATTGGGTTGCATTTGCATTTCAGTAAAAATGCACTGACATCAATGTCTGGCTCTAAAAAAGCATTCCAATTTTGAAAGTAGTTCGTAAGAGCCTTGGTAAAGGAGAGTTCTTGGCAGAGGGTGGTGTCTGCAAGAGAAACACCAGTTCCCACTGACAGATACTCAGAGGATGAGAAATAGCTCTCCTGTACACACAGAAACACCTCAGGATTGGCCTCCAATAGGAGAGATCTTACATCCTCATCTGGAGATCATCATGGAAAATAAGAATTTTAGACAGCCACTTTATAGCTCTGAACATCAAAATAAGTAAACGTACAGCATCTCAGAAGTTCTAGAGATGAAGAGGCACAGACTTTTGATGGGATTCCAACTAATTTCACTACATACTGCATACAAAATCTGGCTTTAACTCTTCCTGTGCTATCAGTCTTAAGATTTCTACCTTTAAGCAGATTTCTAGTAAGATCTTCTAGTAAGAGTGGCCGACTGCAGCAATCCACAGCACTCACTGCAGCCAGGGCATACTTGGGCCCTCTTGCAGTGCAGCAGTTGGACAGACAGGACTGAGCTGTAAGGATGTGGGTAGGAGAAGGTGCTTTCTGCTGCTTACCTTCAAGAATGCAGCAGTTTTGGGTGTATTTTCTGAACTCAGATCACCTGAAGATGCTTGGACATTTCTGACAAGCGCCCTGAGACTGTGCAGCAGTATGGTGGAAGATACTTCTGCTAGTCGGAAACTCAGTCGTGAAGTCTGTGTTTAGGATTATATGTCCCCAAAGCAGCATGAAGCTAGGGAGGAGCAAACAAAGCCATGAGGGGAAACATCAGAGAGTTCCCTTGGAAGAATCCCCTTCATGGAGAAGGGCTCAAGCAATGGTAGGCTTTTCTAGATTACACCTTCCAAAATCCCAGGATCAGCCAGAATGGAGCTGGGTTGTTATTTCCCCAGCAGTCTACCTCTAGAAACCAAACCTTCTAATACCTGCACACACACACAAGGGTTCAGCACTGGACATGTCCTTGTTTTTTACATACATAATAAATAGGTGCTCGCAGCCCAGAGAATGCCCTGCTGCACTGCTCAGCAGCTGGCTGGTATCCTTTTAAATAATCAGTGGGCTCTCTAATGGTACTCCCTGCCTTCTGTTCTTGCAAGCAGCCAGCTAGAAGTGCTTATTTGCAGTCAGGCCCTGCACGATGATAATAGATGATAAACATAATTATTTGGGGTCCTGATTGCCTGTGCTTTCTTCATTCTGTTGCTGATATGCAAAACAGTCTCAATGTTTTCAGTTTTATGGGCGGAAATTTTGACGATACAGACTTCATCCTAAAGGAAGAACTGCACGTTCAGGGAAACAAAGTGTTCAAGGCAACGAGCCGTTCCCTGCACTGAGCTGCAGCTGTGGCAGACTTCTGCTTTTGAAAAACCAAGTCTTTAAGATGCACCTGAACACTCTGCAAAGCCAAGGTCAGAGTGTGATGGGAAGTGAGTTTCATTATTCGGCTGTAAAACCAACAGACAGGAAAACATTAGCGATGAGCCAGTTAGACTGACTTCTGCTCATAGCAGTGCTGTCACGTAGATATCACAGAACTCAGGATTTCAGGAAGCTGAATAACATTAAGTCTTCCAAAGCAGCAAAATGTTCCATTAGATCTATCAGTTGAGCGTGTGAAGCTGTGGGGTTGGGGAACACTTTGCTACACTAGTCAGGAGCTGAGTGCCTTCAGATGTGGAGCAGCAGATGCCTCAGAACAAAATCCAGAATGCAGATTTCTTACTTCTGTTTTAAAACAAAACTGGGATCTGATGCAGCAGCGGTGCTCTGCACAGAGGATCTGCTCCAACCCACAAGCCCATGTGCCCAAATCTGCACAGCCACATTCAGACATGGGTGCACAGAGCCATGAGAGACATGCAAACACATACTGTGACACCTAGCAGGATGTGCATAGGAGAAAAAAGGCATGGCAAGCCCATCCCCCTGCTGTAGTCTTCTGTCATTTTCTCTCTATTGTCATATGGTTCTTTCTGTAGACCTGGGCTGTGAACTCCCTTTTAAATGATCCATTCCACATGGTGAGAGATGGAACTGGTAAGGTCAGGACAGCCTGAACAGCAACAGTCTTTCCTGCCAACTCAGGAGAAGGTGGGTTACTGGGAGAAGGCTGAGAGGCAGCAGGAACAGCAGGGCTGGCAGGGATGATACTCACACCAAGTAGCCCTGCTTTTCTCTAAGTTAACCCCATCGTGACCCGGCTCCACAGACAGGCAGTGGCTGGGACACGGTGATGCAGAAAACAACTAGCTCTTTAAGTTTTATTATTAAATAAATACATCAATCCAGCTATCACAAGGCGTTGAAGCCAAAGTAGCCAAGTTAAGGATAGGAGAGACGAGAAAAGCCTTAGAGAGAACAGGTAACAAGAGATGTGTTTATTGCAGAGGAGAGAGAAGGCTTCTAACACAAGCAGGCTGCACACCACAAACATTCCCCGTGGTCTGGTAGGGCTGTACAGAGATATTTACACATACAGGCAGGGAGACGCCAATCCCTGGCTGATGAACAATCAACTTTTATTCTCTCCAGACCAGCAAAGCCAAGATTTTAGTAAACACGTAACACCAGAAATGTGCCTGTGGATTGGATAGAGCAGAGCTTTGGCTCCCCTTGCCAAATAACAAAGCCATTCTCCTGTGGGTGGTTTCACAGTGAGGCTTCTGTGGGAAGGAAGTGTTTCTAGTGGTCAAGGCAGGGAATGGGGGTTCAGCAGACCTGGCTCCCATCCCTGGCTCTAGGCACATCAGGGAAGCTCTGCAGCAAATTTGCACTCTTGCAGGAGTCACTGCTACCCTCTGTTCACCTCTCCTTGTTCAGGCACAAATTGCTCCTTAGAGGAACAAAGTGACACAGATTTTCCCCCACCTGATCCCACTTCCTGACCTTGCAGAGTTATTGCGGAGTCTGTGTGATTGATGCCTGCAAGCTGTCAGAGCTGTTTGGATGACAATCTGTCTGGAAGGTATTGGAAGACGTGCACACGTGAGAAAGAGACACGCAACCCACACACTCTACTTCCCTCCGTGCTGGCAAGCCTCCATCCAGATTTGCTCCTTCCACTACTCACACATTTAAATATTCACAAGATGGGCCTGCAGATAACCTGTGTTATAAAGCAAAGTAGCCAACACTGGCTGAACAAATGCCATTACAAATATCCAACCACTTCTTTGGTTGCATAGACTTCTCATTTTACTTACAAAATCAAGTGAATGCAAAGACAGACTGAAAGCCTACAGCAGATTCTACCCATTTCTGCTGGGCTGGCACCAGGGCCCTTTGCATTGTTCCCTCTTTGTTTCAGCCACAGATGTCATTAACATGCTGCTTACCCCCCCTTCCAGCTCACTGATGAAGACACCAAAGGACCTAACCCTAATCCCTGTGGCACGCCTTTAGATAAGCACCTCCTAGGAGAGTTCCCATCAACATCATAGTGATGAAGGACTGTTGTCTTGAGGTGTGCATAGCTATTAGAGCTAATGACTTCACCTGACGTAGTTTATTTTGCAGTGAACACCACGGGGAGAACCTACCAACCTCACCAACAGCTTGTAAAGTAAATAATGAAAGAAGGAACAGCATACGGTCACTCAGGATGGCTCTGTGTTTAGTAGGCACACCAAGTTCATCTGCTTGTGGTGTTTTATCCCATTTCTCTTTCTACTTTCTCTCTCAGTTTTATCTGCACACTGTTAATTTTTTTAAACATTCTCTCACCTTGTTGGCTGCATTTCAAGAGTAGGTGGCATGAGTCAACTGCAGTGGACTAGCATAAAATGTTGTAAGATACTTCCCTCAAGTGGAAGGAATAAAAATCACTCAGCTGTGTGTCACAGACTCTGTAGTATACCTCAGGTAGCAGAAAGAAAAAGAGAGGTGGACACCTACATGAGGTAGAATCTGCCAACCTGCTTGAAAGTTGTTAGGAGCATATAAAAAATATCAGTGATACTGCAAAAAAAATCCCAACCAACGTCCCTGCTCCACTAATATCAGGGCATATAAGAACTCACCTGGACATCCTTTGTAAGAGAGAACCTCAAGTTACTACGAGGGCAGATGATGTATATCCATGACCAGGTTTTGAAAATGCCTTGAATGCTGAGCTGAAGTGTTCTAAGAGCTCCCACATAACACTCCAGCATAAATGGAAGTGGCTGCTTAGAAGCAGCCTGAGGGAAGACATACCTGAGTCCTGTATAACAAGGCTTCTGCATCTATTAGGGCCTGCAGCAGGGCTGCAAGGGACAGACAGGAGGAACCAGATACAGACTGCAGTCTGCTGGTGGAGCTGGTGTGGGTGGTATCTGTACTCACCCTATGGCTGATGTCTGATCTCATCACCACTGCTTGCCTCAAAGCGACGAAACATGAACAAAGAATTCAGATCTCGCCGTAGTTTTACTGTTACGAAAATAGCAACTCAGCTCCAGTCTCTTCTGCATGCACTGAACAGGAGAGCATTTCATCTCCTGCAAATAAAAAGAGATCAGAGGAGCCTAGCACAAGGCAGGATTTGTCTCTGTAACTGATCAGTTCAACAAAAGGAAACACAAACCATTTATTAGTGAAAATGAATTGTGCCATCAAAGGAGGTGTCTGCAATTATTTCTTTTAAATATCATGTTTCATTAACTGGAAAATATATAATTAATAAACTTGCCCCCTCATTTTTGTTAAGTTTCACTGCAAGGACCTTATTACTGAAATAAATCTTTCTAGCAGTGCGTGTTGACAGAACAGAGGAAGGTGCACGCCTCTGTGTGTGTGATAATTTCCTCATGTGAAACTGAATTGCTAGGGAGGAATAATCACCTTTCTTCACTGCTGAGACTGTAGATATACCCCACTCTGAGACCAGTTGTTTAAGCTCATGCCTCTTGGAAGCAGGCAAGAAGAGACTGCTTTGGCTGGCAGATGACTTGATCCAAAAGACATTAAGCAGATGCAGCTCTTCTTTCACTGGCAAGTATGGAGATACAAAAAATCAAATGTATTTTTGGATTCACAGTCCATTAAAAAGGTCTCCTGACTATCTAGCTGTTCAGAAAGACCTCGGTGGTTGGGCTGATATCCAGACTCTTTTATATAAGCCCCACATTCATCCATCTCACAACGCTGCACTAGACCTGCACAACTGAGATCTGTTTTCCACACACATCCAAACTGTTATGATTTGGGGATGTTTGGTGATGGCTGTAAATGATACCAATTAGAAACACTTCAAAAATGTTGCTGAAATTTGACTCCAAGCATAAAATTCCCCTTAGATTCTGTCTCCACTTGTGATCTTTCCCTCAAGTTAGTTGATTGCCAGTTCACCGAGGATAATTAAAATATTTCCAAAGGCTGTTCTGGGCAATCCTTTTTTGCCTTGCTGCAGGCTACAAATGTTCGTGGTTTGCCCTAGGCTGATGTTCATTCCTGCCTGATTTGGCACAAGCAGCAGTGCATGCCAAACAAGGAGGAAAGCCTGCCTCCATCACAACTCTCCTTCCCAGGGTAGGTGGCACAGGGATCAAGAGAGCAGTGGCAGGAGGAAGAACAACACAAACACTCACTGGGTAGAAGGTGATGCAACTTCTGGGTAGCAAGGAGAAGAGGGCTGTGTGCATTTTAATAAAGCCCTATGATCTCACTGCTTTTGAGATGTCTGGATGCCTTCAGCAAAGTCAATGGGTTCTAGAGACAAGGGAGAACAAAAGCTCTGCGGGTTGTGTTCTGGGAAATGTACAACCCCTAACTTGGTGCAGGTCAGACCTCAAGAAACAATATTAGACAACCTTGCCTTGCTACTGCGCTGAATCTAAATAGGGGAACCCATTCTCCACATCATTTTAACCAGCATTTATGAATGTTAAAACAGCCAACCAATTTGATTACACAGAAATTTTTGAGTCAGCAAATTATCTAGTTAAATGATGCATATAGAATTGGTAATTCAACAGCAACAGAAATCTTTTAAAATTTCTTATCATCTAAAGGCAATAACCCTATAAAAAGATGAAAAGAGAAGGGCCGAAGGTATTGCCCTTGTAGAAGAAATCATATTTCAGGTATCACCTTCAATGTAACCTTTATGCAGCTATGCAAACAGCGCGGGTTGAGTCCAGGTTTAGAAGGAGTGGAATGGAAGCTCTGAAAACATTACGTGACGTATTACGTATCACAATGACTTGCCCTGGTCGTGCACTAGGGGAGGGGATCGTGTGCCAGCCCATCTCCCAACGCGCTTCTCTGCTTCAACACTGTGTACAAAAGTGTGACTTTATTTTTGTAGACAAAAGCGTGACAATGCCATGCAACATGTGTGCTCCCATCCCTCAACAGCTGAGAGCCCCTTTGTGCAGACACACTGATTTTTGCATTCCACAGCACCTCTGCTGGGTAAGAGCAGGAACACGGGAGAACGAAGATGGAAAAGTTAAGCAACTTCACTCTCCAGCTCTTGGGCTGCGCAAAGGGGAGGGAGCAGGGAGGCGAAGCATCTGGCTTCACTGCTTCTCTAACAGCCTGGCAGGAAGGCTGCTGTCAATTCCACCTTCTGCCTTGTTGGAAGAAAGTAGAAGTGACAAGAGGCCCTCCAGGCAAGCAGCCAGAAACCAGAAATTCAATTGAGCTACCTCCCAAAACTGGACTTTTTTGGAGACCCTTTCCCTGAAATTGTTTCGCCTTTAAAAAAAAAAAATTTCTTTGCAGTTCAGGGCCAATTCATCATCCCTGGTCTCCTGGCTCTCCTTTCCTCCAAAAGCATGATTTGCACAAAAAGATTTCCATTTTCTGGGCCGCTCTACAGCCAGCCTCGCCCACAGTAAATACATACACACATAAATATGCACTCACACGCACACACAAACATTGTTATTTATAGATAGAGGCACTGCCACAGATAAATACACGGGTGCGTTCCCCTCCCATAGAACACGTGAGAGAGAAGCAATACTGCAGCTGAATTCACTCTACACTCGTTGATTAGGAAACAGAGTGTGGGACATACGGTCTATCTCTAGGGCTTAGACCAACTGGTTATTGGCTGGTGCTGTTTTTCTCTAACAAGCCCCTGGATATATCACTGTGGCTGCAGAGAAATGTAGCTGAAAGAGCCTTTCACTGTCAGTAGCAATCTGTCACTTCGTGTATCTTACCCTATCTCTTCCAGCACAAAAGCTTCGGAGCTGCAAGTCAGTTAGGAGAAAGGTCATTCTGCAGGTAGGCTCTGGTGTTTTTCTTTATTTCTGGGAACGCGTGGCCAGCTTGAGGCACTGTCTGGATGCTTCAGCATGTGTTTCAGCTTCACAATATGCCTGGCTATAATTTAAGACAAGAGAGCATTTCCATTACAAACCCCATTTTTCCCATGGATTTATTTCCCCTCTATTTGGCTTCACTTTGGGGTGGACCTTCCCTGAATATATTCACAGGCAGGGAGAAACTATTTTTCTTGTGCAATGTTTAAATCCAGCTCAGCTTCTTCTGGTCGTAAGAAATTACATATGCACACAAACACTCTCGAGCACATACAAAAAGCTTATACAAACATATGCCCGCAGAGAGATCTGTTACAAAAAAGACAAGCCAATGCAAATAAGCTCAATTTCAGAGGTGAATTAATTTGACTGACTTTATTATCCTAAATTATTAACAAGTTCTAGCAAACTTAGAATGCAATAACCACACATGGGCTTTCATGTGAGTCAAACAGAAACAGATAACTTTTCCTGATAGACGTGGTATCAGCATAAATCTGCAACGGCGAAGTTGGAGGCAGAAACTCGACACAGGACCCCTCTCTTTGCAGGTTTGTGCTCCCAACTCCTGTGTGGTTCTCCTCCCTGAAATATTCCAGTGAAATGAATCACCCTCCAACAATGCCAGAACTCCCCTGTTTTCATGAACACCAGCTGAAACCTGACCTCCACAGCATTCTAATCTGTTTATGACTTGGTCTGGCTCAGTGAGCCCATTTTGGGGGGCATTTTTTTTTTCTTTTTTAAACTCCTTCATCGATTCTAGTCCAATAAAGCACATCGACAGAAGCAGTTTGTGCTGACTAGTGCCTCTAGTTCCAGGAGAGCCTTCATCCCACTTCTGATGGCACTCAAAAAGGATGATGTTATGCCCAGGCCTGTCTTTCAACTATGCTGTAGATACCCTGCATAACCCCACAGAGGCACCACAGCCTTCCTGGACTTCACCTCTCCTCTGGTGATCGCTTTTCCTCTGGTGAAACGGGGATGTTAGCTTTCCCCTGCCTTGCTGCAGTGCTGTTGTGCTATCTGGCTTGATGCAAATCCTTCCAGTGCCACAGGAAGCCTGATGAGGCAGTCAGGAATGCAACAGATTTATCCCATCAGGAACACTGCCCATATATCCAATCAGCTGGAGATGCTGTGGCTGTCCTCAGAATACGTGGTATTCTCTCTTCTTTTCTTGATCTTTCCCCTGAGGGTAGGAAAACACTAAGAATATCATCCAGGAAAAATGGTTAGTGTTTTCCCATAGTGTTTTGTGACTCCTAAGTACAATGTAATCATTTTCTCTGGTGAACTTTTTGCTAAGAGGACACAACAACACGGCAGAGAGCTGCAGAGACTGAAAACATGAGCTCAATTTACCCACAGAGCAGATGAAAGTTCCTGTTGTATTTTTCATCTAAGTACAGCAAATCCCTCTGCCAAGCAACAGCCCAGGTGGCCACAAATACTGAAATGCTAACTGCCTGCATGGTATGCAGGCAGGCACGCAGTGAGTCCTTCCAGGAAAGCAATGCCACCTGTCAGCAGCACAGGGAGCTGGAGACAGCTCTGGAGGCATTGAGAGCTGCTGGATTCTCAGTCCTCACGAGCCTCCTGCAGTTAGGAAGCACTGGTAGGGTTTCACTCTTCATCAGCGACTGCTGCACTCTGCAAGTGATGTGGCAGAGATGGCATCAGGCCAACGGGAGCCATGTGTAGTGAAAATGCAACTCATTGCTCAGCAAGGGGGGGGAAGATAAAAGAAAACATGGGCTCTAAACCTACCTGGGTCTGCTGCCTCCACTGCTGCTGCAAGAAGGGGGGACTGGCAGGCAAGCTTATTGCACATTCAGTTAGCATCAGAGCAGGAGCACTAGCTTCAGGCTCCTCATTTATACACAGAAGAAAAACTGAAATGCTTCCCGTTCCCTCACCTTGCACAGCACCAAGAGGAGGATTTCATTCCACAAGTGGAGGATTTATTCATTCCACACAGTCTGTGAGCTGTAGGGGTAGGAGCATACACAGTGGGATGATGGGCAGGTGGATGGATGGCAGTGAATGCTGCAGGCAGGCTGGAGCACAGGCAGACAGCTTGCTGCGTGTTCCAGAACCAAGAACTGCTTGAATTGCTGGAAGTACTGCAACAATCCTGGGTGACATGATGGACAAGGAGCCTGTGCTGCCTCACATGCTGCAAAAGCATGTTCCACCTGTGCCTTCCTAGCACGTGCTTCCCTCAGTATCACCCTCCATTCCCATATGCCGAGTGATCTGGACTGCTGGGCCCGGCAGGACAAACACACTGGGCTTCCTGGCGGCTCAGCCAGGACTTATGAAGCCATCACGCACTCAGGCTGTCTCTGAACAGTGCCAGCACGCCTTGATATGTTGCCTGCTTTTCACCTGATTGTCATCTTTGGATGCTATCGCTGAAAGGCATTTTGGAGCTTGAGGACCTGCTGCGAAGAACGAGGCCAAATTCCCAGCCCTTCCGCCTCCCCACTTCTCCCTTGCCTTCTTTTTTCTGGAAAGTTTTCCCATGCTAAGTATAGTTCCTAACAGGTGTGTGACCAGAGGGGACTGTCAGGGATGCAGCTGTCCCCACAGAGGCCGGGATCCATCTCCATCTGTCCCTGCGTTCTTCGGCCATGGGCTGGGGGAGCTTCAGAGACTCAGACAGGGAGGAGATATGTGTACAGACACAGAGGGAGGATAACCGTTCCAGGGAACGCCACAAACAAAGCCTTTGACATCAAACTAATGCATCCTCTGAGGCTTTTAAAGAGCCCTTGCCACATACAGGCAGCCTGCCAGCTAACTCATCTCTCTTCCTTGCCATGCTAGCAGCCTGATGCCAAGGTCAGGCTTTAAATGAAAGCTGACTGCTTTGCAATCCCCAGGGCCTCATTTGGGGATGCCACAAGACTGGTAAGAATCGGCAGAAAATACCTGACCAGAGCCAGCTCCAGCGACGTCTGGGGCCTCTCTGCTCCCACACACACCTTTTACCAGGGCATAACACCTTCAGATGCAGACACCAGCAGGAGTTTCATCTGGACACTATCCATTATGAGTAGCAGCTCTGGAAGCCCCGACAGTCTGGACTTACTGTGAAGCTTTCAGAAATAGGGTGTTGTTCTCCAGTCCTCAGCTCCGCATGCTAAATTCCACTTTTGTTATTACAAAACTGGCATTTCAGCTCTCACAACTGAAAAGTCTGAGAAAGTGGCTCTGAGATGAAAACCCTACTCCCCAGACCTACAGCAAACAAGAAGAGTTAAAGCCAGATTTGTAATCTCTAAGGTTTTTAAGCCAATTTTGTGACTGTCTCAGGCAGCTCTGGCATCGTTTGTAATTGGTGACTCACTGAACAGAGGGGATCTGACCAAGGGGACTGGGGTGGTTCTCTCCGGTGCAGAGATTTCTGAAGCTGGAAGAGAGGAAGCATACAAAACACAAGCAGACATTTGAGAGGCATTTGCAAACTATCTCAGAGACAAAATTTCCTCTCAGTCCCGCCTGCACATCTCTGCAAACCTATCTGGCCTTTATGGAGCGGTTTAGAACAATTTGACCCAGAGTCTGAACAACAGAATTAAGCTCTAGGTCAGCAGAAAAAAAAAAAAAAAAAATGACTGCAGCTGCTTATTATTGCTTGCTATTGAAGAGTTATTGTTACTACAGAACGTTTGTTTCCCTGAGCCACATTGTGTAAGTGTCGGTGCCTTTGCTAGATTTAATGGTCCAATTATCATGGGCTGTGTCACCTCCTCCCCTTTCTACATGACGAGACCTGCTCTCCTGCCTTCATTCCCCTCTGCTGTTTTGCTAGCAGGCAAACACACCTCTGCCGCTCCTTCGTGGGTAGCCTTCCTTGTAATTTCTCCCATGCTTGGAGTGGGCGGAAGAGGCAGAGTGGAAGAGGCAGTCTCTGGGCTGGATATTTCACCCTAAAGATGGCTGGGAGGGGGTCCTCTCTGGATGAAAGCTTTTACTTTACAGAAGTTCTCATTTAGAGTTAGTCACATCAGGGTCTTCTCCCAGACACTGCAGTGAGCTCTGGTCCTCTGGACCCTCTGCTGTATGCCAACCTGCTCAGAGGCTGGCATTAACAGCTTTGGCCAGGATGTCCAAGGAGACAAGGAGTGACAGGGCACTGCCAGACAAGAAACTGTTTCCATCACCTGAAACAGCTGGTGACCAAAGATCAACTAGTCTGCCATCGCCCTCACAGTCCCTAAGAAATACCCTGCAAATATTCCAGAGGGAAACAAATCTACTTTTGGTACACTAATGCTTGTAGGGCAGTGCCTCAACCAAAAATTCATACAGATATGGAACTCATCAGTCATTCTCCTTCCCTAAGTGGTCACTGTAAAGCAAAGGAGAGTCAGTTTAAAACAGCAGGAGCTGGCTGGGCTGGTGAGGAAGGGGCCAAGCTCCCCTTCTGGATCCCAAGAGCAGCCTGCAGCAGGTCATCCATGACATACCCTGACTACTGTATCTGAGAACATCAGCTCCTCACCAGGATATCAAAAAAAAACAATATAACAAACATCATTAGAGAGTTTCACAATAGGATCAGACATTTATGGGAATAAGAACATCATCCGCAGTGACAGTAGCTCAAATGAAAATCATAACAGCTATTGATTGGCCTGCTTCAGGGTACAAGCTGCTTGCCAGCTGGGTCAGGGGGAAATCTCCCCCCATAGGGTAGTAATGCAAAATTATGGGCATTATGGGATTTTTATGCCTTCCTTTAAGGCATCTGGCCTTGGCTGCTGGTGGAGACACAGTACTGGGCTGGGAGGACCATCAGTCTGTTCAGCCCAAACATTTGCTATGTCCTAAAGAGAAATTAAGGGTTCCATCACTGAGACATCACACAGCAGAACTGCTCACTCTGTGCATCACATCTGCAAGGCAAGAGTGCGACCAAAAACTCTGAACGCTCCTGGAGTGCCACCATGCCCAGTCCCACTGCCAGCCTGCTGTAAGGTGCAAACAATCTGTCTCTATTTCTGATGGGGTCACCTTTCTGCCTTAAGATGCTCACCCCAGGGCAGATGAGCACCGTGGGGCACAAGGAAAGCCCTGCTTGCCTGAGAGCAGGGATGGGACTGTGACTTCTGGTACTGTAACAATGAAGAGCTCCTACCCAGCACCAATGGGTGATCTGGGTCCTCATGTCCCACACAGGAACCCAGCCTCTGGCAAAACAGCTGTCAGAAGGTCAGGCTGGCTGTGGAAGCAAGAACAACGGTCTTAAAAACTTCAGGATCCACATGGAGATCCCTTCTGCTTGCGTGGAACAACAACTCATCCATCACTCATAGCCAGATAGGGCCATTCATCTTCATTTGACAATACCTTCAATCTACAAACACCTAGATTAAGTCTCACAACCAGTCTGGGAACTTTTACCAGTCAGGATCCTTTTACCAAGCCAGGGGTGTACTTTACTGGCTCAGATGCACCACAAGGTTTGGCCTCAAAGAATTCCCATCATGACTTCTACAGCAGGATTTTCTGAGAAGCCACTACACCCCCATCTTGTTGAGCCAATTATTTTGGTGTTTAAGTGGAAGCCAAATTCTGCAATTGCAGAGCATGTGGTTGTCTTGTGGCTTGCCCTAAAGGAACCAGTAGTGCTGCTGGGAACCCTGGCCCAGCAGCCCTGAGCCTGGTTTTCTGCAAATCGTAGAGCCTGCTGCTTACATGGCCGTCCTGGTGCTCCTGTATCTCTGCTGGGGCCAGAACAGCTCTGGAAATGGTAGGGTCTGAACTGCTTTTGTAGAAGAATAAGGGGATCTTGCTATAAAACCGCAGTAACTCCTGGGACTGACAGGCATCCTCCCCACATATGCTGGTTTGACTGAAAGGATGGCATCAGCATCCTGTAATGCCCATAACTGCGCAGTATTACCCTCTGGAGGGAGATTTCACCCTGACCCTAGCTGGCAAGCAGCTTATTTCACTGGGATAAAAGGCTAAAAATTTAGGATCTGACTTGGAAAACTCTAAGGGAGGCTGCACTCAAGGATATTCCAGCTAGACAAGATTTTTAAATACAGATCTCAGTGCATCACAACCTCTGCAGGGTCTGCTCCCTTCTAACACAGAACCATGCCCCAGCTCTATCTGTCTAGGGGAACAAAGTCCTCACTCATGTAGGGATGTTGACCAAATCATAAAGAAGATATAATGACGTTGTCTTGGCTGACATGCTGATCGATGCTTTTCATGCAAAATTATGCTTTCTGCAACTAATAAATATTGATCTTTTTTTGTTTCTGTGTAGCACTGTAATAAACAGTGACTCAAATATCTACCAGCACTGAGCATCCTTGCTCCTTTACAGCCCACAGCCCCCTGCAGTCAACACCAGCACCCTTTTGCACTGTTTGGTGTTTTTAGGTTTGCTTGAGCCCAACAGACGTGAGAGCATCACGTGTGATCCCATGGAAGGAAGAGTGCAAAGACCCATCTTAATTCTTCTGTCCTTTTGAACAGTGCTTGTCACTTCTTCACAGGATGAAGTAGAAGTTAAATGGAATTGGAATGAGAGCTAGAAAGGGATGTCAGAGTCATGTCCTGGGCAAGTTTAGGATAATAAACATGAGAAACTGGACCAAACAGAAAACAAACAGAAACATTTGCAACTACTTGGCAGGGGAATCTTGCAACCTGTAATGAATGGGTATGGTCAGACAGCTTGAAACTCTGTCAGTCAAAGCTTGGAATTCAGTAGCAAGTGCCTGGCTACTAGCTTTGTAGAACAAGGCATCCATCTAGCCCCGCGTTAAGCACTGAGCCAACATCACAGCTGTCCTGCTCTCTTTGCTCCTCTTCTGGAAAGGGGGCAGGCAGTGCTCTGTGTTTCACACCCACTTGGCTTCCTCACCTTGCTCAGCTGGTGTAGCACTGTATCCAAGCGCAAAGCAGCAGTGACTCAGCTCTGCTCCCATAGCAGAAATGTTCACAGATAAAGAGATTGTCCTCTCCAAAGGGTCTGTTGTGAAACAGCCTCAGGAGATGGCAGAAGCACATCACAGTGCAAAGCAAAACCCTGTAGAGCTGAACAAGTCAGAAGCAGCTGAGATTTCACCTACGCCTTCAGAACTGCAAAGCCAAGGGAGAGATCCTGCTGCACTACTGGAGTTATGCACCCTGCCTCAGGGACCTGGAAAACACCAGCAAGAACACAGGTGTCTGCACAATTTAGGTAACGCTAAAGCTGAGTGTTCAGAACAATGTTGCTGGGACACAAGTACATGATTGGTACATTTTGGGTTGGGTTCCCAGATTTTTAGGGGACCCTGGGCCCTGCTTTCTCCAGGTGTCGTTGCACTGCTCCTTCTCTTCCCATCTCAGTTGGAGAAGGGAGCTGCAGCGGAGAGCGTAAAGTGTGACCTCAGATACAGGGCTGCAGATAGATTGATGATGACAGGCAGAGGCCTGGGTTCACTCACTTCTGTCTAGTAGACACACAAGTGATTGAATTTGCTCACTACACATTTGTGGGAGTAGATTGCTTTCTTTTGCTGAAGGGAAAGGACTGGATTCATAACCTGCATGTGCAAAGGAGTTACATTGCAACAGTGAACCAGAGAGCAGGAAGGGCCACAGGTCTGTGGTGTTCTGTACAATCTCAGGCATTCCCATAGGTGCTGCACACAACCTGCTGTAGATGACCCTACTCACCTCTCCTCTCTCTACCACTGATCTGCCATTATCTTCTTGCTCTCAGAAAAGTGCTGCAACACATCCTGCCCCTTTTCTCTCTGAACACTGCATACAGACAGCAATCTGTGCTGCCTTCAGTGACCTTTGGCAGTATCTGAAGGGGCTCAAGGTATCTCAGGTCTTGTGGGTCCTGGTTCTTCCAGAACAAAATCTGCTTTCACCAGTGATTTTAATGTGCCCTGTTTCCCCTTCCCCATGAAGACTGCTGAGCGGGCACTTAAAGCCAAAACTCTGCAAATAAAAGCACAGGTTCTGGACTGTGGAGCTTAATATACAGTAGCATCTCACCTAGGCTGTGAATGGGTTCACTGAAGGGCTCCCCCAGCCCTGAGACTCTTGCCTTCCCCATCCCCCCCCTGGGAAAATCAGAGAGACCAAGGGCTGCTGGTCCAGCACATTTGCAGGAGTGGGAGTTGAATCAATGAAGCTCTGAAAGCCAGTGGGGAAAGTCATTCTGCACCTTCCTGACACTGGGAATAAATGATTCAGCGGGAAAGAAAAAAAATAATACAACAACCCTCAAAATGAGGCTGGAATTACCCAGTGGAGAGATATTTCATCTTGAGGAATTGCATTTGCTGCAGCGTTCATCTCACTGAGCCACAGCCAGGCTTTAATATCCAGCAAAAGGTCAAACCTAAATGGGAATTGTTTCAGCTTGCCAGAGCCCCCAACACCAGCTCGCAGGCTGTGAGGGAGAGATGAAGGCATGTATCCCTCCCTGAAATCACTTTGCACACCTAACAGCACGCCAGGCACTCTCAGAGTTTCAAGTGGCTCGGCAAACATTCATCAGCCCTTCCCATCCTGCCAAGTATTATCACGCCTGGTTTATTAGCAATCATATTCCCTATTAATTCGATTGCACTTGCCATCTCAACCCTACCTTCAGAACCACTCGTCATGCTGAAGTCAAAAGACCTGGAAGCGATGCAGGGCTTAGCTGTACAGGCACTGTTTTGGTCACAAGACACACTACTACCTCACTGGTGGCCCTGTGACAAAAGGATTGGTAGAGTTAGAAGGCAGAAAGCATTGCTGGGCCCAAGGTGGCTCCGTCACCTGGCAGCAGTAGTTTATAACTGGGGGCACTGCTTTGACACAAAGGCAATGCTTTTTGGCACTGTCCTTCAGTTTTATTTGGTCTTACTCTGTCCTCTCTGTAGTTTGAGAGGTGGGGATCTCCTACCACTGCAGCACTGAAATTGGGATGGAAGACATGTGGATCCCTAAAGGTTTTGCCAATCACTTTCACCTGCCTCCTCCACCAGAGGAATGGCAGGAGCACAAGGCGCAGCAGGAGTTGATCCCTGTGCCAAATCCAAGGCCTCCAACAGGCACTGGGGTGTGACTGGACCGGATGGATTCCCACACACAGTTCAGCCCAGGCCAAAACAAAGGAGCACAGCCTGCACTCACTGCCTTTGGCAGAGGGGCTGCATATAGGAGGAACAAACTTGTCTGCTTGGTGTCTTGAGCAGGGTGAATTTGGGGTGAAGGCTGGGGGTTTCCAGATGTTTTCACTCAAGACATCTAAGTGAGACACCTGCTTATTGTAAAGGAAGGTAGGATTTCAAGGCCCTTGATGGCTGCAGGAGGCAGCTGTCAGTTCAGTGATCATCTGGAAACGTCAATGCTTTAAACGTATTCTCTGTGCAGAACTGCAGAGACTTTCTGCCAGTGCCCTGGTCCTGACCTGCTGCCCCAGCAGCTGCTCTGCCCCTCCTTCCTGACCTGTTTCTCCACTCACCTCCTGCACCACCAGGGGCTGCTGGCCCCAAGAAACCCCAGCCCCCTCAGATTTCTCATGTAAGAAATTTGTTTTTATGAGGATCACGTTGCACGCTTGGCTCTGCCTGGCAGCACTGCACCTCTCTGCCTCCTCACAGCTCCTTTGTGTACAAGTCCTGGGTGGTCCTTTGGGGCTGCGGGAGCATTCTCATCACAGCCAAATGCCTCCCAGCCCCCACGTACATTTTGTTCTCCCTCTTCTTTCTCCTGCTTTGGCATTGCTTGTCTCTTTCCACACATCTGCTCAGCCTTTCCTCAGTAATCTGCACTCCTCTCCTACTCCTCAGACTCAGCTCTGCCCTCTGGGAGTTCAGTGTCCCTAACTTGGGTCGCAGCAGAGCTCTCCCGGAACATGTTGGGCAGATGGGGCGGGAGGAAGGCAGAGCTTCCTGCCTCCTATTCTCACCCTTCTGCACGATCAAGGTGAGGGCTTGAGAGAAAAAAGAACTGAACAGAACCCTTCCTGTAATGTCGCATTGTCCACTCAAGAGGGAATGAAGCAGACAAGCGAGCTGAACAGAGGGAGGTTTTACCTATGGCAGGGATGACAATCTGCTTGAGCTTTGAGGTTTATAGAAAACTGGTGCCAAGCTACAGGCAAACTACAGAAACTGAGGAAACAGAAAAAGGTGAGAATTGGCTACTCTCCTGACAGCCCTTTGCCTTCTACCTTCTGTCTCACTTCATCCATTACAACCTGAAGCCCTCCTGTTTTCCTATTCAAGAGTACATTAAGCTCAGCCAAGCAGTTGCCCCTTCAGCCCCTTCCTGATGAGCAGGCTGCCACCCGTGATGAGCTACACGCTGTTTTCTGTGCTGATGTGGGCAAACACCCACAGGGACACACCTGAAACTATCACTCTCACTTTCACTTGTGACTTAAGCCAGATTTCATTATGTACAGAAAGATTAAATTTTGCTAAGGCTGAGACGAGGCATTTTGTTGTTCAAATATTTACAGTTGAAACTCACCAGAAAGCCAAGATTCTGCTGGATAGAACTCAACTATCCAACATCCTCCAAAGGAAAACAGGGTTTTAACGTGGTATCTAAAAAATCCAGGGACATCCAAAAGTCATCCCTCATGATTGTTCTTTGGCCATGCTGAGTCCGTGCTATACATCATGCTTCTGAAGGAAGAAGCAGCACATTCATCTGGAAGAACTGCCTGGCCTTCTCTTCCCAATAATGATGTGGATGTTGCCACAGTGGGTCGAACAGCCCCTCACATGGTCACGCTAACAGAGGAGTCTGCTCAGGCCTAAGTATGACAGCAGAAAATCAAACGACAACAGACAATAGGCACACTGTAATTAACATTCAAAAGATGTTCCCTCCTGGTCTGTTGACCATCCCTAAATGTTTCTTGAAAGTCAGGCCCTCACAAGCTCACCTGTCTGGGCACCTACCTCCCCCAGCCACACTGCAGAAGTAATGTTTTACTAGCAAAAGGAAGACCCACCCTTCAGACCTTTGGGTGCTTGAGGATTGTCCCTCATTCACCCAGCTGCCCCTGATTGCTTCTATACATTTCTGTTTGCTGCTATATCATTTTCTTTGCATGTCAGCCTCTATCTTGAGCTTCCCCCATCAACCTCTGCAACTGTTCATGTCCAGTTCGAGTATATGAGGTTTAATAGCTACAAGGGAGTAAGTACAGCTCAGATCTGACAAAGCTCCTGTGGCAGAAGCAGAAACTCAGGTAGAACTGCTCTCTCCATTCTCTACTTCTTGACAAAGGTCAAGGGGAAGCAGAGAGAAGCTGCTCTTCTAATGGGCATGGGCATGTGGACAGACATGAAGGGAGAACAGACATCTTCAGATGTTACTCCCACAGGATGAAGGCCAAGTAGATTTAAAATCCTTACTTCCTGGGTGGACAACCAGCTTCCCCAGGGAGCCAGTGACTTTCTGAGACTCTCAAATAGGAAATGAAGACCCTGTCTTTGAGGATTTCTCATCAATCTCCCAGTGCCCTGGGCACAGCATAAGCAAGCTCTCCACTCAGATAAACTCAGTTCTCTCATGCAATCATGTCCTGGAAAGGGCTCAGCAGCAGCCTCAACCCATGCCAACTTTCCTCTGTATTCATAGCAACATTACACAGGACCCTGGAGGGATCCCCCAAACCCAGCAGGCTCACATGGACTGCAGGAGCATACACTGCTCCTTCCTCTTGGTCACCAGCATCTTTCCCTCTGATGATGCAAGGCACAGACCTAAAACCAGCAGAGCAAACAATGTTTGCTCTATGCTGCAGAATAAGGGGACACTGAAGAGGGAATGCAGACAATATCCTAAACAAATCTGCTGTTTACAAAGTCCCTTGTAAACTGTTTACATTGCTGGGCAGAAACCATGGAGGAACAGCAGCTGGAGCATGTTCTTCCCAGTGCTCCTGTGGGAGTGGAACTGATGCATGTCTAGAAAGGGTGGAAACGTACGGGGGGATGGAGAGGCAACAAAATCCCAGCACCACCCACAGCCTGCCAGGATCTCTGACTACCTCTGTGCACACACACTCAACTAGCTCTGGAGGGGCTGGTAGGGCTCTAAGTGGTATGGCTGAGCCAGCTAGAAGAGACACAGGCACCTGGAAAATCTAGCTCAAGCTCCAGAGCAGTGTGTAGGGTGGCAGAGCTGGTCAGGGGGGTGCTGGTGAGCTGCTTCCCAGCTGCTGTAGGAAGCAGACCTGAAGGAGCCTGTCCTGCACGTCCTCAGGAGCCCGTCGGCTCTCTGGGACACATGAAGTGTCCTGTGACTCTCACCCCGTGAAAACTCAGTGTGTGGCTCACAAGAGCAGTATGGCTGGTCTCCTGTTCTATTATACACATGTAGAAAGTGGCTAAAAATGGGACCTCAGAAATACCAGCGAGAACATTTTGAAGTCCTGGCATAAAACAAAAGCTTCAGTGTGCCTCTAATCTGCCCCACTTCCTGTCCACACAAACCTCTTTCAAATGGCTGTGCACAGCAATGCGTCAGTGCAGTCTGGTGAGCTCGACTGAAGCACCCGTGATCGCAGCCATCACACCCCCCGGGACAACAGTGGGCCCAAGGCAGTCCAAGGGCTGACTCCATGACAAGAAAGGCTTTGGTGGAAGAAAGAGATGGGTTAAAAGTAAAACATATCATTTCCCAGAGCCTCTCACAATATGCCTTGCACTCACAGATCCTTGTGCAGTAGGAAACGTTTGTTAAGTTACCTGAACAGCTGAAAAGGATGTGAGAAAATAGGGGCATCTCTCAACGAAGGTGATAAGTGCTGAGCCCAGAAATAGCATCAGAGGGGTGTATGTGAGGATGGGTAATGTGCTGGAACAGCAGGAACATGAAAACATATTCTCCACATATGATATGGTTACACTAATCCAGGAATAGGAATACAGGTGCAGTGATTGAATCATAGAATCATAGAATTGCTCAGGTTGGAAAAGACCTTAAAGATCATCGAGTCCAACCACAAGCTAACCATACACCCTCACTCTAACAACCCACCACGACATCATGTCCCTGAGCACTGCATCCAAATGGTTCTTAAACAGACCCAGGGATGGTGACTCAACCACCTCCCTGGGGAGCCCATTCCAGTGCTTCACAACCCTGTCTGTAAAGAAGTTTACCCTGATATCCAACTTAGGCTGAAAGAGAAGGAAAAGAGGGCATACTCACACAGTTGGTGCTGAAGACCAACTGAAGAGGGGCACGGGAATCACCTGGCTCACAAAAGCAGTGAATAAACCTGATCTATCTGTAGATGCCCCTGTTCATTGCAAGGGAGCTGGATTAGATGACCAAACCAACCATTAGTTGGAAGGGCTTCTTCCAACTCAAAAGATTCTGTGGTTCTAAACGATGGTCATCTACACCTGCTCTCAACTGTGTCACTGGGATGCACCTCTTGGTCTTGCCAGGTCCAGGTGTGACTCCTCTGGGTGACAAACCCTCCTGCCAAGCTGAATCTGACTGCAGTTTTGCCAATAGTTTTGCCTGACCCACACACGGCTCAGTTGCAGTGAGAAGACCTTCAGATTCAGGTCCTTTCAAAGCAGCATTAGCCTGTAGGGCTCTGCCAGTGCTCCCTGAGCCTTGGTTCACCCACTTTGGAGGTCAGCAGACACTGTTTGAAATTCAAGCCAATGTCTTCCTGCTTCTTTCCTGGTGACTCAGTGTCTCTCACAGCGATGCTTTCTCACCTCAGCACCCATTATTTCACTACAAGATGAGCAGAAAAGCCATTGGGTTTCTGTTTTTGAGTGTTCAGGCTATGATTTATCGTGAGCCTTTAGAAATTGGAAAGTGAAGCAATTCTCCTTTCCAAAAAGCACTTATGCTCCCCCTCTGCACCCACACAGGTTTGTTATGCGAGGGCTGCTCATAAAACCTGCTTGGACCAGCCCGACGTTTAACCTTGGATTCTGAAATGATGCTGAAAGTAGTTTGTCTTTGTCTTGGCTTAGTGCGAGGCTGCATTAGCACCATTTCTGCAGCTCTTTGTGCTGACAGCCATTGTTGAAAAGGAATCTTTTCTTTGCTATGCAGCAGGGCTCTGATGGAAGTAAAACAACGGCTCTGACCACTCATGACTGTTTTGATACCACAAGACAGTTGATCAGGAAACTCCCTAAGACTCAAGCTGGAGGGTTAGAAAGCAGACATTCTTTAATATCAGTGCTGGATGCATAGGGGTAATCGTCCTGTCGAGCTTTCACAAGACAGTGCAGTATATATCCATGTCTCGTTTCACATAAGCAGAAGTTTTCCAGTGGGTATGTTACATATGCAGAAGTTTCCCAGAAGTATGTTACATATTCAGTGACCAAATCCAAGCAGGACCTCCTGTTTCCTTGGTGCAAAGACTCAGCAGACTTTCCTTATCTCCTTGGTTTTCAGAGACACAGCTCTTTCTGTTATCTAAACAAAAATTGCAGGGCAGGGATATCCATCAACCGACACTAGCAAGCTTAACAATACTGTTACAACTTGTATCAGATTGCAATTGCTTTCCAAAGGAACTCCAGATGCTAGTCCAAGCATTTTGTCTCATTCATTTTCCACTTCAATTTTAATTGCTGGTACTGATGATCACTTCTTTTCCTACAATCAGCTGCCAGGTTCTGTCCTGAAATTAGCTGCCTTTCAGAGAACAGGAAGCGAGAAGAGATTCCTTTATGCAAGATCTCTGGTGTCATCATACTGTCCAAAAGATCTGCCTGACAAAGGCACAGAGAGCCTCGCAAGTCCATGAATCACAAATTCATTTAGGACTGATGTGACAAGCTCATCTGAAAGCATGTATATCCTGCTAATGGCAAAGGTCTCTCTTAAGCCGGCTAAGCATCTCGTCCTTTCCTGTTCCCAGGGTTTTTATTACTATGAACCAGTACAGCACTGCCAAAATAGCCATGAATTAGAACGCAAACTTTCTCAGTGAAGCTCCAGCCCCATATGTTTGGCGATGCCCCAAAATCTCTGCTGTAACACTTCAAAAAAATATCCACCTAGCCCAGCCCTATTCCTCCATCCTCCTCCTGCACCTCTGAGCTTGGATATACCCATCATTGGATATACCCATCATTGCCCGTGCATCGAGGGGGGACAGACACAGGATTAACAGGAGACACCACATGAGGGTGGCTGGGATGCAGCCCTTCCTTCCTTCTGCAGGGATGGAGCCCTGCAGCAAAGGGCTTCTAACGGCAGTGTCTTAGCTTGCTACCACTACTTGCTCTTTATTTGAGTGAGTGTCAGAGCCCTCTGTGACTTGCCCAACACTGGAGAGGAGTCAGAATTAGCCCTACATCCCTCTTCTGCTCACCAAGCTGTCCTCCCCCCTGGGACCTCTGAGGGCCTCTCCCCACATGGAATTCTTCAAAAATTCCTCTTGCAAATAATTCTCTGTCACCCCAAAATAGAATTCCTGTGCAGAGGACCCTAGAAAGCATAGTGCCACAGGTCAGCAATCAAGGGGCAAAGATGGACTACAAAGAAAGGCTTTGCAGGTCTCACCTGTGCTGCATCAAAGCCGCTCTGGGAGAAAACCCTTAGCAAGCTTCAGAGGGAACAGCAGCTTCTAAGTCAAACCCCAGAAATAAGATGATCTTGTAGGGAAATATTAATCATTATTGACAGCCAAGAATGTGCATGTCTAACAAAAGCCTTTTTTTTTTTTTTTTTATTACAGCCCAATTGCATCTGGGAAGACAACATTGGCTAAGAATCATTAAACCTATTGCGGGAATAAATTTTCTTTGAGTCAAACCATAAAAAGGGAGTAAAATCCTCTTAAGCCAGTGGCAGTTCCTAATGGAACAGACTCTTTTTTTCTGCAAACCAAAAAAAAAATTAATAACATTGCTTTAGATTATTAAGTGAATAGATTAGGCTCCACAATGGAAAATATTTACTCAAGCAAAACCTGTTTAATTTAATACCTACCTCAATTAATTTTTAAAGTTTGGGATTATAATTGGACAGAATAATGACATTTTCTGCCTGTACAAATAGGCACTTGTGAGCCCCGTTTGCCCAGAATTCAGGCAGGAGAAGGAGCTAGGAAAGTTTTACCTTGCTAACCCCCAGGTACCATCAGTGCTGCTGTACGTGCCAGTAATGAGTTAGGCAGCTTATGCAAGCCTGGAAGATACAAGGCAAAGGCAAGGTCCCCTCTTACAGCCGGTCATCACCGTTCTCGAAATATCTGACCAGGTCATTCACTACTGATACTGAAACACTGAAATTGTTACAGAAAATGGAAGTTGTTTCCTTTGTGAATGTGGAGGCAGAACATTAAGAACCAGATGAGGTTTTCCTTCCCTTCCCTTCCCTTCCCTTCCCTTCCCTTCCCTTCCCTTCCCTTCCCTTCCCTTCCCTTCCCTTCCCTTCCCTTCCCTTCCCTTCCCTTCCCTTCCCTCTCCGTCTCCCTCTCCCTTCTTTCCCCTTCCCTTTCCCTTTCCCTTTCCCTTTCCCTTTCCCTTTCCCTTTCCCTTTCCCTTTCCCTTCCTTCCCTTTCCTTTCCTCTCTTTAGTACATAGTGGGTATCTGATGCAGAACTAGCTTTGATCCATCTGCCAGACCTGGGATGAAGAAAGTGCAGCAACTCCTTGCAAAGCTCTGTGAGTTTGCTCTTTCCAGTTTCCAGTTTCCAGTTGGACATTCTGCTTCCAAAGTCAAAGCAGAGGTCATTGCTCCTTTTACACCCCAACATGACCAGCTGGAGGGCTCAGTCTGAGAGCTGCTGACAATGATCTCCTTTGGCTACTGCTTTGAGAGCAAGCTTGGCATCAGTGTGCTGCTCCATTAGTGCTTTTCTGTCTCTTCTAGAGGGCAAGACACGTGGGAAGCATGTGGAACACCAAGCTCCAGCATTCATGCTGGGTCATTCATCCAGAAAATAAACCTGAAGGGTCATTTCTCTGCTGCAGGCAGAGCAAGGAGAGCTGTTACATGTGATCAGGAGGTTTCTTTTCCCACAGCTTACCATCCTCTGCAGTCCATAGCTGCTCTCCCTTCCCTCTCTCTGAAGTCTGCTCAGACGCTCAGTTTTCAGGCCTCTGAAAAGCTCCCTGATGTAGATTGCAGTGCCCTGCACTGTGCAGTTCAGCCCACAGACAAAAAAAAGTGTCTCTACAGAAGTCCCTCACAGCCCAAGAGTTGAAAATCACCATTACTGCACCTTGCTTGTCTCTTTTCCAAAAGCCCTCCTTGAGGCTGAACTGACAGATCCACGAAACATACTGAAATGCTCAGAAACTGACACCCACAACCACTCGTTATCCACATCTCTGCACGATGCGTGGTTTTCTTACAGATAAGGACTCCTCAGGCAGTTCCACACTCGACTGACATCATTCAGGAGCATCCCACCATTAGTGTCTGTGCTGGGAAGGAGAACATGCCAGCTGGCTTGCAGCTGGCAGTCCACTCTGATACCTGGCTCCCGTTTCCTCTGGTGTCAGTACATGCTGCATGATAAGCAGTAAAAGGGAAGACATTTGATTAAAATGCTTACTGCCTGGGAGCAATTCTAATCCTGGCTTGACTGGCTCAAACTCAGCCCCGAGAGCGAACACTTATATATAAAGTCATTGGGGGAGGAATATGAGAAAGCATAAGGGCTTTATTTGACATAGACCTTGCTGGCATATCACAGCTCTGTTGTTTGTGTTTTCAAGGCAGGAGCCTTGTTAACAAGCGCTGGTGAGTGCAGCAGGCACCTGCAGGCTCTCTGCTGAATTATTGCTGGTGCAGGTCTGCTTGTATGTCGCGCAGAAGGGTCAGTGGGGACAAAAATGAGAGAGAAGTGGATCCAATATTGAAATCTTTCTTATATTAAAGTGAAAACATGAAAGGCCAGGTGACAGAGGACAGTGACAGAAAAGCTGAGAAGCATTTTAGACCCAAGTAACACTTAAATACAGGTGAAAAAGAGGAAATCTGTGACAACAGCACAGACACAGTCCATCAGCTAATCAGGAGTTCAGAGCCTGTAAAGAGAGGAGCTTGTCAGAAAACAACATCACTAGGATGATAGGCAAATCCTGCAAGGTAACTAATCCCAAAAGCTTGAGGAGTCAATTTGTGATCAAAGAGACACACAAGAACCAGAGAAAACAGCATGGAAACCACAATTCTTCTCCTAAGGGTGAAATACAGCACAACAGACTGTCCCAAATCACCCCCCTGGTCCCAAATGCAGTTGAAGGAGAACTGTGCACGTGATGCTAACTGGCAAGCCTGGAAGATTGTCTGTGGGAAAGGAACTAGAAGGGTAATTTTATTGTCATGTACCACAGAGGGGGTGTAAGTAAAATCACAGCATGAGAAAATGACAGTGTATCTATCTTAGGTCATTTACATGCCCAGAAAATCTGTGGGAGGAGAACCAAAGTTGCTGCATTTGACAGAGGCAACACAACTGCAACGTGCCTGGGAAGTGGAAGCATACAAACAATATTTGCAAGCATTAAAACCAGTATCACGTTCACTGTTCCAAGAAACTCAAATGACAAGCCTTAATAATTTAGGTTTCCAAGTAATATGCCTTTGCACCCTCATTATAGGCTCTATCGCAGGAGCAAACACAAGCCATGGTCTCACCTTGCTAAGCATGCTGAAAGGATGCCACTGAGGGAGAGTCCCACGCTCAGCAGTGTGTGTATGTGTGTACATCCCAAGGACACATTTAAATGCAACAAAAAGCCACACACGAGCTAAAGAGCACTGACAGTCATGAAGGCAGATGCTGGATAACAGCAGTAGACATCAAGTATGTCGCTGCTGGTAGCAATGTAGCATGATTGAGTTTTTGAAGGGGAATGGAGAGGCTTGGCAGTCATCTGACTGCTCAGAAAACCTGGGCACCTCAGAGGATTTCAGGTAGACGGGGAGGAAGAGCTGGATGTTGGAAATATTCTGCAGGAAGGACTGGCTAGTTTTTGGCAGGGCCCTGATGTTTAGAGGGAGGCCAAGTCAGAGAGGAGCCAGGTGTTGGGAGGATGATAGGAAAACTCAGAAACATCAAGGAAGGTAGGAAAGAAGAGTAAGCAAGAGAAGATTAAAAGCTTCGCACTGATTGTGTTGAGCTAAAGCCAGTAGGTAGGCATCCACAAAGTGCTGTCAGAAAGACAGACTGAATTAATTTGGACAGCACAGGACAGGCAGGGAGCAAAGTGATCATTCTGAGTCATCAGCAGGACATTACATATGCAAAATGTGTAAATAAGGTCACCCAGAGAAGGAATGCAGAGGAGGAAAAGAGAAAGGCTGGAAGAATGGAGAGTGATGGGGCAGGTAAAGAACTGCAATCATAGAATTATAGAATCATTTGAGTTGGAAGGGACCCTTAAAGGTCACCCAGTCCAACTCCCCTGCAATCTACAGAGACATCTACAGCTCCATCAGGTGCTCAGAGCCTGGTCCAGCCAGACCTCGAACGTCTGCAGGGATGAGGCACACACCGCCTCTCTGGGCAACCTGTGCCAGTGCCTCACCCCCCCTTAGTGTAAAAAACTTCCTCCTTACATCCAATCTAAATCTTCCCTCTTGTAGTTCGAAACCATTTCCCCTTGTCTTATCACAACAGAGCCTGCTAAAGAGTCTGTTCCAGGACTGACCCCTGAGGGACACCACTCACCCTTATCCCCACCCAGCCAATGAGCCACTGACCACCACTCTCTGGGTATAATCTTGCAACCAGTTCCTCATCCACTGAACAATCCACATGTTAAATCTGTATCTTCCCTATTTGGAGAAAAAGATGTGGAGGCAGACTGTGTCAAAGGCCTTACTGAAGTCCAGAAAGGTGGCATCAGTGGTTCTTCCCTTGTCCACTGGTGCAGTTAATATGATGCAGAAGACTTAACTGATGCAGAAGATTTGAGCAGGGCAGGCACAGAGAAGTCAGGTTTCCCATGAAGAAGAGAGACCTTCCAAAATAAGAGGTCATATCCTTGTTTGAACTCTTGACATCTACACTATAGGAAAGGGGAGTGAAACCCTCCCAGAGACAGTGACAGGATCAATGCCATACCCAACCAGAGGAGGAAAACACATTGGTGGTGGCCATAGACTGGAATCACAGCTATAGCTGGTAGGGAGTTGTGTTGGGCAACTGTGCCAATCCAACATGCCCCAGCTGCTACCCAGATGCTGAACGAAGGGTAGTGTCTGTGATGTGCAGGGGCTGGAACAGTGGGATCCTGAAAATCACACCTGACCCTGGACTGTGCACCAGCTGACCAGACACTGCATTCTGAAACTGCCCACTTACCTGAGACTACTGGCTGGAAAGCATGGACAGCACGCAGAGAACAGCCGGGTTAACTTGTCACTGACAACAGCATCCAATTTGTCATGAAGGGATTAATGCAACTTACAGACATGGGTGGGTTTTTTTGGTTTTTTTGGGTTTTTTTTTTGCAGGTTTTAGGTAGTTGCCTTGAGAGCCCAAGGCAAAGAGATTTTGAACAAAGAGAATCCATTTCTAGCTGCGTAGAGACACTCTGTAAGTCTTGCATGCCAGAGGGAGGGGAAAAGGGCACTGGGAATGTACCAGTGGGGTTGTATTAAGAGGACCCATTCTGGCACTTAAACCAAGTGGAGGCAATTTCGCTGCTGCCTGATCTGAGGACAACAAAGAGTCAGATATTTTAATGCCTGGAAATGCAGGACCAAAGCAATGGGGAAGAGCAGGTGAGGCACCTAACCACTTATGTAGGTGGTCTAGACATTGTTCTATCTCTGCCTGCATGTGCACAGCAAAGGCACACTGCTTTTAAGGCTCAATTCCTGATGGAAGCAAGATGTTACGCAGCCTTGATTTATAAATGAGCTATCCCAAGAAGTGATTGCCTCTCTCCCAGTGCTACAAGACAGTAAATGTAAACTCCTCACACAACAATCCTCCCTGTCTGACAGGTACTCTGTGCTGAGCTGGTTTCAGGGTTGAGCAGCAGAGGTTATTTGGAAGCCAGGTTCCAAGAGGAGCAGCAGGACAGTAAGGACAACAAGGCCCACTTTCAAAAATTGTTCACTTACCTGCTACAGAAATTCTGAGATTCTCCTATGAAGCTTCATTTACAAAGAGAATCAGGGCTGTATAACATATTTTTGTCCAAATTCCCATTACAAGACTTCATCAGATCATTCCAGACCCTGAGACTGCTTTCTCTGCACAGTAATAGCCATTACCCTAAAGCTTTGTGCGTGTTTATGTTACCCTTCCATTTTCCCTTCAGGTATGACAAGCAATTCTTAGAACATATGTTATAAACTCTTCTGCTCTGGAGTTCTGTCACCTTTCATTGCACTCAGATGAGACTGAGGACATATTTTCAAAGCAAATCAATAAACAACACTTAAAGCAGTCCTATAGACACCAGAGCCCTTCTCTCTCTTCAGTTACCTCCCCTTTACTCGCCCAGCCCCAATCACTGTTTTAAACAGGATGAATGCAACTCAACCAACAAAACGAGCAAGATTCAAACAGCAAAGCCCTTCCTGAAATCCCAGTGCCACCATACAGCACGGGAGAATGAGCTAAGGTCTGGCTGAACAGGGAGCTGTGCAGTGCTCAGAAGTGCCAGCACTCATCATGTTGGCTGTAGCACAGACCTGAGCAGGCTTGAAGGCATCTTGTGGCATAGGAATAAATCCTCCTCACTGCCATCCTCTGTGCCACGTGTGGTCTCCTGTTTGTTTTAGATGGCCCTGTTTGTTTTAGAAACACCTGAAGAAACATTCCAGCCCCAGTGAGAGACTGAAAAGCATATCTGGTAGATTTCCTTAGGAATCCAAGGGGAATACTTACTCACCCCTGCAGACATTTACTGCCTGTGGCTCCAGCACTCCCCGCTCCTCCAGCACTCACAGAGGCACAGGATCTGGTCTTCGTTAGCTTTCCATGAAGCTAACAAGGCTGTGCCTCCTTAAGTGGCTCCTCCAACCTGAATCATAATAGACCCCATCAGAGCAGTATGGACTGTTGGCTAAACACTTCATTAAGGAATAGTGAGAGGTAGGTTATTCATCATGTGCAGCTGTCCTGCTCTCCAGGATCAATGCTGCACATGGGGTGAGGGTAAACTCCTGGAGAAGCTCCTGACAAAAAGCCTACTTTAACATGCTTGCAAGAAGATTTATAGAGCAAATTAATTGCACTAGTTGAATTATTCGGATTTTGTTTTTCAATTTCAAAACCAAACACTGTGTAGATACCCTGGTGATGCTGAGGCAGCAATGCTGCCAGCTCTACCAGAAAGCAGGGCTGTTGTGACAACATCCCATCACTCTGCCACCTATCAGCTGCTGGTGTTTAGCCCAGCTGCATTCCCAATTGACATCTCCATTACCAGCATGCCATGGTTATGTTGGTGCGTTTCTTGGACTGACTCAGGGCATCTGCTTGCTGTTCTCAGCTCTGCTGCTTTCTCTCACTGTGCAATAAAGCAAATTATTCAGAGCAGAAGTGATCTCTTATTCTGGTTGTCTTCATGTTTTGGTGCCTATTCCGTGCCTTTGTGTGCTGCACTGCCTACACAGAGTCTGGTAAGGGTAATTTACACCTGCAGAACACAGACTCAGCCCCACAGCTCTCCAGGACCTCACTCTAAGCAATGTTTTGGTTTTTTACAACTTGGGGACTTTTTAGAGCTGCCTGCCGTCATACCTTAGCATCTCCATGCCTACACATGCTCACAGGGCTATTACTCACATATAATACTGGACTGCCACATTTCATATCACAGAAGACCTGTGGGATATCACAGCTTGGAAAGGAGGTTTCTCTTCACACAGCAGCCCGAGGCCATATCCACACCACTCTGGCATTCCAGATCCTTCCCTGCTTAGTACAAGGCAAGTGAGCTGTACACAACACTTTGATGCCCTCTCTCTTTCCATGCCTCCACTTCAGTGTTCCCTGTCCCTCATTCAGGCAAACCTGAAATTCAAAATTCATCCAAGTTTGCCTTCTAAACAGCACCTTGTTCCATCCCTGCAAAGCATGGGGAAGCCATCAAACCCTGCCCTAGCGTGCTGAGACCAGCTACATGGCCACAGTGCTACTCCCTTCTCCCACTGCCACAGTGACATTTTGCTCTGCAGTGCTGAGGATGTTTAGGAGTGCCCAACCATAGGGCGATTAATTAATATAAGTAATCATATTAACTGCAACCTGAACACAACTCTTAGCACATTGGTGTTAGAGATATACTTGTCCAGGGCATAGCTGCAGCACCTGCCCTTGAGATCCCTGTGTGCTCTCTTTGCCTGTTAAGAGTCAGGTGGTGTCATTCCTAGAAGGTGAATAAATTACTATTGCAAATTACTCTGATGAAGTGGCTTTTATTAGAAAGCCAGACACAAAGGGAGCTTGCTGATTGGCTAACAGTGATGTCATACCAGGCACAGCACTCAAATGCACAGATACGAATTTTCTCTTCTATATTTTGTGGGCAATTTTCATTTTATACTGGCAATAAAGCTTTACCAGCAGAGCCTCTCACCCTGTGAGTGTGATGGGGGGTCTGTACTCTTCAAGTGGCTGACGAAAGCAAAGTGGCCTTTGTTCCTGTATCTTCCAATGAACCTAAGGCTAACACTTTTCACCCACAAAGGCTCTGTGTTTTATTGCTCCATTAAATCCCATTGCTCTATTTTCCTAGGGGGGTAGCAGAGAAATTGGCATTTTTTTGGCTTACATGAACCTAAAATCATTCTGTTCACAGAGATTTTGCTATTTACAAACCAAAGCTTAAAGTGCAGGCAACGTAACAGCCCTGTTACTGTTCCAATCTTCAGCAAAAGGCAACAACGGCAAAACAAACTCCCAACAAATTAATTTGCAAGTTTCACATATTGGCTTTTCCTCTCTGCTAAACAATTGTGAAATTCTGTGAGCTCTGTCAGCGAGGCAAACTCAGTGTCCAGCCCACTGCGTGCTTTGTGTTCCTGCTGTTTCCTCTGCCCGTTACGTACCACTGAGGTGTAAATTCTGCCAGGCAGGACAAGCCGAACAGCTCCAGCGCTGCGAACAAGCTCCTGCTTGTGCTGGACAAACACTGCAATCCCCTCTATCGTACAGCACAGATCCTGCACAGCCTGTGCATTCTTCTTGAGTAATGATTCAAAAGTCATTTGTGCTACGAGGGCACGAAACAAAACACATCTATCATTTGGAAGCTGCAGAACATCCTGGAAACCCCCAGATAGTCAGACAGATGAAACTGGGCACCGAGGACTGCTGGAGAGCTCAAGCATTTGCTGCTCCCAGTCCTGAGGTCATGACTCTGCATCATCATCAACTTTGTTTTCTACCAGGGGGCTGGAAGCCAGAAAACATCATCTCTTATCACCTGAAGATTTGCTGAGATGCCTGCCCTTTCTGAATAACAACATCTGCCCTCAGACTCCTCGGGGCTGGATCTGAGGCCATTTGAAGTCCTGAGGGTAAAGGTGCAAGGGATGTGTTTCAGGGAAAGAGAGACAGTGACAGCCTGCCTGTGAATCAGAGATGGGGGGAAAAAGGAAAAGAAAAGAAGAAAAAAAAAAACAAGCAGAAATCATAGGAGAAAATGCTGTCTGGTTAGGACACATGGTCAGCATCAGCAAAAAAGGTCGTGGCTCTCTGGTTTAAGGCCTAGCACAGATTCAAATTACCCTTTTTTGATCTGACCTCCTTTTCTGTCCAAGGAAGACAGCAAAGAAGAAGGAGCCATGAATCCTGGATCCGGTCCCTGCTTCACCACTGCATGGCTTGGCTTCACACCCCTCTTCACTTTTGCCACTCTGTGCTCTGAGAAGAGAATTACTAAATGCATCAGAAGGATCTTAAGTAAAAAACAGTTCTACCATTCTTAAGAATTTTATTATAGCATCTTTCACAGTCTGGCTTGGGCCACCACAAACCAGAGCCAGGAAGCTCAGAACAGCCTTCAGATACCAAATTACCATTCAGAACCAGATCAAATTCCAAAGCCACAACCGCTGGCCAAAAGCAGCAGCCTCTGCAGAGCAGAACACACCCACACACATGGCACGGACATCAAAGCGATGGTGCTGGGCCCAACTCTGCTTCCCCTTCTCAGAGTAATACCCTAGCTCACACCTTTGGTTTCAGTTGCATTATTCCCCCAGATGAAGCAGCCAGGCTCTAGAGAAGACCACGGTGCCACCTACTTAGCACTTGCCTTACAACAAGGGGTCGTGCATCGCTTAGCTTTGTAATGAAGTTGTTTCTGATGTATCAGTCAGCCCCTCCCTCTCACTCGAGGCCAGCATTAGAATCACGTCTGGATTATAGCACATAGTAAGCTGTTCTGGGGTGATATGAATCAAAGCCCTGAAAGTGGGATTCCGTTTAATTAATCGTGGCTGACAGATGAAGGTATTGATCGCAGATTGAAAGGTTCAGGATTGGCCTGGAGGACAATTATCACAGGCACACTGCGTTGGGGGGGTGTTTCTGAATTCTGAGTGATGTGGGAGGGAAGCAGGGAGGAAATAAGTGAATAACTGCAGCTAATTACAACTTGTGTGAGCATCCCAAAATTAGGTTGACTAACCAACCACCACCAACGGCCTAAACCAAAAGAAAAAGGAAATAACTGCCCGGGATGACAAAGGGTCGCTTTTGCCTCCACCGAGCTCCTTCCTGCACAGATGGGACAGCAAATCCGCCAATGGGGCAACGCGGGGCTGCCCCGGGGGATCGGCCAGGCGACTGCTGTCGCTACAGGGATAATGAAAGGTATGCGGGCCAGCAGAGAGGGCAGATGGAGGCAAAGCTGCAGCTAGCAATCTGTGCACGCACAGCGACCAACCCACTGCTCCCTGTCCACGGGATCCCCATAATCTCCCAAGGCAGACCTGCTGTTACAAACGCTCTCATCACTAACGCAGCAGGGGCGGCTAAGCAGAGAGAGTGAATGATCTAGCAGGGGGTTAATAAAAGGACTGACGCAGAACAAAAAAGCCTGTCAGTCGCTATACGATGTGCTCTCCACCCCCAGGAAATTAAAAATTGTAGCCTGCGGTGTATGCTGTTTCCTCAGCAGGACTGGACGGGGCAGTGGGACAAGGAAGGGAAGGATGGGAAGGGGGGGGGCTGGGATTCAAATCTTTTTTACATCTGTCGCTTACGATGCTATATACTAAGCACTGTTTTTCTGAAGGACCGGTATACCTGGTCTCTCAAAACCCGACGAGTCCAAGCCACTTTTCTGTGTGTTGCTGCCAGCAGCTCATCCCAGAGAGCCAACTAGACCTTGCCAGGCTGCTCTGCCTGAAACTAAAGTCCATGCTAGCATGTTTCCATGGAAATGGGAGAGAACAAATGCCTGTGACACGATTCCCCTTTTCTGATGTAGATTTGGACCATTTCTAGCATTCTTTCCTACCAAAAACCTTCGGGCCTGGATGTTTCGCAGGAAAAACTGATGCAGAAGGAAAAAACAACTGATCATACGAACCAAAACCCACCAGCTTTTCCGGTGAGCAGCAACTGAACTCTAAAGCGCGTTAATCCACCAGAAACACCCTCCAAGGCAAACAGAGCCCTCTGCCCATCACAAGCACTAAACACAGTTCAGAAATTCACAGGCTCCCTGTTGTACAAGCGGTTAGCAACGAGCTCTTCTCTCCCCTCTTTAGGCTGTTCGGTGCAAAGCTGCCCCGCGAAGGAAGAAATCTCGGGGCTCCAAGGTGAACCCCGCTGCTGCTTCGTGCCCGTCATCGTCTGCGCTGCGCTGCACATTGTCTGCAAGCTCTGCAGGCACGCATTTCTGCCCGGCTGCGCAGCACGGGCCCGCAGCGCCCTCTCCTGCAGGCCGACCGCCGCGGTTCGGTGCCGCACAGCCAGGCGGGCACCGCGGTGCCGCCGAAGCTCCCGCAGCCCGACGTCCCGCTTGCTGTCAGGGTGCCGTTCTGCTCCCAGCTTCCTGCCCGGCGCACAGCAGCCGAATGTGCAGAGCTGACATTTCACAGGGGCTGATCGCTGCGGCACTCAGGATTTCTAACGATAACTTGTCAGCACCTTGAGCCAAGGCCTGTGGCTTTTTGCCAAGCAAAGGCACAAATCCTTGCCTGCCTGCACGCTTTCTACCAACTGCTGGGCACTCTGGATAAAGGCGAGTTCTGTTCATAGGAGTGTGGAGTGCTCATCACCCAAGGTCTGACTGCACTTTGCATCATACTGCACAGCTGAAATAACTCAGCAGTCCATTCTTATATCCTTGCCATAGAGTATTTCTTGAGCCTTGCACACCAGGAGCATCCCAGCAGCTGGCTCCTGCCATCCCCGCGCCCAGCCTGTCCTGGGAGAGGGGTTTAGGAGAAGAAATGCAAAAGATCTTGTACAGAGCCAAAGGTAAAATGATGACATGTTTTATTTCAGTAGGAAGTTGCTTAGTTGGTTGGTTAGACCTCTTCCTTAGGCACAACAACATTGGACACAAAGCACTGCCTGAGATGTCAGGCCTAGAAGAAACAAGCTTGGTGCTTCCATGCTATCAGGAATGATGCCTTAGAGAACTCAGCTTTCCTTCACAAGGAACAACACTTCCAAGGAGCAATGTCTTACTGGCTGGCACAGTAAGAAAAAAAGCAAGACAAACATAGAAACAAAGCAGAAACATTTCTCTTCTTCCTCCCTGCAAGGAACTGCAGAAGGTCCCCAGCTCCATCCCAGCACGGCCAAACCATTTCATGCATCACCAGCCTTGTTTCACACATTACTTTAGCTCAGCATACTTGGCACAAGCACAGCTTTTGCTGTGCTGAGGAAGACTGCTCCTTCCTTCCTTACCACTATGAGAAATCCTGTGCACACTGTGTGGGAGGCTAGATGTGGGTGTGTGCAAGCCAGTCCTAAGGTGACAGGCTGGCTGGTTGTAACAGGGCTGAGAGTCTTTTCCAAAACCTACAGCAAGCTGGTAGGCCTACGTTCCTTCTGTGTGCTGCTGATCAAGCCCCAGGAGGCTGCATATTTCACTGTCCTCCAAGTCTCATTCATCTCACACTTGCAGTGAGTGTATGTATTTGTGGTTACAGTGAAATATATGACTCTCTACTGCTAGGCTATACGAACAAGAATTTATCTGCTCCGCAGATCCTGCTGGCTTCCAAGTGCGTGATTTGTCCTGGGAAAAAAAAACCCAACCAGTCTAACACTGACAGGATCTCCTGGTGGCAGTTCCAGGTGGTCTTTTGTGCGCTGGCGATAGAAGGTTTTGTTTTTCCTTTGTCCTTCTCCACTTTTTGTTAGCCCCTCCTCCGCTGCTGGCTATGGTAACACAGAGAAGATAAGGGCAGATAGATACCAAAAGGTCATTAAGTTCTCCTTGGCAGGCTCCAGGGGAACAGGAACAAGTCAAACTCCATACTGCCCAAAGGAGACACAGGCAAGGTCTACGTGCCCTTGACTACTGCTGAACATATACATACACACATGCACCCTGCCATCAAACTTTGTGCCAGGCTGGCACGTTGAACTCTGACAGTCCTGAAGGCTTCCCTTTGTATTCACTGTGTTTAAGACAGCTGTGGTCATGCACAGCTCCAGCTTTCCAGGTACTGAAGTTTACAGCTGATTTCTCTTGGGTGACTGCAGATGAAAATCAAAAGGCATAGAACTGATAAAAGGAATCTTAAAAAAATTATATATATTTTCTGTTTTAGGTAGTGAACAGAGGAACAGATCCAGATTCACTGGGTGTGGGTTAGTCCTGCCTGAGACACAAAGGTTTTTGCCTTGCTTGCCCTTCTGAATCTTTCCCCTTCTCTAAAACACCTGTCTTCTGCCATGCAACTCCCAGGTCAGCACTTCCTGGGGCTCACACTATATTAAGCACTTGCAGACAGTAAATGGGACTTCTCTGGTGTCCCATAATCTTGACAGAGTATCAAATATTTGCAATTAAAGAGCTGCCTTGCACAATTTCTCAGATTCCTTCTAACTGCACCCAAAATGGGCGCACAGCCTGGCTGATGCTGTTGTCTTCTGCATTTTCTTATGCTCAGAAGAAATACCTCCTTTTATTTTTGCCTTGCTGTATTTATGATCTGAAAAGTTGCCAAGGGTCCCAACTGGGCACACTTTTGTCCTTTTCTTGTCTTACAGATGAAAGCTGCAGCATGCAGTTTCAGCAAAATAAGCTAAAGGCATTTTGAGGGCACTAACAGTGGCATTTTACAACTGCCCTGTGGGGATTTGATCTCCTTTTAGTTGGGAGACCTTCTGTCCCTGAAATACAGCTTGAACTTTTCACATGAGACTGACAATTGCTAAACATTCTTGTGTTATTTAGAGGCATCTTAGCTCTGTTGATAGTGGTGACATTAAAAGGAAAGACATCACTGTCCTGCCACTGCATTTGCTGGCAGCAGATGACACAGTCACCCTCAGTTCATGAAGGGATCAGATCAGCTGTGGGTTAGGTGCATCATCTTGACGTAGAAGGCTCCAAAACAGCTTTCTTTGGTAGATCTAATTAAAGATTTGCCAATAGTTAAATGATTTGGAGGAAATATGGAGTTTACATATCCTAACAGCCTCTGAGCTGGCTTATTATCAGTGGGCAGACAGCTCACCACTTCCCAAGGTGAAGTCATGACCTCGGGAAGCCAGCAGGTGCCTGCCGCATGCTATTATAGCAAGCTACACTTTCATTTCAGGTTTATTCTCCCAGCCCTTGTTAGCAGACTAATGAGTTTATGATTATGATCTGCTACAGCTTTTGTCCTTAATGTGTATCTGCACCTGCCTGCAGAACATCACTGGGTACAACACCGAGTCCCACCTGCTGCCATGAGCAGCACAGGGAGCACTGCTGCTACTTACTGCTCCAAAACTCACGAGCTATTTCTATCCAAACATGCACGAGTGCTAAGAATGTGACAGTCTATGTTTAAACCATGCTAGGGTGCCAGCTGGGAAGTGGGTGGAAATGAATCTTTTGTCAAATCACTAAATTCCATTTTCTCCAAATTAATTAATTCACAAAGAACACAGCCCTTCGTGGATTTCACAGTTAAAAACAAAGCCACTCTCTCCTCCCCCTACGTTATCTGTCAGTTGTGCCACAAAGAACAAAAGAGCTCCATTCTTCCTCATTTGATCACATCACTGTGGAGGGGGGGGAGGGGAAAAAAAGCCTGTCTTGGCTTTCAATGTACCTGAGGTTCCGAGCTGCCCCACGTTGGCTTTTCCACACTGACATCCAAACATTTGTTTCTGCCTGCTGCTTGGAGCTGACCTACAAGGTTGTGACCCAGCCCCCAGGGAGCAGCCAGAAGCCCCACAGCAGGCCTGGCACTCAAGGCACGCCCCAGTTCTATTTTCAGATCGAATTTACTCAGTTTGTATTAAATGCCAGGTGTCTGTTTGATGTCTCTGCTGCGGTGGCAACTCTCAGATCACATTTGGTTTCCCGTGGACAAAATCCAAGAGTGACGGATGGCTGGATGGGTGCCCGGCCGAAAGCTCAAGAGCCTACCAGCAAGAAGCACTGCAGCACCTGTGACTTCAGCTGAACAGAAAAAAATAACATGCACTGCCACCAAAACTCCAGCTGCCCGCAGGGCTCCTGCTCCTCACCTGCCTCACCTACCTGGGTAACTCGCTAACCTGGTCAAGTGCTTAGTGCATCACCGTGCCCTTTTGTAGTTGTAGTGTCTCAAGGCAGCTGTCCTTTTCACCTTCAGCTGCTTACTGAATGCTAAATCAAGTAGTAGACTCCACAGTTATCAGCTCCTTTCCCTAAGAGGGCTGTGTTTGGGATGTGTTTTCTGACACCTCTCCCTGTTTGACATCTCAGGCTTTCATTTGAAGAGAAGACCATGCTCAGTAACACCTCAACACTCCACAACAAAACACAGCACTGCCACGGCACGTCACACTGCACATCCACAGCACCACTATCTCCTCTCTGACAGTGCTGAATAGCGTGATGTCTGGAGGGTGACCAGTGAATGATTGCTCAGTGTCTCTTTCCCAGGCAAGTGGCTTCATAACCTGCCATGACATTTCTCTGGAGCATCTTTGCTTGATACTGAAGCATGCCATTAGTTTAGCTTCTGTACAGAAGCTGGTTTGGATCATCCTTATTGCTCTTCTCTGAAGAAATTATTATTTTTTTAAATATAAAACTTTTTTTTTTTAGATTAACGGGCAACCAGAACTACTCTTGTAGCCAAGCAGAATTAGCAGCTGTCTTTGGAGCAAGTCACAGGTCTAATCACTTTCCTTCAGAGACACAAGATGGACTCACTCACTGTTAAACTCTTCTGCATGCTTGATATTTCAGCTGGAGTTAAAGTATGAAACAATAAAGTGACACAATAATCTGCTTTGACAACTATAGCACAGTAAATATATCAGCTGTTATGTCTGAAATAAGGTAGAAATGGAACACTTTGCTTTCTTCTACATAGTTGTAAACATGAGGGAGGCAGAGTCTTTCTCTCACGCTCAGCACAGAGGTGCTGTCAGTGCTTTCTCTCCTCTGTCAGCCCACCTGCCCGCTGGGCCTTGTCTCCCAGAGCGCCACCAAGTGGGCCTTCAATGCTATGAGCTGAATAGCCCTCGTGCAAGAGATGTGCTTTGCTCTGAGTCGGTGAGAAGAGCCCAACCGCCTGAATTAGCCTGAAGACACTGCAAAATAGCTTTCATGAAGAATCATCTCTGAGTTTATAACATGAATACAACAGCACAAAATAACGTGCAGGCTTTTGAAAGGAGCTCTCTGGAATCTACGGGTCAGTCAGCCACATGGCCACAAAGCATTTTGCTGGGAATCTACCTGGCTCAGTTCAAGCTCCTCTGGTTAGCTATTCTCCTTGTCATACACGCTGCCTAGCCTAGAGGCAGCACACCCTCACAGGAGCTACAGTTGCCTCAGAACTACAAAGGAAAATTAATTTAATGCTCACAGTGTCTCAGTAGTATCTGCACAGTAGCGTAAGTCAGAACAGACATCAAACAATATTTACAATAGCACAGATTTTGTTCTGGATTTCTGTGATTGAGTTACTATTATTCCTAGTGCATAAGAAACTACTTGCTTTGAAATTTGTTCAACCCACTCCCCATATAATCAGTCTCACCTCCCTTTTGTTTCACAGAACATTTTCTGAGTGTTTCACATGCACATCACTTTACTCAGCCACATTTCTTCTGGAGAAGCTTCAACTTCTCCATTTGTTGCCTGCCCTCCTCTGCTGATTAGCAGAGCAGAAGTAGCTGCCCTCCTCTGCCAATTAAGACCAATCAGTTTTCACAGACAATCACTATCATTGGACCACCTTACACACCCTCCACACCTTATGCAGAAGGAAAATACCACAACTTCGTTAAAGCAAGTATACTGTTGCTAAAACCTCTGCAGACAGACCTGTAGAAGACAGTTTTGCTAGACACCACTGTTTGTGAGCTGTGTCGGTTAATATATATGGCACGGGGATCATAAGAGTAGTTTACAATATGAACTATGAAATATACAAATAGCGTTGGCAGTCTCGCTGGTGAAATTTTCCAACAGCTGCCTCTCAGTAGAGCAATACACAAATTTATTGCAAAACACGAATCGGGGCTTCAGTTTGAGTGTTAGACTGTGCCTAGCTCAGAACAGCACAGAAGGCACACTGCATCAGTCAGCACATCGCCCGCCCGTCAGAACGCAGAGCCACTCTGCTGCAGCCCTCCTGTCCCTTGAGCTGCAGCACAGCCTGTGCCACACTTTACCCAATGCAATTCTACCACAGCTGTGATTAGAAGACACACTTTGCTGGTAAAACTGCACGGCTGTCAGCTACAGATCGTGCCTCTTCCCTCACTTATGCTCACAGAACTGTGACCCAAGTGTGTCCTACCCATTGGCAAAGCAACCTCAGCACGCCCTCGCGTACAGCTCTGCAAGTAAGCAGAACTAAGGACAGCAAACACTTGGTTCCTCTGTTCTAGTCTATCCAGGTGTGCCTACAGCCTTCTTCACAGTCCTCCACCACAGCAAGAGCTTAAATTAAAGCCTAAAGGGTTGCAAATGAAAGGCATCACAGAGACCCAATTTTTAGGAATTTTCTTGAATGGTAACAGAAACAAGCGATCCATTTGAGATGTATAATTCTGCTGATGGGGTGGTGCTACTCCCATCTGGTAGAGGTACGTGCTGATAACATTGTTTAGCAGCAGTCTGTGCCCTCACTGCTGCCATGCTAGAGAGCCACCAAACCTTTAAAACCAACTCACTCTCAGTGACACCAACATGACAGGAACAGAGTTTGTAGCGTATGCAATAAAGAATGCAAAGTATGTTTTATGAGATACAATCCACACAACGCTCCCCAGTTGCTATGTAAATTGGATGGATCTAGTGGACTGAAGAATATTTCATGAGCTTTGTTTTCAGATTTCCTTTCCCAAGATAAGATTGGGCATCTGTCATTCATTTTTTACCTTGCTGAAGAAGTTGGAATAGAAGAAAGCACTTAAAGCATTGCTTTATCCTGCTCATATCAGAAGTAGATCCATCCTTTCTTCCGGGTCATTATACAATGTCAGCACCCAACAGATCTTGCAGGGCTGTTTACAGGGCCAAACCTGTCAGATAAAGAGGTGTTTAGCTGGCCTGTTGTTCTGCAGCTCTCAACAACTGGCAGCCCTGCTCGCAGCCAGATCTGCTGCAGGGAGGGGGCCGAAGCACTGCCAGGCAGGGCAAGCAGCTGATGCCAGGCCCCAAAGCAAAGCCAGCACACGGGCTGCATTTACAAGTAGGGACTTCAGACTCAGCTCAATTTAACACTCAGAAGCTAACACAACACACCCATCATTCACATCTGTCCACCTTTGAAAAGGAAACCTCTCCCACCTGACTCCCCTTCTTTTTGCTGTTCTAATTGACTAGCCTTCTCTATTTTCCCCTAAGCTATCATCCCACATGCTAATACTTTCCAGGTTTCCTAACCTCCCCCTTACTTCCAGAAGACTCTTTTCCAGTTGGTGCTGCTGCACCAACTTGCAGTCTCACCAGAACAAGAACAGAATCAGAGAACCATTAGTGCAGGAACAGACTAGGATCATCTAGTCCAGTCATCAGCCCAGCCCCCCCATGCCCAGTAAACACATCCCTGAGTGCCACATCTCCACATTTCTTAACGCCTGCAGGGACAGTGACTCCATCACCTCCCTGGACAGTTTGTGCCACTGCAGTACCACTCCTTCAGAGAAATTTCACCTAATAGTCCAACTTGAACCTCCCCTGGCACAACTTGAGGCCATTCCTTCTCATATTGCAGCTACCTGGGAGGAGAGGCTGACCTCCACCTCACCACGGCCTCCCTTTTAGGAGTTGGAGGGAGAGGTGAGGTCTCCCCTGAGCCTTCCCCAGACTCCTCCATCCCAGCTCCCTCAGCCACTCCCCGTAACACTTGTGCTCCAGACCTCTCACAGCTCTGCAGCCCTTCTCCAGACACACTCAGGGCCTCCATGACTTTCTTTTTGTGAGGGGCACAAAACAACACAGCACTCGTGGCATGGTTAGCACCCAGTGCTAACTACAGGGGGACAATCACACCTTCCTGCTCCTGCTGGCTGCACTATTCCTGACACAAGCCAGAATGCCATTGGCCTTGGTCACCTGGGCACACTGCCGGCTTGTGTTCAGCTGAGCATCAACCAACAGCCCCAGAATCTTTTCCTCTGCACTGCCATTTGCTCTGCCCCAAGCCTGTAGCAATGCACAGCGGTGTTGTGACCAAAGTGCAGGACCCGGCCCTTGGTCTTGTAGCTCATCCCATTGGCCTCAGCCCATCGATGCAGCCTGTCCAGATCGCTCTGTAGAGCATTCCTGCCCTCAGGCACATCAACACTTCCTCCCAACCTGGTGTCATCTGCAAACTTACTGAGGATGTACTCAGTCCCCTCACCCAGATCACTGATAAAAATATCAAGCAGGGTCTGCCCTGACCCTTGAGAAGCACCTCTCATGACCAGTCCACAGCTGGATTGAACTCCATTTGCCACTGCTCCCTGTTTCATCCCTTCAGCCAATTCCTTACCCAGCGAAGAGTACATCTGTGCAAGCCATGGGTTGCAGCTTCTCCAGGAGAGTGCTGTGGGAGACAGAGCCAAAGGCTTTCCTGAAATCTAGGTAGATTACATCTACAGCCTTTCCCTCCTTCACCAGGCAGGACACTTGGTCACAGAAGGCAATGAGCAATCGGCCAAGCAGCAGCTGCCTTTCATGAACCTGTGCAGGCTGGACCTGATCCCCTGGTTGTCTCATACCTGCAATCAAGACTGCCTCAAATCAATTTTTTCTCACATATTCCTTGATAGATTTCCTATCGAGGATGGGTCAGAAGAACCCATCTTCTTCTGATGAAGGGTCGACTCCCTCAATTTCTGATGATCTGAATCATTTCCTCCAGTAACAGGGCAATACTTCCTGTGCACAGGCTGCCACTGCCAAGAACTCAAATTGCTCAGGGTATTCACCAGCACTCTTGGTGGTTCACTCTTGCTCCAGCTCTGGGGCCTTCTGCTGGAAAGCAGGCTCGTCACCACAGGGTGTGAGCAATCAGCACTGCAAATCCCAGCAATTTGGCTCAAACTGAAAGCAGCACATCATTTTGGATCTGGATGTTCCCAGCTCCAGCCCTGATGCATCAGCCAAGATGGAAGCCGTTCCACCCCCCACTGCTGAGTTCAAAAAAAGATGGCGAGGCCTCCAAATCAGACAGATTTATAATCATGAGGCAGAGCGGGAAGAAAAATTCTCTGCACAGAAAAATTGCTTCTGCAACAGCGAGGCTCTTATGTGGTGGCTCAGATTCTGCATAACACCCAAACAACTGGCATCTGACAGCTTCACACTAGCATTTCTTCCAAACTCTAATCCTGGATACAGACAATGCTTGTCCTAATTAAGTAATTTAAATGGGGACTTGCATCTTTCCTGTGCGACTCTAGTTCTGAAGCACTGCACTACTGATGAGTGTTTTGCAACTGCCAAGACATGAAAGCGTGTTTGTTATTAACACATCACTATATAATTAGGGGACTTAGCAGGGGGCTGGGTATTCTCATGTTCTTTTTCCTCTGGCACTGACATTGCTAGATGAAAGTCTCTAGGTACCCGTTAGGTGACAAGTGAAAATTAGTTCTGTGGCCAAAACCAAGCAATTTGGCACAATTTAGGAGAGAGATGGTATTTTCTGCTCAAAAAGGCCCCAGAATTGGAACAGCGGGAGGTGTTACAGATCAAGATTGAGATGCGGTGGCCAAGCTGAGCGTGTGTTATGGAGCAGAGAAGCAGTGGGTGCTCAAGTCCAGGACTGAGATATGCTGGCAGAGCTGAGATGGGGAATGCTGCCCAATTTCTGAGCATAGCACAGAGTCTGTATTTTAACTGGAGTTCCTCTGCTCATCTGCGTGGCTCAGTGCAAACTTTCCTCTGAATTTTCCAGGCCACTACCAGGACCCACCCAAAAAGCCTATTTTCCACTTTTTCCCACTCCTCTAGCAGCAAGCAATCGTGCTCATGTACTCTGTTACTGGCTCCCACTAAATGTCACAGGTCAAGCATCAGAAACATCCACAGTAATTCCATGAGTTTGGACAGATCGCTGCTCTAATGAGTTTCAAACTTGGATTAAACAAGTCCTGCAATCAAAGAGAGGAGGGTGTGGGATTTCAGGGGAAGGCTTGATCTCAGAGAACACGCAGACAACACCTGAATAATTGACTTCAGGAAGCCAAGGGAGCGCAAAGACGCAGTAATGTGATGGGAGTGCTGGCTGCCACAGGAGGCAACAGCACTGCAGCCATCTGCAATGCAAATCCTGCCTTGAGCACTACCTAATGTTTATTAGGTGCAGCTAAAGATTCAATCCCAGGCACTAAAGATATGCATGACCGATCCCACCAACAATAAAGGAATTCATCGTTTGAGAAAAACTCCTTCCCGCATTGTGCGCACGCCTACAGTTTAAGCTGGCCAAAGTAGGTCAAAAGGAATGACTCTATTTAAATATGTAAATTCAACTTAATAAGGAGTAAAAACAATTGCTTGTGAGTTCAAGCTACAAAAAACACTTCTCCACAGTTCCTTTGGGAACCCAAAGCTCTGGCTTTCACCCCTCCCTGTTATTCCTCTGCTTGCCTATCCTCATCCCCTTTCCTCTCACTTCCTGCCTAATAGGATTCTGGCAAACCCCCATGTCTCAAAACTGAGCCTGTGATCAGAAAAGCAAACTCAGTAAGGTCATTAAGAAGCTCATGCATAAAGGTTTGTGAGCACTGAGTGGCTGCTGAGAGCACATGCTCTGTGTGCAACTCTCCATAGCTAATTTTCAAAAGAAGCATTTGCCTGCTTGTTTGTCTGCCTCCTGCAGACAAAGTTCCCCCCTCCTCACTTTCTTTTTTTTTCTTCCTTTTGCTAAAGGGAACAAATTCAGTTTCCAGTAACTGAAAACTGATTAAAACTGCCTTTGTTGTACACCCCCTCCAAGTCACAAGCAGCTCATACCACGAAACTGTGTCAAGAAAAGGACTTCTTACACAAAGGACTTCATATAACCAGGAAGAAGAAATGCAGAATAACTGTAGAGGTGACATTTTAACTCTGTTTTGAAATCTACCAACTCTTCCTGTATTAGGAAGTATTCCAGCAAAAGTTCTTAAAATCATTCTGTCACACCTTTAAAATAACACACAGACCTAAATGAGAGATAATTAAACAGGAATTTAATTAATACTTTTCTACTCAATTCTGTGTCACTGCATGAATCCAGCAGCCCTGCGCCCCTCCCCATCACCTCTAATTGAAGTCTGTGGGACGGTGGGCAGCTCAAGGGACGAGACATAGGGTGCTGCATTTTGGTTGGGAGCTGACAGTTTCACCTCTAAATTACCTTTTCCAGGCAAATCTAGATCTGCACTAGGTTAAAACAAGTATGCATCACAACCGCTTGTTAGCTCTGTGACTGAACAGGTTCAGTAAGGGAACTTTTCTTCTCGTTGTCTTGCAGGAGTCAAGATCATAAAACAAATCTTTCAATTACCTTTGCAGCCTCTTTCAAGTTCACTAACAACACTGGTCACGGAGCCAGAATATCAGCAGTTTGCAGAGACCAAGTAGCAGTGGTTCCTACCAGGCAGGTTTAATGTGGAAACTGGACCTGTTCTGGGAATAAAAAAAGACAACTTGAGTCTTCAGAGCAGCAATACAGAACACAGCATTAGCATCAGATGAAAAACTAATCACCCCAAATTGGAATCAAGGCTAATTCCCTGACATACTACACTACTGGATGGGTTATCTGCTCAGTGTCCAACCCTCTGGTGGCACAGCACTAATCACGGAGTCCCTGAGCTGTGTCAGCGCTGCAGGTGCCTTATGGGCACTCTAATTATGATGTTCTGCGACAAGGCTATAAATACACAGGCTCCCACAGGTGAAGACCTGATTGCACTGAGCAGCTAGGGGCTCCTGTGGTGTTGGCTGCGTCCTCCAGCAGCACAGCATTAACCAAGAGCTGCACCTGGGGAGCCCAGAGGCACCGCAGCAAGATTTCATGGTGCATACAGCAGCAGGAAAAGGGCCAAAGGGAAAAAGGGTAAACTAGTTAAATGGAAAGTCCTACCGAAAGAACCCCAAAAGCCTTCTGCCGCTCCATCTCCTTTACTGTTTGTTTTGTCAGAGTTCGAGAAAGTGACAGCCATTCACAACACGGAGCTGAGTGAGGGAATTATCAGCCCTCAGCCAACGCAGCTGTCAAACTCCCGCACGTTTCGTCGCAGGCTCACAGCTGACGCTCCTGCCGCCCCAGCAGCCCGGCTCCCCCCGCTCCCCTCACAGCCCCGCTTCCCAGGCGGGCAGCGGTCCGTGCGGAGCTCGGGCAGAGCCGGGGCTGGGGGCTGAGATCGTGAGCTGCGTTACTGAGGAAAAGGCTGAAGAACACGGAGCAGAAATATGGCCCGTGAGCCCATAGAGGAGGAGGGCAGCGAGGGACGGAGAAGAAAGGGCGGCCTGAGTGAGGCAAAAACGAGCGCAGCTCCATTCTGTGTGGATCGAGCCCCGATGGAGGCACCGGGACAGCGCTCCCTGGACGCTCCTCGGTCTCCACACCACGGCACTCACGCCCCGTGGGCGGGGGTCGGGCTCCCTCGGGACCCAGGACACCCCGAAGCCCCGACGGTCGTGAGAGAGCCGCTCCTCCCGCCATTTCCCCTCACGAAGCACCGCAGCGCTTGCGCTCCCCCCTTATTCCCGTAGCTCAGCTACGCCCGCAGCGCAGCCGCACCTCGCCGCGGTACGCAAACGGCGCGGGGAGGGAGCAGCTGCGCGTTTCGCGTAGAGCCCGCCCCGATTCCCGAAGCGGCTTTACGGCAGACGGGGCCCGGAGGGGGCGGGGCGCCACGGAGGCGGCGTAAGGAGGGCCCCCGCGTCCATCCCTCCCGCCTTCCTCCCCCCTCAGACGTGGCGGGGGAAGGGCCGCGCGATGTGGCAGCGATCTGCGTGCGTGGGCCTGCTGGCCCTGGCGCTGGGCTACCTTTGCCTACTTGGTCCCCGGCCGCCCCCCTCCATCCTACAGCACCTCTCCGCCTCTCTGCTGGGCGGGCTGAGCCGCGCCGGCTCCCTGGAGAGCCGCATGGTAGCGGCCTGGCAGGCGGCCATCGTCCGCCCGGCGCGGGGCTGGGGGCGCGTCGCCGTCGGGTAGGTCGCCGTCGTGTAGGGCGCCGTGCGTGCGCGGGCCTCCAGCGGCAGGCGTGGCACAGCGCTGAGCGGAGCGGGACGGGATGGGACGGGATGGAATAGGATGAGGCTGCTGCCCGCTGAGGGCCGCTCGGCGGGGCGGGCTGTGCGCTGTGCCTCGGGACGCCTCGCCCCGCTTCGCTGTGTGTGAAATGGTTTCGTGTACTGACACGGTGACCTGGGGACGGCTGGCGGCGCTGATGGGTGTGAGGGGGCTGGTTGGACAGAGCGAGGCCTTCTAGCAAAGGTAGGGGTGGGGAGAAGAAGAGCGGTGTTACCTGAGTGATAAGCGATAAGAACGTGGCAGCAGGTCGAGGGAGGCGATCTGCCCTCTGCTCTGCCCTGCTAAGGCCGCATCTGCAGTGCTGGGTCCGGTTCTGGGCTCCTCAGTTCCAAAAATGCAGAGATTTTCTAGAAAGTGTAACTGTGGGCCATAGAGATGCGCGGGGGCCTGGAGCATCTCCTGTGTGAGGAAAGGCTGAGAGACCTGGTGCTGTTCTGCCTGGAGAAGAGAAGGCTGAAGGGCAGAAGGCGAGTAGGGCCGGGCTCTTTTTGGTGGTGTGCAACAACAGGACAAGGGGGCACAAAGTTAAACACAGGAAATTCCATACTAACGCAAGAAAGAACTTACTGTCAGGGTGACAGAGCACTGGAACAGCCTGCTCAGACAAGTGGTGGAGTCTCCTTCTTTGGAGATACTTATGACATGCCTGGACGCCTGCCTACCTGTGCAACCTGCTTTAGCAGGGGTTGGACTCAATGATCTCTAGAGGTTCCTTCCAGCCCTTACAGTTCTTTGATTCTCTGAGTGGAATCAAAGGGAAGAAATGAGAGAAGGAAGGGGATAGGAAAGAGCAGTGGGCATTAAAACACCTGTGTGAAGTCCAGCACTCTTTTTAACCTGCAAAGAAAGAGCGTTGGGGAAAGTTCGGGAATGTCACATCGATCTGAAAAGCAGGGTTTAAATCTGACCATTAAATTTGGTATTATATGTAGCACTTGACTCACTTTCTTTTGAATAGAAGGACTTGACAGAATAACTTGTCTTTGACCATGAGGTTCAACCTTCAAGTGTTGAAAAAAGTTATTCAGCATAATGAATGCAGAGCTGATACAGTGTTACAGTCTGTCATGCTCTTGAGTTATGGTTGATGCAGACTTGCTTCAAACGTCTCATGCCTTCTCTTTCACCACACCTTCACTGGAAGAGACAGTTAACTTCAGTTTGTTCCTTGCTTCCTTTCCTTAAAGGGACTGATTGTGTATGTGTATATATATAAAACAGATGCCCACACCAGACACCCAGGGCCTCAAAGTTCACCAGCAGAAGCAGTTCATTAGTAGCTCATTCCTGCTGTTGGGGGAGTTTATTGAAAGCAAGAAGTGTGTTAGCAGTGTAGGGAGAGGGAAGACAGCTGGAAGATGATTAGAAACATCTCAATTGAAAGAACTGTTACTTGGTTTAGGTCCCCTCGTGTCTTTAATGATCATTAAAACATGAGATTGGTGACCTTTTGCTGCAGCGAGACTGTGGCTAAAACACCACTGATGCTCGTTGCTTCTTTGCTTTTCTCTGCAAGGCGAGGGGATTTTTCTCTCTTTAGCATATCAGCTGATGCACAGCACAGAGGGTTTCTGTTCTAATATGTGTTACAACCTGCACTGAAAACCCTTGAGGTTTTTCATGTCCTTTATTCTGTACGATGCAGCCTTGCTGTGCTTGGGAGCAAGTCATGCATCAAAGGTCACTGACGAGGAGGAATGGCTGTGTGTTCTGAGCTGGCATGCAGCAGGCGGCGGTACTCAGAGTGTTGTGGACAGACGCTGAGTAGGTTGGAGATATTGGGAAAGCTTTGCAGATTGTTTGGATCCCTGTTGTGGAAGCATGGGATGGAGGAACAGAACCACAGAATTGTAGGGGAAAGCACAGCTAAGAACAGTTCCAGAAGCACAGAATGGTTCAATGGTTCCACGTTGGAGGTGGAAGAGACCCTTAGTGGCCATCAGTCCAACCCCCCTCACCCACAGCACATCAGGTGCTCAGAGCCCCCAGCCTGACCTTGGTGTCTGCAGGGACAGGGCATCGCTGCCTCTCTGGGCAACCTGTGCCACTGCCTCACTGCCCTTAGCGTGCAAAACTTCCTTACATCCAGCGAATTTCTCCCCTCCTGTAGTTTGAAACCATTTCCCCTTGTCATGTCACAGCAGACCCTGCCTAAGAGTCTGTGCCCTTCTTTCTTACAGCCCCTTTAGATGCTGAAAGGCCACTTCATGTCTCCAGAGCCTTCTCCTCTCAGGGCTGCATGGCCCCAGAAAATGCTATAGTAATTGCTCATGTGAGCTTAGTAAACATGTTGCTTATATCAGTATCTCTATGAAACCCAGGAACAGGAACAAGTGCTCATAATTTTGCCCTGAAATACACCAGTAATGCATGCTAGATGTTTCCTGGGGACCTGGTTCCAGCCCAGAAACTTTCCTGCTCTCTTTGTATTCGATTCACTGTGCTTAAATCGCTGTAGTTTGTAAGGGGTGGGGACTGGAAGGCTTGTGCCACAGGTGTGATTTCATCCAAGTCTGCTAAGGTCCTTATAACTTCCCAACTGGTGCTGGACTCTTCTGTTTGTGAGGAGGAGGTGGGCTATCTGTGGAACTTCAGGATGGTGCTTTGGAAGTTGCGGTCTTTAAGTGTTTCAACTGAAAAGTGTCTCACTTCTTGTAAACAGAGCTGGTCCAGGTATGGGCTGCCATGTAGGTGGTTCTGCTTTTTGTTAGTTGGTAGTTGAAATTTGAGAGGTTGATGGGTAGATTTAAATACTTCCAGCTTTCTTTTTAACAGTTCTGAATTGCCTGCGGGTCTTAATCCAGAACTAAGACAATAAAAATGTCTTTGCTCTAGGAATTAAAACTTAAAAATGCTGTTATTATTGTGCCTGCTCTTTTTTGAGCAAGCCTAGGACAGCAAATGAGGTGTAAAACAAATTAGAACATACACAGCCAGCACTGAAAATAAGCAGCTTATGCTTTCTTGTTGCAATTCACTGGAATTTCAGAGATCCATCTCCTCGGCCCCGTGCTGGAGCACAGTTAAAACAAGTCAAGAGGAGAGCACCGAAGTTCAGAACTGCAGGGAACTCGTATCTCTGTGTTCTTGCTTTTCCCATTTGGTTGGTTGTTTTCTCCTGAGGGCTGCCAGAACTCGCAGCAGACCTTGCTGGCTGGGAAGTGATGTCACTGTATTGTCTCACCAGTGCCCCAGCACACTGTGGTTTCCCAGTATGTGTTTTCCTTCTCTGTTTCAGCGTCAATGCCTGCGTCGACGTGGTTCTGTCCGGCGTGAAGTTGTTGGAGGCACTTGGTCTTAAACCCGGGTTGGGAAAGAATCATGATGTCCTGAACTCCAGACAGGACCTGAGAGAAGCATTCACTCACTTCATGGAGAAAGGAGCGGCTGCCGAACGCTTCTTCAGCGACGCAGAGTCCTTCCATCACATAGCACAGACTGCCTCGCAGCACCCTGGGGCACAGGTATGTCTTGCCCATGAAGATGAGGTTTGAGAAGCTTCTTTCTTATCTTCTGCATCATTGATGACTTCTGTTCTGCCTAGGGAGAGCACGAGTCATTTAGGGAAGAAGCTATGCTATAGCTAAGAACAGAACTCTGCACTGAGTAGCAGGGCTTTGAATAGCCCATGCTTTGCTTGCATTCTTCAGACCAAAATGTCCATCCGAGATGGCTCTGTATGAATTCTACTGGAGATATTTTCATGTTTCATGGGAGCCAGATGGGGTTGATGGTATCAAAGAGGCTCCAAAATCTTGTAATGAGGCAGAAAGCAAGGAAGGAAATGGATTAAGTGTTCAGAGCACTCCAGTTAGCTTCAGCACTTCAATGCAGGGTTCAAATTGTCCCTAGAAGATGAGGTAATGATGAAAAGAAGGAATTAATTTACCTGAAGCCTACCTTTCCAGAAGCAAAGTTCTTTTGCTCTGGTTACACTGGGTCTTCTGAACCTACTTGGTACCAGTTAGCTCCTTGTCCCAAATGCAGAAGCAGCTTCCACAATTCTGCTCACGTTGTGTGGGCACAGGTAGCACTTCTAACCCTGCCTGCAAACTGGATGAAATATTGTTGCGACTTTTAAATGACTGCTAGTTTGCTTTGCTGATTTAAACAAACAAACAAACCTGAAAACTTGCAGAGATATGAGAGGGAATGTTTGTTAGATATTAATTGATTCGTTAGAGGGTTGTGCTTAACCTGAGGACAAAGACTTAGGTTTAAAAAAAAAGGGAACATGAAATCTGTTGACATCTGGCTGAATTGTAGTTGTTTTGCCATCAGCCCCAGTGAGCTCTGCTGAATTCTCTCATGCTGGGACGTTTTCTGAAATGCTACAATCTTGAGTCTTCTGCAGGTGACTAAGATGTGTAAAGCTATCAGAGCAAGGCAGTGCCCATACCTGCCCTTGTATTTTACAGCTTTACGTTGGAGGCAATGCTGCTCTCATTGGTCAGAAGCTTGCAGCAAATCCAGACCTGAAGGTAGGTGTTCCAAGAATTTCATGCTATTTGCTCATCTTTAATGAGGCTTAAAGTACATCCCTGGAGATTTGGGAGATTTTCTTAGGGTACAGCGGAACACGTTGTTGGCCTTATAGACTGAAAAGCACAGCTGACTTGTTTAATTCTTAATATTTCACATCTGTTGTCTAGGAAATGGTTGCTAGTTTATTGCTCCCTTTGAGTTATTGGCTTTTGTCTTCACGTTCCCTCTAATAAAACAAATACAAATCCTTGTGTCATCCTAATCCTCTCAATTTTTGCTCTCTTGTTTTAGTAGAAGCCGGTTTCTTTTTTCAGGTGGTTGTGTGGACACCACATTGTTTGAAAGAGATTGGTGTAAGAACCTCAGTGAGGTTGCGAAAGTGAACAGAGCTTGGTTCTAAAGCTGTGCTGGCTTAAGTCAAGATTTCTGTAAAGTGAGCAACCAAACACTGAAGGGAATACATTTTCCTGTATGAGAGCTGTCTCACTCGTCAGCTGCTGTTGAGATCAACAAATTTGAGACTGATGGAGTGGCTTTCAGAGAATAAGATGGCTACTTCTATGAACTGAAATACTGGCAGGGGATCCTTGATTGGTTTTCTTGTTTCCTAGATCCTCCTTTGTGGCCCAGTTGGTCCCAAGCTCCATGAGCTACTAGATGACAACGTGGTTGTGCCACCTGAATCCATGCAGGAAAGAGATGAGTTCCATCTTATCCTGGAGTATCAAGCAGGTACCTTGCCAAAGGCTGAATGCTAGATGGGAACCCTGAGCGTCGCAAAGATATTCCTGGTTTTAAAGTTTGTTGATTTGTTGTCGTGGGGTTTTTTGAATCAATTAATTCCAAAAGGCCCCTGTAAGTTATCAGTGCTGGCAGCTGTCAGTGGGCTAATCTGGTAATTCTTTGTGCTGCAGGGAGCTGTGGCAGGTAAACAGACATCTTACATTCCTTTGAAACTTTACTTCTTTGTAATGCAGTTACTGTAAATGCTGCCTCATGCTGCTGTGCTGCCATCCCTTTGGTTCTGTATTCTCCTGTGCTACAGCCTACAGAAATGAAGCATACTTTGCACTTTGTTGATATCCTAAGCAGACATGGAGGTATAATTGGGCTGGCAGTAGCTGTTAGTTGGGAAATCGTGCCTCCAGATTCCAGCAGGCTATCCCCCAAAATAATCTCTGCATACCTGGTCTGATTGCTTCTCTTCTGAATGTTTGTCCCACCCCAGGTGAAGAGTGGGGACAAGCGAAGGCACCCAACGCCAACCGCTTTATCTTCTCCCATGACCTCTCAAACGGGGCCCTCAACATGCTGGAAGTGTTCGTGTCCAGCTTGGAGGAGTTTCAACCTGATCTCGTGGTACTTTCAGGACTGCACATGATGGAAGGCCAGAGCAAGGAGGTGCGGCACAGACGTCTTATGGAGGTAAGACACTTAAACGCCAGCATCTCCTTAACTTCCATGCCAGCAAATGCGCCTCAGCAAACTTTTGGCTTCCCAGGCTTGAAGTTGTAAGTAGGCCACATCTTCAGGTCTCTGCATGCTACAAGAAGAATGCAAACTGGAAGGTTGGCACAGTCTAGTCTTGTTGGATTCCGTGGGTTGTCTACAGCAAAAGAAGTTCTCTGTTAGTGCTGACTGGCTGGCTGGGCAGACTGACATTGTTCTTGGAGCCTGGATAGTGGCTGATTACACTTCTTCTGTTCCACATGCTAAGATGATCAAGGTTATAATCAAGACTTCTTTAAGTGTTATCTCTTAGATAACCCAAATGCCAACATCCGCTTTTGAGCCCTAAGGAGCTGTGCCAGGTTGCCTGTCTCACACCTGAGTGCCCATCTCAATGCACTAGTCTTTTTCCTCTTCTAACATCGACTGTTTTATGGCTGTTTCAGACATCTCACGTTTCTGAAACAGACTGCAGGAAAACTGATTATAACCTAATCTACCCCCAGCTCAGCTCTGGAACTCTGAAAAACACAAGTTGTTTGAAGTCGTTCTTATTCCCTTTAGCAGGAATGTGTTTTAGATGTTTTTGCCTTTGCCCCTGCAGGCGGTAGCCTCCATCTCTGACATTCCTACTGACATTCCTATACACCTGGAGCTGGCCAGTATGACTGATCAGGACTTTATGAGCAACATTGTGCATCAGGTAACAAAAATGAGAGGACGTGCTCTTTTTATGGGTTTCCTTTTCTTTAGTATCACAGTGTACAGCCTGGTAGATGAACAGAGAAAGGAAAACTGGAAATTAGTTCTCTTAGTCCCTTTGATGAAAAATTAAGAACGCGGGTTTAATGCCAGCTGATGCATTCTGAACACTTTGAGTTTTCTCTGCTGATGTTAACAGCTCAATGCAGTGAGTTGGGGCTTAGCAGAGGACAGATCTGTTTTTTTCAGCTCACAGAGTATGGTCTCCTTGCAAGTTTCATTGGTTGATTATCAGGTCACCTTCACCAAGGAGTAGCATTTTTTGCAGATCTGAGCTTATTCAGCAGCTGTTCAACAAACTTGCTGTGTAGACATAGCATGGGCTCTGTTCTCTCTGGTGAAGATGTTTGGCCATCAGGGAAAGATGACCAAGGAGAATGTCACAACTCCACAGGTACAAGTACCATCAGTTGGTTTAGATTTAGCAGGATTGCAGATTTCTATTTAAATTTGAGCTTTTTAATTTCAACAAACTAAATTTCCTGCAGTCCTTCCTTCTTGCCAGTCCTGATGGTCCACTGTCAAAGCTGACACGGCTCCAATCCCAGTCTTAGGAATGTTTCGTGTGGATTTGATACTCAATTGCTCCTTAAAGTGTGTCTAGAAAATTAATTGCACAAGATGTACAGTAGTCAGCAGACTGTAACACACTTCTGTAGAATGGATGAGAACCCATCTCTCTCCGAGAGAAAAAATCCTGTTCCCATGTTGCTGTTAGCAGGTCTTTCCCCTGGTGAACTCCATCGGTCTGAACGAGCAGGAGCTGCTCTTCCTCACGCAGTCAGCCTCTGGTCCCCACGCCTCCCTGGCTTCCTGGAACGGCGTCCCCGACGTGGGTGCCGTCAGCGACATCCTCTTCTGGATCCTGAAGGAGCACGGGAAGACTGCGGACCGGGCCTCGGATCTCACACGGATCCACTTCCACACGCTGGCCTACCACATCCTCGCCACAGTGGACGGGCACTGGGGCAACCAGGTGGCTGCTGTGGCTGCCGGTGCCAGAGCGGCAGGGGCGCAGGCCTGCGCGACAGAAACCATCGATACTAGCAGGGTCTTTCTTAAAGCTCCTCTGGAGTTTGTCACCTCCCAGATAGAGGCTCCTTCCAAAATATCCTTAAATCCAGACGAGCCAGTGGTGCATTGGCACAGAGAAGGCATCTCCTTCCATTTCACGCCTGTTCTGGTGTGCAAAGATCCCGTGCGGACCGTGGGACTCGGGGATGCTATCTCAGCTGAAGGACTGCTATATTCAGAAATAAATCTTCAGTAGAAGACCGAGGTCCCCTTTGTCTCCAGTACTGTACGGTGTCTGAGGAACCGTGCTGTTATCACTAGGATTTCAGCCGGCGCTGATATAGGAACAGAGTCAGGGTGCAGTGTGTTTTCTGGGTATAACAGAAGAGCCAAAGAACAATTCCAGGTGTAAACCGTCAGATACATTCCAGTCGCTTTGCAGTGACTAGAACACCTCGTGTTTAAGTGCAGAGGTTTTCATATTTAATGTGAAAATTGGCTTTTCTTTGTCTTAAGTATTTGGGGGGGGGACACACAATCAAAATCCCCATTTGGAGGAGGCCTGCTCTTTGTAACTGCACGTGGGCCTTGTCTGCTAGTGCTGGAAAATGTGGCAGCCCTGAGAGCTTCGCGCAGCGCTGCTCAGCCCTGTCTTGCTTATGATAAAGTAAAAATAGAAAACTCCTGCATTATCTCCTCCCAGCACATGGCTAGGTGGCAGGAGCAAACCTTCCGCTCGCTCAGTGTGCTGATGAAATCTGTTCCTGACAAAATTACCTCTCAACCTCAGTGCCCCTGCGGCGGAGGGAGCCAGAGCCCGAAAATGTGATGCACGCTGTACCTGCTCCTTCAGTGCACAGGTGGGCTCAAGGCAGTTTAAATTATTTTGGGTATCTGTTCTTTCTGTGACTGACAGGATTCGACTCGTTGCCTGCAGTTAGTCTTGGGGCAACTGAAAGTGAAGATATTCAGGGTTTATATTGGGGGAGACAGCTTTATTTTTTTGTCGGGTAAACAACAAAACGTTACCTGTGTCTGCTTCATGCTAAACCCCAAGAGCACAGCCACAGGGGCTCGCTGCTTGCTCCCTTTGCTAACAGCTGCTTATGTGGGGTGCTGTACAGCTTACAGCAACCTGTTGAGTGCTGGAGATTAATTTTTTGTTGGGAACTCCTGTGCAGTTTCTACAGTTTTGCTGCCTTCTGTTCAGATGGATTTATTAGGGAAGGGCCCTCAGAAGCTCTAAGTATTTAGCAGGGAAGGCTGACGGGAGGAGCTTTTTTTCCTTTGATGAGGTCACTGTCTTTGCTCTGGACAGCCTTTTAAATTAAAAAAAAAAAAATTAAAATAGAGCTGTGTCTTATCAGTCGAATTGAATAGTGTCATGGCCTTGCTAGTTTAGAAATCTTGTTTAATCTGTGTATTGTTTAATACATTATTTATATTTTTTACCTTTTGCTAACAGCCCATCACTGATTGCACAGCATCAGTATTCTTTCTGTCTCTTTTCCAGCATAGCTTTGTCTCTGCCACTTCCAGTTCCTATTTCCATAGCTATCATACGGATATTTTCAGTGTCACAGTTAAATGTCTGTGCAAACCTGTGCTGTACCAGGATCGTAGGTCATCCGAGCAGCAGGAGGAGAGTCAGGATCACCGAGGCTGGAGCGACCTGTTTCAGCAAGGCTGCTGTATGGCATTTAGTGATGTCCTCCCGGTGGAAAACACCATTGTGAATGCTCTGTAAGGACAAAGATTGACAGCTGCTTGAACTTTTATGGACGCCATGCAAAATGTTATCTGTCAGCATGTATTTAACTGCTCCTCTCCCTCTGAGCAAAGTCGTCTGTGAGACGAGAGAAACGGTCAGTGCTGTGTTTTCCCACTGCGTGTCCCACGCTGGCCTCCTGCTGACTCTCAGTATGTATCTCAGTGCAGGATCTCCCCAAGACTGGACACCTTTCTCTTCTGTGTCTTTTTACAAGTTATTATTTATAAACTGTAGCGCGGGACTCGGAGTTCTGGGTTAGTCTTCCTACAGGAAAAAAACATAACAAATAAAAAACATCTCCTGACAACCGTCTGCAGGTCTGAGGCCGTCAGCAGGGGCGTTGTGTGACCTTTGATCATGGCTGGCTGGGACCACCAGCAGCTTCCCTGGCATCGGACCAGGCAGCGTGGATTCTCGAGCAGGAAAGGAAAGCAAACCAAACCAAATACACACAGCTGTCACGAGCGCTGGTCCTGCTGCTCGGCTTCCCGGCTCTCTTCCAAAAACATTTGCTGACAGGAGGCTTGTTGGGCTGTCGTAGCCTATTTTGGCTATTTAAAGTCAGGTAACTGTCCCAGGGGTAACTTTGGCTTGTACTCAACACAAATATTACGAGTTTAGATTCAACCTGCTTTCACGCACCTTGCTGAAATGGAAACGGGCAGCAGGTTTTTAGCACAGGATGAAAGAACTCCCCTGAAGTACTTTTTGAGTGGGAGGGCTGGAACTTGTCCCTGGACTGGTGTTTTCATCCATCCCCACTGCAGTACTGTTGCTTGGGTGCTTTGTTTTGTTTTTGCTGTGAAACATAGCTGGAGCACATCTGGCAGGACTTCTGTGGCCTGTTTGTCTTATGAGTATTCAGTGGTTTTTAATGGACTGGAGAACCAGTGGCATGAAGCAGGGAAAGTTTGGATAAAAGTACGGAATTAAGTTTAAACTCAATGATCATACCACAGTAGTAGCTTCATTTTGGGGAAAAATAAATACACCTGTAGATTTGTTGGTTGAAACAGCAGGAGCAGAACTCTTAACTAAGTCTGTCTCACATCCCACAGTCAGGCAGGGAGGAGATTTGAGAGGGAAATGGGGATATTGAAGCTTGTCCTTGTGCTTTGCTTTAAAGGTTTGAGTGGCTGGGAAGCAAACCTCTTTGCTGCATGTTCAGCCTCACACTCCCAGACCTCACTCCTGTCTGCCTTCCCCTCTAGCAGCAGAGTCTGATGAAACTTTAGCCAAATTTTATTGTAGATGCAAAAACAATCTCTCTCCTCTGTTCAGAGATGTCAGATTAAGTTCTCAATCTCTTCTCGATAGATGCAGGTTGGAAACAGCACGCCTGGGCATTGCCTTCTGCACCAGAAACCTGAGAGAGGCATTGGTGCCAAACAGTCACTGTCCCCTTGGAAGGTGAACCTGCTACCAGCCCTCCCTGAGCTCATAGCAGCTGAAGGAATCAAATCCTGGCAGCTAAGGGTGAACAATTGCATTAAAATGCAAGCAGGGGAAACAAATATTCTGAAAGCATCACCCGTGATCTTGTCAGGAGAGCTGCTCAGCACAGCCTGGTTAAAACTGGATTCAAAGCTCATCTGTTTCAAGAACCACTGCAGAAAACTCATTTTAGCACGGTTTGGTTTCAGAGGGTGATGCAAGCTTTCCCTGTGGTGGAACTGCTTTCATAGAAACCAGTCCTGGCAGACGAATCACTTGTATTCTGTGTCCTTTTGTAGTGTATCTATGTGTGGAACTTAGTCCTTAGTAAAGCTCACCGTTCTCCGTTCAGCGCTGAGGTTTGTTTGCCTCTGCAGAAAAGTCCTTGCCCCTGCCACGAGGGAAATCCCCAGCGCTCGTGTCCTATGCAAGGCAGGGCCCACCTCGCTCACCTCGTCTGCCCGTGACCACAAGAGGGCAAACACGGCAGTGGCTGGGTGCTGCATCAGCCCGCATCCCGCTGCTCCTGGCTGAAGCAAGCTCTTGCTGCCCAGGCTTCGAGAGCTGCGGCGTCTCCTGTTTCTTCCCCGAGAGGACGTCAAGTCACAGTGCGCCTCGTGTAAGCGCTTTGAATTACCTTATTAACTGATGAACTTTTTTTTTCTGAAAAGGGAAACAAAATGTCCTAAAGCGGATGGCTTCTGCTTCCCTAGAAATTCAGCTCATTATTCTTTTCCATCTTATGTTTTCAGTTAGGAGGGAAAAATAAAACCAAAGCCAAAGTGAGAATTATGGCTGATGCCAGAAGCGGCTTTTGGAACGCAAGTGGTGCTTTCCAAATTGCTTCTGTGATTTGGTACAGGCCTGCTGAAGAACCCCTTGCTTATTTCAGTTGAAGGAACAGTCCAACCTCATTCCCATCACTAGAGAGCACAGAAAGCTTCTATAAATACACTGTGAATTTTCTGTATGCAAATACTGCCGCTGCAGCCCTCGGGAGGAAGAGGAGAGGGGACGGGACAAAGCAGTGCAGTAATATTTATTATCCAACATAATTACATATTTAAAAACACCTCCTCAGACACGAAGCTCCCTTCTGCTCCCTTCCAAAGCAGAAAGTAACAAGGTGCTACTGTTCTTATTCACAGAGAATTAATCATCTGCATAAAGCTCTGTACCTTTGAAGGAATATTTCTACCACCTTCACAGTGCCTCCCTCAGCAGCACGCCCCATCAGTAACACACAGCACTTGTCCTATAAGAGCCCCCAGCAGCCAAGAGAACAGGTGGCCCAGGTGGGACTGGGTGAGCACAGAGCCTCACGTGCCTCAGGCAGGCTGTGGTCCTGGTTCCTATGGCCACCTATGAGATGAGGCTGCTCCCCCAGAGTAGTTCCTTAATGCCACAGTCCTGAAGTTAAACCTACCCTCCTTACAACAAGCAGCTGGAGAAAAAAGCTCCCTGTGTCAGCTGTGCTGTGACCACTCTGTTCCACCTGCTGCTCCTTGAATGGAACTTCCCAAACCTGCCACCCATTATGGTAAGCCCAAACAATGACAAGCAATGGCTACAGAAAAATACACCTTGAACAAAAGCTTTAGGGGCTAGAGATCATTCCCAGCCCACCCCTGCTCTGTACTCCTGGCCTCCTGCACAGACACTCCTCGACACTGCAGTGATCTGCAGTGTAAGAAGTTTAATGCAAATGAAATAGCTGCACTGTACCTGAATTACACTGCAGCTCGTCTGGTTTGTTTCAGTTGGCGGCTGCTGCACAAAACCTCTGATTCCTTTTGCTCTAGCACAAGGAAAGCGTTAAAGGAGTGCTGCTGCAGGGATGGATTGATAGAAAGCCAACCAGCAGAGGACAGAAGAAACGAAAAGAAGCCACATTTGAGGTAAGCAGGTAGTTTTGGCAATCAAAACAGACAAAGCAAAGGGATCTTACTTTTAGTGGCCCCAGGGGAGCAGGGCAACACTTTGGGTTCCTGCACTCTAAAAACACATCAACATCGCTCTGGATAAAAGCAGCTGGCCAGAAAGAGCTGCTGGAGGACGTTAAGGTATCCAGGGCCGTGGTCATGCTGCTTTTGCAGGCTGCTGCAGGAGGTTTCCATTACAAACCTCACTCCACTGGATGTGTCGATTATGAAACCATGAAAAAAAACAGGAGCTTATTTTTAAAAGCTCATCAGGCTTATTAGCATATGAGCTGAGCCTTCCTGAAGCCGCAGCTTCTTTGGGCTGAAAGCACTGCACTTTCTGCTTGGAAAAGCAAAATCCCAAGTCCCACAGCAGCACAACTCTATGCAGAGGGGAGGAAGAGTGAAAACTACACTTACTTAACCCAGTTACTGGTTCCTTACGTAAAGCATGACAGGCTCAGCTTAGTTCCCCAGCACAGTTGTTTTGAGGGCCTGTGTCAAGCTCTGGATAAATCCCAGATGCAAAAAACTGACAGGAGTGGAGAAAGGAAGGCTAAGATTTTTCTCTTTGAGGATGAAGACGTTTCTCCAACATCTCAGTAGCACAGGGGCATTAAGATCTCTTGCTCTGCTCACCACAGGGCTACTTTGCCTTCTTGCAGCTCGCAGAACTGAATCTCCTGAAAGACTCACAAGGAGGACATAACTCCGTTCTTCAGAGCACGGCTGCAGCTTTACTGAAAGAAATTCAGCACTGCAGCTGACCAAGGCAAGCCTTCTCAGAAAAGATCTTTATTTTCCCCAGAAACCAACCTTTCCCCCATGCTGGGCAATACTAATTCTAAAGGAACAACTTCAATCACAGGAGCACAGGGCTTCACTGAGCCTCATTCACCCTGTTTCTCAGCAAAGAACTTGGAATTTAGGACTGGCTGACTCCTGTGCCGCTGCACACTCCCTGCTGAGCCGCCATCCTCCCCACTCCTGAGGAAGCAAGGTGTGACTGCACTCGCAGCAGCCACGCAGTGTCCTCTGCTGATTGCCTCAGTGACTCCCGGGACCAGGCAGAGACCTCGTGCTAAAATCACTGACAGAAACGCCAGCTCTACGCTAACTGACAGCAGGATGAAGCCACTCCAGGTCACAGGAGGCCGGGTCCCCTGGCCTGCAGGTCAGGCCCACGCCTGCCCATCCTACTCTGCGGCCTGACAGCTCTTGTGCTTCTCCTGCCGCTGCTCCTCGGCCTCTGCTGGCGCTGAGGTCACCTGTGGGCCTGGCTCTGGTTCCAGGGGCAGTGAGGGAGGCTTTGCGAGGGGAGTGGATGCTCCGGCACCTGGGGAGAGAAGTGAAAGGATGATTGCATACATTCTGTGTGTTCTTTGGCACCTCTGAGCAGCGTGGAGACACAAAACAACTGCAGCTCTTCTTTATTCTGATTTCTTCTGCCTAGCATGAAATTTATCAGCAGCACTCAACTCTTCTGCAACTTACCCAGCCAGAGACATGACAGTAGTTGGAACTCTGCTGAAAAGAAGCTGAGGCAGTTTCTCATTCAGCTGGGCTGCCACAGGAAGTCAGCAGAAACTCAGGAGTTAAAGCTTTGGTAGGGAAAATAGTTCCACTGCATCTGGTTTGTACTCAGACTGTAACCAAAGCCACAGTGCAGTTCTCAGCTCACAGTTTTAGCAATCTCAGGGAGAGCTTCCCAGCGGTTAGCAGCTCCTTACAGAACAAAATCAGAGCAGGACACCGCCACACCAGAGTTGTTTCTACACTTATATCTAAGCTGACAGCTAATCTTACGAGCCAGCTTTGCTGATGTGGATGATAAGGCCTTTTGGGTAACCCCTGAATTTCCACGTTTTTATTTTTCAGCTTCCATGAGAAATGGAGCAGGTCCTCGGGGTGCCACAGAAATGGCCTGGATTACACAACCTTCCTCCTGTGCCACAAACCACAGGAAACAAAACACAGAGAGACAGAATATCGCTGCAGTGAGCAGTGTCTCCACTGCACTGCTCCTGGGAAGCTGAGGGGTGAGAGGAGGTCAGGATGAAAGCGATGGCTCAGGAGATGCTCCCACACAGCAAGCTGCAGCACATACAGCTATCAGCCTAAGCCTTATAAGGCTGAAGGGAGCTCTGTGTAAGTAAGTAAATACCTCCCTAAACACATGCCATAACCAAAGGGAGAGAGGTTTCTCTTCTCCTTTCCCATGGTTTCACTTCACAGCAATGCAAAAGAGAGGTACCTGATGGAAGCTGCATGCTTTTCCCATAGCCAGCAGCTGAGGACATGGCTTGACCCAAGGCCTGGTTGGAGCCCAATGGCTTCCCTGACGGAGCAGCTCGCTGCTTGGATTTAGACTCTTTAGCAGGCCTTGTCCAGACTTGGCTCTCCCCGACCTGCAGGGCAGTTCCCATCTTTTGGGCAACCTCCACCATCTTCTCAAACAAAACAAAAAGAAAAGACCCTCATAGACAGGGACACTTCAGACAACAATGAAGTCAACAGAGAAAAAGAGCTGTGCGGGGCTGGCAACTGCCTTGGTGCTCGAGGGAAACATCTCCACTAATTCATTCTCTTAATTAAGAGGGAATCTTGTCTTGCTGCGTATTGATTGAAGAACTGGGCTTCAAAGAGCAGAAATGAAGCACGCAGCTCGCAGCAGGTGACTGCTCTACTTAGAGCAGTCTTAGAAAATCTCATAAGCAGAATTTTTCCTAATAATTGGACTCAAAAGTCAAACTTCCCCCTTGTTTGTTGCCAGCCTTAATGTGGCCATTTAGTTCCCGCTGACAACTCTCAAGCACATACCTCGGGGTCAAAATCCAGAGTGCTGCTCTCCTTCAGTGCAACGACCTTCTTCTCCATCTCCTGGTACTGGCAGAGGGCCCCCTGCTTGTCGCCGTGGTTATACAGCAGCACGGCATAGTTCAGGTTGACGAGGGGATTGCACCTGCAGCACACACAGCACGTTTGTGTTCACTGTGGGAGGAGAGGTGATCTCTGTGCTGGTTACCTCGGGTTACCCACAGTTCTGCTGGTTGGTGGGAGAGCGCTCGGGGTGGGTCAGCTCAGCAGGAGCACCTCACTGATGGTATTCCACAGGCTGACACACTACAGAACACACTGTTTACAATTCATTTTCCCTGCCTCCTCTCACTCCCTCCCCAGTAAAATGTAAAAGTGCGCGTGCTGCCGTAGGGGAACATCCAGAGAAGCAGAACGCACAGGTACTGTCTGACACAGAAAAACGCAAGGCAGGCACAGGCTCAGCCCCAGGAGCTCTTGCTCTCTCACCCAGGCTCAGCCCTGGAAAAGCAGAGGCCGCCTGTGGCCAGACCGAGGCGCAGACGTGCATCTCTGCACACAGGAGAGTAAGGGCCGCTTTGTGCGTTTTGCTCAAGAAACACGAGCGAGGGACTGCTGCCCTCTCCTGGAGCACGGCTGGGACAGCTGGAGCCGTGCAGGTCTGTGGCACCGCGCCTCCTTGGGGAAAGGCGCAGGAGAGAAGGCTGCTGCTACCGCTCAATAAATAGCAAGTGTCATCTGCAGGCCAGGGCCATCCATCCTCACTAAGTTATATGACGGGGCTGCAAGGAAGAGACCATTAGAGAAACCTGATAGCATTCATAACCATTGGATTTCCTTTAGCGGAGAAATTGGAACACTGATCCTGCAATAAAAACAAAACACATCCGGGCCAGGCAGTTCCTGACCTGCCAGGGAAGGAAGCCTGTGGGGACAGGGATTCAGCCATTAAGTAACTGTGGGAAACGCAAGGCACGTCAGCTGAACGAGGCCTTACAGTCTCTGGATGTTCCTCCCAGCAGCCACTAGCAGCTGGGGTTCATTTTTGCTTTGATTGGGTTTGATTTTCCCAGTAAAACTGAAGCTGTAGCATCTTGCTTCTGCCAAATCCTTAGGCAAAGTAGTGGAGCTACATTTCTATTCCTTCTCTCTGATCAAAGCGCAGAAACCCACAACTTTGTCTGAGCAATCTTCAGATCCTGCACCCCCTGCTAGGCTGACCAGGAAAGCCAGGCAGAGAAGTTGAGTGGACGTTGGTCAGTAATTTTGGTAGGAAGGGTTGATGCATAACTGCAAAATGCTCTCACACTGCAATGCATTTGCAAATGTCTGACGATGGCTCGTACAGGTTCAGTTCCTCTGAGGCTGCTCAGACGTACTGACATTTAGAATGGATGCAGCAGTAACATTTAGATCTACTCTGCAATTGCGTTGACGCAAAACTCATGCAGAATCCCAGTACCAGATGGATGCTCTGTCCTGCATGCAAGCCATGCAATTCTCAACAAAAATCTCAGAGTATTTACAAAGAGAACTGCACTACGGCGTCCAGTGCTAATTTCTGAAACCTGATGCTTGTTTTAATGGGCTTGGAAACTTCCAGAACCCTTTAGTTCCAGAATTAAGCCTGGTGTGGACTAGGCTGGAGGGGAAGGGAGCAGTATTCCTTCAAACACACCAATACATGCCACCTCATGGTGACTGCAGATGGAAAGAGCCTGCCCTGCAGCTCTGCTGCCAGCACACAAACTGCTGGGCTCAGGAGCACTGTGCTGGCTGCTCCAAAAGCATGCCAATATTTGCAGTAAGCTGGGGAGGAGCATCACCTAATAGTTAATATCTGAAAGGTAAAACATGAGAGGTAAAACAAAAGAAAAAGCAGACCCAGGCAGCCAAAACTATTCGTAGATTTGAGACAAAACTGTGTTTTTCTTCTGCTTGAAACAATGGCAATGACCATCTTTAATACTGAAAGGCTCATTTTAACATTTCTGAAAGCAGGTGCTCTGACCTTAATAGCTAGATTCCCAATACTGACATTGCTTGTAAAACAGGAGGAAGGGCTGCACCACACTCCCTTTTATATGCTTTGTATTGGTTTCTTTCTCCCATTTTTTCCAGCTAAAATCTTCCCTCTGCCCAGTTCAGAAAGGCTTTATCCCAAAAGTCTCTCGGTGCTCTGTGCAGTGCTCAAGCTCAGTTACAAAATATTCTGGGATGAATGGTTTACTCAATCTGCTCCATATTCCCAGGAAGAAAGACTGGAATCCAAAGCCATCATCTCTTGACTCACTAAACAGCAAAATAAAAACCAGCTTTGGTTTGGTCTCAAATTTTCTTTCATTTCTCAGAACTGAATGAAAAAAGAAGGTTTTAAAGCTGCTTTGCACTGCTTCTGGAACAAAAATGTTTCCTTGGTGCAAACTTAAGAGTCAGAGGAGGGAGGGATAAAGCACGTGAAGGAAATCAGGTGCAGGAAGGAAAAGCAACGTGATCAACTGACCAACATGATTAAGACTTACCTGTCCAATGCCACAGCTTGCTCATAGGAACGTTTTGCATTCTCAATGTCTTCAAGGTTTGTCAGAGCAACTGTACCAAAGGAAAACATACAGAAGGTGTGATGCTTCACAAGGACTTCACTTTTAGGATAATACTCAATGTCATTTGTTCACAAGTACAACTTGTGTCCAATACTTGTTTACTTCAGCCCAAGCTTTCCCACTGAAACACGTTGATCTCCCAGGCTGGCTACACACCAGAGCCTGGCAACAGTACTTCATTACCTGCAAGGAGCATATACAGCTCTCCCATCTTGGGCTGGAAGTTGATGGCAGCACTGAGGAAGTGGAAAGCAGATGCGTACTGCTGCATTGTGAGGTGGACTAAGCCCAAATTGTACAGAATCTTCCAGTCAAAAGGAGCCAGGTAGTTCGCCCGCTTCAAGCAACTGATAGCCTGCAGCAAAGGAAGAGGTGTGCTGCACAGCAGTGCACCCAGAGAGACTTCCCGTCTGCCCCAGCAGGGCTCTTGGTTCATATAGGTGAAAGGAGAAAGGAAAGCACACTCACAGCGACGTATTTCTTCTTGCCAAAGAAGCACATCCCAATGTTGTTCCACAAGGGAGGGCTTTCAGGCATGCTGCTGGCCACTGCCCTGTATTTGGACAGTGCAACGTCATAATCTCCGTGGGCCTGCATCATGCTGCCAGCTGCCAACGTAGCCTTCAGGAGGAGAGAGACCAGCTGAGGGCGTGCGCTTCCCCAAGCACAACAAGAAGGCAAGGGGACAGAGCTCCTAAACTAAAGCCATCTCAAGAGGAGCTCTTCCACATGTTTCCTCTGGGAGCTGCCGAGACCAACAGCAGGGGGCTCTAGAATCTCTGAGCACAATGTGAAGTCAGGGCAAGGAGGGACTCAGGCCCACTTCTTGCCTTATCCCAATCATAAGTGCCTCAGAAACACTACAGTGTGAGAAGGTGCTCAGTATGGTATGGTATGTAGCAGGGTATGCTGTGGGCTGCAGGGTGCCTTCGGAGCCTGAGTCTGTGAGAAGATCTATGTGCTCCGTTCCGTTTCACCAACAAGTACAGACAGAAATGGGGCTGGTGTAACTTAACAGGAGAGTTTAAAAAAAAAAATAAAAGCAAGCAAAGCTAGCCTAGTTCACACTGACTGGATGATACTGCAAATTAATGGAAATATGCATGGAGGGGAAGGCAAGCAATTGCAACACACTATATTTAAACCACACTAAGCTGGCTGAGCGACTTATAGTACACCACAGTGACAAGTAAAATTTGTAAGTGTAAAGGTGTTTTCACAATAGCATTTGGCTTGTATTCATGCATCAGCTGTCAACCACACGTTTCCATACTATACATTGCTAACGTCCTACAGGAGAACGAGGCACAGAGAAATACAGCAGCATGTCCAAAAAGGGAAGCACTTTCACAGCCAGGAATGATACCTAGATGCCAAGCTCAGCTTTCCAGACCAGAGCCAAGGAAAAGTCACACCTGTATTCAACAGCTGGAAGCACAGACAGATTAACAGCAGATGGGAAGACACTACAGCGGTTCATTTCCACTCCTGATACCTTGTAGTTGCCCTGGTCGTAAGTGAGCGCCTTTCCAAGGTGTTCAAAAGCCTTCTGGTAATCGCCAAGCTGGGAAAAGAAGCAAGGATGAGAAGTGCAGCAATAAGGGCTTCAGAAAGAGAACACACTTTCTGGACACCAGAATTCCTGGTTCAATTAAAACAAGGACTCAGAAAAGTGAATTTTACAGTGCTTCCGATTATCAAACAAGAAGCTGTGTGTGTCGTTAAGTAATGTACTAAATAAATGCTAACCATGGATTTTGCTGAGCAGGATTCACTGTTCTGAGCAAAACAAAGGTTTCTGCACTGTCTGTGCTCTGACATTTCTATACTGTGAACTCAAGTTGATGTTCCTCTGCTCCTTTGCCTCTGCCATAAAACAAATTGCTGCTCTGCAAATCCTCACCCCAGTGCCCCCAAGGGCCCCTGGCACTCCTCACATGGAAAGAAGTCTCCCTTCTTTTCCTCTATGGTGCACTGGTGCTAACCATTTCATGGCTGCTTTTGTAGCAGATTAACTTGCTGGACCACAGCTCCAGCAGCAAGGTAATGACTGTACTTGGAGGATTTATAACAGAATGAAGGCAGCTGCCAAACAGAATTCCTGCTCTGGCTCAGATCCAGGAAATCAACTTGCTGTTAGCAGCAAAAGGAAAAAGGAAGACACGGAAAAGCAAACTGTCGTGTGAAATACAGAAGCATGTGCAAGTCAGCTGAGGACAGGCAGAAATTAACTCATCATTTTTCAAATAAATAAGTTCATACAATAACTAGTTAGCAGTTTTCAGTACCTGCAAGTAAATTAACCCCAGTTTCGTAAGGAGCTCCGTATTTTCTGGAGAAAATCTGAAATACAAAAGCCAGAGAGCTGCACTGTTTATTGGCCCCTCTAGAACAAGGTAAAAACAGAATCACTTTGCTACATTCCACTAGTAGTACACCAGGAAATTAACCATTAAACCCAAATACTACAGCAGTTACCATCACAGAGACCAACAGTACATCTAAGCTTCCAAAATGCCTTATGGATGTTAATGGGAAGTGAAGGTAGCTCTGTGAAACAGACCTGGTGGCACAATAAGATAACGTGGCTTTATTAATCTCCACAGCGAGCCTGCATCAGTGACCTGGAAATAGAAAATGGGATTTCCCATCGCCCCTCATAAACCATGCTGTAAATCCACTGCCAGCTTCTCGGGCCACGTGTGAGAGGCGATCCTCAGTGCTTCTGATGGATTCTACACGTTCATCACCACACTTGCAATTCGCCCTGCCATAAGATTCCAAGCTGCTCCCTGCTCACCACAGCCTTGTGCTGCACTGCAACTCACGGTGCTCAGACAGGCACCACCGTGGTGCTTAACACATCTCTGATGATACACGCCGCTGTTCAGCACAGCAAGGCTTGAGAGAAACAGATCCTTAGCATTTTCAATTACTGCAAGCAACTCCCAAACCCTCATTGCTAGTTTGAGGCAATGTTGTGAATGCTAAATGCAGCGCCACTCCCAGATGGTTTGGATTAAATAAATAGGCTGCAAAGGACAACAATAACAAAAAAGTATAAAAGGGCACTGTACGTTTGTGGCCTCACTTACCCTGCTATCAAACCCTAATCAATCTCAACCTGAGCAAAAGCTATGCCTGCTGGTACATACCCAGAGAGCAGCTGCTAACAGCAGGCAAAATGTCATGGCAGTAAGAAAAGGGAGGGAAAGGGGCACCACGGTAACCAATATAAAGCTGGTAAGATGCTTAGCAAGGATTGTTTACGTAATGAACATTCTAGATTAGTTCAAACATCTACTCAACCCAACATACTGTCAGACAGCAGCCAAAAGCAGGTGTGTAAGGAAACAGCATAGGAGAACAGCCAGTACAAACTGTAGATCCTCCTCTGGCTTCTGGCGTGCTCCTGCTTTCCTTTAGTGTTCTGCCTACATTTTAAAAGCATTGCTAAATCAGGCACTCAGGAATGCCCTAAAACAAGACAGATCAGTACTGAGAAATGGTGACAGGCTGGGAGAAACTCACCGTGTACCAGCCCATCTCCTTTCTGCCTACTCACTCTCCTTCAAACGCAAATCACTCTAAGTAAAAACAGCATGTGAAACCCAACAATTGATTTTTGAGAGACAGACAGGGTTAGAGAGACAGCTGGGGTGAAATTTTTTCGGTAGATAAGCCTTTGGGATTTATGAAGTCAGCTTGAGACGTGTTTGCTCCCAGGCATTTCTGCCCATTTGTTTTCCACTTTTTCTTGGCAGACCTTCAAGCAGCTCCCTTCTTCCCTGACACGCTGTCAGCAGGAGGAGGACTACAGCTGAGAGCAGAGACAGCTGAAGAGCTCAGAAAGTGCTTGCTTTGCACAGAGACACTAGAACCCCCATTAACTTTTTAATTGTGCCCTCAATTCAAATCTAGGACACCATCAAATTCCTGCTGGCACATGGAAAAAAATAAAATAAAATAAAATAAAATAAAATAAAATAAAAAGGTGTGTGTGTATATATATGTATACATTCTTACTCTATTGCTTTCTTATAGACTTCAATGGCTTTCTCAGTCTCCCCCTCCAAGAGGTGAATTTTTCCCAGCATCATGTAAGTCAGATCATGTCTGTTCATCTCCAGGGCATTGTTTAGCTGGTCTCGTGCCTAAACATACAACCACAGAGAATAAAAACATAGTCAGTGATTACAGAGCAAAGCAACAGCCCAAAAGCAATCCACAGCAGCTAGGGAAAGGGAACAGCTAACACCCCCTGAGCTCAGAGAGCCCTGCTAGCAAACTCAACCCAGCTAAGTGTTGAAACAAGTTCTGCATCAGGAACCACCTGCTTTCTGGGACAGAAAAAAAACAAGTGGCATACTTGGAGCCAAGAGGAGAGGCAGTGACCTCCCAAGGAAGAGAGGACCAGAGTTCCCGTGTTTGAAGTTGGGAGAGGGAAGCCTCAGATTTGCTAGGTTAATACCTAGGTATCTTACATTTGATTCCTCACTACAGTGCTTACTCCAACAGCAAGCACGGATTGCCAGATCAGCCAGAGGAATCAATCACCTCAGCCAAGGGACCAAAACTCCACTCCAAGTTCTTTACTGGCTACAAAGCATGAGCAGCACTGCCCACACTCCAGCTAGGCCTCTCTGTGTCTTTTACTCCAGGCTTGGTGCAAAACCAGCTTCAAACACTGAAATAAATCCTGCACATGGAGGGCAGGGAAAGGGGAGTCTGCTTCACCTCCAATACACAAACTCCATAACCCACTGAGTCCTGCCAGAGACACGGGGCAGCAAGTGCTCCTTCAGATCAAAGAAATTCTGCATAAGATGCAGCAGTTTGAGCTATATGCTGGTGAAGAAGTTGGGGTCTCAACCATCACACTTGTCTTGCTTCCAGAAGATGGAACTGGTATTGCCACAGCTCACAAAACAAGCAGCATTTACATTTACAACTCTGGTTTTAAAAGGCTCTGAAACAGAGGCAGCTCTTTGTGGAGCACTGCTGGTTTTCCATCTAGTTTGAAGCAGCTCTTTGAGGTTCCTTGAACACCCTCTTTAAAAACACTCTCTGAAAAGCCCTACTTCAGAAAATGCCTCCTGATCAGCTACAAGGCTCAGCTCAGGTTCACTCTCACCCAAGCTCACAGTTTTTCAGCTGACTCAGTAATTCAACACAGACAAGAACAGACACAGCTCATGATCTTTTGATTCCAGATACGAACACTGAAGCAAAAAGCTTCCTTGGCACCAACAGTTGCAAAGGATCCACCTCAAAACTACCAGAGTGACACTTCTGGAAGCCCTGTCTCCCATTTGTCAGGTTGGTAAGACGAGCACTTGCATTACCTTGTTGAAATGTTTCAGGTACATGTAGCACACGCCCAGGTTGTGGCTGATCTCCTGTACGAAACAACACAAAACCAAATCAGGATGAGGTTTGAGATGCACTACATAACCTACCCCTGACAACAGTCATCGGCTGCCCGGACAGGGGGACCTCTGTACCTGCCCACAAGCTGGCTTTGTCGTTCAAATAAACCTATGAAATCCAGCTGCTTCAGGAACCCACAGAGCTTACGTGTGATGGCACACACAAGCCTACAGCTCACTGAGGCTGAAGCACAGAGTGACGGAGGTCTCTTTGGAGAACAAGGAGGAAAGGCTGCTTTCTGACTCATTTCCCAGTGAGATCTGTGAAGCTGACGCCTGCTGCCCTGATAGGTGGCTCCTCACCTACCTGTACACTCACAGAGATCTGCACAACACGGCATTCGGCTGAACAAATGATCTTTAAGTCCCTTCCAACCCAAGAAACAGAAGTCAAGGAGCAGAAGGGCTGAAATCCAGGATCGCAGGCAGTTAAAACGTGTTTGCAACAGTTGGAAGATCACTTTGGCATCTTAAACACGCTGGTGACACTTCAGGGAACCATCACGCCTCTAATTCATTGCCAGCAGTGTCACAGCCAAGCTACTTGTCATCTTCCTCACCCTGGCACGTCCTGGGGAGCTGAAAAGCAGGGTCCACAATTCCTCGTTTCTATTCTGGTAAGCTTCACCAGTTTAGACAGACTTGACCTTTGATAGGAAACTCTCTTATTTACCCATTAATCCATGCAGAACACTTGACTCAGTGCAGTCTCTCCATCTGTGGAGAGCAGTAAGGAATCAAAGAGCCGCTCCCTGTTACTGCGGCTTGTAGAACAGAACAGCACAAGGGAAGAGCACAGGCTGGCCCTACTGCCAGTCCGAGCCAGCTGCAGGAAATAACTGATCAAAACTCCCCCTGAAGGCTGCCTGCTGCAGCTGCGAATAAAGCTATAGCCATGCCAAGCACATACTGCAGGCAGCCAGGCCAGCTAAGAGAAGACAGACTTCACAGAAAATCCATGGCAAGGTTTCCAAGTTGACTGGCACAGGATGAGTTGACAAGAAGAATAATACCAAATGTATCCTTGTAGCAAGCCTCAGTTGTAGACCTGCTGAGCACCAGAAGTCAGCAAGAGCCTGATGTCTTAAGAAATAAGATCACACCTCACAAGCCTGTCTCAGAAACAACACTTTTGCGGGCAAAAGTCACCTGCAAAAGGCTGCCCACAACTAACTGAAGCCACATCCCCTCTCTTCTCACCACCTGTCACACACTTCCCTCTGCAGTGTTCTTCCTTCATGGTTTTTTTTCCCTCCTGAAAGAGCTAATTTAATTATTGCTCCTGTAGTTATCGGCCTACATTTTTTTCAAAGCAGGTAATGCTTGGTAGATAAGAAGTAACTCTTAGCTAACTTGAGGGTAATCTTTTTCATTTTTTGCATTATGAAAGGATTCCCAATTACTAAAGTAAGTTCTAATGCTGAGTGTATAATGTTAAGGGAGGGAAGCATTTTCCATCCCTTCCTGAAGGTAATTTAGCTCTTTATACTATAAATGGCTATGTTAATACTGATAGCAAGGTTCAAACACGTTGCTTGATCGTCTGTTTGTGCCCCAGGACAAGGTGTGGGATGTGTAGGTTGAAATCTGCAGGCTGAAACCCTCAAACCAGAGGGTGCAGAGCCTGAGTGCTCAAGAGCCCATGCTAAAAGGCGATGCCTCTTGGCCCTGCAGCTCCTCCTCTGCTCACACTGCAGGCAACATCAGCTTATCTCTGCCTGGAATGCATGCGCAGCTGTTTTCAGAAAATTGGAGAACCATCTGCACTGTGCAGCAATCTGCAAAGCAACAAAACACTTACCCAGTCCTTTTCATCAAGTTTAGCTGCTTCGTTGTACACCTCAATGGCAGCCTTGTGTTTCCCCAGAAGAAACCTGTGAAAGCAATTCCATTTCTACTTTTTTCTTGCTTTGAAACCCTGCTGTGTGACCACCGCCACCTCTGCCACTGAGAAATGATGCTATTTGCTAGTTCTCCAGAGACTGGAGTGAGAAACCCTGAGAATTTTGGAGTCTGAGCAATAAGTCAGCACTGCTCCCTTTCAGAGCCAAGGTCATCAATTCTGCGCTCCGTTACGTGACTGGAGATGCAAGGAATGAATCCGCAAGCTCCGTCATCTGCCTTTGTCTCAAAGGGAAAACACAGGTGATCAAAAGCAAACAGGACACTCAGAGACAGAAAGGGGTCTGCAGGGCAAGTTTACACAGCTCCAGGCAGCACCTTTAGCTCTGGATCTGGAAATTGGTGTGCTATTTATCTTGCTTAAAGCACAAATGAAAAAAATCAAATAAAATACAACAATAGCAGCCAGGCAGATTACAGAGATTGTGCTTTAAAGGGTGGCCCACGCTCCTGGAAAGCAACTCAAGTGTTGATGAGGAGGAAGCATGCTTGGAATTAAGCAGCCAGGGATTCTGCTTGATGCCTGGGAGAAGAACAAAACGTGGAAGGTCCTGGGTGGCACATCAAAGTGAAACAATCAAACACCACTCACAGCGATCGCGCCACCTGCTTCAGGTTGTCAGCACTTCGAGGGTTCAGAATGGAACATGTCTGAAACAGTTCAAGAGATTCTTGAATTTTCCCCTCCAAGCGAAATATCAAAGCTGTAAGAAAACATATAGCAGGCAAATCAGCCCATTATCAGCAGGAGAAGTGTCTCTGACAGCAGGGAAAGAACAGGCAGTACAGATACATTACAACAATGCCCATTTGGTCCTTCCCCTCTCGCAGCAACTTGAGGCAGAAGGAAAACGCACACACAGGACTCATGCTTGCTTGGAAACATTTCTGTTCTCTATGGTTCAGGCATCTTAAAACCCTGGCCAACTGTTCGTTAAGATGCAGTCTGGATCGCTCTCCTCCTAATTCTACAGGCTGCAATATGTCCTTGGACAAAAATTCTCCCTTTTCTCCCACCCCAGGCAACTGCTGGGAAGACACACAGCCCTCTGAACTGCAAGGCCAAGTTCTGGGGACGCCTCTGGGAGGACAGAGGGTGGACAGGAAGTGGAAGATGCTCATAGAGTAAGATGAGTCACCCAAGGACATCGCTTTAGCAGAAAACAAACGTCTGTAACACATTGCACAGCACACAGCAAAACACAACCCAATGGAAGAGCAGTGCATCGATGGCCAAGAGCCCACAGCCCAAGGGGCTGATGACAAACTCACCAATGCAGAGAAAACAGAAAATCTGATCTGTCCGTTACAAAAAGGGCCAGACATATTTACACAGGAATTTTATAATTGATCCTTCCATTTGTCCCCAAGTGCTCTCTCTATCTTGTATCACAAGTAACTGGCTTTAGCCAAAGGAAGCCTTTCAGAGGCCTCATGCGTCGCACCTTGAACGTAGACAGCATATTCACACCTCCCATGGGACTCCTGGAGCTGCTCTTTGATGACAGCCTGAAACAAAGAAGTGCAAATGTATATGGCAAATGTAACCTCAGTCTCTGAAACACCAATTAATCTAACCTTGTGTTTGGAAAAATCAGCTTTAAGATAGAATTTGCAGCTAGTTTTTGCAATATACTGTGAGAAAACAGTACAAAATTGGTAAACTTCCAACATTTTAACAAAGCTAGTGAAAGGGATTTTGTTTCAGTTGCAGAAACTGCAACCACACAAATAACAAAGACACAGGACTGTGTTTGGGACAACAAGAGTGCAGGTAAAGAGTGCAAACTGGTCAGAGCTTGAGAAGAGCACAGTGCCAACAACACTGCAGGCCTGGCAGTATTTGTCTGCTCATTCCTACTGCTACAGATAATTACATATCACCTGGGGAAAACACTGCAAGAAATCTATGAAGCATCCTCTGCTGATAACAGCACCTACTCTAAGCCCTTTGTGAAGAAATAAATTGAACTGGAGCAACTGTAGCTGAATTAATGGAAGCTGAATGAACTAACGAAGAGAGCATGGGAAAAGAAGGGAAGAAAACTGATGAAAATGTAAATCCTTGTTGTCTGCATCTATAAAGCTGACAGTTTAGGTGTAGTCTGGCTCTATTCCACAGTCACACGTGATCTGAAATTGTAAAAGAAGCCCCAGAAAAGTGATTTCTGGGAGGATGCAAACTGGGACCACAAAGCAAACACACTGCTTCTGCTCTCTGAGCCTCCTCTCTGAGCTCCAGTGTAGAAGAGACAAAGCGGGAAAGGATTCCCAGGCTAGCAATAGCCCGCTGTTCATCTGGCACTTGTGCCAAGAGCGTGCTCTGTACCTCCATCCCCTGCCTCTGAAAACAAGAAGGGAAACTGAACCTCAAATGCAGCACATAGAAGGAAAGCAGGGCGAAGGCAAGGAGAGTATTTATTGAGCAGCCTCCGTCATAAAAAAAGAATTAAACAGAGGAAGGAAAAGAAAGAAGCAGCCAGGTGCTTTTCCCCTGGGGTCTGCACCTACCCATCTCCTGGCCAGAGCCCTCCACACGCCTGCATTCTGGTCTTCACCAAGCACTCTGCTATCAGACACTCGGCTTGGACACAAGCGAGCATCTCCTGAAGGCAGACAGACTACATTGCTCCATCAGCACAAATGCAGTCTCTCAGAGCAAGAGAGGGCAATAGAGAGCTGCCTTCCAGAGGGAGCTGATTAATTCTTCAAACCCTAAAAATCCCACAGCAAAAGGCCTGAAGCTGAGAAGGATGATCTGTAATCCCAGCGTTTCCTCCCAGCTTTATTTAACCGGCTGTCAGAATTCAGATGCGTTGGCAGGAGACCAACCAGCATGAGCGATTTTAATTAATTAAAAGCATCTGGTAATTTTAATAATCTTTCCCTCACACATAACAGAAGATTATTTCTGTTGTAAAAAATACAGCTAGGAGGAAGAACTGAGGCTGTGAGCAGAACACACGGCTCATTAGCTTTGCATGTGAAGCTGAGTGATGATGACTGCTCAGCAGGGCCGGTCCCCACACTCTCCAGCATCACCCCACAAATCCTGCATTCCCGACTGCATAGCAAGGGGTGCTGCATCCTCATCCTGGAGGATATCTGCTTTGCATCATGCTGGGCAGCAGAATCAAGCAGCCCGTTATCAATGTGCCGCTGTAATAAGCAGCAAAAGAAGTTTGTCAGAAGTTTGGCAACACCAGAGCACACAGAGTGGCACTGTAAGGGTTAAAACCAATTCAACCCGTTAGATTTTGGGGAGACGATGCTAGCAAACAAACACTATTTCCTAGGTGCTTTACATCACTGGCAAACAGGGGAGCTAGAGATGATGCCTCTGAAAGCAGTGAATGGAAAAAAGGGGCTAACAGTAAAAAATTAACACAGACACTCATTTCTTACCTGAGTCTTAAAAGAAAACTAACAGACCTGAGTGAACGCCCAACCTGTTCTGGAGTTGTAAGTTTACAGCAACGTCAGGCATTGGAGATGACAAGACTTTCTCAGCTTTTGAAGATATTAGCCCTGCGCACGCACAAAAGCACCTTGGGCGTCCTGCTCAGATCTGCAACCCACAGAACAGCAGCGAGAGCTGGAGGCCCCAGAGGGCAGCTCAGCCCATCCAAGAGCAGACTGCCTTTGGGACACAGCCACCTCTGAAGAGCACAGAAGGATCCAGCATGTTCTTAACTTCTCTGGGACAAATCCAGGCCTCCGAGCACACGTGCATCGTGTTTGGGCAGAGGGATGGAAGGTGACCCAGCCAGCTGTGGTCTGGTGCCAAAACCTCCATTTTTCCCCATATTTTGCTTCCTTTGGTGACTGATGGAGACTCGGAGAAGGCAGTGTTCCCTTTGGAGCATCCACATGGCTGTTTTCCCTGCTCCCCTGAGCTGGACACTTTTTTTTTGCACGCCACAGTCTTACACCCCTTCATGGCAACAGTACACATACAAAACAGGGGACCAAATAGAAACAGAAAAGGACAGCAACTTCCTATTTAGATTACCAATCCAGCTTTTGTTTACAGCTATTTAAACCAAGATCTGAGAGGAAGCCTTCCAGCTTCATTAATTAAGCTAAATGCTTTTCTTCTGGCCTACCACTTTCTTAAGCACCCCCAAGAGCTTTCCAACAGAGAGAGGGACAAGTCCTGGCCAATCCTAGTGTTTCAGGAGGAAAAAAGTATGTTCAGATCCACTTTGCACATTAGGAAAACAAACAGAGCACTCCTACACCCTCCTCCCACCCACTGGCACATCACCTTCAGTGCCTTGTGTTCTTGTCAGGAAAACACAACATTTAATAATCTCACCATTTCCATAGCCCATTTATTGTTGCAATCCCAAATCAAACAACTCCACTCAAGCTACACCCTAAACCTAGGAGAAATCAAAGGGTGCAGTGCTGTACCATGCAAAATGGAAGAATTTCGTTCTAGGATAGCCAAGATGTATTTTAGAGTTGGTAGAAATGTACCCTTGAGAGACCTGCAACTGCCTTATAATCAGTTTGGAGGACACCACTCACCTCCTGGAACAAGGAAAGTTTGCAGATCTTTCATTCTTACCGCTTCCAAACCTATCATCAACAGCTCATGGACAGCTCTAGAGAAATGCACATATGAATTCTGAGCACAGCTGAGGAATGAGGAAAATTAAAGCCTTGTCTGAGCTGTTTCTCTCTTAGTCACCTTAGTCCAAGAGAAGTAAGGAGAGGGGGTGGTTAGGACAGCCTTAGTTCAAACTACGGATGTTATTTTGAAGACATACAGATTAATGGGAAAGGAGAGGACCCTAGGGCCCTTTGTTGGCTCACCAGGTGACCTGGGACACCCATCACAGCACAGCTGGCTCTGTCCTGGCATGAAAACTGCCATTTCCTAACAGCAGGAAAAATCCTTTCCAGTGCAAAGTCTCAGAAGCAACTCCTACCTTGCACTCGTCGTACTCTCTGCGAACGTACAGCAGATAGATGAACCAGTTCCTCCTCTCTAGCATGGGTATCTCCGGCACTGCAGGTACAATATTAGCAGAACACACAAAATCAGATTAATCAGCAGAGAATGAGAGCAATTCTGAACTGCCTGGTCTGCAAGTGCAATGCAACTAATTTGAAAACAGCAATTGCACCCGTCAGCACAATTGACATCCTGACTTGAAGCCTGCAGTCTGGACACACAACCAGCACCCAGCTGCATTCCATTTCTCAAAATGATGGGTAAAATGCACTGCATGAGACAGAGACATCAGGGCCCTCAGCTGAAAACAAAAATCTACCACCTCTAAAGGCTCAAGGCATCCGCTCCTCCTGGGGCAGTTATGGGAGCCAATTGCACCAAGCAGCAGCACGTTGACTAATTTCAATTTAACACTCATGCTGATTGGATGAGATTGGTTCCAAACTGGTACACAAGCAGCAGCTTGAGGGGTATGAGTTAGATTGGTACTTTGGAGCTGAGGCAGAAGAACCAAACTCCTTAAAAATCAGTTTCTAGGAGAGAATGAGAAGGAAACTGGCAGCACACACAAGAAGAGATGTTGGAGATGCTGCCATTTGCAAGGCGTGAGTAACTTTGAGAGGTCAAACTCAGTTCTTTGAAACTGTGAAGTGACTACGAAACATCACTGAGACAGCTGAGGCTACTGGCAGAAAGATGCATCTGATGCAGTGGAATAGCATAACCCTCACTCCAGTATTTCAGCCATAAGGAGCTTGCAGCAGTAATTACGGCCCAGCACGGCCAGATGTTGCTCAGTAATACTTACATTGGGTTTAGAAGTTTAACACACTGTTGTGCATTTCATTAAGGCTCAGAATGTATTGCTTCCTACTCCCTTCTACAGCTCAGATGCTGGTGGCTGCAAGGTAACCATAGCAACTGGCAAAAAAAGCTCGGTGTTTGCAAGTCAATATTATGACACCAGTGCAGAAGGCAACATGAGGCAAAGATTGCTGCAGGAGCTGTGGCCACAGGGCTGGCAGGGCCACCCGACCCCAGCAGCACGCAGACCCACAGCGCTGTGCAAGGAGCTGCAGGCTGAGCTCCCAGCAGCTCAGAGCAGGAGGTGGCATTCCCAAAGGCTCATGGTGCCCACTGCCTGCCTGCAGCACAGGTCAGGATCCTCCTGCACCACATGGTACCAACCACAGGAGCACACAGAACCGCTCCGACCCCCCTCTGTAAGCACGGACTTCAAAGCAGACATCATAAGCTCTATTTAATTATAAAGATTTTGATTCCAGTCAAAATTAAAGTACACTTTATCCATTTGCACCTACTGTCATAGCTTCAAATTACAACATCCTTTACCACTACAATGAAATCTGTTTCAAATGGAGAACGTTCAAAGGCCCTCCAGACATACATACCCTGTTAGTCTCCAGCCCGATGCCTGGCACAGCGCAGGTCTTGCCGAGAGGTTAAAAAGAAACAGAGCACCATTAACTCTTGCAATAGACAGAAAACCCAGAGGGCCCAGGCCTGGTCCCCAGTGCCCACAGCACAGACAGGCAGAGACACAGAGCTGTCTTCTGTGCCTGTCGTTCCTTTTTGCTACCGTCCTGCTGCTGAGAAACAATGCAGAAATGGAAAGAAAAGGATAAAATGGGCGCAGACATTTCACAGACACCATCTGCAGAGCCCAGCTGAGGAGCTGTGCTGGAGGTACACCAAGAGAAAGCAAAAACCACCATGAGATACAGAAGTGAACGGCACCCACATCTGCAGAGATGAAACGGTTCTGCTTCCCCCGGCAATTTGCTGTCTCTAAGGAGAACCACATGGAGCTGGGAAAACACACAGAGTTCTTCCCCTCGTAAAACTCATTTGGAAATAGCAACACACCTGACTGAGAATACATCAGCCTCCTTTTTTCTTTTTCCCCAAGACAAATCGGGGAAAAAAAGAAAAGAAAAAAAGAAAAGAGACAAATAAAAAACTCCAATGTCTTTCTGAAAAGGTGCCTACATTACTCTGGAGATACAAGTAATCTGAAGGTCGAGCCCCTGAGCCTATTCAAAGAAGAAAACAGCAACGCTTTGACCCTTCCTCTGAAGAAATCTAAGAGAAACATTACGAACCAAACCTGGTGTGAATGCCACAGAGGACACAGAAGAGTGGAAGGACAAAAACTGAGGAAATTGATACATGACTCAATGTTAGAACCTGTCTAATCCCCCCAGAAGGGGCTGTGGGCAGCAAAGCACTGGTAGCTGGGCTTTGTATTCTTTTCAGAGGTGCAAAGAATTAATGCCATTTGTTGACAGATCTCTGCAGAGCCACAGCCAGCTCAATCGGAATTCCTACTGCACCACAAAAGCAGTGAAATGCTTCTGTTTCATTTATCTCCATCACCTCTGCCCCCCAGCCAGCAGGCAAGGACTGTCCCACCACAAGGGGTCACTGCATTCTCTGAGGACAGTACCCCCCTGCTTGGGAGGAAGACGACATCCTGTGCCTTTCTGAAAGGACCCAATTCAACCTTTGCCAGTCCTACTATCTATGCATTTTTTCAAGTTTAACAGTTCCCATGAAACACCTACAGACAAAACCAGGTGACACACGTCACACAGCTGCAGCATCCCCCAAGCAGCAGCAAAGACGCAGAGGCAGCACCCCTCAGTCTCCCAGCAGGGATGATGGGGAACAGCGGCTGCTCCACAGGGCACGCGGCCATTTGCAATCCTACCCTAATTAGGCACTGGAACACAAACAGCCACTCAGAAGCTTTCTGTACAGAGGGAGGTCAGGAGCTTGGGCTCGAGCAGGAGGAGCTGAGTGTGTTCATCACATCCCTCAGACTGTCTGCAAAGCAATTTTCCACCTCTTCCAATATACGGACTTTCACAAGTTCCTGGTGTGTAACTGCTGCAGAGCACACAGAAGCATACTATTCTTTGCCACTTCTTGCATAGCCCTGGCCCAGCAGGGACTACAGGTTAGGAAAGCAGTGGTTTAGACCATTCTAGTGGTGAAATAATGCATTTTCTGAATATCAACCTACTCTCAGGCCAGACAAAGAAAACACAATAATCCAAGAAGTTGGTAAGTGAGAAGGATTTATAACTTATGTAATTACCTACCTACCTCTGTTTTCTGGCATTACAACAGCCTAGTCCCATTAAGCAATGGTGACGGGGAGCCAGGCACCAAACACAACTAAGTACCTGGGTGAAGGGCTGTGCCAGCTCCTCTGCAGTGTTTCCACTGAGAATTCATCTGATCCCCCCTCTCTCTGTGGCCAGTGATTGATTGCACAACCCACTGCCAACAACGCGATTTTTCTTTCTGACAGGGCAGCCTTAAGGAAGTTGCTGGAGCGGAAACCCCCACAGAACCTGGGGAAGATCATCAGGTTTGTATCAGTGCTGCGCTATCATCACTCTTCACTAGATTCATCCTGTTATGGATTTTCTCAAAGGACTGGAAAGAAATCAAATCAGAGTTATTCTCTCTTGCGAGAACCCCCCTATGAAATGGTACCTTGATATTGGGTAATTATGGCTTAGATATGAACAATCAAAGAGAGGTCTTCGGATTTAATGAAAGGCTTTGAAATTGTTGTAGTGCAGGGCTCTGAGGGGGTAAGAGCTCAAACAAAGAAATCTGTAGATTCCTACTGTGTTCCAGGGGGAAGGGATTGCTGCCCTGCCAAAACGCATAATAACCTACTGCCCAGGCAACACACCAAGCAAGGAGAGGGCAGAACTTCAGAAAAGTGATTTTAAGGAGTATTTGATTACACACTCACCACATGTGTCAGTGTCTGGATACAGTGCAGTCAGCACCAGGGATGTCGGAAGACTGCCCTACTCTGTCCTGACTCTGCCACTCCCAAAACCTAGATGCTGTGAAGCCAAACCCTCCAGTCTTGAGAAAGTACACAGCTACTTCCAAACCAAATAAGCACAGATGCAACGCCCCACGTCTCTTACTAATGTAGCATTTTGCTACTAGCAGGAAAAAAAAGGTAGTCAAGTGCACCTTGCTCACAGAAAGAAGCCAAGAGGAAGCTTGGCTGCAGTGAGAGCAGTGTTATCTCCACTCATCAGAGAGGGCAAGGCTGGCACTAACATCCACAAGCAGGATTGAGCTCGTTGATTCGAGGTTCATTTCCCATTCTACAGCATCCCTCAACTCCCAGCTCAGCCTCCTCGAGGCCCTGGCTGACACCATTACCAGGGTTACAGTCACTCTGAGTTCGGGAAGGATTGCTGCTGGGGATGGCTGTGGTTGCAATCCAAAATGAAGCTCGGTGTTTTCACAACTGTGTTTAATTAAATGCTGATAGGAAGGGAAAGGCAGAGAGGAAACCAGCTGCGCACTTCTCCCTTTTGCCTTGAGCAGCACAGGCTGCCAGTGCGAGGCAAAGGGTGAAAACTGGTGGGAGAGAGGTGATGAGCATCTTCAAGGAAAAATAATACTAAAATAAAAAGGAACAAACCCAAACAGCTACTGTGAATCAAGCACCGCTGCCATGGAACTGCATTTTCCAAAGTAAGATCGAAATTAGAGAGAAAGGAAGCCCTCAGTGAAGGATTTTACATTTAAGAACAGACTGCTTTGATAGCAGTGAAGCACCCTACAGATTCCTCGCTGGGCTGGTGCACAGACACATGCAGTAAGAAATCCTCCTCCTCTCTCAGGCACCCAAAGGCTTCAATTGAGCTCCTGGTGATGGAAAATACATTACAGCTTTGAGTTGAAACTGATAGAGGAACGTTGCCCTTCCCACACCCAGCCCAGCTCTGCAGTTTGAAACCAGCATAAATGCAGATCAAATGCACCCTGAGCTCAGGAACGATGAAAATGGCTCAGAAAATCACGGCCCAAGGGCGGCTGTTTGCACCGAGTGACGCTCGTATGTGAGGCTGCAGGTGTCTGTGCACACAAATACCTGCAAAATGCACACGCACGACAGAAACACGGAGAGAGCCTTCTGCAACCCTCTCCTGGCATCGCGCGCCGTTCCTGTTTAATCCTCTGTTTCCCTTTTGCAAATTGCTGCCGGAACACCTTTAAATCAAATGACAGACCCGTGCGGTTCCTCGTTATTTACAGTCAGCTGGGGTTAATAAAACTCATCAGACACAATCCCGATGCTGTCAGGAAAGCCATAACTCACGGCTGCGATCTGACGACCGGGTATTAACAGCAGCGGGGCTGAACAAAAAGGCGACATTTCTGACTCTCCACCTCCCCCTGCAGGAACATCAGCCACAGTCATACGGAAGAGCTGAAAATTCGGTCTTGGAGGTGATTTATACACTAGGAAGAAAAATAAATAAAAGGCATTTCCCGTTGCTAGTTCACACCACAGCAATTGCAAAGAGTTCCAGCTCCTACTTCTGTGCACTTTCTGTTGGATGACGTTTCAAGCTCTGAGTTGCTCCAGATAAAATGTTCCTCTTTGCAAGACAACAGCTGCACTGGTTATTTACTACAGGCATCTTACAGTGGGGAAGATATAGACGTAAATACATGTCTGTGGGCACCGTGGGCTTCCCGGAGCCACAATGATGCTGCCAGTGGCAGAAGCAGTTTGGATATGGGGAGCAGCATGAAGCTGGTGAGGCAGTGCTCTGCAGTGCTGATGCCTTTAGAGCGGTGGAGAGGAGCCATAAATACACCAGCCTGATCGTCACGGCACAACACAGACGATTCCAACCCGAAACAGCAAGCAACCCTGTGGTGAAATCAAGTAACATGCACGTACCTCCAAACCAAAACTCATAAAAAGCCTGTGTCCTCTGCACAAATCAGTTCTGACCAGCAGTGCTGACTGCTGAGCAGCAACACACGCTGCAAGGAGAAAACCAGGGGACTCAAACAGCTTTTGCCATGTTTTCTTTTAAACTCAAGCTCATCTGGACAAAAAGAGGCTGATCTGACAACAGGTCTTGTGTCCCTGAGGACTGGGTTCTACACCTGGAGATGCTGGAGGACTCGAAGCTCTGGCACAGCCCTCTCCTGTTTTCTCCCCTGAAAAGCTTTCATCCTGCTGGGAGCCTTGTGCCAGCACCTCAGGAGGCAAGGAGCAGGCTGCCTTTGGGTGGTGCTTGGCCGTGCTGCTCCTCAATAAGAGAGGCACAGAGCACAGAACAAAATGCCCTATCCGTATTAGGGGAGGCTGGAGATGTCAGCAGGGACGGGAGAGATTTCCCCCACAAAAGAAGTAATGCTGGCTGCAGCTGCTCCCAAAGTAACCTGCATGACCAGCTTCTCATTAACTCCTGTATCAGGAGCACGGCAGCGATCAGCGCTTTCAGGATTTCCAGTCTAATCCTCCCTTTGGCTTAAATATGTGTGCTCTGGCTTTTTCTATCTACAGCACGAGGTGTTTTGCATGGAAATTGAAACTTAAATTGGTATAAGGCTTTCGTAAGCAGCAGCTTTCCTGATTGAAAGTAAAACAAAATTAAGGAAGAGCAGCGCAGTGCAGTCCTGACAGCCTCTGGAACATCCCACTCAGCAGCAAGCAGAAGATCCTGTCCTCATTTCATCCCTGCAAACAAAGCATGCTTTGCAGCCGGGTGTGTGACAGCACGCTGCTTCCTGCCACAAGAGCCCGGTTCCGAACACAGCTTTGCACACACGCTGCTCAGGATGATGTTCTGATGTGCAGCCCAGAGTAAACGCTGCCTCCACGGTCAGTTTTCCCCACTGTTTGTCTCGTCTTTAATTGCCCGTGTGCACCTACAGCTACAGGGACACACGGGTGTTTTCAGCAGATGCCCTGCCTCAGCCTAAACAGGGTGAATAAATCAAAGCTAGGTGCTGTATGAAATCAGAAGTCACTACACAGTGTGAACCAGCAGTGTTTATACAGCAGGGTTTCTGCAGCACCCGGGTCTCTTTGTTAAGGCACAGAGGATGCTTATGAGACACAAAAGCTCACTGCTGCTGGACAAAGCACCGAGCTGAGCTGCCCAAAGGCAGCCCCACCACAGCACTGCTGTCTCGCCACAGTCACAACACACACGGTGATGCCCCAGACACCGAGGTGTCATGGTGCACACAGCTCATCACCCCACAGAAGCAAGCCCTTAATTATCTGTATGCCCAAAATTTGATTCGCTTCCGACTTTCTCCTCTCGCCTCTTGTTGGCAATGAGCATTACAAACACTGTCCTGTGAGTCTTTAACATCTAACACACGGAGTACGACACAGAAGCACCTTACAGCATCAGGGAATTCATCTGTGCTGAAGGCAAACACAAATCCTGGCTGTGTCCTACGTGAAGGAGGTTTTTATTACTTTAAATTCTCACTGAGCCGCTCCTTTATCAGTGGGTGCCATCACTCCTGTGTAACAGATGATGTCAGAGAGCTGGGCAAAAGCCAGCATGCAATAACGTGACGGAAGACTGAGGTTGCACACACATCAATTCTGCCATTCTCGAGCATGATGCACCTCCCACAACTTAGGCATCTGAAAATTAAGGCATTCGAGTTACAGCTTGGGCTGTGCAGATGTATTGGAGAGGAAGACGTGCCCCTGGGGTGATTCCCCTCATCCTGATACGGGAGAGGGCAGAGGAGTGGCATCAGATGCAACTTCCCACTTAGCAAATAGGGGACCTGCTCCGACTTGGAGCTCCACGTCTGAGGTGTCTAAACTGTTGCTGCTATCATTCTTAGAGACCTCCACTAGGAGCTGCCATTTCCTCCATAAGCAGTACCTCGGGCACACACAATGGCTTTAAAATACAGAAGGCACTGCCTAGCACCAAGGGCTTTTAAAGGAAGCTCAGTGGTGGGGCGCTGTGGATGCCCAACCCTGGAAGTATTTAAGGCCAGGCTGGATGGGTGCTGGTCAGCCTGATCTCAGCTTGAGGTGCTTCTCAACCCAAGCCATTGCACGATGCTGTGGTTCTATAGGAAGCATGCTGCAGCTGTACCTCCCCCACCTGCTGCCCCTAACCCAGTGTTGCATATTTCTTAACTACCAAATCAGCAAAAGACGCTCCAGTGGTACCCGCTTGCTACAAGAGCTGGTGCTTCCTTTCACTGCCTAAGTTTGGAGCAGGCTTGCATGTCACGGCCTTGAGAGAACAACACCCCCGCTGTGCTGCATCCCAGGGCCCCCCATGTGCTCTCGCAGACATTAATGTGCACACACAAGAGGGCAGAGCTGCACCAGCACATTCCAACTGCAGCGCCTGCAGTTCTTTATGACGCGGGGGTTCCTGAGCTGCTGGTCTGAGGCCAAAGGGATGAAGTGAAACGTTGTATGCAATTTAATTACCCAAAAAATGATCAATCGCCTTTCTTCAAAATAAAAACCTCCTGTGGCACATAATGAACAAAATACCGGCAGCAGTGCTACCCACTTGTAAAGAGAAAAATACCATATCTTCATACAGAACAATGATGACATTACCACCTAATCTGTATTATTTAGAAATCATTTTCTTACACCAAGTTTGAAGGTTGAAATGGACTCCAGAAGCTGGTGTGCAGATGGGCAAACAGGAGCAATCCAGTACATCCAGACACCTGGAAATGCATTTGTTCCCCACACACACAACGCTTTCTTTCTGACACAGTCAGAAGTATCCTTAATTTTTTATCTGGATTCCTCAGGTAGTTTCATTCTGAGCAGTTCAAAGGCAGCTCTGAAGCTGGCTCAGGGAATGCATTGATATTGACTGAAGAAAACCCATTGATATTGATTCAAGAAAACCCATCAGGAATTTGGAACTGCCCAGCCAGCAGTGCGCAATGCCTGCTCATCAGGGACCACCACAGCCTGCCCTCAGCACGCAGGCAGGAGCAGGAGGGATGCCCAGCAGCTATCTGTGTCAGCTGCCTGGGGACAAAGCAAGATGCATCCACAGCACAGCTCATTGAAGACTTCTGTCTATTTCTGCACACGCTGTAGTGAATTCTTAACCAACAGTCACACTTTGAGAGCATCGTGAGCACTTCCCAACAAGAGTCAGTACCAGGCAAAGGGAGTTCTACTGCCCATGGAAGTGGCACCTGCAATTATTTGTTGTTGGAACCCGCTGCCTTTATCTTCATCCTCAAGGATGAGGACCAACAGGAAAAGGACAGCACTATCAGTGCTTGAGCAGAATGCTGCTGTGGGATTCAGCTGGACAAGAATAATAAACATCACTTGAGAATATTCCAAAATCCAGTGAAACAACGGAAACTACACTGGAGAGATGCAGAAACGCAGCATCTTTGTCATCTGTCCACACCTTGGTTTTCTGAGTGGTAAAAGAGCACAAAGGAACGGGCTGAAACCACAGCTTTAAAACACACGCTTCCCACCTCTGCTGATTTACTCCCAACAGCCAGGTCTAAATCAAACCTGGCTGTCACTTACAGAGGGACCCTGAGCACCCGTGTGTTGCCAGTGAGAAGCCCACCTCACCACCGCTTTAACTGTGGGTCAGCACCTTCCTCTGCAGTAACATCAGAGCTGCACGCGGTCAGAACCGGGTGAGCTCTGAGGTCCCTTCCAACCCCTACAACCATTCTATGACTCACCTCCTCCCTTCTGGAGGCCCACTACACATCCCGGCTGGTGACACTGTAATTACACAAGACAGAAGAGGAACCCACCTAGGACAGCAAAGGAGACGAAGCCTCCCGAGCCCCGCAGCAGCCGTAGAGCTGCGGGCTGTGCAGAAGTGCCGTGATGCGAAGCGATGAGCCGCTGAAACGCCCCGCAGGCAGAGCTGAGCGGGGCGCACGGCGCTCCTCCCCTCTGCTCCGCCCCGCCATCCCCAGCAGCACAGCGCCACGGATGCATTCAAACAGCAGTTTGCACTTCGCGCCTCCAAACGCATCGCAAACTGGAAACCTGCAGCACCCACGTAGCTTCACTTCGGATTAAAGCGATCCACTGGCTGATAAATGAGAAAAAACGAAGCCGAAGCGCTTGGCCAAGGGTCACAGCTAATCAGAATTCCTTCCTGTAAACACCAGAAAAATCATACCTGCCACACATCCAAAAACCATCCCGCTGCCCAGGACAGGGAAGAACACCCAATCCCTGCCAATGCCTTTGCAGCTCACAAAGGGAACAGCTTATCTGTGGAAACTGGGAGCACTGGAACAGGCTGCCCAGGGAGGTGGTGGAGTCTCCTTCTCTGGAGATGTTCAAGACCTGCCTGGATGCCAAACCGTGCGACCTGCTGTAGGGAACCTGCTTTGGCAGGGGGTTGGACTCGATGATCTCTGCAGGTCCCTTCCAACCCCTACAATTCTGTGATTCTGGGGAAATTACCAACCTGCCCGTGCCCTGGTGAGCACAGAGGTGGGTGGCAGCCATTTGGGATCCTCCTTCTTCACAGCCTGAAGGGCCCCTGTTATTCCAGTGACCCCAAGCACACTCTATTTTGCTGCTGTGTGTTTATTATATTCGACCTTTCTACTTATTCCTTTTATCTCACTATTAAAAAGCCACCACCGTATCTCACAAAACCTAAGATTTGTGTAGAAATCCAAACGCATTAAAAATTGCCCCACTCAACCCTGAACCACTACTAAGCTAACACAAGAGCCCAGAACTGCCTTTCTAAATAGAATTTTTCATGACACAACAAGATAAATTCAAGCTATATCCCCCAACAGATCAGCCATACAGAAGAGCTTTCTCCACCACAGCGCTATCAGTGCAAGCTGACTTGGCTGCCTGCGTGGCAAAAGGAAAGAGGAAGGATGGGAGACACATCCAGACCAGTTCAATCCAAACCAGTAAAGCCTTTTGGAAAATACCCGATGAATTTAAAATGCAGCCAGGAGATTCAAACCCCTCCTCGGCAGGCTGATGCTAACTCTGCACTGCTTCAGGGAACAGAGCTCCCTTTATTGCCTGACCCACTGCTTGGGGACAAAATATCAACAGAGGGAGAGCTGCGATCTTGATGTAGCAACAAAAGGAATTGCCTTTCTGAGCGGCTCTCCCCGCGGGGGTAAAGGACAAAATAATGAATGGTCTCAGCTATCAGTGTGTCACTCGCTGAGTAACGACCGTCCCCAAGTGCCACAGCAAGGCACTCGCAGGGGTTTGCCTTCAATCCTTCCACCGAGAGACCAAACGCACATCTGCAGTTTGTCACTCAAATTACTTCTTGCAAATCCGAACCGTTTTCAGAAGCAGCTATTTCAGCCCTCTCTGCTACCTAGTGCAAACACAGGCAGCTGCACCGGCCTGGATTCCCCACGGTGACAATTCCGGTTCGGAGTCCAGCAGCCACACTCTGCCCCGTTTGCATACAGTGCTGTCAGTGGTTATTGTAACACGTGCTCCGCTCAGGCACAAACTCAATCTGCACCAAACCTTTTGCAGAGGGCCATACGCTGCCATATCACAGCGACTTTGTATCTCATCAACTGGCTTGTGCTCATGCTGCCTTCAGAATCTCTCTTGCATCCCTCCTGAAAATACAGTGCAAGTTAAAAAGGCAAATTGCTGCAAAGAAAATTACCATTCGGTGCTCTGAAATGTCAGTTTAGAGTAAATTTAGCAGCGCTCTTCTGCACAAAAACAACAGACACAGATCTGCCTGGCTCCTTCAAGGCGTGATGTAGGAAGAGAGACTTCAACAAGAAATCCTAGAAATATTCTTCTTAAAAAAAAAAAAAAAGAAAAAAAAAAACCAGCCACAGGTTAGAGAAGCCAAACTCCCCACAGAACACACAGCATTGCTTTTATTCACTGTTTCTCCTTTCTGACACAGCCCCAGCAGCACACTTACAGGCACAGGACACTGTTACATCACTCCCTATGGCAGATCTTGCTGCTGCCCTCATTTCCCAGGGATTAACCAGCAGCTCAGACCAGCTTTTGCCCACTGCACAGAAGGCAGTGCAGTCAAATACTTAATGGCAAAGGTCCCCAAACCCTTTCATTTAAGAACTGCCACGGCTGCCCCACGTACTGGAGATGCCTACGTTCACCTTGGCATGCTGACATAATTACACAAGTTCCAAGCTAGATTTCTTTTTTTGTCTTTGTGATTGTTACTTCTGACCAAAGAATCACACTGGCACTCCAGGGAGACCCAGGGACACTAAGAACTGAATTCCATTTACTAGCTGTTCCCCTCTGGCACACAGCTGTATGAACATTGATGCCAAATCAAGGATGGTGGAAGAACATTGGGTGATGAAGGGGACAAGAGCAATTCTTCCACGCAGCCTTAAAACCCCAACAAGTGCTGGTGGCATTAAAAAAGCATCCAGCTCAGTTTCAGGCTTGCAATGCAAAATGCCAAATTATGACAGAAAGCTCCTCAACAACAGCGATGAGCAAGTAATGCTTCATCAAACAGCAAGATCTGCAAAATGCTCCTGTTAAGAAAGTCACAACTGTCTCATCTCACCCTCCCAGATGATCAATACTAAACCTGCACACTTAAAGGCAGGAAGCCTTGATGGTTTAACAAGCACACAGACAGAGGGAAGGCAGCTTCCACGCAGCACACCCCTACTGCTTGTCTGTGAGGTTGATGGCCCCATCTTTCTTTCTCAGCTATTCCATTCACTCATGAATTATGCAGAGTTGACTTAATAGAGCCAGGAAATAGCATGGCGGTGATAGCCCATCACCTGGCAAACACCATCAGTCTTGTAGCTGCCTTAGAGATCTGAAGGCACACAGTGTGCTGAAAAAAAACAGGCAGAAGGCACAGCCTCCCAGCCTGCAAATATCACAGGTAATGATGTGGGGTTACTGGGGATGAGGGGCCCAGAGTCATCATCTGTATGGAGAAGGATGGAGACAAACCATCTCGCTGTGGTGTCAATCAGTGCCTCCAGGGAAAACATAACAGCCGCCCTTACCCCAAAGGAGTTGGTAGTGGAGATAAAACCAAAGTCTGTTTTCACTTGAGTTCAGGCCTGAAGCAAAAGCAGTCCCTTCTCAACTCCAGGCAATGCACCAGAGGCAAGCTGACAAAGTTAGGTGAAACAAGGGCTGCACACAGTTAGCATGGCCACCCCAAAAGGAAGGACGCGGGAGGAAGGGAAACCTGCAAAAGCCAAATCTCCCCCAGGCAGGTACACAGGTCTCTATATTGAGCAGATCTGCATGAGGAGAGTGAGCACAGCTGAGTGGGCTCTAGGAGACCCCTTGCAAAATACCAGGACTTAGGCAGACTTTTTGAAACGGTAACTGAAATTGTTATTGTTCCAGGTCAGATTCAACCCAAATTTCAGAACAACATCTTAAATAAGAAAATAACATAGCAAATGATAGCTATGTCCCAACCTGACTGTTTGATCTCACTCATACATCCCTTTTACTTCGTAACTTTGGAAATGCAAATGTGGAATATCAACAGCACGTGATGTTAGTTTCTCAAGATCATTTTTACAGTAAGACATTGTGTGGATAGATGCAAGTATCAACAGAACCTGAAAGTACAAAGCCACTCTTTATTTAAAAAGATAAATGACGTTCAAATCCATTAACAACCCAAGAAATACGTATGCAATAAAACAAAGTCTCTCCGGTTGCAAGAAGCATTCTGTACATACAGTAAGTAGCCAGCA